>NC_072408.2:126352500-127552500 GCF_028858775.2 Pan troglodytes
ATGTGTATACATATATACGTGTGTATATATGTGTATAAGAAGGTTTGTTTCTTCTTAAAACAAACACAGAGGAGGCCGGGCACAATGGCTCACGCAATCACTTAATCCCAGCACTTAGGGAGGCCAAGGCAGGTGGATCACCTGAGGTCAGAAGTTCGAGACCAGCCAGGCCAACCTGGTGAAACCCCATCGCTACTAAAAATACAAAAATTAGCTGGGTGTGGTGGGCACCTGTAATCCCAGCTACTCAGGAGGCTGAGGCAGGAGAATCACTTGAACCCGGGAGGCGGAGGTTGCAGTGAGCCGAGATCACGCCATTGCACTTCAGCCTGGGTGACAGAACAAGACTCCATCTCAAAAAAAAAAAAAAAAAAAAACACAGAGCACAGAGGAAAACAATCCTTTCCCGGAAGTTATCATGTCTTCACTAAATTGTGCAGGCACCTTGCTGCCAACAAGGGGCAGATTCAAGAGAATCACCTTGGTTGGAACATTTTGAAGTGAGTTGATACAACCTTCATTGCCCAAAGCAGCTGAGTCTGGGTTTTCTGCTACTTGAAGCTGAAACTACTCAGTTGCATAAACCAATAACAATATCATTCTCACGCCTCGCCCTTAACTAACATCTGCTCTTTTGATAGCTGTTTGAATGATAACTCCCTCGTCTGCAAATCTCAGAGAAAGCCTTTGACTCTTTCAAGCAAGATGTCATCATGCCAAAGAGAACCCAGATTTGTTATACTTGGAACTCCACAAAAAGGCTGCAGTGTGTCTTGCAAATGGCAACATTAACTCTGCTAAGACCTTCCCAAAGATGTGAAACTCAGGGGTCACTAAGGAGCTGGGGGTAAGGCAGAGAACATGACACAGTGCAAAGCCCTTCACAAGGCAGAGACATCTTCATCCCCAAAGTCAAAATAATCTAGGAACAGGGGTGAAAATGAAAAACTGGTGACTGGGGAAGATTTTCAACAATCATTTTAAGGTGTTCATGGGAACAGGGGTGTGAAGGAGGTGAAGAATAGTTTATATTGATTAGATGGTAAGTCCTGGAGGTAACAAGTGGAAGAAGGGGGCTGAAAGAAGAAGGGCTGCAGTTTGACAGGTGGAGGTAGGAAACTCATAGAATGTTTGAGCCAGGTGAGACCTTCTCATCAACCTGAGCTTGCATATCATTGAGTACCTACCATGCTCCAGGCTATTTGAGAGACGCCAGAGGTATAAAGAGAGCCTGTGTCCTCCAAAGGTTAAATAGTGGTGTTCTAGTGTGATGGTTAAAACAGAATGTTCAGGTGTCAGACTGAGAAAGTTCAGATCCTAGTTGTGTTGTCATTGGCTGTATGACCTTGAGAGGTATCTTCACTTCTATATATCTCATCTATAAAATGAGAACATCACTAAAGAGTCAATGAGATAGCCTGGGCCAGTCTTGGTGGCTCACGCCTGTAATCCCAACACTATGGGAGGCCAAGGTGGGCAGATCACTTGAGGTCAGGAGTTCAAGACCACCAGCCTGGCCAACATGGGGAAACCCCTCTCTACTAAAAATATAAAAATTAGCCAGGAGTGGTGGCAGGCACCTGTTATCCCAGCTACTCTGGAGGCTGAGGCAGAAGAATTGCTTGAACCCGGGAGACAGAGGTTGTAGTGAGCCGAGATCACGCTACTGCACTCCAGCCTGGATGACAGAGTGAGACTCCATCTCAAAAAAAAAAAAAATTCAGTGAGATAGGCTGTGTAAAGCATCCAGCTTACAGTAAAGACTCAATACAACTTAGCTATGACAACAATGGCAGAGAAAGATGGAGCACACAGAAAGCCACCACCCGAGTCTGGCAAGTCAAAAAAGGTACATCAGCCAACGTCTTTATATGCAAGCAATAGAATCTGATTCTGGCTAATTTAACTCTGAGTCTTTACATTACTGCCTCTGAAAACATAAAAATCCGATTGCAAAGCCTAAGTCACATGATCATATCCTAGTTGACAAAAAAAGCTGAGAAAGCAAGTATCTGGATTGTTTGACTTTCATAATAGGAGAAATATTAATCTCATAGAGTGAAAGTTCCCCAAGAAAAGGAAAAGGACTCAGATGCTACTCACAAAAAAACAAAAGTGTCCTCTAGAGAAGGCTTACTGGAAGAAGTAACAGCTGAGTTGAAACCAATCCACATCCTACATTTACCAATGAAGAAACTGAGACACAGAGAGGTGGACTCTTCCAAAGTCACTAGCTTTGGGAGGAAAAGAAAGAAGGGCTTGGAATAGGGGACAGTAGGGTTCAGGAGGAGACCCCAAAGGAGATCTCTGATGGGCTGAGGGAGGAAGAGGCTGAAAGCCTCAGCCAGAGTTGGTGTTGGGTCCAGAAGTGGTGGCAGCAGAGGAGACAGTGAATATTGGACGGTGTTAGTTTCCAGGCCTGGGAAGAGTTTGGGATCCAGCATAGAGGAGTGGTGTATCATAAGGAATTGGTTTGGTCTTTATCCCCAGTTTCTTGGAGGGATCCTCTAAACCCTTAGAAGTTCCTGAGTGAGAAGAGTTTCTTTGTTATTCATAGTGGGCCCCACAGATCACCCCTGAGTTTATGCTAATAAGGTGATCCACAGTGGGTCCCTAGATAGTTTTTGGCTGGAAGCTGGTCATGCCAGAAAGACCAACAATGTGATTAGAGGGTTGGGGTTTTGAACCACGTTATATCCTTTCATCTTCCTATGCTCTGGAGACAGAAGGAGGGTTGGAGGTGGGGTTCAATCACATGGCCATTGATTCAACCAAGCATGTCTACATGATGAAGCCCTAATAAAAATTCTGAACATCCGACATTCCAGTGAGTTTCCCTATTCGATAATCATATATCGATATCCTGAAGACATGGAAATGCCACATCTTGGACCCTCCCAGACTTCACTCTGTGTCACTCTTCATTTGGATCATTTTGATTTATATCCTTTATAATAAAATTGTAATCATCTATATCATATTTTGTTGAGTTCTGTGGGTTGTTCTGTCTTATAAACAGATAAGAACTCAACAAAGTATGATATATATGATAGTGAATTAATGGACCAGAGGGGCTAGTGGGAACCCTCAAATTGTAGCCAGCTGGTCAGAAGTATAGGTGGCCTGGGACCACTATGAATGGTGTCTTAATTGAAGACATTCTTGTGTACCCTTAATCTGAAAGTTTTGACCTACCTCCGGATAGTTGGCGTCACAATTGCATAGCAAAATGAAAGCTGTAATTCAGGCAAAGGACTGTATTGTTCCAACCCTGTGGTTGAGCCTCTGTCAAGGAAAGTCCTCACTCAAAGGTGGAACACATGTGTAGCTTGTGTCTACCCACTCCCTCTTCTTTAGGCAGCAACCCCTTCCTCCTGACTCTCATTCATTGTGGATTGAGCAGTGCCTCAATCCAGTGCCAGGTGTGGGCATGTGACCAAGACCTGGATAATGCAAGCATGACATTTCCCTAATCATAGCAAATGGCTCAGGATGGACACCCAAAGTAATCCAATAAAGCTCAATTCCCGAACTTATGTTGGAACTGGAAGAGAGAACAAGAAGCCCTCTTTTTTCTGGAACTGTTGACACTAAGGATAAAACAAGCCTACAGCTTCTGGGAACCAACACACAGAGAGAAATTGCCAACAAAGGGAGGAAAACAAAGCCAAGAAATGCAGCAAAAGAGAGATCAAATATTGGTCGCATCATTTGGGCCCCTGGCTCTCTAGCCAGATCTTTGAACTTTTGATTATGGTGGCTAACAGCTTCTCTTTCTTCGGAAGCCAGATTTAATTTGATTTCCTTCACTTGCAACAAACTGATTCCCAATTAATGCAGCAGGAGAAAGAAAAGAGATCTGTATATAAGCATAGTCAAATTCTAGACACCTCTTCCTCTAAGAGGGCGAGTGAGGTCGTAGAGAAAGGCACTGCTATGGGATATATCATGCAGGTAATGCTAAGACAAAATCCTGAGTTAAATTCACAACATCAATCAACAGAAAACGGAAAGACTAAGAACACAGATGTTTTATCACTCCGTTTTGCAGCAGGTGTGAAAGTGCCAATTTGGATTTAAAAGAGCATGAAACAAATGCAAGGTGGGGACTGTTATCAGAGCCAACCCTCATGTCTCTACCACTGTGAAAAGAGGCGCTGGGTAAGTATATTTCCTAGCTCAATGGTCTTCAAAGTGGAAGGGCTGCACAAGATGATCCATTAGGGAGCAGAAAAAAATATTAGAACTTATATTTATAGCTATCTTAGCAAAAGTCTATTTGAAGTTTTACGAGTAGTTTGGGTGTGGATTGACCCTGGCAATTCAGTCTATACTGAGAAAGAGACCACGTGTCTGGCATTAGGCAAGCTAAGAAACCCAGGAGAAGTTGGGCATTCCACAATATGAAAGGGATAATAGTGGCATTCTTGTCTTCTCATCCCCAGTGTTACTTCTGATAAGCTTCCAATGCCTCTTCTTTAAATCTCCTAATATTAATTCTAGAGCATCAGGGGTACCTATGAATTGGCATGCTTCTCTCTGTACCCCAGTGATGCTCTCAGATACTGAAAGATTAGTTATCTTCCCTTGCATTAAATGACCCCAGGCAACTGATATCCTAATTAACCCCTCCTCTATCTCCTCCTTGGTTCTCTAGCTTCTCTCCCAACAAAAGCGAGTTTGCCAAGAGAAACAGTGCACCTAACTTGTGCATAAAAAACTTAACTTTACATAGAGGTTTTTTTAAACATGCAATTTCCAGGTTAATGGGAGTCAAATGGCCAAGTGCCTAAATCAAGGAGCATGAAATAATGCTCTGCAATGTTCTTTAGTTCACCCCACAAACTGGCTGTTCTGAGCACATTCTAAATCTCTCTCTCTCTCTCTTTCTCCCCACCCTGACCCCATGATAAAAAAAGAGAGCTGAGGTTTCAAGGGATCAAAGAAACAGATCACCCACCCCAAACCATTTTTACTTGGGGTGACACAGAAACATCGCCATCCAAGTTTGCTAAAACAGCAGCTGGATCTCACTTGTAAGGCAGTTCCAATAGAGGAGGAAAGGGACACAAATTTACAAAGACAATAAATTTAACACCCTTTTCTCATTATACCAGCACTTGTAAGAGGATTGCATTACAGGTCTAGCAACTCTAGGGCATCTGAAATGCGGTCTCATTTACAAACATTTTGTTTACACTTTATGATTTCATGAACCACTGATGGCATAAAGCAGGCCAACTGGCCTCCTCCTCTCATCTTCAATTTAATGCCATTTTACCTTTGCAGAAAACTCACCAATGAAGAACAGCAGACAGGTGAACAGGCTGGCCAGGAAGTGGGTCAGATGGTAATACATTTAGTCTTCTTTTCCTCTAGGGCTTCAGTTTCCCCATCTGTAAAATCAGAGAGCTAGATTATGAGGGTCCCAAATCTACATTTCAACCAAGACCAGGCAAGTAATACGAATGAATGGAGGGAATGGGGTCTAATATTATGTGCCGAATATTTGACAGGCACTGAGAGAGAAAGGTACTGGGAGCAGAAAGGGAGACAAGCCATGATCCTTGCTCTGGTGAAGCACTTGGCCTTGTGAGAGATGTGAGCACATAGGCAGCTACCGACAAATATGATAAAAGCTGTATTCAAGGTTCCATATGAATGCACAGGAGGGTTGGACTAATCCACCCCAGATGAATCCTCGAAGATTTTTTAAATAAACGAGAAGGCATTTGAGGGGAAGAGGAATGTTGTAGGCGAAGAAGTGGAAAGAACAAGAGAACAGGAACGACCTTTCAGGTGGAGAAAACCGCCTGTGCAAAGTCACGGTGACCTGAAAAACAATTACGTATTCGGGGAGAAAAATGAAGTTTGATAGCGCTGGAAGGTCCCTATGTGAAGTTACAGAAAAATAGACTAGAAGGGTGAGTTGGAAATAAATCACAAAGAACCTTGAGGAATTTGTCTTGAGAGTAATAGGAAGCCAGGGATATGTTCTAAATTGTTGAGAAAACTGGTGATGTTTCCATTTTAGAAAGTTTGCTCTGTCTGCAGGGTGGGGAATGGGTTAGAGCTGCACCATCCAATATGAGGGTCATTAGCCACGTGTGGCTATTGAGCACTGGACACATGGCCAGTCCAAATTGAGATGTGCTATGTAACTAAAAATAAAATCTTAAGCCCCCTGCCCCACTGACAGAACAGACCCCCTCTTGGCCAAAGAGACCCCCAGAAAAACCTTAAAAACTGAGTTCACGACAATGACAAGAACCGGAGGTCCGACACACCTCGTTATACCCCCTCTTTTGTGTAGTTTACAGACAACTGACCAGCGTTAATGTTAAAATAGAGATCACAAGACCGACAAAATGAACTCTTCGTAGTAATAAGATACCAAGTTATAAACAGGGCCTAAGGCCATGCCAGGAAAGGGTTAAGTCACACACTCCTTCACTTAAAGAATAAACTATATTCTAACTGCCACAAGGTTTTTCTTTTTCTCTAGCAGCTAAACAAGTACCGGCCTTGAGATAAGCAGTGTTAAAACAACTGCAACGAACCAACCACCAGACACTGACTAACTGATCCTCCCCCGCACCATTCCCTTTCCACCAGCCATAACTACAGCTTTGATTAGGCAAGAAATTGATTTCAATAACTTTCTCCTAATAAAAAAGACCACTGACCATGGACTGATTCTGGCCAGTTTACAGAGGCTGTGCACATGAGTGCCTTTGTTCTAAAAAGACCTTTTGACATATAGGATCTAATTATAATACATTTAAATATCAAGCCCCACCCCAAGGTGGGGTGATATGTCACATGTCACATGCATATTTGTTCAATACACGTGTCATAACTGCCTTCATAAATATTCATAACTCCTCTTATAACCTGTTGAATACGCATACTTGGCCACCCCAGTGAGCTAAAATTCCTGTCCAGCCCCTCCTCCTTCTGGCCAGGCCCAGTGGCTCACGCCTGTAATCCCAGCACTTTGGGAGGCCAAGGTGGGCAGATCATGAGGTCAGGAGATCGAGGCTATCCTGGCCAACAAGGTGAAACGCCGTCTCTACTAAAAATACAAAAATTAGCCAGGCGTGGTGGCGGGCACCTGTAGTCCCAGCTATTAGGGAGGCTGAGGCAGGAGAATGGCATGAACCCGGGAGGTGAAGCTTGCAGTGAGCCGAGATCACGCCACTGCACTTCAGCCTGGGCAACAAAGCGAGACTCCATCTCAAAAAAAAAAAAAAAAAAAAAAAAAACCAACCCCACCTCCTTCAAAATGCCTGCTAATGACTTTGGCCAGAAGTATGGTTCCCAGCCTGTGGGATGGCCACCTTGTAGACTGTAACCCTTTTTAAAAAAATAAAGTCTCTTTATCTAAATGCATGGATTTCGTGATTTTTCAACAACTATAAGCATAAAATACACACGGGACTTTGAACACTGAGTATGAAAAAAGGAATGTAGACTATCTCGTTAATATTATTTAATATTGATTATGTGTCAAAAGGATATTTGGAATATATTGGGTTAAATAAAATATGGTATTAAAATTAATTTATCCTGCTTTTTACTTGTTTAATGTGGCCAGTGGAAAATTTAAAATTACATATGTGGCTCGCATTATAATTCCATTGGACAGAGCTGAGTTAGAGAGCCTGAGACTCAAGAAAGAAGACCAATGAGGAGACTTCGAAATGTCCGGGAGACATTATGAGAGCATGGGAGTTTGAACCAGACAGTGGGATGGGGACAGAGAATAAGAATAAGAATACGCAAGCTTCTCAATGACAGATTGGATAAAGAAAATGTGGTACATATACACCACAGCATACTATGCAGTCATAAAAAAGAATGAGATTATGTCTTTTGCAGGAACATAGATGGAGCTGGAGGCCCATTATCCTTGGCAAACTAACACAGAAACAGAAAACCAAATACTGCATGTTCTCACTGATAAGTGGGAGCTGAATGACGAGAACTCGTAGACACAAAGAAGAGAACCACAGACACTGGAGCCTACCTGAGGATGGAGGGTGGGAGGAGGGAGAGGAGCAGAAAAAATAACTATTGGGTACTTAATACCTGGGTGATGAAATAACCTGTACCACAAGCCCCCGAAACACAAGTTTACCTATTAATGTACAACAAACCTGCACATGTACCCCTGAACCTAAAATAAAAATTAAAAAAAAAATTTGAGAAATAGTAGGAAAAAAATTAAAACCAGAAGACTACATATAATAGCATGATCTCATTTTTATAAAACAAGCATAAGCAAGAGTAAAACACATGCTGTGTAGGTATGACTTTATATATGCAAAGCAGTGATACACTCCCAAACTCAGGATAACAATGACCTCTGTGGAGGGGACCTGGGGCCCTGGACTGGGAAAGAGCATCAGGTGTATGCCTTATTGGCAATGCCCTAGTTCTTTGGTTGACGGGGCCACAGATTTTCATTATACAATTAATCTGTATAACGTAAACACATGTGGTGTGTGTGTGTGTGTGTGTGTGTGTGTGTGTAAACAAATACTTTTAAGATAAATTTTTTCAAATAAAAAGAATATGCGGGCCTCTGGTTACAGGTTTTGGTGATTAAAGGCATGAATTCTGGGACCATACAGCCTGGTTCAACACTTGGCTCTGACATCTGTCAGCTGTGTGACCTTGGGCAAGTCACTTACTTAATCTGTCTCTTGTGCCTGAGTTTCCTCACTTATGCAACATGAGTAGTAGCAGCACCTGTTTTATAAGGTGTTATGAAGATTAAATGAGTTCATTCCCTGATTCTCACAGTTGACTACATATGTGAGTCACCTGGGGAGTGTTTAAAACTCAATTTAGGAGAGCCTGATTTCATTGGTGTAGGGTGTGGCCTGAGCATAGGGACTATTTTAAATTACCCACGTGATTCTAATGTGCAGGAGAGTTCATGAACCACTGCATTAGTATATGTAGATGCTTGAAAGAGTGTCTGACACAGTGTAACCATGATTTAAGTATTTGAAGTTATTATATTTTTAGTGTCTTTAAAATGCATAATATATTTAAAATCCACAATTGAGAGTCTACTATGTGCCACTAAATGCCACTGCAGGGACAGAATATTTCTTAAATGAATTCACAGAGCTCACAGGAAAGGTTTCAACACGTCCTCTCCAGTGAGCACAGGTGGGCCAATTGGAGATCAAGTTCAGATCTGGCAGCTCATTCAGCAATTCCAACTTTTTGAAGTCTCGGTTGGTGAAATATTACAGACCATTTCCCAAAACACTTAACTCCAACAACAAGGTTTTAGTGTTTGGCAACATACAAGCAGAATGCAATTAAGTCTTGGAACTGTGTACTGAGTGTCTATCAGCTGGAGCCAAAGGGGAATGTAGTGAAGCGAGGCTCCTTTCAGAGTATGGAACAAGCCCATCTGTGTCTCAGACCCCCATAGTGGAGACACCTTAATGAGAACTGGCTAACGGTGGTGAGAACTCCTTGTCATCAATGAAGGAGGCATGTCTGGGCCTTACAAGGACATTAAGCAAAGAGGTACTAAAGTCATGAAAAAAAAAATGGCCCTTCTGTCTTGGATAGAGCCTAAAGAAAAATCAGAGCCATCTCTATTCTTATTTGATAGACTTATGTTTTCATTCACATCGTCTCCAGGCACTATGAATGCTAATTCCAATAGTAATCATTGTTAACATTTATTGGGTGTGTGTTATGTGCCAGGAACCATCATAAGCATTTTATATGCATCAAATTTTTAAAATATGAGGAAGGGGTCATTATCAATACTTTATAATGAGGAAACTGAGGCTCAGAGAGGTGCAGCAATTTGGTTGCAAGTGACAGAGTCTAAACTCAAACTAACTTAGACTAAAGGGGAATTTGTTGCCTTGAGGAATACAATGAAGTGTTGAAACATCAAGCTCTGAAAGGGATAAAGATACAGATGGATCTTTGATGCAACTGGAACCAGGGTTTTTTTCTCTCTTCTCCTCTCTTCTTCTCTCTGTGCATCAGCCACATCCTGCTGCATGCCAGCTTCTAACACACGTGGCAATGTGGCTTCTCAACTCCCCAGGCTCTCCTCTCTGTTCTGGTTTCAAAAATCCTAGGGCAAAGCTCTGATTGGTCCATCTTGGGTCAGGTGTTCACCTTGAACCAATCAACAGCAACCAAGAGAGCAAGATCATGTGAAAACATGGCAGTTCACTCAAATCACATGGGTTGGAGTCAGGGAAGAAGAAAGAAAATGATTTCCCAAAAAGAAGAATGATATATGTTCCCAGAAGAAAGAGAAAACTACCTATGATAGTCCACTACTTCCAAGAATGAGTGCCAACAAGACTATTAAGTAGGGAGGAAAACTGACTCCTCCTTAAGGTTACACACTCTGAAAGTCCTCCAAAAATTCGAGGTCCAGACCACATATGGCATGCCAACTCAATTGAACATTAATTGACTTTTTACAGTGTACTGGCATTATATTCCAGGCTACCACATAGTATGGTCTCAGTAAATATTTGTTGGATGAATAATGCAAAGATGAATAAGGCAAGGTCCCTCTACTCAAAGAACTTACAGCATAGTAAGTGATGAAGGCAAAGAAACAGCCCAAAAGGGACATAGAACATAGTCTGAGAGCTCAAACAAATGGAAGATCACATGGGTTTGAGAACACATAGGGAGACAATAAGTTAGAAAAGTCATCAAGGAAGGAGGTCCTATTTGAGATCGGCCTTGAAAACAGAATGAGATTTCAATAGACAAAAATGTAAGAAAAGTGTTCCCCAGCAAGAGCAAAGCCATGTGAGCAAAGGCATGGAGGCAGGGATGGACATATCATCCAGGTTTTTTTTTTAATTGTACTAAAATATACATAACATAAAATTTGCCATTTTAATCATTTTTAAGTTGACAATTCAATGGCATTAATTACATTCATATTGCTGTACAACTATCATCACTATCTTGAAACTCTTCCATCTTCCAAAACTCTTCCATCACCCTTGCGGAAACTCTGTACCCATTAAGCAATACCTCCCCATTCCCAGGAACATGGTAATCTCTAATCTACTTTCTGTCTCCTTAAATTTACCTAATCTATGTATTTACTGTAAGTGGAATTATACAACATTGATCACTTTGTGTTTGGCTTATATCATTTAGCATAATGCCTTCAAGTTTCATCCATGCTGAGGGATGTACTGTATCTTCATTCCTTTGTACACCTAAATAATATCCCATCATATGAATATTCCACATTCCCTTTATCGTTTCATTGGTGGATGGACATTTGGTTTGTTTCCACATTTTAACTATTGTGACTAATGCTGCAGTGAACACTGATGAGCAAGTATCTGTTCAAGTCCTTGTTTTCAATTCTTTTGGTTATCTACCTAGAAGTGAAATTGCTGGGCTGTATAGTAATTCTGTTTAGCTTTTTGAGAAACCATCGTATTGTTTTCTGTAGCGGCTGCAGCATTTTACATTCCCACCAGCAATGTACAAGGGTTTCAATTTCTCTGCATCCTTGCCAACACTTATTATATTCCATTGTTGTTATTGTTGCTTTTAACAGCCATTCTAATAAAGGTGAAGTAGTATCTAGTTGTGGTTTCGATTTGCATTTTTTGTAATGACTAAGGGTATTTAGCATCTTTTCACATGCTTATTCAAGCCATCCAGTTTTACGAGTGCACAACCAACCATCATAAATCCAAGATGTTTAGGTTTCATTGTGTAGGCAGTAGGGAGCCAATGATAGTTTGGAAGCCAAAGAGTGGCATGACCAGAAATATAAAATCTTGGCAGAGGAGTATAAAATGAAGCCAGAGGACTAGTTAAGAGGCTACTTCAATGGTCCAAGCAAGGGACCTGCCACCTCCCAAGCTTGAGCCAGGGAGGTGGTAGTGGCAATGTAAGGAAAGGGACAGTTTCCAGACACATCATCTTTTCAACACAATGGAAGCAACCTATGTGCAATCATAAAGGGCTGGTTATGTAAGCATGGTATAGCCTATGTGATGAATTGCTCTGCATCTGTAAAAATAATGATGCCGATGAATAAATGAAACAGATGTTTCCAAGTAAATGAAAAAAATAAGGTTACAACACAGCGTGTACATCATGATCCCATTTTTAGATAGATGATGCATAATTAGATCAGAATGCAAAGAGAAGGACAGACACTAAAGGTAAAAAAGACCTTGAACACCACACACGCAAATGTGAACAATGATCACCTCTTGCTAAACTAACCTCCCACCAAGATACTTGTATGTTCTCTTTTATTTTCTTCCTTGCCTTTATCACTATCTGAAAATATCTTATTCATTTGTTCATCTGTTCATAAATTCCAGGAAGGAGGGAGGGTGTCTGTTTTGTTCTCTCTCTATTCCCAGAACCTGGAATCTAGCCACAGGTGAAGCTCCATGGATATTTTTTGATGAAATCTTTTAGTGATGGGATCCATTTTTATTCTCTTACATATATTTTTTAAATGTAAAAAAGGAATCTATGACTTTCGTCATAAAAAAAGTAGCAAAAAGAAGAGACATAAACAGGCATTATTCTCACTACCATCACAATGGCACTGGTTCTTTGATCACAGCTGTTACCCCTAAAAGAACCTCAAAGCCAGATTCTAACACCAGACCCCACTAGCACATCAAAGTGCTTTTCTCAGCCTGTGAACCCACTCACTGCCTCTCTTCCCTTCCTCCAGCTTCCTGGGTATCCACTTCCTCCACCTGTGCCCACTCAGCACAGGATGTTATTAACACCATCGCACCCCCACAGACAGGAGCCTAGAATAACCTGCTACCGGTAGGGCAGATACTTGGAAGACTCTTCCAGGAAGAGGAGGTCATCGATCAATGCCCATGCTTGTCCCATCCTCTCTTCTCACCTCCCTTGCCCCCAGTCCTGGGGACTTTGGAGATCATTTTTAAACACCAGAGCTGGCTAACATTGGAGGAGGATACCAGGCTGTGGGCATGGAAAAGTACGCGTGAAGCCAAGAAGCCCAATCAGAAATTCATCTCATAATTTCAGGCATCAGCACCTGGCTGTTAGGCCCAGCGTTTCTTAACCAGAGATTAACCAAGGCTGGGTCTGAATCCCTATGAAGAAAGACATAAGCCACTAATAATAAAGTATCAATGTTTTTAGGTAATTTAACATATTATTTTATTTATTTATTTATTTATTGAGACAGAGTCTCGCTCTGTCATTCAGGCTGGAGTACAGTGGCACAATCATAGCTCACTGCAGCCTCCAACTCCTGGGCTCAAGCAATCCTCTTGCCTCAGTCTCCCAAGCAACTAGGACCACAGGTGTGCACCACCACACCTGGCTAACTTTTTTAAATGCTTTGTAGAGACAGGGTCTCCCTATGTTGCCCAGGCTGGTCTTGAACTTCAGGCCTCAAGCGATCCTCCTGCCTTGGCCTCCCAAAGCACTGGGATTGCAGGCATGAGCCACCGTGCCTGACCCTATAATATTTTACTGTATGATATGCTATATAGAGAAAAGTACATGTATTTATATAATACATATATGTGCTATATAAAATGTATTTACAATGTAAATACAGAACATTGTATTTACCATATACATATATATATGTAGATAGAGGAGGTTCATTTATTCATTTGTGCTGTGAAACTGAATTTTGATATTTTCTACTATCTTGTAGGCTCAAAGTGGGGGACAAACAGGTATTTTAAAGCCACCAGCATTTTTTTCAGCTACTCATCAGACAGAGATTGAGTTCATCACAGTGGGTCTGAAGAGAAGAGGAAGGAAAATTTCTGTTTTGTTTTGGGAGAACACTCTTGGACTCCTGGAGGCATTTCAGTTAAGCAAAGGGTAAACAATCTCCTCTTTTTTTTTTTTTTTTTTTGAGATGGAGTCTCGCTCTGTCGCCCAGGCTGAAGTACGGTGGCGCAATGTCAGCTCACTGCAACCTCCACCTCCCGGCTCAAGTGATTCTCGTGTCTCAGCCTCCTGAGTAGCTAGGATTATAGGTGCTCAACATCATGCCTGGCTAAATTTTTGTATTTTTAGTAGACGGGGTTTCACCATGTTGGCCAGCCTGGTCTGGAACTCCTGACCTCAAGCAATTGGCCTACCTCAGCCTCCTAAAATGCTGGGATTACAGGTGTGAGCCACCGCACCTGGCTGCAATCTCCTCTTCTGAAAAGGTCATGGAGGGAAGAAATGCATCTCTCTAAAGAATACTTTGTGTGATGGAGAGGAAAGGCTTCTCCTTCTCTCTCTCTGGAACAAAGTGGAAGTTGAGATTTGGAGGAGAGATAGTCAAAGACTCCAACGACATGGGAAACAGGGTGAGCCCACGACACCATGGCAGGAGAAAAAGGTTCACCAGTTGGGGTGCTCATGAGCACGATGCATGAGCTCTAAAATATGTGAAGTCTGGGATTTAGGGTCTAGGCTTTCCTATGATGTTTTTCTGCTCTCACCTCCAGATCTCCAGTAAAAGAAATAGGGCTAATTAGGGCAATGAAAGATGTCTAGCAGAGAACTTAGGAGGAGGCTCCCAGAGGAATACTCTTAAAACAGATGTGGGAACATGAAAGCATTCCTCAAGGACCCCCAGAAATGCCCGGGGAGGACTGCCTGGTATAAAACTGCAATTCTTTTGGATCAACGCAAAACAGAGCTCAAACAATTATATAACAACTGTAATGGAAGATGACCCATGAAACCTGGAAAATCCCAAGACATCTGGGTAACAATGAACTCCACAGAAACGACTGAGATCAATTCTGTATTCAGAAATAGAAAGACAATGGTGAGGCTGGGCGCAGTGGCTCATGCCTGTAATCCCAGCACTTTGGGAGGCCAAGGAGGGTGGATCACAAGGTCAGGAGTTCAAGACCAGCCTGGCCAACATGGTGAAACCCCATCTCTATTAAAAATACAAAAATTAGCCAGGCGTGTTGGTGGACGCCTGTAATCCCAGCTACTGGGGAGGCTGAGGCAGGAGAATTGCTTGAAACCGGAAGGCAGAGGTTGCAGTGAGCCGAGATCACCCACTGCACTCCAGCCTGGGCGAAAGAGCAAAACTCCGTCTCAAAAAAAAAAAAGAGAGAGAGAGAAAGACAATAGCGAGCAAGATGGACATGGTCTTGAACCTCACAGATAAAACAAATATTCAACAAGTACGTACTTGTGGATTCCAATGGATGTGACAGTCTAGTAAGAGTTTTGGCAAACTTTTTCTGTAAAGGAACAGAAAATAAATATTTGAGACTTTGTGGGTCATATGGTCTCTGCTGAACTCGGCCATGGTGGTGTGAAAGCAGTCACAGACAATGCATAAACAAACAGGCAATGCTGTGTTCCCATTAAGCTTTATTTAAGGATACTGCAATTTGAATTTCATACAATTTTCATGTCAGAGACTATTATTCTCTTTTTTAGCTACTTAAAAATGCAAAAATTATTCTTAGTTCTCAGGTCATACAAAAACAGGTGGCAGGATGGATTTGGACCATGGGGTGTGGTTTGGCTACTCCTGGTTGAAGGTTAGGCCTAAGACATACATAATAATAATTAATTAAAAATAAGCCGGGCGCAGTGATTCACACCTGTAATCCCAGCACTTTATGAGGCTGAGGTGGGTGGATCACATAAGGTCAGGAGTTCGAGACCAGCCTGGCCAACATGGCGAAACCCCGTCTCTACTAAAAATACAAAAATTAGCTGGGCGTGGTGACGGGTGCCTGTAATCCCAGCTACTTGGGAGGCTGAGGCAGAGAATCACTTGAACCAGGGAGGCAGAGATTGCAGTGAGCCGAGATCGCACCACTGCACTCCAGCCTGGGCAACAGAGCAAGACTCTATCTCAAAAATAATAATAATAATAATAATAATAATAACAATAAATAAAAATAGCTTATGGTCTTGAGCACAGGTCTAAGTGCCAGGTGCTATGCCAAGTATGCTTTGCTATAATGATATTACACCTATAATTTGGAATTTTTTTTAGAGCTCTGTCACTCAGGCTGGAGTGCAATGGCACAATTAGAGCTCATTGTAACCCTGAACTCCTGGGCTCAAGCGATCCTCCCACCTCAGCCTCCTAAGTAGCTGGGGCTACTGGCAGATGCCACCATACCCAGCTGATTTGTTTAAATTTTTTGTAGAGATGAGGTCTGACTATGTTGCCCAGGCTGGTCTTGAACTCCTGGCCTCGAGCAATCCTCCCACCTCAGCCTTCCAAAGCACTGAGATTACAGGCATGAGCCACTGCACCCAGCCTATAATTTGGCTTTCTTCTGGACTTTCTTGAGTGAGAAAGAAGAGAGGGGTATTGCACTAATTTTCCAAGAATTTAGCATAACTGGGTGGTGTCATCCTGTCTCTTCAAAGAAAATGTCAAAATGACTGCCCTGGGCACCTCCTCTCAAGCTCTCCAAATGCCAAGCAAGAAAGGATCATTGGGTCCAATCTTGCCACTCTCTCTATATATATTTTAAAAACTATTTAGTGGCTGGGCACGGTGGCTCACACCTGTAACTCCAGCACTTTGGGAGGCCGAGGCAGGCAGATCACCTGAGGTCCAGAGTTGGAGACCAGCCTGGCCAATATGGTGAAACCCAGTCTC
This sequence comes from Pan troglodytes, assembly GCF_028858775.2. Classification (NCBI taxonomy): domain Eukaryota; kingdom Metazoa; phylum Chordata; class Mammalia; order Primates; family Hominidae; genus Pan; species Pan troglodytes. Next base: position 126,369,146 of record NC_072408.2, read on the forward strand.
TACTAAAAATACAAAAATTAGGCCGGGCGCGGTGGCTCACACCTGTAATCCCAGCACTTTGGGAGGCCGAGGCAGGTGGATCACGAGGTCAGGAGATCGAGACCATCCTGGCTAACACGGTGAAACCCCGTCTCTACTAAAAAATACAAAAAATTAGCCGGGCGTGGTGGTGGGCGCCTGTAGTCCCAGCTACTTGGGAGGCTGAGGCAGGAGAATGGCGTGAACCCGGGAGGCGGAGCTTGCAGTGAGCCAAGATTGCACCACTGCACTCAAGTTTGGGCAACAGAGCGAGACTCCGTCTCCAAAAAAAAAAAATTAGCCAGGCGTGGTGGTGCGTACCTGTAATCCCAGCTACTCAGGAGGCTGAGGCAGGAGAATAGCTTGAACCCAGAAGGTGGAGGTTCCAGTGAGCTGAGATCGCACCACTGCACTCCAGCCTTGGAGACAGAGTGAGACTCTGTCTCAAAAAAATAAAAATAAATAAATAAATACATATATGTTTTAAAAAACCTATTTAGACAGAATTAACGGAAAATGCACCCAAACATAGCAACCATCCTGCCACCTCTGGTGACTCCATTTACCACCAGTTCCCCTCGCCCCAGTGACCATCTAACTTCTGGTCACAAATTGGCAAAAGGGATCACAGAAAACCAAGTGGCCTTGGGTCACCAGACCATCCTGCCCAACAAGGCAACCTTTGCTAAGAGTGACTCACTGTGGCAGAGAGGCAAGTTTAACAGGCATCTGGGCAGGAAGCACTGCCCTGTTTATTGATGGCAAACTGTTTGCCAGAGTAAGAGCTCTTTGGGGACTTCTGAAGATGTTTGGCAAGCCCCAGTCCCGAAGGCTACTGTGTGCTAAGAAAGGACCTGTGGGCCTCTGAAAACTTAGCAGCTAAAAGGTCACCTCCCCAGAAGCCTGTTAAGGAAACAGCATGAAAAGTTCTCCATCCCAGGAGGATGCATGGGAGCGAGCTACCATGTCTTTTTTTTTTTTTTTTTTTTTTTGAGACCGAGTTTCGCTCTTATTGCCCAGGCTGGAGTGCAGTGTCATGATCTCAGCTCACTGCAACCTCCGCCTCCCAGGTTCAAGCGATTCTCCTGCCTCAGCCTTCCTGAGTAGCTGGGATTATAGGCACGCACTACCATGCATGGCTGATTTTGTATTTTTAGTAGAGATGGCGTTTCTCCATGTTGGCCAGGCTGGTCTCGAACTCCCAGCCTCAGATGATCCACCCGCCTCAGCCTCCCAAAGTGCTGAGATTACAGGCGTGAGCAACCAAGCCCAGCCTACCACGTATCTCTTTAAGAGATGCCCCTCCTCTAGGAGTAAGTCACGCCCTCGACCCCATTCCCTGTAACTTCTCCCTTGGAGAAGTTCTCCCTTAGAGCAATTTGCAAAACTGTAATTCGGTATGTGTGTATGTTTTATACCCACACGGCTTCAAGTTCTGTAAGTGTGTTTGCTGTGCTGTAATCCACTTAGCACAGTGCCAGACGCATGATAAAAACCTGTTGGCCACATGAGATATCACCTCACACCCATGAGGATGGCTATAGTCAAAAGAAATTGAAAATAACAAATATTAGTGATGATAGGGAGAAACTGGAACCCTTGTGTACCATTGGTGAGAATGTAAAATAGTGTAGCTGTTACAGAAAACAGTATGGCAGTTCTTCAAAACATTAAAAAGAGAGTTGAAAGCACGGCCTCAAAAAGAGACTTGTATACCTATTTTCATAGCATTATTCACAACAGCCAAAAGGTGGAAGCAATCGAACTGTCCACCGACAGCCATTTAGGTTTGTGGAACAAAACCCAATCCAAGCCCACTCAAGCAAAAAAACAAAAATTCATTGGCTCAAATGAAAAAAAAGAAATCCAAAGATAGATGTTTCAGCCATAGCAGGATCCAGGTGTTCAAAATGGAAGATTTCAACACATACCTTGCAGTAACTGAGTCTTTGAACAACACAATTAAAAAATCTGATTTAATAGATATATACAGAACCCAGTACCCAACAATTAGAGAACACACATTCTTCTCAATTACATATGAAACAGTTACAAAAATTGACCACATTTCAGGCAGTAAAGTGTTTCAACAACTTTCAAAGAATCAATGTCATATAGATTATGACCTCTGATCACAATGTAATGGAGTCGATAACAAAAAGAAAACAAAAAATGTTGACCTTAGAGAATGTGCTTCTCAATTTTAAAAAGAAGAACATGCTTCTATATAACATGAATCCAAGAAAAATCATAATGAAAATGTACAAATACTTACAATTGAAAATAATGAAAATGCTATAAATTAAAGTTTATGGGATGCATCTAGTGAAGTACTTCGAAAAATGTATATTCTTAAATTTTTATATTAAAAATAAAGGCTAAAAATTAGTGAACTAAGTATCCAGGTTAGGAAGTTATAAATATAACAAAGTAAGCTCAAAGAAAGAAGGCAGGCAATAGTAATAGTAAAAAGAATATAAATTAATAGGCCGGGTGCAGCAGCTCATGCCTGTAATCTCAGCACTTTGGGAGGCCAAGGCAGGTGGATCACCTGAGATCAGGAGTTCAAGACCAACCTGGCCCACGTAGTAAAACCCTGTCTCTACTAAAAATACAAAAAATTGGCCGGGCATGGTGGCGCACACCTGTAATCCTAGCTACTCGGGAGCCTGAGTCAGGAGAATCGCTTGAACCCGGGAGGTGGAGGTTGCAGTGAGCCCAGATCATGCCATTGTACTCCAGCCTGGGCGACAAGAGCAAAAACTCCATCTCAAAAATATATATATTTTATATATATATATAATATTATATATAATATATAATATTATATATATTATATATTATAATATATATTATATATAATATTATATATATAAATTAAAAAAGAGAAATGATTTTTTAAAAAACCAAATGTTGGTTCTTCAAGAAAAAATAATAATAGATGCAGGTCTCTGGTGAGATTGATCTAGTAAAGAGAGAGAAAAAGCACAAATGGAGAATATGTCTAAAAATACCTAAAAGAGAGATTTTAAAAGATAATGAAATACTATGAAAAACTTTATGACAATAAATTTGACAGTTTAGACTACATGGAAAATTATATATTTTACAAAACTGGCTCAGAAAGAAACAGAAAACAAGAATAGTTCTAAAATGAAGAACATTTGTCAGTAATTTAAAATATTTCCTCAAAGGAAAGAAAAAGATCTAGATAGAATTGTAAAAACTTACAGCAAATTTTCAAGAAACAGATAATTCCAATTTTATACAAGTGCTTCCGAAGAATTCCTGAGAGGAAATGTACCCGTTAATCTAATATAATTCCAATACCAAAACCAGACAGAGAATGAAAAAGGAAAGTTACAGGATAAACTTGCAAATAAATACATGTGCAAAAATCCTAAATATCGGAAAGCAAAACCTAGCTATATGTTCATGAAATATATCATTCATATATCGTATCATAAACTATATCATATAATAAAATCCTTCATGGCCAATTTGGCTTATACCATGAATGTAAGATTAGCTTAACCTTTAAAAATCCTTTAATGTAAATTGTCACATTTTCAGATCAAAGGAAAAAAACTATATGATCTTGTCAATGGATGAAGAAAAGGCATTGGATAGAATTCAACATTCATTTGTAATTTGTTTTAAAAAACAGAGCACACTTAGCAAACTAGGAATAGGAGAAAAAAAATAGTTAACTTGATAAACGTGTCTACCTAAAACCTGTAACAGAAATCATAATTGCAGGTAAAATTTAGAAGTATTCCCTTTAGAGGAGGGAACAAAAGAAGGGTGCTCATTCTCACTTCTTCCATTCAAAATTGTACTGGATACCCCAGCCAATGCACTAATATGAGATGATTAAACCAAGGTAGAATGATTAAAATGTGGCAACAAAATGAATTATTTGCAATGAATGTGATTATTCACATAGAAACTGCAAAGACTCTATAAATTATTAGAATAAATTAGGCAATTTAGCAAGGTAATTGAATATAATAGTGATATAAAATTTAACTGTATTTATCTGCATCAACAACAAACAGAAATATAACATTTAAAATACTCAACAGGCCAGGCACAGTGGCTCACGCCTGTAATCCCAGTACTTTGGGAGGCCAAGACGGGCGGATCACTTGAGGTCAGGAGTTCGAGACCAGCCTGGCCAACACGGTGAAACCGCATCTCTACTAAAAATACAAAAATTAGCTGGGCTTGAACCCAGGAGGCAGAGGTTGCAGTGAGCCGAGATCATGCCACTGCACTCCAGCCTGGGTGACAGAGCGAGACTCCTTCTTAAAAAATAATAAATAATAAAATAAAATACTCAACAATGATGGCAAAATAAACTGGTAGCCAGAAATACAGATATTTTAAAAATAAGCAGAGCCTCAAGTGGAAAATTATACAACTATACAACTCCCTTGAAAGACATTAAAGACATGTTTATATCAAGAAAGATATTCCTCCCCAAATTGATTATATAAATATTCAGGCAATTTCAAATGAAATTCTAATAAAGTTTTTTGTGAAACTTGAAAAGCTAATTCCAAAAGAGAAAAAAGCCAAAGACAGCCACGACATTTTTTGGAAAAGAAAAAGAAATCAAGACTTACCTTAGAAAACTATAGCAATTAAGATAGTACTTTATTGGTGCAAAAAATTAAAAATAGTTTAATTAAACAGAGTAGAGAGTGCAGACACAGTACTAGACATACGACAAAAGAAATATCACAGGTCACTAGGAAAAGTATATCCCTACTCTATAAACACCATTAGGACAATAAGCTATCTGTGAAAAATTTTTTTTTAATTTGATATCTACTTCACACTATTAAAAAAAACAGCTCCAAATGGATTAAAGACTTAAATGTGAGACCGGGCATGGTGGCTCACACCTGTAATCCCAGCATTTTGAGAGACCGAGGCAGGTGGATCACCTGAGGTCAGGAGTTCAAGACCAGCCTGGCCAACATGGCCAAACCCCATCTCTACTAAAAATACAAAAATTAGCTGGGCTTGGTGATGTGCACCTGTAATCCCAGCTACTCAGGAGACTGAGGCAGGAGAATCACTTGAACTCATGAGGCGGAGGATGTAGTGAGCTGAGATCACACCACTGCACTCCAGCCTGGATGATGAGACTCCGTCTCAAAAAAAAAAAAAAAAAAAAGACTTAAATGTGAAAATAAAAGTCTAAATTTTTGAAGAAAATATGAATGACCTTGAGTTTAATAAAGGATTTCTAAACGAGTTATCATAAAGGAAAACTGAGTTCTATGCTCAGATATATTTGGCAATATAAAAACTTCTACTTACAACATCATAAACAGGGGGCTTCACTTCTGGTTCTGATGAACTAGCCTGTGTCAGAATGTTCCTGGCAAAAGCAATTTGAAAAGATCAATAAATGCCCAAAAAATCTATCTGAAGGCATTGCAAAGATATCAAAGCAGCCAGGGCTTAAGAGGTTAAAGTTCTCTGAGCCCGCTGAGGTTAGTCTGACATTCTATGCCATCTTCTGCCAATTTGTCAATAGCACCAAGCTAAGAAACTGAGAAGAAAGTGGATATAAGAGGTTGAGAAGTTTAGCAAAGCTTTCCACCATCACAACAGGACAAATATTGAGAAGCAAAATAAGAGCTCAGGATCTAACAAGGAGAAAGGTCACAGGTTGTATTAGTCTGTTTTCACACTGCTATAAAGAACTACCCGAGACCGGGTAATTTATAAAGGAAAGAGATTTAATTGACTCACAGTTCCGAGTGGCTGGGGAGGCCTCAGGAAACTTACAATCATGGTAGAAGGTAAAGGAGAAGCAAAGGCACATCTTACGTGGCAGCAGGAGAGAGAAGTGAGAGCACAGGAAAAACTGCTGCTTTTAAAACCATCAGATCTTGTGAGAATTTCCTATCACAAGAACAGCATGGGGGAAACCGCCCCGTGATCCAATCACTTCCCCTCCTCCACGCGTGAGGATTACAGTTCGAGATGGGATTTGGGTGGGGACACAGAGCCAAACCATATCACAGGAAAGCACACCCAGGCTTTCACTTGAATTTCAATGAAAGGGCTGTCCCTTTCACTGAAAAGGGCTATATGCCAAAAGTGAGGGCAAACCAGAAATAAGACGCCAAAAGTGAGGGCAAACCAGAAATAAGACAACCCTCATGAAGACTGAACCCAGTGATGTGCCAGAGCTGGCTCATATCAACTTCTGAGGAGCCAGTTGTTAAATTTACATTAATTCTGTGAACTACCTGTTAAATGCAGCCATTACTTAAAATGATTATATGAACTTACAATTAAATAAATTATATTTAAAACAAAGATGATGACCAGGCACTATGGCTCCTGCCTGTAATCCCAGCACCTTGGGAGGCGAACGTGGGTGGATCGCTTGAGTTCTAGACCAGCCTGGCTGACATGGTGAAACTCTGTCTCTACTAAAAATACAAAAATTAACCAAGTGTGGTGACACATACCTGTAATCCCAGCTACTCAGGAAGCTGAGGTGGGAGGATCACTTGAGCCTGGGAGGCAGAGTTTGCAGTGAGCTAAGATTGTGCCACTGCACTCCAGCCTGGGCAACAGAGTGAGACTCCGACTCAAAAATAAATAAATAAATAAATATATAAATAAATACATAAAACAGATAATAAAAATTCAATGTTTTCTAATTATTTTACAATATTTTATTATTATTGATGCTTTGAGGTTATTTCTTTCTATAGCATATATATATGGTAGAAACACTACATAATGGTGTGCTAACTATACATCTCTTTCCAACATCACACTTAGTGACCTCAGGTTGGTGAGAATATTTACACCACAGAAATTGGTAACATTACAAATAATACCTTAACTGTTTTGTTGATTGTCTAAGCCAGGGACCAGCAAATTGTTTCTGTAAAGGGCCAGACAATACATATTTGCAGTTTTGTAAGCCACACAGTCTCTGTCACAACTATACAACTCTACCACTGCAGTACAAAAGCAGCCATAAACAATATGTAAACAAATGGGTGCAGGCATATGGCAGGCAGATTTGACCCACAGCTGTAATTTGCCAACCCAGATCTAGACTTTTAAAAGTGATACATAAAATATTAACAATGTAGATTAAACTTAAAAGGAGTCATCACATTATGAATAACAAAAAAGAAGAAATACTCTTCCAGTATTGAAACTATTATCCAGCTTAGCAAAAAAGTTGCTCATATCATTGACAAATAAGTGAAATTCCCATGTCTTCATTGTTTCATTTTTGCCTTTCTCATTAACCTAAACAAAAATATCAACTAACATTCATGTCAAAACTACACTCATTCATCAATGCAACCCTAGGTTGGCTAAAGATAAAAGAATTTGACAAAAATCAATAAGAATTCTGTGAGAACTGGGTATTTGAAATTTACTACTAAAATATTGTATATTTTTAATTATTTGCAAGTTGAATGTTACACGTCCTTTATATCAGGAAATTTATAATAAATATATATGTAATTTATAATATATGCATGTATGTGTGTGGAGATACGCATATATAATATATATTTATATATTAATAATACATGTACATCACTACCCAGAGAAACCACTACAAAAACTATACAGAGAGATATTGAAAAATACTAGAAATAAATCAAAATGGAATCTCAAAAAGTATTCAAGTAACCTATAGGAAGGCAAGTAAAGAAAAACAGAGGAGGCTGGGCACGGTGGCTCACGCCTGTAATCCCAGCACTTTGGGAGGCTGAGGCGGGTGGATCACCTGAGGTCAGGAGTTCTAGACCAGCCTGGCCAACATGGTAAAACCCCGTCTCTACTAAAAATACAAAAATTAGCTGGGCATGGTGGCAGGCACCTGTAATCCCAGCTACTCGAGAGGCTGAGGCAAGAGAATTGCTTGAACCCGGAAGGCGGAGGTTGCAGTGAGCCAAAATCGCACCATCGCACTCCAGCCTGGGGAACAAGAGCAAGACTGGGAAGGAAAGGAAAGGAAAAGGAAGGAGAGGAGAGGAGAGGAGAGGAGGAAAGAAGGAAGGAAGGAAGGAAGGAAAGAAGGAAGGAAGGAAGGGAAAAGAAGAGGAAACAAAACAAATAATAAAATGGCAGACTTAAGTTCTAGCATAGCAATAGATTAGGGCCCATCCCACTGACCTCATTTGAATGTAATTCCCTATTTAAGGGCCCTATCTCCAAATAGAGTCACATTCTGGGATACAGAGACTAGGACTCCTACATATAAATTCTGGGGAGACACAGTTCAGCCCATAACGTAGGCATTAGATGACTATATGCTAAATAAATGAATGAATGAATGAATGAATGAGTGAATGGTTGAAGCCTCCATTATAACATGTCTTTTGTGAAAGGAGATGTGAATCCCAGATGCCTGAGATGAGGATATGTGGGCTTTTTTTATTGTCCTGAACTCCTCCCATTAAACCAGTGAAGCAAAGTGTAGGGTACGGCTATTCCCAGTGGGACACCAGGGAGCCAAGCTAAGTGCTAATACAATCTACTTATTGCTAGTGCTCTGATATCTTCAATCTTCTAGCACTAAACATTGAGGTCAATTCTCCAAGTGCCAAGGAGCCTCCCCCAGTCAAATTCAGTCACCTTTTGAAACTAACCCTTACTGATCCCTAAATGTCAGAGAAGGCATTTAAGCATAGACAACCATCACCCTAAGGAAGGCTTTCATTGTCGGGATATGTTGTAGAGAGTTTATCTGGTCCAAAACCTATGGCCATTTATTCTCAATTTTTCCATGTCAATACAACCACTGTGGCCAGAGTCCTAATTTCAAATACGTAGTTCCCTTGTCTTCCTATGCATACTTGCCCAAATCTGGACACCAGAATACTAAGCCCGGCCCCAATCTCTAAAAATGCCATTACCTATAGGCCGGGCATGGTGGCTCACACCTGTAATCCCAGCACTTTGGGAGGCCGAGGCGGGTGGATCACAAGGTCAGGAGATCGAGACCATCCTGGCTAACACGGTGAAACCCCGTCTCTACTAAAAATACAAAAAATCAGCCGGGCATGGTGGCGGGCGCCTGTAGTCCCAGCTACTCAGGAGGCTGAGGCAGGGGAATGGCATGAACCCGGGAGGCGGAACTTGCAGTGAGCCGAGATAGCGCCACTGCACTCCAGCCTGGGAGACAGCAAGACTCCACCTCAAAAAAAAAAAAAAAATGCCATTACCTATAAAAAAGAATGCTTTGAGGTTAATCATCTGACTGGTTCCTTCAAGTCCTAAGACTGCTTGTCTTTAGACACCCTGATTTCTTAATAAACAATTATGTCTTTGACATTTATATGTCACTTTATTCATTCACTCATTCATTTGCTTGATATTAAGTGGGTGTTTACTACATGCCAGGCACTGTTCTAATTCCTGGGATACAATAGTAAAGGAAGGTTTCTGCTTTGTGAGGCTTACATATTAGTGAGGAAGATGGATGCTGGGTAAATAATAGTAGTGATGATGATGATGATGGTGATGATGATGGTGATGATGATGATGATGATTGTTGAGGAGGAGGAGGATAATAGTTGGAAAAGATTATTTCAAACAATATTAAGTGCCTGGGAGGGAGATGATGTGATAGTGACTTAGTGGCCACATTAGCTCATGTGCTAACAGGAGGCTTAGCTGAGCAGGCAACATGGGAGCTGAGGCCTGAATATCAAAAAGGAGCCAACCACATAAAGATCAGAAGGATGGTATTCCAGACGGCGGAAAGAGCATATGCAAAGCCCCTGTGGTGGCAACAAGGGTATTTAGAGGAACAGAAGGAAAAAAAAAAAAGACCAGTATGTCTCCCAATATCAAAAGTTCACTAAGTGTCCAGAATAATATTTTCTGTCTCATGGTTTAAGCTGAATTCTCCCAAGTGTTTGGGAATTAGGAAAGGGCGTTCATTCTTGTAAATACATAACACCTTTTCCATTATTCTTTTCATGAGTTCAGGTTTTGATAGCAACAATTCTCAAGTTTCCATCCTCTAATTTGAAGCATCCCAATGGCTCTGGCTTACCTCATGCCACCTCAAATCCTCTTGATAAAAGTCACTTTGTCCTTTTAAAGCCTCCAACAACTAAGACTTACTGAGTGCTTATCACGTGCCAGGCACTGTGATAAGCAATTTACATGCACTGTCTCCTTTAATCATCACAACAACTGCATTAGAGTTGGCATTATTGTCCCCATTTTATAGGCAAGAAAACTGAGGCTCTCACAGATTGACTTGTCCGAGGTCACCCAAATGAGAAGCGAGGGGACGGGGATTTGACTTATCCAGGCATGTGCCCTGCCATTTTTGGCTACCATTATCCCAGACATGAGTAGGTGACCTTTGACCTAAGTTAGTTTCTAAAATCATGGAGGATCCCAGGGAGTCCTCAGGCCTTTCTAAGGTGCCTTACAGTTCTGCTGATACTGTTCCTAAAAGCCATTTGGGACCAGACCCAGGTTGGCTCCATCTGAATCTCAAGGGAGGATTTTAATAAACAAAGATCCTAGGATTAGAACCCAGGCTAAAAATACATCTTCCCCTTTTGAAAAGCTCCCCCAGGTGACTTTGGTGAGCAGCCAGGAAGAGCACTGGCCCATCTAACCCGACCTCCCTAGCCTACACAACATCTTCAGAAAAACTTTCAGAGACCGGGAATTCATCACATTCCAATTTTAGCCTTAATATTGGAAACTTCTTTCTTCATTGCCTGAACTCTGCTCTTCTCAAACTTGGGCTGCCTAAAAAGAAACGGAAGTCATCCAAGGCCATAAGATTGAAAATTCTTATAACTATAAACAATTTCACATCCTATTTCCTGAAACTGATGTTTTGTTTTGGTTTTTGTAAGGAACACAAACCAACCAACCCAGCACCTCAGAGTGCGAGTCATAAAGAAACATACTTGTTGTCCCTCATCAGATTCACTGTGCAAAAAGATCAAAGAGACAGAAAGAACAGAGATGTGAAAAGGGAGGCTGGAGAAGGAGGTAGTTGACTATGATAGAAAGAGAAATGAGAGGGAGAATGGGTTAAATATTGGGATCTGTGGCTCTTTTAAAAACCCACTTTCAATCTTTCACAAAAGAACAAGAGAAAGAATCATCCCTTAGCAAAATCATGTCGAACCTTCCTTGGCCAAAAAGATGCAGGAAAGTTTTAATTCTTAATGCACAAAAATTCCCTAGGAGCCCAAGAAGAGCTTTCTTGCTGGATTGCGATAGAAAGCCCACTCCTTCATGTATAATTGAAAACATTTAGGATGACATTACAACCCTTCCTGCTTATACACGGATCTGCCTCCCATCCCTGGCTAATGTGCAGCGCTCCCAGGAAGCTCTCTTAAGCAATTAAAAATGGTCCATTCTGCTGCCGAGCAAGAGTCTGAGCTCATCCCAGCCTCTGCGTGATCGGCACAACACATTCAGGAATCATTCACTTCAAGCATGCTCATTCTTCAAACTGTTCCCAAACCACACTTGCTAAATATGTAGGTTAGGGTCATCTTTTTTCCCAAATAACACAAATAACAAAATGATTGTTTTTGATAAGCATTTCCTCTTAATTTGTCCAGTTGGTTTCTAATTTACCAAGTATAGGAAATAAAACTAGATTATGTGTGTTCCCTACCCTTCGGGAACAATTTGCTTCTGAAAGTTTAATGCTAGAATCCCCATCTTCCACGTAGGAAACCTAATTTAATTCATAGCAAATATTGCACCGGAGTGTTATTTTGCATTACAACTGTGATATACACCGTCTCCAAACAATGGGGGAGTGGGGAGGGAAGGCAGGAACAGTTACCTTTTTAGGTTGTATAGTTTAAAGTAGTTATTCAAAGTGTGGTCCACAGACCAGTGGCACCTGAGAGCTTGCAGAAATACAAAATGCTGCTTTAGAGCAGTGATGCCCAACAAGGGTGATTTTGCCCCTTAGGGGACATTGGGCAATGTCTGGAGACATATTTGGTTGTCTCAACTGAGGATGGGGGTGCTACTGGCATGAAGTGGGTAGAGGCCAGGAATGCCACTCAGCCTCCTACAAGGCACAAGATAGGCCCCCACAATAAATAATTCTCCTGCCCCCAAATGTCAACAGTCTTGAGGTGGAGAAACCCTGATTTAGAGGAAAGTGAATGGGAAATCGTGGGGTGTGAGGGAAAGTGAATGGGAAATAGTGGGTTGGGAGTAGGGAGAGTAAAAAGAAATTGCTTCAACCTGCTAAATAATAGAAGTAATAGTGAGTCATGGAATTGGGCTGTGATCATGGAAGTTGTGTACCCATAAGGAAGTCACTTACCCTTTCTTGATTTCATTTTACACATTTATAAAATGAAGGGGAAAAATAAAATTGAGCCAAAAAGAATTACTATCTACAAGGTTCTTTTCGGGATAGATGCATTACAATTTAGGTAGTCTTTTGCAAACTTGAGTAATCTATAGATCACCTTCACTATGTTTTCCATATCTGAGTGCCATCTCTGTTAGTTAAGGTTTTACTTTAACTATTTTGTGTTTTTAAACCGTATTTTAAGAGAAAATTTTATGTCACTGCCATTAGTTTAAAGCCACTTCTACTTCACAAAACTGGAAGTAAACACAATTAATAGACATCCATGTTATTAAATTCTAGCTAGGTAACATTGTCCCCCAAGACTTTGAGACTCAGGCCAGCCCCTTCTTGATCAAAAGGAGATGAATGAAGGTTAGAAGGCTAAGGGTATATTTGCACCAACTTGAGACTTTCTGTACCACCTTAAATAGTCTTACATTCCATCAGTGGGATGCATCTACCCTTTGGAAAATCACGGTATGGAGATTGAGTGGGCAAACTTTGGAACAGATCCATTTGGGTCCAAGACTCAGCTCCACCATTCATTGGCTGTTGGATATTAGGCAAGTGATTTAACCTTGGTAAGCCCCAGTTTCTCACTGGGAGTTAGTAATAGAACAGCCACTGAGATGGCCCCAGTGATCCCCACCTTCAGACATTCATGCCCTTGCATAATCCCCTTCCCTTGAGTCCCCCTTGAGGGTGTGCCGGACTTAGCACTTACTGATTTGCTTGTAACCAATAGAATACAGCAATAATGATGGGATGCCACTTCTGAAATTAGGTTGCGAAAGAATCTCTCTCTCTCTCTCTCTTTCACTCCTCTCTCTCTGTCTGCTCTGGTTCTCCAAAAACAAGCTGCCATGCTGTGAGTACCCTTATAGAGGCCCACATAGCAAGGAATTAAAGTCTCCAGCCAAAAGTCACCAAGAACATGAGGCCAACCACAGCTATGTGAGTAAGCTTGGACGTGGATCTGCCACCCACACCACCCAATCAAGCTTTGCAATGGCTGCAGCTCCAGCCTTGTGAGAGATCCTGAGTCAGAGATATCGATCTAAGCTGTGCCCAGATTTCTGACTCACAGAAACTATGAGATATTACCTACATGTGAGATGATACATATTTGTTGTTTCAAGCTGCTAAGTTTGGGGATAATTGGTTATGCAGCAATAGATAACTAATGTAGCTACTGTGAAGGTTATACAAGATAATGGCCCCCCATTCAAAGGAAAAGTCATACTGGAAACACTATTATACAATGTGGAGAAAATCCACAATAGCTGCTAGTATTAATCAATGAATTCCACTATGAATATGAATGGACAACCAAGGATCCTCAGACATTTGTGAACTAAGATGAACAAATAACACAACTGAACTTCAACCAAAAAAAGAGAAGGTATAAAAGAAAAAAAATAATGTTTTTCTTTGAGACAGGGTCTCACCTTGCTGCCCAGGATGGAGTACAGTGGCTCAATCATGGCTCATGATAGCCTCGACCTCCTGGGCTCAACTGATCCTCCCATCTCAGCCTCCCAAGTAGCTGGGACTACAGCTGCACCACCATGCCCAGCTAACTTTTAATTTTTTTGTAGAGACAGGGTCTCACTATGTTGCCCAAGCTGGTCTTAAACTCCTGGGATCAAGTGATCATCTCACCTCACCCTCCCAAAGTGCTGGGATTACAGGCATGAACCACCACACCCAGCCAAGAAAATTTTTTTTAATTATAGTTAGTAGTGTCTTCAGAGAAAACCAAGAAGATATTCTTTTTGTTTTTGTTTTTGTTTTTGTTTTTGAGATGGAGTCTCATTCTGTCATTCTGTCGCCCAGGCTGGAGTGCAGTGGTGTGATCTCAGCTCACTGCAAGCTCCACCTCCCAGGTTCATGCCATCCTCCCGCCTCAGCCTCCCGAGTAGCTGGGACTACAGGCGCCCGCCACCATGTCTGGCTAATTTTTTATTATTTTTAGTAGAGACGGGGTTTCACCGTGTTAGCCAGAATTGTCTCGATCTCCTGACCTCGTGATCGGCCTGCCTCAGCCTCCCAAAGTGCTGGGATTATAGACGTGAGCCACTGCGCCCGGCCAAGATATTCATTTTAAAATAATAATTAGTGTTGACAATTATAAGGTCTACAGAAAAGACATTATCAGAAAATAGGAAGGCCCTCTAAAAAATTAAAAGTTATACTACCTAAATTTTTAATTTGGTGCACAGCCTGGAAAATTGTCAAGAACCTAAGGGGAAAAGACATGCAAAATATAAACACTAAGAGACACAAAAGACAATCCAGCAGATTCAAAATTTATTTAATAAGAGACCCAGAAAAAGAGGAACAGAAAATAGAAGTGATAAAAATAATTACCAAATAATAGAATAATTCTCAACTCATGCAGAAAAGATAACAAAATCCAACAGTTATAAATAATTTTTACATTAATAAGCTAATGGAAACTTTCTTAATATGATTTTTAAAAAGCCAAAACAACTACAACAACTGATTATAAGACCTCACTCTGAATCACCTAGGTTTACTTATGTCTATTCTGGCCAAATGTGAATGATATTCATGTAAAGCTATATTTTAAAATTATAACAAAACTTCAATTAAAAAGTAAATTAACATTTTCTTTAAAAATCTATCACAAATAGATTTACTGGTGAAACTTTAGAAGCATCCTCACTAAAGTCAGTAACAAGAAAATAATATTTGCTTAACATTATAAAAATTATAATTAAGAAGAATAAATGATGTTTAAGAATAGGAAAAGAAGCTTCTTCAACCAATATGATTAGCTATACAGAAAACGTAAGAGAATCTATAGACAAACTGTTAGAACCAATAAGCGTATCCAGAAT
Organism: Pan troglodytes; assembly: GCF_028858775.2. NCBI lineage: Eukaryota > Metazoa > Chordata > Mammalia > Primates > Hominidae > Pan > Pan troglodytes. The sequence continues at coordinate 126,384,401 of NC_072408.2, forward strand.
ATCAACATACAAATATCAGTATAATTTCTACATTCTAAGAACTACCAGTTAGAAAATGTAATAGAAAAAAAAAATCCCACTTAAACAGCAAGAAAAACTATAATGACTATAATTATGAAGAAAATTATAAAACATTATTGAAATACATAGATGAAGCCTTGAATACATACAGACAAATTTGGGAAGACTTAATAACTTTTCCATTTTTTTTCCATCCATGGAATACACGTTTGTGCTTCATGAAACTTATTTAAAGACAACATGAATTGTCTATGCTAGTTTTTTAAATAAAAGCAATGGGGAACAACACACACTGGGGCCTAGAGGTGGGGGTGGGAGGGTGGGGGTTGTGGGGTGGGGGCAGGGAGAGCATCAGGAAGAACAGCTAATATACACTGGGCTTAATACCTGGGTCACGGGTTGATCTGTGCAGCAAACCACTGTGACAGATGTTTACCTATGTAACAAACCTGCACATCCTGCACATGTACCCCTAAACTTAAAAGTTGAAGAAGAAAAGTAGGGTTCACCCTGTCAGATATTAATACATCATACAAATGCATAGCAATAAAAAAAACATGCAGTAGTGGTGTGGGAAGTGGCTACTAGAGCCATGTATAATCATGGATGGTTTGGAGGAAACTATTAGGTTGGTTCAAAAGTAATTGTGGTTTTTGCCATTGAAAGTAATGCGAAACTGCAATTACTTTTGCTCCAACCTAATAACTCATTGTTTGAACAAAACTGAAAGTGGATCCCTGACTCACACCTTTACAAAGATGAGCTCCAAATTCCTTGAGGATGTAAATGTAAAATGTGAAACCAGAAATCTAATAGAAGCAATTGTCAGAGAATATTTTTGTGACTTCTAAATGAAGAATGACTTATTAAATAAAATTTAAAACCTATACCATAGGTGGAAAACTGGTGGTACATCAAAATTAAGGTTCCCTGTTTAAAGAAATATCACATAGTTAACAGATAAATGATAGCCTGAAAGAAGGTATTTGCAACATATAAAAAACTGCACATTCTGCACATGTAACCCAGAACTTAAAGTATAACAAAAAAATTTTTTTAAAACAAGAAATTAACATTTAGAAAATAAAAGAAACAAAATCAACAAGAAAAGAAGAAAGCCCCAATAGAAATAGAAAAATTCAGAAGAATATATTGACAGAGAATTTACATATAGGGAAATCTGAATGGCTGAAAAGTAAATGAATAAATGTTCAATCTCACTAGTAATCAAAGAAATGCAAATTAAAACAATTAGATACTGATTTACTCCCATAAGACTGGCAAAAGCCAGAAAGCAAGCTAATAAGAGGAATCTCCATGCATTCTGATGGGCATGTAAACAAGTACAGTCATTCTAGAAAACAATCCATCAATAGTTAGTGAAAGAAAATCTGTGTATACCCTAGGATTTAGCAACCCTGCCTCTGAACGTATGTACTCTATAGAAACTCTCACACAGAACTCTAACTTGGCATTTATAAGAATGCGAATTGCAACAGTGTTTGTGCTATAGGGAGCTAAAGACCACTAGATGTCCATTACTGAAGAAATGTAACAGGAAGTTGTAATAGATGCGTGCTTTGAAATACTATGCAACTGTTAAAAGGAATTAACTAGATGTACATATAGCAGCAAAAATACATCTGAAAATCATATTGCTTTTAAAAGGTAAGAAACGATGGTCTCTGTTACAAAACATTGTTCGTATCATTTAAGCACATATACACATAAAATAATGTATTGTGATACACATGTATCCAGATACATACACCAAAGACATTTAAGTGGGTGCCTGAGATTGGGGTATGGAGGGGATAAAAAGAATCAAGCAAAACAAGGCCAGAGCCTTGAATGGACCAATGACAGTATGTAAAATGAAGTGAGGAATACCATTAACTAGCCCTTTGCACCTGAGATTAAAAAAAAATGCACGTCACAAAGAAGAACAAAGGGCCAAGAATAGCCAAAAGGATACAAAGAAAGCAAGCACGGGGTTGGATTTGTCCTAGCAAATATCAAGGCTTTTAGTAAAGCTACAGAAATTAAGACAGGAGTGCAATAAAATCAAGTCTCAGGATGACACGTATGCAGTGGGCATGAAAAAAATGGTCTAAATTAGATCACAATGTTAGAGAACTCTAAAAACAAAATAGATAAATTATATATTTACAAATAATCTAGATTAACTTGATGAAATTGAATGGCATATAATAGAAATAACAATAGCTATATGGTTACAATATGCTGTATCCTCTTGATATGGTTTGGCTGTGTCCCCACCCAAATCTCATCTTGAATTGTAGCTCCCATAATTCCCATGTGTATGGGAGGGACCTGGTGGGAGTTAACTGAATCATGGGGGCAGTTTCCCCCATAATGTTCTTGTGGTAGTGAATAAGTCTCACGAGATCTGATGGCTTTATAAGGGGTTTCCCCTCTTACTTGGCTCTCATTCTGTCTTGCATGTCACCATGTAAGATGTGGCTTTCGCCTTCTACCATGATTGTGAGGCCTCTCCAGCCACATGGAACTGTGAGTCCATTAAACCTGCTTTTCTTTATAAATCAGCCAGTCTCAGGTATGTCTTTATCAGCAGCATGAAAATGAACTAATACAGTTCTGCCCTCCCAATGATCCTTCCTCCCAATTTTTATTAATTATATTCTCCTCTAAAAGACTCAACTGTAATGAAATAGGATTAGGTCCTTCTCTATAAATTCAATCATGCTACTTGATTCTGCAGTAAATCATACTTAGGTAACACTATTGAAACTATCCATTGGTAATACCACCTTTGGACAAAGCCCAAAAGAATTACATTCTCTATATCATAGAAAACAAAATTTACATGTTGTAAACCTTGACAATGCACAAATAATGTCAGAGAACAATTGGGGGTAAAGAGATTTGTGTGTCATATTTAGAGAAGCAGATGACAGGTGTATAAGGCACAAGCTCTGAGAGGAAAGTTGATGCTTTATGGAAAGTGCCCATCATCATTTTGACCAGTGGAAGATGGTGTAAGAAATTAGAGGCAAAGAGAGAGGGCAGAAAGGTGAGGATTCAGGGAACCAAAGAGCAAGGCCAGCCAGAAAGGATGAAAGACTACGCTCTTCCCTGTGGTTACAGGATAGCAGAGATCCAGCCCAAAAGGGCTCCTCGACTTCATATGACCCCAAGATTAGGTGCTTTTGCTCTGAAATATTTCAGAAACCGTAAGAGTGAGTGTGGGAAGAAAAAACGTTCCACCTTCTTCAACTCTGAAGCACTAAAATCCGTTGTGAAAGCCCCATTTTTAGGGCAACTGCAATTTAGTCATTCACAAGGCAACTCACTTTACAGTTAGTCCACTTGAGGTTCTGAATTAAAGGATGCCACAGCCACTTCCAGAAATGCCTGTGGAATTACACCTTATTGGAGGGGATATGTCTAGTTGACATCAATTCCGCTTTCCCTAAGATATATGTGCATGTCTTATGCAACGTTAAGCACGTTCTCACTTCAAAACCTCTGGTCATTCTATTCCTCCTAACAGGCTTAACTCCCTACTTTTCACATGCCTTCTTCTTTTCATGCCACAGATCTCTGGTTAAATGTTAACATCTTAGTGAGGTCTTCCCTTACCATTCTATCTAAGTACCTTGCTACTGTCATCTGTCTCAGGCTGTCAGTCCACTAATCTTAGTTGAACACCTACTATGTGCCAGGCACTGTTCAGTCTTAGGACATACAACTGTGACCCCGTCCGTGAGGAGCATTTTGAAATTACTTGTTTGTACATCTTCAAATAACTTAGTTTTTGTTTGCTTTTTTTTTTTTTTTTTGAGGGAGGGACTCACTTACCCCTAGAATATAAGCTCCACAAAGAGCATGAGCAAGGTTTGTTTAGTTCATCATCATATGCATCCCCAGCACCTAGTACAAGGCATGCATTCACACAGCATTTGTGAACAAATCAAGGAATAGATGATCCCTTCACTTCACATGCTGACTACAAATTGATTGGAATCCAAGGGACACTAGACTTGAGTTTGGAGTTTGATCCATAGATACAGATTAGTGATTGGGAGCCAGATGAGAAGAGACGAACTTTTATGGTGAGGTCCCATCTGCCCTGTCTCATTCCTGCCTGTCCCAGTGCCTAGTAGTCTAACTCTTCTAGGAGCTGATGAAATAAAGCTTCCTTCCCATAAATTTCCTGAGGTCGGTTTTAATTACTCTCTATATCTGGCAATTGATTAATGCAACTGATTAGCAAAAAAGAACATTAATCGGCTCACATCCAAATCTGGTTTAAAATGCTTCAAGGGCAGGTGCAATGGCACATGCCTGTAATCGCAGCTACTTGGGAGGCTAATTTGGGAGGATTGCTTGAAGCCAAGAGTTCAAGACCAGCCTGAGCAACATAGTGAGACTCTTAAAAAAATTTTTTAATAAACAAATTAAAATAAAATGTTTCCATGTTTCCTGTTCTTAGAATAAAATCCAGGCTCTTTACTGGTGCTGGAAAGGCCCTACATGGCCTGGTTGTACTTACCTCTTCTATCTTATCTCCTACCCTCGATGGCTTTCTTTCTGTTTCTTAAGTACTCTGAGTTCTTTTCCACCCCAGAGCCTTTGCACATCCCATTCCCATTGCCTGGAATGCTATTTCCTCAGCTCTTCAAATGTCTGGCTTCTCCTTAGTCACCAGATCTCTGCTCAAACATTGCCTCCCCAAGGAGGCATTCTCAAGCAGTCCTGCACCTGCACCCAGCAGGATTCAGTCGGCACATTCACAATACGAACGTTAGAGGAAGGACTATTTCCAAAAGCATGGGGAAACATAAGGAATAGTGAAGCACCCCAGGAGCAAGAGAGGGGCTGTTACCCCTGTTAGGCCTGAAGCGAAGAGGGCAGGAGCATTCCAGAATACGAAAGGAGAGCTCTATGAAGACAGCTGCCCTTAGAGGACGTGTGGCCTTCAACCCAGTGATTCACCCAGCTCAAGGCAACTCAGAAAGGAGGGGGCCAAGGAGGAAAGCACCCTGACATCACTCTCCACCCTCCCTCCATTCTTCTCCATTCTCGAGGACTCTGTGTTGGCCAAACCCATCCGACACTAGAAGGCAAGAAAGCTTGCTGATGTAGAATAGGGGTTGACAAATGTTTTCTAGTAAGTATTTTCAGCTTTTCAAGTCATGCAGTCTCTGTCATAACTACTCAATTCTGCCATCGTAGCATACACCATACATAAATAAATGAGTGTGGCTGTGTTCCAATAAAACTTTATTTACAAAAACAGGCAGCAGGCCATCATTTACTGGTCCTTGATGTAGAATATTCATGATGGTCTTCTGGGGCAGAGGACAAGGTAGAGAAAGGTGGAGCATAGCCCTCAGGTTAAACAGAATTTGCCTAGCATCCCTTGCCTGGGCATCCCAAGTCACTATCACATTATCCCTTTTTTTTTTTTTTTTTTTGAGACAGAGTTTTGCTCTGTCACCCAGGCTGGAGTGCAATGTCGTGATCTTGGCTCACTGCAACCTCTGCCTCCCGGGTTCCAGCAATTCTTCTGCCTCAGCCTCCCGAGTAGCTGGGACTACAGGCACACGCCACCATGCCTGGCTAATTTTTGTATTTTTAGTAAGGACAGAGTTTCACCATGTTGGTCAGGCTGGTCTCGAACTCCTGACCTCGTGATCTGCCTGCCTCGGCCTCCCAAAGTGCTGGGATTACAGGCGTGAACCACCACACCCAGCCATTATCCTATTTTATTTCCTTCATCACAAATTATCTTATTTGTCCATAAGGGTAGGAATCATGGCTTTCTTGCTTATCACGCTATCTCTGGCACCCAACCCAAATACTGCCTGACACAGGGTAGCCAAATACATTTTTTTTCTTTTTGAGATGGCGTCTTGCTCTGTCGCCCAGGCTGGAGTGCAGTGGCACGATCTTGGCTTACTGCAACCTCTGCCTCCCGGGTTCCAGCAATTCTCCTGCCTCAGCCTCCTGAGTAGCTGGGACTACAGGCGCGTGCCACCACGCCTGGCTAATTTTTGTAGTTTTTAGTAGAGACCATATTGGCCAGGCTGGTCTCGAACTCCTGACATCGTGATCCACTTGCCTCGGCCTCCCAAAGTGCTGGGATTACAGGCGTGAGCCACTGCACCCTCAAATAAATATTTTTTAATGAATAATAACATGTAACTAATAAAGTATGATACAGGCTGACAAAAAATCCAGAATATCTGTTCTCCTTAAGTTAGGTGCACCAGATAGTGTGCTCCAAATAGGAACTCTGTTCTCCCTCTCGAGGCCACACCAAAGTGCAGTTCTCGTCTACTCCCAGTCTTCCTAGCACCCTCTCCAGACCAACTCTGCTCATCCACCACTCTCAGTGCCTCCACCATCCATCACTCTGGTTGCAATTCCCTGCCCAACTTTCAGTCCTTCAAGCCCTAAGTGGTTTGGAGTTCAGAGTCTTTGGAAATAATTCTGCTTCATGAGACCTCTCCCCAATCCTCCCAGCATAGACAGACTTGCTTTGAGTGTCTCCATTTCATCTGATGATGCCACAGTACTTTCCTGGGTAGGTGGTAAGGGAAGAGAGAAAGGAAATAGGGCTTAGAAGCCTCTCTAAAATTCCTGCTCTCTGTGTGTGTGTGTGTGTGTGTGTGTGTGTGTGTGTGTGTGTGTGTGTGTGTGTGTCAGGGTCTCACTCTGTCACCCAGGCTGGAGTGCAATGGCACAAAAATGGCTCACTGCAGCCTCAACCTCCTGGACACAATCAATTCTCCCACCTTAGCCTCCTGACTAGCTAGGACTACAGGAACACACCACCAAGCCCAGTTAATTTTGTTGGTATTTTCTGTAGAAACGGGGTTTTGCCATGTTGCTCAGGCTGGTCGCAAACTCCTGGGCTCAAGCAATCCTCCCACCTCAGCCTCCCAAAGTGCTGGGATTACAGGCATGAGCCACCGTGCCCAGCCATGCTTTCTTATTTTTCATACAAAAGATGACAAATTAACCAAAAGTATCCAACAAAAGGAAAACAATTAAATTATCATACAATTTTTAAAGCGATCAAAAATGATTATCATCAAGTTTTAAAGCAATCAAAAAGAGAATCACAATTTGCAAAGGGTTTAGTATACAGCATTAAGTTTTTAAAAAATCAAGATACCAAATTGTGTATGTACTTTTATTGCAAGTGTATGAAAATTGCACCTGGATCCAAGGACTAGAAGAAAGTATGAGGAATGTCAATGCTAGTATATTAGCGTATGGGTGGTTTCCCTCTGATTTCCATTACCACTTCTATATTTGCTAATTATTATAAGCAGCTCATCCATGAGCTACAGAGTATGGTCCAATACACAGCATTTTGTATCATCAATTCAGCAAGAAGAGTGACAGGTGGACGCTTTCTTAGTATCTGGTACAATGAAGGACAAATAGGGAAAGAATTGCATTTTAAGCCTGAGAGGCTGAGTTTTATTTAATATGGTCCTCTGTCCAGAAGTAGTTTCATTAAAAGGTATGGCTTAAGAAATTAACGAGACCAGGTGTGGTGGCTCATGCCTGTAATCACAACACTTTGGTAGGCCAAGGCAGGTGGATCACCTGAAGTCAGGAGTTCAAGACCAGCCTGGCCAACATGGTGGAACCCCATCTCTACTGAAAATACAGAAATTAGCCGGGCATGGTGGCAGGTGCCTGTAATCCCAGATGCTCAGGAGGCTGAGGCAGAAGAATCACTTGAACCCAGGAGGAGGAGGCTGCAATGAGCTGAGATCGCACCACTGCACTCCAGCCTGGGCAACTCTGACTCAAAAAAAAAAAAAAAAAAAGAAAGGAAAGAAGGAAGGAAGGAAGGAAACCAAATCTGTTTCCCCCTATACTTCCTCTCCTCTGTTTTTCCCTTTTTTTTTTTTTTTTTTTTTTTTTTGTGAGAGGACCAAAGTTGTTGGAAAGTGGAAAGGTAAATGGTTTTCTAATAATATTAGCCAAAAAGACACTGTTATTTTGTAGCAAACCCCTGAGACCACAGCAGTTACTTTATGACTTTATGACTACTAACGGCTGGCACTTGAGACTAATGCGAAATTTGGCAGCAAATAGTTTCAACCTCTTACCATTTCCTAAAGATCTGGACTCTCTCTCTTATATTCTCACAGATCAGCAGAATCTCTCTCTCTCTCTCTCTCTCTCGCTCTCTCTCTCGCTCTCTCTCTCCTCCTCCTCCTCCTCCTCCCTCCCCCACCCCCTGCCCCTCCACCCCAGCCCACTTTTATTTTGGCCACCCCTCCACCCCAGCCCACTTTTATTTTGGAATCCCAGACATAGCTAAGATCAAATGCACAGATTTCCAGCACGCATTCATAGATTCAACACCAATCCATTGCCATTGAATGTTATAAATTCGGGGATCCATTTGGCATTGGGAAGTTGTTCTTTGAATCCATCTCATTTCATCTCTTATGAAGCATCTCATGTCTGTAGTCTATTGAATCTATGGTTGTTTCCTTGGCCTAAATTTTAATTTTACCTTTCATACATATCTTATGATACAACTTCTCAACCAGCCAATCTGAATTGTTTCTCTGCTCTTTCAAAGACTGATATCTACCCTGTAAGATCACAATTCACAAAGAAAAGATCACGAATGCAGACACTCAGATACAAAAGAGATTCATCACAGCAATTTTTAAAATAACAGTGTATAAACACTAAAAATAACTTCAATACTTAGTGATCAGGGCATGGTGACATAAATAATAATTCATTTAATCAATGGGAAATTACTCAGACCATGAAAATATCTGCAAAGGATGTTAACCATCATATAATGTTGAGTGAGAAAAAGAGGAAACAAAACTGTATATAATTCCATTTTAGTGGAAAATGATATATACATATACAAAGAAGACCAGAAGGAAATAGTTCCTTCTGTTTGTAGTGGTTACTTGGACGACACCTCTTTCTGTTTATGTTTTTCTTCATTTTCTCAATTTTCTTAAATGAATACGTATTACTTTTACATTTGGAAATAAACTTGTTTCAAAGATCAAAAAGGCAAGTTGCTGCACTAGAATCCAGAAAGCTACAGTAAGCCTTTCCCCTCTCCTAGGCTGGCTATTAGAAAGTTGCTTTCTCTTCTGTCTCATTTGAAAGAGGGTAGGTATTGCCACATTATTAAGCAATCAGCCAGTAGGGTTCATCCAAGAACAATAAACTGACCTCTCAAGAGAAAATTAGTGAAGCTCAGGAAATTAGAGCTGGAAACCCCCACTGAGTGATCTAATGCATCCCTCAAGAATCAGCACCATATACATTACACTTTCTGGTGTAGGCACTTTCTTTTCAATTTAATTTGAAAAGTTTCAAGTGATGGCAATGTCACTGCTACATCTTAGACCAGTCAACAAGCTATTAATCCATCTTCCCTGAGCAGAGCATAATAACTCCAATGAACTTCAGAGATATCCATTTAACTTTCTGGCCTGGACCTGCCAGCTGAACAAATATCTCAGACCGAGTTCAAATTCTGGCACCTCCTCTTAGCCAGAAGACTTTACACAAGTCCCTTTACCTACCTGTTCCTAGGTTTCCTCATTTGGGAAAAAGAAAACCTCATCACCTCCCTCAGAAAATTTGCTGTAGGAATTAAATGAGATGATACACACAGGGAATGCACTTAGTGCAACAGTGGTGCTCGGTCAATGTTTGGCGATTCTAGAGTGCTCGGCTCATGTTAAGCAGTTGTTTTCCTGGCAGAAGAAACAGTCCACAATGAGTCAATAATCCCTTCTTTTGGCTTTCCCTAGATGACACTAGTGGGTTACAGTGAACAATATAGTTCAAAACTTTGAAAAGCAAAATTTCATTTGGTACCCAAACCTTGGGCTACTGGCACCAACGAAATTAACTAGCCTCATCAACACCTGTGAAAAGAAGGGGGAAAAATAAAAATACAAATATTTTTAAAATAAATTAGGCTCAGATCACAAATATGGTTCAGAGAGCACTTTTTCATTGTGAATAAGAGCCAGAATTGGAAGCCCAGGAGGATGGGAAAAAGAAGACATGGAATGAAGAGTCACATTTGAGAATGAATCAATAGTTTGATGAATAGTTCATGGAGAGGCAGAAGGAAAGAGAAGAAGAATGCTGCCAAGTACCTAACTTGGAGGACTAAATTCACAATTTATTCATTCAATGAATTATCTGTTGAGCACCTGCTAATGGCCAGGCACAGTTCTGGGTGTTTGGGATAACACAGCAAACAAAATGGAAAAAAATATCTGCCCTTGTGGAGCTTCCTTTCTAGTGGGAAAGACAGTAAATAAGAAGACAAATAAATAAAAAAGACCATGTCTGACATAGAAAATAAACAAGGTAATGGGATGGAGAATAAGAGGATGGGGTCCACTTTAGATATGATGATCAGGGAAGGCCTCTGTCAGGCGGTAACATGTAAGTTAGTGGGTCCTGGAAGATGAGAAGGAACCAATAGTTAGAGAGGAGAGGAAGCATTCCAGGAGGAAGGAACAGTAGGTACAGAGACTTTGGGGTGGGAAAAGGTTAGGTATGTTAGAGAAACGGGGAAAAATGTCTATGTAATTGAAGTGCAGTAAGAAAGGAGAGAATTCTGGGCATGGTGGTGCATGCCTGTAATCCCAGCACTTTGGGAGGCTGAGGCGGGAGGATCGCTTGAGGCCAGGAACTCGAGGTTGCAGTGAGCTATGATTGCACAACTGCACTCCAGCCTGGGTGACAGAGCAAGGCTGTCTCTAAAAAATAAATAGTAAATAAATAAATAAATAAGAAAGGAGATACTTGGCAGAAGAGATTGGAAAAGTGAGCAGTGTTCATTGACCAAGGACCAAACCTTGAGAAGCAAGTTCTTAGGGAAGACAATGAGTTCCTCTTTGACACATTGAGTTTGGGACACCTGAGAGGATTTCCAAGCTAAAGATCCTGGACTGTGTCCTAAGAATTAGAGACAGAACTGGGATCTGAGAAATTGCTCAGTTGCATCAGAATCACCAGGGAGTATTCTAAAAATACAGTTTTCTCAGGCATTAAAAGTACAGATTTCTGGCCGGGCGTGATGGCTCATGCCTATAATCCCAGCACTTTGGGAGGCTGAGGCAGGCAGATCACGGGGGCAGGCGATGGAGACCATCCTGGCTAACACGGTGAAACCCCGTCTCTACTAAAAATACAAAAAAATTAGCCAGGCGTGGTGGTGGGTGCCTGTAGTCCCAGCTACTCGGGAGGCTGAGGCAGGAGAATGGCATGAACCTGGGAGGCAGAGCTTGCAGTGAGCCGAGATCGCACCACTGCACTCCAGCCTGGGTGACAGAGTGAGACTCCATCTCAAAAAAAAAAAAAAAAAAAAAAAGTACAGATTTCTGGGGTGCTACCTGAGAAATTCTAATCCAAGTAGGTCTTGATCAAAACCTGAAAATCATTTTTTTCAATACATCCAGGTAATTTTGGTCAATTCATTCAAGAAACATTTCTTGCATTCCTACTATGCACCAGGACAATTCTTAAGTGCTGGAAATATAGTTCTGAACAGGTTGGACAGGCTATAGTCTAGAGATAGAACAGACAGTGAACAAGTAAAGAAATAAATTACAATTGTGACACACTACACACAAAAAAAATAATAAACTGGCAAGAATAAAATAAGGATGGAGACCTACACTAGATAATCTACAAGAAGACCTCTCTTTGAGGAAGTGACTTGACCTGTCACCTGAGGAATAAGAAGGAGGAGCCTCCCAGCACTTTGGGAGGCCAAAGCGGGTGGATCATGAGGTCAGGAGTTCAAGACCAGCCTGGCCAAGATGGTGAAACCCTGTGTCTACTAAAAATACAAAAATTAGCTGGGCGTGGTGGCGGACACCTGTAATCCCAGCTACTCGGGAGGCTGAGGCAGAGAATTGCTTGAACCCAGGAGGTGGAGGTTGCAGTGAGCCGAGATCACACCACTGCACTCCAGCCTGGGTGACAGAGTGAGACTCCAACTCAAAGTAAAAAAAAAAAAGAAGGAGGAGCCATGTGACAGCCAGGGAAAAGCAGCCGAGGCAGAGGGAACAGCCAATGCAAAGACTTGGTTGAGAATTCAGTAGATGAATCTAATCTTTTAGTTACTCCCATTTTATTAATCCATCAAAATGAGAAAGAAGGCATGGCGGAAAATGTACTATTTCATCTTTGTGTGTTCACCCAGCAAGCTATACTAAGCACATCCCTTGTACCAGGAACTGTGCCAGATGCTGACACAAAGATGAGCCAGATGACCCCTTCTCTCGGGGAGTGTGCAGTCCAATGAGGGAGGCAGATAACAAAATAAGTATGGCTCATGAGATAAGTGAGAATCTCCCAGGCAATCAGCTTATATTCTGAGAAAGCCAAGAAGATGATTAATAGTTTCGGGTATGATGATGTGGGCAATTGCTTTTGACACTGCATGATCAAATTATTTTCATTTCTTTGTGGTCCTGCAGCTCAGAATACCTGAATTTTTGGTGAAATATTTGCAAGGGATATCAAGTTTAGGATACTGTATAATGCACTATATGTTTCAGAATATAAGGAGAAATAGTATGCTAATAATAGCTAATATTTATTGAGCACATGGATTGACCTGGATAATGTACCATCTCATAGAAGAGTCACTACGACTTTATGAGGCAGGGACTATTATTATTTCCCCTTTTTCAGATGGAGAAATAGGGGCTTAGCAAGATGAAGGGGCTTTCCTGAAGTGACAATTTCCTAGTTCTGTCTGGATTCAAGCTTCAGTTCTGTTCCATACGGCCCTCTCATGAATAGCTTAGACACTGATACAATTGCTTTTCTCACACTAGTCCCCAAAGTGGATACCTTGTTCTTCTTCCCAGCCCACTCATCCATCTAGGTTGCCTAGGCCAGCCTGATCTACCTGCATTTCTCCCCAGGGGTCCTGCAGGTGGAAAAGTGGAAAGAAGAATTCCTTGTTTCCACACTGGGGAGGGCACCTGGACGGGCATGGACCGGGCAGTGCCCACTGACTGACTATACTGGACTCCAGTCTCTTGAGCCCCAAGTAGAATGTGGAAAGCTTTGAGGCCAAAGCTGGGCACCTGGTTCCCACCCCACCTGGGGGAGGGGGTCGGGGGGAGGAGAAATTCCTGGGGCTCAGTGTTCAAGATCTGAGGCACAGGAGACAAATCAAATGCCCAGGCACCAGACAGTTAAGGTAAAACGTTGAAGTCAAGAGGAAGTAGTGAGTCTGTTGCCAACTGGATAGGGTTGGTCCTGTCCCATCTAAATGTATTAGAATTAAGTGGCTTTTAAAAATGAGCTGGTCATCTTCAGCCCACGGGCTGGCCAATTTGGAACTTAATGGGCCTTTGCGTCCTCCTTCCCTGAGCCTCCTTTTATTCCAGACTTCTCAGTGTGAGTCTGTGCGTCCCTCCGACGATCTCAGGGAGTGGGGTGCCTTCATCTGCCTGTTCCCTGTTCCTCAGGCTGACGCTCCCGCTGTCCTCCCCGCCTCCCCTCACTCCTTTTCTCCCTCCCTTCCTCCTTGTGGGGAGGCTCTTGGCCAGGGTCCCTGAGCCCGGGCGGGTGCTGGCAGAGGACGCAGAAGGGGTGAGGTCACGTCTCCCTTGAGCCCCGAGCCGCTGGCTTTTCAGAGCCTCGCCACAAGCCGGCGGCCAGAGCCCCAGACCACACAGACCGTGCGCTCCTCCGCCCTCCCGGCGCCGCCGGCCTCGCCCATGTCTCAGTACGCCCCCAGCCCGGACTTCAAGAGGGCTTTGGACAGCAGTCCCGAGGCCAACACTGAAGATGACAAGACCGAGGAGGACGTGCCCATGCCCAAGAACTACCTGTGGCTCACCATCGTCTCGTGTTTTTGCCCTGCGTACCCCATCAACATCGTGGCTTTGGTCTTTTCCATCATGGTGAGTGAATCACGGCCAGAGGCAGCCTGGGAGGAGAGACCCGGGCGGCTTTGAGCCCCTGCAGGGGAGTCCGCGCGCTCTCTGAGGCTCCCTTCCTCACGGCCCCGCCCGCGCTAGGTGTTCTTTGTCCTCGCACCTCCTCCTCACCTTTCTCGGGCTCTCAGAGCTCTCCCCGCAATCATCAGCACCTCCTCTGCACTCCTCGTGGTACTCAGAGCCCTGATCAAGCTTCCCCCAAGCTAGCTTTCCTCTTCTTTCCAGCTCCCAGGGTGCGTTTCCTCTCCAACCCGGGGAAGTTCTTCCGTGGACTTTGCTGACTCCTCTGACCTTCCTAGGCACTTGCCCGGGGCTTCTCAACCCTCTTTTCTAGAGCCCCAGTGCGCGCCACCCTAGCGAGCGCAGTAAGCTCATTCCCCGAGCATGCAGGCTCTACGTTCCTTTCCCTGCCGCTCCGGGGGCTCCTGCTCTCCAGCGCCCAGGACTGTCTCTATCTCAGCCTGTGCTCCCTTCTCTCTTTGCTGCGCCCAAGGGCACCGCTTCCGCCACTCTCCGGGGGGTCCCCAGGCGATTCCTGATGCCCCCTCCTTGATCCCGTTTCCGCGCTTTGGCACGGCACGCTCTGTCCAGGCAACAGTTTCCTCTCGCTTCTTCCTACACCCAACTTCCTCTCCTTGCCTCCCTCCGGCGCCCCCTTTTTAACGCGCCCGAGGCTGGCTCACACCCACTACCTCTTTAGGCCTTTCTTGGGCTCCCCGTGTGCCCCCCTCACCAGCAAAGTGGGTGCGCCTCTCTTACTCTACCCAGCGCGTCGTAGTTCCTCCCCGTCTGCTGCGCACTGGCCCTAACCTCTCCTCTCTTGGCGTCCCCCAGAGCTCCAAGGCGCCCCTCCACCGCTCTGTCCTGCGCCCGGGGCTCTCCCGGGAATGAACTAGGGGATTCCACGCAACGTGCGGCTCCGCCCGCCCTCTGCGCTCAGACCTCCCGAGCTGCCCGCCTCTCTAGGAGTGGCCGCTGGGGCCTCTAGTCCGCCCTTCCGGAGCTCAGCTCCCTAGCCCTCTTCAACCCTGGTAGGAACACCCGAGCGAACCCCACCAGGAGGGCGACGAGCGCCTGCTAGGCCCTCGCCTTATTGACTGCAGCAGCTGGCCCGGGGGTGGCGGCGGGGTGAGGTTCGTACCGGCACTGTCCCGGGACAACCCTTGCAGTTGCGCTCCCTCCCCCACCGGCTCACCTCGCTTGCAGCTGGGCCACGGAACTCCCCGGCCACAGACGCAGAGCCCTGATTCAGCTGTGAAAATCGCTAGCCACCCGTCCCCCATCAAGTCCGCCCACACTTGCCCACGGGTGGTGGCACCATATTCGATTCGTGGGCACCTGCAAGGCTCCATTTGCACCCGTAACTTGCCCTTTCCCAAACCCGGTTTGTGGACGGCGTCTGCACCGATATGAAAGCGTGCAGCCGCTGAAGTTCAGACAAGTCTGTATTCAAATCCCAATTCTCCCACTTTCTAGCTGTGTGATCTCTGAAGTCACTGCATCTCTGAACCTCAGTCTCTTTGTAAAACCAGAATAATCATAGCCATGTTTCTTGGGGTTGTTGGGAGCATTCATGACATAAATAATTGTAAAGTGCTTAGAACAGTGACCAGCACGGTATCTTTACAAAATCTTTACTCAAATGTCACTTCATGTTCTGTGATTACTGTTTAAAATCAGGACCCCCATCCACCCACCCCGCGCAAGCTCTGTTCTTCCTTCCCTGCTACCTTTTGACCAAATTACTTCTCTCCATCTGATATAGTATTTTAATTATTTGTATGTTTACAGTCTGTGTCCCTCTCATTAGAATATAAGCTCCATAAGGGCAGGAATATTTGTTGGTTCCTGTATCTTCAGCATCTAGAAGAAAATCTGGCACGTGGTAGATGCTTAATAAGTATCATGAAATGAATGCATGCATGAATGAATGGTGTGGATGAATTATTAACCTTTTTTTCCCACCCTGGAGGCCCGGAAGCCGTCGCATCCGGTTCCTTCCGACCAACCAGCCAGTTTCCTCCCTTCCTTCCTCTCCCCATATATCCGGTCTTGACTTTTTTTGCCGAGAGTCTGGAAAGAATGCTGCAGCCAAATTCTCCAGGCAGCAGCAGACTGTCTGGCTGGCACTGGTGCCCACATTCTATCCTGGTTTATTAATGAAGCAGCCAATTCACTCCTTTCCCAGTGCCACTTAGAAAACTGCCTGCAAAGGCTTTTTCCCTCATTGGTCTGAAATGAGCTGGCACTCCAGATGGTAGTGACAGGTCAGATATTAATGATGCTGCTTGGTATGCCCTGGGAGATGAGGTTTGCACATGCTTTGAATTGAAACTTCCTTTTCTAATCCCCTCTTCCCCATTCCCTCCCCCACTGGAGACAGTTTACTATGGACAAGTTTGTATCTTTTTTTTTTTTTTTTTTTTTTTTTTGAGACAGAGTCTTGCTCTGTCACCCAGGCTGGAGTGCAGTGGCACAATCTCGGCTCACTGCAACCTCCACCTCCCGGGTTCAAGCGATCCTTCCACCCCAGCCACCCCAACCAGCTGGGACTACAGACGCCGGCCACCACGCCCGACTAATTTTTGTATTTTTAGTAGAGACAGGGTTTGACCATGTTGCCCAGGCTGATCTCAAACTCCTGACCTCAAGTGATCTGCCCGCCTCAGCCTCCCAGAGTGCTGGGATTACATGGGTGAGCCACTGCGCCCGGCCAAGTTTTGTACCTTTTTAAAGCCTTGGTTTCTTCATCTATAAAATGGGAATGTGAAAGCTGTTTTAAGTTGAGCAAAACTGTTGTAAGGATGAAACAAAACAAAGCATTCTAGTTCTTAGCACTATGCTAGGTACATGCAATAATTGTCAGACAGATGTATAGATTTGGAACCTGGAGATATCATGTTACATATAAAAACAAACAGAAATTCTAAACAGTGTGTCCTACACCCTTCCTGTTGCACTGGAAGTCTTTTCCCATTGATATATAGTGCAGCTCTGGGCTTGATCAGTTTCATCACAAGGACTCCAAAGGACAAAGGACAAAGAGGAAGAGGAAGGATGTGCAGTAGGAAGGTGGGAGACCAATTCTGCCAGGCGTTTGCTTCCCCTAGGGTCTCTTGTCATGTTCAGTCCTGGCAATTTTCAACTCTCACTTCTCTGTAATTTATGATTTGTGGTGCCCTCAATGATTTGGGGTGTTACTGGCATTTGGTGGAAAGAGCCAAAGTACTAATGTCTGCCATGCTAGGGGCTGTCCCCCAGTGAAGAATGGGCACATTCCCAATACCAAGACCATCCCAGTGAAGAAGCACTGTAGGATGATGCAAATTGATATAAACATGGATGTGTGGAACATATTGACAAGGCTCAAAATAATTAGTTTCCAGAATGGTAAAAAAAAAAAAAGAGCCAACAATCTCAAAACAATCAATGCTTAAATATTTATTACACCAAGCCTGAGAAGCTTTCTATAAAATCACCAAATTAGAGTAGGTGCTGGCAAAGAAAACTACTTTGGAAAAATACACATTCAAGAAGAGTGTTCTTCGAGTGGTGGATTTCTGTGTTCTTTCTACCACCCCATGTAGATCCAGGGGAGTCCTGGGGTCCTGGGGGTTAGGAGGTGGCACACTACAGACAAGCTCTAGTCCAACATGTCATGTGGTATTGGATGTTGATGGGTCAAGCATTGTCAGGGACACAGAAGTGTTTCTTCCTCTATATATTGAAAGTCTATTTATTGAAAGCATACTTAACCTCAATTTGAGGGATGCATGTCTCAAGAATTTCCCCCTAGACTGGGTTCCTGGTAGCTCATATTGCATCGTTGTGTGAATTTGAATATGGCACATTTTCTCCATGCAGACACAGCCCTCCACCAGGGCACATAGCTTGGTGAGGAGCACAAGCTGGCTTTCAGGCCTCATTCATCATGGTCTCACCTATCCCTGGCTATCTGTTTATTCCATGTGAAAGAACCCTATAATTTCCTAATGTGGCCCTCGACCCTGGAGAAAGAATATTTGTTATTCAACATGTACTTATTGAGCATCTATTATGTGCCAGGCTCTATTCCAGCTATTCCTTTATCAAGTGGCAAATAAGATCAGCAAGGTCTCTGCCCTCCTGGATCTCAAAGAAGTGGGGCTCTAGGCAAGTTGCAAGAGTGTTGGCAAATTTAGGGTTAGTTCACTGTCTATTGGTTTTGTAGCTGGAATTTGCTACCTGACTCAGAAGACGAGTTTGTGCCCACCCTCAATTCTTGATGACATCATGATGTAATCATTTGCAAAACTGAACCAACTGGTCACTCTAATTATGGATACACAATAACCAATGACTTTTGACTGGATGGCTTATAAGCTTTTCATTAGCACATCTGTCTCACACCTACCAATAGGTGTGTGGGGATTTGCCCTTTATTGGGGGACAATTCATGGCATGGCAGGACAGTAGTACTTTGAGTCTTTCCACCAAATACCAGTAGCACCCCAAAATCATTGAGACCACCACAGATGCTCCCACATTTCTAAATGCCTTCAAGGGGAATGGTGCAACCCCTAGTCGAGATTCTCAAGCACACCATTGCCTGAGATGTCTTACATACCTGTCTAGAGAACCTGTCTAGAGACCAACCATTAAGGTTCAAATCCTTTTCTTTGATGTGCTTATGATTTTATGCAAGTGCCTCGATCTTTCTGAAGCTTGGTCTTTCCACCTTGTAAATGGGGGTTGTGATAGTATTTACCCAAGTGCAATTGTGGAGATTAGATAATAAAAGTTAAAAGTTTTCAGGTCACTGCTTAGAATACAGCTAGAATTCAATAAGTATTGATGTTGATGATGGTGATGTAGATGATGGAAGACGTGTCTGTTCTAGAGATACAAGCCATTATCTTTCCCAGTTTTTCTGTTTTTACTGAGACTAGCAAATTTGATAAGAATAAAACAATGATCAGTAGTAGACATGTCACTGGAATAAAAATTTGTTGCAGCATAAAGGTAAATATTAATGCCAAACTGAAACACATACAAATAAGCAAAGAGGACTTTCGATTAATCGTGAAATATTAAACATACCTGTTTTGCTCCCACCCCTTCTAAGACCACTTAAAATGATAGTAAGTGCTATTTGGTAGCACAATAGGGTGACTGTAGTCAATAATAACTTAATTGTAATTTTTAAATAACTTAAAGAGTGTAATTGCATTGTCTGTAACGTAAAGGATAAATTCTTGAGAGGATGGATACCCCATTCTCCATGATGTGCTTATTTCACATTGCATGCCTGTATCAAAACATCTCATGTACCCCGTAAATGTATACACTTACTATGTGCCCAGAATTAAAAAAAAAATCGTAGTAAATGAATTTAAAAGGATATAAACACTCAAGAACAAATTAGGAAAACAGAAGAAGAAATGAGATGGTGACAAAATCTTAGACAATGGAAAATAACTGGCTGGGCATCAACTAATTTTACGTAGTAGATGACACTGAAATCTAAATCCTGCACAAATAGTAGCCAACAAGAAGAAAGTCAATTTTCTCTGCAAAACTCTAGGAAAGCTCAGAAATTGGAGGTACCAGCTGAAGATACTGCCTTTGATGTTAGGAATAAAGGGTAGGGAAAATCTTTGAAAGTCTGTTTATGAAGTCGTGGGACTGCCAGAGATCACCTACCACCCCACACAGCCAGGCCCCCACTTCCTCACCAACTCAGACAGAAGATTAGAGATTTTCTCTCTGGTAAGATTAAACAGAATGACTCTGGACACCAGGCACAGCTGAGAGAAGGGTTTAGGTGCCAAGCTGAAAACGAGATTAATGGAAAGCTGCAATGTTGAACAAGGAAGCTCCTTCCCCAACTTGGTTTCCTGGACAGAAATCGGAGAATTTCTCTCCAAGGATGTGACCAGTCCAAAAGAAAAAATCTTTAGGAGTCCTCCAGAGAGAGGATGCAATCCACCCACCCATTAACAAGCTCCATCCTCATGCAAAAAACTTCCAAGCAGCTTTTCAGTGTCTCACTTTCAAATATGATGAGTCAACTAAAGATTATCAGACATATGAAAAACTCTTCTGAAATAAAAGACCTGCAGTTTACAAAAAAAAAAAAATGAAGTATAAGGTAACAAATAATACAAGATGTAGAAGAAAACTTCAAGAATAGGTGAGTAGCATCCCCAGAGAATAAGAAACTATATTGTGTCCACAAGACAAGAACCGGCTGAAAAAAATAAAACAGCCAGAGAAGCAAAACAGAGCTCTTGGGAATTAAAAAATATGTGGGTAGACTAAAAAAAAAACCAGCAGAAGCTCCTTTGAGCTGGAGCTGAAAAAATAAAATAAAAATAGAGAAAGATTGCAAGTTAATGTTGAGGGAGGCTGAAGAAGTAATGCAAAAATCAAAAAGATGGAAAATATGGAAGTCACCCAAGTGTCCATCGATGGATGAATAGGTAAACAAAATGTGTTATATACATAAAATTGAATATTATTCAGTCTTTAAAAGGAAGGAAATTCTGACATGGGCTACAACCTGGATGAACCTTGAAAATACTAGGCTAAATACAAGAAGCCAGTCACAAAAGGACAAATATTATATGATTCCACTTATATGAAATACCTAGAGTGGTCTAATTCTTGAGACAGAAAGTAGAATGGTGGTTGCCAGAGACTATGGGGAGAGGGAAATGGGGAGTTACTGTTTAATGGGTATGGAGTTTCAATTCTGAAGATAGAAAAGTTCTGGGAATGGATGGTGGTGATGGTTGTACAACAGTGTGAATGTATTTAATGCCATTGAACTGTATACTTAAAAATAGTTAAAATGGTCAATTTTATGTTGTGCATATTTTACCACAATAAAAAATAAAGGAGGAAAATATTCTCCAAAAAAGATAAAAATAGTCAAGAATATATATAATAAAATTTGATACTCATTCCCAGAAATCTAACATCTAAAAGGAAAGTTCCACAAAAAGGAAAGGACAAAGAGAATTAAAGAGAGGAAATTATCAAATAAGTAATATAGAAAAAAATTCCCAGAACTGAACGCATGAATTTCCAGATTAAAAGAATCCCCCAATACTCAATAAAGTGAATGAAGCAAGACATACCAAGGCACATCTTGGTGAAATTTCAGAGGTTCGAGGGTAAAATTTCTCTCCAATTCTGTAAACTTTGAAAGAAAGGAAACATTATTAATCCACATATGGATTAACAATGGCTTCAGAATTCTGATCAGGAATGCTGAAGGCTAAACAATAGTGAAGGCCAGGTGCGGTGGCTCAAGCCTGTAATCCCAGCACTTTGGGAGGCCGAGGCGGGCGGATCACGAGGTCAGGAGATTGAGACCATCCTGGCTAACACGGTGAAACCCTGTCTCTACTAAAAATGCAAAAAAAATTAGCCAGGCGTGGTGGCAGGCGCCTGTAGTCCCAGCTACTCGGGAGGCTAAGGCAGGAGAATGGCGTGAACCTGAGAGCCGGAGCTTGCAGTGAGCCGAGATCACGCCACTGCACTCCAGCCTGGGCGACAGAGCGAGACTCCGTCTCAAAAAAAAAAAAAAAAAGTGAAAAGATGACTTCAAAAATCCTGAAAGAAAATTATTTGCAACTTCAATTCTAGACACATCTAAATAATCATTCAAGGGAGAGAGAAAAATAAAGACATTTCCAGACATTTAAGATCTCAAATAAGTTGCCTGGCATACATCTTTTCTCAGAAAGTCATGGGCAAATGTGCCTCCCAAAAAGAAGGGAGTAAGTCAAGAAAAGGACACAGGATCCCGAAATGGGATTCAACATAGAAAAGAGACAGAGAAATGCTCCTGAAAACAAGGCAACCAGTCTCTCACCCCCACAGAAGATGCAGTTGATAATGGATGGTTGGCCTGAAGGCTTTATCACAACCCATTATCTGGTTGTGGGCTGGCACTGTAAGCCACAGCCATGCCCCAAGTCTGACCATACCTGCTGTGGATGATAAGGTCAGTGGTCAGTAAATACTCACAGGATGAAAAACAAAACAAACCACATGTTTTTTCCATCTGACCCGAGCTGCACCAGAGCTTGAAACATAGTTTTGACTGCTCACACGTCAAAACTGCTTCAAGTGGACTTCAGCTAGGTGTAGGGAGAAGATCATGTGTGTCTGCGAACTTGGAAATAACAGGTCTTGGTGCAGGCAACTGATCCAGAGAGCTTGACGCTGCCCACTAGTTGGAGCACCAAATGCTGATTCATTGGATCTCTCCCTGTCACTTCTCCCAATGTTCTCTGGCTCTTGCCACAGCTGAGATTGTCACCTGAGAAAAGGCGTATTAAAATTACAGACCCCTGTGAATTATTTCTTGTGAATTTCTTGCTTGAAGCTCTGAAGAGCATTCAGATGGTTCCAGATGATGAAGACCCTGTCTGAAGTGTGTCATCATGGGAAGGCCGCATTCCAGATACCCATAGATTTTGCAAATATGCACATTTCCCCAGCAGCCCTGCCTCATCAGTTACTTTCATAAGTTTTGCCACTTGGTGGCCACTGGCATTTGGTATTTAGGAACCTAGAATTTAAACTGTTTTTAGAGTCCTTTCAGATCATTAGCAGTACAGACTATGTCTATTTCAAGATGTAAATCTGTGTGCTCCTAATTTTAAAAAATACATTTTAAGAGCCATTTAAATTTACTGATGACATGCTGTAATGGCTGGGTTTGTTGTAACATAATATGTGGGGATAGAGATAAAACAAGATTGGCCACTAATGCATGACAGTGGAAGCTGGGTTATGGGAACATGGGGATTTATTATATTACCCTGTCAAACTGTGTATACATTTAAAGCTTTCCATAATAAAACATAAAAAGAGGGCCAGGCACGGAAGCTCATGCCTGTAATCCCAGCACTTTAGGAGGCTGAGGCGGGTGGACCACCTGAGCGCAGAAGCTCGAGACAAACCTGGGCAACATGATAAAACCCCGTCCCTACAAAAATAAAAATAAAAATAAAAAATTAGCTGGGCACAGCAGTGAGTGCCTGTAATCCAAGCTACCCAAAAGGCAGAGGCAGGAAAATCACTTGAGCCCAGGAGGCAGAGGTTGCAGGGAGCCGAGATCACGCCACTGCACTCTAGCCTGGGCAACAGAACGAGACCCTGTCTCAAAACAAACAAACAAAAAAAAGTAAAAAGAAAGAAATTCAGATAGAACCTCCCCTCCTAAGTCATTATCTGCCCAGATGAGTGGCAGATAAGATAACAAGACAGCAGCTATTAAATGAGTTGGCCAAAAAGGCTGTGGTTGAGGTAGAGCTTGTCATTAAATAGTAAGAAAACTATTTCTGGCTTATGTGTGAATGTCAATGATGACTTTGAAGAATACCTTCAAATAATCATCAAGGTGAGCTCAGGTAGGACTCACATCCTAGAACTTTAATCACCTAAGGATCTTGTTAAAATGCAGACTCCACTCCTCTTTCAAGGCTCAGCTAGAAAATCACCTCCTCCATGAAGCCTTTTTTGATTGCCTCCTCTCTTTCACTCAAGGTTGTGCCCTCTTTACTCTAAACAGATTTCCTCTTGGATCATCTTTACTTCCTTGCACTGATTTGTGTATGTGAGGCCCTTAAGATTACACTGTTAGCCCCAGCACCTAGCACAATGTCAAGCATGAAGTCCACATGTAACAAACATTTGATGAATGAATAAATGAATTAATGAATGAATGACTACATAGGCCAAAGTCTGCTCCTACCTTTATCTCTGAGGGTTTGCTTCCCTTCCCCAACTGTGTTCTGCATTCCTGCCAAAACCTTTTTTGGAAAATATCCAGGAGACTCAGGCAAATGCCAAGGGTCACTGAGAGGTTGGCCAAGTCTTGGTTCACAAGGATAATTTTCCTGGCTGGTCCAGAGCTCACCAATATGCTCACACTGCAGACCAGTTGGTCCACGTTTAGAAATTTGTCTTTATTCTCAGCTCGTTAGCTCAGGGCAGGACACTCTTCAGCTCAAAGCCCCTCATCCAAAAATGTGAGCCTGAACATACCTGAGAATGTCCAGGTCTTCAAGTTCAAGAATTAAGCCAGACTTTCCAACATGGTGCTTCTCAGAAAACTAGTTGTGTGTGGTGATAACAAATTTTACCAAAAAAGGTACAGGTGCAGGAGAGGATTAAATTGAGAAACCAAATGCTGAGTTGAGCAAAAGTTAAGTCTTTTCTTTCCTTTGGAGCTTTTCGGAGCCTTTGGCAAACCCCTGTGCATTATGGCTCCTTAATGGAATAATATAGTATGGGGCATTTACTAAGCATTTTCCTGGATCGTAAGGCTAATATGCCACAGCACACATTTTGGGAAATACTGTTCTTAATAATACCTTGATTCTCACTTTAATGAGTACAGCTGCTATTGATATGGGAAGATTGCATGGTACTCCATCCTTAACATTCTTGCATTGTAGACCCACCTCTCCCCCTTTCTTCCAACTTGCATGTTTTTTTGGTTTGGTTGGTTTTTGTTGTTTTTTGTTTTGTTTTTGTTTTTGAGACAGGGTCTTACTCTGTCACCCAGACTGGAGTGCAATGGTGCAATCATGGCTCACTCCAGCCTCAATTTCTGGCTCAAGCGATACTCACACTTCAGTCTCCAAAGTGCTGGAATTACAGACATGAGCCACTATGCCTGGCTAATTTTTTAATTATTTTTTAGAAGCAGGGTCTCCCTGTGTTGCCCAAACTGGTCTCAAACTCCTGGCCTTAAGTGATCTTCCTGCCTCAGCCTCCAAAGTGCTGGGATTACAGGCATGAGACACCATGCCTGGCTAAGTTAGGTGTTTTTAATGAGTCTCCCTAGCCAAACTTTTGCTAATTTCCTTCTTCCCTCACTCTCTTTTTTTTTTTTTTTTGCCACGGGTGAAATTCAGAAACTTGTCTTTCTGTTTCCTTTACCCTTTGTGTCATATCTTCTATTCCCCCAACTAAAGGAGACTTTCTCTATTTTACTCCCTCTTTTGATAACTTTATTTGTTCTTTGCTGTGGGTAATTTTTATAGTAGTTTAGTATTTCTATTACTATTGTTATTATAACATTTATACATTTGTCTTTACTTTTTAAAGCATTTCATACTGACACAATTTCACTTGTTCCTTGCAAAAATCCCAGCAAGGGACATAAGAAAGCTCTCCTCCTTATTTATCCTTAAGAAAACTGAGGCTCAGAAATGTGGTAAGCCTCTCCAACAAAATCAACCATGACAGTCCTTACCCCCATGAAGCATTATAATCAGACAGCTATGCCTTTCCTTTTTTTTTTTTTTTTTTTTTTTTTTGAGACAGGGTCTCACTCTGTTGCACAGGCTGGAGTGCAGTGGTACAACCACAGGTCACCGCAGCCTTGACCTCCCCAGGCTCAGTCCATCCTCCCGGTTCAGCCTCCCAGGCAGCTGGAACTATAGGCGCGCACCACCATGCCCAGCTAAACTTTTTTGTATTTATTGTATAGATGGTTCACCATGTTGCCCAGGCTGGTCTTGAACTCCTGTGCTCAAGGGATCTACCCCCCCTCAGCCTCCCGAAGTGCTGGGATTAGAGGCGTGAGCCACCACGTCTGGCCCTGCCTTACCCTTTGATAGGAAACAGCTTTGATTGTTCTGGAAGCTTTCTCTTTTAACAGATTTACCCCCATCAATATAAGAAGCATCATACAATACTCTCAATCAAGCCTGGCAGAATTCCTCCCTAGCTTTTGGCTCTAACCATAGACAGCCAAAAGGACAATTCTCACTTGTCCTGAAAATATTTATGGAGAGAAAAAGCCCAAAAGCCCAAGAAGAAGAGAGACGAGCATGAATGAATTAACGGTGCTGAAGAGGAAATGCACCTTGTAGTCTGGAAGCCCAGTCTCAGAATGCCCAGCACGACTTTTAGGTGTAGAAACAGGAGCAAGCAAAATCTAAACTAGAAATCCCAAAGTCATCTAAAACTTCAGATGTTATTCCTAAAAATATTTACTAAGTGCCCACATACATCAAGCTATTTTGATAGGAGCCTGCTATCTAGGAGTTTGGAATTTAAAACAATATTGATCTACTTAAAAAGAGTTTCTTGCACGTGGAAAAAAGTATCAGACTATGTTCAGAAATTTATGTAAGTCTACAGATGGAGGGGAGTATAAGGAGGGGACTCTGGGAAAGAAAGAAACAGAGACAGAGACAGAGAGAGGGAGAAAACTCACTTCTCACTAACCAAATATGTGCTAGACATAAAGGAATGAAGACGATGAGGATGGTTTTGAAAGAGAGATGTGGTTTGAAGAATAAAAAACATGTTCTAAAAAAAAGACATGTTCTAAAATTTGAAGAATTAGAAGACGTTGTTTGAAGAAAAAAACATGTTCTAAAAAAAATTTGTTCTAAAATTAGGATTTCAGTATTGACTGAACTCAACAGATCAGAATATTGGCATTAGCAATAGCAAACAAAATTTAAAGTTCCCGAAAAAATTTAGGAAACACACAAGGTTTATACAAAGAAAGCCTCACCAAGAGATTAAAATGAAAAACCATGAGCTAAATGGAGTATAGTATTTACATATTAGATGTTCATCCAGCATTAGTTATGAAATAAATTATAAAATGAGTTCCTAAACGTAAAGCATGGTGCCTAGCACAGAGTAACTGCTTAATATTCATTATTGTTGCTATAAATGTAAAAGAGACATAAATATTGATTGCAAAATAGGATTGGCAAACCAAATAATAATCCATCTATTTATAACATAGAGTGTTACAGCACAGTTAGGATAGTGCTTTTGAAGAATTTTTATGATACAGGGAAATGCTTGGGTGAAGGGCCAAGTGGAAAAACAGGACAAAACACAAAATTGTCTGTGCAAAGAGATCCTTCATTCTTTATCAATTAAAAGTAGCCATATACCCATACATTGACCCTTAAAAGCGTGAACGTGCATGGGGGAAGAAAAGGCTGGAAAGTATTTCAAACTGTCTACAATGATTTCCTCTAAGTAGCAGGATTCTGGACAGTTACAGTATAAAGAGTTATAATATGTAGAGCACAAACTCTATCATCAGACCCACCAGGGTTTTAATCTTGGCACTACTGTTTATTGTTAGGTGAAATTCATTGAATTATTTAACCTCTCTGAGTCTCTATTTCCTCATCTGTAAATTGGAAATAATATCACCTACCTCAGAGCTCCAGTGGCGCAATCGGTTAGCGTGCGGTACTTATACAATATCACCTACCTCCAAGGGATTGTTGTCTGAATTAAATGGGATAATATATGCAAAGTTCTTGACAAATCTTGCCTATTATCATTTCAAATATTCCTATCAAAAGTTATAATATTTTCCAAAGTTTCCGTAAAAAGTATGTAGACCTCATTTCTAGTCTGAAATGAGCATTTTTCTAAAGATAAAAAGGAATTCAACATGGAGAACAAGGTTAGTAATTAGATGCAATTTTTTTTTTTTTTTTGAGACAGAGTCTCGCTTTGTCACCCTGGCTCCCAGGCTCAAGTGCAGTGGTGCAAAAATGGTTCACTGGAGCCCCCACCTCCCGGGCCCAAGCGACCCTCCTGCCCCATCCTCAGGCCCCCAAGTAGCTGAGACTACAGGCATGCATCACCACACCCGACTAATCTTTGTATTTCTTGCTGGTCTCCAAACTCCTGAGCTCAGGAGATTCTCCCACCTCGGCCTATGAAAGCTCAGGGATTACAGGCGTGAGCCACCATGCCCAACTAGTAATTAGATGCATTCTTATCCACCCCAAAAGGTGATTCTTGCTCTAAATCATATATCATTCCAGAGCTGAAATGGTCAGCTCTCTAGTTAACTTAATAAAAATGCTTTTATTCTGATATTTTATTCTAGTCTTGAAGATCATTGAGGACAGAGAAACTACAGCTTAGCACAGCTCCTGCCCCAAAGTTAATGCTTGGAGAGTTAACAGAAGTTTTGCTGTTGTTTTTGTTTTGTTCCAATTCCAGTGGGGTTTTTTAGCCTGCAATGGTAAGAAGTAGCTCTTTCTCTACCCAAGTAGAAGCTCACTCTAATATAAGCCCACTTTTTGGATCTATCTCCCAGCCAGAGAGAGGGCACCTGATGCTCCTGAGATAAATTCTTCATGTTTTTGAAAGACATGTGGCCCATGATCTTTTCCCTTGAAAAGATTCCCTTTACTCACTATTCTGTAGAAAGTATCTACCAAAAGGAGGAAATGGCAGACAGCAGCGACAATGTCTCCATCACTTCAAACATCCCCCCCAGATTTCTTGTCCACATTCATGTTTGATTATAGCAAAGTCCAAGGCTCATTTTCAATGAGAAGGAAAATGAAGGAGGCTGAGGGAGTGGCAAATAGAAATCTGCAAGGCCAAAGACAGAGAAAGCCTGGGCCTCCAGCCTTCTCTTCCAACGATGGCAATCTCTAGCCCCTGCCGCCATGGTTAAGAAGCTGGTTGAGGTGGCAGTTGACTCTTATATTTAAAGAGCAAAGCTGGGAGAGGGAATTCAGATGAGGGGGAAGAGCTTAAAGTCAACATGAAGAAGCATCACTTGAGTGTGCAACAGGGTGCTTGGTCCCCAGAGAAGGTTCCACAGCATGTGGGAAACTTTCTACTGCCATCCTTCAAGGGTAGAAATCAGGGAGGGACGTTCTCCTACATTCATTTATTCACTCAAAAATGTTTGAATACCTGCTATATGCCAAGCACTATGGCAGCCCTGGAGATAAATGCCTGCCTTTCTTGGGTATTTCTTCATAGCAGCATGAGAATGAATTAATAAATTGGTACTGAGGGAGTGGGGCACTGCTATAAGGATACGCAAAAATGTGGAAGTGACTTTGGAAATGGATAACAGGCAGAGGTTGGAACAGTTTGGAGGTCTCAGAAGAAGACAGGAAAATGTGGGAAAGTTTGGAACTTCCTAGAGACTTGCTGAATGACCAAAATGCTGATAGTGATATGAACAATATGGTCCAGGCTGAGGTGGTCTCAGATGGAGATGAGGAAATTTTTGGGAACTGGAGTAAAGGTCACTCTTGCTATGCAAAGAGACCGGATGCATTTTACCTCTGCCCTAGAGATCTGTGGAACTTTGAACTTGAGAGAGATGATTTAGGGTATCTGGCAGAAGAAATTTCTAAGCAGTAAAGCATTCAGAAGGAAGTAGAGCATAAAAGTTTGGAAAATTTGCAGCCCAGCAATGCAATAGAAAAGAGAAAGCTATTTTCTGGGGAGAAATTCAAGCTGGCTACAAAAATTTGCATAAGTAACCAGGAGCCAAATGTTAATCACCAAGACAATGGGCAAAATGTCTCCAGGGCATATCAGAGACCTTCAAGGCAGCCCCTCTTATCACAGGCCTGGAGGCTTAGGAGGGAAAAATGGTTTTATGGGCCCAGGGCCCCCTGCTGTGTGCAGCCTCAGACGTGATGCCCTGCATCCCAGCTGCTTCAGCTCCAGCCATGACCAAAAGGGGCCAAAGTATAGCTTGGGCCATTGCTTCAGAGGATGCAAGCCTCAAGCCTTGGGGGCTCCCACATCGTGTTGGGCCTGAGGGTGCACAGAAGTCAAGAATTGAGGTTTGGGAACCTCTGCCTAGATTTCAGAGGATGTATGGAAATGCCTGCATGTCCAGGCAGAGGTTTGCTGCAGGAGTGGAGTCCTCATGAAGAACCTCTGCTAGGGCAGTGTGGAAGGGAAATGTGGGGTCAGAGCCCCCCACAGAGTCCCCATGGGGGCACTGCCTAGTGGAGCTATGAGAAGAGGGCCACCATCCTCTAGACCCCAGAATGGTAGATCCATCAATAGCTTACACCATGCACTTGGTGCAACCCACAGATGCTCAACACCAGCCATGGAAGCAACCAGGGCGGGGACTATACCCTGCAAAGCCACAGAGGCAGAGCTGCCCAAGGCTATGGGAGCCCACCTCTTGTATCAGCATTACCTGGATGTGAGACATGGAGTCAAAGGAGATTATTTTGAAATGTTAAGGTTTAATGACTGTCCTATTGGATTTTGGACTTGCATCCTTTGTTTTGGTCAATTTCTCCCATTTAAAATGGGTGTATTTACCCAATGCCTGTACTCCCATTGTATCTAGGAAGTGACTTACTTGCTTTTGATTTTACAGGCTCATAGGCAGAAGGGACTTGCCTTGTCTTCAATGAGACTTTGGATCTGGACTTTGGGGTTAATGCTGGATGAGTTAAGACTTTGGGTGACTGTTGGAAGGGCATGATTTTTGTGTCTTGAAATGTGAGGACATGAGATTTGGGAGGGGCCATGGATGGAATGTTGTGGTTTAGCTGTGTCCTCACCCAAATCTCATCTTGAATTGCAGTTTCCATAAGCCCCACCTGTCATGGGAGGGACCTGGTGGGAGGTAATTGAATCATGGGGGTGGTTTCCCCCATGCTGTTCTCATGATAGTGAGTGAGTTCTCATGGCATTATGATGGTTTTATAAGGGGCTCTTCCCCAATTCACTTGGCTTGGCACTCATTTTCTCTCCTGCTGTCCTGTAAAGAGGTGCTTTCCACCATGATTGTAAGTTTCCTGAGGCTTCCCCAGCCATGTGGAGCTGTGAGTCAATTAAACCTCTTTTCTTATAAATTAACCAGTCTCAGGTATTTCTTTATAGCAGCGTGAGAATGGACTAATACAACCCATTAGCAGTCACTACTCATCCCCACAACCCCTGGCAATCTCTAATCTACTGTCTATCTCTACGGATTTACCTATTCTGGATATTTCTTATAAATGAAATCATACAATATGTGATCTTTCACATATGTCCTCTTTCACTTAGCATCCTGTTTTCAGGGTTCATCCATGTTGTAGCATTAATCAGTACTTCCTTCTTTTTAAGGCTGAATAATATTCTGTTGTATGGATATTCTATATTGTGTTTTTCTATTCATTCACTCATGGACATTGGATTGATTCCATTTTTTGGCTCTTAAAAATATGCTGCTATGAATATTCATGCACAACTTTTTTGTATGAACTTATGTTTTCAATTTTCTTTGGTGTAGAGCTAGGAGTGGAATTGTTGGGTGGTATGATAACGATATGTTTAACTTGTTGAGGAACTGCTAGACCATTTCCAAAGCACCCACACAATTTTGCAATCCCACCAGCCCTGTACAAGGGTTCCAGTTTCTCTATATCCTCAATAACACATGTTATTATCTTTTTTACTGTGGCTATCCCGGTAGATGCAAAGTGGTATATTTTTGAGGTTTTGATTTGCATTTCCCCAGTGACTAATGATGTTCAGCATTTCCTGTGCTTACTGGCAATTTGTATATTTTCTTCAAAGAAATGTCCAATCAGAGACTTTGCCCCTCTTTAACTAGGTTGTTTGTCTTTTTATTGTTGAGTTTAAGATAGATAGATAGATAGATAGATAGATAGATAGATAGATAGATAGATAGATTCTAGATACAAATACTTCATCAGATATGTGAATTGCAACTATTTTCTCTCCTTTTGTGGGTTTTCTGGCCCTTGCTTCTTTCACTGCTTTGTGAACCTTTTTTGAGAGGTCTGTTTATGTATCCCAGAGTTTTTCACAAAACTGCTTTCCATTTTTGCTTGTATCTTCTCCTTTGGCTCCCACCATGAACACTGGGAGGGGGTACAGATTCAAAGGCAAACATCATGTTGGGCTAGGCTCTGAACTCAACTCCTAAGTCTGAATCCCAGCTCTGCTCTTATCCTAGCTTCTCTGAGCCTAGGTTTTCCCACCTATACAATGGGAATATTAATGCCAACCTTTCAGTTTTCAAAATTAAGTGAGATAGTGTCAGGCCCCTTTACCACCATCATCTCACTTAAGCCTCACAACCAACCTGTGCATAGATATTCTTTTTTTTTTTTTTTTTTTTGAGACAGAGTCTCGCTCTGTCACCCAGGCTGGAGTGCAGTGGTGTGGTCTCAGCTCACTGCAACCTCTGCCTCCCGGGTTCAAGTGACTCTCCTGTGTCAGCCTCCTGAGTAGCTGGGACTACAGGCACGTGGCACCATGCCCGGCTAATTTTTTGCATTTTTAGTAGAGATGAGGTTTCACCTTGTTAGCCAGGATAGTCTTAATCTCCTGACCCTGTGATTCCCCCACCTCGCACTCCCAAAGTGCTGGGATTACAGGCGTGAGCCACTGCGCCCAGCCCTGTGCATAGATATTCTTATCCCCATTTTACAAATGAGGAGGCCAGGTGCAGTGACTCACACCTGTAATCCCAGCACTTTGGGAGGCCAAGGCAGGTGGATTGCTTGAGCTCAGGAGTTCCAGACCAGCCTGGGCAACATGGCAAAACCCCGTCTTCAAAAAATACAAAAAATTGGCTGGGCGAAGTGGTTCATGCCTATAATCCCAGCACTTTGGGAAGCTGAGGCGGGCGGATCACGAGGTCAGGAGATCAAGACCATCCTGGCTAACACGGTGAAACCCCATCTCTACTAAAAATACAGAAACAAAATTAGCCGGGCGTGGTGGCGGGCACCTGTAGTCCCAGCTACTTGGGAGGCTGAGGCGGGAGAATGGCGTGAACTGGGAGGCGGAGGTTGCAGTGAGCCAAGATCGCGCCACTGCACTCCAGCCTGGGCGACAGAGCACGACTCCGTCTCAAAAAAAAAAAAAAAAAAAAAAAAATTAGCCAGGCGTGGTGGTGTGCGCCTGTAGTCCCAGCTACTTAGGAGACTGAGGTGGGAGGATCACTAGAGCACAGGAGGTCAAGGCTGCAGTGAGCCATGATCTCACCACTGCATTCCAGGTGATGTAATGAGACCCTGTCAAAAAAATAAAAATAAAAAAAAGAGGAAAACTAAGGGTTTTTTTGTTTGTTTTTTTTTTATTATTATACTCTAAGTTCTAGGGTATATGTGCACAACGTGCAGGCTTGTTATGTAGGTATACATGTGCCATGTTGGTTTGCTGCACCCATCAACTCGTCATTTACATTAGGTATTTCTCCTAATGCTATGCCTCCCCTAGCCCCCCAATTGTTTGGTCAACCAAGCATTCTTTTTACATACCAGTAATCATCAACTGTCCAAATGGCTAGATATTTGGGCAAATTCCCAAGAAGCCTGTTTCCAAAAAAAAAAAAAAAGGGCTACAGGTTGGAAAATGAAAACCTAGCTGTATGAATTTTTTCTTTTTTATTAGGAATCTATATTAAGGGAATGCTAGGTGTCAGACCCTCCATTAGGCACCGGAGCAATGAATACATTGAGATATGGTCTGTGCCTTCACGGAGCTCACAGTCAGGTGGCAGAACAAACACTCAAAAGTCAACAGGCTGCTGAATCAAATGACTGTGACTCGCGTCAAGAGCACAAAGGAAATAAATCAGGAGCTGAGTCAGAACCCACTGACTATGGTCACAGGACCTACTTAAGATGTGGGGACCTGGCTGAGTGCAGTGGCTCATGCCTGTAATCCCAGCACTTTCGGAGGCTGAGGCAGGATGATCACTTGAGCACAAGAGTCTGAGACCAGCCTGGGCAACATAGCAAGACCCTGTCTCTACCAGAAAATGAAAAAATTAGTCGGGCGTGGTGGCATGCACCTGTGGTCCCAGCTACTCTGGAGGCTGAGGCTGGAGAATTGCTTAAGCCCAAGAGTTTGAGGCTGCACTGAGCTATGATTGCACCACTGGGCAACAGAGTAAAACCTTGTCTCAAAAAATAAAAAATGAAGAGATGAGGAGGCCTGAGAAGGCTGCCCTGAAGGTGCCAACAGGTCAGCCAAGACCAGAATGAGCAGATGCTGGCCACATGAGACAGAGAGAGAAGAGGGCCACAAGTAGAGAGGAGATGACCTGGAC
Organism: Pan troglodytes; assembly: GCF_028858775.2. Taxonomy (NCBI): domain Eukaryota; kingdom Metazoa; phylum Chordata; class Mammalia; order Primates; family Hominidae; genus Pan; species Pan troglodytes. The sequence goes on from NC_072408.2 coordinate 126,418,262, forward strand.
ACAGACGGGGGCAGGAAACAGGGAGACAGTGAGCAAGGGAAAAGGCTCCAAACGAGATAGGAGAGCCTGCAGGGGCCACTCCTGCAGGGTTGGGAAGGGCAGAATGAAGAATGTGAGTTTCTCCCAGGGAAATAGGGAGCCATGGAAGACTTTAGAGCTGAGGAAGCACAATGTTCCAATCCCATCTACCCACCAGTAATCCCAGCAGGGAGTACTTTGGGAGGCTGAGGCAGGCGGATCACCTGAGGTCAGGAGTTCAAGACCAGCCTGGCCAACATGTGAAAGCCCATCTCTAATAAAAATACAAAAATTTGCTGGGTATGGTGGCGTGCATCTGTAATCCCAGCTACTTGGCAGGCTGAGGTGGGAGAATCGCTTGAACGTGGGAGGTGGAGGCTTCAGTGAGCCGAGATTGCACCACTGCACTCCAGGCTGGGTGAGAGAGAGAGACTCCATCTCAACGAGAGAGAGAGAGAGAGAGGCAAGAACAAAGAAAATGAATTTTTGACAGTAAAATTAGTAGCACAGCTTAGATATACTTGCCCTATGTTCTCTATCAGTAACCAGATTTTTATTAAATTTAAGTCAAGTCATCTACCTGGTGCTGTGCATCAAACAGTACATCAAATCTTGCTCTTAATTTCTTTGGGGCATAATAAAATAATTATCCTAAGGGCTTTGTGGATGGATGCACTAACTTTTGGTTACGTTTGTAGTCCCCTTAGAAAGTTGCTTTTGAACACAGAAACACTGTTTGACTGTTGGTGTCCCACTCTCTGAGTCTCAGTTTTCTCATCTGTAAAATGGGGGATAAGATTACTTCTATCCCCATGGGGGTTATTGTAAGGAATCAATTATATGATGTACATATAGTGGTTAGTCCAGGGCCTGGCACAGAATAAATATTCAATAAATATTAACTATAATTTTAATATGATGATTCATTATTATGACTAATATAGCTCCTGGCTTCCCCTTTGGCCTTATCTCATCTCTCTCCTCTCTCCTCTCTTTTCTTTCCTTTCTTGTACCCTCTCCTCTCTCTTTCACTCCTACAGCTCAGCCACACTGCATTTTTGGGGGAACCTTCAATAAAAAAGTTCTTTCCCCCCTCCAGACCTTTATAATTGCCATCCTCCCTGCCAGGCATCCTCTCCCCACTGCTCTCTGCAGGCCTGGCTTCTTCTCAAACCTTCAGGTCTCAGTCTACCCGCTTTCTGCTAAAAAAAAAAAAAAAAAAAGAAAGAAAAAAAAAACTGCCTCCTCCACCCCACTTTCTTTGCCTTAATAATATTCTGTATTCATCTTATTTATTTGCATGTTTACTTATTTTTTATCTCCACCAGAAAGTAAGCCTCATGAGGGCAGGGAGCAGTGCCAGCCACACAGGTGATACTCAAGAAGTAGTTTTCAAATAAATGAATTAATGAATGGCTGTCTATCTAGGACAGTGGTTCTCAATTCTAGCTGCACTCAGGATAACCTGAAAAACTTTCAAAAAAAATTCTGATGCTGGGGTCCCACCCCCAGAGAGCCTGATTCAGTTGGTTTGGGAAGGAACTTGGGTATAGGAATTTTTTAAGCTTCCCACCCCAGGTAATTCTAAGTTGCAGCTAGAATTGGGAACCATGAATACAGAGAGATATAAAAATATAACTTTGGAGAGTTTCATCTCCGGTCTTCACTGGCAGCAATCCCATAGGTACTGCTGTCTCATCCAGGGTATCATGTGGGATGTAGCAAGAGTTCTGATCTGAAGACCAGAAGGAAAGGACAAAGTACTTTCCGCATTTTCCTGGCTTAGGGCAGTGGAGTAGCTTTGCCGTCTGGTGTGAAGTGTCATGAACTCTCAGAACATTAGACCTACCGGTATTCAGTGCCAGTTATCAAAATTTATGGGGTTACTCTGGACTCTTTTTCTTTGAGGTGTGGATGCCAGGAGTTGCCTGGCACAGCCTCATGACTGTCTTGCTGTCCCCCACAGCAACCTTTTTGAGGTTCAGCATAGAAACGGTCACCGTCACTTCTGACTTCTGCCCAACTTTCCCCCCGTGGGTATTTAGGTGTCATGTGTCCATCCAGGGAAGGGTTGTATAAATAAGTTTGAAATAACCAGCTGCAGTGACCATGAGATCATTAGCATTTACTACAGGAGAGAGGACCTTGCTCACTCTCCTATCAAAGTGTGGCCTTCACTGGTTCAAGGTATCTGGTCAAGACCTGAACACTGTTATTCCGTTTTGCCAACATGAGCCTAGGCCCAGAGCAAAGAGAAGAGTCACTGCAGGAGACTCCTGCATGCCTTATGAAATACGTGATGAGAACCCATGTGTTCTATATTCTAAGAGTGAAGTGTCATGAATTCTTAGAACATTAGACTATGCTCTTGTTCTATAAGATCCATTTGGATAACAGAGGAAAATTAAAACCAGAAAGAAACTGAAGTCCCTTCATTTTAAAATACTTTGCAGGATGAAGAGAGACAGCAACTGGCTGCTTAGCACCCTCAAATACGGGTGGTTGGCTTATGAAATTATGAGCGCTATAGCTTAGAAAAGAACTCAACAATGTCCAAACACCACAAATATAAGTGAACAGACAATGGACGTGGAGGAAAGGTGCGACTTACAAGGAGTCACAGGGAGAATTTCTCTGTGGTGATGGAGCATTTCTGTTTCCTGATTATAGTCATGGTTATTAAAATCTACATGGGTGATATTGTTTGGCTCTGTCCCCACCCAAATCTCAATCTTGAATTGTAGCTCCCATAATCCCCATGTGTCATGGGAGGAACCCAGTGGGAGGTAATTGAATCATGGGGCCAGTTTCCCCCATGCTGTTCTTGTGATAGTGGGTGAGTTCTCACAAGATCTGATGGTTCTGTAAGGGGCTTCCCCCTTCGCTCAGCACTCATTCTTTTCTCTCTTGCCACCATGTGAAGAAGGACATGTTTACTTCTCCTTCTGCCATGATTATAAGTTTCCTGAGGCCTCCCCAGCCCTGTGGAACTGTGAGTCAATTAAACCTCTTTCCTTTATAAATTACCCGGTCTCAGGTATGTCTTTATTAACAGCGTGAGAACAGACAATTACAGTAAATTGGTACCACAGAGAGTGGGGAGCTGCTATAAAGATACCAGAAAATGTGGAAGCAACTTTGGAACTGGGTAACAGACAGAGGTTGGAACAGACAGAGGTTGGAGGGCTCAGAAGAAGACAAGAAAATGTGGGAAAGTTTGGAACTTCCTAGAGACTTGGAGGCCTCAGAAGACAGGAAGATGTAGGAAAGTTTAGAACTTCTTAGAGACTTGTTGAATGGCTTTGACCAAAATGCTGATAGTAATATGGACAATGAAGTCCAGGCTAAGGTGGTCTCAGATGGAGATGAGGGACTTGTTGGGAACTAGAGTAAAGGTCACTCTTGCTATGCAAACAGACTGGCGACATTTTGCCCCTGCCCCAGAGATCTAAGGAACATTGAACTTGAGACAAATGATTTAGGGGATCTGGCAGAAGAAATTTCTACATGGCAAAGCGCTAAAGAGGAAGCAGATCATAAAAGTTTGAAAAATTTGCAGCCCGATGATGTGATAGAAAAGAAAACCCCAGCCGGGCACGGTGGCTCATGCCTCTAATCCCAGCACTCTGAGAGGCCAAGGCGGGCAGATTACCTGAGGTCAGGAGTTCGAGACCAGCCTGACCAAAATAGAGAAACCCTGTCTCTACTAAAAATACAAAATTAGCCAGGCATGGTGGTGCATGCCTGTAATCCCAGCTACTCGGGAGGCTGAGGCAAGAGAACTGCTTGAATCTGGGAGGTGGAGGTTGCAGTGAACCAAGATCACACCATTGCACTCCAACCTGGGCAACAAGAGCGAAACTCCATCTCAAAAAAACAAAAAGAAAGAAAGAAACCCCATTTTCTGGGGAGAAATTCAAGCCAGCTGCAGAAATCAAATGTTAATCACCAAGACAATGGGAAAAATGTCTCTATGGCATGTTAGAGACTTTGAAGGCAGCCCCTCCCATCACAGGCCTGGAGGCCTAGGAGGGAAAATTGTTTCATGGGCCAGGCCCAGGGCCCCCCTGCTGTGTGCAGCCTCTGGACATGGTGCCCTGCATCCCAGCTGTTTCAGCCCCAACTGTGGCTAAAAGGAGCCAAGGTACAGCTTGGACCATTGCCTCAGAGGGTGCAAGTCCCAAGTCTTGGCAGCTTCCATGTAGTGTTAGTCCTGAGGGTGTGCAGAAGACAATAACTGAGGTTTGGGAACCTCCACCTAGATTTCAGAGGATGTATGGAAATGCCTGGATGTCCAGGCAGAAATTTGCTGCAGCGGCAGAGCCCTCATGGAAAACCTCTGCTAGGGAAGTATGGAAGGGAAATATGCAGTAGTAGCCTCCACATAAGGTCCCCACTGGGGCACTGCCTAGTGGAGCTGTGAGAAGAGGGCCACTGTCCTCCAGAACCCAGAATGGTAGATCCATCAACAGCCTGCACCATGCACCTGGAAAAGCCACAGGCACTCAATGCCAGCCTGTGAAAGCAGCTAGGGAAGGGGGCTGTACCCTGCCACAGGGGTGGAGTTGTCCAAGGCCATGGGAACCCACCTCTTATATCAGTGCGACCTGGATGTGAGACATGGAGTCAAAGGGGATCATTTTGGAAATTTAATGTTTAATGACTGCTCTATTGGATTTTGGACTTGCATGGGGCCTGTAGCCACTTTGTTTTGGCCAATTTCTCCCTTGTGGAACAGATGTATTTGCCCAATGCCTGTACCCCCATTGTATCTAGGAAGTGACTAACTTGCTTTTGGTTTTGCAAGGTCATAGGTGGAAGGGATTTGTCTTGTCTCAGATGAGACCTTGGACTTGGACTTTTGGATTAATGCTGGAATGAGCTGAGACTTAGGGGGACTGTTGGAAAGGCATGATTTTGTCTTGAAATGTGAGGACATGAGATTTGAGAGGGGCCAGGAGTGCAATGATATGGTTTGGCAGTGTCCTCACCCAAATCTCATCTTTAATTGTAGTTCTCATAATCCCCACATGTCATGGGAGGGACCTGGTAGGAAGTAACTGAATCATGTGGCCAGTTTCCCCCATGCTATTCATGTGATAGTGAGTAAGTTCTCACAAGATCCGATGGTTTTATAAGGGGCTTCCTCCTTCACTCAGCACTCATTCTTCCCTCTCCTGCTGCCATGTGAAGAAGGACATGTTTGCTTCCCTTTCCACCACAATTGTAAGTTTCCTGAGGCCTCCCCAGCCATGCTGAACTGTGAGTCAATTAAACCTCTTTCCTTTATAAATTGCCCGGTCTCAAGTATGTCTTTATTAGCAGCATAAGAATGGACGAATACAATGGGACAAAATTCCATAGAAGCATACACATATGAAAAAAGAGTAGGCTAGGCATGGTGGCTCATGTCTATAATACCAACAGTTTCGGAGGCCGAGGCAGGCAGATAATTTGAGCTCTGAAGTTCAAGACCAGCCTGGGTACCATGGCACAACCTCATCTCTACAAAAAATACAAAAATTACCTGGTAGTGGTAGCACTCACCTGTAGTCCCAGATACTTGGGAGGCTGAGGTGGGAAGATCACTTCAGCCAGGGAAGTTGAGGTTGCAGTGAGCCAAGATCATGCCATTGCACTCCAGCCTGGGTGACAGAGCGAGATCCTGTCTCAAGAAAAAAAAAAACACTGACACTGGTACAAATCTATTCACTCAGGAGTTATATTAATATAATATCACTATAATAATAATATTTTAAAATATTTTTTGAAGACAGACCAGGAGAAGGTGGGAGAAAATTTTGCAAAATATGTAACAGATCAAGGAATATTATTCAATTATTCAGTACAGTTGCCACTAGCCACATTTGGCTATGGAGCACTTGAAAAATGGCTAGTACTACAGCTTTGAATAATATTTTGGACATGTTGGATTGAATAAAATATATATTATTGAAGTTAATTTCACCTACTTATTTTTACTTTTTTGATGTGGTTACTAGAAAATTTAAAATCACCTGTGTGTCTCCCATTATATTTCTGTTGCACAGTGCTGGTTCATAATATGTAAAAGTTTCCCACAGCTCAGTAAGAAAACACAAACCGACAGAAAACTAGACAAAGGGTATGGGTACAAAACTCATCAAGAAGAAATACATAGGATCAATAAATATTCATTTATACATACATTTGTTAATTCAACACATACTTATTGCTCTCCTTCTATGTTCCAGGCACTGTGTGGGTCACCAGGGAGAGCTGGCCAGTTTTAGATAAGCTGGAGGTGAAAAGTCTTCTGTGAGGAGATAACACTGGAGCTAAGATCTGAAGTGTGAAAAGATGGCTCAACCTCACCATTAATTAATGGAATCTTATCTTGAGATTCTTCTTCACCCATCAGAATGGGGAAACAATAGATTGATAATATACAGTATTGGCAATGATGTCGGGGAAAGAGCACTTAAATACAATTAGTGGGAGCATAGATTTGGATAACCTTTCTGCAGGGCAATTTGGCTCTATCTCTCCAAATGTAAATCCATATACCCTTTGACACAACAATTCCATTCCTAGAAATTCACCAAAAGCAGAGGCTCAAACGTATGCAAAAATGTATGAATTAGAATGTCCACTGCAGCATATTATGCAATCTCAACAAATTTTAAATAACTAAATGTCTATAGTTATAGGTGAGGCATGACCATTTAAATGAACTACTAGGAAGCCTTAAAAAGAATAAGAGAACCATACTCACAATGTTTATAGAACTCACAATGTTTCTATAAGTTTGAAGCTATTTGAAAATAAAAAGTTACAAAGGAAAGATTGCGCCATAACAAATCAAGACTTTCCCCAAGAATACAAGGATGATGTAACATCAGGAAGTCTATCAATATAACTCATTATTTTAATCACGAAGGGGGAAAGGAAACAAGAATAAGATAGACTTGGACACACTAGCTTGGGAAGTTGCCCACCCCATATTAAGTGGGAAAAAAAGCAAATTGCAGAACACATGTAGTATGATATTGTTTGTATTTTTATATTTTTTATTTTTTCAGATACAGGGTCTTGCTCTGTCACCCAGGCTACAGTGCAGTGGTTCAACCATAGCTCACTGTAACCTCAAACTCCTGCGCTCAAGCAATCCTCTCGCCTCAGCCTCCTGAGTAGCTGGGACTACAGGTACATGCCACCATACCTGGCTTTTTTTTTTTTTCCTGAAACAGGGTCTTTCTCTGTCACTCAGGCTGGAGTGCAGTGGCACAATCATAGCTCACTGCAGCCTTGAACACTGGGACTCAAGCAATCCTCCCACCTCAGCATCCCCAAGTAGCTGGGACTACAAGCATGTGTCACCACGCCAGCTAATTTTTTGTAGATACAGGGTCTCCCTATCTTGCCCACGTTGGTCTTGAACTCCTGGACTCAAGTGATCCCCTGCCTTGGCCTCCCAAAGTGTTGGGATTACAGGCATGAATCACTGCACCTGGCATCCAGCTAATTTTTAAAATTTTTTGTAGAGACAAGGGTCTTGCTATGTTGCCCAGGCTGGTCTTGAACTCCTGGACTCAAGCGATCCTCCTGCCTCAGCCTCCCAAAGTGCTGGGATTACAGGTATGAGCCACTGCACCTGGCCTATTCATATGCTTAGAACAAAGAGAGAAAAAAAAACACAAACTTCTGTGTGTCTGTGCCTGTGTGTGTGTACAATTACTGTACCAAACTAGCCACGTGACTATGGACAAATTGCTTTGACTTCTTTGTGCCTCAGTTTTCCCATCTGTAAAATGGAAACCACAAAGCACCTAGCTCATAGTGTTGTGAGGACCAATACAATAATCCTTGAAAAACATTTAACACAGTGTCTGTCATATACTAAATGCCTCATAAATACTATCTGTTATCATTGTTATTTTGTCAAAGAAAGACTTAAGGCCAAAACATTTAGAGAAGAAAAGATTTTACTTCAAAAGAAATACAAGAGAATCCACCTTCAAAAAGACCAGCTAGCCAAAGCAAAACACAAGTATTTAAAAGAAAACAGATGCAAAGTTGCCAAGGTCACTGAGTTGTTTTATATTAATCTGTTCCTGGAAAACAAACAGTATCTTTCTGAGTATATTACAATATCCACAAAGGAAGTAACCCGTGTTTAGACATCATAGTTGCAAAAGGTAGTGATGAAGTTGTCTTTGCCAAAATTTATGGGAAGTACTCAAGGTTTTAATATTTGAGGGATCAGGACTAGACAGACTGACTCTGTTATTCTTGGTTTACCTCAGGGTGAAAATTGCTGTTTCTCTCTCCTGACTATGATACATGATGTGCTTAGTCATAATGGAAGCAGGAGAAAGTGTCAGTTTTCTTTTCATATTATTCATGCGGGGAAAAAATCTAGAATCAGATGCACCAAACTGCTAATAAGGGTTATCTCTGGGAAGTAAGATTAGGGAAAGAGATTTACTATTGACTGTATGTGCTTCTGTAGCATCCAAATGTTTTACATGTTCACAAATTGCATTAGTAATTTTTAAAAGAACAAATAAGATCATATAAATTTTGAGTATCTAAAGCTGCCCTGTTTCTTCCTAGTTCTTCCACACCAGATGGAATAGTTTACATTCTAAGCTCTTCAGAAAAAGATTTATAAACCATGCATTTTCTCTAAAATCCATTTCCACTGCTTCAGTCTGTCACATCTGCCAGGAGAACCTCAGTATAAAATTCCAATTAAAAGAGGAAAAGAATTACAGTGACATGTTGGGGAGGCAGGGAAAGAATTCTTTCTGCTTCACTGTTAGTTCTCTACCCTTAAGCCCGAGACCCCCCCAGCCATGGAAATCCTTCACAATGAAATCTCTGAGCTGGAATCTCTCACTCTCATCCCTCCCCTCATCTTCTTACTTTTACCCAGCAGACCTACACGTGGGCAGCCCTTTTCCCAAGTACCAGGGGAGAAAATGGATTCAGGAAAGGATTTGTGGGGAGAGGAGAGTCCACACTTAATACTGAAAGAGGCTTTTCATCTGTTTCTCAAGCCAACAGCAGCCCCATTCCCAGATTCACTCAAGGTCTCCCTTACATGTCCCTGGAAAGAAGGAGGGTCACATACAAGACGCCAGAGTGGCAGCAGGTGATGAAGGTGGGGCAGGATTCACCTGTGGCTTGCACCCAAATCCCCTTCAGCCAGGTCACCAAGCACAGCCTCTCTGCCTTGTATCAAACAACTCAAATGGCCAGGGACCCTCATTTCACCTGTGCTCATGGGCAATGCACAGGTGATAGATGTACCCTTCTACGTGACAGACTGGCTGTTCTTCCCACTTTTTTGGTCACTGCTACTGAGAACATGAAACTGTTTTTTCATCCAAACAGCCAGGAGTTGCCATTTAGAAAAGAGAGGGGACTTCATTATTTTTCCTATGGTTACAGCAACATGAATGCATCATCATAGCTATCATCTCAGAACTGTGTTTTCCAAGGCAGCACAATAGGTCAGTTTGGGAAGGTCTGAATTTATATAATTCTAAACTGGATTATGAGCTCAGAATTTAGGGTTCTAATATTCTGTGCAGTGATTTTGATTGTAAAGCCTCTAAAACAGCTTCTCAGCAGTTTGGGAGGCTGAGGCAGGTGGATTGCTTGAGGTCAGGAGTTTGACACCAGCCTGGACAACATGACAAAACCCCATCTCTACCAAAAATACAAAAAAAAAAAAAATTAGCTGGTTGTGGTGGTATGCACCTGTAGTCCCAGCTACTCAGGAGGCTGAGGTGGAAGGATTACTCTCCCCAAAGATCCAGCAAGGGTAGAGAAGATTCTGGTACACCCCAAAGATTGCAGATTTAGAATAAGAGCAAGGCAGGAAGTGGCAATTCACAGCAAAAGCTAACATTTATTGAGCACACACTATGTGCGGAGCCAATACCAACCACTTGACACACATTAATTGAATGTGAAGTGGGCGCTATTACTATTGCCCCCGATTTACAGATGAGGGCACTAAGGCTTAGGAAAGCTGAAAACTTGCCTTAGCTCTTGCAGATGATAAGACATGGAATTTGAACTCAGATCTCTGAATTTCAAGCCCATGGTCTATTACATACTTCCTTGGAATAAATTTAAAGACAGTGGGCATCTTGACCTTGAAGGACATTAAGGATAGTTACATAGACCAGAGGTTTTCAATCCTGTGAAGCATAAAAATTATAATAATAGGCTGGGTAAGGTGGCTCATGCCTGTAATCCCAGCACTTTGGGAGGCTCTGGCAGGTGGATTGCTTGAGGTCAGGAGTTTGAAACCAGCCTGGGCAACATGGCAAAACCCCATCTCTACCAAAAATCAAAAAAACAAAAATTAGCTGGGTGTGGTGGTATGCACCTGTAGTCCCAGCTACTCAGGAGGCTGAAGTGGAAGGATTACTTGAGCCCAGGAGGTCGAGGCTGCAGTGAGCCAAGACTGTGCCACTCCACTCCAACCTGGGTGACAGAATGAGACCTCATCTCAAAAAAAAAAAAATTTTAATGATAATAATAATGCAAGAGCAACTCAACCATCTATCAACAGCTGAAGGGATAAACAAAATGCAATGTATCCTTACAATGGAATATTATATATATCCCTACAATGGAGTATTGTTCATCCTTAAAAGGGGGAAAAATTCTGACATATACTATAACATGGATGAACTTTGAAGCATTATTATATCTAAGTAAAAGAATCCAGTCCCCCCAAAAAACAAATACTGCATAATTTCACTTGCATGAGGTACCCAGAATAGTCAAATTTATAGAGTCAGAAGGAATTGTGGTTGTCAGGGGCTGGGGAGAGGATGAGTGGGAGTGAGTATTTTACAGGTATGGAGTTTCCATTGGGGAAGATGAAAATTCCAGAGATAGATGGTGGGTCATGGTTGCACAGCAATGCGAATGTACATAATGCCACTAAACCGTATACTTAAAAATGATTAAAAGATTAAATTGTAGGCATATTTTACCACAACAAAAAAATCACACACAAAAAACATGTGCCACCTGGTCCCCATATCAGTTAAATCAGAATCTCTCCATGATAGAGCCTGGTTCTCTGTATTTTTTTTTACTACCCAGGTGGTTCTAATGAACACCCAAGCTGGAGAACTCCAGAATTCATGACTTAGAATTCGGGAACTCACCTTGCTGGAAGTCCCTAACATTGTTTTTAGTTCTCGCTCTCTCATTCACACAAGAGGCCTAAAAGCAATTCCTCTTCATTGTTGAGTCTTCCCACCTGTTGCTGACTAAGGTGGCCCAGATCCAAGAATTAATGGAAGGTTCCGGAAGCAGAAAGCTCTGTGGTATACTGGGTATTTCTTTGGCTTGTAATTGTCTGCATATGTCTAATCCCCCTTAATAGTCCAGGAAGAGGAGCAATTATTACTGAAGTGCTGTGATTTCAGAATCAAAGAAGAGGTTCTCAGTGAAATCTGTAATTCACAGCACTGATGGAGTCCTTCTGTACATAACTTCTTCTTTTTTTTTTTTTTCCTTTGATACAAGGTCTCACTCTGTCATCCAGGCTGGAGTGCAGTGGCACGATCATAGCTCACCGCAGCCTCAAACTCGTGGGCTCAGGTGATCCTGCCACCTCAGCCTCCCGAGAAACTTAGACTACAGGTGTGCGCATACATAACTTTTAAATAAATATTTCCAGTCTTCTTTGGGCTACAGCACAACTGTTGGGTGACTCTTAGCCATGGGATGATAAAGAGAGCTTATTTTTCAAAACTGTGTGTTCTTTTTATTTTGAAAAATTGCAGGCCTCAAATATAAGTGAGCAAATAACACAATGACCTATATAATCACCAAAATGCATCAATAGTTAACATTTTTTGCCATTTTTATTCTTATTTTGCTGAAAATTTAGGTACAGGTTGCAATAATATCAGTTCTAGATAATGCAGCCTGTATCTTCTGTAGAAAAAAAAATTCTCTTGTGTAACTAAAATACAAATATCACACTCAAGAAATTTAACATTATTATTATCTAACATTTACTCTACACTCGAATTTCCCCAATTATCCCGAAGATATCTGTAATTGCTACTTATTTATTAATCCTAGACACGATCAAGGATCATACATTGCATATAATTGTTAGGTTCATCTAGTTTTCTTTAATCTAGGAGAGTCTCCTGATGTGTTTGGGTGGGTGGGTGTGCATGTCTTTCACGACATTGACTTTTTAAAAATAATTTCAAGCCATTTGTCTTGCAGAAAGTTGCTCAAATAGAATTTACCCTATTATTCCCTCTTAATTAAAAAAAGCTAGGTATATTGAGAAAACTACATAGGGCCAGGTGCAGTGGCTCATGCCTGTAATCCCAACACTCTGAGAGGCCGAGGCAAGTGGATTGCTTGAGGCTGGAAGTTCGAGACCAGCCTGGCCAACATGGTGAAACTCTCTCTGCTAAAAATACAAAAATTTGCCACGCGTGATGGCAGGCACCTTTAGTCTCAGCTACTCAGGAGGCTGAGGCGGGAGAATGGCTTGAACCCAGGAGGCAGAGGTTGCAGTGAGCTGAGATCACGTCACTGCACACCAGCCTGGGCAACAAAGCAAGACTCCGTCTCCGGAAAAAAAAAAAAAAGAAGAAAAAGGAGGAGGAGGAGGAGGAGGAGAAGGGAGAAGAGAAGAGAAGAGAAAAAAGAAAAGAAAACTACACAGGTAAAATGTCCTTGCTAGGGTATTTTATCAGAAGGCACATGATGTCATTTGGTCAAGATTCTCTTATTATTAAAGGGAGAAGAACAATATCTGGCCTTCATTTCAGCAGCAAGCAGTCTCTGAATACCTCTTCTTTGCCTGGCAGTGTACTATGTCCTGCAGACCTCAAAGATGCCCTCAAAAACTTCACATTCTGTGGGGAAACAGAAATATTCATGCACTCATTCAGTCAATAACATACTTCTTGAGCTCCAACAATGTGCCAGACACCACTCTAAGTACTAGAAACAAGGATGATATTTAAATATTTAACAAGTTTGGCATGAGCACAGAATCAGAGAAGATGCTCTGCTGAGCCCAATAACCCTTAAGTTGCTGGATCATGGGGAAACCGGGGAAAAGGCAGAGGAGCAAGTGGGATGGCTGGGATATTGGGGAAGGCGGACAAGCTTCAGAGTAGCTGCTATTTATCAGTGAGTACAGAGTATTTCAACATTTTAACAGCTGGGAATGACAGCCGTGGCTTGGGCATGGAGATGAAAAATTCAGCCAAGGTCCCTGACCTCATGGATTGACCTTCTAGTGCAGGAGTGGGCGAACTTCTTTGGTAAATGACCAAATAGTAAATATTTTTGGCCTTGCAGGCCCTACATTCTCTGGACAGAGAGGCAAAGTCCCAACTACTCAACTCTGTCTTTGTAGCACAAAAGTAGTGTGTCAGTCCATTTTGCACTGCTATAAAGAAATACCTAACACTGAATGATTTATAAAGAAAGGAGGTTTGTTTGGTGCATGGTTCTGCAGGCTAAACAAACATGGCGCCAGTATCTTCTTCCGGTGAGGACTCAGGAAGCCTTTACTCATCGTGGAAAGCAAGGGGAAAACAATTGTGTCATGTGGCAAGACAGAGAGAGAGAGCAAGAGAACGATGCCAGGCTCTTTTAAACAACCAGCTCACACATGAACTAACAGAGTGAGAACTCATTACTGCAGGGAGGGCACCAAGCCATTAATGAGGGTCTGCCCCCTGACCACAACATCTCCCACCAGGCCCCACCTCCAACATTGGGGATCACGTTTCCACATGAGATTGGGAGGGAACAAAAATCCAAACTGAGGTAGGAGGCGGGACTTGACTCCAGACCAGATTGAAGACCGGCTGAAACAGGGAAAAGGCACTCAAAGCTCCTCTCCATAAGACATGCTTACCAGTGCCATGACAGTTTACCATTGCTATGGCAACACCCAGAAGCTACCACCCCTTTCCAGGGCAATGACCCAGAAGTTGTCACCCCTTTTCAGGGCCACGACCCAGAAGTTACTACCCCTTATCTAAAAATTTCTTAACAACCTGCCCCTTAATTTACATATAGTTAAAAGTGAGTATAAATCTGACTGCAGCACTGCCCTGAGCTGCTGCTCTCAACACGCTACCTATGGGGTAGCCTTGCTCTGCAGGAGCAGTCATGGAGCTGTAACTCAACCAGGGCTCTAATGCTGCTGCCTCAATCAAGCTGCTTTTATATTTTATTTATTTATTTATTTATTTATTTATTTATTTATTTATTTTGAGACGGGGTTTCACTCTTGTTGCCCAGGCTGGAGTGCAATGGCAAAAATCTCGGCTCACTGCAACCTCTGCCTCCCAGGTTCAAGCAATTCTCCTGCCTCAGCTTCCCGAGTAGCTGGGATTACAGGTGCCTGCCATCACACCCGGCTAATTTTTTGTATTTTCAGTAGAGACAGAGTTTTACCATGTTGGCCAGGATGGTCTTGAAGTCCTGACCTCAGGTGATCCACCTGCCTCGACCTCCCAAAGTGCTGGGATTACAGGCGTGAGCCAGCACACCCGGCCTAAAGCTGCTTTCTTCTACCACCAGCTCACTCTTTTTTTTTTTTTTTTTTTTTTTTTGAGACCGAGTCTTGCTCAGTCGCCCAGGCTGGAGTGCAGTGGCACGATCTCGGCTCACTGCAAGCTCCGCCTCCCAGATTCACGCCATTCTCTTGCCTCAGCCTCCCAAGTAGCTGGGACTATAGGCGCCCGCCACCACGCCCGGCTAATTTTTTTGTATTTTTAGTAGAGACGGGGTTTCACTGTGTTAGCCAGGATGGTCTTGATATCCTGACCTCGTGATCTGCCCATCTCATCTTCCCAAAGTGCTGGGATTACAGGCGTGAGCCACGACGCCCGGCCCACCAGCTCACTCTTAAATTCTTTCCTGAGAGAGGTCAAAAAACTTCCCAGGCTAGGCCCCAGTTCTGGGGCTCACCTGCCCTACAACAAAACTATATCAAATAGCCACAGACAGTAGTAAACAAATGAGTGTGACTATGTTCCAAATAAGCTTTATTTACAAAAACAGGCAGCAGGCTGGATTTGGCCCATGGGCCATGATTTGCAAATCCCGTTCTAGTGAACAAGACAGACATACTCATTTGTGTTTTTATGCTACAAATACTTATCCAGCATCTTCTA
This sequence comes from Pan troglodytes, assembly GCF_028858775.2. Taxonomy (NCBI): domain Eukaryota; kingdom Metazoa; phylum Chordata; class Mammalia; order Primates; family Hominidae; genus Pan; species Pan troglodytes. The sequence continues at coordinate 126,433,465 of NC_072408.2, forward strand.
CATGGCAAGTATTGCACTGGACACTGGTATGCCGAACAAGACAGAAGGCCGGGCGTGGTGGCTCATGCCTGTAATCCCAGCACTCTGGGAGACCAAGATGGATGGATTACTTGAGGTCAGGAGTTTGAGACCAGCCTGGCCAATGTGGTAAAACCCTGTCTCTACTAAAAATACAAAAATTAGCCAGGCGTGGTGGCAGGCACCTGTAATCCCAGCTACTTGGGAGGCTGAGGCAGGAGAATTGCTTGAACCCGGGAGGCGGAGGTTGCCATGAGCCAAGGTTGTGCCACTGCACTTCAGCCTGGGTGACAGAGTGAGACTCTGTCTCAAAAAAAAAAGAAAAGATAAAAGACAGACGATGACCCCTGCCCACGTTGCACTTACATGCTGGTGGGAGAGACAAAATCTTGTTATGTAAATGCTAAGACAAAAGTCATCAGGAAATACAGAGGGGGCAGTTAACTCATCCTTAGAGTTTAGGGAAGGATTCCTGGAGGAGGGGATGACTGTGTTGTTTGCTTAGCAGGCTGTCAGTGAGATGAGCAAAGTCACCAGAGAGCTCTTGGAGCCTTTTCATCAGGACAGCCTGAGGACCTCCATCCCTTTCCCTGTGGGTTATCTGTCATCACCAGCTCTTCCCTTGTGTCCCCCAGTCTCTGAACAGCTACAACGATGGAGACTACGAAGGAGCCAGGCGGCTTGGGCGGAATGCTAAGTGGGTAGCCATCGCCTCCATCATCATTGGCCTTCTCATCATCGGCATTTCTTGTGCAGTTCACTTCACAAGGAAGTAAGTAGGCTTTTTGAATCCCTCCCCATGTCAAACGCCCTTTCTCGAATGCCCGTTGGAATCTGTTAGGGTAGATTAGGTTATGCTCCAGTAACAACCCCAAGCCAAAGGGTTTTCATGTTTTCTTCTCAGAATAAATTTGTCCCAGTCCAGAGGGACATATCAACAGTGTGGATCTTCTAGTGCAGGAGTGGGTGAACTTCTTTGGTAAATGACCAAATAGTTAATATTTCTGGCCTTACAGGCCCTACATCCTCTGGACAGAGGGACATAGTCCCAACTACTCAACTCAGTCTTTGTAGCACAAAAGTAGTGTGTTAGTCCATTCTGCATTGCTATAAAGAAATGCCTCAGACTGAGTGATTTATAAAAAAAGAAGGTTTGGATGCTTCTTTGGATCAGGTCAACAATATGGATCCATTACATGGATCATATAGGTCAGTGGAAGGTCTCTCCTCCACACAGTCATGCAGGGTCCCACGCTATACAAAGCTGCACCATCTTGTAGCTGCTCTATCTAGAACAGAAGTCAACAAACTTTGTCTGTAAAGGGCCAGATAGTAAATCTTTTAAGCCTTGCAGGCCATATGGTCCCGATCATGGTCTCTGGCACAGCTACTTAGCTCTGCCATTTTAGCACAAAAGCAGCCATAGACAATATAGAAATGAACAGGCGTGGCTGTGTTCCAATAAAACTTTATTTACAACAACAGGCATCTGTCTGTGGGCTGTAGTTTGCCAACTTCAGATCTAGAACATGAGGTGTCCTCAGGCAAAGGCGGGGGAGAGGAAGACTGGAGAATCCCACATGGGCTTTTTACTGCCTAGCGACAAATGTCGCTTAGGCTCACATTGACTGAAATCAGTCACGTAATCCCACCTAACTGTAAGAGGGTAGGAAATGTGGGAGAGTAAATGGGATATTTAGGATTGCTATTTGCTCTGCCCTAGCACATCATCTGCTAAATAAACTCCTACTTGCATCAAACTAGCATAACTGTTTTAGTTTAAGGGCAGAAGGGTCACCACATATTTTTGGTATTGACAAGGAGCTCTCATCTCATGAAGAGATGGATGCTGCTGATGTGTTGTCCCTCTGGACTGGGACAAATTTATTCTGATTTCTCTAACCAGCTCAGATGGGCTCCATCTGCTAGACTCAATAACACTTTCCATCAGAGGTTTGACAGACGGCAAGGTCATGTGATAGGCAACCCAGACCCAGAAATGACAAGTCCAGATCCATCTCTGTCTTGCTGTGTAATTTCTGGTAAGACAGATAAGAATGCTGAGAAATTCTTTCACTTTTCTGCCAGAGCGGCATGGCTACTCCTATACCCTTGACCAAAGTCCTACACCCGTCGAGCTGAGAAGGTCAACCTCTTTCTCTTGGTTGACAAAGGAGGCTCACCCAGATGGGTGAGGGAGGAAGGAGACCTCTTTTGACATTCCAGATCAGCCAACCCAACCTTGGCAACCAAGACAGTAGCAGATGTCATGGTAGATCCACTTCCTATCAAAGAAGGCAGGCCCAGGAACAACCAGTGGCAGCTGGGTAGAGGGGAAGATGTCAAAACAGAAGTGTCGCAAAAGAAAATTAAATGGCTTTGGCCAAATAAAAGAGAAAAGGACACTCAAACATGAAAGGAAACTCAAGGTTTCTTGCCTGCAGGATGGCAAATTTGATGTTGGCCTATGAAGAGGAAGATGGTTAGAGAATACACGTGAATGAACCTGACTATATTCTTAAGAGAAGGTGTAAGGTGCTTCTGAACTTGTGAGCAGGGGAGCCACAGAGTGTGGGTTTAATGGTGCAGTTTTGGCACCAGACTGCCTGGACCCAGGTCCCAGTCACCACTTATTCACTGTGAGACCTTCAGCCAATTGTTTAACATTCCTGAACCTCAGTTGCCTCACCTGTAAAATGAGAATAATAGTAGTACCCATTTCATAAAGCTATTGTAAAGGTTAACTGGATGACCCACAGAATGTGTAGGTTGGTGTCTCTGTTCTTTAGTGGCTGCACAAAAATGTAAACCATTTATTAATCCCATTATTACTAATATTATCAATGTTACTGAGAAAGGACCTCAGAATTCAAGATGCCATTAAATAGAATTCAGGGCTTTATATTTATGAGCCAAACAAAGGACAGTGTTCTAAGGGAATGAGACCAAGCCTTGGCTTGACTCCTGGGAACTTGGGAAAATGCATACTGCCTAGATTAGTGTTTGAGCTAAGTGGGTTATAATAATAGCAGCTGACATTAACATAGACCTTGACATATGCCAGGTACTGTTCTAAGCTCTTAACATTAATTAATCCTCATTGAGTCTTCACAGCAACCCAAAGAGGTAGATAGGTATTATTATCCCTATTTTGTAGATGAGGAAACCGAGACTCAGAGAGGTAAAGTGACTTGCCCAAAGCCTCACAGCTAGTTAGTGGAAAAGGTAGGATTTAAAACCAGGATAGTGTCGCTCTTCAGGCTGTGTTCTTAGCCAAACTCTGCACTGCCACTAAGTCAATATGTTCCTGCTAGTACACCCAGTAACAAAGGCCAGTAAGTGGTACTTGCTTTGTGGCTAACTCCAGGATTGATTTACGGGGGAATGGTATGGTGAGGTTTCATCCTACAGAAATGTGTGATGAGTCAGGGCTAAGGTTCACAAAATCAAAGGAGTACAGGGGTCAGGGGAAGGACATACATGAGGTAGCCTGGTTATAGGACAATAGGAAGTGGTGGGGACCATGGTAATTTCAAAAGCACAGTTTAAAGGAAGCAGCCACCACTCTGCTCCAATTGTAACCACTTAGTATGCAGGCCTCATGGGGCTCATTTTTCAAGAGATGTTGGAAATCTGGGATTTTATGTAAAATCTCCAGATTTTTAGATGTTGACAACCAATTCACATTACTAAAACACATGGTGAGCAATTCACATTACTAAAACACAAAAACAATATTTGCAGCCTAGACACTATCTACTTTGCAGTCTCTAGTGGACAGTTTGCTTTCAAAGATCAGTTTGCTCATGGCAACTCCATCCAAGAAGTGTTGGAAGGGATCTAGAAGCATTCATATGTTAGACTTTCTCCAGCCTTAATATAAGTGTTTTTATCTGGGGATGAAGTGTTGATGTCTCTGCTTGTGATTGAAGCTTTGTTAGGAATAAAAGGTATGAGAAGGAGTTGCCTTTTTGATCCTTCTTCCTAAAAGGCACTGTTCACAAAGGTTAGAGCCTATGATTTAATACCAGCTTTATCAGGATTCAGATCCTACTTCTACCACACAGGCTATCTGGGCAAATTATTAAACTCTCTGTGCCTCAATTTCCCTAACTATAAAATGAGAATTGAATTATTTCCCCATCTGTAAGGTCAAATTCCTTCTAGATGCCTTTCCCTCTGTTATTAAAGAAAACAGGCCAGGCACAGTGGCTGATGCCTATAATCCTAGCACTTTGGGAGGCAAAGATGGGAGGATCTCTTGAGGCCAGGAGTTCCTTGACCAGCCTGGGCAACATAGCTAGACCCCATCTCTAAAAAAAAAATTTTTTTTTAATTAGTTGGGCATGGTGGCACACACCTGTATTCCCAGCTATTTGGAAGGCTGAGATGGGAGGATCACTTGAGTCCAGGAATTCAAGGCTGCAGTGAGCTATGGTCACGCCATCGCACTCTAACTACATGACAGAGTGAGAACCTGTCTCAAAAAATAAATAAATAAATTTTAAAAGAGACCCAAATTTAAAGGCTTTGTCATATGCATGTAGGGGCAAGAGAGACAGAGACAGAGAGAAAGAAGGAAAGAGGCAGAAAAGAACTAGCTGTTAGAGAATGAAATCAATTCTCTCTTCCAGGTAACATGGCCAATTTCTCAGTAATCCTTTGAAATTAAATCTCCCAGCCCTCATTTACAGGAGTAACTAAATGGCAATATGAAACTTTTAAGGCAAAAGTACCCAAGCTTTAGACTCCATAAGAGTTACCTGGAGAGGTTTTAAAAAAGTTAGCATCCGAGCCTCACCTCCAAAGATTCCAACCTGCTAAATCAGAAGTGGGGTTCAAGAACATCTGCATCTTTCAGCTGCCCCTGCTCCCAACCTGAGGATTCAGATGCAGGTGGCGGGCAGAACGGTCTTTGCCAAACCTTGGCAAATATCCTGCCACCAAACTCCACAAGGAAGAACGTGCGAATGGTGGCCATTCACGGACTGGTCAGTTTTCATTTACAGCAAACTCATCATCCTAATCTGCTGTCTAACCCAATGCGAGGGAGGGGAATGAAGTTGCCACCTAGCAGGTCTACCCACAGGGAGCCTCCTTTGTAACAATCTATTTCCACAGAGGGGCTGGAAAATCTGACATTAGAGGAGTCGAAGCCTGAAGATGAGCCCAAAACCCATGAATCTGTGAGTTTTCTGAATGTATTCATTCCAAAATGCTGTCTCGGAGCTGGGTGTGGTGGCTCACACCTGTAATCCAATACCTTGGGCTGAGGTGGGAGGATCTCTTGAGGCCAGGAGTTTAGGACCAGCCTGGGCAACATAGCAAGACCCTGTTGCTCCAAAAAATATTTATTTTAAATTAGCTGGGTTTGGTGGTTCATACCTGTCATCCTAGCTATTTGGGAGGTGGAAGCAGGAGGATCTTTTGAGCCCAGGAGATTGAGGCTGCAGTGAGCTGTGATCACACCACTGCACTGCAGCCTAAGCAACAGAGTGAGACCCTGTCTCAAACAAAAACAAAAACAAAAACAAAACCTGTCTGAAGTAAATTACTGCCTTTTAAAAATTGTAAATTCCCTGTCTTTAAAAAAATCATTCTTTATCCTTATCAAGAAAGCTGTAACCAATGTGTTAGAGAACAGATTGAAATCTCAAATGGTTGAAATCCCAGGTAGTTTACTTCCTTGGCGTAGTCTCAGATCATGATAGTCTTTACCCAAACTCATAAAAAGCTCTCATTCGTCCTATTTTACAGGATATCTATGTAAGCCACATGGTGGCTGGGGCAATGAAACATGGGGTTTCATGACATCAAATTCCTAAGGGCTGGGAATTATTCAACTGAAATATTAAACCATTTTGGATAGAATCCTGCATTTACAGCAGGGAATTGTTCTTGTCCAGACAGGATCATGAACTTGCAGTCTTTCAAAGTCAGAAAACTCTCCGCCCTCAAGCTGCTAGGGAAAGTGAAGAAATAAATCACACAGGTGAAAGGTTTAAATATAGTAGCTGTCCATTTATCAATCCTAGTAATTCAAACCCCTAGTCAAAACCAACCTATTTGCAGGCTTTTGCTTCCTGCTAATACCTTGAGGACTCAAGCAAGGTTAGGTTATTCTAGTGATGTTTCTCAAAGCACAAATCTCAGAGCCACCTACGACAGATTCATCTGGGATGTTTATAAAAATGCAAGTTCCTGGACCCCATTTCCTGAGTAGCCTGGAAATATGACAAGCCACCTTCCCCAAAAAATAATTCTAAATATTCTAAAGTTGCAGAACTACTATCCTAGGGCTTGCATTTAATGAAGAACATTCTTGCCTGTGTGGACATGTGCCAACAAACAAGACTTTTTTGCATCCCTAAGATAAAAGATAAACAGTTTTTCTTCTCTTATACACTCAACACAACACACAGCTGTGAGCAGGTATGTTTTGTTTCCCCCACACACCAAGCAATTGTCCAGTGACTACCAACTAGGTATTCTGTAATTTAGCCCAATTATGACACCATCTACTGGGAGTTAGAGTCAGATCCCACAGGTTAATGATTTGGTCCCCCAAGACTACCTCCCATTTCAGATGCTAATTGCAAGCCCCAGGTTGTGACCTGCGCTTCTGACTGGCTGGCTCTTAGTTGGAGATTTTCACCACCCTCTTCTCAGTTTCTATTAATGTGCTAAAGTGGCTCACAGAACTCAAGGCAACACTTACTTATGTTTACCCATTTATTGTAAAGGATATTACAAAGGATACAGATGAACAGTCAGATGGAAGAGATGCATAGGGCAAGGTATATAGGAAGGGGCGTGGTGTTTCCATGTGTGCCACCTTCCAGGTCCCACCACACATTCAGCAATCTAAAAGCTCTCCCAACCCTGTCCTTTTGGGTTTGCATGGGGGCTTCATTACATAGGCATGATCAATTACATCATTGGCCATTGGTGCCCAACTCAAAATCAACCTTCAGGCCATTTCTCCTCCCTGGAGTCCAGGGGGTGGGACTGGAAGTTCCAACCTTCTAATTACATGGCTAGTTCCCCTGGCAACCCACTCCCAACCTGAGGCTATCCAGGAGCCCACCAAGAGTTGCCTCATTAGAACAAATGTAGTCCTATCACCCAGGAAATTCCAAGAAATTGGGGAGCTCTGTGTCAGAAACTGGAGTCAAAGACAAAACATCAAAACAAAAGATTCTCCTAGTACCCAGTCTACAAGGGTGTTAGGAGCTCTGTGTCAGGAACCAGATGCAGGGGTCAAATATTTCTTATTCTTATTATAGCACAATATCACACCTAAGGTACCTGGTAGAAGCTTCAGTTATTGCTGCTTCCCTGGAAAGTTTACACACCTCCCAAATTTTCTCTTCCTCCCTCCCTTTTGTTTTTGGTTTTTGAGACAGGGGTCTCATTATGTTGCCCCGGCTGGTCTTGAACTCCCAGCCTCAAGTGATCCTCCCACCTCAGCCTCCTGAGTTAGCTGGGATTACAGGGTTGAGCCACCACACCCAGCTCTTTTCATCTCTCATTGAGATTAGGCTCTTGGTCACTTATCTGATGCTCTGTGGAATTCAGCGGAACGTCCTTATCAGCAGAAAGAGTTGACCACGACAACATTTAGGTATGAGACAAATGTCCTCTGTGACAAATATGACATTCTCGGATGACCCTGCTAATACAGTGGAGCTTCATGTTACTCAGTAGTAAGGTTCTCATGTCAGGGCACAAGGTGAGCTTTGAGTATAATCAAACTTAATCTTGGAAGTATCCAAGGAGGGCGCCCTACTGGAGACTCACACATGGTATCTTGATCAGCCCAGCATAGCCAGTGAATGTTTCCAGTGTTGGAACAGGTGACTGTTCCTTGGGTTCAGAGCCCGCTGAAGTATGTGGCTGGGTTTAGGGTTCATGGCATCTGTTTCAACACTGGAACCACACTCTGGGCTCACATAGAAGGAATAGATGTGACATCCCCATCCATGCTCATGATCATTGAGCGGGGCGGCAGTCAGAAACTCCAGCTCTATTTAAACAGTTGCTTTTTTTGTTTTTGAGGAACATAAATAGTTGATCTGCCACATGTTAAATGCACATACAATGTAACTCCCCTGAAGGTACATCTCTGAGTGGTCTTGTTGAGGTGTAAACAGCCAGGTACACACCTGTGTGTTAAAAATGCTTGTTTGCCATTCTTAACAACAACAGCCTTTGTGCTCCAAGGTTTTCATTAAGGAAAAACTTACCTCTAAACAGGGGTTAGGGTCCCATGACTGTGTCTCATTAGCAGGCACAGAGTTAGAAGATCTTGACCCATTCTGTACTGGGAAAGCGTCTCTCTCATAAGCAAATGGAAATGAATCCTTTCCTGGTCTCAAAATATCCTTCAATTGCATCAGAATTGGAAGGAGACATACATATCAAGGTGGAACTTGACCTTTTTGCAAAAGCTTAAAAGCAAATCCGTCTTCTTTTCTATATTGTCGGCTGGGGAAAGGCTTTCTGGGAATTGTTTTGATCAGAGAATTTTTGTGATTCCATAATGAAAAATGGGAATCATTACCTATTTCTAGAAGGTTAGAAGAGTCTTTCTCTGTTGGTTCAGATAAGTTCAGGTAGAGACAAATCAGACCTAAGTTGCCAGCAACAGTGGAAGAATTTTTGCTTGGAAAAGGATATAAGCTAGCAGCACATTGATGAAGAAATCAGAATGAACATTAAAAAGATGTTCAACCTCACTGGTAATCAAGAAAGCACAAATTAAAGCAATAACAACAAAAATCCTACATATTTTTGTCTGGCAGATTGCAACAATTAAAAAGATGGATAATATCAAGGTTGACCAGGATGTGAAAAATTGGACACTATACTGGTGGTGAAAGAGAAAATTGGGACAGTCTTTTGGAAAGTCAGTTTGGATGTATCTAATATAAAATCCAGGCACCCACCAACCCAGCAATTCCACTGCTCAGTATCCACCTTAGAGACAAGTGCACAGAAATGCATGTAACACAGTAATGCTTCACCCTAGCTACGTGTTAGAATCACCTGGGGAGCTTTAAACATATGCCAATGCCACTGGGCACTGTGGTTCATGCCTGAAATCCCAGCACTTTGGGAGGCAGAAACAGGAGGATCACTAGAGCTCAGGAGCTGGAGGCCAGCCTGGGCAACATAGCAAGATCTCATCTCTACTAAAAATTTAAAAAAATATATCTGGGCTTGGTGGCATGCACCTGTAGTCCCAGCTACTTGGGAGGCTCAGGTGTGAGGCCAGCTTGAGCCCAAGAGGTCGAGGGTGCAGTCCGCTATAATTGTGCCACTGTACTCCAGCCTGGGTGACAGAGCAAGACCCTGTCTCAAAAAATTAAAACAAAAAAATTTTTAAAAACAATGCCCAGGTCCCACCCTGGACCAATTAAATTAGAATCTCCAGTAATAGGGCCAGGAATTGGTAGACTGTAGGGCTCTCCAGGTAACTCTAATGTGCAGCCAGGGTTGGGAACCACGGACGTGCAACGATGTTCATTGCAGCTTTGTTTGCAATAGGAGAAACCTTGAAACAACCTAAATGTCCATCAGTAGGCAGGTTAAATTAGGAGTGATGTATTCATATGATGGGACGCCACACTGCAGTTTAAACATGAAGACAGGACCAGGTGCCCTGGTTCATACCTGTAATCCCAGCACTTTGGGAGGCCGAGGTGGGAGGATCACTTGAGCCCAGGAGTTCAAGACCAGCCTGGGCGATATACTGAGATCCCGTCTCTATTTTTTTTTTAAGTATACAGGTGGAGACATCCTTCTTACTATGACTTTACAAGCCCTGCATGATCTGGCTGCCGCCTCCCCATCCTCATCTCCCATCCCACATCCTCATCTCCCCTCTCTCTCCCTTTCACTCCCTCCACTTCAGCCACATCAGAGTCCTCTCTGAGCAATGCAAGCATATTCCTGCCTCAGGGCCTCTGCACTTGCCGTTCCCTCTGCCTGGAACTCTCTTCCTTCTACAAGCCAAACAGCTGGTTCCCATTTCTCCTTCTGGTACTTGTTCATATATTACATTAGCAAAGAGACTATCCCTTTAGCCAGTTTTACTTCTCTTCCTTACTACTCCCTGACAAATTATATATCTATGTCTGTTTCCCCCCTACTGGCATGAGAACTCCAGGGACATTTTCATTTCTGTTATTGCCCATAATAATAGAGCATGGCCCTTAAGAGTGCCTATTTATGGCCAGGTGTGGTGACTCACACCTGTAATCCCAGCACTTTGGGAGGCTGAGGCAGGTGGATCACAAGGTCAGGAGATCGATACCATCCTGGCTAACACGGTGAAACCCCGTCTCTACTAAAAATAGAAAAAAAAAAATTAGCTGGGCATGGTGGCAGGCGCCTGTAGTCCCAGCTACTTGGGAGGCTGAGGCAGGAGAATGGCATGAATCTGGGAGGTGGAGGTTGCAGTGAGCCGAGATCATGCCACTGCACTCCAGCCTGGGCAACAGAGCGAGACTCCATCTCAAAAGAAAAAGAGGACCTATTTACAAGCTAGACTGCTGGAGTTCCAGTCCAGGTGCTTCCTCTAAGTAGCTGTGTGCCCTTGGGTATATCTTTTAAGCAGTCTGTGCCTCTGTTTTCTCATACATAAAATGGGGATAATAACAGTGCCTATCTCATAGGGCTTTGAGGGTTAAATTGCACAAACTACAGGGCCTGGCACTCTGTACTCACTAGGTAACTGTTGGGTATTATTACTATCATCAGCACCTAAAGCAGTGCCCAGCATGTAAATAAGCATTGAATAAATGAATGAGTAAAACAAAAAAAGAAATTGCAGCACGATCACATTATGTAAACGCATACACATGATGAGTATATAATTTCTACATGCTTATTGATCAGTTTCAATGCAGAGAAAAACGCCTGGAGAACTTACACCAAACTGCTAACAGCACTACTATACTAATCCTTGGGGAGGAGAGTGAGGTTCGGAAATGCTCAAGAGGCATTTTTCCATATCCGCATTTTGTTTGTTGTTGTTGTTGTTTTGTTTTGTTTTGTTTTTTGAGATGGAGTCTTGCTCAGTCGCCCAGGCTGGAGTGCAGTGGCACAATCTCGGCTCACTGCAAGCTCCGCCTCCCGGGTTCACGCCATTCTCCTGCCTCAGCCTCCCGAGTAGCTGGGACTACAGGCACCTGCCACCACGCCCGGCTAATTTTTTTTGTATTTTTAGTAGAGATGCAGTTTCACCATGTTAGCCAGGATGGTATCTATCTCCTGACCTCGTGATCCACTCGCCTCAGCCTCCCAAAGTGCTGGGATTACAGGCGTGAGCCACCATGCCTGGCCTGTTTTTGCTTTTGTTTTTTTGCACGTACCACATGTAAGATAAAATAAGTTTTACAAATAGAATATGTTTCTCAAAAGGAAGCCCCTGCTTAGAGTCAAAAGTGTGCACGCAGGCTGGTACATTTCAACATGTGTTTAACCAGAGTCATCATCATCAAATAAGGAAGGCATCGAGCTGGGAAAGCCAACCACAGAAGCTCAGCCCATGGTCTTTCTCTCTTTCTCTCTCTGTCTGTACCACACAGTGCCTGAGGAACCAGCGGTCAGTGGGCTGTGAGCGTGGAGGATGGACCTCATCCACACACACCCCAAAGGAGTTTCTAAGGAATGGATCCTTGACTTCAGACTGTGAGATCTTTTCCTCCAGGACTCTCCAGAGGCAGGTCCCTGGCAAATGAATGAGAAAAAAAAAAAAAAAAAAAAAAGTCCAAAATTTAGGCAATCCAAGCTGCACAGCCGGATCAGCCAAAGTCATTGATTTGTAAAAATGAAAAGAAAACAGAAAAAAGAAAAATGAAGTCTCACTGTCTCAGTTTAGCGAATCCTGTTGTGTCCACTCCTGTCCTCCAGAGGCGAGCCTCAGGAAATCACATAACTTTTCACTGAGGGGATCCAGGGGGTCTCCATATAGGGGGAGATGGAGGTTTCTAGGAAGAGCAGCAGGTGCTGGTATTTACAATGTTGAGCACAAACATTTGCAGCATGTTTAAAATTGTCTAGTAGAGTTCAAGTTGTGGATTTGCTTTTCCTTTTATTCTTATAACCTTCAGTAACTCCTCCTCTGGGAGTCAGCACTCCTATGCCCAGAGTTCACCCATCTGGTCATCAAACACTCAAAGAAGGGGCTTTTCTGGCCTTTTGTCTTGATCCTTATATTTCCAAATAGGCCCCCTCCCTTGCTTGCATCCACGTTGGTCAACTTGACCAAAACCTCACTCTTCACTCAAACAGGCTCTGAGAATGGACTTAGTGGCCAATTCTAGGTACATGAGCACTTCCTGTATCCCAGTTTTGGGAATAAACTGGCTGTATTTATAGAATGTGCTTTTTTTTTTCAATTTCTCACTCTCTCTCCTCTCTATCTCTAGCAAGTCTCAGGCAAGATCTTTGATTTTCCTGGATGCCACCTGGAAATGCCACCCATTGTGTTTCTTTTCTGTCAAATGTAAACCCTTTAGATGTGAATGTACTGGTTTAATGATGCCATTATTCTGCCTGCCAGAACGCAGTAACCCAGTGTCTCACAGAGCACAAGGGGTGTGCCACTGGTGGTACACAAGATAATTTTTAAGTAGTTTCTAGGAACAACATTAAGTAATACCAAATCACAAAGAATGTTTCCCCTTTTCTATTCTTTTTTCATCCTGATTACAGCAAGGAAAAAGTCTCTGTTTAGTGCTAGCAGGTCCTTTACACCTTTCAGACACTATGGCTCTTTTCCCTTTTTAGCAAAGAAAGAGCAGGCCTCAGAGTCTTCTGTCTAGATAGAATTTAATGATATTGTTTTGTGTCATGGTATTTATTTTATTTATTACCTTCCATTTACAGCTTCCCACAGTGGGGGATGTGACATATTGTTTCTGTTCAAATAAATTAAGAAAAACAAGAGAACTCAAGAAAATATCAAGTCATTAACACACCAGATAAGTATATGTGGCAAAAGTCACTTCAAAGAATTAATGTCAGAAAGATGGTGATAATGAAGCAAAAGAAAGGCAGATTATGCTGGCCGGGCGTGGTGGCTCACACCTGTAATCTCAGCAATTTGAGAGGCTGAGATCACTTAAGTTCAGGAGTTTGAGACCAGCCTGACCAACATGGTGAAACTCCATCTCTACTAAAAATACAAAAATTAGCCAGGCGTGGTGGTGCATGCCTGTAATCCCAGCTAATAGGGAGGCTGAGGCAGGAGAATCACTTGAATCCAGAAGGCGGAGGTTGCCGTGAGCTGAGACTGCGCCACTACACTCCAGCCCGGGGTGACAGAGCAAGACTCCATCTCAAAAAAAAAAGAAAAGAAAACGAAAGAAAAAGAAAAAAGAAAGGCAGATTATTCTAATTGAATGAATAAGAGGCTGAGAGTCAATACCTAGTTCCAACGCCCTTTTGTTTTTGCAGGGTTTTTATTGGCCACTAACTAGCTATGCAAGCTGATTTTAGGCAAGTTTCATAGCCTCTCTGTGCCTAAAATTCCTTCACCTGCAAAATGGGGATAAGAATGCCTGCCTACTTACCTCACAGTGCTGTTATGAGAATTAATTGTTGTAATAGTTGTGACTAACCATTGGCGGGGAGAATTCTAAGTACTATACCAATACAAATTTCAGCATTTTTTCATATACTGAACCCTAGCAAAAAAAAAAAAAAAATTCTGATGAACATCAGATTCAACCTGTCATTTTACCCGGATGTTGTGATGAGCCAGCACTTGTCCCAGGAGGACGTTGAATCAGGGACACGAAATCTCAGCACACAGAGATTCTAGCATCATTCCAATAGATTGGATCCTGATTTCTGTTTCTGACATCCTGTTTTTTGTTTGTGCGTGTTTGGGTCCCTGGTCTTTTACCCAAATCAAATGAAAAGTGTTGCTCAGAGGCAGAATAAAAATGGTTTTAAGTAAGCCTGTGTACCACAGTGTGTGAATTGTGTTTTCTTGGGGTTCCCCACCTTCCAGAGATTTCCGTAACCAAAATAAACTCATCTAGTCCAGCATCAGTACCCAGGGAAGAGCCCAGAGAGGCCAGAGGTGGCGCTAGAGAGGCATCACTCTGAACTAATTTATGGCCAGAAACGTCCCTCTATGAGGCACTGAAAATGTTGGTCCCATTAAAGTAAAAAAATAAAATAAGAAAAATCTTGTCATTAAATGTGCTCCTTGGGGTCAAGAGGGCCATGATTTTTGTTGGGCGTCCCCCAGGTCCTAAGCTCTAAGAACGACAAAATGGTCTTTGTTGGGATGATGGGCTTGTCCAGAGCTTCCTCCAAAGCTAAGACTGCCCCTGCTGCACTCGCAAAAGCACAGTTTAAAAAGAGATTGGTGGCCGGGCGCAGTGGCTCACGCCTGTAATCCCAGCACTTCGGGAGGCCGAGGCAGGTGGATCATAAAGTCAGGCTAGCGAGACCATCCTGGCTAACACAGTGAAACCCAGTCTCTACTAAAAATACAAAAAATTAGCCGGGCGTGGTGGTGGGCGCCTGTAGTCCCAGCTACTCAGGAGGCTGAGGCAGGAGAATCGCTTGAATCCGGGAGGCGGAGGTTGCAGTGAGCCAAGATCATGCCACTGCACTCCAGCCTGGGCGACAGAGTGAGATTCCGTATCAAAAAAAAAAAAAGGGTGTATTATCAACCAAGAGACTCCTTCATCAGCCAGTTACAAAAACTGGCTAAATAGAGCAGAAAAGGTAGAGTTTACCCTCACAAGACGGAAACTTCCAGGGATAGCTTCAGAGGCAGCTGGATCCTGGTGAGCAGGGTTTTTGGGAACGTGTCCCTTTCCATGTCTCAGCCCCAACTTGCTGAGTTCATTTTAGTTTAATAGGGACAAGACGACTGCCAACAGCTTTGGACTTTTTCCTACCAGCTTAGCAATGCCTGTGGAAAGACAGTGTTTCTTCCCTAATAGTTCCAGGGGGGAAAAATGGTTCAATTCAATATAATGAACAACTGATACAAATCGGAAACCGACCTATCAAAATGGATACCAGTCATTAACAAACAGGTGTGGCCACTGTACCAACATAAATGGATACTGTGGCCAGCGGTGTGTGGTGCCCTCATTGGCCAGGCTTGAAGTCAGGATTCAATCACTGGAACTGAATGTGAGGTCAGCTCCACTCAAACCTTATAGATTGAGGGTGCGGGAAGGGTGGTTCCCCAGAGGAAAACCAAAGTACTCTTAACAGAAGAAGGAGAGAGATTTGCTAGGCAAAAAAAAAAAAAAAAAAAAAAAAAAAAAAAAAAAAAAAAAAACAGCATCCACATTAAGCATGCTGCTTCTTACTATACCTTCCATATGCAGGGCAAAGTAATCTAATAGCTTTTCTTTTTCTTTTTTTTTTTTTTTCTTTTTTGAGATGGAGTTTCACTCTTATTGCCCAGGCTGGAGTGCAATGGCACGATCTCTGCTCACTGCAACCTCCACCTCCCGGGTTCAAGCGATTCTCCTGCTTCAGCTTCCTGAGTAGCTGGGATTACAGGTGTGCACCACCACGCCTGGCTAATTTTTTGTATTTTTAGTAGAGACTGGGTTTCACCATGTTGGCCAGGCTGGTCTCGAACTCCTGAGCTCAGGTGATCCACCCACCTCAGCCTCCCAAAGTGCTGGGATTACAGGTGTGAGCCACCACGCCCAGCCTCCTCATAGCTTTTCAATTTCCCCGTGGTGTTGTCACTTTCATCCAGCTCCTTCTCTGACCAGTATTTATAGAGCACCTGCTCAACCGCAGAAACTGGGCTGGTGGAAATTCCAGAATGTTTAAGAGAGACCCCTGAGAAGGTGGCAGTAGTCTAGTGGGGGGAACAGACACACACAAACAATGAGAAGGAAACATGAGAGTGCCCAGACAAAGGCATAAACAAAGTATTATGCCATCACTTTGCAGGAGAACACACTGGCTGTACTGAAGGGAAGGAAGACTCAGTCCCTGTCCTACCATTCTTCACACTGCTGAGGCTGATAGGGCTACAGCTCTTGAAGTTGCCCTGTCTCTGCCCACAAGTTATGGGCAGAAACAGATGCAGATATAAAATCGCTGGCCTCAGCTCCTGGATCAGCAAATTACCTTTGGCCTACAGCAGGACAGCTGCATTCAGCAAAACAGCATGATGCACGTATCTTGATACGTAACCCTAGATTCAGGCTTCTAAATATAAGAGAGAGTTCTGGGCCACCAATTACCAAAAAAAAAAAAAAATCTTGTAAGATAACATTCATACTCATGGGTTACAACCAATTCTTAAAAAATACTCACAAATATTGAATATTTAAGTCTGGGGAATTGCCCTATAAAAATAGGTCCCTGCACCAAAACACTTTGAATTCTGGTTTGGACAAGCACAAAGAGAGGCAGGCATAAAGATGACTCAGGCATCACCTACACTTGCTGGAGAAGCCACAGAAAGAAGGAATTCCCTTTCCAATACATTCATTCATTCATTCCAGTAGACATCTATTTATGAGGGGTCAGGAGAGGGAAGTACAAAGTTGCCTCTGTGCATTGCCTGCATGAGGCATCAGAGAGTTTCATCTCGAGTACCTGTTCCAAACCTCGGGTGAGCAGCCAGTCAGACCTGCAATGACCCGGTCACGGCGTTCATCTCTCTTCCTGTCCCAGTGTAGAATTTCCCAGTTTGCACCCACACTGGTTCACTGATGCACCCAAGCTGTCTGCTCCTGGCACTGTGACCCAGTGTTTACTCCCCCAGGTCACGTGGAATCCCATGCATGGGGACTAGTTGTACTAGTTGTACTAGTTGGAGTGAAAGTATTGGGAGGAACTCATAAAAGGCCAAATTCTGCCTATATAGAAATGGCCTGATCACCCCCAAGAAAGAGGACCTAAAGCACGCCTAGAAGGGAAGGTAAATAAATATTTCTTGAGCCATTACCAAAGCTCATCTAAACAATTACAGTAGCTTTTTCTTTTTCTTTGAGATGGAGTCTTGCTCTGTTGCCCAGGCTGGAGTACAGTGGCATGATCTTGGCTCACTGCAACCTCTGCCTCCCAGGTTCAAGCAATTCTTCTGCCTCAGCCTCCCGAGTAGCTGGGACTACAGGCTAGCACCACCATGCCCAGCTAATTTTTTGTATTTTTAGTAGAGACGGAGTTTCGCCATGTTGGCCGGGCTGGTCTCGAACTCCTGGCCTCAAGTGATCCGCCCACCTCGGCTTCCCAAAGTGCCAAGATTAAAGGCATGAGCCACGGCGCCAGTCCTACAGTAGCTTTCTTACAGGGCTCTCTGGTATAACAACTATTACAAACTTAATGAGTTAAAACAACCCAAATTTATTATCTTGCAGTTCTGGAGGTCAGAAGTCTAAAACAGGTCTTGCTGGACCAAAATCAAGATGGCGGCAGGGTTGGATTCCTTTCTGGAAGCTCGTAGAGAGAATCCCTTTTCTTGCCTTTTCCACCTTCTAGAAGCTATCCACATGCCTTGACTCAGGGCCTCCTTCCATCTTCAACGGCAGCAAAGTCACCATTTACTTATTTATTATCTTCTTTATTATCTACCTCCTCCCCTTAAGATGCCTTTTTCACACTGCATCTCTTTTGTTCTGACTCCTTTTCCTCTCTCTTCCCCATTTAGGGACCCTTGTCATTACTTTGGGTCCACCTGGATGATCCAGGAAAATCTCCTTATTTTAAGGTCAGCTGATTAGCAACCTTAATTCCATCTGCTCCCTTAATTCCTCTTTATCATGTAACCCAACATATTCACAAGTTCCAGGTGTTTGTATGGGGATATCTTTTGGCGAGCATTATTCTGTCTACTACATCTTGCTTTGACATCCATTCGCTTAAAAAACACACACAGCAGCCAGGGTTATCTCACAACCTAGACTTAATCACATCATTCCTCTGCTGAAACCCAACCCACAAACCCAGTGACCACCCACGGAATTAAAACTCAAACTTTCTTTTTTTTTGGAAGAGATGGGAGTCTTGCTATGTGGCCCAGGCTAGTCTCAAACTTCTGGCCTCAAGCAATCCTCCCACCTCTGCCTCCGAAAGTGCTGCGATTGTAGGTGTAAGCCACCATACCCAGCCTTTAAAATCCAAACTTTTTTTGTGTGTCCTTAAAAAGGTCTTTATTATTAAAAGCTGGAAGGTCAG
The DNA here is from genome assembly GCF_028858775.2 of Pan troglodytes. Classification (NCBI taxonomy): domain Eukaryota; kingdom Metazoa; phylum Chordata; class Mammalia; order Primates; family Hominidae; genus Pan; species Pan troglodytes. The sequence continues at coordinate 126,451,672 of NC_072408.2, forward strand.
TCTTTAACCCCCAATCACAAAATGCTACTTTGCCTCGACAAGCAGGCTTTTTAGTTGAGTTGGTGTCTCTTTTGTAGTTAAGACAAGCATTTGCCCTCGTTGACCAGTGATCAGGAACCCGTTCTTGTAATTTTGCCCTTTCATCCTTGATAGGTGAAATCAGTACCTTTTCCACAACTTTGTTTATTCTTCATTTTTTTTGTCTTTGGAGTAAAAGACCAAGGGACATTAACAAGTTGATGGTCCCCTAGATATGGGCTGTAGTGCCAGCGAGTCTGTTCTCTTCTTCAGTGTCAAAAGGACTGCTCATTCTGGAGCATCTACTCTTCTGGACTAAAATCCAAACTTTTTTTTATTTTTTAACTTCAAGTTCTGGGATACATGTGCAGAACGTGGAGGTTTGTTACGTAGGTATATGTGTGCCATGGTGGTTTGCTGCACCTATCAACCTATTATCTAGGTTTTAAGCCCTGCATGCATTAAGCATTTATCCTAATGCTCTCCCTCCCTTTGCCCCCCACCCCCCCCCGACAGGCCCCAGTGTGTGATGTTCCCCTCCCTGTGTCCATGTGTTCTCATTGTTCAACTCCCACTTATGAGTGAGAACATGCGGTGTTTTAAAATCCAAACTTTTAATGATACCCCGCAAAGCCCTACATGATCAGACCCTTGGCTGCCTCTCAGATCTCATCTTCTACCTCGCCCCCACTCTACTCAGCTGCAGCCACACACTGGCCCCAAACATGACAAGATCATTGTGGTCTCAAGGCCTTATGTGTGCTGTTTCCTCCATTCATAACACCATTCTCCAGATTTTCACATAGCTGGTCCTTTCTTCCCCATGCCCTAGGTCACAGCTTCTCAGAGAGGACCAACCTAACCCCCATCTCTAAGGCAGCCACCCCACCCCTCATCACTTGCTATTACACCACCCTGTTTTACTTCCTCCATGGGGTTTGCCACCACTAACAATATTTTTATTTAACTGTTTACTTATTTATTATCTTCTTTATTATCTATCTCCTCCCCCTAGGATGTTGACCTTGTGAGGGCAGAGACCTTGTCTGTTCTGTTCACTGATGTGTCCCCAGCATCTAGACTAGGGCTTGGCCCATGGCAGATACTCTATAGCTATTTGCTGAATGAGTGAAAGGTTCTTTTCCCCATGTGCCCTTCCTCCTGGCTAATGTCCACTCCTTTATCTCAGATTAAGTGCCTCTTGTTCAGAGGTGCCTTCTCTGATATGCCAACGTTTCAAGAACATGAGGGTCTCCCTTTTGCACGCTCACACTTCCCCGTGGTTTCACTCAAGGTCATATCACAATGGTAGTTAGATGCAGTTTGCACAATTACCATTTAATATCTGTCTTTCCCAGCAGATCATGAGCCCCCATGAGGGCAGGGACCATGTTCATCTTGTTCACCTCTGTCTTCCTGGTCCCTAGCCTGGTACCTGGCACATAAGTTTCCAATAGTTATTTAATGAATGAATGAATGAATGAATGAGGTAGAGAGAAATGGAAGAAGAAAACTGAGTCAAAGCTTCCTCCATCATCATAGCTTTATTTTTACATTGTTATCTGACAAGATTTAAACTTGAATTTTAAAGCAAGATGAAGCTAACCAAGGTATTGGCTGTAAATCCTGTCTCAAAACTTTCTCACATATTCCTTATCGTGATGGTTTAGAAAAAGGAAGAAATGAAAATCGACTTATACCAAAAAATAATTTCAAGAAGATAGAGACCCGGCTGGGCGCGGTGGCTCATGCCTGTAATCCCAGCACTTTGGGAGGCCGAGGTAGGAGGATCACCTGAGGTCAGAACTTCGAGAACAGCCTGGCCAACATGGCGAAACCCAATGTCTACTAAAAATACGAAAATTAGCCGAGAGTGGTGGTGCATGCTTGTAATCTCAGCTACTCGGGAAGCTGAGGCAGGAGAATCGCCTGAACCCAGGTGGCGGAGGTTGCAGTGAGCCGAGATTGTGCCACTGCACTCCAGCCTGGGCCACAAGAGCAAAACTCTGTCTCAAAAAAACAAAAGAAAAGAAAAAGAAAAGGAGAAGAGAAAAGAAGAGAAAAAGAAAAGATAGAGACCCAAATGAACCCCAGCCTCCTTTGTGCCTGGGATGCCCCCTAGTGGAAAAAATGGAGAAAGACAATTTAGAGTGTTCCCTAACAAATGGACAAATATCGTATTTCTTTGCTTTTTATACTCTCTGAGTTAGTGTAGGATCCAGAAACAAACTGGAAGAAAATCACACAGCTTTGATGAAGCAAAGAAGCAAGATGTTCTAGAGTAATAAACTTTCAGTAAAACAAAAACTGAGCAACTGTTGCTTTGGAACCAGATTTTTGGCTGATCTCTGATGGTAATTTTTGGGCTATCTCACTCTAAGACTTATTTCTGATATGGAACTTTTCAAAAATGATGTAGATTCAATTAGTCACACCTCTGTTCCTTAGAAATTCAAGGTGGATAAGATCATCAAATGCCAACACTGGTTCAGCGGGGCTTGTTCTTCAGTCTCTATATTCTACAATTCTAAACTTAGCTCTTCTGTCCCAAAGTAGTTGTTTAACTATTAAGGAAAAAAAAAAAAGGGCCGGGCGCGGTGGCTCACGCCTGTAATCCCAGCACTTTGGGAGGCCGAGGTGAGCGGATCACGAGGTAAGGAGATCAAGACCACCCTGGCTAACACGTTGAAACCCCGTCTCTACTAAAAATACAAAAAATTAGCCGGGCGCGGTGGCGGGCGCCTGTACTCCCAGCTACTCAGGAGGCTGAGGCAGGAGAATGGCGTGAACCCGGGAGGCGGAGTTTGCAGTGAGCAGAGATGGCGCCACTGCACTCCAGCCTGGGCAATAGAGCAAGACTCCATCTCAAAAAAAAAAAAAAAGTGGGTAACTATAATAACAAACATTATGGCTTGCTATTTGCCAGACATTCTGCTAAACCTTTGACATGATCTCTCATTTGATCATTATTAACAACCCTAGATATAAATACCATTAACTTCTCTTTGCATCTGAGGAAACTGAGTCATGAAAGAGTTAAATAATTTGAGGCACAACTGCTGAATGTTGGGCCATTTGATTTTAAAATCCATGATCTTAATCATTACACTCAATTAACTCCCATAAATGATAAACTAACTCTCAGAGTTTAGTTTATAACTAAGCAAAAATAACAGAACTACTTTCTACGCATAACAGCGTGCAATGACCTAATAGCCTATTACCCATTGTCCCTAATTCGTTGCAAACTTGACATAAATTTCTGTGAGATGAACTTTTACGGCCGATTTGCATTAATTATAACACATTCCTTTTGGGATTGCTTATTTGATTTTGTTGTTGTTGTTGTTGTTTTTGAGACGGAGTCTCGCTCTGTTGCCCAGGCTGGGGTGCAGTGGCACAATCTCAGCTCACTGCAACCTTCACCCCCCAGATTCAAGTGATTCTCCTGCCTCAGCCTCCCCAGTAGCTGGGATTACAGGCATGAGCCACCACGCCCAGCTAATTTTTGTATTTTTAGTAGCCATCAGGTTTTGCCATGTTGGCCAGGCTGGTCTTGAACTCCTGAACTCAAGTGATCTCCCCACTTTGACCTCCTAAAGTGCTGGGATTACAGGCACAAGCCACTGCTCCCGGCCTGCTTATTCGATATTTAAGAAGCTCTGAGGTCTCACTTCAATGTCTAAGATATATTTTCTACGCACAATAATTAATATACACAGGAAAGAAAAAACAGCTACATTTCTACTGTTGAAGGATATGAGTCCATCCGAGTATACGATTTAGGATGCTTTGGGTTGTAAGCAACAGAAAATCCAACTGGCTTTAATAAGGGCAGTTACCAGTTCTCACAATGGAAAATTTCAGATAGAAGACAAACTTCAAGGTTGGTTTGATTCAGCACATCACAAATTTAATAGGCTATGGCTCTGTTTCCCTTTGATTTTCTCAGCTTTGTCCACCTTTGTGTATTCTTTGACCTCAAACTGGTTTCTCTCATGGGAGTAGCTCTTCAGGCTACAAACTTCCTCATCAATGTCCTGAGAGAAGGAAGGCCTTTCTACCCTAAACCTTCAGACAAAAGCCCCACTGTATTCTTACTGTAACAGTTAGGTCATACAACCATTCCTGAACCCAGTGCTCCAGTCTGGGTTATGTGTCCATTCCGAAAAAAAACTGCAGCAAGAAGGGTAGGATTGTCCAGTCAGGACCTGCCTTAAGAATTGCTCAGTAGGCCAGGTGCAGTGGCTCACACCTATAATCCCAGCACTTTGGGAGGCAGAGGTGGGTGGATCATGAGGTGAGGCGGTCAAGACCATCCTGGCCAACACGGTGAAACCCCGTCTCTACTAAATATACAAAAAAAAAAAAATTAGCTGGATGTGGTGGCACGTGCCTGTAATCCCAGCTACTCGGGAGGCTGAGGCAGGAAAATCACCTGAACCAGGGAGTCAGAGGTTGCAGTGAGCCGAGATCATGCCACTGCAGTCCAGCCTGGCGACAGAGTGAGACTCCGTCTCAAAAAAAAAAAAAAAAAAAGAATTGCTCGGTAAACAGTAGCTCTTAGAAATTTTTATTCTAATAAATGAAAATTTCTGTACCCAAGTAAAGTATAAGTAGAATGACTAATAGTGAAAAGTTAGTCCACCTCACTCATAAATCAACAAAAGCATAGGAAACCAATGGCATACAACTTTTATTAATCAGACTACCAAAAAAATTTAAAAATTAATAATGCTTAGTGTTGAGGAGGATGTGAGAAACATATCACAAACATCATTGCCACAACACTTTTGGAGAGAAATTTGACAATTTCTAGCAAAAGTGTAAAGGTATGTACCCTTGGACCTAGTGATTCCATATTAGAAATTATTCCCACTATTTTACTCAGAAAACTATGATATGTGAGCTAGGATATGTGAATCAGTCACATTGTATGGATATACCAAGGCAGTGTTATGTGTGAAAGTTTAAAATGAGAAGCAAAAATGTCCATCAATAGAGACTAATTAGATTTCTGGATTTTAGTAGTGGAGGAGTAACTTATATTGGGCAAATTCCACTGCCTAGTACAGCTACAAACTCTGAACAAAACATTTTTCCAAATTAAAGACACTTGAGAACAACTAAAAACTGGAGGGTCAGTAAGAATCCTCATCAAATGGGAATCATCCACATTTACCCGGCTTTTCCTCTGAAGGGTCACACAGTCTGCATAGCACACAGAGAACAGAGCTCAAGCCAAAAGCAATAGTCTTATTAGGCGGCAAAATAAGAGTTTGGGGCCCCCATGGTGGCTGGAATTTGATAAGAGAAATCCCAGAAATGATAGAGCCACAGAAAAGGGACCTAAAAAATCTGAATATAAACTCCCCTCAAATCCTTGGCTGACTCAAACTGCATTTGTGAAGCCCAACAGAAAACAAAACCAAACCAAAAAGCTGGAGGAGAATGCAAAGAACTGCATTGATCAGTGCTGGGGAGGCAGAGTTTGGAGCTCAAGTTCTACCAAATTAGAGGAGCTTAAACTCCTCAGTCTTTCTGTTGAAACCCAGAGGGGTCACAGATTAGTCAGAAAGACCACATCCAAGAACTAGTATATAGAAGGCACGAAACCAAAATGGATCCACCCAAAAGAAGCCCCAAACCATACCTTCGTAACATAAGAACGAGTCACTAGTAATTTCACTACCAGTTAAAAGAAAACTCAACACTTTTCTGAGAAAGATAATAGAATCCAGAGCCTCTGCTATATTATCCACAATGTGCAGTATAAAATTTTAAAATCACTGGGCCGGGCACAGTGGCTCACACCTATAATCCCAGCACTTTGGGAGGCCGAGGTGGATGGATCACGAGGTCAGCAGATGGAGAGCATCTGGCTAACACGGAGAAACCCCGTCTCTATCAAAAATACAAAACATTAGCCAGGCAAGGTGGTGGGCATCTGTACTCCCAGCTGCTTGGGAGGCTGAGGCAGGAGAATGGTATGAACGTGGGAGGCAGAGGTTGCACTGAGCCGAGATCACACCATTGCACTCCAGCCTGGCTGACAGAGCGAGACGCCACCTCAAAAAAAAAAAAAATTTAATCACTAAACATGTGAAGGAGCAGGAAACTGTGATAGTCAAGAGAAAAAATAGTTAATAGAAACAGACACAAAGACAATGCAGATGTTGAAATAAGTAGGCAAATATTTTACAATAACTCCAATACATATGTTAAAGAATCTAGAGGAATAGATTAATATAATAGGTGAAGAGGTGATGAGTTTCATGAAGCTATGCAATGTAAAAAAAAATTAAAACATTTTTTTAAAACCCCTGAAAATCCTAGAACTAAGAAAACAAATCCTGAAATAAATTATTTGTATGGGATTAAACATACAGAAGAAAGGAGCAATGATCTTGAAGACAGGTAAATAAAAATTATCCAAACTGAAGCAGCAGCAAGAAAAAAGATTTAAAGAAAAAAATAAGCAGAGCTTCAGTGATTTGCGGAGAAGTATCAAGCATTCTACCATATATGTAATTAGAGTCCTAAAAATAAAAGGAGAGAAAGAATGGAGCATTTAAAAAGTTTGCTTAAGAAAAATTTATTTAAATGTTTCCAAATGGTATTAAAAATATCAACCTACATATCCAAGAAACTTAAAAAAAAAAAAACCCAATCAGGATAAATGCAAAGGAAAACACACCTAGGCAAATTACTGGAAGAAGAAAAAATCTAAAAGGCAGCCAGAGGGAAAAATGATACATCATGTACATGGAAACGAAGGTAAAAATGATAATTGACTTCTCTTTTTTTTCAAGTCTTGGAATCAAGACTTGATTCTCATCAGAAACAATTAAATACAGAATAGAGTAGAATGACAACTTTAAAATGCTGAAAGAAAAAAGGTGTCAAGCTCTAGTGAAAATATTCTTCAACAATGAAAGCAAAATAAAGATATTTTTAGTTAAAAACTTAGAGACTTTGTTGTCAGCAGATCTGCATTACAAGAAATGCTAAAGGAAGTCCTTTGGCCTACAGGGAAATGAAACCAGATGGGAATTAGTATTTAAAGGAAAAAAAATGAAAAGTAATAGGAATATTAAATTTGTGAATAAATATTAAAGACCATAAATCTATGGCCTAATCAAAATCTCAGCAAGACTTTTTGTAGAAACTGACAAGTGGGGTCTAAAATTTATATAGAAAGGCAAAAGAACTGGAATTGCTGAAACAATATTGACAAAGAAAAGCAAAGTTGGAGAAGTCACATTGCCTGATGTCAAGACTTGCCATAAAATTACAGTAATTGAGACAGTGTGAGGCTGGGCACAGTGGCTCACACCTGTAAGCTTTGGGAGGCTGAGGTGGGAGGATTATATGAGGCCAGGAGTTTAAGACCAGCCTAGACAACATAGCAAGACTCCATCTCTACAATTTTCTTTAATTAGCCAGACATAGTGGTACATGAATATAGTCTTAGCCACTTAGGAGGCTTGAGCCCAGGAGTTCAAGGTTACAGTGAACTATGATCATGCACTGCACTCCAGCATGGGTGACAGAGCGAGACGCTGTCTCAAAAAAAAAAAAAAAAAAAAAAAAAAAAAAAAAAAAAAGACAGTGTGGTATTGATAAGACAGACACATAGATCAATGGAACAAAATGGAAACTAGACCCACACATATATGGTTAATTGTTTTTGTTTTGTTTTGTTTTGAGACAGTCTCCCTGTGTTGCCCAGGCTGGTCTGAACTCCTGGCCTCAAGTGATCCTCCCACCTCAGCCTCTCAGGTAGCTGGGATAACAAGTATGAGCCACCACTAGATTAAGTCAATAGATTGTTTTTTGGTTGGTTGGTTGTTTGTTTTGAGACAGAGCCTCCCTATGTTGCCCAGGCTTGTCTGAACTCCTGGCCTCAAGTGATGCTCCCACCTCAGCCTCTCAGGTAGCTGGGACAACAAGTGTGAGCCACCACTAGACTAAGCCAATTGATTTTTTTTTTTTTTTGAGACAGGGTGTCTCTCTGTCTCCCAGCTGGAGTGCAGTGCAATCATGGCTCACTGAAGCCTCAACCACCTGGGCTCACATGATCCTCCTGCCTCAGCCCCACAAGCAGCTGGGGCCACAGGTGCATGCCACCATGTCCAGCTAATTTTTTTACTTTTTGTAGAGATGGGGTCTCACTATGTTGCTCAGGGCTGGTCTCAAACTCCTTGGCTCAAGCAATCCTCCCACCTCGACCTCCCAAAGTGCTGGGATTACAGGCATAAGCCACGGCACCTGGCTGTAAATTGATTTTTGGCAAAGGTGCAAAGGTCATCCAATGGAGAAAGAATAGTGTTTTCAACAAATGATGCTGGAATAATTGGACATCCATGTGCCCACAGATGAACTCAACCCATAGTTCACACCATACATAAAAATTGATTCAAAATAGATCATAGAGCTAAATGTAAAACCTAAAATGATACAATTTCTGAAGAAAATATAGGAGGATGTGGAGAAACTGGAACTCTTGTGTACTGTTAGTGGGAAATGGTACAGCAGCTATGAAAAACAGTACGGCAATTCCCCAAAAATTAAAAATAGAATTACCATAGGATCTGGCAATTCCATTTCTGTATACCCAAAACAACTCAAAGGGACATGAAGAAATATTTGTATACCTGTTTTCTTAGAAGCATTATTCACAATAGCCAAAAGGTAGAAGCAACCCAACTGTCCATCAATAGATGAATGGATAAACAAGCTGTGGTGTATACATACAAAATATGATTCAGCCTTAAAAAGGAAGGAAATTCTGATACATGCTACAGCATAGATGAAACTCAAAGACATTATGCTAAGTGAAATAAGCCAGTTACAGAAGCACAAATACTGTTTGATTCCATACATCCGAGATACTTGCAGCAGCAAAATTTATACAGACAGAAAGTAAAATTGTGGTTGCTGGGGTCAAGGGTAAGATGGAATGAGGAGTTACTGTTTAATGGGCATAAAGTATCAGTTTTGCAAAATGAAAAAACTTCTGTGGATGGATGGTGATGACGGCTGCAAAACAATGTAAATGTACTTAATGTCACTGAACTGTACACTTTAAAATGGATAAAATAATAAAGTTTATGCTATGTATATGTATTAATCACATTTTTCATTTTCTATATCTTATGAGGCTTGACATCTTGGGGACTCACCAACCTGAAAGAGACTGTTTGTCCCAGGGTTAGCTCATTCCAAGAGATAGCAGATGACCTTCCCGCAATATGCAGTCCAACCAATTCAGAGCCCATACTCTGAACCACCTCCTCTCTCTGGCTTTTCCACTCTGAGAAGCAAGTTTCCTCTGCCCTAATCATCCTAGGGTCAGGTATCAGACAGTTAGAGACTACCCCTATAGCGCACAGCTGGCCTGAATTATTCAAACTATCCAATCCTAAGCCCTAATCATCCCAGGGTCAGGTGTCAGACATTTAGAGACTACCCCCTATAGCCCACAGCTGGCCTGAATTATTCAAACTATCCAATCCTAAGCCCTAATCATCCCAGGGTCAGGTGTCAGACATTTAGCGACTACCCCTATAGCCCACAGCTGGCCTGAATTATTCAAACTATCCAATCCTAAGCCCTAATCATCCCAGGGTCAGGTGTCAGACATTTAGAGACTCCCCCCCCCCCGGCCCCCCATAGCGCACAGCTGGCCTGAATTATTCAAACTATGCAATCCTAAACCCTAATCATCCCAGGGTCGGGTGTCAGACAGTTAGGGACTACACCTATAGCCCACAGCTGGCCTGAATTATTCAGACTATCCAATCCTAAGCCTGTTCAGCTGCTTACCTTGCCTCGCCCATTCCTCCTGGCAAAAACCACAATAAAGGCTTTTTCCTAGGCTTTCTTCTCATCCTCTCTGGCTGTGACCAACCTCAAAGTTCTCTCCTGTGGTTCTGCATGGCACGGCGTGCTCCTGCCCCTTGGGAACTGTATTAGACTCTTCTCACACTGCTGTGAAGAAATACCTGAGACTAGGTAATTTATAAAGAAAGGGGTTTAATTGACTCACAGTTCCCCATGGCTGGGAAGCCCCAGGAAACACAATCACGGCAGAAGGAGAAGCAAACAAATCCTTCTTCACAAGGAGGCAGGAGAGAGAAGTGCCAAGCAAAGGGGGAAAAGCCCCTTATAAAACCATCAGATCTCATAAGAACTCACTCACTATCAGGAGAAGAGCATAGAGGTAATCGGCTCCATGATTCAATGACCGCCCCCGCCAAATTCCTCCCACGACACGTGGGAATTATGGGACCTACACTTCAAGATGAGATTTGGGTGGGGACACAGCCAAAGCATATCAGGAACTGTGAGCAATAAAACTATATTTTTAATGGCAATGGTCTTCCGATCCATTGGCCTTACCATACATGAATAAACCCAAAGTCCCAGGTACATTCTAGAACAGTATATCCTACAACATTTTAAAAAATACATTAAGGAAATGATAGATTCAGTACCTTAAGGCAGCAGTCCCCAACCGCCAGGCCACGGACCAGTACCACGGTACGTTAGGAACCAGGCCGCACAGCAGGAGGTGAGCAGTAGGTGAGCAAGTAAGGCTTCATCTGTATTTACAGCTGCTCCCCATCGCTCACGTTACTGCCTGAGCTCTGCCTCCTGTCAGATCAGTGGTGGCATTAGATCCTCACAGGAGCACGAACTGTACTGTGAACTGTGTATGCGAGGGATCTAGGTTGCATGCTCCTTATGAGAATCTAATGCCTGATAATCTGTCACTGTCTCCCATCACCCCTAGATGGAACCATCTAGCTGCAGGAAAACAAGCTCAGGGCTCCCACTGTTTCTACATAATGGTGAGCTGTATAATTATTTCATTATATATTACAATGCAATAATAATAGAAAAGTACGCAAAAAATATAATGTGCTTGAATCATCCCAAAACCATCCCCCCAACCCTAGTCCATGGAAAAACTGTCTTTCACGAAACCTGTCCCTGGTGCCGAAAACACTGGGGACCACTGCAATATAGTATATCTATGCAGCAGTAGTTTTGCATGGTGGCTAAGAGCATAGACTCAAGAATTAAATTTCCTGTATCTAAATCCTGGCTTCACCACTTACTAGCTTTGTGCCATTGGACAAGTTACGTCTCCACTTGTGCCTTAGTTTTTTCTTATGTAAAGTGGGGATAATAACAAAATGCACCTATTAAAGCTTTATAAGAAGTACATGGCTTAAAGCAAGGAAAGTGCTTAGGACAGTGGCAGGTGTACAGTAAGCACTCTATACATAGACCTCTTCTTGTTATGAAATCTGCAGTCATTACAAAACTGAGGTGGCAGGACATGGTGACACACACCTGTAGTCCCAGCTACTCAGGAGGCTGAGGCAGGAGGATCACTTGAGCCCAGGACTTTGAGGCTGCAGTGAGCCATGATTGCACCTGTGACTAGCCCCTGCACTCCAGCCTGGGCAGCATAGCAAGACCCTGTCTCTTTTAAGAAATTTTTTTTTTACTTAAAAATTTTTTTAATTAAAATTTTAAAACGAGGTGGAGCTGTATATGCTGATATGGAAAGATATACTAAGGAAAAAAAGTACTAATTGCTTGCATTTTTAAAGAAGAGCGATGTAAGTACTTTTTCTATAGTTATAATTATAGGAAATTATAATTATAATAATTGTAACAAAATATACCCCCAAAAAGTATACAAGAAACTCTCAACAAGTTATTTGAGGGGAAACGAATTAATGATGTAGGAGAAGGTGTAAGGGAGACTTTTGTTTTTGATTCTGTACCCCCTCCCATACTGCTTGAAGTTTTTAACCATGTTCATCCATACTTTAAAATACGTACATTTAATTTTTTGAAAGGCCATAGGAATAATCTTTGTTGCTCTTTATTGCCACCTAGGGGATGCTAGGGGCATTGCCTGCCATGATCACTCATTGCTGTTAACCCTATTGACTATTTAATAATTGATTCCACCTTCTTGATTAGTACGTTACACCCAGCAAGTCATGGCTTCCAACTTTCAGATTTTTATTGAGTTTTGTAACAATAAGAAACATGGTTGAGAAAGCTGATGTTCTTTTGAAAAAAAAGAAAAGAAAAAACAAACATGGATTCGTAGTTAGAAAATTTTTTATTTTTTAAATTTTTATTTTTTAAAATATAATAAAGATGGGGTCTCGTCAGCTTGCTCAGGCTGGTCTTAAACTCCTGGACTCAAGCTATCCTCCCGCCTCGGCCTCCCAAGCTGCTGAGAGCCACTGCATCTAGCCTAGAAAATTTAATAGATATTAAAACAATTGAACACCTAGTTTGATCTCCCTCTCTGAATGACCATTCCACCTTTATATTTATAATCTAGATCAGCCCAACCCATTGGCCCACCCAAAATGATTTCATCCCTCACTCAATGATCTGTCCGTGGTGGCTAAAATGTTGACATCTGTCTGGTTGCCTGCATTTGAATGCTGGTTTCATGACTTTCTAGTTGTGTGACCTTGAATAAGTCACTTCATCTCTCTGAGCCTCATTTTCTCCTGAAAAATGCAAGTGGTAATAATAGTAGATCCCTCAAAGGACTGTTGGTGGCATTACATGAGTTCATACATCAAACACAATGCCGGGTGCATAATAAGGATTGATAAACAACTTTCACTTTAACACCTACAATCTCCAAATCTCAACTTGATTGTCACTTCCTTCAGCAAGCCTCCTCTGACCTCAGGACTTGGTCACATCCTTCTCACTAGGTCACACTTCTCCTTCTTAGCGTTTGTCACAGAAGACTGTTGGATGATTGTTCGATTAACTTCTCTCTTCCCTACTAGATCGTAAACACTCAGGACAGAGCCTGGGTTTGATTTTGCCCACAATTCTCTCCCCAGTGACTACCACAGTGCCCGGTGGATAGGAGTTTTTGCCATGAAAAAGTTATTGATAAAGAAATGAATTAACACAGTTAGAAAACTGAAGGCCTCTGAAAAAATCAATGTTAACTAGAACAAGTGCCATGAACTAGTTAGGCTCTGATGGGCTAGATGACATGAGTCATGAGACACTTACAGGGAAGGACAGGGTGCGGAGAGGTTTATTTTGTAAGACAGTTGCAGAAAATAAATTGGAAAAAAGATAAACTGTACACCTCTACCATTTGTTCTAGGACTAACCCTATTTTCTTTGAGGTAAAATTCATACAACATAAATGTTAATTTTAAAGTAGACATTTTTAAGTGAACAATTCATAGGCATTTAGTACATTGACAATGTTGTGCAACCACCATCTATGCCAAGTCTTAAAACATTTTCATCATTCCAAAAGAAAGCCCTCATTCCCTCTTCTGCCAAGCCCGTGGTCACCACCAGTCTGCTTTCTATTGACATGGATATATCTACTCTGTATATTTCATATAAATGGAATCATACAATATATGACCTTTTGTGTCTGGCTTATTTCACTTAGCATAATGTTAATATTTTTGAGGTCATCCACATTGTAACATGTAACAGTACTTTATTCCTTTTTGTGATAGAAGAATATTCCACTGTATGAACATACCACAATTTGTTTATAATTCATTTTGTTATTGTTGCTACAGAGTCTTTCTCTGTCGCCCAGGCTGGGGTGCAGTGGCACAATCTCAGCTCACTGCAACCTTCGCCTCCCAGGCTGAAGCAAGTCTCATGCCTCAGCCTCCCAATAAACTGGGATTACAGGTGTGCGCCACTACAACCAGCTAATTTTTTGTATTTTTAGTACAGATGGAGTTTCACCATGTTAGCCAGGCCGGTCTCGAACTCCTGGCCCCAAGTTGATCTACCCACCTCGGCCTCCCAAAGTGCTAGGATTACAGGTATGAGCCACTGTGCCAGCCTACAAACTCATCTCTTGGTGGACATTTGGATTCTTTCCACCTTCTGTCTATTATGATAATGCTGCCAATCCCTGTTTTTTAAAAGTCTCCATGGTTCATCATATCAAGAAGAATGATAATCTCACAGTACCCTGGACCAGAAACCAAGACACAAGATCCAAATTATGATCTATGACCACTAACTTTTTCTATAATTCAGCAAGCTATTGTCCCTCCTCATCTGTAACCTATGTGGTTGAACTAGGATTTTCATGCAATTAGTGTATCTTGGGAGGTGTTTCTGAGTATTTATTTGGAAGATGCTCCTAAAAAGAGATAAAGAAAAGGAAAGGAAGATAATCAATGAATTCCTTGATCCAATTACTGCTGTGGACATCTAGGGTGCATTTGCACTGGGGACCTCTGAGACACGGTAGGGAATATATCTTAGTTATACGAGAGCTAAAAAGAAATTATTTAGACAGTTAGTGAGGGTAAGAGAGTCCTCAGTAAGGTTTTTCTTTTAATAAAAACGCAGCCTCCAAATCATTTCTTTTTTAACAAAAAGCAGCCTGAAAAATCAAGCTGCAAGCATAGATAAGCAAGCTAGAGGCTTGCATAGGTAAATACCAGCAGCTGTGCCAATAGAAAACGGATAGCTGGAAACCAGGTATATTCAACATGGAGGTTCCCTCTTCCCTTTTCTTTGTTGCCACGTGTGCAGATAACATGGCACCAGCCAGGTTTTTTAAAATCCCATTTGCATAATAAAAGATCAGAGTGGGATGACCAGCCTCTTCACGGGCTATGAAAATGGCACATCTGGTCCAACCAATCCACTACGCCCCATGTAAATCATATACCATCTCCTCACGCTCATCCCTAAAACCAATCACACCTTGCCCCAAACCAGGGAAACCCACTCAGGACCCCTTCTTCTGCATGAGGAAGCTCTCTTCTTTCTTTCATCTATTTAACTTTCCACTCTTAAACCCACTCCTTGCATGTCCATGTCTTCAATTTCCTTAGCATGAGACATCGAACCTCGGGTGTTACCCCAGAAAAATGACGCTGCTTCATTAGAGTTAGCACATCCAAGGGGCAAGGGAACTGGCTCCTCTGTGGTTGGCTGAGGGCTTCTCTCAGGGTGTCTTCTCTGGTCCCCTTGGGTTCCCACTTGTGTCGACCAAGCTTTCTCCAGAAGGCCCTCAGAGTTGCACCTGCTCACAGTTAGGAAGTTTGGGGCATGCGCAGAAGGGCACATGCAGATGGGGTATGATGGTCCCAACAGCATATGTTAAAGTGATTATGAAACTTTGATATTCAAATCCCTGGGAGCTTACATTTTAAAGAGATGAGACAGAGACAGACTTCCTCTCATTGTTTTCACCTCTGTTGGATCTTTGCCTGGATACTGCTTTAGTTTGTCACTTGTCCTCTAGAAAAGGGGTAGAAAGTGTACATCCTTTTCTCCTCCATTCCTTCAAAGCTCTTAAAAGAGGATAGAGATGCCAGGTGCAGTGGCTCACACCTGTAATCCCAGCACTTTGGGAGGCCGAGGAGGGCGGATCACCTGAGGTCAGGAGTTTGAGACCAGCCTGGCCAACATGGTGAAACCCCGTCTCTACTAAAAATACAAAAAGTAGCCAGGCGTGGTGGGGTGCGCCTGTGGTCCCAGCTACTTGGGAGGCTGAGGCAGAAGAATCGCTTGAACCCAGGAGACGGAGGTTGCAGTGAGCCGACATTGTACCACTGCACTCCAGCCTGAGTGAAAAGAGTGAAACTCCATCTCAAAAAAAAAAAAAAGAGGATAGACTTGAGGTGAACTTTATTAAGAACATTGTGTTACCTGGAACTGGGCACTTCTCCCTTCTAGGTTTCAGCTTACCCTGTGAGTGAAGCTATTTATTTAAAAAAAACTTTATTGAAAATAAAATAAAGATACAGGAAACTACACAAAAGAAATGTATGGCTTAGTAAGTTACTACAAGGCAAACATGTTAATAATTACCAACCCAGGTCAAGAAACAGAATTTTCTCAGACAACCTAAAAGTCACAAAATGAGGCTATTTGCCAATTAAGGTTGTAGACCAAATGCTGTAGAATGAACTTCTTTTACTTCTATGTTGATGACTCTCTGTCACAATATTCGCATCTCAGTGAGAAGAGAACACAAGAATGTCTAGCAAGAAAAGATGGACAAGTTTCTCAAACATTGGCAGTGTTACTTACATTGGCTAGGCAAAATTCAGAAGGCCTGGTGGAAATCTGGTTAAGCCCTAAAAGTAAGCTTGTAATTCTATCCTAGCAGCCCACACACATTTGAGTCTGTCTTAGTCAGCTCAGACTGCTATAACAAATCATCAACTGGGTGGCTTAAACAACAGAGATTTACTTCTCCCAGGTCTGAAAGCTGGAAGTCTAATATCAGTGATATAATTTGGATACTTTTCCCCCTAAATCTTACACTGAAATGTAATCCCATGTTGGAGGTGAGGCCTCCAACATGGTGGGAGGTGACTGCATCATGGAGGTGGACTTCTCATGAATAGTGTAGCACCATCGTCTTGGTGCTGCCCTCACAAGATCTGGTTGTTTAAAAGCGTGCGGCACCTCCTCCCACTTTTTTTCTTACTCCCACTCTTGCCATGTGATACATCAATACATCGGCTCCCCCTTGGCTTCCTGAGGCCTCACCAGAAGCAAGCAGATACCCAGAGCCATGCTTGCTGTACAGCCTACAGAACCATAAGCCAAGTAAACCTCTTTTCTTTATAACTTACTCAACCTCAAATATTTCTTTATAGCAATACAAGAATGGCCTAATACAATCAGGGTGCCAGGATGGTTGATGTGTGGTGAGGGCTCTTTCCCTGAGTTGCAGATGGCCACCTTCTTGCTTTGTCATCACATGGCCTTTCCATTGAGCACGGGCGTGAATAGACAGCACACGAGCAAGCTCTCCGGCGTCTCTTCTTCCCATAAGTACCCTGATCTCATCATGGGGGCCCCACCCTCATGAGCTCATCTAACCCTAATTACCCCTTGAAGGCCCCACCTCCAAACATTATCAAATTGGGAGTGGGAGTGCAAATTATGAATTTTGGGGGGATACAATTTAGTCTACAGCATAGTCCAAATGTGAAATTTCTTCCTCCAGCTACCGATGTTTAGTGAGAACACTGCATGTTCTCACCACATGTGCATATGTGTGTGGACTCTTTCCTCTGGAGGGCAAGAACTTGGTTTTGTTCACTGTTGTAACCAAGAGTTACAACAGTGCCTGGCTCATAATTGGCACTCAATATTGCCATTGAGTTATTTGTGATCAGAGCCCTGGCTGTTCTTAGATGGGGACGGTTCTTCAGAACAGTACAAATGTTTGTAGACAGGCCAGCTGGGGAACCAAAGGTCTTTTTGATGAGGTGCCATGACTATGATGTGGTGGGGAGTGGCCAGGTGATCCAGAATTCAGTCTCAGTATGACCTATGATCATCTGAGTGACCTCAGGCAAAACTGTTTGATCTCTGGGCCTTAGACTCTTCCTTATATAAAACAAATGGGTTGGTCAGTTCAGAAGTGCTATACTGATTCTAATCCATCCTATGGAGGAGGCCCCAAAACATTATCCTTAACCCTTTTAATCATAAATTTAAGGATAAATGAGATTTTATCTCACTCTGGGTGACTTTTAAGGACTTGAAAACCTACTTCTTTTTGTGCTTGGAGCTGGAGTGAATCTGAAGTCAGGGTTGCGGGGGTTGGGGAGGGGTGCTCCTAGCTGTGGCTGTGTTAAAATTGCCCTGGTTTGTTTGGGGGAGAATCTAGGGTATTTATCATTTGTCTTTGCCCTGGTGCCAGACAGACAGACAGCAGTGAGTAGATGATGCCTTTTACACAGCAATGTGCTAACAGTTATACTTCCTGGCACACCTCCAGCCCCCAAGATGGAATGGTCTGACATCCATATCAGCAGAGAATCAGAGAAAGATGAGACGCTCTGATGCTTAGGAAAGTCACAAACCATTGTTACACAGATAAGTAACACAAAACGACCCAAGAGAGACACAGCTGGGACCCAAGTAGACACTTGTAATTGGCGAGTCTACCCTACCCATGATTTTCAATATGGGGTCAATAGCTGATAGATACCAATGTTAGTTTCTTTGTCATGAAATCTTGATACAATGTGGTAAGAGTTTCCAATCAGCAGTTGGTGGCATCCTCAGGATATTGTTGATTGTATTTGACATCAAGGGCCACCCATGCTTTCACTGTTATCTTATTCAAGCTAGTGCAGATGTCTTAAAACTTTCTTCATGCATCAAAGCATCTGCATAGCTCAGATAAAGAATCCACAGCTCATGTGTTCTTTCTTATCTCTCCGGCTGTTTGGGAGAGATTTCAAAACTCAACACCCCACTGTCTCATGTAACCAAGTCAGGGCCACTATTAGAAAAGCAGCTCAAAGAAGATATCCTGGGTCATCCACAGTATCTTAGCTTATTTAATTCAGCAAACACATTCAACATTTCTGATTATATTGAATACATTCAAATTCTCAGTCATCAGCTTCAGGAAGACCCTCCTGGCTCCCATCCCTTTTCCTGGCCTGGCTTAAGTCCCTTCTGGGCTCCCACAGGATCCCTTACCTAGCTATATTATTGCTTTTCTGTGGGTCGGTGCCAGCCTGTACTGTATTAATTCCTTTGGGGCTGGAACCATATCTTATTTTTTTAAATTAAAAAGTAGTACATCCTCACAATAGAAAAATTTTCAAATACAGACCCATATAAATGAAAAGTGAAAGTCCCTTTTCTGTCTGCTCCTATTTGCAATCTCCCTCCTCTCCCCAGAGAAGACCACTATTAACAATGTGTTGTATACCCTTCCAGAACTTTCCATTTGCTAGCCTAATAGTGCTAATAAAAGTGTTAACAGTTATTGAGTGTTTACTAAGAGTCAAGTGCTATGCCCAGCATTTTTATGCACGTTCCCAATTCACAAAACAAGCCTATGAAGTAGGTGTTATTTTTGTTCCCATTTCACAAAAGAAGAGACTAAGGTGACAGTTACTAAATGGTAAAGCCAGAATCTGAACCTGGCCAGGCTGAATTCAGAGCTCCTGCCCTTGAACTTGTTCTCTCACTTGCTTCCGGACCTTGCAATATCATAGACACTTCCCCATAGTGACCTAAAAATGGTTTCTCCCTTTTTAAAAGTTGCTTGGTATTCTACAAAATGAAGGTATTCCGTTCATTTTGCCATTCTCCTACTGAACAACTTTTAGGATTTTGTAGTTTTTCATTTCCTTATTTCACCAAGTGTAAGATTCCATTATTGTAAAAAGCATCCAGTTTCAGAAATTAAAATATATGGGGGCATGGGGGGTGACAAGTGCATCTTAGAATATATTTTTGCATGTAAATATTTTGTAGATAATGCTTGTAAATAATTTTCATGTGTGTATTTCTGCACAAGTTTCCTAGGAGTAAAATTGTGTGTCAAAATGAAGGTGCATTTTTAAATTTTGATGCATACTGCTGAATTCCCCCCAGGAAACCTTATCTTAGTCATCTTGTGTTCCTCATTTCCTTAGCACAATGTCTGGTACTTTTTTAGGTACTAAATAAATGTTCAGTGGGTGAAATGCATGACCTGACCCGGCAAATGCAAAGTATTTTGAGATATTCACACACCAAAAAACCCACAAAATATGACAATGACTGACAGTGAGAAGATGAGAATATTTTACTACCGTATTTGTATGCACTTCTTGTTGAAGCACTGACCAGAGTAAATGACAAACGCTAATGCATCTTATGCAGAAGGATGTTTCCGAAGTGATTACAAGATATCTTGCAAAATTACCTATCAAAAGATTGCACACTCAATAAAAATACACGAATAACTCCAGCATTTTACAACCCCCAACCTACTAGACATATGAAATTTCCAGAGATCTTATGGTCTGCCATTTTTTCAAATACCTGCAAGACTGCCTGCACCCCCGACCCTAATCTGTAGGAATCATGATTCTGCAGGTCTGCAGTGGGGGATGCATTTAACAAGCGCTCCAGGTTAACCTAATGCACTGTAAAGCGTGAGAACACGTGCATTAAACGGGCTTTAAGAAGTGGAGTTTCTGAATCAGATTTGCATTTTAGAAAGATCCCTCTGGCTGCAGAGTGTAGAATCAACTATAAGTGAGCAAAGATAGCTAAATGGCATTATTCAGCCCAGCGCATGAACGGCTCAGATTGCCCGCGCGCTGGGGTGCCCCCTGCCGGCCCTCGGCAGCGCCTCGTCCTGGGCCTGGCCCTGGGCGGCCGGCTGCTGACTGCGACTGCGCGCTCCGAGGCCTGCAGAGACGGCCCGGGGCACCTGTTACCGCACCAATCAAGACCGGAAGCGGAAATGGAATCGAGATAGCCTCGCGCGTTTAGCCGGCCGCCGCCACCTCCACGCCCTAGGCCGGGCCGACTTACGGAGTCGCCGGAAGCGGAAGTCGCTGAGGGGTGGTGAAGCGGTTGGGAAAGTGTCGGTTTATCTTCGCGCCCCTTGCGTTCTTGCCGCGGCTTGCCTGGGCAGATAAAGCGCGATTGCGAGGGCTCGGCAACCCTGCCGACTCAGCCGGAACCGGCTCCCGGCCCGAGGGGCGTGGTATCCTGGTGCTCCGACTCCTTCCGCAGGCTCCTTGGGACCCGCGGTTCCGGGAGTCCCTTGTTCAGGGTCCCTTTCCTGCAGTGAGGCGCCGTCCGCCTTCCCTGTGTCCCCGCAGACCCCCATCATGGGCAATACCAGCAGTGAGCGCGCCGCGCTGGAGCGGCATGGTGGCCATAAGACGCCCCGGAGGGACAGCTCGGGGGGCACCAAGGACGGGGACAGGCCCAAGATCCTGATGGACAGCCCCGAAGACGCCGACCTCTTCCACTCCGAGGAAATCAAGGTGCGAGCGGTGTGGAGGAACCCGATTCCCCTTGACTAATGTTGAGGAGAGGAACCCTCCACTAGATTCCCGTCACATCCTTTCGAAAAACACCAGAACGGGGAGGGAGGTGGTACATTACCCGGTGCACTTAAAAGCCAGATGGTCCTGTGAGAGTTCTCTTAGCGGTCCAAGAACCTGTGTCTAATTACCAATATGAGAAAGTCACCCTGAGGGAGGAGGTGCTCACTTGGTTTAACATCATTAAGGAGAAAGCAGCTCTGGGACAGTTTCAAATTCTTAATTCAGAGTCGAGCTAACAGTAATTGAGCCCCAGCTTCTGCTTTTCTCTTAGGTGTAATTAATTGCACTGCTTTGAGACAAATTCCCTCACCTTTACACAAACTGGAGCTTTTGTAAAAGTTAGTTTGGGAATTTATCCATTTTGGAGGCAAACCAGGTACATATACAAGTTGAAAGTAGAGCGGAACAGCTGACGGCAGTTGCCAGAGGTGTTTAGTTCTGCCCAACACTTTTGATTCACCCTACTTATTTTTTAAAAGACGGTGGTCTCACTAATTAGCCGGGCGTGGTGGCGGGCGCCTGTGGTCCCAGCTACTCGGGAGGCTGAGGCAGGAGAATGGCGTGAACCCGGGAGGCGCAGCTTGCAGTGAGCCGAGGTCGCGCCACTGCACTCCAGCCTGGGCGACAGAGCTAGACTTCGTCTCAAAAAATATATATAAATAAAAATAAAAAAGACGGTGGTCTCACAATGTTCTCCAGGCTGGTCTCGAACTCCCGGGTTCAAGCAATCTTTATGCCTTGGCCTCCCAAAGTGCTGGGATCGCAGGCGTGAGCTACGATGCTGGCCGGTTCAGCCTACTTTTTTTTTTTTTTTTTTTTTTTTTTTGAGACCGAGTCTTGCTCTGTCGCCCAGGCTGGAGTGCAGTGGCGCGATCTCGGCTCACTGCAAGCTCCGCCTCCCAGGTTCACGCCATTCTCCTGCTTCAGCCTCCGGAGTAGCTGGGACTACAGGCGCCCGCCACCACGCCCGGCTAATTTTTTGTATTTTTAGTAGAGACGGGGTTTCACCGTGTTAGCCAGGATGGTCTCGATCTCCTGACCTCGTGATCCACCCGCCTCGGCCTCCCAAAGTGCCGGGATTACAGGCGTGAGCCACTGCACCCACCCTACTTATTTTTTTTTTTTTTTCCTTCTTTGAGATGGAGTCTCTGTTGCCCAGGCTGGAGGGCAGTAGCACAATCTCGGGGCACTGCAACCTTCGTCTCCCGGACTCAAACCATCCTGCCTCAGCCTCCCGAGTAGCTGGGACTACAGGCGTGTGCCACCATGCCTGGCTAATTTTGTGTATTTTTGGTAGAGGTGGGGTTTCACTATGTTGCCCAGGTTGGTCTTGAACTCCTGACCTCAGGTGATCCGCCCGCCTGGGCCGCCCAAAGTGCTGCGATTACAGGCATGAGCCACCACTCCCGGCCTCACCCTGCTTTTTTTTAAAGCGTACATAGAAAAGTCTTTCGGCTTCTAGAGGTCAGTGGGCGGTGAGGGTCTGTCTGAAGGAGGCAGCCAGCAGCTACTGAACTTCTCTCTAGTGTTGTTTAAATATGACTTAATCGCGCTTAAGCAGGCCAGTGCAAACATTTTTCTTCCTGCTGCAGCCTGTTTAAATTCAAAAACTCAGGTGACTTAACTCCTGCTTCAACCACACTCCTGTTAACCACCTTCATATGGTGGATATTTCCAGCCGCAGGGCTCAGTCCAAGGACACTTAGTGATTCTGGCAGCTGGTATTTATGTGTTATGTCCGAAAGGAACTAATTGTTTCAAGGAACAAAGTAGGTTTAGGAAAGATAAAGCTGCCCTCTGCCCAACATACCCTGTTAGTGTCCAATTTCATGTTAATCATCATCCATTTAATTGCCTGGCAGCTCATTCCATCTGTGTTTGTCCTCATGTTGAGCTAGGTGATCACATCTCACACCTTCTTTTGGATCTTAGTTTTGAGCCTGACTACAAAGAGGCTGCTTTTATGTGGCCCTACAACCTGTGGTTTGAACTTGCTCTCTGAATTCGTTGCATTCTTGAAGAGCTGTGTGCAAAGTGAACTTTAGAATCATGTTTCTCTAATGACTTGACGTCCTTTCCCCAGGAGGTAATTTTGGTCCCTGGTCCCAAGAAGGCTATTTAAGACACCAAAAGAATCAAAACTACTTTCTTCAGAAGTATTTGTTCTGTTACTATTCCAAAACTCCTCTAGGAAATGTTGAGCACACACATCATCTATGGGGAATGATTTCAAGCAGCGTCCATTCTCACTTCATTAGAAGTTACTGAAATCCCCAGATACCAAAAAAGTCGTGAATTCTTTTAACTACACTAGGGTGCTATTTTGGGTATAATTAGTTATCCTTAGTGTGAAGTGATTCCAGTCTGTTATTTAATATGTAGATCTTGTTAGAATTCAAAGAATACAGGCATCATTTGGATAAGCTGAGGTCGGTATTTGAGATGAAGGTGCTAGAAGCCTGCTTAACTCCCTGAAGAGTCTTTTCCAGCCTGAACCTTCTGCTCTTTTTAAGTCTTTGGCTTCTGACTGGGAAAAAATCTAAAAGGTGCATGACTACATATGTCATCCAGATAGATTTGGATGAGTTTATTTCTTATTCTGGAATACCTCAGTTATACGGAGCTTACCACACTGGAGGTTATCATTTATCCTAATGAGGGTTCAGTCTTTGTCTTGCTTTATTCCCCAGCCCCTAGACAGAACTTTGTGAGTAGTTTTTCCCTTCCTCAAAATCTGGATTTGCCTATTTTCAAGTTGACAGCTCTAGAATTGTTCCTCTTAAATTTTCATGTACTGTCATACATCACTTAATGACAGGGACATATTCTGAGAAATACATCATTAGGTGATTTTATCATTGTGTGAACATCATAGAGTGTACTTACACAAACCTAGTCTGTTCTCATGCTACTATGTAGAAATACCCGAGACTGGGTAATTTATAAAGAAAAGAGGTTTAATTGACTCAGTTCCGCATGGCTGGGGAGGCCTTAGGAAACTTACAATCATGGTAAAAGGCACCTCTTCACAGGGTGGCAGAAGAGAATGACAGCAAGCAGGGGAAATGCCAGATGCTTATAAAACCATCAGATCTCATGAGACTCACTCACTGTCAGAGAACAGCATGGGGAAACCGCCCCCATGATCGATTACCTCCACCTGGTCCTGCCCTTGACACGTGGGGATTATGGGGATTACAATTCAAGGTGAGATTTGGTTGGGGACGCAGAGCCAAACCGTATCACCTAGTCTATATGGTGTAACCTGTTGCTCATGGACTATAAACCTGTACAGCATGTTATTCTACTGAATACTGTAGACACTTATTCCACAAGTATATTTAAGGATTTGTGTATTTAAATGTATCTAAACATAGAAAAGATAACAATAAAAATATGGTATAATCTTATGGGGCTACCATATACACAGTCCATCGTTGACTAAGACATCATGCACATGACTGTACTTCAAATCTTGCTTGATTAAGGGAGGAACATGACATTAAGCTAGTCTTGGATTCGTAGTAGCCCCTTCCAAGTGTGTTTCATAGCTTCTTCTAGAATTTTGATGTCAACTTCTTTAATGACAACAATAGCTAATAATTAGCACTCACTGTGTCAGACACTATATAGAGCACTTACATGGACTGTCTCAGTCTTCACAACCTTAAAAAATATATTTCTATTTTGCAGGCAAGGAAACTGAGGCACCACTAGTAAGTTTCCGATCCTAACCATGAACCAAGATAGTAACAGCTGCCTCTTTAGAATGAATTGTCAATATTGTCTGTTGTAGGGAGCTCGCTTATGGCTTTCTGAGTAAACTGCTCTGCTTCTAGGCACCAGAGAAGGAGGAATTCCTGGCCTGGCAGCATGATCTGGAAGTGAATGATAAAGCTCCCGCCCAGGCTCGGCCAACGGTGTTTCGATGGACGGGGGGCGGAAAGGAAGTTTACTTATCTGGGTCCTTCAACAACTGGAGTAAACTTCCCCTCACCAGAAGGTAATTGCCTGGGGAGTGTTCACATATTTGTCTTAACATAAATTCTCTTCTTTCTAAAACATCTCTGAGAGAGAACAGAAAATGGATGTTTCTATAAAATGGATGCCTAGTGGAAAAATAATTTTGCTTAATAAGTCTTAAGGTTCAAATGTTAAACCTTGGTGGTCTCCAGGTTTAGAGTACAGAAGAAAGAGAATATTTCTGTGTCACAGACATCTTTCACTTCAGATCCTCAGCTATCTGTTCAGTCAGGACTTTTCCACAGAAACACAAAAATCTGTCTTAATGCAGTAAGGGAGCACTGGGCTGGAATCTTAGAAACCCACATTTGAGCCCACATTGGCCATGCTGTCAGTCACCTAACGTTAGTTAACCTGAGCCTCAGCGTTCCTTTCTGTAAAGAGGGAATATTGGACCAAATGATCTCTGAGGTTTCATCTAACTTTGACTCTGCGTAATACTTTGTTTGAAAAGTACATGTTGGCTGGGCATGGGGGCTCATGCCTATGATCTCAGCACTTTTGGGGGCTGAGGCAGGAGGATTGCTTGAGGCTAGGAGTTCAAGACCAGCCTGGGCAACAAAGTGAGACCCCTATCTCTACAAAAAAATTAAAAATTAGCTGGGCATGGTGGTGCACACCTGTATCCCCAGCTACTCAGGAGGCTGAGATGGGAGGATTGTTTGAGCCTGAGAGGTCAGTGCTGTAGTGAGCAGTGGTTGCACCACTGCACTCCAGCCTGGGCAACAGGGCAAGACTTTGTCTCCAAAAAGAAAAGAAAAATACATACTATGTAGGTGTCATTAGCAAGGATGGATTATAGTAAGACATTTTATCAGGAACCCCAGCATGGACTTCTGTCTTAAGTTGTCAGTGAGAGAACACCTTTAGTGAGTATTCTTGATAAAATGAGGGAGAAAGTGTCAGGCCTATTGTCAGGGGCTGCCTGCTTTCCAGCGGTTCCATTGAAGAAGGAGGGAGCCACTCAGCACAGCAGTCACAGGTCAGTTCAAGCCAGGGGACAAAACAACCCAGTGAAAGGGCTCCTCCGGAGTTTGGTTTTTCAGTCGTTAGGCAAGTTTCTTTAGAGAACATTTGAGCTTCCTATTCAATTGATCCCTTCTCCTGCCCAAGGCAAAGTGACAAAGGGTAAAACGAGGCAGCTTCTGTTTATCTTGTGTTGTCATCCTCCTTGGCATCCAGGAGCCTTGCGAGCTTGAGACGCACAAATGCCTGACTGTTGATCTTTTAACATTAGGGATGTGGTTTCCTGGTATTTGAGTAAGGTGAGTTTTCAGGAAACTGTGTCGCACTGCTGCTTCCTTATAGCCTTTTCAGATTGAGGTCATTATGCTGAATTGTCTAAATGGGCTAAAAATGTTTGTTCTCCTGCAGCTGAACTCTTGGTTTTATGTGGAAACGTTTTGTTCTGTAGCTGGTTTGGCAAGTAAGCTCGGGGGGCAACCCACCCCACGGAAGTCCTCTGCTTCCTTTTTCCTTGCAGCCACAATAACTTTGTAGCCATTCTGGATCTGCCGGAAGGAGAGCATCAGTACAAGTTCTTTGTGGATGGTCAGTGGACCCACGACCCTTCCGAGGTACTCTTCCTCCCACCTCTGGTCCTCTGGGTGCCCGCACATTCCAAACAAATCACCTTCCCAAGAGATTGCCGCTAGGTCCCTTTGCCCAGCTAGTAAAAGTCCCCGTGTGTGGCAGAGCTGAGTAGCAGCACTACCTGTCAGACAGTTGGCATACTTGACCAAGATGAGCAGGGTGGCTAGCCAGGAGATGAGGCCTTCCAGCCAGGAATTCCAAGTCCTCTGAAGAATAACTCCGCAGACCTTCCACGTTATGATTTCTGCCTATCTGTCTCTTCCCAGCCCATAGTAACCAGCCAGCTTGGCACAGTTAACAACATCATTCAAGTGAAGAAAACTGACTTTGAAGTATTTGATGCTTTAATGGTGGATTCCCAAAAGTGCTCCGATGTGTCTGGTATGAACACAGTTATTTTATACCACATGCGTGCAGGTGGGGGCTGTACAGTCTAGACATACTCTTGTTTCTCTTGCCTCTCTTGAGCTGAAGCTGCCCAGTCAGATAGGCATTTATAGCCCCCCCCTTAAAGGCCACAGAACTTAATTCCTGTCAGGTTGTTGAAATTTAGCCCTAAGGGAGCTACAAGTCATTTCCCTGGTCATCTCAGGTATTCAGTAGATCTGCTTGGCCACAGAACGCGACAGCAGAAATGGAACCATAGCTTGATCTCGTGCCAAGGGCAGGGCTGAAGAGGCCCTGGAGGGTGGCACTGAGTCAGTGACAGCCCAGCACTGGGGAAGCCTGTGTCTCATCCCACTTGTGGTGCCTGAAGAATTTCAGCCTGACAGGTGTAAATGGACACCTCAGTGACCTTAGCAGTCACTTGTGTGGTACATTAGCACCTTGTCAGAATCCCTTTGGGGAGGATGCGGCTCCCCACGGGAAA
The DNA here is from genome assembly GCF_028858775.2 of Pan troglodytes. Taxonomy (NCBI): domain Eukaryota; kingdom Metazoa; phylum Chordata; class Mammalia; order Primates; family Hominidae; genus Pan; species Pan troglodytes. Next base: position 126,479,059 of record NC_072408.2, read on the forward strand.
CAGCCTGCACAGCCCAACTCTCCTTGATGGGAAGCTATTTGGTACAGAAATACAGACCCAGTAAAACTTCTCCATCTTGTAAGAGCCTTTCAGGCATCGAGGTTTCAATAAATTGCTTTCCCTCCAAGCCCCACAGGAAGAAACTACCTGGAACATGATTCATACAGTTCGGGGGAAGAGGGTTGCGATCTAAAGTGTTCCCCTTCTTGGAGGCGGGGGCTTAACAATTCCTGGACTCTGAGGGAGGCAGTGGAAAGATGCCCTGGCAGAATATCTGGCGCCCTAAGAAAACAGATTCCGTTCGTTGACAGGAGAGTTCTTCATCATTGTCTAGTTAGGCCTGGAAGTTCTGCCACCAGGATTTCTTGTTACCAATTCAGAAATCACAGTGGTAAAATGATCACAATGGGCTCACTGTGGTTGACAGCTTGTTGAGCAGGACTTGGAAATCCAAAATCTGTGCTTTTATCTGGGTAATTAGTCTTTTAGAGATATCATCTAGTTTTTTTGCAGATAGTTGAGAATCAGGGAATGGAGGAAGTGTGCCCAAATATCCTCCAAAATATATAACTTACTGATACATGTAATTTTAAGCCACTTACAAGCTTTTTAGTCAAGTTTCCACCTAGGGAAAGGAAACGGACCCCTCACTGATACGAAGCTAATTCCACGTTCTCTACAGACTTCTGTTTCGACACTTACTTCCTCAAAATGTTATTTACTCCTTATGGCTCAGTTTTCTGCACTTCATGCTTTTCTCAGTTTCTTGCTGTGATATGGTTGGGTCACATAAACGGGGCTTGTCCCCTAAAAAATGACATTGAGGGAATTGGCAGAGCTGGGGCATAGCAGATTTTCCCTGGATCAGTCCCGGGATCTGGCGACCAGAACCATCCCACGTGTTCTTTGGATGATGGCTTGGTACCTTCTGGCTGGCCAAACGTTACTATCCAGTGTTCTAGCATTATGAAATCCTGCTCTTGTAGCAGCTTCTCAGTGTATCTGAATAATCCAGATACTCACGCAAGAGTTTGGAAGGAACTTGAGTGTAATGGAGTTAAAGAGCCTTTAGATATTGGGCTTTCAATTTTCCCCCCCATTTTGAAATGTGCCTCGTTTAGCCTGTTTTCTCCACGGCCTCTGTGTAAACAGACTGCCTCATCTTCTGTTGCATTGCGGCCGGGGGTGCCCATAACTTGGACTTAGCTACTCAATCCTCACTTAGCCTCCAGCTTCTTTGTGGTTTTGCCAGCCCAGCCTGAAGGGAGAAGGAAGTCTTATTCTGCCGTGGGATTAAGTTATCGAGAACAGCCTCCTTGTGATCTGACGCAGACTCACTGGCTGGGCCGTGTCTTCCACCAGGGCATCTGAGTTGACTACTGAGTTGTATGCTAGTCACCCAGATTCCAAAAGGGTTTTCTCCTCTCCTCTGTTCTGCACTCTTGGAACCAGTGCATCCTTCAAGAGAATGTAAATCTGCATTGAGGGAACAAGAGACAAGGAAAATGAGATGATGACACATAAGTAAGGCTGCTCCTAGAATGCCTGATTTTCAAAGTAAATGTCCTGTTACCATCTCCCAACAGAGCTGTCCAGTTCTCCCCCAGGACCCTACCATCAGGAGCCCTACGTCTGCAAACCCGAAGAGCGCTTTCGGGCACCCCCTATTCTCCCCCCACATCTCCTCCAGGTCATCCTGAACAAGGACACGGGGATTTCCGTAAGTATGTGGGCATCTGCCCGGACCATCCTCCGTGGGTCATGTTCAGTTGCTTTCTTTCCTGTGTCCACCTCTTGCAAAGCAGCTGGTGAGCAAGCTCAGTGTCACCCCCTAGTGTGAACTGTGCCGTTCACCTCTGCTGTGGGGATGGGCTGATAACAAGAGGTTCCCAATGTGGACACCGCTGCCTCGTCTTGCAAAGCCTTTCTGCACTTCTCTTCCTTGTCCTTCACGCCTGCCTCAGTCTAAGCCCTGTTCAATTTACATTTCATGACAAACTGTATCACCATCTCTTCTTAGTAAGCTACATATTGGAACTCATGCTCTGGCCCCCACATTTTAGAATCTAGTTTTAATCATTCAATTGCTTTTAGAAATATCAGTACTCCTAGATCAAAATTTGGGATATCTAGGTAACACACATTTCTCCTCCGGGAAATTATTACATGCAGAAAAGAAGTGTGTGTCCTCCTGGATCTTGAAGAACAGCCAGTTCTGTTGTGATTCTGTTTTCTGTTCCATCTAACCTGGATTGCCTGCCCAGTCCGCCTAGCTCTGGGATGCATGGCACAGCCATAATTCTTGGGAATCCAGGAATTCAGCTTGGTCCAAGCTACCTCTTAAGAGGCATTGTTTATGAGGTGCTTAAAGTGACCATGCTGCTACTGAACACCCCACCCTGAAGTGGAGGGCATGTGTGCTGAGACGAGGAATGCACGTGTACACATGCAGGTGTCCCTACAGTGGTCCCTGCCGGGCTGCCAGGACAGGGTCTCAGTGCTTGTTACCCTACAGGGTACCCAACAGGGCTTGCCTTTCTCAGGTCACCTCCTGTGCTGGGAGTGCCCCTGCAGCTGGGTAGCCATCCTGGTATAGGCCCAGAAGAGGCCAGTGGTAAGGACAGCACGGCTCAGCTGGCAGGGCCCACCATCTTTCCAGCACTGAGTTGGCAACAGTCTCAAATAGGTCACAGGTGAAGAGTTTCAAGGACATGTAGCTTCTGCCTTAGAAGCACTTAGTCGACACTGCTTCCCTTAGCTCTAACTTTACAAAGGTTGGTGGGTAAGATGACTTTCAGTGCCCTCCTAAGCTAGTGAGGTTTTTTTTTTTTTTTTTTTTTTTTTTGAGACGGAGTCTTGCTCTGTTGCCCAGGCTGGAGTGCTGTGGTGCCATCTTGGCTCACTGCAAGCTCCGCCTCCCGAGTTCACGCCATTCTCCTGCCTCAGCCTCCCGAGTAGCTGGGACTACAGGCCCCCGCCACCACGCCCGGCAAATTTTTTGTATTTTTAGTAAAGATGGGGTTTCACCATGTTAGCCAAGATGGTCTCGATCTCCTAGCCTCGTGATCCACCCGCCTCGGCCTCCCAAAGTGCTGGGATTACAGGCGTGAACCACCGTGCCTGGCCAGGTTTTGTTTTTTCTAGAAAAGGGAGGCATCACTAGCCATCTTCTCTGATGGAGACTGCTGCTGGGAATAGACCAGCTGAGAGTGGCCCAGGGGGCTGGGAATATGAGAATGTCAGGACCCCTCTGTCCAAGGTAGCACTAAGCTCTAATGTAAACTGTGGTTACAGTTGTCACTACTAAAGGGTTAACATTTATTTTGCCCCAAACTAATCTTAAGTGCTTTTCATGTATTCTTATTCAAGCCTCACAACAACCATGTGAAGTAGGTGCAATTATTACCCCCATTTTAGGGATGGGGAAACTGAGGCACAGAGCAGTAGGGAGAACACTTAAAATCTACTGTCTTAGAGATTTTCAAGAATACATTGTTACTAATAGTCACCGTGTTGTACAGTGGATCTCTTGAACGTATTCCTCCTAACTGAAATGTTGTATTCTTTGACCAGCATCTCCCTACCCCCACCACTCCTAGCCGCTGGCAACCACCACTCTACTCTCTACTTCTGTGAGTTCGACTTTCTTGGATTCCACATAAGTGACATCACATGGGATTTGTCTTTCTGTGCCTGGCTCATTTCACTTAATGTCCTCCAGGTTTATCCATGCTGTCACAGATGACAGGATTCCTTTTGTAAGGCTCAGCAGCACTGCACTGTGTATCAGTACCTCATTTCTTTATCCATTCATCCATTGTGGACACCTACGTTGATTCCACGTCTTGGCTATTATGAATAGAGCTGCAGTGAACGTGGGAGTACAGATATCTCGACATGCTGATTTCATTTCCTTGGAGTATCTACCCTGTAGTGGGATTGCTAGACCATGTGGTAATTTTAGTTATAACTTTTTAGGAACCTTCATGCCATTTTCCATAATGGTTGTACTAATTTACATGCCCATCAGCAGTACACTAAAAGTAGCTTTTAAGTGTTCTCACCACAAAAACATGGTAAGCATGTTCTGCGTGTGTTGATGAGCTTGATTTAGCCATTCCACAATGTGTCCATATTTCAAAACAACATATTGTACATGGTAAATAGACATAATTTTATCTGTCAATCTTTGAAATTGATTAATTTTTTAAAAACCCCTCTTAGGCTCACACAGCAACTGGCTGAGCCAGCAGTCACATCAGGCTTGGCTGGTGCCAGATCCTTGGTAGTTGGTGCTCTCAGCAGCCACCCTGAATGGCCTCCCAGCGGGAGCTTGCTGAGTATTTGTTGACACAATGATTGGCCCAGCCTCTGGGATCCTAAGCCTACAGCAGTTGTTCTACACTTTTTTCCATTTGAATTGCATTTATAAAAGTTGGGGGTATACAATGAAAAAATAAATCCCGATTTCTGGCTTCTCTTAAAACATAGGAAGGTGCGGCGGGCAGCTCTGAGTGCCAGCCCGGTGGCAGCTTTTCCAGAGTAGTGGTGTCTTGCCCAGGTATCCGTTTCATTCTTCAGGTTCATTGAGTCTTACAGATACAAGTTTTGAATCCATTGCTCAGGAGCGTTTAGTGCAGATGGTCTCTTCCTGTGTTCTCTGAACGTGCTTTTAATAGCTGCTTTCTTCCTGCCCCTCCCTCCATAAGAGGACAGGGCCGTGGCCCACACTTGAAAGAGGCCAGGGTAAATGCCTGGCCAGAGACACACACCGATGCCTCCAGCAGGCATGCAGGGAGCTCCCTTCAGGTCAGAAGGCATGACCTTCATCTCACCTGTCGTCTTGGACAAGCCCTTGTGCTGCCTGATTTGGGAAGAGAGGTCGGCCTGAGCGCTGCCTCCTGTCCTTTGATATCTGGCACTGGGAAGTAAAGGGGAGAATCTTGGTTTCCAAATCCCAAATGCTCACCGCTGCCTTTGTTCCCTCACAGTGTGATCCAGCTTTGCTCCCTGAGCCCAATCACGTCATGCTGAACCACCTATACGCGCTGTCTATCAAGGTAATGACATGTCTGTCCCCATGAGAGCTGTGTTGCCCAGTGTGTGCTCTGAGGACCCCCAGCAGTGGAATGACCTGGCGGGACTGACTTAAAGGGCAGCTTCCAGGGTCTGACACAGGCCATCAGGCTCAGGTTCTGAAGCTGGCCCGGGAATTTGTGGTTTTATGAAGCCCTTAATGATTCTCATGTACTCTGAGGCTTGAGCCCCTTAGTCCAGCCTTTGATCATTTCCACCTTGTTCCTTAGGATGGAGTGATGGTGCTCAGCGCAACCCACCGGTACAAGAAGAAGTACGTCACCACCTTGTTATACAAGCCCATATGAAGAGCTGGGGGCCGATGGTGGCCCAGGAGACAGCGCACCACCAGGCTCCACACGCGCATGCTTTCCCCAAGAGGGAGTGGACTGTACATTGCTCATTTCACACTCTTCAGAAGACATTTCATACCTGCCCTGGTCCTGCTTGAAGGTTTGTCCAGGCAGAGCAGCTCCTGCCGCGCCTCGGTCTGTGACAGTCCTCCTAGCACCCCCATGGCTTTGAGCCTCGGGGACTCATCAAGTCCAAGAAAAGAGGGAGGGGTGGCAGAGGATCTGCAGCCCTGGCCCCGCGGTGCATGAGGCCGGGTGCAGTTCTAAACCTACATTCTCGATTTTTCTTAAGCCAAAAATGAATGCTAACTCCTTTGCCAGTAAAATTCTGGGAAACAGGGACTGAGGCCACACATCATTTCCAGTCATCTGTGTGTTTTTAAGGCCAGCCACTTGTCCCTGTTGAGGCCTGGCTATGGAACTAAATATAGTGTTGGTCTTGCCTGTCCTTCAAAATCAACAATAGATTGTCTCTCGGCTCCAGGGAGGTGTCATTTCTATAGAAATTAGAAGCTTTCTGATTTCTAGATGAAGTTTTACAATTGTTTCTTACAGTCGTGTGCACTAAGTACTCTTTTTGTAAGCAGAGGTGGCTGGTTCTGCAGCCTTAAGGCCATTTTTTAAGTCACCACGACTAGAAGTCACATGAACTCTGCTCAGCAATAATCTGTTCTCAGAACAGACTTTTCAACCTGCTGCCGGATTTCTCCATTCAGCTGGATGATCCTCAGGACTGACCAGTTAGCTGGCAGGTTGTCCAGCTTTTTATTCCAGTCATAATAGGTGACAGTGTTAACCGTGAAAACTTGAGAGGCACTCTGCCCTCTTCCCTATAAAATCACACAGCGTGATTTTACAAGGTCCCGTGGCACCTTGCTCAGGACCTCTGCCCCTAGTTAGCAAGCCTGCAGCAGTTGCTGTTGCTTATTCTGAAAGGAATGTAGAACTTGACAGCAGCCTTCTGAGTCTGGGTCAGGAAGATGTCCTTTGGACCAAAGCAGACTTCTTTATACGCAGCTCAGTTTCCCGGGAGTCGCCACAGATGTACCCACTAGCCCAGGTTGCTGTGAGTCAGCGGAAGCTCCCGTTATGCCCTTTGCTCCTGGTGGGAGAGGGAGGAGTGAGCTCCCTGGGTTCCAGTATTTACTTGGTATACCTGAGTTTGGGGGTACCCTTTTTTGTGACTGTTTTCAAAACAGTGAATTACTGTCACCTTGATGTACAAGTTTCAATAAAACTTACTTTGTAAAAATAATTGGACATGTGCCTGGAGGAGCTCTGATTTTATTCAGTCCCTTGGAGAAGAGACTGGAACTCTTCGAGAGTTGCGTTTCAGTACCGTTCTTGTGGCTCTGAGCGGACAGGGCTACTCCAGCTGCCCAGGCCTGAGAACCATTCCTGTGACTCAAACCCATTCGCACAGTTTGGAAGCTTAAGGGACCCCTAAAACTGAGCCCCTCTGAACAGCTCAAGTCACAAGGGGAAGCTGAAGAGGGGTAACAGCAGAGGCTCCTGGCTTCGGCCACTTGTTGGGGTCCCCAGGCCAGAGGGTTTGTTTCCTTTTGCTCCTAAACAAGCCCGGTGGGACAGCCTGGGATCGTGACCCTGGCGTGTGAGAGAGCAGGACGTTGTGGAGTCAGAGCTGTTTTCATCCACTAAAAGAGGCCGTGTCCCTCCTCCAAAAGGGTGGAAGGTTATGGGTGTCCTTTAAGCCTTCTCAGGTATCAGGAAACATTTTAAATTTAGCAGAAAAGCATGCTAATGAGCTCTACCCACTGGTGCAGAAAACCCAAGCTGAAAATGCTATGTAAAATAAGACTGGTTTACTGGAGCCAGTCACCCCATGAGTTCTCCAAGCCCTGGGGCCACAGGGGACTTCCAGGTGAGGTCACTGCTGAGATGATGGAGGAGACACAAAACAAGAGGACATGGTCAGAGACAACACATCTCTGTGCGTATTCAAAGGATCTCATTTTCTTTAAAAAGCACATTATAGTCGGAAAGCCTGCCCACCAAGTGAAAGCCTCCATACCCAAGAAGCTAAAGGTTAATGGTGATTTTACAAAGGTGGAAAAGGAGACCTTGTTTTGCCCAAATCACAGGGGCAAAGCCCTATGTCAAATCGTGTCCTATGACCAAGTAATCCTTTCTTCATTAGCATTTCCTTTATGGGTGAGGACTTAGAGTTAGTTAAAGCTTAACTCAAATTGCTTTTGAATGAAGATATATTTTTCCCTCTAGAAGCTGATATACAGATGAATTTATAGAGCCAAATTAAAGCCTAAAAATTACTAAAATGTAAATCAGTATTGCAGGGCTAAGGCCACAAACAGGAAGTCAAAAGGCCAGACAAGAAAATTGTGCCTGCACCTCAACTAGCTCAATTAGGAAATCTCCAAGGCTCCTAAGACTGAGAGAAAAAACCTGGAACATCATGATACGATCTGTGGCTGAGGTCAGAGACTGAACGAGCCAGTCTAGGAAAGAACAACATTTCACTTTAATTCAGTTCCTTTTGTATGAGCAGTTTCAAGCATTTACTTCCCGTATCTGATCCTCCTCTGCTATTGTGTCACCTTCAAAATTCAAATGTCCCCAATGTGATAGTATTAAGAGGTAGGGCCTTTAAGAAGAGATTAGGTCATGAGAGCCCCTCCTCTCATGAATGAAATTGAGGTTCTTATCAAAGAGGCTTCAGGCAGCATTCAGCTCATGTGCCCTGGCACCTTCTGCCATGTGAGGACACACAGCTTTTCTCCCTTGCAGAGGACCCAAGCACAAGGCGCCATCTGGGAAGCAGAGAGTAGCCCTCACTAGACAAGCAAACCTGCCCATGCCTTAATCTTGGACTTCCCAGCCTCCAGAACTGTGGGAAAATGAATTTTTGTTCTTTATAAATTACCCATTCTCAGGTATTTTGTTAAAGCAGCACTAAATGGGCTAAGACATCCACCAATGTTTACAAATGGTTTGAATGAATTGATGAAGACCCAAGACATGGACCACTCATCAAATCATAAAGTTTCTGAGGAATAAAAGCTTCAGCACTTATCTTGGCCAGCAAATTAGTGGAGAAACAAACTAGAGCCTTCTGCCCTGGCATGCCAACTATAATTGTCTTCAGGAGAAAACATGGAAGTTGTAGATACGTATACATTTCTTCTAAAACCCCAGTCATCCCTATTAATTGTAAAAACATCCACAGGGTCCTCCTAAGAGTCATCGTCACTATAGTGAGTCAGACATTTGGAGAAGATCCCAAAAGCTGGAGCAGCAGCCGGAGCCCCGTCTCTGGGACCCCAGCCACTGGCTCTAGAACGAGCCACCAGGCTCTGCCCTCAGGGTGGGCTCCCACAACTACATTGTCGTCTTGTCTTTCATACAACTAAAGGGCCTTTCCCCAGATGAGGATGCCAGCTCTTACTGCTACCTCCCCCTAGAAGAATTCACCCATCCCATCTGAAATACTCAGTGGCCAGTGAGAACAGGCCAAGATGTGTATACCCTTGGTCGATTTTATGTTTCCTTTTTTGTGGCTCTCTGAAAGACAGCCTGACTCTTGCAGAGTAATAAAGTCATTTTCAAGGTTCTTTCATCTACCTCTAACAATCTCTCTAGGGCAAATAGAGTTCCGTTCATCATTAACAGACTCAAGGGAAAACAAAGTGATCAACACTGGACTCTATTTCCACTACCCCCACCCTCCCCAGCTTCAGGAAACAGCTTCAGCATTTGAGTGGACAAATAAGAAACTATTTTTCTCATTTAACACTGTAGGCCTAGAGCCACGGTCTACATGCTTTAGACATCATTAGCAGTATTTAAATTGCCAAGGAAGACATGGGACTAAAACTAGAACAGACCAAGGTTTCTCAACCTTGGCACTATTGAGGCTTTGGGCCAGATAATGCTTTACAGTGGGGGGCTGTCCTTTGCCTTGTAGGATGTTGAGCAGCATCTCTGACCTCCACCCATTGGATACCAGTAGTACTCCCGAGTTGTGACAACCAAAAATGTCTCCAGACATTGTCAAATGTCCTCTGGGAGGAGGGAAGCAAAATCTCCCCATGGCTTAGAACCAGTGGAACAAGCCAGTGTAACCACTGTATTCTGAGAATGGAATCTGAGCTGGCCCCGACGAATGCTTTCTATAGCAAATCACATTCAAGAGGTCCAATTCTGAAGACAGTCCTATTAAGCAAATTCTCTTTTGGCCTAACCCTCCAAATCCTAAAGTTCCATGGTTATGGAATTTGCTATGCAATCAACCTCTTTAGTCTGGTGACAATTAAGTTGTAAGCGCAGAAAACATGACATCTAATTTTGTGCTTATGAAACAGGAGTGGCCAGCATGAAGAGTTAGGCCTCATTTTACGGTGTGGTTGTGGAATTGGTTGGTTGTTTCTTTCGGGCTATTCCTTAGGGTTCAAACACTCTTCCTTGGCACTTCCTTTTGAAACCAAACTATGTTGACTTAGCTTTGGAAGTTTTCTGTGACCTCCCACAATCCTCTAGACAATCACTGAAATGCTTGGTTGATATTTAACAGATGTTTTTCTAATGCTACGAGGAAAGAAAGGTTCCACATTTCACTTCTTCATCTTCTGAATTATTTTCATTCTTACAACTATGACCTTGTGGCAGATTTTCATGCCCAACAGTAACATCGAAAAGAACAGAATTGCATCTGTGGTTCCCATCACAAGCAACAAAGACAGATACGACTCTGCGAGTCCAATTTTGACCGTGGTCAGACGACTTCATTAGAAAATAAAAATTCAAAGACTACAACCCACAGGAACCATGAAAACAAAAACATCACCATTTGCCAAAACCCTTTTGTCTGGATCGAGCAAGTTTATGCTAACAAAGAATGAGAAAAAATTTATCTTGCAAACTGTAAAAGTTCCTCTAGTTAAAAATGGAAGTATTTTCATTTTTAATTACCTTTGATTTGAATTCTTCTCTACAAAGAAATCTACATTATTAAATTGTAGTTGGCCTTTTAATAGATGAAAGAAATCTTGAGCTGACCTGTTCCTGGTTAGCTGATTATAGAAATGGGTAATCCATTCTTCAGTAATCCTTTCCAAATGTCCTGTGTGACTGCTTGAAGAGCTTTCCAGCTCTGCAGTCCTATAAAATGACCTTAATAGCCAATTCATGGTTCACTGGAAGTATTGACCAAATTTCCACAGTCAAACTCTTGGCAGAGAATGTCACCAATCGCTTAATTCCAGGATAGCAGTGTGCCCTAACCACCACGTGGCTTCCTCTATCCCACTCCAGAGGAAAACCCTCCCCACAACGTAAAGAAGGTCCCATCCATGATAATACACCTACACTGACACGCTGGTGATAGTTTTTCTTTCACAGTCTCTCAAAAAAAGAAGAGGTCATTGCACTAAAGCACACATTAGTTTAGATCATTGCTTTATTTCACTAATTGTTCAACAACAAAGTTCATTCCTCTCAAGGTGGATCTTGAATCATTCCTTGTGTTCTCTTCCTCGTTCTGAATAAAAAAGGTAATGAAGAAAAAGCCTGTACTTTTGGAGACCTAGAATCTTGATTGATGCTAATAAGCTTTTGACAGCAATTTTGTGTTACGGTATATCCTGCTGGCATCTTGGTGGTCACACGGAGCTCCCCACCCTCCAGTGAAGATGGCTGTCCACAACTACCACCATTGAAACCAAAAGTAAGTGTTGAAAAATGCACCTTTTACAATAAAAAAGTAGAAACCAATTCAATTTCCTCTTTTTTTTTTTACGAATATAAAGTTTCTTGTAAATATGTACAGTCTTTTGAGCTAGTTCTATATAGCAGAAAGCAGTTCACAGATGAGACACACAATATACATTTTCAGGGCTCAAGAAGCCCATTTCTCATGGAGATCCTAAATGAAATGCCAAGACTGAAAGACCCATTTTCAGTGACCTTTCCAAATACTGTGGACCAAGAGACAAAAACTTCAGCAAACATTCAATCAAATCTGCCCTGGGGACGGGAGGGGAGGGAGTACGACCCCACAGACTCCAAGCAACACATAAAACGCCACAGCAGGACATCTGCCAAAGGAGCTACCACATGGAGGTTTGTAGGCGTTTCAAACAAGAAAGCACTTAGGTTAAGACACGAGCAGGAAGGAGCTGGGATGCAGGCCAGGTTGCAATCTGGAAAGGGATCTGAACTGTGGACACAGTTGAAAACACGGTCATGTTCACCTGCTGCGGTGGAAACGGGTCTACCTTTGAGCCTACCTAGGAGGTGCCTGGGTTGTTGAGGCGGGCCTAAGAGTCGTGGAGGACCCAAAGCAACAGATGCCTTGTGGGAGATTAAAGGCAGAAATAAGGCCGCGAGTCAGCTTGCCAACTGCAAAGCCTCTAGGTTGGTTCTATACCAGTTGCCAGGAATTTCGTACTCTAATAGGAGGGTCCGCAGACCCAGTGGGAGCCGCACTGCACCTAAGGACTTCCCAACCCTGGCGGAGCTGGAAGAGTTGAGCTGCGGCTGCTTTCTCAAACTTCCTGGTCTTAGGTCTAGCCCTAGGGAAAGGCTCATTTGGAAAGTCACAGTTTCGTGGGGTAGAACCGCGCTGGATTGGGTGTGAACAGAGTCATCCTCTGCAGGCAGGGAAGTGTGAAGTTTGGAGGGGACACTGAGTGGGAGGTGGTGGTTTGCTGAAATCCTTCTCTGGTCGTAAGGCTTGAGCGTTTTGTTTTTTGTTTGTTCAGTGCTACAGACTGCAGCTTGTGGTGGCCAGTTAGTCGGCAAGTCGTCAGAGGGTCTCGATTTGGCAGGAGCTATGGGATGGTATTAATACATTGGCAGAGCAACCCAAGGGGGCAGCACATGCAGTGAACTGCCATGCAGAACTCCCGACGGGCCTCTTCCCCATCCCAGAGTGGGGAACAACACGCCGTCACAGACAAGGAAGTGGGTGCCCCCGTCCCCTCCCCGACCCCGAGACCCAGGAGTGCTGGGCTCCGAGCAAGTCTATTGCATGCTTTCCTGGCCAAAGCTATACGGAAAGCGGGAACAGCAGGCTGGGGAGATGATGCTGGGGGGTGGGGAAGGAAAGCGTCTCGAGGTCCCTTGGCCCCAAGTCACTGCCTCCGAGCTGAGGCCCCGATGACCTCCATACATTCTCAGCTGGTGGGAGGGGAAGTCGTCAAGGCCATAAAAGGCAATGAAAACAGTAAACATTTGGCTACGATGTCACCCTGGGGAAAGCAGGGCCATCTATGAGAATGAACAGGAACAAGGATGAACCTACTTGGCTGCGGGAGGTTGGCCAACTGACCGGGACTCTTCTACACTGTGCCTCGGTGGCAAAGACCTGATGATGTGGTCGAGCTAAAAATGACTACAACAGGAAATACGTCGCTATTCAAATCTATTAAGAATTCTGTTGTCTTAAAAAAAAAAAAAGGAAAGAAACAAAGAGAAAAAAAAAAAGAAAAACCAACCAATCCTAGGATCTTAAAGTAGCTAATTAGGATTCTAACCATGTTGTAGTTAGCATCCCGGTTGGTTTCCTTTGATGAACTAACTGGTACAGGCTAGAGCTAGGTACAAAAGTTTGTGAATGCTTTGAAAGAGTAACAAAGTGCAAAGAGATGACTGCAGGGAGGTGCCCAGGGCAGGCACCGGGCGCTGACAGCTCCGAAGAGCCTCAGCCACCTGCCCCTCCTGGAGACAGGGGTGTCCGTGCCGAGGTGGGTCTGGGCCCCGCTGAGCCAGAGGGTGGCTGAGCACGTGGGCGCTTGGGTCCCCATCAGCAGAGTTCCATAGTGTGTTTGGTGTTTTCCTGCAGATCAAGATGAGGAGTTGGTTTTTCTGGCTGAGATTTATACTGAAGACTGGTCCCAGACCTAGGAGTGAAATAAGGAGGAGGAGTGTTAGCCATCCGAGGCCAGAAGTTGCTGTGCTCACCTTGCATGATGCAAATGGGAATCTGCAGCCCCTGGGCTATCCCCTTCAGCAGCTAGCAGTGAGTGCTTGGCAGGGCAGCACCCGCTCCAGAGCCTGGGGAAGCCAGGGAGTGAAACTCACTGGAAAATCCCAAAGCCGTGTGTGTACCTGCGATGCTGTAAGCATGTGATACACACACATGCACATACACAGTTTCATCGGTCAGTTGGGAGGGATAAGAAGCCATATGGATGGTGTTTCCTTCTTTCTTTACCAGCAGGTGAACTGCAGGTGGCATCAGAAGGAGAATGCCACCCAGAAAATCAGCCCCAAATGGCAGAAAGGTGGCTCCTTGACCTGCTTAGCCTGCTAAGGAGGCACCAAGCACTTGAGCCATGCCCTGCCTGGGGGAGCCCCTGGTCTTCAACACCCATCCCTCTCCTCGATCACAAACCTAAAATTACACAGATCATTCATGCACATGATTTAAACATTTCCAAAAGTTCAAAGTTCTTCTGGAAGGCAACCACTGTGAACACTTTCTGTGTAGCCTTCCAGAAAAACAATTTATATATACACGTGTGTGGGCTGAGCGTGGTGACTCACGCCTGTAATCCCAGCATTTTCGGAGGCCAAGGTGGGAGGATTGCTTGAGCCCAGGAGTTCAAGACCAGCCTGGGCAACATAGCGACATTATGTCTCTAAAAAAAATAAAAAGGGCCGGGGGTGGGGGTGGGAATCAGACAGATGGTGGCTTGAGCCTATAGTCGCAGCTATTCAGGAGGCTGAGGCTGGAGGATCACTTGAGCCCAGAAGTTCAAGGCCATGGTGAGCTATGATCACACCACTGCACTCCAGCCTGGGCAACATAGTAAGACCCTGTCTCTAAAACAAAACAAAACAAACAAACAAACAAAAAGTGGGGGGAAAAGTTAGCCAGACGTGGTAGCTACAGCCCATATTCCCAGCTACTCAGGAGGCTGAAGTGAGAGGATCACTTGAGCCCAGGAGTTTGAGGCTGCCGTGAGCTATAATCACGTCACTGCACTCCAGCCTGGGTAACAGAGCAAGACGCTGTCTCTCAAAAGAAAAAAAAAAAAAAAGAATATGTGTGTATGTGTGTGAATCTATATGTGTGTTTGAAAAAAGCATGCAACATTTCATATAGGATGCTATCATTTGGGTTTCAAAAGGAGAGCACACATATATATTTGCTGGTACATACAGAATATCTCTAGAAACTGCTACCACTTGCCTCTGGAGAAGGGAAAACATTTTTTGGTAGCTATTATATTTTGAGTTATACGCATACATATTTTCCTTTTTAATTACACACACGTTATCCATTTGCTTAGGAAGTTTTTTTTTTTTTTTTTTTTTTTTTTTTAAGACGGAGTCTCGCTCTGTCACCCAGGCTGGAGTGCATTGGCGCGATCTCAGCTCACTGCAAGCTCCGCCCTCCGGGTTCACGCCATTCTCCTGCCTCAGCCTCCCAAGTAGCTGGGACTACAGGCGCCAGCCACCACACCCGGCTAATTTTTTGTATTTTTTTAGTATAGACGGGGTTTCACCACATTAGCCAGGATGGTCTCGATTTCCTGACCTCGTGATCCACCCGCCTCGGCCTCCCAAAGTGCTGGGATTGCAGGCGTGAGCCACCACGCCCGGCCAGGAAGCTATTTCTTAAGGTACATTTTCTTCCTAAATTCCTGTGTCTCACAAAGTCTGAATTACAGTCATGGAGTTCCTTTTTTAAACAACAGTGGCCCCGTGGGGGCCTCAGTTCCCCAAGTCACTCCTGGCCTCCGCAACAGACACACAGGCCTCGGAATGCTGCCTCACCTTGTTCACCTGGGACAGCGGGGTCCTCACGGCTCCCGCAGGCAGCCGGCCCCTGCTGCTGTCTTCAAACAGCCTCCCGGGGGACCGCTCTCTCCGCGTGCTGAGCATCCGGCCCGGGGACTTCTCTCGCTCCAGGGGGCGGCCAGGAGACTTGTCCCTGCGCAGCTCGGTCCGCCCCTCGCGGTAGCGGTGGGGTGTGCTTGGCTCTCGCGGGTGGCTGGGGCCTTCGGGCGGCGCTGGGCTGGAGGCCACGCGCTTGGTGATGTGCTCGTTGTACGTGGGCGGGCCTCGCTTGTTGGGGCTGCTGGCGACACAAGAGGAACGTAGGGAGCTGCGAGGCCACAACCCCAGAGGGGCATTTTCCTTCTCACCTGAGCAACCCCCTCCTTGACCCAGCCTCACCACTGATTATCAAGAGATTAGACCTGGAGTTCTTTGGACTTTGCCTGCATTTGATTTTGGTAGCAAAGACAGGGAAGAGAGCAAAGATGGCAACAAAAGACAACCCACCTTCCTCAGCGCAGGCTTTCATTTACTGAGCACCTACTGTGTGCCAGGCCTGTGCTAAGTTCTTCATCTGCCATCTCTCATTATCTCATTAAATCATCACAGCAGCTTTTGAGCTATGAACAAGCATGACCCTCACTGTACAGGCAAGAAAATGGGGACAGACAGGAGTTAGGTGACTTGCCTGAGCTAATGAGTGGTAGAGCTGGGATTCCAATAAAGACCAGTTTGATAGGCCGGGTGCAGTGGCGCACACCTGTAATCCCAGCACTTTGGGAGGCCGAGGCAGGTGGATCACGAGGTCAGGAGATCGAGGCCAGCCTGGCCAACATGGTGAAACCCCGTCTCTACTAAAAATACAAAAATTAGCCGGGCGTGTTGGCGTGCGCCTGTAGTCCCAGCTACTCAGGAGGCTGAGGCAGGAGAATTGCTTGAACTGGGGAGGCGGAGGTTGCAGTGAGCCAAGATCGGACCACCGCACTCCAGCCTAAGTGACAGAGCAAGACTCCGTCTCAAAAAAAAAAAAAAAAGACCAGTTTGATGTCATAAGCCCCATATAATATCCTACTGACCTACTATTTCCCAGAGCCTAGAAGGCACAGAAGGAAGTCATCAACTAGGAGGTCAGCCTACTAAGACCCAGAAGTCAGGGACCCACAAAGGCCCTCAGTGCAAGGAAGCAGTTTGGAGAAACCCTGTACTGATCACTGTTAACTGCCATGTCTGTCCCACTCCTGGGCCTGGTGTTTGGTCACCTCTGCCCCCATGTGGCTTTCCAAGAGTCTCTGACACCTGATGCAAATGCAGATGCTCAGAAGGTGGATGGTTCTCAGTCATGACAATAAGACGACCGAGAGGTGTAGGGATCAGGCCTGATAGAGTCAGGAAACTGAGCAGGGCAGACAAAGTAGAGCGGGCTCAGAAAACGTCCCAGGCCTCAAAGGTTGATAATTAGTAACCAAACAGTTGAAAACACTGGGGCCTTTTTGTACAACCCAACCCAATCCTCCACCCACTCCTGGCCTGGATATTTCAAATGAAGATTTCAGCAGACCCAGGGGCCAAACTCCCTCTCTGAAGATGTAGTAAGACCTACAAACACAGAGAGAACTGAAATGTGGCCTTCTGAGTCAATTCTTTCCCACCCTTGATCAGCTCTAAAAGTACTAGGGTCCCTATTATCTCAGCATAATTTGTGCTTGGAAAAGGCCCTACTTAAAATGGGGGAAAAAAATTACAGTGAATATTACTTGAAAACATATTTTGTTTGATTGAGGCTTTATCTTGGAATATAAACTTATTTTATGCTAGATATTTTTAGTATTTAAATTACAATGCAATTACATGCTGATTCCAAAAATGAACCAAGCATGAATCACAGAATGATTTGTTTTGTGCTAATTGTCTCAACAAAATTGTTGCTAACATGCTCTGACACCAACGTTGGACACATTGGACTTTTGCAGTGAGATCCTAAAGAAGGCTCTTCAAAAATATTTGAAAAAGCCGGGCACAGTGATGCATGCCTGTAGTCCTAGCTATTATTAGGAAGGCTAAGGAAGGAGAATTGCTTGAGTCCAGGAGTTCAAGACCAGCCCGGGCAATATGGCAAGACCCCGCTTCTAAAAAACTAAAACTAAAAATTAAAACAAGAAAAGTGTTTTCCCAAAGGACTATCTTAATCCTTGATATTTAAATCCTTCTCATTGGAAGAGGCTATAATTTTATCAACTTGTTCATTTCTTTCTTCAATTATTGGTCTAACTGTATCAGAACCTCTTCTGTCAACGTCCATAATTGAGAAGTGACAGCAAAGACAGTGTTTATTGTGGAAGGAGAGACTCTAGAACAGGCTTGAGGGCCAAATCCGGAAGATGCTTGTTTTTATAAATAAAGTTTTATTGGAATGAAGCCATGCCCATCTGGTTATGCATTGTCTTACAGCTGCTTCCGCATGACCACAACAGGGTTGAGCAGCTGAGACAGAGACCATATGGCTCACAAAGCCGAAAATATTTACCATCTAAACCTGTGCAGAAAAAGTTTGCCAATTCCTCCTCTACAATATAACAGAGAAGTTGGTGTGCAGAGATAATTTCATAAGGGCTCAGTTCATAGTGAATAGTTTCATGCCATGCTCTTGCTTTCCCATGCAACTGTAACGTTTGGAGATTCAGACAACGAATGCTCAGAAGGCCAGAACCCCTGTCTCTGCAGCAGTAAGATTTAAGATAACTCAGATTTCAACATCTTGAAATCAAGGTTTATATTCATCTCTAGCCATATGGCTTTGAAATCTGGAAGACAAACAAAAAAATAAATTCCGAGTAGGAGAACTACATTAAGCCTACTTGTAATGGAAAAGAAATGATAAGATGTGTCCACAAGGAACTATCATAAAACAAATGAGAGGGTGCTCACTGGCCAGGGGAAGAAGGATTGCTCAAGGGAAGGCCATTCAGGACGTCAGCTGAGATTAACGGGAGGAAGGAACACACCCGTCATTCCAAGCCAAGTGGGCAGTCTTCCATCTCCTTATCCATTAATGACCCATAATCTACCACATCAATTTTATGGTTTTTTGGCAAGGAGTTACGTTTCCTGCTCTGCTAAACAGACCAGGGCAACGAAGCCTGCAGTGAATCAGACCCAGAAAGCCAACCTTCTACATTCTCAACTGCCCAAAGAAGTCAGCGACCAAAAGATCGTTCTATAAGCCAAGAGATAACCAACTACTGATTTTCCAGACATGCCACAGGAAAGCAAACACTTTTCTGCCCCTCGTTCTCAGGAACTGGAACTGTTTTGATCACACAGTAAGCAACTCCTTTGAGAGACTATATAATCTCAAAAGCAAGGTGCCTGGCCACCTATCCAGTGAGGCAACGGAGGAAAAAAATCTAATCACAATATTTCAATGTGTTTCTGGCATGACTTGGGAACTACTTAAAAAAGATCTAGACATTTTCAGGGGAGGACTGTGGTGCACTGAGCAGTCACTCTTGAAGCAGGGCCAAGCCAAGAGTTAGGAGCATTTAATTATTGGCACTTCTGGTTTTTCAGCAAGTTCCTCAGGTTAAAACCACACTAACCAAACATTTCAGATTAATTAACTCCTATACATCAACAAAAGAGAGATTATTCATTAAGACAGTCTTGCCCAAGATCTTGGTATTTTGTAATATTAGTTGTGGTTCTTCCACCAAATTATGGGCTCCTGGAATATAAGAACATGCTTTCTACATCTCTGTATCCCCAGCCATAGACATTATGTCAGGCACATGGTATGGAGTCCACATAACTATTTATAAGGTAGACACACCTTATAATAATCCAGAAGATTATCTTAGGTCATTTATTCCCGGGGTTAAATAATCTCAGACCTTCTTTGCAGGCCAAGGTTTCAAACTTCCTACACCTCGAGCTGGATCTAGCTCCTAGCACTGTGTCAAGACAAGGCCAGTCCCACTTCCACACGCAGCTGGTGGGATGGCAAATGGGAGAAGCCTTCAGGGCAGAAAACTCCACACTGTCCATCAGATTTACAAATCCACATCAGCCGTCACCCATTCACCCACACTTTTCTAGGAATTTATCCTACAGATAGATTCCTCAGCATGTAAAATGACGTAAGGAGAAAGTCATTTATTGCAGCAACAGATTGGAGACAACTCAAACAGCCATTAATGAAGAAGCAGTTAAACCAATTAAGGTACAGCCCTGATAAGGAAGGTTGTGCAGGCATCTGGGGAGAAATGAATGAATAACTGCTTCTCACACTGACACGGAGCAATCGCCAAGACACATCAAGGTACAGGAGAGTATGCAGAATATGCTGCCACTTGTATTAAAAAGGAGGGGTGGTTGCGTGTAGCGGCTCACACCTGTAATCCCAGCACTTTGGGAGGCCAGGGCAGGCAAATTGCTTGAGCCCAGGAGTTCAAGACCAGCCTGGGCAATGTGGTAAAACCCTGTCTCTACAAAAAATACAAAAATTAGCCAGGTGTGGTGGCGGGCGCCTGTAGTCCCAGCTACTCGGGGGGAGGCTGAAGTCGGGGGCTCTCTTGAGCCCAGGAGGCGGAGATTACAGTGAGCCGAGATCACACCACTGTGCTCCAGCCTGGGCACAGAGTGAGACCCTACCTCGAAAATAAATAAATAAATAAAAATAAATAATAAATAAACAAGGAGGGGAAGGGCACTTCCAGAATGCCAGACTAAGGACCTCTCACAACCTGTTTCTCCATAAAAGCAACAAGATCACTGGCAGTTGTCAAAAGCAACTTTTCAGAGCTCTAGAAATTAACCCTAGCCCTTTGCGCGGCCACTCTCGAGGCAGGGTCAAACCAAAAGAGTCAGGAGCACGTGGGTATTTGGCACCTCTGCTTTTCCAGCAAGTTCCTGGGATCAAAACCACACTGAACAAGCATGTTGCAAAAAAGGCCTGCAACAATTCAAAGAGTGTTTATGCAAGAAAAACAAAGGAATCTCAGCAAGAACCGAATGTTTTGTGACATTCAACTTGCCCCATACCCACTCCCCTCTCCCCAGATCTGCGGAACAGTTGAAACCAATGTCCTTGGAACCACGGTAGCTGTGAAAACCAGCAGTCTAGTAGCCACTGGAGGGAGCAGATCAGGATTGAAGCTCCCCAAAAAGCCCCATCCCCAGAAAACTGTTGCTATCTGACCTGCCTAGCGACGCTCCGTGGAAAAGACCCATTCTCAGGGCAGTGGATCTGACTGTACATTTGGTTGTACAGTTGTCCCTTGGTGGCCTGGGGGACTGCTTCCAGGACTTCCTGTGGGTACCAAAATCTATGGATGTTCACATCTCTTATATTAAATGGTGTAGGACCAGACGCAGTGCTTCATGCCTATAAACCTAGCACTTTGGGAGGCCAAGGCGGGCAGATCACTTGAGCCCAGGAGTTTGAGACCAGCCTGGGCAACATGGTAAAACTCCATCTCTACAAAAAATACAAAAATTAGCTGGGTGTGGTGGCGCACACCTGTAATCCCAGCTACTCATCAGGCTGAGGTGGGAGGATCACCTGAGCCCAGAGGTCGAGGCTGCAGTGAGCTGGTACCACTGCATTCCAGCTTAGATGACAGAGACCCTGTCCCAAAAAAAAGTAGGGGGAGTGTATTTGCATATAACCTACACACATCCTGTTGTACACTTTAAATCATCTCTAGATTACTTATAACACCTAATACAATGTAAATGCTCTGTAAATAGCTGTTATACTATATTGTTTAGGGAATAATGACAATTTGTAAAAGCTTGAACATGTGCAGTACAAACACAATTATTTTTTCAAATATTTTCAATCCATGGTTTATTGAATCTACAGAGGCATAACCTATAGACAGAGAGGGCTGGCTGTATCGGCATAAAGGATCCCTAAACGGAAACACAAAAACTTCAAAAAATTGGTTCCTTCCCAGGTGGGGACCTGGGGAGAGGGAGTGAGGAGAGTTAGGAGGCAAGAGAGACCCAGAAGAGAGGCTCTGTACTGTACACCTTCCTTATCCTTTGAATTCTGTGCCCTGTGGTTAGATTATCAATTCAAAAAGAAGTAAAATTTAAAAAGAATGCCTTTTAAGAAGAGGCCTTTTTTTGGAACATGCTTGTTCAATGTGGTTTTGATCCCAGGAACTTGCTGGAAAAGCAGAGGTGCCAAATACCCATGTGCTCCTGACTCTTTTGGTTTGACTCTGCCTTGACAGAGACCACTCAGAGGGCTAGGGTTAATTTCCAGAGCTCTGAAAAGTTGATTTTGATAATTGCCAGTGGTCCCGTTGCTTTTATGGAGAAACAGGTTATCAGAGGTCCTTACTCTGAAATTCTGGAAGTGCCCTTCCCATCCTTTTTTGGTTTTGAGATAGGGTCTCACTCTGTGCCCAGGCTGGAGTACAGTGGTGTGATCTCAGCTCATGGCAACCTCCGCCTCCCGGGCTCAAGCAGTCCCCGCCACCTCAGCCTCCAGAGTAGCCGGGATTACAGGCACACACCACCACACCTGGCTAATTTTTGTATTTTTTGTAGAGATGGGGTTTTACCACATTGCCCAGGCTGGTCTTGAACTCCTGGGCTCAAGTGATCTGCCGGCCCTCATCTCCCAAAGTGCTGGGATTACAGGTGTGAGCCACCGCACCACCTCCCCTCCTTTTTAATACAAGTGGCAGCATATCTGCATACTCTCCTGTACCTTGATGTGTCTTGGCGATTGCTCCATGTCAGTGTGAGTTCTTCATTCTTTTCCCCAGATGCCTGCACAACATTCCTTCCCAGGGCTGTACTTTAATTTATTTAACTGCTTCTTTATCAATGGCTGTTTGAGTCCAATCCTGTTCAGGAGGTCTCGCATTCCAGGGAAGGCACGAGGCTGGCCAGGAGTCCCTGACCTGCTCTCACGACCTCACACCTCTGGACCTCCAGGCATGGCTTGCCTTCCCTCCTGCCTGAGCACCCCTCACTGGTCTCCCTGCCCCCACCTCGTATCTGATGGGAAATCCTCCCTCACCTCCACGTCCAGGCTTTCAACCACCCCACCAGGGCCTCATCCTTCCATGCCTTAATCTCTGATAGCCAGCATCTCTCCCACTGCGCTGTGAGTGCCATCAGGGAGGGGCTACGTCTGCTTTATTCACCATTCTCCCTCCCCCACAAGCCCAACAACTAGCACCGCAGAATACCTGCTAAAGCAATAAATGCCTAATTTGTGCTCCATTTCTCACCAAGCCAATGAAAATACCCAGGAGAGAAAGATCAGACCTCTCCCCTCTGACTTTGCAAGGTGGTATTTTCTAATTCTCCTGATGCTCATAATGGTCTGTGTTATTTCAGTGCCGCAGATCGCAAACAAATGAATGGTTTGAGCTTAAGAACAAAGTGAAGATTGGGAAACATTCTACTGGTTTAGTATCACTTCCTTCTGCCTTGCAGAAAAGCACGTTGCCCCTGGTACTGAGGAAGAGGAGAAGCTGGTTACCTGCGGGAGGTGGACGGGCCCCGGTGGTGTTCAGTGCCGGACTCTTTCACGAGGTTTCCCTTGCAGCAAATGACCCTTAATTTATCCTGGTATGAGGACGCCAAGTAAATCGCTCCTGAGGAAATGGCAGGGCCCAGGTAGCGCGGGTTCGGGATGTCCAGGTACGCTCGGGCAGGGGTCCTGCAGAGTCCCAGAGTTCCAGTTACCTTCATTGCAGGCTACCTCCATTGCTAGGCAAGTTAGGAAGGAACATGCGGCCGGCCCCAACACCTACCCCAATAGCTGAAGTTTTCCATGCATGGGAGGACAATGCTTACCCTGCTGAGGAGCGTGCCTGGATCTCAATTACTTCGAGTGAGTTGAAGTGGGTCACAAACAGATAGGGTTCTCTGTAGGCTGTGTGATCACCATGCAGGCACAGTGTGGGCCAAAGAATGGTGAAAAGAGGGAAAATCAAAATCTGGCCGCAATGCATTCTTTGACCCAGCAATCCTGTGTAAAGCAACTCACCCAACAAATACATATCTATGCGCCAGAACAGTCATGCATGTTCGAGGATATTCACTGCCGTGTGGTTTGTTACAGCAGAAGATGGAAAACAACTCAAGTGTACAGTGTAGGGATTGGCTAAATACATTATAATACATCTGGGCGTGGTGGCTCATGCCTGTAATCCCAGCACTTTGGGAGGCCAAGGCAGGTGGATCACCTGAAGTCAGGAGTTCCAGACCAGCCTGGCCAACATGGTGAAACCCCATCTCTACTAAAAATACAAAAATTAGCCAGGCATGGTGGTGTACACCTGTAATCCCAGCTACTCAGGAGGCTGAGGCGGGAGAATCACTTGAACCCAAGAGGCAGAGGTTGCAGTGAGCTGAGATGGCACCACTGCACTCCGACCTGGGCAACAGAGGGAGACTCCGTCTCAAAAAAAAAAAAAAAAATTATAATACATCTATGGAATTCTGTGCAGCTGTAAACATGCATGAAAAGGCTCTCTTTGTACAGATATGAAAGAATGCCCAAGGTACACTGCTCAGTGCAAAAAGCAAGGTTCAGAATCATGTGGGAAGTATTCTGCCTTACTGATTTTTAAAAAGCTGGGAAAAAGAATATATATATTTTATGTGCTAGTATTTGCATAAAGTACTGGAAGGACAAGAAACTCATATGAGCTTTTTTTTCTTTGGAGGAATAGCGATGGAGAATTTGGGAGATGGACTCTCTGGGTGAGACTTTTCATTGTATACCTTTTAAAACTGATTGTAAACATCTTCAAAGAATTCAATTTTTAAAAAGACTAGGTTCAGGCTGGGCGCGGTGGCTCATGCCTGTAATCCCAGCACTTTGGGAGGCCGAGGCGGGTGGATCACCTGGGATCAGGAGTTCAAGACCAGCCTGGCCAACATGGTGAAACCCTGTCTCTACTAAACATAGAAAAAATTAGCCGGGTATGGTGACAGGCACCTATAATCCCAGCTACTTGGGAGGCTGAGGCAGGAGAATCACTTGAACCCGGGAGGTAGAGGTTGCAGTGAGCTGAGATTGTGCCATTGCCCTACAGCCTGGGCAACAAGAGTGAAAATCCGACTCAAAAAAAAAAAAAAAAAAAGACTGGGTTCTATTTTAAAAAAAAGACTGGGTTCACAGATATTTAGACATTGCTGGTCTTCTTAATACTCTATCTCTGTATGACAGTGTCACTGAAACTAGAGCACACAGGACTGGAAATATTTTCTGCCTTAAAGGGAAAAAGCACTATTATTCCTTGTGGCAAGACTTGGTATTAGACTTTTAAAGTCATGGGTTCTGGTATGCGTGCCCTGGTGCAGTTCCCTGGCCTTGAATCTGGGCTGACTCTGCGGTCTGCTCTAACCAGTAGAGCGTGGTGGAAGTGAGCAAGCTTGCCAGCTTCTGCTTCTATATTCTTGGAAGAAGCCAGCGTGGAAAGCAACAAGGCCTCCAGCCACCAGCCGCAGCTGAGCGCCCACATTATGGCCAGCACTCATTGCGTGCCATGTTTGTGAGCCTGTCTTGGGCTTTCTAGTTGTCCCAGTGGCCCTGCTGATACCACATGAAGCAGAACTGTCCAGTCAAGCCACGGAGTTGGGGCCAATAATAAGCTGTTGTTTGAAGTCACTAAGCTTTCAGATGGCTTGTTATGCAGCAAGAGAGAAACAAAATAGCCTCGAAGGGTATCTGGGCCACGACGGCATTTCAGAACATTCACACAGATACGTATGTACATACTTGTATGTATGTGTGTGTTTAGTCTTTGATCCAACAGTTCCACTTTTAGGAGCTTATAATCAGGGGGTGCTATCTAACAAGTGCAAAAAGATTAGTACAAGGATGTTCATCGTAGTGTTGTTTACACTTACAAACAAAACGGGCATGGCCTTACTGCTTTGCCTAATTAGAACTGGTTAAGTGAACAGGTGTTCAGCTATGCCATGGGACACTCTGCAGCCTTTGGAAATGACTGAAATAAATCTACAGGAATTGGGCTCCTTTCTATCATGAGAGCCTAGCAAATATTTCCCAGGGCTGGGACTGTGGGCTGGTGAATCTGGCGTAGGCAGCTCTTCATCGAGCCTCAGAATCTTTCCATGAACAGTTCTCCGGGTGACTGTTACACATGGCACTTGGTATCTAATGGAATTCACATGCACAGTGCTTAGGCCAAAAAAGAAAAAAATTTCCACTTGCAATTGCGGTTTTTTTTGTTGTTTTTTTGAGACAGAGTCTCGCTTTGTCACCCAGGCTGGAGTGCAGTGGTGTGATCTCAGCTCACTGCAACCTCCGCCTCCTGGGTTCAAGCAATTATCCTGCCTCAGCTTCCTGAGTAGCTGGGACTACAGGCACATGCCACCATGCCTGGCTAATTTTTGTATTTTTAGTAGAAATGGGGTTTCGCCATGTTGGTCAGGCTGGGCTCAAACTCCTGACCTCATGATCCACCTGCCTCGGCCTCCCAAAGTGTTGGGATTACAGGCGTGAGCCACCGCACCTGGATGCAATTCTTTTCCAGGACACCAGCTGCTGGCAAAAGAGAAGCCCCCACACTGAGCCTCACGTACCAAAGGCCAAAGGTAAGCGACTCCACTTGAGATCGTCTGTGCGGCTACGTCTTCCGTAAGAATCCACGAACACTCCAAATTCTGCAAGGTGTCAAGAGCACGTGGGCATTAGCACAGCCAAGAGCAGGGGCATCAGCGACACACATGGTGATGGAAGAATGAGGAGCAGAGCCCAGGGACCCCTGGCCAGATGGGACTGACTGTGAAAACCAGAGGCTCTCTGCTGAGCCAGCTCTCAGCTTTATTAAAAATGAGGGACTTTTTAAATTTAATTTAATTTATTAAATTTTATTAAAGAAAGAGAACTCAAGTGAAAAGAAGGAAAGGAATAAGAGGAGGAGAGGGAAAGAGAAAGAGACAGAGAGAGAGGGGAATGAAGCGATCCGGAGGAAGGAGGACAGACAGGGAAAGACGGAAAGACTCAGGAAAGAAGGGAAGGGGGAGGGGAGGGAGGGGATGGGGAGGGGGAGGGGAGGACCCAAGAAAGAAAGAAAAGAAAGAATGAAACAAAGAAAAAGACAGATAGAAGGATGGAAAGGGAGGGGAAGGAAGGGCAGGACGAAATGAGGACAGAGTAAGAGAAAGGAAAGGGAGAGAAAGAAAGGCAAGGGATGGATGAGGAAAAAACTGCCTGCTCTTTGGAGAGAATGTGATAAAGTTAGACCACGCTAGTATCTGGTGATGGAGAGGAGCATCCCCAAGGGGACTTGGTGGTGCTGGAAGGACATTCTCTGTACCCCTAGTCAAACCTATCCTGCCCCAGAGCTCCATGTACCCTCCTCCAACCCCTCATGGGTCCCTAGTGTCCATGAGGACCCAAAAGGGCAGTGGGTGCAGCCACGACTCACCGTGGAAACACAGCAAGTACTCCTCTCGCTGCCCTGCGCTGTTCACCTGCACGATTGAGACAGGGAAGCTGTTGGAAGAGGCGGCAAACACAGCAGGTGCCAAGGAATGGTCATTCTTATCCAGGAATTCTGTAAAGGCAGGCGAGAAGCGGGGCTTCAGGAGTGAGTTCTGAGTCTCAGCGCGGCCTGAGCCATGGGTGGGTGGGAAAGAGGAGGTGGGTCCTACCCTCGAGCGTGTACTGCTTCATGTCAATTTCGTAGAATTTATTGGTTCCAATGAGGATACTGTAATTGGTGAAGTGGATACAGCTGCAGGGCTCTGAGGTCTCTATCTCCTGAGACATGAGAGCAGAAGAGAAGGGCGTGAGAGGTAACACAGGGCAGCCAAGGTCCACAGCTGTTCTGCTTCTGCCTACAGCATCTAGCCAAGCCCTGGAGAACATTGTCACCAAGCTTGTTCACGTTGTCATAGAAAGCCATTCATCTTTTTTTTTTTTGGAGACAAGATCTCGCTCTGTCACCTAGGTTAGAGTGCAGTGGTGCGATCATAGCTCACTGCAGCCTCAAACCACTGGGCTCAAGCAATCCTCCCACCTCAGCCTCCCAAAGCATTAGAATTACAAGCTTGAGCCACTGCACACGCCCCATTCACCTTTCATGCCTCTCAGGATGAACAGTGATCCATTTGTTATCTCTTCCTATTGTTCCATGCAACCCAAAACTAAGAAAACAAGGTCAAACTGCAGCCAAAAAAAGATGGGGTCAGAAACACCATTCCAGGCTGGGCGCAGTAGCTCACATCTGTAATCCCAGCACTTTGGGAGGCTGAGGCAGGTGGATCACCTGAGGTCAGGAGTTCGAGACCAGTGTAGCCAACATGGTGAAACCCCGTCTCTACTAAAAATACAAAAAATTAGCCAGGTGTGGTGGTGTGCACCTGTGATCCCAGCTACTCAGGAGGCTGAGGCAGGAGAATCACTCAAACCCGGGAGGCAGAGGTTGCAGTGGGCTGAGATAGTGCCATTGCACTACAGCCTGGGCGACAAGAGCAAAACTCTGTCTCAAAAAAAAAAAGAAAGAAAAGAAAGAAACAGCATTCCAATGAAGAGACAGATCTTGAACAATACAACATTGTTATCACAGGAAAAAAAAAGACAGGAAAAATACAACAACTATTAACAGTGGTGGTCAGCAGCAATGGTTTTGGTTTCCTTCTTTTTGCTAGCTTCCAAGTTTCTAGTTTGAACCTATATTACCTATGCAGTCATCATCATGATCATCATTATTGTCATCTTAATTACCTGCTTCCTGATTATTTTTAGTTGTTTTTAGGCCAATCCTAATGTCATCAAAAAACCAGGCACACCTATTCAAAATGTGTGGCCGGGAATCATAAAGAAGCAATGATTTCTGAGAATTTTCCTGAAGCTAACAGTTCAAATTCTAGTGAGCATTATCATCATCACTGAATATTTCTTGGTCACCTACTAAGTATGGGAAAACTTTGAGGAAGCACGATATAGTGAAATGGTAGGAAAAAAAATCAAACTTCAGTTCTGGTCTCAACTTTGTAACTGAGGATTTTCTGCCAGCCTCAGTTGTCTTACCTGAAAATTGGGAATAACTGTCTCTGCTTTTCAGAACTGTGGTGAAAGGTGCTTGTAAAACAGCCAGTTCAGTCCCTTACAGGGTGGGCACCCAATGAACACACCAACTAAACTAACACCACCCTGCCCAGAATGGAACAGTTTCTCTAACAGGTAATGACCCTTATATATTATTCACCCTTCATTTCACTTTTTTTTTTTTTTTTTTTTGAGATGGAGTCTTGCTCTGTTGCCCAGGCTGGAGTGCAGTAGTGCAATCTCAGTTCACTGCAACTTCCACCTCCCACGTTTATGCAATTCTCCTGCCTCTGCCTCCCAAGTAGCTGAGATAACAAGCACCCGCCACCATGCCCGGCTAATTTTTGTATTTTTAGTAGAGACAGGGTTTCACCATGTTGGCCAGGCTGGTCTCAAACTCCTGACCTCAAGTGATCCACCCTCCTCGGCCTCCCAAAGTGCTGGGATTATAGGCGTGAGCCAACATGCCCAGCCTCATTTCATTTCTGAGACTAATCATGAAAGCACCAGAAATACATCAGGCTTAGGAGGAGTGGGACACTCCTAGGTAGGGACATCAGACAGCATTCTCCAGAAGCCAGGCAGATTTAAGGATCTAACACACATCTCGTCCATATTGCAGTCATCATCACAGCTCACTCTGCTCCGAAAAGAAGCAGCTCCCTAATTACATATCAAAATACTGCTAGCACTGGTTATTGCAGAAGGTTATATTAATAGACACCTCTAGAATTTGAGAAAGATTCTGATAAGTGCTACCTGGGACTGCTAGGATCTTAGAAAGAGCCCCCCCTTTTTTTTTTCCACTGGTTTTTCCTATCAGTCAACTTTCTGTTCTAACAAAGGCTGAACTCACTGGGCTGGATGGGGAGGCAGTTCGCAAATGTGAGAAGAAAAGCAGGAGGGAAACCGCAGCTACTAGTGGCCCTGGGGAATCCTCCACAAAGGAAGGATCTCGCTGACGACAGAGGTCACCCCAGGCTAAAGGCCCGCAGGGTGGAAGGAACCCAGTACAGGCTGTGTCCCAGGACAGTGCACTTTCCACACTGGCTCGCTGAGAGAGCAGGACTGGCTTTCCCACGTTCAACCAAGGCAAGGCCCAGGACTTACTTTCCGGATGCAGTATTTGCTGAGGTTTTCGTTGTAGCGGAGAATGACGACTTTGCTGGGCATGGCTGCACAGATGCAGAGCCCGTTCTCAATCTGAAAAGCAACCAAGAAAAGAAAAAGACTGTCACCAGTGTGATACCGGCTGTGGGGCAAAACTAGGAAAAGCTCTCAGGCTCAGCGCCATTGATGATTCAGACCAGATCATTCTGTGTGGTGGGGGGAGGGCTGTCCTGGGCATCGCAGGATATGAGCAGTATCCCTGGCCTTGACCCACTAGATGCCTGCAGCACTTCAATGTGTGACAATCAAAAATGTCTCCAGCCATTACCAAATGTCCCCTGGTAAGGCAGAATTACCCCTGGTCGAGAACCAAGGCTTTACCTGGGATCCAGAGAAGGCCTCAGGGAGGCACCTGACACCACACACCTTTCCCACACATGTGCCTTCTGCTGGAGACAGAATCTTTTGACAAACTTACCTTGTGAGGAGGGAGAAGACAGAATGAGGGAGGGGAGAGGAAAGGTGGTAGAGACTGCTAAACGAATTTAGAGAAAATTTCTTTTCTTCTGAGACGGAGTCTCACTCTGTCGCCCAGGCTGGAGTGCAGTGGCATGATCTCGGCTCACTGCAGCCTCCACCTCCCGGCTTCAAGCCATTCTCCCACCTCAGCCTCCCAAGTAGCTGGGACTACAGGTGCGCACCACCATGCCTGGCCAATTTTTGTATTTTAAGTACAGATGGGGTTTTGCCATGTTGGCCAGGCTGGTCTCGAACTCCTGGCCTCAAGTGATCCACCTGCCTCGGCCTCCCAAAGTGCTGGGATTACAAGTGTGAACCACCACACCCAGCCCACATTTAGAGAAAATTTCAATACAAAAGGAAAAGTTCTTAGCTAAGAACTCATACACGTGCAGAGTTCTACATCAAAACGTTCTTTTTCTAGAACAGCTGAAACCCTTTTAACGTCTCCTGCTACAACCAGATGTTTATCATTCACCAAATGAGGCTTACTGCTCAAATTAGTCCTGGCACGAAGGTCAGCAGCTGGTACAGTGGGAGAATGAAGATGGGCCGGGATAAGGGAGGAACACACAAGAAAAGGGAAATTGTTAGCCATGTTCTATTTCTTGGACTGGGTAGTGAGTGTGTGGATGCTTATGACATTATTAGGCTTTATGATTTACATATATGTTCCATACATTTTTTGAACAGTTCAGATATTAGAATGAAAATAATTTCTAATTTAAAAAACTAATTTTTATTAGCTGGGCATGGTGGGCATGCCTGTAATCCCAGTTACTCAGGAGGCTGAGGCAGGAGAATCACTTGAACCCGGAAGGCAGAGGCTGCAGTGAGCCAAGATCACACCACTGCATTCCAGCCTGGGTGACAGAGTGAGACTCGTCTCAAAAAAAAAAAAAAAAAAAAAAATTTTGGCCAGGTGCAGTGGCTCATGCCTGTAATCCCAGCACTTTGGGAGGCCAAGGTGGGTGGATCACCTGAGGCCAGGAGTTCGAGACTAGCCTGGCCAACATGGTCAAACCCTGTCTCTACTAAAAATACAAAAATTGGCCTGCTGTGATGGTGCGTGCCTGTAGTCCCAGCTACTTGGGAGGCTGAAGAGGGAGAATCGCTGAAAGCCGGGAGGCAGAGGCTACAGTGAGCCAAGATCATGCCGCTGTGCTCCAGCCTGGGTGACAGAGCAAGACTCTGTGTCAAAAAAAAAAAAAAATGTTGATTGAGCGGCTGAATGAACAAATGTGCAGTGTGCTCTCTTCTGAGGGTCAAAATGCGATGGTTTTCAACAGCAGAACGCCAGTAGCCTCAGGGGGTCTATAAACACCTGATTCAGACTTAATTAAAGTTATACATGTACATGTATATATACCCGCAAACACTCTTTTTTATTATTTTCTACTTTAACTTTTAAGTTCACAGGCACATGTGCAGGTTTGTTGTATCAATAAACTCATGTCATGGGGGTTTGTTGTACAGGTTATTTCATCACCTGCATATTAAGCCTAGTATCCATTAGTTATTTTTCCCGATCCCCTCCCTCCTCCCACCCTCCACCCTCTGATGGGCCCCAGTGTGTGTGTTCCCCTCTATGTGTCCATGTGTTCTCATCATTCAGCTCCCACTTATAAGTGAAAACATGTGGTATTTGTTTTTCTGTTCCTGCATTAGTTTGCTTAGGATAATGGCCTACAGCTCCATCCATGTTCCTGCAAAGGACATGATCTCATTCCTTTTTAGAGCTGCATAATATTCCATGGTGTATATGTACCACATTTTCTTTATCCAGTCTACCATTGATGGGCATTTAGGTGGATTCCATGTCTTTGCTATTATGAGTAGGCTGCAATGAACATACACATGCATGTGACTTTATAATAGAATGATTTATATTCCTTTGGGTATATACCCAGTAATGGGATTGCTGGGTTGAATGGTATTTCCATTTTTAGGTCTTTGAGGATCCCCACACTGTCTTCCACAATGGTTGAACTAATTTATACTCCCACCAACAATGTATAAGTGTTCCTTTTTCTCCAGGACCTCACCAGCATCTGTTATTTTTTGACTTTTTGATTAAAGAAGCAAACAAAGGTATTTTATGTGCCACTTTTCAATATGCCAGAAGCTACAAATGAATTAACTTGAGTTCTCATGAACTGACTTTGTTATGTAAATGTCATAAATTCGAATTTTTAAATTCCTTGTAATGAAACATACTTTCATCTAGTTCAGACATGGAGATCCACATTAGATTTTTTTTAAGGTTCATCACTCTCTCACAGACACAGCAGACATACACATGCACATGCACACGCACACACACTTATTTTTAAATTATGGATCATCCTTCTAGTTTTGTTAATTTTATTCCCATTTTGCTCTCAGACATTTATTTTAGATTCAAAACCTGTACAAATTTCATGGCTACACAAATTATTTCACATGCCTAAAGGAGGCAACAGAAATTTAACCTAGTTTGAGGATGTACAATTGTGAAAGTTGTCAGAATCAAAATGGAGCTGCCAATGTTAACAAAACGCTGACATTAGAGCAGGAGGAGGCCATGAAGAGAGGATTCTCACACTTGTGTGCCTGATAAAAAAGAGACTCGACGAAAACCACAAAGGCCATTGCAATCTGTTCTTTTTTCCCCTGTCACCAGGCTGGAGTGCGGTGGCGCAATCTCGGCTCACTGCAACCTCCGCCTCCTGGGTTCAAGTCATTCTCCTCCCTCAGCCTCCCGAGTAGCTGGGATTACAGGCGCCTGCCACCGTGCCCAGCTAATTTTTGTATTTTTAGTAGAGACGGGGTTTCACCATGTTGGCCAGGATGGTCTTGATCTCTTGACCTCGTGATCCACCTGCCTCGGCCTCCCAAAGTGCTGGGATTACAGGCATGAGCCACCGCGCCCGGCCAGGCCATTGCAATCTTACACAAAAAATATTTCTGCAAGGACATCCGCCCAGTGACTACCTGTCCAACCTTAGACAAGCGTCAGTCTTGTTATTAATCTTTGAAGCCAAGGATAATTATTTCAAAAAGACTATGGAATCCTCACTTACAAACCTCTGTCTTCCTTTATCTCCCTAGATACCCACATAGTTTACAATGGCACATGTATTCCCATTGCAAAGCCCTGTTCCCAAATCAATCTCTTTTCTTTCAGAGAGCCCCTCTCTGTTTGTTATTTAAGTTGACACTATCTTGAAGGTCAAATCAATGAGCTCTGTGGGAAGAGAGGTAGTGTCAATTTCCAGAACATTCCACCAGCTAGGACTCTGAGGGGAGCTTACCTTGCCTGCCCCAAACAAGTGGCAGCCCTTGACAGCTTCAAAAATGTTGGGTGAGATGTCGGGCTGGGCAGGCAGGTGGGACTGGGCCAGGGACTGTTTCACTTTCTTCACGTCCACAAGACACAGTGCCCGCTCTTCTCCTGAACAGGAAAAGGAACAACCTCTCGTCAGCGTGAAGCCGTTAAGTAAAGGTACGGGATGGTGGTTCTAGTTCTAGTCACAAGTAAAAGTCACAAGAGGCCACACAGATGATCTGAGTTTTCCACAAATCCATATAAACACATTTTAGGTCCATGATTTATTTATTTTTTTTTTTTTAATTTTTGAGACAGAGTCTTGCTCTGTTGCCCACACTGGAGTGCAATGGTGCAATCTCGGCTCACTAAAACCTCTGCCTCCTGGGTTCAAGCAATTCTCCTGCCTCAGCCTCCTGAGTAGCTGGGATTACAGGTGCATGCTACCACGCCTGGCTAATTTTTTTTTTTTTATTTTTAGTAGAGACGGGGTTTCACCATGTTGGTCAGGCTGGTCTCAAACTCCTGACCTTGTGATCTGCCCGCCTCAGCCTCCCAAAGTGCTGAAATTACAGGCGTGAGCCACCATGCCCGGCCCAAGTCCATGATTTAAATCTAAGACAATAACATTTGGCCTTTTAGTCAAGATTCTGAGGAGGGTGGAATTCTGCAGACATAAAATTGGAGAATGTGAACTGTACTTTCAAACATGCTCCCCAGCAAAGTAAAGAACGAATGTGTGAGGGAGGAATGAGGAGGCATTCTATGAAAAAACAGACTTAGACTATCCAAATATGTGGATGTCAGGAGAGACAAAAGGCTGAGGAACCGTTCAGATTAAAGGAGACTAGAGAGACATGATTAAATGCAATGCAAATTCGGGGACATTATAGAAGCCACAGGTAAAATCCAACTATGGGCAGCATAGCGGATACTTGTATTATAGTAAGGGTAAATTTCCTAAATGCAAAAATTACAGTATGTGAAACTATTCTAAATGATACTCTATGTGTGGATACATGTCATTATATGTTTTTCAAAACCCATAGAATGTATACCACCAAGAAAGAACTCTATAATGTAAACTGTAGACTTGGGGTGACAACGATGTGTCACTGTCAATGTGTCAATGTAGGTTCACTG
Organism: Pan troglodytes; assembly: GCF_028858775.2. NCBI lineage: Eukaryota > Metazoa > Chordata > Mammalia > Primates > Hominidae > Pan > Pan troglodytes. The sequence continues at coordinate 126,513,383 of NC_072408.2, forward strand.
ACTCTAACAAACGTATCACTCTGGTGGGGGATGTTGGCAGTGGGGGAGGCTATGCATATATGAGAATGGGGGTATATGGGAACTCTCTGTACCTTTCAATTTTGCTGTGAATCTAAAACTGCTCTAAAGAATAAAATAAGGAAGAGAGGAAGAGACGGAGGAAAAAGAGCTGAGATTAAGAAAGGCCAGTTCTTGTCCATAGTATGTCAGTCCCTGGATCCAGCCATGCCTGAAACAAGACCTAACTGTTGTTGTTTTGAACACTGAATTGATATATTACTTTTTTCCCCTTTAAAAATAATGTCACTAACACAGACAGAAATAAATTGTACCCTGGTTATGTGACAGAATGTCTTCAATCCTTAGGTTGATATACTGAAGAACTTGGCGTCATACCTGCAACTAACTCTCAAATGGTTCAGGAGAGAGAGAGAGAGAGAGAGAGAGAGAGAGAGAGAGAGAGAGAGAGAGAGTGTGTGTGTGTGTGTGTGTGTGTGTTAAGAAGACAGAGAAAAAAATTATGACAAAATATTAGCAAATGGTGACTTGAGAGAGATCACAGAGTTAACAGAGCAAGCAAGCTCTCAGAAGGTCAGGGCCCACAGTGGTTTCGTTGCAATCAGGACAAAGGGTTTGGCTTTAGAGAGTCTTTGAGGCTTAGCACTCTTCACTTGGCCTAACAGTGGGATGTTCTTTGGGAATGTCAGACTGTGCTAAACTGGATACTGGAAGGGAACTCAATCTGGACAGAGGGGGTCCATTAGCTGAGGCTTGGGCATCTATGGGGACACAGAGATAAGAGCTACAACGGCTCCTCTCTACTATTTTGTGTTTTACGAGCATGAAACGTGGCTTCAACATATTGGCTCCCTTGAAAGTAAAGAAAAAACACCATGTCCTTGGCCTCACACCTGCTATCATGAGTAGCTTCTCCAGGTCCTTGATAATATAAATTTGGAAGACTGCTCCAATTCCTGGGACATGGGTTAGGGAGTTTTTCAAGACATTCAGGGCATAGAGCCCTTCCTCGGTGCCCACCAACACCACCTGCAAGGGCAGAAGTCCGAAGGCAGAACATAAGCACGGTCACGTCACCAGAACAATCTCTAGTAAGAGCAACAAGGCCTCCACAGCCCTTTCTTTCTTGATGGGGTGTGGCTGTAACCAGACACCAGCTGGCCGTGCCCATGCAAGCATTACCTGGTCACTGAAGGGCAGTGTGCAGTTCATGTCTAGACGGTCATCACCTTCCAGTTTCAGCAGGGAGTTTCCAAGCAGTTTCTTTTCATAGGTGAAAGAAAAGAAAAACAGAAGACATCGTGAGGCTGATCTGTTTATGACCAAACCATCCAGAGAAACCAAGAGAAGGTTAAGGCCAAGTTATTCCTGGAAATGCTCAGAAACGCACATATGCTCTTAGCTCAGCCCGTATTTTGATCTGAGCTCCAAATGCAAAATGCGAGTGCTATTGGTATCTCTGGGGCAGCTGTTAATTAGCATCTGAGTTATAACTTGGCTGGGATGCAGAAATAAGGGAGCGTAGAAGACATGGAAAGCTATTCTGTGATAAGAAATAAGCTGAAGCTAAGGAGATTTCACCTGCGCAGGGTTAATAAGACACATGAAAGACTCCTTCCCCCATGAGGCTGCAGCAGAAGTGCAAAGGCGCCGTGTTAGCAGCGAGCCAGCACGCCTTGGCATCTCTTTACCTGAACCCAGGCAGGCAGAAGCTCGTAAGAAACACAGTCGCGGGCCTATTGTACACATATTAACAAGGATTTCAGTAAAAGGCTCATGTGTGAAACGACCAACAAGTCATCCAAACAGGTCTAACCACTGAGTAAAGCCCTTTTCAGGAGGCTTGTGGTTAAGAATCTGCCAATTGCTGACACATAAAGTGTTTATTAGGAGTGAAGAGTCTGAAAAGAGCTGTTTGGTCTTCGCTGGAGCAAACGTCAATGAGCAATGAGCACTGTTTGTATCCTGGAACATTTTAGGTGGGGTGATGCCAATCACAGCACACCTACGTTTCTAACAGCTTAAGGATAAGTAGGACTCCAAACCTGCCTACGGAAGAGCAAATACTGCAAAAACAACTGAGATGCTTATGAAAAGCCTTCCTGGAGGGGACGCAGCTGCCGGCAGCCTATTGTGCTGCTTTGTGGCCAAAGTGCTTCTAACTCAAGCCTTCAAACCAGACAAACTCATTTGAGTAAACAGGAGAGAGGATTTCCTTATAAGTACATTTGCTGCTGCATCGCCACAACCAAGGTCTACAATGCCACCAGAGTAGGCTACTGATGCCGATTCCCCCATTCTTTTTCCTTTGTTTTTACAGTCCATGCCTCGCTCTGTTGCCCAGGCTGGAGTACAGTGGCACAATCGTAGCTCACTGCAGCCTCAAACTCCTGGGCGATCCGCCGGCCTCAGCCTCCCTACTAGCTGGAACTACAGGTGCATGTCACCACACCTGGCTAACTTTCTTTCTTTCTTTTTCTTTTTTTAAGAGATGGGATCTTGCTATCTTGCCCAGTCTGGTTTCAAACTCCTGGGCTCGAGTGATCCTCCTGCCTTGGCCTCCTGGGTCACTGGGACCACAGGCATGAGCCACCGCATCCCTGATTCCCACAATCTAAATGGATCATGATGCCACACAAGCTACTTTGGTGCTTGTGCCTTCATCACCACCAGACTCCTGGCCATGACACAGTCTAGAGCCATCAGCCCTCAGAGAGAGAGTCTGAGGGGAGTCAAAATGGCCAATGGGATTCTCGTCGTTAACACCAGTTACCAAGTCAGCCCCCTTTACAAAGACAACCTCCAGGGCCCGTTTTCATACTCACAGCATCAGCTTCTGCTTTTTCCCTAGAAACTCTCCCACCTGCGACAACTGATTCTAAGGCGGTGACCCAGCGCTGTTTGTCAGGGAAGCTGGGAGCTAGCAAGTAGAGGGTTCTCCCGGGCCAGCAGGTGGTGTGCGGGTGAGATTCCATCTTCAGTATGTATGGGACATCTAGGAGATTTCACAGAGAGCACAGGATTGCGTGTGGATTTCCCCCGTTCCCACTGGGAGGGACGGGCCTGAGAGATCAAAGATGCCCACCAAACCACGCAAATCCCAGTTACCGCCAAGGCGGGGAGCGGAGGAAGATGGGCCTCCTTTGCAGAGCCAATCTTCCCTGTACCACCCCTTCTGTCCCTGCTGATTGGCCAAGCCCGGCCCACCTCCAGGGCGGGGCTCCTCCGGCTCCTCCTCACCTGCTTTGGCTGTATTTGCGAGTTCGGAAGCACCAACGGCACCATGAATAGATACATCCCCGTCGGGAAGGCACAGCTCAAATTCTTCCACCGGCCTCTGTCCAGCTTGGTGCAAAGAGGAAGGGCAGAAAGAAAAACAAAAGAACAGGAACAAGAACAAGGGGAGAAGAGAGGAGAAGAGAGAGCGAGAGAGACAGCAAGGGAGAGAGAGAGACAGGGTACGTGTGTAAAGAGAGGCGCACGAGAACAAGGAAGGGACAGAGGTGTGCAGAGAAGGCAGAGAGGGAAGATAAAAAAAAATAAAGTGTGTCAGATGAGTAGCACAGTCAAATTTCTGATGACGATGCGGATTTATGGGTTAGTTGACTGAGGCAGAAGTTCTCGGAAGGTGTATTAGCAGGTGGAATCTTCAGGGCAGCGCCCTGCGGGTTCTTCAGGGGGGAGACCTATAGATGTGAGTATCGCACCAATAACCTTTAGAGAAGTCATTTGGTTTGTAAGTTTCAAAAATGGAAAAGCGTAGAAGGCTTGCAAGGCAGTCCAAAAAACAAAGCCTTCGCGCCAGCACTGGGGAGACCTGGGTTAGCCACGTGCAATGACCTTCCCCCTGAATTATTAATTTACCTTCTCTGGCTTCATTGTCATAAATGAGGACTTTTGATCCCTCCAGGACAATGTACTTCCTGTCCCAGCCTTGCTGTCCTCGTTTGTTATTCCTGAGGAAAGAAAGATGGAAAAGAAAAATGTCTGAACTCAGAAGAAACATCCGGCTGGAGGATAGGATGAGGGGGTGGCAGAGTTCCTAGAAAAGACACTTCCCTAGAAAACATCAGGGACAGAGTGGCTTGTGGCAGCACCTGCTCCAGCCCAAGCCACCCTGCCATGGTACCTGGGCACCTTCATCCACCCTTCCAGGTGCAAGCTGCTGCTGGGCTCCTTGGTCTGGAGACCTGGGGAGTTCATTTTGTCACGGCAGAAGGCCTCGGTGAAGTGTGTGGCATATTCAGCAGGCAAGCCGCAGGTGGCTGGCAAGCACGTGGAGCACTTGGGGTGACACATCACCTGACATTCTAGGGAAGAACAGTGAGCAACCTGAGGGCATGCTCAGCCGACCCCGGACCCTTCCCTTCCTCTGCCAGCCAACCCCTGGGCTTCTCTACCCCAGCCGGGCCCAGAGAGTCTGGCCCTGGCTTGCAGGTAGTCTCCTGAGCTTCCCCTGGTGCCAGGCCCCTGCAGAAAGGGAAAACAAAAGTGCCAAGTGCTCTTGACCCAGTTTTCCAGGCTTCAATCCAGGCCGCCCACAAACACGTGTGTAAAGAACACGTTTGCATGTTTCAGTTGGAGTCAGCGTAAAGGTAGGGAGAGACCAGCCTGACAAAAAGGGGCTGGAAATTAGCAAAGCCTAAGGCACTTTGAGCAGCAGGCTGGAGTCATGAGCTGCAGACATATATAAACTCACAGCTTCAACAGGGGAAAAATAGCATCCTCCTACTGAAATAAGAAGCTCGAAAATGAATGCACTATATGATGAGTTAGAAAAAAATCACCTCCACCTGATAGACTTTTTAAGCTGGAGATGCACAGGTGCCCAGCACAGATGCACAACTACTGATCTTACCGAGACATTTGGATGCCTGGCGTCCAAAGTGCACGGTATCCAGACACACAGCACACTTTGTGGCTCGCATGTTCAGTCCTACGTTGAATCGGTGAGGAATATTGTGGTGCATGCGTTCCTTAAGACGCCGACTAAATTCTGGAGGAAAATGTTTTAAAAAATCATTAGAGTACTGCAAATGATCCCATCAGGAAAGTGAAAAGACAACCCACAGAAAGGGAAAAAATACTTGCAAATCAAATCTCTGATAAGGGACTCATATCTAGAATACATAAAGAACTCTTACAACTCAATAATAAAAGGACAACCCAATTTTAAAATGGGCCAAGAATTTAAATAGACACCTCCCCGAAGAGGATAAATGGCCAACAAGCAAATGAAAAGATGCTCAACATTATTAGTCGTTAGAGAGATGCGAATCAAAACCCCAAGCAGACACCACTTCACAACCACTAGGATGTCTACAGTCTAAAAAAAGGAAGATAAGTGTTGATGACGATGTGGAGAAACTGGAACCCTCACACATTCCTGGTGAGAATGTAAAAATGGTGCAGCCACTTTGGAACTCAGTCTGGTAGTTCTGTAAAAGGTTAAACATAGTTACCCCAGGACCCAGCAATTCCGCTCCTGGCTATATATCCAAGGGGACTGAAAACATATGTACCCACAAAAATCTGTACATAAATGTTCACAGCAGCATAATTTATGACAACTACAAAGTGAAAACAACACAAATGTCCATCAATGGTGATATGGTTTGGCTGCGTCCCCACCCAAATCTCATCTTGAATTGCAGCTGCCATAATTCCCATGTGTTGGGAGGGACTTGGTGGGAGATAACTGAATCATGCGGGTGGTTTCCCCCATACTGTTCTTGTGGTAGTGAATAAGATCTGATAGTTTTATAAGGGGAAACCCCTCTCGCTTGGTTCTTATTCTCTTTTGTCACCGCCACATGAGACATGCCTTTTGCCTTCCACCATGATTGGGAGGCCTCCCCAGCCACATGGAACTGTGAGTCTATTACACCTCTTTTTCTTTATAAATTACCCAGTCTTGGGCATGTCTTTATCAGCAGTGTGAAAATGGACTAATGAAAATGGATTAATGGATAATCAGATGTGCCATCTACACAATGGAGTATTATTCAGCCATGAAAGGAATGAAGTTCTGATACATGCTACAACATGGGTGAACCTTGAAAACATTACATTCCATGAAAGAAGCCAGACACAAAGGCCGCATGCAGTATGATTCATCTTTATGAAATGTCTAAGAGAGCAGATCGACAGAGACAGAAAGTAGATTGGTGGTTGCTAAGAAGAACATTAGTGGAAGGAGAATGGCGGGGGACTGATAATGTGTATGGAGTATTTTTTGGGTGGGGGGGTGTCAAAATTGTTCAAAAATTAGAATGTGATGAGGGTTACACAACCCTGTAAACTTACTGAAAAAGACTGAATTGTACATTTTTAATGAGCGAACTGTATGGTATGCAAATTACATCTGAATGAAACTGTTAAAACCATTAGAACAGGTTAGTTACAGATTTTGAAACTATTAACACTAACAGATGCATCTAGATTTATAAGACTCAACTTAAAATCTCCATTATCCAGTGATTAGGAATCAGGCTTTAAGAACATGTTACTGGTAGGAGATTGACTGACTATACGGTAGGCTCTCCTTACAATATCACCCCCCTTCCTTTCTTGGAAAGGTGCAAGGAATAAGTAACAGGAATGCACTTTGAAACTGTGTGGTGCAGTATACACAAAGGAGCAATATACTGTAGTACTATCACTATTCAGGGACATTTCAGTGGACACCACAGCCAGAAGCAATGCTTTCCTCTATCTTGTCATCACCATTTTAATGAGTTTAAAAGTAAAGCTCTTGGGCTGGGCACAGTGGCTCAAACCTGTAATGCCAGCACTCTGGGAGGCCAAGGCAAGTGGATCGCTTGAGGTCAGGAGTTCAAGACCAGCCTGGCCAACATGGTGAAACCCTATCTCTACTAAAAATAAAAATATTAGCCAGGCATGGTGGCGCATGCCTATAATCCCAGCTACTCAGGAAGCTGAGGCATGAGAATCGCTTGAGCCTGGGAGGCAGAGGTTGCAGTGAGCCAAGATTGCACCACTGCTCTCCAAGCCTGGGCGACAGAGCGAGACTCTGTCTCAAAACAAACAAACAACAAAAAAAAAAAGTAAAGCTCTTTGATTCAAGGAGTTATATAAACACAGGAGGAAGAAAATGACTTCAGGCTAAAGAAAAACAACAGCAACAAGAAAACACCATCTGGTTTACAACCAAAACAGGTTTGATTGCAATGCCATGATTGCTAAACCACAGCTCTACCCTAGTGTTCCTAAGACATTCCAAACAGCTTCCTTGGCCTTTTCTTAAGTCCTTTTAATCTCTAGGTAAATGGAGTACATTTGAGACCAGCAAGAAAACTCCTCACACTGTTGGTAGAAATAAACATTGGCACAAACTATCAGCACTCAAAATGTACATGACCTTTAACCCAATGATTCATTTCCCAGGAATTTCTCCAGGCACAACACCCACAGAGGCACAGGATGTCCTCTGCAAGGTGTTTACAGTAACAAGGGATTGGAAACAACCTAAATGGCCATCAACAGGAGCCTGGCTTAACAGGTGAATTGCATGCTCACACCACAGAATACTGTGTGGTTCTCTGAAAGAATGGGGTAGGTCCTTATGTACTAATGTGAAACCTCTAAGATAGCACTTTAATGAAATGAAGGTGTCTTGCAGTGTATACTGTAGTGTGCTATGATATTTATAAGAGAAAAAAGGCCTGAGAGATAAGCTTATGTTTTCTTGTTTTTGTTTTTGAGACAGAGTTTCAGTCTTGTTGCCCAGACTGGAGTGCAATGGCTTTATCTTGGCTCACTGCAACCTCTGCCTCCCAGGTTCAAACAGTTCTCCTGCCTCAGCCTCCCAGGTAACTGGGATTACAGGCATGCACCACCACACCCGGCTAATTTTGTATTTTTAGTAGAGACAGGGTTTCTCCATGTTGGTCAGGCTAGTCTCGAACTCCCAACCTCAGGTGATCCGCCCACCTCAGCCTCCCAAAGTGCTGGGATTACAGGCGTGAGCCACCACTATAATATTTATAAAAGAAAAAAGGCCTGAGAGAGAGATGTGCTTATTTTTTCATATTCTTTTTTCTTTTCTTTTCTTTTCTTTTTTTTTGAGATGGAGTCTCACTTTATCACCCAGGCTGGAGTGCAGTGGGGTGATCTCGGCTCACTGCAACCTCCACCTCCTGGGTTCAAATGATTCTACTGCCTTAGCCTCCCAAGTAGCTGGGACTTCAGGAGAATGCTACCACACCCAGCTAATTTTTGTATTTTTAGTAGAAATGAGGTTTCACCATGTTGGCCAGGCTGGTCTCAAACTCCTGACCTCAGGTGATCCACCTGCCTCAGCGCCCCAAAGTGCTGGGATTACTGGCGTGAGCCACCACGCCCAGCCTATTTTCTCATATTCTTTAAATATAATCACACAATGTAAGATACATGAATGATATAGACATGTGGTCACATATATGAACCAACACTGAGGATGGGGAGCCAGGAGACTGACTTCTTTTTTTTTTTTTTTTTTTTTTTGAGATGGAGTTTCCCTCTTGTTGCCCAGGCTGGAGTGCAATGGCGCAATCTCGGCTACCGCAACCTCCGCCTCCCGGATTCAAGCAATTCTCCTGCCTCAGCCTCCCAAGTAGCTAGGATTACAGGCATACACCACTATGCTCAGCTAATTTTGCATTTTTAGTAGAGACGGGGTTTCTCCATGTTGGTCAGGCTGGTCTTGAGCTCCCAACTTCAGGTGATCTGCCCACCTCGGCCTCCCAAAGTGCTGGGGTTACAGGTGTGAGCCACCGTGCCTGGCCAAGACTGACTTTTTAATCTTTAACCCCTAGTATTACTTGTAATTTTTACCATATGCCCGCATGTCTTAGTCGACTAAAAGAAATTTCCATACAACTCCAACGTACCCTCTGGAGTTGAAGACTCCTTTCTGCGGCTGGATGGCGGGGCCAGCAGGCTCATGGCACTGGGCTGGTGCTCTGGCGACCGCACGATGGCGGACATGGCGATCTGCTGCCTCGCGGTGGCTGGCGTGGATGGGTGTGGGTGGTCCGTTGCTTTGCGGTGGGCAGCTGCAGAGAGACCAGGACAATGCCTTTTGGTTAGCTGGGTCGCCTAGAGGACCAAACTAAGCCGAATGTCCCTGGGCTGTCTTTCAAGGACCCGAGACCAAAAGAATATGCGTCACATCAACTTGGCAATGCACAGGGGCCATACGTTTTTCAGACATGGGATGTCTGGTCTGAAAGCGTATGGGCCATAAACAAAGACACTGAGCTAGTTAGTCTTGGCTGATCTCACTGAGATCAATCCTCTGCCTTTTCCACATCCTTGAGCATTTTGGAGAGAGTGAGCCCCTACCTTCCTCCCGGGCGGACCGGAGCTCGATGCGGGTCTTCTGAAGGGCTTCCTCTAGCTCTGCACAGCGAGCTTTCTCCTTCTCCAGGGCCAGCTTCAGCTCATTGTACTGCAGAGGAACCTGTGTGGGTAAAGCAGGGTCCTCTTTCCGTCGACTAAATAAACCCTAGCAATGGAAACAGAGATATCTCCTAACTCCTGGAAACTGGCACTTGAAACTAGCTAAAGGAAATCTGACTCGGGAGGAGCAAACCACAAAAGCCAGGAGCATACTCACTGTAAGTGTATTTAGTAAAAATGGCATGTGAAGGGGGGGAAGGGTAGGCTGAGCCACAGCCCGTTCCAGCCGGCTGAAAAAAATAGGGGTGCGGAAGTTTTCACCAAGAGGATTAAAGATGCTTGAATGGCCACCACCTCTTCCTCTAGCATTGCCAAGACAGGAGAGTCATGTCCTGAGTCTTTCCCATTCAAAAAATGGAATCAGGAGAGTATGGAGTATGGAGTCAGGAGAGATGGTTCAGAGGTCACTCTTGCCTTGGAATATGTCTCATGATGCTCAGTTACAAGACACAGAGATGAGTGTTTTGTAAAAGGAAGCAAAATTTTAAAAGGAATTCTAAAATGAGGTCAAAACAAGGGGCTTACTAAAAAAAAAATGCAAATGAAAATATTTACTATACATGGAAAAAAAAGGAAAACAGAATAATGCAACTTAAAAAAAAGGTAACTAAAAAAAATAACAAATGGAAACACCCTAACTAAATCAAGTGACATAACCAGGTAACAGTTCACTGCTAAAATAAAAAAGATTAAATATCATAAGCATAACAACCATATACAGTCACGCAGCATGCAAGAAAATCCTTCCCGTGTAGCCAACGTCTAGTGGGAGGTGGCCTCTGAATGTTGTGCTCATCCCCTTACAGCGAAGATGGCACCGGAAATATTGAGACAACTGTCAACTTCAGCCCTCCACTCCTTCCTCCTAGGTATTCTAAGTCATCAAGGCCTCTCCTGCAAAACCACTGCCACTGCCGCTATGGTATGCTTCTGCATTTGGAAGGAAACTGCAAGCTTCTTCAAGACTTTTCTGGAACTGAGAACACCTGGCCAAACCTAGTATGAAGGCTTTAGTGGTTTGGGAAAGCATGTATAGATCAGGCTTATGAAAAACAATCTTCTCATGTGCACTATGTATAACCCTGCCCCTAGTTTGTAATTTGTCTCCTGCAATCTAAAAGGGATGTTCAGTACTTGGCAGAGGGGAGAAGTGTCCAGTCAGACACTTCAGGCAGGTCACCCCAGCTCCCTGAGTTCTAGTCTCTTTGTGAGCCAATCAAAAGGACTGGACTAGATCACTGTTAAAGTCCTTTCTGGAGTGTGGTATGAGAGACCTGAACTGCTGAAGCCCCATACTTGTGACTTGCTAACTCCCTCTAGAGTCATGTATGCATGACTTGGTATAAATCTTTCTCTCTGCATACATCCCTCTGCCCCAACTGCTATGTGTGTGGGTTGGGGAGGGATTACTTCTTTAACAAAGATACTATGATTTGAATGGTCATAAACAAAAAGTAGTTTGTTAGACTTGATCACTGATATCTTTCAGTAAGACCTATTATAATTATCTCAAAATCTATTTTTCAACCAAAAAAGTATACTTTGTTTTCTTCTATGTTCCTATGATTATATATCACAGTGGTGTCCACTGAGCCATGAATGATGAGTGAAACTGACAATTCCCACTTTTCAAACACTTTGACTCACCTTTTTCTTTTTAGCAGGTTGGTCCATTTTGGCTTGCAGAAAATCAATGAGTTTGGTTTGTTGAGAAATAGTCCCTTCCATTTTCACCTTTTCATGAGAATAGAGAACCTAAAATTCAAGAAAACAAACTAACCTCAAATCCAGACAGAAGTATACTTTTAAAGTTGGTACTTTAAGAAACTAAAAAGTGAAGTTGTTAGGACACTAATATATGAAAATCCAACACAGACAGTACTGAGTCAGTATTTATTTAGTCCAATTTTACTGCAAAAGAGAAAAAAGATATATTTATAGATAAATATGTGAAAAAGTAAAAATAGCAACAGGTTCCTTGTAGGTCATGGTCACTATAGAAATCTTCCAACTTCTCTGAATGTTTGCAATCTTTGAAAATAAAATCTTGGGGAAAATACACACAATATGCAGCACAAAGATACTGACCATTTTACCAGATGACTGTACAATCATGCTTTGCCTCTACAGACTTATTTATTTATTTATTTATTTATTTATTTATTTATTTATTTATTTTCTTGAGACAGAGTCTTGCTCTGTTGCCCGGGCTGGAGTGCAGTGGCGTGATCTCAGCCCACTGCAACCTCCACCTCCCGGGTTCAAGCCATTCTCCTTCCTCAGTCTCCCGAGTAGCTGGGACTACAGGCACCCGCCACCACGCCAGGCTAATTTTTGTATTTTTAGTAGAGATGGGGTTTCACCATGTTGGCCAGGCTGGTCTCGAACTCCTGACCTCAAGTGATCTGCCCTCCTCAGCCTCCCAAAGTGCTGGGATTACAGGCATGAGCCACTGCGCCCAGCCGTGCAGACCATTTTTAAGCAGATTCCCTCTGCCAGTCCTCACCTGAATGTTTTCCAGCTGATACTCCAAGTCACTTCTTTCTGTCTTCAGTAGATCAGCCCGATCTAGAGCTTCTTGCAGTCCTTGAGTCAGACGGAAAATGTGATTTTTCTGCAGGTCCATCTGCTGCTGTAATTTGGCTTGCTAGTGGGGAGAAGGGCCAGGGAAGTGCTTGATACTGCACACAATACAATTTGTTCCCCTGCTGTTCCTATTTCAAACTAATTTCAGGCATGGCACCAGAAGTACAGCTTTTGAAATCATCTCAATTCAGAATTACCAATTGTCATCTATTCCAAAAGGATGCAAGCACAGTTAAAATGAATTTGCACAGAAACCTCTGCCGGCCAACAAGTTCGAGGATCCCTACCGTCACAGGAAGTCCAGGCTGCAGGGATGGCCTTCCCAGACAGAGTTCCAATTGCGGATATTTTGGTACATTAAAGTGAGGATATTTTGGATGGCATGAGCCATCCGAGTTGACATCTAAGGCAGTTCGACTCAGTGCCATGACAACTAAGTTCCAATGTCTTTATTTTCTGTTTTCAAGATCTTAATTGTTGCTATGAGAAATTACTCCATGCAGGCAGTGTGGGATACACAAAGAGAAATCATATCATCCCTTACTTAATAAAGGTCCCATCAGGGTAAGAGACCCCAACAAGTACATGAATAACCACAATCATGAGACATATTTCTACAACGTTGGGGGAAAAGAAGAAGATCCCAGTTACAGTACAGAGTGTTGGTAAAACCCAGAAAAGAAATTCAATTAAGTATATTGAAAATAGTTTTGTGCTGCAAATCTCGCTCCAATTTTTATAATGGAAGTTAACCAGAAAATAGGACAGGCTATAAAGACGCTGGTTTTTGGTTCTTTTTCCTAAAATGCATCTGTTTCTAAAAAAGCAGGAGAGAGCAGGCATCCTGATGAGACAGTGCTTGATTTTATCCAAACCCTGGATTATAGCTTAACTACACTTAGTGTGGCCCAAATAATCTCTTCCCTGGTAGCCTGGGTCCTCTGCAGACTTAGGGACAGAGAGCTACTCAAAGCAATAAACATCATCACTGGAGATTCCAAAAGGCCTATGGCAGCCCCCAAACTCCTCCATCCCAGCAGGCCCAGAGCCACTGATAATCTCAGCATTTCCTGGCCCTCTCTGTCTCTTTGCTTCTCTCTACCTCTGTTTTTCTTTCCATTTATATTCCTCACCTGCCCTTCCTCTTAACATGTAGCTGATTCCCTAAGGCATCGTGTTGCAGTAGAAAGACCTGGATGCTGGATTCTTACAGACCCTGGTTTAAATCCTGACTTTTACACTTATCATATCACTGATACCTGTTAAAATCTGTATTTATCACCTCTCAGAGCCTCAGTTTCTTCATTTGAAAGTGGGTATACTAGCTTGCCTCATTGGATGACATATTGAACAAAGTGCCCAGTATACAGTAGGTGCTTACTGAATGTTTGTCCTCTCCATCTCCTTTGTCCTTCTTTCTTCCCTCCATTCAGTTAAGGTGCTCCCTCTCATCCTCCCGTCTGCCTTTCCCTAACAGTACTGCCACAAAGGAAGAGCTACCAACTAAAGATCACCTGGGGCCAGGCACAGTGGCTCACACCTGAAATCCCAGGACTCTGGGAGGCTGAGGTGGGAGGATGGCTTGAGCCCATGAGTTCGAAGTGGCAATGAGCTATGATTATGCCACTGCATTCCAGCCTGGGTGACAGAGCAAGACCCTGTCTCTGAAAAAATAAAAACGAAAATTAAAAAAAAAATCATTTGGCCTGTGTGCGTAATCTGGAATTTCTCAATCAAACCACAGAGCCCCCTAAAATACAGGAAAAAAGGAAAGAAACAGCTAAGATACCCTCCTCCGCAGCATGAGTGATTTCTTCTGCAAATTACCCTCTTTAGTTTCTTCCCACTATTTTAGGACAACATTAATTACTAGGCAGAAACCAGAGAAACAAGTGCTGGGGACGAGAATCTGTTTGGTGACAGCTGAGCCCAAAATATTTTTCTAGAATAAACGCATCAACTGTCCATTAGCTTTCCAAGAAATAGGCTGGTTATTCCCTATACATAAAAAAAAAAAAAAGTAAGCGGGGCATTTGTACTCTATGAAATGTTTTTCAGAAGCATTTACCTGCTTCCCAGAAAGAAGCAAACAGAGGTATATTCATGGGCCAGTGTTAGACTGAAAGGGGGGTCTTAGCTGTGTGTTTAGACCTGTCCAACAATTTCACGAGGAAACTGTAAGGAAAAAGACAGGAAACTGGGAGGAAAAAGAAAGGGCCTGGATGATAGAACAACAGCATGAAACAACCCCCGTGGGCTGGAAGAATGGATCAAGACCAACAAGAAAAACTTCAGTAGGGCGGTATTTTTTAAATTGTCAATGGAATAAATCTAGAACATAAAGATGTTTTTAAGAAAAAGCAAACTTGTGGAAGGGCAGGTAGTGATTTAACAGACCAGTGGTGTCAATGATGTGATCAAAACTACCCAAAGAGCACAGGTAATTGGCAGAGGTTTAGAGCCCAGTATGGAGACGGAAAGATCCCAATGTATTCAGTGCTATTCAGACCACATGGACTTGTAGAAACTCTCTGTGGAAAGACAAATCTACCAGAAAAGAACATCCAAAGCTTGAGGGGATCTAAAATGTTTCACTTAAAAAAGAGAAGGTGGCCGGGTGCAGTGGCTCACTCTTGTAATCCTAGCACTTTGGGAGGCCAAGGCAGGAGGATCGCTTGAGCCCAGGAGTTTGAGGGCAACATAGGGAGACGCCGTCTCTACAAAAATACTTGAAAAAATAAAAGAGAAGGCAATTTGGAGTGGGAGAGCTATTTGGATATCTAGTTGACTGTCACAGAGATAATAAAACTAGTTATCTCCCAGGAACGTTGCAAGGACTGTAAGAGTTAATTCATGTACTCAGAGAGTCAGTCACATGGTAAGTGCTAATTAAACATTAGTTATTTTAATTATTAATCAAGTAATCTATTAATCAGTATTAATCTCCCATTTTGGTTGGAGATATCAGACTACTTTCTAATTTCATGTGTTTTAACGTAATAGAACCAATAGGTAAAAGTGGAAGGTTTTTAGTTCAAAATAAGAATGTTCTAAGAATGAGAGTTGCTGAAAAATGGGTTGGGATGTCCAAAGTCATTGTAAGTATTTAGGCCAAGGTTCAACGGGGCCTACCTATGAGGAGGGTTGGGGAAGGGATCTTCTACCTTGGATGAGAGATGAATTTGACCAGGACTAGCAAATGGACTTTGATCACTGATATTACTTCCAATGAACAGATAGTGGCTATAAAGTGTCATGTTGGCCAGGTGCAGTGGCTCACGCCTGGAATCCCAGCACTTTGGGAGGCCAAGGTGGGTGGATCACGAGGTCAAGAGATCGAGACCATCCTGGCCAATGTGGTGAAACCCTGTCTCTACTAAAAATACAAAAAATTAGCCGGGCGTGATAGCAGGCGCCTGTAGTCCCAGCTACTCGGGAGGCTGAGGCAGAATGGCGTGAACCCGGGAGGCGGAGCTTGCAGTGAGCCAAGATCACTGCACTCCAGTCTGGGCGACAGAGCGAGACTCCATCTCAAAAAAAAAAAAAAGTGTCATGTTGAGAAAGCTTCTGAAGCCATTTTGGGCCCAGGAGGAAAAATGTGAAAGATCCATTAGTAAAGTTTGTCAGGAGCAAAGATAAAGGGAATAGTGCTGGAAATTCAGACTGGATGATATAAAAATTCTTTCAATTCTGAGACTTTGATTCTGGCTCCATTTAAAAGTCTCCTTATAGGCCAGGCATGGTAGCTCATGCTATAATCCTAGCACATTGGGAGGCTGAGATGGGCGGATCATTTGAGGCCAGGAGTTGGAGACAAGCTGGGCCAACATCGTGAAACCTCGTCTCTACTAAAAATACAAAAAAATTTAGCCGGGAGTGCTGGTGTATACCTGTAATCTCAGCTACTCGGGAGGCTGAAGCAGGAGAATTGCTTGACCCTCGGAGGTGGAGGTTGCAGTGAGCCAAGATCACGCCACTGCACTCCAGCCTGGGCGAGAGAGCAAGACTCTGTCTCAAAAAATAAAAATAAAAATAAAAAATAAAAGTCTCCGCACCTACGAAGAGGATACTTAGGTGGAAGCCTTGGGCACATATGCTTATACAGCACACACCAACCAGGAGGCCCAATCACAATGTGGACAATAAAGAGCATTCTTTGTTCCAGAATGGTTTCAACTGTCACTGAAATCTGCCTCCGGCTCAATGTCAGCCAGAAGTCTGTGCTCAAAAATCTTTCTGTGAGGAACATCCTGGGAAACTGGAAATGTTCTCATGTAGGTTAGAAGTGAGAAGGAGGGAACTGAATTGGGATCCCGGCACTCTATTCCTAGAGTCGTCACTGACTCACCACATAACCTTGGACCAAAGTACTGGGCTGTCAGGGCCAACTCGCCCTCTCAGAAGGAAAATAGGACAGGCAAGAGCATTGATTATTTCTGTTCTTTCTGTTTGCAGGATGTGCCTAAGTGGGAACACTGTCTATTCACTCCAGATAAAAGACCCTAATTCTCTATTTGACCACGAGGTACATTTAACATTTCCATTGTAGTGTTGTTCTTAAGGCCACGGGGTGAATTCCTATGTGTGTTCACCAAATATACGTGTGTGTGTGTGTGTGTGTGTGTGTGTGTGTGTTTAGTATTAATTTTATTTTTTAAATTGTTTACAGAGGCAAAATACACGACATAAAATTTACCATTTTAACCATTTTTTAAGTGTATAGTTCAGTGGCATTAAGTACACTCATGTTATTGTGTAACCACCACCACCATCCATTTCTAGAACTTTCTCAAACTCCCACCCATATTTTTCATTTTCATTTTTAATTTTTATTTTGAGACAGGCTCTCACTCTGTCACCCAGGCTACAGTGCAGTGGTACCATCAGAGCTCAATGCAGCCTCAAACACCTGGGCTCAAGTGATCCTCCCACCTCAGCCTCCTGAGTAGCTGGGACTAGAACTGCACACCACCACACTTGGCTAATTTTTTTTTTTTTTTTTTTTTTTTGTAGAGATGCGGTCTCACTATGTTGCCTAGACTGGTCTCAAACTCTCGGCCTCAAGCAATCCTCACGCCTCAGCCACCCATATTTTTTAAAGTATCATTCAATAAAATATTTTATACTCACCCGCAAAAATGTCACTATACTTTTCAAACTTAACAGCATAACAATATTATTTCTATCCGCAAAGTGCCTCAGGAGCTATGGGTATCACGTGACAAAACCTCATCAGCCAGAACAGGGCATTCTGGTTAATTAAACTGTCAGGCTCACTAAGGGTTAAACAGAATACTCTTTGGAGTCCAATTTTTCATTATAAAGTGCATTTGTCCTTGCAGGTCAATCCTAAAGAACAAAGCGGAATCATCAGTGATTCAACACAGAGGGCTCTGGTTGGGGAGTGGGAGGTAGTCATCAATTTAAATAGCCATTCTCAGAGTTCTGTGAAAAGGTACCAGCCATCACGTAAGGGATGGGTTTAGAAGATCAGTCTGAGCTTGTCTATTATGCTTCAAAAGCAGGGCACACATTATTTTTAACTAAATTACCCAATGTTCAAAAACCTTCATGAAATTTGGTACTCAGAATAATCTGATAAAATTCTGCCCTGTGCAGGAAGCTAATTTGCATGGATGTCCTATCGGCATGAAACTTAATATACTTTGGATATTAGCTCTAAAGAACAATTTAACTCAATATTCATTCACCCATGTATTTAATAAACTTCTATTTGGCACACACTTACTATGTGCTTGACACTCCATTAAGCATCACATAGAAGGATAAAAATGACAGAGACCCTCTGGCCTTCATGACATAGTCTTTTAATGTGTTAAATACCTTAAGACAAGTATTATATGACCCCCATACTCTTACTTGAAAATTCTAATTTCAAAATATCTAATTTGGATCTGACAAATTGTCACTTTCAAAATTCCACCTGGAACGGAAAGCTAACTACTGCACATTCTCACTTACAAGTGGGAGCTAAGCTATGAGTATGAAGGCACACAAGTGGTATAATAGACACTGTGGATTCAGAAGGGGGAAGGCGAGGAGGGGAGTGAGGGATGAAAAATTACCTATCGGGTATGATATACACTATTTGCGTGACAGGTACACGAAAAGCCCAGACTTCACCACCACACAATTCACCCATGTCACCAAAAAAACACTTGTACCCCTAAAGCTATTGAAATAAAAAAATCTTTTAATGAAATTTGTTTACAAGTCCAGGCAGGGCACGGGGACTCATGCCTGTAACCCCAACACTTTGGGAGGCCAAGACAGGTAGATCACTTGAGCCCAAGGGTTTGAAACCAGCCAGCCTGAGCAACATGGGGAAACCCCATCTCTACAAATCAATACAAAAATTAGTCGAGCATGGTGGCATATACCTGTAGTCCCAGCTACTTAGGAGGCTGAGGTGGGAGGATGACCTGAACCCAGGAAGTCAAGGCTGCAGTGAGTAGTAATTGCTCCACTGCATTCTAGCCTGGGCAACAGAGCAAGACCAAAAAAAAAAAAAAGACTCCAGAGAGAAATGAGCTACCAGCTATGAAAAGACATGGAGGAAACCTGGATGCATATGACTAAGTGAAAGCAGCTGATCTGAAAGGCTACATCCTGTGTGATTCCAGATATGCAACATTCTGGAAAAGGGAACACTATGGAGACAGCAAAAAGATCAGTGGCTGCCAGGAGTTGAGGGTGGGGAGGGATGAACAGGCAGAGTACAGAGGGTTTTCAGGGCAGTGAAACTATCCTGTATGATACGGTAAAGGTGGATAACTGTCATTACACATTTGTCAAAACCCATAGAACATACAACACCAATAGCAAACCTAATTTAAACTATGCATTTGGGGTGATGACGATGTGTCAGTGCAGGCCCATTGATTGTAACAAATGGACACTCTGGTACAGGGTGTTGATAGCTGGGGACACTGTGGGAGGAGGAGACAGGGAGTATGTGGGAACTCTCTGTGCTTTCTGCTCAATTTTGCTGTGAACCTAAAGCTGCTCCAAAAAAAAGAAGCCTATTAAAAGAAAAAAAAAATCCACTTGGCCCTTCTCCCAGGTATTTCACACTCACCTCTTCCAGAAGCCTCTGTTTGAGCTCTCGTTCAGTCTCCAGCTTCTGCTGTAAGCTTCGGGCATTCATTTCAAGCATAGCATGCTTCTTCTCCAGGTCATTGAGCTAGACATTTGGAAAGATTGGCATAATGCCACACTTAGGAATGTTAGATGCTGACAACGTTTATGAATGTCCACGAACCTTCACGAAGAAAGAATATTGAGTTCTAAAGGTCAGAACGTAAAGGTTGCTTTTTTCTAAATACAGAAGTCCCTGTCACTGGTGAGTCTTCCATAGGTTATTATATGAGGATGGAAATTATTTCTAAGGGATGGCTCTTAAATATGGCTGTGACAAGTTCTAGGAGGATAACTGCTCAAGGACTTATTTATCTGACATGCTTTGGCTGAATTTAATTAAATAATCATACGCTGAATGCTTACTACCTGCATTATAGCTTTTAGGAAGAAAGGATAACCAAGCTCTCAAGGATCTTACGTCAACTCAGAAAGGCCCATAACTAGACATGTATGCAAATAATGACTGCTCTGTCAGCTTATAAGTTTGATAAGAAAGGCTTGGGAAAGAAATTCAACCCAATTAGGAGAAGATCAAGACAATAAGGTATTGCAAAGTCTGGAGCTTTAAAAGATATGAAGGACTTTGCTGCTTAACATTTTAAGAACAGTCAACTAGAAAAAAATATTTTTCACATTAAACATAAAAGGCCTCACATAGCTCTAATAAATCTAGTTTCCTCATGCTTAAAAAAAATGGTAACCCAGTTTCAGGGAACTCAGGAGCATTCCTGACTAGAGAGCTCTGGCCTTAAATCTAATAATTCTGCTTCTATTAATATAAGTATCTGGTAAGAAAATAATCACGGATGTCCATAAAGATTCATGTTTATCATATTGTTATTTATATGGTAAAATACTGGAAGCTCAAATTTCCAATACAAGTATAATGATTCAAGTAGGTACTTCCATGCAATTTATTTTTTTTAGAATCACATATTCAAAAAATATTCAACTCAGAAAAAACCTGAAGTTAAATGATTTTTAATAAAAACAGGTAAAGCTGTATATATAATGAAAATCTAATTTATAAAAATACATACGTATGTCTATGTATATGTGTGTATGCATAAACATAAGCACAGAGACTGCAAATAAATACACCAATAAAACAACAGCGATGGGTGACCAGCCATTATTTCTTTTACTTTTCTGTGGTTTCTATATTTTCCACAATGACCCAAATAATTATTTTTCTATCATGAAATAACAAAGTTATAGAAAATATAAAATCAGATCGTTATTTTATTTTGTGTGTGTATGTGCATGAAAAAGAGTGCCTATGTATGCATCTGTGTGTTCATACATAAAAGTCCTCTGATCTTCACTTTCGTGATCTGTACGCTGAAGCGCCTATTCTGTATCTCTCTCAAGATTATTAGCTAAAATCTCCAAAACATCGTTTATGACTATAAATGTAATATGGAGAGGCACATGGATGGAACACGTGTATTTCCGATGTGAAATACTGAGAACCAGCATGCGTCATCAGACCCTATCACGACCCTGAACTTGGAACACGGAGAAGCTGAGCTGCCTATTACTGCAGCAATGGGATGAGCATTAGTCACTGCCACCAAGAACTTCCCAAAGATGCACAGCATTCAATCCATAAAGCCTTCTGGAAATAGGATGCCAGACAACCAGAGAGTAGAACACCCAGATCAAAATTCGAACTTCAAGGGCCTAGACACACAGATTTTAAAAAGTCACTGGCCGACTGTGATCACTGGGTACCCACCGCACCCACCCACGCTACTGCCAACCAAAAATGTCCCATGGTAAGGCAAAACCATGGGACATTTTTGGAGTGCATGAACATATGTTTATGAAATATGTTTGCCATGGATTGCATTTGAATTTTTATCAAGCGTGCCTTTAAAAGAAGGAAACGAAAATGTTTTCCTAAAAAGCAGAAGGGGTGGGCGCTGACCTTGTCAGAGAGGCTCTCGGCCTTCAGCTTCTGCTCTTTGAGAGCCTGCTGCAGAGCGAGAATCTCAGCCTTGTGCTCCTTCACTGCCAGCTCCACCACCTGGCGAGACTCGGTGATCCGCTGATCGGCTCTCGCCCTGCCAGAAAGACACAGGTCAGCTTTTGGTAGCCCCCCAACAGCTGACCTGCGGAAAGAAGGCTGGTCCATCTCTAATCCTGACGAGCAACTAAACAGGCTGCAGGCCAGAAAGATGCCCAACCTTGACTCTTAGTTCCAAACTGTCTTCCTTTCCAACAGCTTACAAAGCAAAGATTTGACCCATGTTAGGCTTGGGTAAGGAAAAACAAAACAGGCCAGGCACGGTGGCTCATGCCTGTAATCCCAGCAGTTTGGGAGGCCAAGGTGGGTGGATTACCTGAGGTCAGGAGTTCAAGACCAGCCTGGCCAACGTGGTGAAATCCCATCTTTACTAAAAATACAAAATTAGCTGGGTGTGGTGGCGTGCGCCCCTAAACCCAGCTACTCGGGAGGCTGAGGCAGGAGAATCACTTGAACCCAGGAGGTGGAAGTTGCAGTGAGCCGAGATCACACCACCGCACTCCAGCCTGGGTGATAGAGCAAGACTCCGTCTCAAAACAAAACAAAATCAAAGTTAAATGTTTTTGGGTACTCATCAAGAAACTGAAATTTGAGGCTGGGTGCGGTGGCTCACGCCTGTAATCCCAACACTTTGGGAGGCTGAGGTGGGCAGATCACCTGAGGTCAAGAGTTCGAGACCAGCCTGGCCAACATGGTGAAACCCCATCTCTACAAAAGATACAAAAAATTAGCCAGGCATAGTGGCTCATGCCTGTAATCCTAGCTACTCAGGAGGCTGAGGCAGGAGAATTGCTTGAACTCGGGAGGCAGAGTTGCAGTGAGCCGAGATGGCACCACTGCACTCCAGCCTGGGCAACAAAGCAAGACTCCATTCTCAAAAAAAGAAAAAACGAAAGTGAAACTTGAATCTGATGAGTGTCTCCATAAATAATGCTAAAGAATAGAAAAACCAGAAGCAAAATAGGAAAAAAAAAATCACTTCCCTTTCCCCATTTAGGTATCATGCTTCCTAATTCCACACTTTGGCTTATACAATCTCCTCCACTGGCCATTCCCTCCTTTGCTACTCTGCAAACTCAAATCTTACTCAGCCTTCAAGGATAAATTCAAATGCTATGATCTCCATAAAACTATTCCCACTTTCTCTTCTCAGGAGCAACCTCACCTTGTTCTGTAACCAAAGCATAACTGTATTTCTCTCCTAAATATATATATACTTTTTTTTTTTTTTTTGAGATGGAGTCCCACTCTGTCGCCCAGGCTGGAGTTCAGTGGCGTGATCTCAGCTCACTGCAACCTCCACCTCCAAGATTCAAGCGATTCTCCTGCCTCAGCCTCCCAAGTAGCTTAGACTATAGGCACGTGCCACCAAACCCGGCTAATTTTTGTATTTTTTGTAAAGACAGGATTTCGCCATGTTGGCCAGGCTGGTCTCAAACTCCTGACCTCAAGTGATCCACCCACTTCGGCCTCCCCATCTCTCCTAAATATCTGAATCCATATCTCCTCCAGTAGACTCTTAGGCTCTTGAGGACAAAGATTAACAATTATATTTTACTCATCTCAGTATCCCATATAATACCAAAACAGAAAAAAGAAAAAAAAGGAAAAGAAAGGCACGATCTTCCACAATTGCCCTGAAAGCAGACATGAAATGAAAGCAGACTAATGCTAGTCTTCCTGAGAACAGTTCATAATTATACCTTCCATGTATGGTCGTGTATTTCTTGATGCTGAAGCCAGATCCTAACCCAAAAATGATCTCTGTAGGTCCCTAGAAACAGCTAGGATAGGAGCTGGACTTGAGGGTGGGAGGGAAGGGGTCTGTGGGAAAACAACCAGAACTTACAATGAGGATGGGGGAGTCTAAGGATTCAGAAGGAAGCTGGAATAGGAGACTTAAACAGCAGTCCCTCACATCAACAAATACCCTGAGTGGGGAAGCTGGGAGGATCTACAAAAAGGAACTATTTCTACCATTTCTTTTGAAATGTAAGGGTTTTCATCTTTTACCTCCAAACTTTTGGAGCTCAACTGAACTTTGCGTAATCCATCTGACATATTTAGTTAAGCCTACTATGGCCAAGCAAATGTGAGAGATACCCAAGTGAGTGTAATACAGACTAATTCATTGATCGATATTTCTATGGATAGCTAATCTTGCTTAAGGAGTTCAGAGAATCACAGGAAGGTAAGTTTCAGAGGAAGGTGACATGAGCAAGTTGATGAAAAATGGATCCGATTCAGCTGTGCAGACAGGAAGTCACGGGGCACACACTAGCCCATATCGTGCCTTTGTACAAACTGGAAAGCGGCACCCGTCCTTCTAGACCATTTCTTTCCATCTGTGAAATGTCACAATGTACCAATTTTGTCAGAAAGAAAACACTTTTCTGCCATGAGCTGTGTAAAACTGTCATAACAACTCTTCCAGTCTATGACATCTTTAATGTGACCAGCAACCCTTAGAACTATGGAGTACGCAATTGTGCCACTGTGGCCCCACAGGAAGGGAAATCTATACTGGGGAACTGTGGAAACAAAAGTGAGAAAGCAGAGGAACGATACTGCCTGAACTGATTATTATCATTTCCTACTAAGAAAGGAGAAAAAAAAAAAAAAACCAGCCAGGTGTGGTGGCTCACGCTTGTAATCCCAGCACTCTGGGAGACCAAGGCAGGTGGATCACTTGAGGTCAGGAGTTTGAGACCAGCCTGGCCAACACGCTGAAACCCCGTCTCTACAAAAATACAAAAAAAATTAGCCGGGCATAGTGGTGCACACCTGTATTCCCAGCTACTTGGGAGGCTGAAGAAGGAGAATTCCTCCCACCCTGGAGGTGGAGGTTGCAGTGAACTGCGATGGTGCCACTGCACTCCAGCCTGGGTGACAGAGACTCTGTCACAAAAAAAAAAAACAAAAAAAACCCACTAAACTATTCTTGTACAGCAGTGGTTCTCAACTGGGGACAATGGAGACACAGGGGATATTGGGGGCAATGTCTAGAGACATATTTGTTGTCACAACGTGGGAAGGGGGTTGTTGGTGGCATCTAGTGAGTAGAGACTAGGGATGCTGTCCTGTCCTACAATGCACAGGACAGCCCCCATAACAAAGAATGACCCAGCCTGACATGTCAATAGTGCCAAGGTTGAGGAACCCTGGGGTGGAGGGAAGACCAGGATTAAAATGGTAATGGTTTTGCTATGGTCTTGCTATGGTCACTCTGACAAGAAACCTCATGAGAGTTTTCTGCACAGAAAACAGAGGTATTTGCCCTGATGCCCAGGCCTCTGCATGGGGAAAACAGATACCAGTCATAGCCACAGAATCCAACTCACACTATCTACGTTTACAACTAGGGTGACCACCCTATCCTGGTTTGCCCAAGAGTCTCCTGATTTTTAGCACCAGGAGGCTTGTGACCCAGGAAACTTCTCAGTCTCGGCGGGAATAGCTGATCACCCTGTCCACAACTCTCAGGTCGATCCTCCTGCGGTCACCTGTCATGAGCTTTCCACAAACACAAAGCCCCACCTGCTCTGTTTCTCGGTGTCCAGCATCCTCTGCAGCTCTCGAACCCGACACTCAAACTGGGATTTCTCATCACCCAGGACGCTCCTCCAGGCCTCCCACTGCCGCTCTTTTTCTAGCAGCTCATCGTTTAGGGCCTCCAAATCCATGACCTGTTCCTCCAGCATGGTGCACGTGGTCTTCAGAGCCTCCATCGTCTGCAAATCAGTAGCACTGATTTGTGCCTTGTCTTTAAACAAGGATTTCCTGGAGATTACTTTGGTCGGGTCAGTTTCAGAAAAGCACAAGTTTCTAACTACAGTTTGAAATGCGGTTTGTCTTTTGCTTCTGCAGCCCAAGGGGACCAGGCAAGAATGGATGAAGGGCCAGTTCTGCAGCCACCTTAGAGGCAGGATCCAAAGCAAAGCCAGGGGAAGTGACCAAGCTTAAAATCAAGCCATTTACATTGATCCCCCAAAGCATTTGATTTTGTTTTTATCTATCTTTATTTTTTCGAGACAGGGTCCAGCTCTGTCACCCAGGCTGGAGTACAGTGGCATGATCACAGTTCACTGCAGCCTCGACCTCCTGGGTTCAAGCGTTCCTCCCGCCTCAGCATCCTGAAAAGCTGGAACTACTGGCATGCACCACCAAGCCCAGCTAATTTTTATCTTTTTTATTTTTATTTTTTTTAAGAGATGGGGTCTCACTATATTGCCCAGACTGATCCTGAACTCCTCGGCTCAAGTGATCCTTCTGCCTCGGCCTCCCAAAGTACTGGGATGACAGGGAAGAGCTGCCACACTGGCCCTATTTTTTAAAATCAAAATTAATAAGAACTACACACTTTTAAAATACATTTTTAAAACCCTAAAGACTTGGAAACAAGACATGATTTTAAAAAGAGCCCAATTACTGTATGAGGTTCAGTGTTGGAACCCCTGGGAGAACGCACCGAGCACTCCTAAAATCCTTCTAAAAGTCCTCCAGGGATCTCACGACCTTGTTAACCCTCCTTACTTGCTTCTGGCTGGTAAGCTGCATCTCTCGTTCCGTGATCTCCCGGCGGAGATGGTCCACTTCACTTCGCAGTTGTACAATCTCGTCGTTGGCGCCAGAAGCCTCATCGAGTTGTTTGGACAAGTAGAAGTTTTGGTTGTTGAGTTCAGCGTTGTCCTCGGTCAGCTGGTTTAGCTGCTCCTCCAGGTCTGTGATTACCTAAAAGAGGAAAGGAATCCAGTTACACGCCAAGCACATTCATTTCAAATAAGAAATTGCTTCTAGGGCTATGGATTTCTGAACCCACGTGACACTGGCAATCAACGTGCCGCTCATGAGTTTGCCCACCTGACCTTGAGAGCCATGTCCAAGCTCCTATGCCCAGCCACTTAACTCTAAACACGAGCAGTGGAAGAAAAAGACTCAGTTTCTCTCTAACTCAGGACACATCTAAAAAATATGGCAAAAGCAATCAAAAGTAATCACTGCATGAAACGGATGACTTCGAATGAGATCAAATTGACGGAAATAATATAATGTGGAAAGAAAATGCAAATTAAGAATAGACTGGTATCACCATCCACTAATTAAGCTAAAAATGCCCATGACACTATCACTAGGACCTTATTATTGGAGATGGCCATAGTCTTAGAAAGCAAAATGAAGTTCTTATCAAGGAAGACTGACAGGGAAAGACACCAGGAGTTATTTCGATAATATCACAAGCAATAAATTTAATTTCATACAACAAGGAAAAAAACTTCAGGGAAACTCAGAAAAACCCTGAAAATACAATACACTGTACTATAGCATGACTTTAATGGATTTTACTATACAGTTGGCTATCAGACAATGGGAAGCCATGTATATGAAATTGTTATTTTATTGAGAGAGATTTAATCGGGGTTTGCTAAATTACTCTCCTGCTCAGTAGCAGAATGACTTCAATTTCAGAACATTTAGCTTTCCTATTCTCTTTGCTGAGATTTAGTATTACGGCTTGCAGAGAGCTTTTATGTATAATACTTTGGAAGTTTAAGGGCAATTTTCTAATAATAGTTGGACTGAGGCACACAGGCAGTAAATTAAATTTTACATAACAAAAAGAAGGAAATTAAAAGGAAATGCTGTTAAGCCTACAGTTATTAATTGTTTCCAATTTTCAAACCTAGAGCCGATTTCGTTTATGAAATGTTGCCATTGCTTTCATGACTAATTCCCTATTTTAACCCTCTTTGATTATCAATTTTAAAAAAAATCTTCCCAGGCACATGAAATTAAAGAACATCAATTAAGTACACTTGTCCACAAATGTACTCAGAGGAGATACAACTTTTCATTTTGTTAACTGAGCTGATAACCTTTTAGTGTATGGTCTAATGGTCTAGTAATTTGCTTTTTAATGTCAAAAGCCACATTAATTCCTATGTACGATTTTGAAGTACACTGTCAGCTACAAGAGGGGGAATAAAAGTTATCTGGTCAGGTTCTTAGCTCAGATACATTCTTTATCAAGGAAGACAAATAAGGAAAATCTGTACGTTTGCCATTCCTAACAGACACTTATGACTTGCAGGGTCCCTGCCTTTCCCTTTCTGTGGCATGTTAAATCTCCTAAAACCAGAAACAATGAATAAACAATGCCCACTAGTTCAACTGGTCTCCTTCCTGTACGTAGTAAACCCATTCCTTAAGATGTTTTTCATAATGTCTCCATTTAACTACTAATTCCGCCCCCTACCTCTTTCCCAAAGAAAAATAAGACAGGCAAGCTGGCTTGGAAGATATAAAATGGATTCTGGAACCCCCAATAAGCCATCTGACCTTTGCTGGGTTGGTTTCTTCATCTGTGACATGGGAGTGAACACTATATTTACTCATCTGCTTTTACCTTTTTAATTATTTTAATTTTCTTGCATGTTATTTGACCTTAATGCACCATGTAAACATGAGGTCAGGAGATCAAGACCATCCCGGCTAACACGGTGAAACCCCGTCTCTACTAAAAATACAAAAAATTAACCAGGCGTGGTGGCGGGCACCTGTAGTCCCAGCTACTCGGGAGGCTGAGGCAGGAGAATGGCATGAACCCGGGAGGCGGAGCTTGCAGTGAGCCACAATTGTGCCACTGCACTCCAGCCTGGGTGACAGAGCAAGATTCCATCTCAAAAAAAAAAAAAAAAAAAAAAGCCTCTTGGGGAATAAATAGACTAGACTATAGAAAGTCTACTCACATGAAAATACATCATTGCCAAAATAATTTACTTGCCATTCAAGGATGTACTTACGACTTTGGGTACCTGCTTTCTTTGATTCACGAAAAAAATGCAATTTATCATTTGTGATGGTAGCCCATTTCTGCCACCTCTTCTTTTTCTCCCAAAGTTATATTATAAAATGCTAAAGAAGAAACACTTGAAAAAGGGCAATTTTGTATCACTCAATTGAGATGGGCCCATTGGAATAAGAAGGGTCTTTCTATTTCCCTGTTGTCATCCAGTTTTCAAGGGTTCTCACGCCTCTAATTATATTTCCGGTTTGTGATTGCTGGTTCTATATTTGGTCATCATCTCTATTTTGCCCATTTGACAAGAGAAGTGTTACATGTTTTTGTAAAGTACCCATGCCGAGATTTAAGGCATTTTAATTGATTTGGACTTTTTATACACATATTCTATCTACCCAAGCCATAACACATTTAGCTTGTGACCTTGTTTCAAGTTGCTGGAATCATGATATTAAATGTTGGACACACCCACACACACACACATACGTTACTGAGTTTACAGATATTAAACTGACTTATGACATAGGCAGTAAATTAATGGTCTTCGTGGATTTTTTAAAAAAGGCATAACAACAGGCAATGTTCACTACTGTCCTTTGAAGTAGGTATTATTTTATTTCTATTTTATAGATGGGGAAATTGGGGAAACAGAGATGCTAGGTAACTTGCCCAAGGTCACTGCTAGTAAATAACAAAGCCAGAATTTGAAACCAACACTAAAACTCAAGAATCTACATTCTTGCCCCCTGAACCATACTGCCTGTCTAAAATAGGGATAGAAGTGTTTATTCACTTTTTTATTCAGATCTTTGAAAACTGAAATGATGGAGGTAAGATATATTGACCATTCAGGACAACCCCTCTTGATTTTGATCCAGGGAATGTGCAAGGAAAATTGTTAGGTCTACTTTCTGGTCCTGGGTATATTCTCTACCCACCAAGGACAAATGATTTGTTTACTATGAGTCTGTTAACCTTTTAACCCCAAAGATAGAGGGTAAAAAAGAGAAACTGAAAGGCTGATTCCATCTTAGCAGCAAAAAAAGATGAGCAAAATATCTTCACAATGCAGGGGCCAGCAGAGCTTTCTTATATGCTGTTTTTACAGATGAGAGGTCTTGGTACAGTTCTAAGACAGAAGATATAAAAAAAAAAGATCTAAGCTGGACGTGGTGGCTCACACCTGTAATCCCAGCACTTTGGGAGGCTGAGGCGGGTGGATCACCTGATGTTGAGAGTTCAAGACCAGCCTGACCAACATGGAGAAATCCCGTCTCTAGTAAAAATACAAAATTAGCTGGGCATGGTGGCACATGCCTATAATCCCAGCTACCCAGGAGGCTGAGGCAGGAGAATCACTTGAACCTGGGAGGCGGAGGTTGTGGTGAGCCAAGATCACGCCATTGCACCCCAGCCTGGGCAATAAGAGAGAAACTCAATCTCCAGAAAAAAAAAAAAAAAGATCCACTCTCAGTGTCAAAAAGAAAAAAAAACAACTCTGTTTGGGCTTATCTGTTGTTTTTCAGTGCTATCATGGTTCTGAGAAGAAGATGTGAACCTCTCACACCTAACTGGACGACCAGGAGAGGAAAATTACCAGGTAAAAGTCCAATGGCATGTTAGGGGTGAAGAAACCAGTCAGATAATGAGCATCAGGCTAAACAGACACAGGACTGAAATCCTATTTTAATGCCTGGTTCTCTTCTGAAGGCAGCTATTTGCATATTATTTATTTTTAATCTTATAGCTGACAGATTGATTCATAATTAAAACTGTGTCATATGTTTGCCCACCAACTCCCCTCTAAAACAGACTTAGGTAGGGTTTTAGGTGCCAGATTGAATCAAATCCTTTTTAAATGTCTTCAAAATATAGAAATGGTCTGAGCTTAAAAATCTTACTGTGCATGAGCTTTTTGAAAGCTGAAGAGAGCTCCTATCAATTGAGTTATTATGGGAGTTGTGGGAACTCCCATAATAACTCATTTTTAAATGACAAAGATGACATTTCCTAGCGGAGACAATCTTGGGCAATGCCAAAAAAGAAAGGAACCTCCAACACACTCCTCTGAAGTGTCTTTAAAGCGGTCTTGAACTTGCAAAAGTATAATTGAGACCTACTATTGTGGCCAAATGTTGTTCTAAAGTAGTGGTTTTCAAACTTTTTAAAGTAGCAGCAGAGCCATTTTCCAAACAAAAGATTATATTATAAGCCCAGGAGAATAAAATAATAGTAGTAACCAATGTTGTTTAGTACTTTCTATGGATCAGGCCCTGTGCAAGCAGTTTGCACGTATCTCATTTAATTCTCGCAGCAACCTTATGAGGGAGGTACTACTACCAAATCCCATGACTCAGTGTTCCATAAGTTGTATTGTTTCTGAAATGTGGATACGTGGTATACTGGAACCAGCAGCTCTCTCTCTTCCCTCACCCAGCCCCCAAAGAGCAGTTATTAAATAAATTATGCATCCTACAATCAATGAGCGTACTGATTGGAACTGAGGGTATACAATGTTATCTCCATTTTACAGACAAAGAAACAGAGGCTTAGTAGGATAATACACGTAGGTTACTAAGAGGCCAATTTATAATCTGAACTCTATCTGATTCCAGAGCCCATGACTTAGACTACTAAGTTACCCAGCTCCTCTGGCTGAAATGTGGGTGAAGGGCATCTCTCTCAGGTTCACACACACACACTTGGGAAGGCCCCCATAGGCTTCGCCACAGAACACAGAGGTAAATGAAGCAAAGATTAGAAGTCACCTTTCCAGAAATGCAAATTTGGAGAGCATTAGAGTTACATGAGAGAGTAATCAAATGCATTCTACATACTAGTGTATTCCACTAAAACTAAACTTCCAATTTTTAAAATGGGGGACAAGATGAATTACAAAGGGGTACAAGGAAACTTTTGAGGGTCATGAATACAATAAATATTTTGTTTTTATCGCTCAAGGATAAAATTTGGATAATCTTATTATCCAAAATAATAACAAAATTCATTATTTTGATTGTTTTGCTGTTTCACAGTTATACACACATTTTAAAACGCATCAGATTATAGTACACCAATTATACCTCAATAAAACTGTAAAAAAAGTTTTTTAGAAAGTTCTTATGCCAAAAGACTAAAAAAGGAAAAAAGAACTCCAGATGAATGGAACAGGATTACTAATGCACACATTTTTTAAAATCCAAGCTTATATAAGGAAAAAATAGTAATATAAAAAATTCCATAGTCATAAAATGATCTACATTTTATTCAGTGGTCATTCACGTGCATGTATGTAATATAAGCAAATAACTCTTGTGTAAAATAAGAAATGAAGACAACAAGAAACTAAAATCCTAGGGCAGAAAACTACCAGAATGTCACCCCCCAACTCCTCAAGGAAGGGAGGAGGGATGGAGGAAATCCACAGACATTTTAAGGCAGGCCCATCCCGATCCACCATCACATCAGGAAATACAGACCAAAAAACTGGTCTGTCAGTTCCCTACTAAAGTCAAACAGAGGCAAATCTCATGACCTAGTAATTCTTGGGGATATGTTCACCAGACGTAAGTGCTCACAGCCACCAAAGGCCTTGTGTAACGGGGTTTCCTAACAGCTTGATCCATTATGGAAACAATCCAAATGTCTACCAACAAGGAGAATGGATAAACAAACTATAGTTCTATTCATACACCAGAAACACCACACAGTGATAAAAAAAAAAAAGAACAAATTATTGATAGGTACAGCAACATGGAGGAACCTCACAAAACATTTAAGCGAAAAAAAAAGCTAAGCCCCAGAGAGCACATCCTCTGTGATTCCATTTATATGACATTCAAGAACAGGCAAGACTAAACTATGGTTATCAGAGGTCAGCATAGTGGTTACCCTTTGGGTGAAGGATGATGATGGGAAGGGGACATGAGGGAGCCTTCGGGGACTAAGAAAGTTCTGTATCTTGATCTACATTGGGGTTACCCAGTTGTCTATCTGTGTAAAAATTTTATTGAGCTGTATACTTAAAATTACTACATTATTATGTGCTTTACTAGATACATTTTATATCTAAATTAAGAAAAAAATACCATTAGGACTTAATATTTCATTTACAGTAGCTAAAGAGGAAAGAAAGGGCTCATAACAAGAAAATAAAATATGTACGTGTGTGGAGGCTGGGAGGTGTCTCTGGAAATTCACAAATGCAAATAATACAAACAAGGACAAGATCACTGAGGACTAAGAAGGTAATAAAGTGACAAAAAGGCCAAAGAAAAGAGAGGGCACATGAATAAGGAGAACATCCCCATCTTCTGAAAGGGGCCTATTTCAGTTCTTCACTCTGATCAAAAATAGACTGAATTCCCACTGACCCTACTCTATTATATAACCTATGGAAGATGCTTATCCACTCATAGAATTTACTTCTCTCAATATAAATAACATCTCCCAAAGAGTCCTAGATTTTGAATTTGCATGTTGGAAAGCCAAATTTTGCCTGGTAGAAAGTTACAATTTCTAGGTCTCCAGGAGAAGAGCTCATTGGTCTTTCCTCCGCAGGGGCAGCAATCTGGAGAAGTCTCACAGATACAACTGCCCTGGTGACAGGGGAGTCTCTGACCTGGGCTAGCCATGGAACCTTCTACATTGGGGCAGGAGGTGGAACTGCCTTGGGATTTTTGTTGCGGCTGCTGAAACCTATTAGTTGTTCCACTAATAGAATTATTTTGACCCTTCCAACTATCCTCTTCCCCAAAACATGAAGAATGGTTTCAGTTTTTGAAAACTGGAAGAACCCCCAAAAACAGGTTATCTAGGGCTCAAAAACTCCAAATAAGGTTGATTGCATTATCTTCTTCAAGCTGCAAGTTCGTATCAAAACTCAGTCACCAATATTTTAAAGAGACGTCCCCTTTTCCTTCTCTGTTTTAGTTTCATGTTATTTTAATCGTCTTTGGGTAATTAATACTCACAGTACAGCTGTTACGAAGAGCATCAAATTTGCGCTGGATTTCATCTCTATGTGCCTAAAAGGTAAGAAGTTGATTATAAATTTTTCATAGGGTAGAATACAATTCTACATGCTACGGGTCAAATATAGAGAATAGCAATTTGCCTGGAAAGCCGAGAATGCAGCACCAGCATCCGTTTTTCTAAGAACTAATTAATCAAATCATCCCCAACACCAGAAATAAGTTACAGGAATACACAATGCTGTGTTAATAACAATTAATTCTTTAGACCACACATGCACACCCTGTACAAATATTTTTAACATTTATATTAACACCTACAGACTATTAGGAGAAAAGGGAAAAAAAAGCAATAAAGGATGAAGTTTTACTCTCCTTCATTTGTCCTATTCCCATTCTGAAAAGATGAGTATTTTCCCTCTTCCCTCCAACTGACTCCTCCCCAGCCTACTCCCTGACACAAACACACACACATACACACAGAAACGCACACACAGGACAATAGCCAAGACAAAGGGACTTTGTGTGTGTGTTGTTTTTTCATTAAAAGCTGCGGACATTCAGAAAACTCTACATCGGCCTTGAAATAAATATATATAGGCTTTCTCCAGGACAAAGCTGCCTTAAACCAGCAGCATTTTTTCAGTTGACAAGGACTTTTTTAGTGCATACTATATGCTTGACACCGTGGAAGGATATAGGCATCCATGACCCATGCCTTCATTCTGGTGAGGGAAGATCAGAAATGAATAAGTGCGTGATTAGAGATTGGGACAAATGTTATAAAGAAAACAAATAGGGACCAGTTTAAAAAAAAAAAAAAAGGAATAAGAAAGGTAGGTAGAAACTTACTTAGATGGGATGGTCAAGGAGGGCTTCTCTGAGGAGGTGGCATGTAAGCTGAAACCTATAGGATGATGAGGAGCCAGCCATGCAATGGACAGGAGACGGCAGAGGGAGCAGCAGTTGCAAAGACCCTGAGGCAGGAAAGGGTCTGGTGCATTTGATGAACAACAACAACCAAAAAAACTGAGTGGCTAGAGCAGAGTTTTTCAAACTGCAAGCTGTGACCCAATAGCAAGCATGACAAGTGGGGTTTTTTGGTTTGTTGTATCCAGTGAAGTAGAATAAAAAAGATAGAATTGAAAACATCAGAATGTGCCTTGAGTAGTAAACATGAGGTCTGTTATAGGAAACTTCTGCTTTAGATACTATAACTAACCAAATTTAAGGTACTTTCCATGGTAAAACCTAATTTTATGTAACATTAAGAAAGAAAAAGTGCTGTTAAACTATGACATGTTTATGTCTGTATATGACTGTAATATGCACCTTGATTTCAGATACCTTAGAAACAGTGAAATACAGTATATATACTCCCTTCTATTGCATTGCAAGTAAAATGTATTCTGTGGGTTGTGGTCAACTTTTGAAAAAGCACAGCAAAGAAGAAAAAAAAGTAGCCCAAGATGATCACAGGGACCAAGGCAGAGACCAAGAATCTGTAAGGTCCAGTAAAGAATTTAGGTTTCATTCAAAATTCAATTAATTGAAAACCAATGGAAAATTTTAAGAAAGAAAGTGACGGATTTTACTGTTGTTTTAAGATCACTGTAGATGTTACAGGGAGAAGAGGATCAAAATAGAACAAAGGTAGAACGTAGCAGGGTAACCGCTAAAGGTATTGTTACTGTCATTCAAGCGAGAGATGATGGTGGCTTGGAGAAGGATGGTGGCAAAAACAAACAAACAAACCAAACAGAAAGTGGATGAAACTGAGATCTCCTTTGAAAACATAAGGAAAAGGACTTACTGATAGATGTGTGGCCAAGAGGAAAGAGGAGTCAAAGATGCCCTAACAGACTTTTCACTTGATAGACAAAGTGGATATGGTCCCATCTGCTTATGTATGAAAACCCAAATAAGAACCCGGAACCCAGTTTAGGGCAGATGTAAGAGTGATCCTTCTATTTAATTATAAAAAAAAAAAAAGTCTCCATAAGAAGGTCTATAAGAGGCCAGGCGCAGTGGCTCACGCCTGTAATCCCAGCACTTTGGGAAGCCGAGGCGGGCAGATCACGAGGTGAGGAGATTAAGACCATCCTGGCTAACAGGATGGTCTCTACTAAAAAATACAAAAAATTAGCCGGGTGTGGTGGCAGATGCCTGTAGTCCCAGCTACTCTGGAGGCTGAGGCAGGAGAATGGTGTGAACTGGGAGGCAGAGCTTGCAGTGAGCTGAGATCACGCCACCGCACTCCAGCCTGGGCAACAGGGCGAGACTCCGTCTCAAAAAAAAAAAAAAAAGTCTATAAGATAACTGAATCAAAAATTTTAGAGCTGTGATGTTTTTTCTAATATGTCTATTTTTCCATAAATACTGTTGTAAGTTTATAATGGCAGATTAGATACTTTAGAAGAAAAGATTAGTGAACTTGAAGACAAGTAGAAACAAAGAAGTAGAAGACAAGAAGTAGAAACCAAAATGAAACACAATGAGAAAAGAAAAAGGCATTTTCAAAAAATGCAGAGCATCAGGGAGTTGTGGACAACTTCAAGTAGCCTAACACACATGCAATTAGAGACCCAGAAGGAGTACAGGAGACAGAAAAAATATTTCAAGAAATAATGGCCACAAATTTTCCAAAGTTGATGAAAGCCATAAACCCACAGATGCAAAATATTCAACAAGTAAGTACCAAGCATAAGAAATGTGAAGAAAATTAACCTAAAGCACACTATAATGAAACTGTTTAAATCCAATAATAAAATCTTAAAAAAAAAAAACAGCCAGAGAAAAATACATGTTACATTAAGAGAAACAAAAATGAGAAAGACAGATTTCTCACCAAGATGGGGAGAAGGAGTGGGCATGAAAAGCCAGAACACAGTAAAGCAATATCTTCAAAGTGCTGAAATAAAAAACAGAAGAAACAAGCAAAAAAAAAAAAAACAAAAAAAAAAAAAAACAAAAAAAAAAAACCTGTCCACATAGAATTCTATACCCAGCAAAAATACCTCTTAAAAAATGAAGGTAATATAAAAACTTTTTCAAACATACAAAAGTTGAAGGAATTTGACACCAGCAGACCTGTGCTATAAGAAATGTTAAAGAAAGTCCTTCCGACAGATGGAAAATGGCAACCAGAAATTTGGATCTACACAAATGAATGAAGAGCCCTGGAGAGATGGTAAAACAAAACAAAACAAAAATAGATTAGTTGCTGAAAATAGCCAGAAGAGAATTATAGTGTTCCCAATACAAAGAAAAGATAAATGTTTGAGGTGATGGATATCCCAATTACCCTGATTTGATCATTACACATTGTAGGCATGTATCAAAATGTCACATGTATCTCAAAAATATGTATGACTGTGATTATCAATTAAAAAATGTATAAAATACCAAAAAATAGATAGTTGCATAGACAGAATCACAGACAGATTTATAAATAAAAAGATATTGTTTAGAATTGACTTCCTAAATAACTAGCCTATATTCTATGGACTAATTTAACAGATCTTAATTTTTTTTCTAAAAATCTACCTGCTTTTTGCCCAGCAATAATGAGAGATTTATTCCTTTGTTAAGATAAGAATACTGCTTATCCAAAGTAAGACTGTGGCTATCTGCACTATGTCAAAATCTCATCTGTGACCAAGAAGCAGCCTAGACCCAAGGACCACACAACCCCCTTTAGTGTCTTCCATGATCACCAAAAACCAAAGGCAAGGATTCTTCCTAGAGAAAGAATAAGGCCCTTATGTTAACAGATTCTTGGTCAGGAATCGGCAAATTTTTTCCTTAAAATGCCAGATAAGGAAATTTCCTTAAAATTTCCAGAGCATCCAGTCTTGGTTAGAACTACTTAACTCTACTCTTCTAGAGCAAAAGCAGCCACAAACGATATGTAAACAAACGGACATGTTTGTTTCTAATGTGTTCTAATAAAACTTTATTTACAGAAAACAGTGACAGACTAAAATTTGGCCTGTAATTTGCCAGTCTCTGCTCTAAATGACTATTTGGTGTGAAATCTCTCAAAAACAGAAACAGGAAGCTGAGAGTGGAGTTAGCTCCTTCAAAGCATAAGTGGTGACCATAAAAAAGCTCACTGGCTTATCCACAGGGACAGAAGCCCTATTCCACTTTCTTATTAATAGCAAAGTTTCAAATAACACAGCACCATTAAAAACTCATTTAACTCTCCCACTGGAGTCTGAAATTTCAGTCATTAATACTGATCCATTTCCATTAAAATTAACCATTATGGGGCCTTTGGATCATGTCAAGCAATCCTCTCTGAAAGTTAATATAATGAACCACAGTCATTATGGCTTTTGATTTATTACTGTTTATGAAATATAAACACAAAATGTAGAACTGACCCTGTTGTGGTTGCTAGACATACTGTAAGCACTTAACTACTGAACTAGTCACAGTAAGAAAATGGTAAGTCATATGTTTTATGTTTTTTGAAATAAGTTATAAAACAAATACACAAAAAGGCAAAAGCTCATGCAATAGAATATATACATAAAGACAGCAAAACACATAAGACAAGCTTTGGATGCTCTCAATGAAATGTGTGAGTGTTAATTAGATATTAGGTGCTACAGAGAATAAATATCTACACTCTTAAAAATTACTGAGGACCCCAAAGAGCTCTTGTTTATGTAGTATCCACCTACACTTGCAACATTAGAAATTAAGACTGAGATGGCCAGGCGCAGTGGCTCACGCCTGTAATTCCAGCACTTTGGGAGGCTGAAGCAGGTGGATCACAAGGTCAGGAGTTCGAGACCAGCCTGACCAACACGGTGAAACCCCTTCTCTACTAAAAATTTAAAAATTAGCTGGGAGTGGTGGCGCACGCCTGTAATCCCAGCTACTCAGGAGGCTGAGGTAGGAAAATCGCTTGAACCCAGGAGGTGGAGGTTGCAGTGAGCCGAGATCGTGCCATTGCACTCCAGCCTGGGCAACAGAGGGAGACTCCATCTCAAAAAAAAAAAAAAAAAAAAATTAGGCCTGGCACAGTGGCTCAAGCCTGTAATCCCAGCACTTTGGGAGGCAGAGGCAGGTGGATCACAAGGTCAAGAGATCGAGACCATCCTGGCCAACATGGTGAAACCCGTGACTCACTAAAAATACGAAAATTAACCGGGCTTGGTGGGCGAGCACCTGTAGTCCCAGCTACTCGGGAGGCTGAGGCAGGAGAATCGCCTGAACCCAGGAGGTGGAAGTTGCAGTGAGCAGAGATCACGCCACTGCACTCCAGCCTGGCAAGAGAGTGAGACTCCATCTCAAAAAAAAAAAAAAAAAATTAAGACAGATATTTTTCAAATATTTATTTTTTATTTCTTTTAAAATAACACTAACATTGCTTTTGCACCATCAGTGCAAATATTAACACAGTGAAAAGTGTCAAATTACATCTTAGTATTGTTATGAAAACAGTCTGACAGCCAGGCATAATGGCTCATGTCTGTAATCCCAGCACTTTGAGAGACCAAGGCAGGCGAATTGCTTGAGCCCAGGAGTTCAAGACCAGCCTGGGAAACATGGTGAAACCTCTTCTTCACAAAAAAATACAAAAGTTAACCAGGTGTGTGGCGAGCACCTATAGTCCCAGCTACTTGGGAGGCTGAGGTGGGAGTATCACTCTTGAGCCCGGGAGTCAAGGCTGCAGTGTGCTGACAATTGCACCACTGCACTCCAGCCTGGGTGACATAGTGAGACCCTGTCTCAAAAAAAAAAAAAAAAAAAGGGAAAAAAACCATCTGATCTTGGGAAACCCAGGAGTCCACAGATCCACTTTGGGAACCACTAACCTAGGAGTTGGGTGGCAAAAATGTGGACGGACAGGCTGCAGCCAGTCTGCCCCTAAGACCAGAGAGATACTTTCTTTTGGAAGTATTTATGCCTTAATTTTCAGGAAAGTTACAAGAAGAAGAAAGAAAAGTAAACTACAATGTAGCCTTGAGGGAGCAAAATATCTGCAGAACTGAAGAAAGGAAACAAGCGTGTAGATGTCTGACCACCTTCTGGGATCCATGGTCAGGATTCTAGAACGGTTAGGCTTCTGTGCACCCACCCCCTTTCCGGGTGAAGGCAGGCACCAGGCAAGAATGTCACCTTACGTGCCCCGATTTCACATCTTGGCTATCATGCCGATGGCTTACTAATTAATTAAACAGAGGGCTTGATATTTATGTACGAGAATGAGAACGTGCACTGACTCATGATTTTAACAAATCAAAGAGGATGACTTTGGGATCCCATCATCACGCTATGCAGGGAGAAGGATTCCTTTCATTAGTGTCTCTAGCTTTCAACTCTTGATTATTCAACATTAGTCACTTGACAGAATCAGTAAAAGAACACAGGAGCGAAAACACAAAATGTGTTCGTGAGGCCTGGCTGGTGTACACAGAGCACACAGCACGCCTCTTGCCTGGTGGTCCTCTTCAGAGTGATGCTTATACCACATCACACATCGTGTGCTATAAGGTGTGCAGACTCAAATTATCTCCCTTGAGATGGAGTCTTAAATATCAAGTTCAGGCTGAAATGTCTCTTTTCCAGCAATAAGTATGGAAGTATCTTAAAAGCATGTTTCTGTTTAAATTTGATAGGATGGGTGAAGTGAAAGTGGAGAAGAGGCAAGCATTAGAAACGGCAACAAAGGCCTCCCAGCTGCACCGCCAAGACTCTTCAATTGAGAGCTTTAATTTAACTGTGCTCCATCTCATTTGGCCCAGGGATGGAGGCCAAACAAGGTAACTGCTCCCTTTCACAGGCTAGGAGATGACTGCCTCTTACAATTAAACAATCATAGCACATTTGACTATTCCCTTTTATTGACAAAACAGCCTGCTGTGAAACTCACAAATCTCCTAGGCGATCATTTTAGATCCAGCTGATTTCATTTGACTGATGCTTGTGCAGGGTCTCCACTTGGGTCTCAAACAATGAGAAAGTTGGAAAGTGTGGCATTTTGGGACCATTTTCGCTTTTTCTTGGAAAAGACGTTTTTCAGAACAAATTCAACTAACCCATTCAGGCAACAAACACATGCTGTCCATAACCAGGTTTATGGAACATAATCAAGAGAAGGGGGAAGGAAAAGCCCACAGCCTTGAAACTGAATGGAAGCAAATGGAAATGGAGTTTGGATTTCCGTATGATGGGTTTGCAAACAGCTGTTGGAGGAAGGCACTTCTGCCATCATTTGAAGAAGCCCTGTTTTTTCCACAGCATCTTCATCTGCAAGAGCAACAGAGCCCTAGTTTCTAAACCAAGGGAGGTTTGTTTCCTTATTTTTTTTTCTTT
The DNA here is from genome assembly GCF_028858775.2 of Pan troglodytes. Lineage (NCBI taxonomy): Eukaryota > Metazoa > Chordata > Mammalia > Primates > Hominidae > Pan > Pan troglodytes. Next base: position 126,553,743 of record NC_072408.2, read on the forward strand.
AAGAAGATGCTTTGAGGCAGTGATCTCATCTAACTAAATTAAGTCGTGACTTGCTGCTGTGCTCAGCTTCCAGCAGCCATCAGACACAGCACATTCCAACCAGCAGCAAGAAAGGATTTAAAGGACTAATTTCCCCATAGATAAAGAGCAGTGACACGTGCTCTATTTTATGCCCTCTTCCTTCCAAACAGGGCCAGGATAAGATACACAGTCACCCCTCCTTCCCAATTCCAACAGAGCAGCGAGATAAATGTGTCCTTCTCGGCTGCTCTGAAATAAACAGATTTGAGGAATTACAGACCAATCCCCTGGGGAGAAAAAGCTAAAGACACAGCATTGGGCCCATAGCAAGGGCTTATTAAATATGGATTAAATTGCTGATGTCTCTTTTTCTTTCAGAGGTTGGGTATAGGTACAGGAGGAAAATATTAATATACGTTGCGTTAAATATAATAGTGGTTGAAATTTAGGTGCCTCCCTTTAAAAGCTAAGAAATGTTATCTGTCTCTCTCTCTCTCTCCACCCACCCAACTCCCAACTCCAGCAAGTCTATAAGCCTTCTTGGCATGAACTCTTATATATCAACTTCATTCCTAGCTCCATTTTTTCTTCTACAGACTTATTTTCTCTTTGCCTTTTGTTTCTTATTTTGTTCTGTTTTACTGTGTTGCATCTTTCCAAGTGGTTTTCAGTCCACTGTGAAACAAGACAGTATACACAAAGACATACTGTGGTTATTTTTTGCCAAAGCAAATTTTGGGGGCATGATGTGGCATCATTTAATGAGTGTTCTCATAGAGACTATGGAACCTAAATGTGCAGTCAATATCTGAACTTGGTGTAAGTCCTAGAAAATCTAGGATGCACAAACATACTGGAAGCCACTAAACCTTGGACTGGTCCTATACAGACCCTGGCACTGTCAGATCACATTCCCAGTTTGGTTCAGATACTGGGATCCCCAAACCCAACAATGGGCAATAACTTCTAAGAATGAAACTACGTTAAATATATATAGATATAGATAGATAGATAGATAGATAGATAGATAGATAGAGATGTACACGTGCATTACCTCGAGGTAAAGTGTAAGCAATGAATGTACATGGCCATTCATTCCACGGAAGTAACCCCAATCAAAGAGAGGTTTAGAGATGTTCACTGACAGAAATGGGGACAGCATCTAAGTTGAGTCAGAATGAATAAGGTACCTATTTAGGTGGCTCATTAAAAAAACACTAAACCCAATCAGCTGTATTGTGACTGGCCCACAGGAGAGGGCACCCTGACCAGCAGGCAGGTGTGTGCCTGTCTGCTTGGCAGGTACAGTATGATACTATGAGAAATGTATGAGCTTGGTTGACACCAGCCATTAAAATTCATTTGGCCTTCTATGCTCACAGTCTAGGTCCTCCAGGGATCCTTCCAAGATTAACGGGATTTTCTAAGTATACTTCCCTGAATGGGAAAAAGAAAATGTGAAGATTGGCCACCCAGAGTACCCTAGTCAACTTGGCAGTTGCATTTCCCCCTTCAAGTTAAGTTGGCATTTCACATATCAGATTTTTGTGAGTTTTGTTATTCTGGGTCAGTCTCTGTGGGAATGATCAAATGTGGGGAAAATGGCCCCACAAAAAATCCATTTCAGACTTCTAAAAAGAACTAAGGTTTCAATCCAGTAACACCCCCGCTCCAAGTTCTACCTCCTGAGAATACTCTCCAGCTAAGTAAACTAGTCTCTCAGAAAGAACAAGGAAGCCAGGTCCCTTTTAGAGAAAGAATCTTTCATTCAGTAGAATTTTTCCCATCCAGTTCATACCAGATGCATACAAAAGACAGGAAGCAGAATCTACAGCTTGAAAAAAAAAAAAAAAGAAGTAACATGAGTAAGGTTAACAAAAAGTAAAAATATGGTAGAAAAACTACTATAAGATATAAGATTATTATTATTATTTTAAATGATTATTGAAAACTAAAGTAGAAGGCCAAGGTAAACAAACTTTTAAACAAACTGAAACCAAACTTTAAAATATAATGATGATTTTTTCAAAAGAAGGAAAATATATAAGTAAAGGAGGAACTATTCAAGATACTAAGAAAAGTTTGAATATAACCAACCAAGCTCATCTACTAGTTCCAATGAAGCAGCAGCCTATGTAAGCCAATTTCCTGGCCACTGAATATCTTTGTGGATCATGTTTTCCCTCCTGGAATTTCTAAGGGTGAGCCAGTATACTCAGTGCCAGTTCCACACTCATCCTAGCTGAGGCCTTTAGCAACCTGAAGATGTTGCTCCCCAGACCTACCGTGAGCGCCTGGATCTCCTCTTCGGCTTCTGCTGTGGTCTCTTCCAGCTCTGTCTTCGCCTGGCGAAGCTGGCTCTCCAGGGCCGCCCGTGCAGCCTGCAGGGCTGTCAACTGTGACTCGCGCTCCTGCAGGGAGAGCTGTAGCTCTGTGAGCTGGCGCTTGAGCTCCAGTTTCTGCTCCTCATGCTCTAGACTGACCTGAGAGAGAGAGAGAGACAGAGAGAAAGAGAGATAAACCCTTGCTTGGTCTGAACAAAAGAGAAAGTGAAGACATGACCTGCTACTCAATCTGCAGCTGAAACCTGGTCTTGGAACCACCTTCTCGGCACTCGATAGAGGAGAGGAAAATGCAACAAAATGGGCCTGACTTCCATGCATCTCTGAATTCAACAGGAGTAAGAACAGGTAAGGGCTATATCTCCTAACCACCCCTTACTTACATATATTCAAATGCCTGGGAAGACTTTAAAAGGAAAAGCCACACAGCAAGAATCACTAATGAAAATGATGATGATTACTCTTATTAGAAAAACATTTAAAGCTAAGCAGATATAAATAACAACATATTAGTAACAAGGACATCTTTTCAATTCGATTGTAAATGAAACAACAGACTGAATTCTATTTATTTTAAACACGCTTTCTCTGATGTGTCCTCATTAGGTAATCTGCTTTAATGTCACATTAGAAGTTAATCATTCTTCCCTCCATCTGCTCATCCATCCACCTATCTATTCAATCTTTCATCATTCATTTAACAAAAATTTACTCAGCAATTTCTGTGGAAAATGGAATATGGAGATGAAAGACAGTCTCTGCCTTCAAGTGGGGAGAAAAATGAAAACCAACCATGACCATATATCATGGTCAAGTGCAACGGTCAGGACATGTAGGGATGTTGCAGGAATACCACAGGTGGGTAGAGGAGCTAACTCTGGATCTGTTAAATTCTGTTGAAGAATATGCAGGAGTCAAACAAGCAGGTAAGAGGTGAAAGAAAATTCCAGGCAGGGGAAGCAAGACATCCAAAGGTATGGGGGTGAGGGAGACCACGACACATCTATTGACCTGACAAACATGGACAGTGTGGTCCTAAAGATCAATGTCAAGCAACTCAGAGATGCTTGCTGCCCTCAGAGAGCCTGCTGTCTAAGGGGACTGCCAAGAAGAACACACTGCGATGAGCTATGCCCTGAAAGCCGTGGGGATAAAAAGGAGACCTCCAACCCAGCTTCAGAGGGTCGGAGAAGGCTCCTCCCTAGAAAAGGTGGCACCCACATCCCGAAGCCCATAGGGGTGAAGAGAAGAAACACTTGCAAAAGATGTAACCTGCAAAACCAACAGGATTTAGTGGTGAATTTGATGTGGGGCAGAGAACAAAGGACATAAGGGAGTCAAAGATGACTCCCAGCCGGGTGCAATGGCTCACACCTGTAATCCCAGCACTTTGGGAGGCCGAGGTGGGCAGATCACGAGGTCAGGAGTTCGAGACCAGCCTGGCCAGCATGGTGAAACCCCGTCTCTACTAAAAATAACAAAAAATTAGCTGGGTGTGGTGGCACACACCTGTAGTACCAGCTACTCAGGAGGCTGAGGCAGGAGAATCACTTGAACCTGGCAGGCAGAGGTTGCAGTGGGCCAAGATTGCGCCATTGTACTCCAGCCTGGGTGACAGAGCGAGACTCTGCCTCAAAAAAAAAAAAAAAAAGAAAAAAAGATGACTCCCACATTTCTGGACAGGTGAATTACACAAATAGACCATTGCTATGACAGAATAGGAGAGAAAGGGCCAGTCTGAGGCAAAAGATAAGAAATTCAGTCTTAACATGTTGAACTTGAGCCCTGCAGGAGACATCCAAGTGGAGATGTCTAACGTCTACTAATAAGTAGTCTACTAGTAAGACAATGGGTCAGAAACTCAAAAGAAAGGTCTGGATTGGCAACCTGGATCCGGGAGGCCTTAAAAAATCAGTGACAGCTGAAGCCATGGCTATTATCTCTCTCTAGTGATGATGGTGATGACGACGATGTCACAGCAGCAAATACGGTCCTCACAACACACTGGGCCCTGAATTAACTCATTTCATTTTCAGAACAACTCACTGAGGGAGGTACTACTATTACCTCCATTTTACAGATAAGCAAACTGTGGCACTGAGAGATTAGGTAACTGAGCAAATGTCACACAGCTATAAAAATCTTTTTAAAAGGCAGGACTGGCATTCAAACCCAGAAAGTCTGGCTCAAGAGTCCATGTAACATGTTGCTGTATTCCTGCAACATCCCTACGTGTCCTGACCATTGCACTTGACCATGTACAGGGTAAACACTGTACCCTTCTGTCTTACTAAAACACCAGCAGTCACAGCAGAGTGGACCTCTACTAGCAAGCCTGAAAATGCTTCCGATGCCATTTGGCAAAACCAAGAGAGGCAGGTGACAGTGACTCAAGGGGAGGAGCGGGAGCTGGATGCTATACAATGAAGGAAGAACCCGGGAGCCTGCATCTTTGTGACTCCACACACCTGGCTAGAGAAGAGCTAACGCTGCACACACAAAGTTGGGGGAAGGCCCAGGTCCTTTAAGGCGGATCAAACTCCAGGTGGAGGCCTCTGCCCTCAATCTCAGTAGCAGCATGTGGCCAAAAGAAGAGGGACTGATCCGGTTATATTTAGAGCTAAACTGCAAAACTCCCAGGGAGAATATAGAGCCTGAACCTCTCGTGAAACGTTTGAAGTTTCTCTTACCATCCTTGAGGGGCTGGCTCTACTGATTCAAGTGAAAAACAACAGCTTCCCTGGGACACTTTAATAGCCCAGATGAGCTACAGCAGCAGGGCAGTCTCCTAAGAGGAACATTTGTGCAAAGTGAAGGCAAGAGACAGCCAGTCAAGGCCCCCAAGCTAGAGAAGTCCATCTGGATTGTTTAGACTCAAACTTAAGGGCGAATCTCCCGTGATCTTGCTGTTAAACTTACAGAAGAGTGAAAGTATAGCCTGGATGATAAAAGTTAAACCATCGCCTAAGGCTTAAGGCTCATGCCTGTAATCCTAGCACTTTGGAGGCCAAGGAGGGAGGACTGCTTAAAGCCAGACGTCCTCCTTCTGAGAAATCCTGACCTAAGAAATAATAAAAGAAAAATAAATAAATAAATAAAGCCAGGAGCTCAAGACCAGCCTGGGCAACATAGCAAGACCCCATTGCTAGAAAAAATGAAAATAAAACCAGACACTCCAGGTGACCCTAATGGAGGAGTTCACACCTTGACAACCCCTAAAAAACATGAGATAACACATTGTTACTGTCCCTTGGAGAACTGACTTCATTTTAATACTCCAAGACAAATAAAGACATGCATAAACATGAGTACTACCCGAGGCTTAGACCTCAGACTGCTGTCTGCTTAACAGGACCTTCCTTAAGAAAGATCATCTGCTTTTTGAAGAATTCCATCACAAATATTTGAGCAACTATTTTACATGAGACACTGTATCTTCCCTCCCAGCCTGGGTGTCCAGCTTCCAACAATCACTATCCTGAACTCCAGTTGTGTCTCTGCTGGTGCCAGCGAACCCTGCTGCTAGGCTAAAAGCCCTCGTGTCAGGAACAGGTCTGTCTTGTCGCCACTGTAGACCCAGGCTACAAATTGGCACACAGCAGACATTTGACAAATATACAGTGACTACATAAATGTAACCTTATGGCTTCAATCAACCTCAACATGTCTACAACCCAATTTGTTGTATTTTCCTCCCCAAAACCTGGCCACTCTTCCCAGCCTCCTTATGTTTTTGAAGAGAGCTACCTTTCATCAATCACACCTAAATTTGGTTTTGTCTTTTAATCTCCCACCGTCATTATGAGACAGACCTCTGCCACCAGCACTGGGCCACCATGGCTAAGCTCTGACTAGGTCACGGGGCTGTCATTACATCTTGATAAAGGAGGAATTGCTCTGCTCCCATTTGACAGATGCACAAATTGACACACTCCCCACAGGACCCTATAAAGGAGATACATTATCACTGACATTTTACAGATGAAGAAACTGAAGCCCAGCAGAGAGATGAGGCAGCTTGCAAAACTAGTAAGAGGTCATAAAACCAGTAAGGAGTGGAGGTGGAATTCTAACCCAGATCCCCATGGCCCAGTCTGTTACCAGAAGGAGGGCCTGGGGTCTAAGTTGTCTATTTTGAACAAAGAATTGGACAAAACGCACAAAGTAACAAAGGAACGAAACACAGGAATGAAGCAGAGAAAGCAGGGATCTGTTAAAGCAAGAACGCACTCCACAGGGTGGGAGTGGCCCCAGCAAGTGGCTCAAGGGCCCAGTTACAAAGTTTTCTGGGTTTTAAGTACTCCTTTTGGGGTTCCTATTGGTTACTCCTTATCTGAATAAAGGATTCGGTCTGTGGCTAATTACAGGCTGAGGCGAACTGGTGCCCTATGCAGATGAAGAGATAGTCCCTCCTTGGCCCGCGGCCCATCCAAGGTGCTCTTCCTTTCCATCTGAGCAATGGTGGAAGGTGGGGGGAGGGGGTTGCAGGGAGAGTAGTCTTCCATCTTTTGGAGCATTGCAGGGAGAGGAGCCTCTTCCATCTTTCACTACTGGGGCGTGGGAAGATGAGGATTTTCCTTTTGGTTCAGCTTTAGGAAGTTTGCGTTAATTGGCCTCAGGTTCCCTGCCTCCAGCCCCATGTGTTTTCCTTTCGATCCAGCTCTGGGAAGTCAGCAGGAATGGGCTTTAGGTTCCCTGCCCACAGAACCTGGTGTTTTCTCTTTTAGAAAGCTAGCACAAATTGGCCAGGCATGGTGGCTCACGCCTGTAACCCCAGCACTTTGGGAAGCTGAGGCGGGTGGATCACTTGAGGTCAGAAGTTCAAGACCAGTCTGGTCAACATGGCAAAACCCTGTCTCTACAAAAATTGGCTGGGTGTGGTGCCAGGCGCCTGTAGTCCCAGCTACTCGAGAAGCTGAGGCACGAGAATCACTTGAACCCAGGAGGCGGAGGCTGCAGTGAACCAAGATCGCACCACTGCACTCCAGCCTGGACAACAGAGCAAGACTCTCTTAAAAAAAAAAAAAAAGAGGTTAGCACAAGGGCCTCAGATTCCCTGCCCATAAACCTTGGTGTTTTTCCTTGATTCAGCATGAATTGGCCTTAGGTTCCTTGCCTCCAGACCCTTTTCTCCTGCCTCAAGTCTGCCCCCTTAACCACCAAGCACAATGTCTCTTGTATAGATATTGATTTGTGCTCGAAAGCTGACTTGTTCAGAGCCCGAATCGCCCAGCAAATCCTCCCAGGAGATGACTCCTCGCTCTCACCTCCCGCAATCTTGTCTCCAGTTCCAGCAGCCGATTCTTGTCACTGTGGTCTTGGTGGCTGATCTTCTCCAGCTGCTCCTCCAGTTTTCGGTTCTGGGCCTCCAACTTCCCAGCCTGTGTCTCCAGGTAAAATTTCTGTTGCCTGAGTTCAGAAATCATCTCTTCTTGGGCCTTCCTGGTGGGGGTGGTGGGAGGATCCAAACAAAATCACAGTCTCATTAGGGTTGAGCCCGTTTCCACGGGAGGTAGACGGACACGGAGTTAGACATGTCTCCTCACTAAGTGGACTAGGGCCATTCCTGGGTTAGCTGTCTCCTGATCTGGCCTCATAAGCATGATCCCGGCATGACGAACGTGGGGACCATTTACTCATCACCACTCAGTGTCAGTCCCTCACATATGGGATTAAGTAAGGTCCAGGAGGATGCAAGAGATACTAACATTTCACTCCTTTGACAGGCCTGTTTATTTCTTCTGTGAGTCTGTGTAGGGACAGAAGGGGGCCTCCTTAGATTACTGTACAAGGGCACCCCAGTAACTCATGAAGGCAGGCCCTGGAGAAAAAGGACCAAGGAGAAAGAATGGTATTCTTTCTAGTTCTCTGCAGATCTCCCTCACCTCTCCAGCAAACTGCTTAGAAGTATCAAAACCTAGAACGACTCAAAGACCCAAAACACAGCCTACTAAGCTGGTTTAGATTAAGATGGGACTGTTTTGGGAGATCTCTGAAGAGAGAAACCTAAGGGGGAAAAAAATCCTGGAGATTGTAATTCTCTGGGGGAAAAGATTCAGCTCAAAGTGCTCCTGGAACACAGCCCTTGCTGAACCCCAAACTTCCTTCCATAGGGTCTAACCTAGTGACAACTAAATGGATGGCCCAACTGGGCACACACAATTTCACCTCTTACTAGTTACAGGATGCAAGTCTAGGGAACAAGAACTGCAGCTTTCCACAAGCAAATTATAAATAGCCTCATTAGAGAGAGCAAAACACTCTGTTATGTGATGGTAATTGAAGGCATTTAAGAAAACCCGACTCAAAAGTGGCAGAGTGAGACCACTTAAGACAGGGCAAGATGACGTAAGTATCTGAGGGCTGGGCTGAGCTACAGAAGTCATTCAATCCACTCCAGCTCCATCAAACAGAAGAAGGGAGTTTATGCCACAGGAGAGGAGACCAAAGTGTAATAATGTAGGGCAGTTAGAATTTGAATACTTACATGTTCCTTTGGGTAAAAAGACTGCTATTTGCTGCAAGTTTATTGGCTTCAGACAGTTCCACAATCCTCTGTTCCAGGGATCTGATCTTGGAATCCATAGCATTGATCATCTGAAACACAGGGCACCTATGAAACTTCACACACCAGAACAGGAGTAATAGGGGCAGTGCGGGCCAGGGTAAAAGTTTCATCTGAAATGACGGCAATTTGGCTAGAGGTAACAAGGCACTCAACTAGTCTGTACTCTGAGGATCACAGATGGTACCACTCAAATGGATGGTACTTGGTTGTTTTTTCAGTGATGAAATCTCCCCACACTGGCTAAGTGGCTTGCATGTAAAACAGACATAAGGACCTATTCAAGAACCTAACATCCTGGGAGTAATCAGGCCTTGTTAAACCCCATCTCATCTGCATGTGACCTGGGCCTGCAAGAGTCTCTTAACTCAAATCTGCACATTCGCATTTATCACCACCTCGAGGGTTGTCATTTTCTGAGTGATTCCTTCTCACCCAGCCACCATTGCTCTAGACTCCACAGCAGGGGTCTCCAACCCCAGGGCCACAGAGCAGTACCCCATTACCGGTCTGCCACCTGTTATGAACCAGGCTGCACAGCAGGAGGTGAGCGGCCAGCGAGCGAGCATTACTGCCTGAGCTTTACCTCCTGTGGGATCAGTGGCATTAGATTCTCCTCAGAGTGTGAACCCAATCATGACCTGCGCAAGCGAGGGATCGAGGTTGCGTGCTCCTAATGAGAATCGAATGCCGCCAGCCGGGCGCGGCGGCTTAGCCTGTAATCCCAACACTTTGGGAGGCCAAGGCAGGTGGGTCACCTGAGGTCAGGAATTCCAGACCAGCCTGGCCAACATGGAGAAATGCTGTCTTTACTAAAAATACAAAAATTAGCCGGGTGCAGTGGCACATGACTATAATCCCAGCTACTCGGGAGGCTGAGGCAGGAGAGTCACTTGAACTCGGGAGGTAGAGGTTGCAGTGAGCCGATATTGCGCCACTGCACTCCAGCCTGTGTGACAGAGCAAGACTCCGTCTCAAAAACAAAACAAAACAAAACAAAAATCTAATGCCTTAATGCCTGATAGTCTGAGGTGGTACAGTTTTATCTCAAAACCATCCCCCCACCCCTGTGGAAAAATTGTCTTCCACAAAACCGGTCCCTGGTGCTAAAAAGGTTGGGGACAGCTTCTCTACAGCAAAGTTTCCCCAACTTAAAAAATCATAAGAATTGGGGTGTGGGGGTACTAACTAAATATTTAATTTCCCAGGATCTCCCCTCAGAGATCCTGATGTGGGGTCGGGCGCGGTGGCTCGTACCTGTAATCCCAGCACTTTGGGAGGCCGAGGTGGGCAGATCACTTGAGGTCAAGAGTTTGAGACTGGCCTGGCCAACATAGTGAAACCCTGTCTCTACTAAAAATACAAAAATTAGCCGGGCACGGTGGCACATGCCTTTAATCCCAGCTACTTGGGAGGCTGAGGCAGGAAAATTACTTGAACCTGGGAGGCGGAGGTTGCAGTGAGCTGAAATCATGCCACTAAACTCCAGCCTGGGTGACAGAGTGAGACTCCATCTCAAAAAAAAAAAAAAAGAGATTCTGATATGGTAAGTCTTGGTGGGGTGCAGATAAATAAGCACCACAGGTAAACCTTAGAGGCAACAAGTTTCTGAAACAACTGCCTATGTGGATTAGAAAAGAGACAAACAGGCAAGTAAAAAGAAGAGAAGTGTAGGGCCAGGAATGGTGGCCTGTAATCCCAGCACTTTGAGAGACCAAGACGGGAGGATTGCTTGAGTCCAGAAGTTTGAGACCAGCCTGGGCAACATAGCACGATCTCGTCTCTACAGAAAACTTAAAAATTAGGTAAGCATGGGGGCACGCACCTGTAGTCTCAGTTACTTGGGAGGCTGAGATGGAAGGATCACTTGAGCCCAGGAGTTGGAGGCTGCAGTGAGCCATGATTGCACCACCACATTGCAGCCTGGGCTTCAGAGCAAAACCCCACCTCAAAAAAAAAAAAAAAGAGCAGGAAGACCAAGAGCCACTGGCCATTTTGTCAGGAGCATTTAGAAGGACAGTATTTTAGCAGACAGCAGAACAGCATGAGTTCTTGAAAAACACAAAACTGGCCATCCAGAGCCACCACCTCAGTTGCTTTTAGGAAAGGAAACAGTTTCAGAGAAAGCCTCCTATTACCAACAACTCCACAGGATTCAACAGAAGGAATTTCACCAGGTGAAATAGAGTCTTATCAGGGGTGATTCTTGGCATATTTCAAAAACCCTCCTTTGAACACTGGCTTGGCAACTCCTTCTACCTACCGCCTTCTGTTCGCTGAGAATTTTGCCCTTCTCATGGGCCTCCTCCTCGTGTCTCTGCATCATGTTCTCCAGCGTCTCCTTGTCGGCCAGGTCTTTCTTTATCTGATTGTCCAACACCTACAAAAACAAAAGCAGCAGCAAATGTTCTCAGGAGCCAAGCTGAGGAGGGAAGACTAAACGGGGACACTTGAGAAAATCTAGGAAAGAGGAGAAAAGCAGGGGAGAGGCCTGAGGTCTCCAAATTCTGGGGCAAAGAGAAGGCAAAAACTGGGAGTCTGCTTATCAATCAGGATAAGATTAAAAAGTCAAATATTACCATCCAATGGCAAGGAACAGGTTGACTTGAACCAAGAACTTATTTTAAAATCAGCAGCCCAAAGACCAGAGAGATATATTCAAAATGAGGCAGACTCCAGAATGAGAAGGGAGGAGGAAACAAGATTGCTCTAGATCCAGACCTAGAGAATAAATTTCTTATAATCTGCAGATATTACCTGGGGACAACTTTTTCTTCGCCAGTGCACCCGCAGTTTTCAGAATATTCCTCACTCCTAATTTATACAAATTAATTCTAGATACTCCTGGGCTGTGTGCAAGAGGGAGAGAAGCCGAAGACAGAGGAAGTCTATGTGACCAAGGATGATGCTCAGAAACAACCAGGGACAAGAGGCTTTTGGCCACCAATAACGTAGGTGGATGGTCAACAGATTAAAAAGACAACATAAAAGAAAGAAAAAAATGCCTCTTTCCCTGGTTCTTTCCTCTGATCCAACTAGGGGGAGAAAAAAAAGTCACTGGGAAAAGAAACCTTTCCCAGGGGAAGAGAGATCATGTGTTCTCAGTGCTCAGAATGCCACTGTAAGCACCTACTGTTCCCAAGAGGAAACATAAAACAGTAATGGTATCACCAATCGCCAACTTGATCTAATGTTCTTTGGGGCACACACAGCCCTACGAGTTGCCAAAACAACAAGCAAAAAGGAAGGAAAAAAGAAGACGACATCAGAACATGCCCGAGCCTTTGACCACAACCCTACGTTCCTCACCACAGAGGCTCCATTCGACTTTTCCAAAGAACACCAACGACATCAAGGAGGACAACAGGATCCTGGGAATAAAGCTGAAAGAGCTGGGGTCACAGAGAGGGCTAAAATCTGCCTTTCCAACAATGTCTATTGTGAAAGGACTGTCACAGCTCATGGGGACGACGTCCCTAAAAAGAGCCAGTCAGCGGGGAGGGAGTCCACAGGAGAAAGAAAGGAAAGAACAGATTTCAAAGAGGTCTTTAAACTAGAACTGACTGATGAAAAAAATAGAATGGAAGTTGGAAGAGAAGACCAAAAGGTGGGAACAGGGTCATGAGAGAAAGGAAGAAGCTCAAAAGGATGAGAAATGGCCCACTGTCTTGGATGTCTGAGCATGATTCTAAAATTATGAGCAAGAACAGGGTAGAATCGAGGGTATGATCATAATTATTACTAAAATGGCCTGATAGAGGCTGGAACAGGAAACACAAAGCAGAACAGGCTAAAAAGAAATGGTTTCATAAAGATTCCAGTAGGGAAGAAAGACAGATCTTTCCCTGACATTCCTTGGGATCTATAAAACAAATTTCTTTCCATCTAGAAGTTAGCAGAGACCACATAATATCTAGACCACATATGCCCTTTATATTTTATGAGGTGCTAAAGCAATGAAATACATTTTCAGGATGCCTCTGCTCAAAATAAGACCTCAACTTTGGTCAAGAAGGATACCGATAAGAGGTAAGTATGAGCTAGAAGGGATAAGCCTCTATCAAGAACGTATGCACTAGGCCAGGCATGGTGGCTCATGCCTCTAACCCCAGCACTTTGGGAGGCTGACACGGGTGGAGATCGCTTGGGGACAGAAGTTTGAGACCAGCCTGGGCAACATAGCAAGACCTCATTTCCACAAAAAGTATAAAAAATAGTAATTAGCTGGGCATGGTGTTGTACACCTGTAATCCCAGCTACTCAGGAGGATAAGATGGGAGGATTGCTTGAGCCCAGGAGTTTGAAGCCTCATTGAGCTATGATCACACTACCACATTCTACCCTGGGTGATGGAGCAAGAACCTGTCTCAAAACAATAAACAGACAAATAAAAGAACATACGGATCTCTCTTAGCTTTCATAGGGTTCAACTGGCAGAAAGATGAACAAGATGTATGGGGAAGAAGGGGAGCAAAATGTTTATTTGAAATAAGAGATTCCACTAAAGACATCTAAATCAATTTAAGATAGAATATGGCTTTTGGTAGGAACATCAATATATCACCAAATCATAGAATATGTTTCACAAAGGGTTACTTTCATCATGCAAAGGTGCCAGGGGACTACTGTATACATTCTCATAATTTTCTAACAATTGAAGTACCAGGGGTCACCGGAGAACACTTTGAGGTCATTTCTGGGTTGTTTTCCCATATGTCTTTCCACGGCTCACTGCAGCCTCAACCTCCTGATCACACGCGATCCTCCCACCTCAGGCTCCCAAGTAGCTGGGACTACAGATGTGTGCCACCTGCCTGGCTAATTTTTGTATTTTTTGTAGACAAGATGAGAAGGGCATCTCACTTTGTTACACAGACTGGTCTCGAATCCCTGGACTCAAGCGATCTGCCCACCTTGGCCCCCCAAAGTGCTGAAATTACAGATGTGAACCACTGTGCCTGGCCTCCTATATTTCTTTTACTGAAAAACAACCAAAAATAACGCCAGCGGTAAAAGATGCCAGGGTGGTGATGGTGATGATGCTGTGTGAGCATGTACGTGTTAGATTCTCCAAGAAAGGACCACTCAATTCTTTGAGAATACCAACCAAATCAATAACAAGATCATCACAAAAATTGAAATCCCCCTTCAATGTCTGGTTGGAAAGGGGAAGCGACAATATTCAAGATATAATAAACAGCATCTGATTCTCAAGAACATAAGAATGAATTAAAGGCTTGATCCAAATCATCATGAAAATGGGATGTGATTTTAAAGGAAATTGATAGAGCGGCAGCCATTTCTAATAGCATAGTGGGCTACATGTCAGGCCAGCCCTTCTCTTGAAAATGATTTAAAATGCTAGATAAAATATAAAAAACATTTTCCCAAAAGCACCTACAAGTTGGCAAGAGAGTAAGAAATTGCCAAAAACTAAGTAAAACAGAAGCAGGGAGAGGCAAGAAGGGTTTAACCTGAGATATTTTACTGAAACAAATTAACTTGAGTTTCAGTTTTTATAGCCTCAGTGGTCAAGAAAAGGCAGAAATGAAAGCCCCCGACCACCCACCAAGGTGGGCACACATTTCATCCAAGTCCTCAAAGAATTTCCATTAATAATTCTCCAAGGAAAATAAAACAGTCACCATGACAAAGAACCAAGAGAAACAACAGAGCAGAAGCAGACCTTCAAATACTTCACATAGTGGAGTTGTCAGGTACAGATGATAAAATAACTATGCTCAGTACATTTAAAGAAAGAAAAGTTAGGCTTGAAAATGAATGCACAGAACAGAAGATGATTGTCTTAAATAATCTAGCAAACTTGGGAATGACCCAAATAGAATGTCTAGAAGTAAAAAATATAACAACCGAAATTAAAACTCAACAGAAAATTTAAAAATTACCCAGGCGTGGTGGCATGCACCTATAGTCCCAGCTACTCAGGAGGCTGAGGTAGGAGGATTGCTTAAGCCCAGGTTGCAGTGAGCTATGACTTGCACCAGTGCACTCCAGCCTGGGTGACAGAGTGAGATCCTGTCTCAAAAAAAAAAAAAAAAAAAAAAAAAAAGAAAGAAAGAAAAGAAAAAACCTCAATGGAACAGCAGATTAGACACAGCTAAGAAAGAATTTGCAAATTGGGAAATATGTCAGAAGAAACTACCCAAAATGTAGCACAAAGAAACAAAGAAATAGAAAATATTTTAAAAGGCTAAATTGGAGCTGATCTAACTGATGCCCAATCAAATTCTTTTTTATTTTTTTATTTTTTGAGACAGAGTCTCACTCTGTCACCTAGGCTGGAGTGCAGTGGTGAAATCTTGGCTCACTGCAACCTCTGCTCACTGGGTTCAAGAGATTCTCGTGTCTCAGCCTCCCAAGTAGCTGGGACTACAGGTGCACGCCACCACGCCTGGCTAATTTTTTTGTATTTTTAGTAGAGGCGGGGTTTCACCATGTTGGCCAGGCTGGTCTTGAACTCCTGACCTCAGGTGATCCACCCGCCTCTGCCACCCAAGTGCTGGGATTACAGGCGTGAACCACCGCACCCAGCCCCAATCAAATTCTTAAAAGGAAAAGAGAGAAGGGGGAAGCGACAATATTTGAGATATAATGACCACTAACTTTCTAGAATAAATAAAAAGATATGAATCTACTCAAAAGCCTGGGAGACCCCATCTCTACAAAAAACATTTTTAAAATAGCCAGGTATGGTGTCATGTGCCTATAGTCCCAGCTACTTGGGTGGCTGAGGAGGGAAGATCACTTGAGCCTACTGCGCTGAGCAAGACCATGTCTCTAAATATAATATATATTATATTATATTATATATAACATATATATATATATATTTAGCCCAGTAAATCTTAAGCAGAATAAGATAAGTAAAAAGAAACAGACTTTTTTTTTTTTTTTTTTTTTTTTTTGAGATAGGGTCTCTCTCTGTCACCCAGGCTGGAGTGAAGTGGTGCAATCTCGGCTCACTGCAACCTCCGCCTCCCAGGTTCAAGCAATTCTCCCATCCCAGCCTCCTGAGTAGCTGAGACAACAGGTGCGTGCCACCACACCCAGCTAATTTTTGTATTTTTTGTAGAGCCAGGGGTCTCGTCAAGTTGCCTAGGCTAGTCTTGAATTCCTAGACTCAAGTGATTCACCCATCTCGGCCTCCCAAAGTGCTAGGATTATATGCATGAGCCACCACACCTAGCCAAGAAATCCACATTTAGACACAATACAGTAAGCCTCAGAAAAATTAAAGGCAAAGTAAAATTGTAAAGAAAAAGCCAAAGAAAAATCGAGCTGTCACATGATCCAGCAATCCCACTGCTGGAAAGGAAAGAAAAGGAAATCAGTATATCAAAGAGATATCTGCACTCCCATGTTTGCTGCAGTACTATTTACAATAGCTAAGATTTGGAAATGACCCAAGTGTCCATCAGCGGATGAATGGATAAAGAAAATGTGGTATACGGACACATGGCAGGGAACAACACAAACCCTGTCAGCGGGGGTGGGGTGGGGAGAGCATCAGGAAGACAGCAAGAATAGCTAATGCATGCTGGGCTTAAGACCTAGGTGATTGGTTGATCTGTGCAGCCAATCACCATGGCACACATCGTTTACCTATGTAACAAACCTGCACATCCTGCACAAGTACCCCAGAACTTAAAAGTTGAAGGGAAAAAAAAAGAAAGAAAATGTGGTACAGATACAACAATGGAGTACTATTCAACCATAAAATGGAATGGGATCCAGTCATTTGCAACAACATGGATGGAATTGGAGATCATCATATTAACTGAAATCAGCCAGGCACAGAAGGACAAACATCACATATTCTCACTTATTTGTGGGATCTAAAAATCAACTTAATTAAACTCATGGACATAGAGTATAGAAGGATGGTTAACAGAGGTTGGGAAGCGTAGAAGGGGTTGTAGGGAAGGTAGGGATGGTTAATGGCTGCAAAAAAATAGAATGAACAAGACCTAGTATTTGAGAGTACAGTAGGGTGACTATAGTCAATAGTAACTTAATTGTGTATTTTAAAATAACTTAAAGAATGTAATTAGATTATTTGTAACTCAAAGGATAAATGCTTGAGGGGATGGACACCCCATTCTCTATGATGTGCTTATTTCATATTGCATGCCTGTATCAAAACATCTCATGTACCCCATAAATATATACACCTACTATGTACCCACAAAAATTAAAAAAGAAAAAGGATTATAGAAATGATCATGGATTAAATGACAATGAGTTTAAAAAATCAGTTTAAAGATGAAATTGAGATAAATGATGACCACATTTAAAAAAAAAAAAAAGGTTTTTTTTTGGAACTTCAGATTTCCAATCCTTCACATAAGTAACACCTTGAAATCTCTCACCATGGAATAAGGACATTATTCACCCCAAACAGTACTTTGGTCCAGCAAGAAATGGCCACAAGGGCCCAGGAAGAGATGGGAGCTACATGGTACTATAGGAGCAAGGCCAGGGAAGATCAGAAAATGTCTTTACTTTAATCTTTTCCTCATAGTGCTGCTCTTTCTGTTTCAGGTGCACTTCTAGGTGCTGGGCTGAGACTTGGGCCTCCCGATGTTTCTCTTCGAGCTCCTAGACACAAAAGAAAAGACAGTCAGGTGTGCAGAGGGCAGGACACCGCCAATGCACGTTAGACATTCACAGGAAACATGACTTTGGTACAGGTACCACAGGTAACGGGCATCTGGTCCTCCATTACTAGCCTAAGGCTCTTGGGAAGGAAACCACCACCATGCCTTGGCCCTGGGTTTTCCAAGTCCAAGTATTCGCACACACATACACACATAGCTGGTGGGCTGTAAGGCCTGAGACCACAAATACGTCAGTATGACAGGTCGAACAAAGGCAGCTCTTCATCTTTGCATAGAGAAATAAGAGTAACAAGGCAACATTGGAAAGTTTAGTACATGACAAAGCCCTGACCACTATCTTGAGCCTTAAATGAGAAAAGTCATTTTAATATATGATTATGATTTTAAAAAATACTTTGTATTTTCCTCATTAACAGAATTATTGCTCAAGAACCCTAGCTAAAAAGGAAAACTAATGTTATGATCCAAGCACTTCAAGTTTTGAATGATGATTTTAACTGACTGGTAAGTGGCATATGTGACTATCTGTAGATGTGCATGTGATATAATGTTCATATGATACAATGCAAATGGGGACAAAGACAAACATATAATACACTGATAATAATGACATAAAAATGTACAGACATATTAAAGGTTAGAAGAGAATCTGGAGTAATATAAATAGCCTACATTTAATGTTCTCTTAATTCTTTTATTGTTAAGTTCCCAGCTTTTTTTTTTTTTTTTTTAGATGGATTTTCACTCTTGTTGCCCAGGCTAGAGTGCACTGGCGCGATCTTGGCTCACTGCAACTTTCACCTCCCAGGTTCAAGCAATTCTCATGTCTCAGTCTCCCAAGTACCTGGGATTATAGGCATGCGCCACCATGCCCGGCTAATTTTTGTATTTTTAGTAGAGGCGAGGTTTCACCATGTCGGTCAGGCTGGTTTCAAACTCCTGACCTCAGGTGATCCACCCGCCTCAGCCTCCCAAAGTGCTGGGATTACAGGCATGAGCCACCATGCCTGACCAAGTTTCTAGCTTTTAAACAAAACTGTAATTCACTTGAAAATTGCAGCAGTTCATTTGCCAATGTTTTATAAACTGACCTTTTAAAAGGCAGCATTCAATTCACTAAAACATTCTGTAAATGCACAGCTGCATCTATATTAATTCTTATGAATCTGGACCCATCAGTTAATTACTAATATCAAGTCATTACTCCAAGTTTTCAACTCTTTATACTATTATGAAATTTTTCTTTGAAGTGGAAGCAATTATGAGGGTTTTGAAGAATGAGGAAATTATATAGGATATGTTCATAAAATGGGGGTGAAAAAGTACTTTGAGATTCACACACACTTAAAATGATAGTGATTAAGCTTTTGATATTCTAAAGTCTCCAAGCATTGGCTTTGCTCTGAGGGCAATTAAAGTTCAATCTTAAGACCAGGTGCACAAGATCTACCGCAATTCAATAGATGTGATCTTGAAGAGTTGAAAATAAACAGGATTAATAAAAACATATTTTAAAAGGTTCTATATGTACTTGGCTAAACGATCTCTTGCAGTAACTTCTTTTACTAAGGCCAAGGACTCTACTGTACTGACTGTACCATTATCTGCTTTGAAAGTTCTTATCAGAATAGCAAATATTTTAAAGCCAATGACATTTGGCGATGTATGTTCAGGCATCATCATTACATAATGGTACTAAGGACCACTCTTTGCCCACCTCCTAGATACTTTGCAGCCTAAGCACAGGGTTCTTGAGCAAAAGGCACCTTCTAATAAATGAAGTCACAACCACAAAGGTACTCCGGCGGGTGGCAAGATACACTCGGACGAAGAAATCCACTTATTTTTCCTTTATGTTAGAAATCATTTGATAATCATCCTTTTTTTTTTTTTTTTTCCAGTTTCGGTCTTCATAAGATAGCACAGGAATGGAAATCAGAATCTAAAATTAGATCAAAAAACTCAGGTATCTGAGACTGACAGCTTTAAGACCAAATTTCTGGTCTATTTGTGAATGGGAGTTTATAACACATAATCCAAGAATGCAGAACTCTCTACTCCTCCATTTTAATTGTAAGTGAACCTTAGGAAGAGCAGATATTCTAAAAATCTGACTCCTTGGTGGTTTGGCATTTTTTGTTGTTGTTGTCATTTTTTAAACAGGTATTTTCTAGATATATTGGATCAACTCTTCAGTCCTGTTATGCAAATACTGTTGTTTGCTGCTAAATTTCCAGCTCCTAGAACAGTGCCTGGCACATAGTAGAAGCTCATTAAATATTTGTTGAATGAATGAATGAACACATCACCATTAAACAGAGAAACACTTTGCAACCACAAGAGAGTTAACCACTCCGTTTATACCAAGCAAGGGACAGCAGCGGTGGGATCTCAGTGCGATCTAATTTTATACTCATGATAAAATTCAAACACTTGACAATAGCCAAGAGAAACTTTGATGACGGAACAAGAGAACAGAAAGGGTAGACTAACAGTCACATTTGTCTTTGTGTGCAGACATATATACAAAGACTGGGTGTCTTAGCAAAACAATTTAACCCATTTTTCTTTTACCTGTTGATTCGAGAACATCCATATATTTATAAATACACACAAACAGAAATGTAAAGTTGTAAACAGTTTGATTGGTATTAAGTATAGACCTATAAGTTGGCCACTCTGGAATTCCAATAGTTGCTGGTGACTCATTTCCCAGAAGTGATGTGAAGAGAGAGAGATGAAGTGCCCTGCTCACAACCTTGCCTCCTTAGGGTGGAGAGGAATGACCAATGACTTCAGAGACTCTCCCCAGGTGGGATAGGAATGGACTCCAAGTCATCCTTGAGTCTCAAACATGATGTCAAATTTCTGGCTGTGGGACTGAGGTCCAAGGAGAGCCCTTCAAAGGTGCTGTCTTCCACCCTGGCAGGGGCAAAACGTCAACACATCTGCAAATACCACCCGAACCTTCCTTGATCAAGTTAATTTGGTGATCAGAGCCTGAGACAGAATCAGGATGACTACAGACCCTAAAAAAAGACCTGCTATATCTAAGGAAATTGAAAAAATAATAATAATAATAACCAACTGTAGCAGAGAAAGTGAGTGGGTGAACAGGGATCTATGACAAATACTACTCCTAGCAAAACAATTCTGTATGACTAATTGCTTTCTTCTCTAAAAGCAAGAATCTGAATTTCGGTCTTCAAGGTCTAAACCCCTACAGCTTTTTAAATTGGCAATGCGAAGTTGACAGCTATCCAAAGCTCTGCTGATAGAAGTATGTCAACACGCCTTTAAAAATGTATTGACAATGATAGATGCACGTTCCACTAAAAAAAAAAAAAAGCCAGGCTGTAGCAAACAGAGCAAAAAACGATATTTACGGATCTGTTACCAGTGCTGAAATGTCCGTTATTTGGTTATTCATACTACTCTACGATGTGGCATATGCTGAAACCACCTCACTCAATTCATCTACTTGGAGATACCTCCCTTATTGTGGCGGTTAATTCTTCTTCTTACCCCCTTCCCTTTGCAAACTCTAACCTGTTATCTTTTAACTTTGCGACTTTCATTCCTGCTCACCAGAATTTTATCAGCCATCTGCTGGATCTGTTGGGATTTTGTCTGGATGTCATCCTTCAGTCTGTTTTCTCTACGCTCCATGGTCTCTAGTCTCTTTACCTTGTTCTCCAGAGAATGGCGGCGTTCCTGTAGATCATGAATCAATCAGAGAGTTTTAATGGAGTAACCGCTATGGGCATAACACCTGCACCGAGGGAAAGAGCCCTCAAGAAGCATACACTCGAGTCAGGAAGAAAAGTCTCAGGCACCCGAAGCAACAGCAGAGAAAATAAGATTCTATAATCTAGGTACTCAGTTGTGTAGGTTACAAGAGTGCATTCATTCATTCAAATATTTACCAAGCACCTACTATCTGCAAAGTGCCACCTAGGCATCACGGAAAATACAGAGGAAGATGGCATCATTCCTGCCCTTGGAGGAGATAAGATAAACACAAATAATCATAATATAGGTTAAGAGGAGGAAGAACCATAAAGCAAAGAGGTACAAAGTGCTGCAGGAGGTTGCAGGCAGGAAAGAGGACTTTTAATTGGACAGTTGAGCAGAGACATCAGAGAGGCGTGAGCTCTGGAGGGGGGTGGTATATGGTGTTTTGCAGGAGGAAGGACAGGAGAGGAGGGGGAAGATGTTTCAGACAAAAGGAGACACACTAGCAGAAACACAGCAGTAGTCAAGAGCCAGTCTGGGCCCCAAGAGAAGCCTGGAATGGCTACAGCACAGCACATGTTAAGGGGAAGGGCAGGTGAAAAGCAGAAAGGTCAAAGGTTGAGGGTTTCAGGTACCAGGCTCAGGGGTGCACCTGAGCATTATGGAACCCCTGAAAGGTTTGGGATGGGGCAGGGAATTCTGAGAAATCTGGTCCTTGAGGTCCATGAATCTTTCACTGTGTGAACTAGCTGGAAGGAAGGAGAAGCTGGAGGCAGATGGCCAAGAAATTATTAGATTTTCTCAGCCAAGAGGAGAGGGCTTGGACTACAAGGAGGGCTACAGAAATGGGAAGCAGGAGATGAACAGGAGATGTATGGCTGCATTTATAGGATGGAGGGACTCACTGAATAGCGGGGTCCAGAGAAAACGAAATGACACCAAGGTTTCAAGCCTGGAATGGCGAGATGAATGATGGTGGCCCTGCCTGGCATGAGGAAAGTGAGAAGGGAAACCAGCTTGCCAGGGAAGAGACTGAGCTCATTCTAAATCTGATGCACCATTCAGACACTCAGTTGGAATTTAGGGGAGCTGGGGGAAATGCAGATGAATGTGGGTGAGGATGGCCCAAAAGAGACATGTACCAGGAGGTTCACACCAAGAATGTGACAGGAAAAAGCAAAAGACCCAGCAATAGGAGGAGGGTGAAATCGACTACGGCACGCCCCTTCTGTGGGACAAACACCAAGGGGCAGAGGAGGCAGATACGAGTAAAGGAGAAGAATCGCTTTTATCCTATATTCTTCTGTACTGTTTTAAGTTTTTTACAACGAAAAGGCACTCATGTGGTTCTGGTAAAATTACACAAATGATTTCAACAACAACAACAACAAAGAATTTGAAGTAGAGAAGAGGCCCAAAAATATAGATCTGAGAGTCATTGACACGCAGGTAATAGGTGAAGCCTTGAAAATTAATATGCTATTAATATCGTGGAGGGGAAAGGCAAGGAAAAAACAGAGGGAAGAGAAAGAAAAACCCAGTGATGGAGTTTCGGTTAACCTATAAAAATCAAAATTCTCCCAGATTAGTGGGTAGGTCAGAGGAAAATAAACAGAAAGAAAAAGCTTCTATGAAGACATCTTTCTACTTGAAGCTGCTATGACAAATCTTTCTTTCCCCTGGGGGGAAATGATTCCCAGCCTCTCAGGTTTCAAAGAGATCTTCAGAAGGGAAAGCAGCTTTGGTCAAACATAAGCCAGTGATGGTCTGGCAGTTTCTTTCCTTGGGCACAGCCAAAGGCCGAGGCCGCTGGGGCCTGGGCTGGAGGTTCCCTGCTCACCTCAGCTTCCACCAGCTTCTTTCTGATGCCTTCAGAAGAATCCTCTCGGTTCTGCAGCTTCTCCAGCTCCCTCTCGGCTCGCTCCTTTGCCTGGCGGATATTCTGCAGCAGCTCGGTGGCCTCCGTGCTGGCTTTTACAGCCTAGGAAGAGAGAAGGAAAAGGAGATAGGTGGCCAAACTTATTCATATAAAAAGATGGTGACAGTATGTTCTGCACATGTATCCCAGAACTTAAAGTATAATCTAAAAAAAAAAAAAAAAAAAAAAGATAGTGACAGTGTCCTAAATTAAAAAAGCAGGTAATACTGAATTTACCATTTGTCAAAACAAATACACAATCATTTAATGCTATATTTCATTATTCTAAGGTGCACTTTTTTTTAACATCACTGAATTTGAAATCCACCCCACAATTAAAATTGATGCATTTTTCTTTCTTGGGGTATATAAGATAATGGTGTATCTGACCATCATTAGCATCTTCGATTCGATGCAACGTAATGAATGGAAATAGAAAGATCTAAATGGATTGATCTACCCAGGTATCAATGTATTTGCCTCTAAGCATTAATTTTCTCCTTATTTTAATTATCTCATTTGTTAATTTTCCTATGGGAAATATTGAGATATACTGGGTTAAAACAAATATATCATTCAAATGACTTCACCTGTTTTGCTTTTTTTTTGAGACGGAGTTTTGCTCTTCTTGCCCAGGCTGCAGTGCAATGGCGCAATCTTGGCTCACTGCAACCTCCACCTCCGGAGGTTCAAGTGATTCTCCTGCCTCAGCCTCCCGAGTAGCTAGGATTACAGGCATGCGCCACCACATCCAGCTAATTTTGTATTTTTAGTAAAGACAGGGTTTCACCATGTTGGTCAGGCTGGTCTCGAACTCCTGACCTCAGGAGTTCGCCTCAGCCTCCCAAAGTGCTGGGATTACAGGCGTGAGCCACCATGCCCAGCCTGTGTTTGCTGTTTTTAAATGTGGCTACTAGAAAATTTTAAATTACATCTGTAAGTAATATTTGTGGCTCCCTCACACTTTGATTGGAGAGCAGAGTTCTAGATGGAGACACGCGTCCTCTCACAAGCTTTTAGCTAAAGGGGGCCATGAGGGCTTTCATTAGAGAGCTCAGGAATAAGGAAGCAGGGAGCAAATAGTGGATAAGCAATATGCAGTATATCTATAAAATGGAATATGATTCCACCTTAAGAAGGAAGGAAATTCTGATACATGCGACATGAATGCAACTTTAGGACATTACGCTAAATGAAAGAAGCCAGTCACAAAAGGACAAACACTGTATGATTCCAGTTATATGAGGTACATAAAGTAGTCAAAATCATAGAAACAGAAAGTAGAAAGGTAGGGGGATGAGAGGAATTCGTATTTGGTGGTTATAGAGTTTCAGTGTAACAAGACAAAAACGTTCCAGAGATCCATTGCCCAGTAATGGGAATAAACTTAGCACAACTGAACTGTACACTTAAAAATGGTTAAGATGGTAATTTAATGTTATGTGGTTTTTTTTTTTACCACAATTTTAAAAAAGAAGAAGGAGGAGGAGGAGGAACTCTATTAAACCAAGCCAGCAAACACATTCACAAGCACTCTCAATGCCAAAGGTACGTCCCACAACCACATTCATTCTGGCCCTTCCATTAAGCATTTCCAGTGTTCAACTAAAGAAAGGGCTTGAAAATTGCTCTTAAATGTTCTCACCACAAAAAATATAAGAAGAATGTGAGGTGATAGATCTGTTAGCTGGCTTGACTTAATCATTTCACAATGTATATGTGTGTGTGTGTGTGTGTGTGTGTGTGTGTGTGTATACATCACATTGCATACTATAAGTATATGCAATTATTATTTGCCAATTATACCTTAATGAAGCTAGGGAAAAAATTAATAAAAATTTTAAAAACAAGATAAAATGGTCAGGTACAGTGGCTCATGCCTGTAATTCCAGCATCTTGGGAAGCAATGGCAGGTGGTTCACTTGAGTCCAGGTGTTTGAGACCAGCCTGGGCAACATGGCAAAATCCTAACTCTACAGAAAATACAGAAAATCAGCTGGGTGTAGTGGTGCACACCTGTAGTCCCAGCTACCCAGGAGGCGGAGGTGGGAGGATCACCTGAGCGTGTGATGTCAAGGCTGCAGTGAGCCACGATCATGCCCTGCACTCCAGCCTGGGTGACAGAGTGAGACCCTGTCTCAAAAAAGTTAAATAAGTTGGCCAGGTGCAGTGGCTCATGCCTGTAATCCCAGCACTTTGGGAGGCCTAGGCATGCAGATCACCTGAAGTCAGGAGTTCGAGACCAGACTGACCAACATGGTGAAACCCCGTGTCTATTAAAAATACAAAAATTAGCCAGGCGTGGTGGCACATGCCTGTAATCCCAGCTATTCAGGGGGCTGAGGCAGGAGAATCGCTTCAACCCAGAAGGCAGAGGTTGCAGTGAGCCAAGATCACACCACTGCACTCCAGCCTGGACAACAGAGCAAGACTCCATCTCAAAAAAATTTTTTTTAAAAATTAATTAAACAATGAAATAAAAGGGCCATTAGCACAAACTTTGCAGGATGCTATAAACCAAATCCACGCCCCTTCCCAATCACGTGACAACCCCATGGCTCCTCCAGCCTTCTGCAGGGCAGGCCTCCTGCTGGCAGAAAGCAGTTTGGGTGGGGAACTACTTCTCTTACAAACGTGCATAAATGAGGTGCCAGGCCCCCTGAGGCGAGAGATGCAGGCCTCTTGGGTTCTGTCGTAGTATAATTAGAACTTTTACTTGAGAGTCTCACACAGCTTGGTTTTTAAAAATAAACACTGCTGACATGTCTCAAAAGGAAAAACTATATTCAGAACTCTGATATTTTCAGGTAATCGCTCACTCCCCCTTCATTTTCCTCAGCGCTGGGTGACTAATTCTGTTTCTTTCATCTTTCGTGCTCTGGGACAAGGCAAAGATGTTTGGAAAGGAGGTGGTGGGGGGTAAGTTCCTGAAAAATCACCTTGGGCTTACCTTCTCCAGTTTCTCTTGGAGCTCCTGAATTTTGAGCTGCTGCTCAGCATTGATCTATAATTAAAATCCCAGGAAATAAAGCAAAAGGCAAATCGGCATTAACATCTTGCTACATTTATTGCAGTCCTATTCTCTTGAGGTTTCTATGGGGTCTTTTTCTTTGGGTTTCCAGAACCTATTAAGGGAGAGGAAGAACAGTGGCCTCTCAGGGAAGACTTTGTCCCAGTGCAAAGCTCCATGTTGATGATGCATGTAGGACCAGCAACATACAAATGGCAAAAAGAGAAAGTCGCTCAGTCCTTTAAGACAATAACAATTTTCCTATACTTTTTACTAAGTGTCTGGGTTTGTTGCTGTGGGCAGGTGTGACAAAAATGAGCTGTCTTTTACCTCTTTTAGAGCCATAAAGTCAAATGTGGTCACCCAAAGGTGGACTATCAAAATAAGCCTCGAAGAGAGGTCTCTATTCATTGATGAAGAATACTCTTCATCAATGATGGGCCACTGATAATAACATGAAAAAAGTTATCTACCCAAAATATTAATAGCAAAACCAATCATGGAAAGTATACCTTCTCCAGTTTCGCATATTCTCCCACTTCAGGCTTCCCTTGATCCTTAGCCTGTAATTAAAAAGACACAACATATTGGGAAATCTCAACAACCTAAAAAAGTCGTGGAGACTACTTTCTTGGTCTCTGTGACCAAGATAATAATAGTAAATAAGAATAATGTTATCTTCTGTAAATAAAGACCAAGAGTTTTCCAAGGTATCCTACTATTTCTCAAACTAGGTTGTTTCTCATTAAACTAGGTTCTCCTTTTTCTTGCTAAGATCATGTACAATTTTACCCAAAAAGCACCCTCCTGGAGGGTGGCTGACTACCTTCAACAGTTTATGCTGACATTCTGTCGCTTTCCGCTTGAATTCTTCAGCAGCAAGCCGAGACTCTCTCAGCTCAGATTCGTAGAGATCACTCCGTCTTCTTGCTGAGACAAGATCCTCTTCCAACTGATTCATCATCAACCTCATTTCTTCCACTTGAGCCTGGTACTCCTAAAGAGCAGGCAATGAAATAAAAGAGAACTTTAGAACTCCAAAAAGAATAGACAGGCAGTGAGGACGGAAGAGTATTAACCACACAGGGAAGATGCACAGTGAAGAGAGACTGGCAAAGAAAAGACCTGGCCAGGTGCAGTGGCTCATGCCTGTAATCCCAGCACTTTGGGAGGCCAAGGCAGGTGGATCACCTGACGTCAGGAGTTCAAGACCAGCCTGGTCAACATGGTGAAACACTGTCTCTGCTAAAAATACAAAAATTAGCTGGGTGTGGTGGTGCGGGCCTATAGTCCCAGCTACTTGGGAGGCTGAGGCAGGAGAATCGCTTGAACCCAGGAGGCAGAGGTTGCAGTGAGCCGAGATCGTGCCACTGCACTCCAGCCTGGGTGACAGGGCAAGACTCCATCTCAAAAAAAAAAAAAAAAGACCTACAGGCCTAGAGACAAGGGGAGTAGAAAGATGGACCCAGAATGAGGCACCAAGTAGGCAAAGGTGAGAAGTGTGGGGTGAAGATGAGGGAGAAAAAAATATTAAACCTTAAAACTGTTTTGGCCGGGTGTTGTGGCTCATGCCTGTAATCCCAGAACTTTGGGAGGCTGAGGCAGGCGGATCACAAAGTCAGGAATTCGAGACCAGCATGGCCAACATGGTGAAATCCCGTCTCTACTAAAAATACAAAAATTAGCCGGGCGTGGTGGTGGACACCTGTAATCCCAGCTACTCAGGAGGCTGAGGCAGAAGAATCACTTGGACCCGGGAGGCGGAGGTTGCAGTGAGCCGAGTTCGTGCCACTGAACTCCAGCCTGGGTGACAGAGCAAGACTCCATCTCAAAAAAAAAAAAAAAAAACACTTTTAATGTAGAGCATGTGTCATTAGCAAAACCACCGGGAACACGCATGCAAATCACACCATACGATATGCACAGAACCTTAAGGCCTAACACAGGAGAGCCAAAAGGGATGTTCTTTAAACAACAAGGATAAACTGCTTACATGTAGTTCTCCGCCAAGGGTAATCATTTATATAGACTTGTCCTTTAGAAGTCATGTGCTCCTAACACAAATTGGATATGGTACTAGTTTTAAAATTAACCTTTCAGACAGCACAAGAGGGTAATTGAAAATCTCAGTGGAAAGAATTCTGGAAGGTGAAACGCATCATGTCAGTTTCTCACCATTAATTTTTCTGGGCCCAAAACTGAATGATGACCGTAACATCACTCCTGCAATGCAAGTCACCCTGAAATCTGGAAGAGTCACAAAACACTGGCTTCGGTCAAAATAACTTGTGAGAAAAATTCCAAGGAAAGAACCTTCCTGTTCCCTTGAGCGAACCCTTTATGTGATCCAAACAGCCCAACCTTTTCCAAAATGCATTTCTAAAATCAAAACATTTACATTGAAGTTTCTCAGAACTGGGCTCACCAAAAGAAATGGCCGGTGATTTTGAAAACTTTTGGACAAAGTATAAAAATATTCTGTGTTAGCAAAAATCAAGGCTAAGTATAAGGATTATGAATGAGCATTTATGTAATCCAAGGTGACTTGTGGGGTGAGGACGAGAGAGATACAAAACGAAATGAACAAGGAATTGAATCAAGAATGTCTTTAAAAATCACAATATTCAGTAACATCTCTGAGATCCACTCTCCCAAGAAATAATTGGTGAGGAATATTTGAATATTTCTCCCAAGAAATAATCGATTGAGCAAGGATATTCTTTTAACTGATAAATTGCAATTTTTGAATAACAGGGTATAAAGGAAACCTTTTATCCCATTGTAGCAGGTGACGCCCCCCCCCAGAGCATATTAAAGGGGATGTGCTGCTCTTATGAAAACTGGATGGTTTCCATGCAAGCACACCTCTCCCTCTATTATCTGTAAAGGAGAAAGGAAAAAACAGCCCAAAATGGAACACGGGTCTCATTTCACTCTCTCCCACCCAAAAGCATACTGTTATTGAAGGTCAATCCTCAGAATCATGGGGCACACAGGTTTCCTGGGTCATGCATACTAAGCAGGCAATGCTGGATTATATAACCAAAGGTCTATAACCTGCTCACAATTATCTAAACTCACAGGGCAGGCCAGGCACGGTGGTTCACGCCTGTAATCCCAGCACTTTGGGAGCCCGAGGTGGCGGATCACTTGAGGTTAGGAGTTCAAGACCAGCCTGGCCAACATAGTGAAACCCCATCTCTACAAAATATACAAAAATTAGCCAGACATGGTGGTGAGCACCTGTAATCCCAGCTACTTGGAAGGCTGAGACAGGAGAATTGCTTGAACCTGGGAGGCAGAGGTTGCAGTGAGCCGAGATTACACCACTGCCCTCCAGCCTGGGTGACAGAGCAAGACTCTATCTCAAATTAATTAATTAATTAATTAATTCACAGGCCAGAACATGAGCTGTATGTGAAATGGAACATCGGTTTTTCTGGAACCCCTCAAGCAGAGCCATATTATGGCTTTCATAACTGTGAGCACTGAGCCTGTCTTGCCTTCCTCCATAAAAATTAAAATTAAAAATTACATTTTACAGTTGTGCTCCTATAAATACAAAAATATTAACATCATCTATGAAAACAGTGTCTTTGACCTAAGCTCAACTTTTTTCTTCTGATGAAAAAATTAAAACATTTTGTGAGACCCTAAAAGTAAAGTGGTCCCTAGATACCGTGCCTGCTAGAGCTAATGGGAAAGCCAGTTCTGGCTACAGGCATCGACACCAAATCTTGAGCATCTTTTGTCCTCAAGCTCACTTTTCTTTCTTGAATTTATGTCGGCGAGAAGGGAATGTAATTTTTGTGTTTTGTCAAGAGCGAGGACAGAGTGTCTGTTCCTTCCCCGCAACATCTCTCTTCCCTGAGCTGTCAGCACATAAGAGGGAGGAAGGCAGGAACCAGGCAACCATTCTGTCAGCTCTCCAAGCTCTCGGGGCACCCAGTCTGCTACAGCATCAAAAGAAAATTCTAACTCATTTGTGGATCCTTTGATATTGTGCTGGATACTTCAAGGAAATCCTATAAATCTAGCAGCTAACCAAATCCCTGCTTCAGGAAAAACCTGAGAGGTGATCATCAGGTCTGTTTGCAAGATCAGCTGAGAGAGAGCTGTGGTATCTCAGGATGGAATGAAAGACTGGTAGGTGTGAGTCAGGTCAGGATGGGGAACTGCAGACAGGTTTCAAGGCCCACCTAACGCAAGTCTTCTGAATGGAGCTTCAGAATTTTGTGGGGAGGAAGGATCAGGTATGATGCAATTCACTCAGAAACCATGGAACACAAGTGACTTCTGTGTTACCCACACTTTTGTCTCCTTTCCTGAGTAGGGGAGCAAGGAAGAAGCTGAAATTGCTAGTAATGATCTAGGAATCAAATTTCACATGAGTCTTTGAGGTGTTTTTCTTTTAAACCAAATCTAAATATTCTAGAGGGGGTAGCTAGGTGGAAGTAAAATATTTTTTTAAAAAATGAAGAGCCGGCCAGGTGCAGTGGCTCATGCCTGTAATCTCAGCACTTTGGGAGGCCAAGGCGGGCAGATCAGGAGGTCAGGAGTTCGAGACCAGCCTGACAAACATGGTGAAACCCCATCTCTACTAAAAACACAAAAATTAGCTGGGTGTGGCAGCGTGCACCTGTAGTCCCAGCTACTCAGGAGGCTGAGGCAGGAGAATCACTTGAACCCAGGAGGTGGAGGCTGCAGTGAGCCGAAACTGCACCACTGCACTCCAGCCTGGGTGACAGAGCGAGACTCCATCTCAAAAAAATAAAGAGCGATATAGAAAGTTAGATTTTTAAGAGAAAGATCAGGGAATAAATCCCAAGTCTAGAAAAAATCAATATGCCACAAACCAAATACTGAAAGTTTGCTGCAAGCATTAAAAGCTTTCTCCCAGTCTGCAAACATCCTGCTCTCACAAAACTTACCAAAAGTCATAAAATAAATCCTTGTTCCGATGAAAAATCAAATCTGAAACCACGTTTCTTCCCCACAATGGAACTTTTAGCAGTCATTAAATCTAAGACTCCACATGCATGCCAACTGTGGTATGAATCATAAAAGACGTGTCTTTGAACTCGGCCACCAACATACACCTTTTCAAAACGTCCTGATAATTCCGTTTCTAAGGAATCTATGGACACCAGCTGCTCCCTCTGGTGGCCAAACACAGCTTTCATTTCCCCAGGATGTCACCAAAAGTAAATTTCCAGGTATGTTGAACTAATGGGAGAAAATGATTCCTACCTCTTGAAACTTTTAGGATGAAAAACTATGTTGATAAAAGGAGCATGAGTCAACTGTCAAAGCAGATTTCTCAAAGCCAATGTGCAGCCTTCAAAACCTCTAAGACTGCATTATTCAGAGATCTGATGATCCTTTACAGGGTTTCCGTCCTATGCACATTTATTTATAATGTTTTTATCAAGCAACAGAATATTAACTGATCACAACTTTAAAATATTCAGATGATAAATATGCCAACAAAACTCCAAAGACAGTAATTCTTTTTTTAAAGAGTAATTAATGGATAGAGTTATTTGCAGAAGTTTCTTGCATTAGCTCCAGCCAGATGGCTAAGTTTGTGCTACCCAGAGACAGAAATGTTCATTTCTATCAGTGTTTCCATTAGATTTTCTGAAGTGAATGAGAGTTGCCTGGCAGCTGATAGTTCAGCTCTCCAATTGCTCATTGCCATCTCTTCATTAAAGTCTCTATTTACAGTTTTTCAAAAGACACAAAAATCCATGCTAAAAAGGAAACAATGAGGCAATACAAAAATGAGCCATTTAGAAAGAAAACCCGTTTAGAAAGAAAAAAAAAGAGTGGGCTTTTTAAAGGTCTCGATTCTCCTTTCTGAAAACACAGGGGACAGCCTTCTGCACTCAGATAGGCAGTGTTAATCCTGACTTGACCTTGACCAGAATGGTTCAAATTTCTCTTCTAGAATATTTCTTTATATAAGTAAAACTATTGAATTAGCCTGGCTTCACTCAAAAACTTAAAAGTGCATCTGAGAAGCTATTAAAACATTTAATTGTTTTTAACCATCTAAAGCAGGGATTGGCAAACTTTTGCTGTAAGAAGCCAGATAGTAAGTAGTTTCAGCTTTGCAGGCCACATGGTCTCTGTAATAACCACTCACCTCTGACTCTGTAGCCTGAAAGCAGCCAGGGCCGATATGCAAATTACCAAGCATGGCTGTGTTCCAAAAAAAAACACTTTATTTATGGAGACTGAAATTTGAATTTCATATAAATTTCAAATGTCATGAAATATTGTTTTACTTTTGATTTTTTTTCCAACTGTTTAAAAACGTAACCCCATTCTTAGCTTGTGGGCCATAGAAAATAGGTGTTGGACCAGCTTTGCCCCACAGGCTGAAGTTTGCCCACTCTTGCTCTAAACCTACATCTTTATTTTTAAAAGCAGACATTATGGGGTATCAGCTTCAAAAGGAGCTGGAACAAGCATTCTATGATGTATATAAATTATGAGAAATCTGAAGTTTCTGAATGACCTACATACCTGTCTCTCTTCCACTCTGCCCCCACCCTTTCTCTCTCTCCCTTTCTTCCTATTTCTCTCTCAAACATGCCTCTCCTGAAATTAGAGGTCCAAGCGAGCCGAGATGCTGCTGTGCTCCCAGGCAAGCAGGCCTACCTGCTCTTTGATTTCTTGGAGCTTCCGGCTCTGCTCTCTGATATCATGGAGAAGCTGCAGTGCTTTGTCATCCTCCTGGGACACCTCCATCCGTGCTTGCTCCAAACTTCGCTTTAAGCTCTGCAGAAAGCAAAAATTTTAATAGGGATGCCCTGTGGATCCTGCTTTGTTTGAAAAGACTCATTAAGAGAGCTGCAAGCTGCTTCGCAGACACCAGGACGGTTTCGAGTGACGGACCACAGTTCACAACTTCCAGTTGGTTGCCGATTCCGGTTTCCATCCTGTAAAACCCCTTGGTTCAAGAAACATCATCTCAACCTGGTGACCTTAGGGATCCAGCCAGAAACTGCATCAGCCTGTCTCCTGCCACCATCTACCTGTCCTAGGAGATACTTACTTGCATGTTCAGGACTAAAACCTATTAAGACCCAGTAGCTATTACAGCCACCATGTGGATGGCTACAAAGTGTTTTCTACAGTTATTTGTGGGCCCTAAAGTACATATGCCTCTTTCAAAGTAGCAATGACTTCATATCCTCTGCCCAGTTGTCATTTAAGACTCCAAGTGGTCTATTTCTACCTCCTGGCTTATTTTTCCTGGACACCTTTCATCCATAAGAATCCCTTAATGCTTCAATGGCACTGAAATCTATATCTGAAATACATAGCTGAATAACTTCACCCACCACTGAAAGGCAGCCAAGTCTGGAATGGAAACATAGCAGTTATTCTTAATCAGCCACGTTCTATAGATTTCCTCTCCCTTGTGAAAAAAACTTTAGAAATGTGTGATTCAACTTCTTAAGACTGTTTAATTGGGCACATTAAAAAAACACCTGAATGAAAAATTTAACAAGACAATGGAGAAGAAGACAGTCTACTCTTGTGAAGGAAAGAAAAAATGAAAGTCACATGGTAAATAATGACAGAGGGTCTGGGTTTTCAAGGCTATTTTCTTGTCACTACACTGGTTCTGGCCAATGGAAAATTTGATGTCAGGAAGATTGAAAGCAAGTTTTCTTGTACATAGTTGGGAGTCTGGTTCTCAAGGCTGCTCATGTCAGACACAACGCAGACCACAGAGGCTGGGATGGGAGATGTTAAGATCTTTTGCAACTTGCGGCAAAGATGGATTACTCCCATCCCCAGACTCCATGGTACCAGCCATCTACCTGCACTTTCTGCTGGAAATGAGTCCAGTCTCATTTCTTGGGGACCTTACGCCTGGCTCTCACTACTCTGCAAAACACAGATCTTGCTTTTGTGCTCTCCCTCTCTCTACTCTCTGCCATTGGCTGTGATGTGCCTCATGGAGCCATCATGAAACAGGATGAGACACACACAACAGGAAGTGCCACCTCCAAGGGAAGGGGGCTTCAGGGAAGGCTCACACTGCATTCTGTGATGTAGGTAGCAAGGTCCTGCTCCAGGAGGGATCTCTGAGTCTCAGAGGCCTTCAGCTCCACCTCCTTCTGACTAAGCACAGCCTCCACCTCTGACACTCTCCGATGTAACCGGGTCATTTCCTGCTCCATCTGAAATAAACACATCGACAGGTTAAAAAGGCCCGTGGAGGTTCATTAGGAGCAATCACATCTCAAGTAGCCTCCGAAACCACCTGGTGGTCTGGGCTAAGGCTAATTCGCCAAAAGTTAAGTTGGGATGGAAATACCATTGTTTCTTCGCCCAGGAGCGCACAGTTCTTCGTTAAGGACAGTCACCAAATGCTAAGTCACTCCTCTCATTCAAGTCCCGGTTCACACTTGATCACTTCTCTAACCCAGTTAGCAAGGAAGCCACAATCATCATTTTTCACCTGTTTGCTTTTGTTTTTGTTTTGTTTTTGCAGACGTCACTTTAATTTTATCCCAAATCCATCTTGATCCCCCCCCATCTCCTTGCAAAGATCTAGAGGACAAATCCAGGACAGGGCAAGGAGATATTTATTCGTCTGCACTCTTAGGAGTCCCAGGCAAGCAGTGACTTATTAGTTTCCAGAGCGTTGCCTCTGGGCAGGAACAGTGAATGTTAAGAGACGTTGAGCGTAATCAACACAGTGGCCGCAGTGACATAAGCAGGAGTTTTAAAAGACTAGGAAGAGAGACTTCGCATCACTCAAAGCAGATGGGATGTATCTCAGCCACAGGTGAGGACCCAGGCCACCTGCCGGAAGAAGCAGACATCTGGCTGGGTCATGCTGAGAAACGGACTGTTTAAATCCAGGGCCTCCTCTGGTTTAGATTTAAAGGATTTACAGCAACGGCAAGGCCCGAATTCATCTCCCTCTGAGCTGCTGGAGGCGCGACTTCAGCGAGGGCAGGAGCGCCTCACTCTCTACGGATCAGGCGGCTCAGAGCCAGCAGCGGCCCCGGGCGGATCCCTTGGCATATACGGACGGGAGGATCCTGGAGCAAGGAAGGAGGCCGGCTGCGGAAATAAATACCTTGTGACACTTGTCCTGAGAGTCTTGTAGCTCTTTGCTTTTGATGAGAAGTTTCTTTTCCATGGAGCTAGTCTTGGCAGGGGAGTCCAGACCCGACACAACAGACCTAGGTAGAGAAAAACCAACGTCAAGGGGGCCTGCAGGTGGGCCTAAGAAGCTGCATTAGGAAGCTGCAACATTTGTTTCATTTTACAAAAACATCTCATGCTCTTGATGTTAGGTCAAATAATGCCCCCTTCCCGTTTCCCAAAGATGCCCATGTCCTGATCTCTGCAAGCTGTGAATATATTACCACACATGGCAAAAGGGACTTTGCAGATGGGATTTAAGTTATGGATCTTGGGATGGAAAGATTCTCCTGGGATATCTGGATGGGTACAATGAAATCACAAGGATCCTTATAAGATGGAAGCAAGGATCGGAGTCACAGAGACCTGAAGATGTTACACCAATGGCTTTGAACACGGAGGAAGGGGCCACAAGCCAAGGAATGCAGGCAACCTCTAGAAGCTGGAAAAGACAAGGAAACAGATTCTGCCCTAGAGCCTCCAGAGAGAGTGCAGCCTTGTCTACACTGATCTCAGCCCAGTAAAACTCATCCCGGACTTTTTTTTTTTCTTGGAAACAGGGTCGCGTTCTGTTGCCCAGGTTGGAGTGCAGTGGTGCAACCTCGGCTCACTGCAACCTCCACCTCCTGGGTTCAAGCAATTCTCCTGCCTCAGCCTCCTGAGTAGTTGGGATTACAGGTGCTCGTGACCGTGCCTGACTAATTTTTGTATTTTTAGTAGAGATGGGGTTTCACCATGTTGGCTAGGCTGGTCTGGAACTCCTGACCTCAAGTGATCCTGCCACCTCAGCCTCCCAAAGTGCTGGGATTACAGGCTTGAGCCACCAAGCCTGGCATCATCTTAGACTTCTGATCTCCAGAACTGTAAAATAATAAATGTGTGTTGTTTTAAGCCACTAAGTTTGTGGTCATTTGTTACAGTGGCCATAGGAAACTCATACACCTATTGGGCACTGGCTGCATACCTGGTTCTGTTTGAACGCTAGATATATTTGAACCCTTTGTTTTTTCTTTTTTTTTTTTCTTTTTTCCTTCACTGACAGATACATTTGAACTCTTTACTCCCCACAGCAACTCTATGAGCAGATACGATTTATTATCCTCATTTTATATGAGGAAATTGAGGCCCAGAGAGGTTACATAAACTGCCAGTTGATAAATAGTTTCTGCTGGTCTCAAGAGGGAGCTGGGGTAGACAAGTTGGCTTGATGCACTTGCTTATACAACTCTTAAGAAAATATCACAAAAATAACATAGGATGCTCTCCTGAGAGTGGACCAAAAGGATGCTCCCCCCACAGAAAGGGCAAACTTACCCACACACATCTATGTAACTCATGCACTGTGCCCAGAAGCAGTTAATTATGGGCAGAGATGAGAGAGAGATTCCAGGACAGCTGCCCTCAGTGGTTGGTACACTGGATATGAACACTGCGACTGGTGAAAGACAAGGCCAGAGCAACAGTGGCCAAAGGTTCTTACGCACAGAGAGATGTGGCAGAGTCCACCACTACGCCTGGGCCCATCTTTGTTGCCCTGGTAACAGGGTTGCAGAGCTGGTTGTCAGTGACCACTCAGATCTTACCAGCAGGTGCAAGTTCTGCTTTCTGCTGCCCAAACTACTTCCCTGACTAAAAGAGGTCAGTTCCCTGCAGCAATGCAAAACACCTCTCTCCCCGCAGCTCCTGGCAATGACAAGGGCTGGCTTGATAGTGCTGACTTGCTGTACTCCAGTGACAGCTTTCCACACTCACAGCCAAATGAGTCAACGCCCAGCATCATGCTCCTCTGTTCAAAATCTCAGGCTGGGCACAGTGGCACATGCCTATAATCTCAACACTTTGGGAGGCCGAGGCAGAAGGATCACTTGAGGCCAGAAGTTCAAGACGGGCCTGGGCAACACAGCAATACTCTGTCTCTATTTTTAAAATAAATAAATAAATTATTTTTTGAAAGACAGTCTCACTCCGATGCCCAGGCTGGAGTGCGGTGGTCCCAGGTCACTGCAGCCTCGACTTCCCAGACTCAAGTGATTCTCTTACCTCAGCCTCCCCAGTAACTGGAACTACAGGCATGCACCACCACACCCAGCTGATTTTTGTATTTTTTGTAGACACGGGGTTTCTCCATGTTGCCCAGGCTGGTCTCGAATTCCTGGGCTCAAGCAATCCGCCCGCCTCAGTCTCCCAAAGTGCTGGGATTACAGGTACCACACCCAGCCGTCTCTATAAAAAATGTTTAAAAATGAGTCGGGCATAGTGGCTCATGCCTCTAGTCTCAGCTACGTGGGAGGCTGGGGTGGGAGGATCGCTCGAGCCCAGGAGTTCAAGGCTACAGTGAGCTACAATTGTACCACTGCACTCCAGTCTGGGTAACACAGCAAGACCTTGTCTCTTAAAAAAAAAAACAAATAGGCCGAGCGCGGTGGCTGATGCCTGTAATCTCAGCACTTTGGGGGGCTGAGGCGAGCGGATCACGAGGTCAGGAGATCCAGACCATCCTGGCTAACACGGTGAAACCTCATCTCTACTAAAAATACAAAAAATTAGCCAGGCCTGGTGGCGGGCGCCTGTAGTCCCAGCTACTCCAGAGGCTGAGGCAGGAGAATGGCGTGAACCCGGGAGGTGGAGCTTGCAGTGAGCCAAGATAGCACCACAGCACTCCAGCCTGGGCAACAGAGCGAGACTCTATCTCAAAAAAAAAGCAAATAAATTTAAAAAAAAAGAAAAATCTGACCCCACCACTGACTAGTTATTTGACATCTCCGAACCTCAGTTTCCTCAATTGTAAAATGGCCATAATTACCAACCTACTTCAAAGAGTTCTTGGAAGGATTAAATTTAATAATGCATGTAATGCTCTCAGCACAGTGCCTGGCACACTGCAAGTGTTCGACAAATGTCACCTGTTACTACTGTCATTGTTGTGTTTTCCATTACTACCCATGCAACTTCATAAATAGTACATGCCTCACGGGCCTAAAGCAATTGCTTAAAATGGTAAAACTCAGGGGGCTGAATTTGCTGTGTGCTATTATTCACATTAAAACAAATGGTGATTATTCATAGAAATGGGCAACAGGGATTGGATCCAGAAATAAATCTTTTTAAAAATCTTACTTTTGGCTAGAAATTTTAACCAAGTTCTACGCTTCTCACCAGCCTGTTTTCTACCTAAATCTAGCCAACACACACACACACTCTCTCTCTTTTCCTTTTCATATAAGATGAAATGCTTGGCATGGCCTTGAGCAAAATTCCTTTGCTATTTCCTTTATTCCTAATTGCACCTGGCTGGGTGGGCTAGAGAACAAGACCCAAACCACCCACGGAGAGAGTGGTGATCCACAGACTGGGTCCCTGGTCCTTCAGAGATCAAAAGTCACCCACATGTCATGAAGTCACATGCATGACATGCATCAGGGATGACAACACAGGTCACACCTCCTTGTGCTTAAGCAAAAAACTGGCACCCTTTAAAAGAACGATGACATGGGTGCATGATGATAGGTAGGATGTGGCATGAAAAACTTAATGACACATAGAAGGCTGGCCCCAGTAGGGCTTCCTGTTTAAAGTGCACTGCTGTGGGTACAAAACAGATCGCTTTTTCACCCCCCACCAAAAAAAACGAAAGGCACTTTTAGGTCACTTATCAATGGGCCCAGAAGCGAGGAGATGTGCAGCCCCCACCCACCGGCACTCAAAGGAGACCATGCGACAGCCCTCCTCACCCGAGGTCCAACCCCTTCATTCTGCTATTCCATGTTTGACAAATGCTCACTGTTTAGAAGTTCTAAGCACAGCAATTAAGAGCTCTTCAGAATAAAGGTGCTAAAGAAATCTTTTTCTTTAAGAATAAATAAAAATTGCATCTAAAAAAAAGCTAGAGTAAGAATGCTATGACTAAGCTGGGTGTGTAGCAACAATCCCATAAACAATCATGGGATTGGAGGATGAGACAGGAGAGTAAAGGTTATCAGGCTTCCTACACCTTCCCTGGTTCTCAATGCAGGTACACATTAGAATCACTTGGAGACCTTTTAAAAAACACCTGATGTGTAGGCCCCATTCAGACCAATTAAATCAGAGAGTCAGAAAGATGTGGAGTGTGGCCCCGGGAAGCAACATTTGTATTAAGCTACTGAGTGACTGTAATGTACAGAAAGGATTAAGAACCATGGTGCTAATTAGAAGAAAGTGCTTCTGATTTAGGGTCTAGCCACTTAAAACTCATTGTATGACCATCCCCAGCATTTAGTTCCATGTGGCATTTTGGCCAGACCATTTGGTACTGGTGCCTTTTCGTCACTCTTTGAGTAAGAACCCAATTTTGAAATTAATGGTGGTGGGCTATGAATTTCAAAACAACGTACAGGTATTAGATAATGATTAAAGCCTATTGTCCCCAGTGTTAATAATTCAGTTAAAATATACCATTTCCATGAATTTCTATAAAAGAAATATAATACAGATAGACATGGCTAAATTTAAAATGTTTATATTCTATTCATTTTTCATGTAGACATGGGGCAATTCAATCTCTAGCATCAATGGTAAGTTCTCAGTATGTATTTCTTGAGCACACATATCCTCCCCAACAAATATTCTGAAATATTACAATTTATTTTCTTTTTCTAAGATTTTCTTTTTTTGTTTTTTGTTTTGTTTTGTTTTGTTTGAGACGGAGTTTCACTCCGTCACCAGGCTGGAGTGCAGTGGCACAATCTCGGCTCACTGCAACCTCCACCTCCCGGGTTCAAGCGATTCCCCTGACTCAGCTCCCGAGTAGCTGGGACTACAGGCCCACGCCACCACGCCCAGCAAATTTTTTTTTTTTTTTTTTGTATTCTAGTACAGATGGGGTTTCACCATGTTGGCCAGGATGGTCTCGATCTCCTGACCTCATGATCTGCCCGCCTCAGCCTCCCAAAGTGCTGGGATTACAGGCGTGAGCCACTGCGCCCAGCCTGTTTTCTTTTTCTAAGATTTTTATTAGCCATCCTTCTGACTTTCAAAGCAACAGCAAGTGATTGCTGATAATTGCATTATGCTAACATTGACCATAATGTAAATCATAGCTTGAGAGGTTCGATCAAAGACTGGCCTCAGAGTCACCAGTTACACCAAATATTATTGTATATTACATTATAATAACATTACATACATATTATCACATATATATTATTACCAAATATAGCCCTGTCCTCTTCAAGCAGCAAGTCTGCTGGTCTCAAATTATCCCGAAAAGTACCACTTCATCAAGCATAGTATTTAAAGAGCTGATACTATCACTGCTTTAAGGAAAGTTTGCAAGAAAAATCCTCTAACTGGTTGGAACTCTAAAATGATGGGCAATGGGGTGCAGAGTTGCAGTAAACAAACTATCTAATTATGAAGTTCTGTTGACCATGGAATGGGACAGAGTCTATCTGTTCATTAAAATGCCTTCCAAAATTTTTCCTTTGTTCTCAAAATTCTCAAACTTCAACAAAATTTTTTTTAACCACCTTCTCTAAGCGTGTGTGTGAGAGAGAGAGACACCCAGAGAGGGAGAGAGAGAGACAGAGAAGAGAATATAAAAGCCCTGTGATCCCCATGAGAGATACCTGCAGACCAGTGGTTCTCAACAGGGGCAGTTTGGCAATGTCTAGACATTTTATTTTCATGACTAGGGGTGCTATTAATATGTAGTGGGTAGAGGCCAAAGATGCTGCTCAACATCCTACAATCCACAGGACAGCTCCCACAACAAGAATTATCCAGCCCAAAATGTCAATAGTGCCAACTTGAGAAACTGTGCTGCAGGGGCTATTAAGGAAGCCACAATTCCTGTCCTCAAGGAAGTAACAATCTAAGAGAGAGAATTAATGCCACGACCTTTGTCATCAGGACAAGTGCTCATTTATTGAGCACATGTCAGGCACGTGTTTAGTGCTTCACGGGTTACTTCACTGAGTCCTCCCCACAATCCTATAAGATGGGTATTATTAATGGCATTAAGGAGGGGCTTGCCCTATAACTCTATGTTCTCCTACCACGTTACCATGATTTGTGCAGGGGTGCCAGGCAGTAGAACCCCAGTTCAAAGCTGAGGCTCTATCACCAAACAGTCATGGCTTCAAATCCCATTTCTGCTACTTCTTGGCTAGATGGCCTTGGACACACTCAAGAAAAGTGCTACAGAGGCTCAGAGGGGCAAGGTCATGGAGGAAAGGGAGAACGGAACATGTGAGATACAGTGACCTCCATCCATGACTGGCTGCATTCGGTGCTAAGAAGCTGACTCCAAGCCTGAGTCCAGGACAGCTCTGGATACCCAAGAACATCCACATGCCAGGTTGGTTCACAGCCACCCCAGGGAAAGCTCACCCCACAAGAGCAACTCTCCCTCCCTCACTTTAGGGTTCAGGGGAGTAATTAGGTGGGAAGCAGGGTAGATATTAGAAACCCAGGCCAGTTCATGCTCTGGGCTCGATGAGATGCAGTACAATGAAGATGCTAATAAAAGAACATGCAGCCTGCCCACACGTTGCTTGCCTACTCCTGGCCGCATCTCGGATACACAGCCAGTTATCCCCATGGAGAGAAAAGGCACTTCTGAGCAGCGGGTGCACGCAGCCACCCGCCCACACACAGCAGTGCTGTCTCTTTGAGCACGAAGCCAAGTTTGGGTTTTCCTTTTTTTTTTCCAGCTTCTATTTTCTAGAAAAACTTACTCTGAAATCAACATCTCTTCCTGATATACACATCTGCTTTATAATTATAGAAGCCCAAAGAGTATTAATAGGGATAATGGTATATGACACAGAAGAAAGAGCAGGCGTGGTCATTACCGCTGTAACAGGAAGACATGTTTTCTTAAAATGTATCAGATATGACACAAAAATTGCTTTACATGTACCCTCAACATTTCAGTGAAAATTATAAAATGCAGTTTTCCCAATGATGTACCTGTAAATAATCCATATAACTTTGTTAAAAAAAATTACTTAACAGGGCTATGAATAGAATATTGCATATCAAAAGAGAATACAATGTGTACTCCTTCCTACAAGCAAGTGTACATGTTGAATACTCTCTAATCACTACTGCGATGATTAAGTTCGTGCTTAAGCATCAAGCCATCCATTTATTCCCTTAGGAATAGGACCCTATGCCTGCAAAATACGACACCAAACCACAGATAACACAGATCACAAATCCCAGATATTCTTGGGAAAACCAAGAATGAGTATACTTGAAGCCAAAATGAGGGGACTCAAAATTAGCTCAGCTGAGGGCCCCACCTTTAGTGCTGGCCAACAGCACTAAAAATACATGCAACTGCAAGATGTAATATGCTGCAAAAAATAAAAAACTCATCAGCATTCCATTTCCAAAAATATACTGGCTTTTAAGATTGAGCATTCTGAAATTTGTGAACTTGTTTTATTTATTTATTTAGAGATGGAGTCTTGTTCTGTCACCAGGCTGGAGTGCAGTGGTGCGATCTCGGCTCACTGCAACCTCTACCTCCCAGGTTCAAGCAATTCTCCTGCCTTGTCCTCCGGAGTAGTTGGGACTACAGGCACGCGCCACCGTACCCAGCTAATTTTTTTGTATTTTTAGTAGAGATGGGGTTTCACCACCCTGTTGGCAAGGATGGTCTCGGTCTCCTGACCTCATGATCCACCCGCCTCGGCCTCCCAAAGTGCTTGGATTACAGGCGTGGGCCACCACATCTGGCCTCTGAACTAATTTTATAAGCATACTTTAAAATACACAATGGTGGCCGGGTGTGGTGGCACGCACCTGTAGTCCTAGCTACTCGGGAGGCTGAGGCAGGAGAATTGCTTGAACCTGGGAGGCGGAGGTTGTCGTGAGCCGAGATAGCGCCACTGCACTCCAGCCTGGCGACAGAGTGAGACTCCGTCTCAAAAATAAAATAAAAATAAAATAAAATAACAATGGTGCCCCTCAGGAACACCTGGAAATATCAAAAACACTATTCCCCTAAAGACAGTCAGAGTCTGTCTAGCTTTGGGGCACACCCCCTCCCCGCCCACACACACAATATATATATTTATATATATACCACACACACATATACATACTGACACACACCACACATACTCATATACATACACACATATGCACTCACACACACAACGAGCAGTGGTCTCTAGTTAAATTAGAGCACTTGCTTTGAAATGATTAATATGTAGCTCCAGAATCATTTATCAAAAATCATGCTATTAATAAAAGAATAGCTAGTCCCATGATTTTTAATTCAGTTCCCACCTCTAAGCCAGTGCCTCACTTTGCAGGTTAATTTCATTGCCTCTCACCTGGATGACTGCAATAACCACACTTACCTCCCTGGATCCAACTCTTGTCCCTCATTATCCACCCTCCACACAATGGTCAGAGGCACACTTTGTGAAATAAGACGCAGATATTCCATGACCCTATTCAAAATCCTGCAAAAGCTTCCTACTCAGT
This sequence comes from Pan troglodytes, assembly GCF_028858775.2. Taxonomy (NCBI): domain Eukaryota; kingdom Metazoa; phylum Chordata; class Mammalia; order Primates; family Hominidae; genus Pan; species Pan troglodytes. The sequence goes on from NC_072408.2 coordinate 126,597,631, forward strand.
GCAATTTAGAGCAAAGTCCATACCTAAAGGCCCTGATGATCTCAACTCAGACCATGTTCCTTGTGTATCCTTAAGTTCCCCCTACCCAAACATGCCTTCTGTTCATTGAGCACCCATAGGTTAGTGGCAGCCTCAGGGCCTTTGCCCTTTTTTCCTCTCTCTGGAATACTCTTCCCACTTATTTTTGCTAACCGACTCCTTATTGATATTCTGGAAGAATGCACTCTGTGTGGGCAGGGATGCTTGCTCCTTTGCATTCACTGTTACTTCTCCAGTGCCTAGAAAGTGCTTGGCACATAGTAGGCTCTCAAATAGCTGAATGAATGAATGAATGAATGAATGAACAAATGAATGAATGTGAATCTGCCCCCATCATGTAAGCTCCATGAAGACAGGGATTTTTGTCTCATAGTCAGTGCTATATCCCAGGTTCTCGAACAGCCCCTAGGACCTCAGAGCTGCTCAGTGTGGGCTTAAAAGCTGTGTCACCTTGGGATGCAACTCAGCCTTCTTGAACAAATACTCATGCTCAGCTCAGAGAACCTTTCCTTGCGGACCCAGTCTAAAGTGGCCACCCCCAGGCAGTCTCAATCCCAATTCTGCAGACCACCATCTGCAATTGCCTCACATGTGCACAGTAGTTATTTCTCCTTTGTTTCTCCCCACCAAATGCTAGCTTCTTGAGAGTAAAGACCTTATCTGTCTTGCTCAGAGTTGTGCCTTAAGGACTAGAACAATATATTTGTTGAGTGAATGAATGAATGAATGAATGAATAAGTGAATGGTGTGCTAGTACTTCTGTGCCCCCAAGCAGCCAGTTTAAAGGTCACCGTGGGATAAAGGAATCCAAAATGAGAAGTGTGCTGCATGTATGCTGGCATGAAAAAGCTTTCCAGCACCTGCAAGTAGAGATGCCCAGCATTGGTTCCGAGACAGGAATGGCACAATGACACACAGACTTACCCATCCAGGGGATACCCAAGTGCTTCCAGGGTGGGTGGGAGCATGTGACATCTAGGCTGGGAACATGCACACTTCCCACTGGCACTGGATCCTACCAGAAGCCTAGAGAGCATTTTATAGAAAGTGCAGGTTGAAGTGATACATCACAGACTCCATTCAGAGTAAAAAATTGGATGGAGATATTAGGACATCTGTCAGGCCCCCCACGTGGAGCTGGATTCTCTCAATGGGCAGAAACCAGCAAGATGTCTTTATAAGGTGGAAGCAGGGAGAAAAAGAGAGTCAAAAGCACCCCATACCCATCCTCGGACCTAAATAACATTAACAAATATGAAATGAACACTCATTCTGCTCATGGCACCAACACTAAGTGCACTTCATATCCCCATGGCAAACCTATCAGATAGGCGACCTTACACCTTCCACTTTATAGATGAGGGAATTGAGGCTGAAAGCAGTGAAATGTCTCATTCACACAATAAGCAAGGGGTGAAACCCTGAGTTCAGCCCACGTCTGTCTGATTCCAAAGCCTGGACTTTGAATGGGTATGCTACAGTCAGTCCCAAAAAAATAGGCATGTTTATATCAGTTTTAAAGTTAAAAGTTGAGCCAGTCGTGGTGGCTCACATCTGTAATCACAACACTTTGGGAGGCCAAGGCTGGAGGATCACTTGAGGTCAGGAGTTCAAGACAGGCCTGGCCAACATGGTGAAACCCAGCCTCTACTAAAAATACAAAAACAAAATTAGCTGGGCGTGGTGGCAGGCACCTGTAATCCCGGCTACACAGGAGGCTGAGGCACAAGAATCGCTTGAACCTGGGAGGCGGAGGTTGCAATAAGCTGAGATTGTGTCACCATACTCCAGCGTGGGCAACAGAATGAGACTCTGTCTCAAAATAAATAAATAAATAAGTTAAAACTTGGAAAAGTTGACCACCCTCTGCCAGATGTGAGCTGAGTGAAACTAAGAAGTAACCCAAGCATCATGATCATCATTTTCTCTATCTGTAAAATAATGAGTTATTGCTGGGGCTACATGAGAATGCTTGTCAGGCACTCAGAATAGTACCTAGAAGAGTAGATTCTCATTAAAACCAATTCTTTTACCTTTACTATTAGACAAGTCCATAACCCCTGCATAATCTAGCAAAGTCATGGCTCTTAGAGGCAGGGTAGATAGTACAGTGGTCTAGAGGCAACCAGATATTGATCCAAGTCTTAGATGTGTTTCTACCTTCAGAACCTCAGGAAAATAATCTAATCTTCCTGAATCAGTGTCTTCATTTGTAAAATGGGGATAATACCAGCTACCTCATAGAGTTACAGTGAGATTGTGAGGATTTAATGAGATAATACACATAAAGTACTCGCATAGTTCTGGGAACACAAGAAGTGCTCTACAGAAAACAGGTTCCATTAGCAGTTGTCTACACTGTGCAGAAGGAATTGGTATAATCCCTGGCCATTTTAGTCTAATTCAATTCAACAAATGTTCATTGAAGACCTGCCAGGGGCAAGGCACTGTTTCAGGCAAAAGAAGGAAGACCTGGTCCTGTCCTTAATGAGCCTTGAACAGCTTGGCCAGACAACACTATTGAAGTGATTCAGTAGGGGATGAGAAGGAGTCACAAATGAGCCGGCAGGCTGGGGTCTTGGCGTACCAAGACTGAATACCAAGTTCAGGAGCAGCCATTAATTCTGAGCACACTGGGATGCTGTTGAAGGTGTAAGCTGGCGAATGACATCATCCAACCTATGCTTTGGAAGAATTCCACCCTTTGTGGAGAATGGATTACAGCCAGGAAAACCAGAGGCAAGGGAATCACTGAGGAGGCTACTGCAACAGTCCAAGCAAGAGTCCATGATGGGTGCCAATGAGGAAGAAAGATGGGCATGGATGCAAGTGGCATCCTAGAGGCACCACTTGGAGAAATTGGCAACTGATGGGATGGCGGGGGAGGCAGAAAAGAATTTACGATGACTCAGCTTTCTTGCCTAGAAGGGTAGGGAAGGTGGTAGTTTCTTACATAAAATGAAGAAGCCAAAACTAGCACCTAGTGGCTTACTGAGTGAGCGAGTGGGTCTGTCTATGTAGGAAGGGAACAGAGGATGGGATGGTGAGAAACTGGTAAAACATCCTGGTGATGAGGAACACAGTGTACGATGGGAGGAGGCCATGGGGAGGTGAGAACTAAAGTCAAGGAACTGAATGAGATCACCAAGAACCAACTAGAAAGATAACTGAGGATGGAACTTGAGGAGATGGTACGTACATTGCAAGAGCCTGATGGCAGCCACAAAAGAGTGAGAATGACAGTCAGAGAGGTAGGAGGGAAACCAAGTGTCCATAATACAGAAGAGAAGAAAGTAGAATGTTGTCTTGAAGAAATGTAGTATTAATGGTATCACGTGGTGAGATGGAAATCACCAGATTTGGTGGTTAGGTACAATCAACGGCTTCTGAGACAGTCATTTCAGTGTTGTTGAAGAGGTGGAAAAAAGAGGTGTTGAGTGCAGGCTCTTCTTTCAGGAAGTTTGTCGGAGAGAGGTCAGGAGATGAACAGCAAGCAAAGCAAAAAGAACTAGGAGAAATTCACGTAGGCAAAGGAAGAGTTGCCAGACTGGCGCAGAGCTTGGGAACATGTAGCGCCATTTAGTCAATGACTGTCTTCTTAAGGGATCCCAGGCAACCATGCAAATTAGCATGTGTAGGCCAGCAAAAAACACACTTGACAGATCTTCTGGAGCCTAATCTTCAGGACTGGGCTAGGATTGTCTGGATTAGATTTCCTAAAGGTATCTTTAAGACAAATGAGAAGGCGGTGGAATGGTCCTGCCAGGGCTGCAAGGCAGGCACGCACAGTCTAAATAGAGAACAGAATAAGGCAAGTAGGAGAACAAGCTGTGCTTGGCTGAGAGAAGGAAGAAATTGAATGAGCAAGAGGAGAGGAGAAAATCCAACACAACACACACAGGCGAATGTTAAACATCTAATCCAGATAATGAGGGGATGGGAACAACACAAGGCACTTGAGAGCAATAACCATGGGCAGAAGCTAGTTAAGGTTTTTGAACTTGTCTGGGAAATACAGCAGATGCATATCTTCGTGTAGCAGAGAAGACTCTGTTATTGCTGCTATTTAAAAAATCAAATTGCAGGCAAGACTCTTTCCAATAGGGATAGGTAGCAAGCACAAGGACCAAGAGCCTTTGGCTGGATGTAGAAAGGAAAACACTTTTTAAGGGAAGATCCTCCAACCTCCAAGTATTTCATAAAAAGGAAACAGGACTGATTGGAGAGTTCAGGCTGTCTTCCACTGGTATCAGCCATCCCAGGACAGATGGGAGGCAAACAAAAGTACAAAATGTAGATGTGAATAGACATAGATAGTAGAGTCATCAACAAAATGAGAGTTGCAGCCATAAGAATGATTTAGATGGATTAACCAAATGCTTATTAAGCAACTTGTGTATGATCAGCCTGAAGATATGGTGGAGAGTAAGGTCAGTGCAGTTTCCTCTCTTTGCCAAGCTTAAGCTTTAGCAAATAAGAACATTCAGGGAAAGAGTATATACGCGTGGGTTTATGTATGTGTGCGGGCACACACACACCAGATAAGAGTCTCTAAATGAAAAGAGGAAAAAATCTGAGAAATCCAAGAGCTATACAGTCTACCTACTCAAGAAACACAGAGACTGAAAATGAATCCCAGCATTTAGACCTGCCTGTCAGCTCCCATCACACCCTGCCCCAACCTCATCATTCGTGATTCTCTACAAATGGCTTCCACTTCTGACAAGCACATGAACCTGGGTACCCCACACAAATTTCCCGTCTGTGGCGTTTATACCCACAGGGTTCAAATCTCAGCTAAGCCACTCAAAGCTACATAACTTTAGGCAAGTTGTTTGATCTCCCCACGCCTCAGTTTCCTCACATCCAAAATGAGAATAATAATGGTACCTTCCTCTTGGGCTGGTTGTGCAATTTAAATGAATTCATCTGTGTAAAGTGGTTGGAACACAGCCTAGAACGCAGTTGGTGCCCTGTAAGGATGGGCTGTTGTTAGCACCCTGCCCACCTGAAATTCCCTCTACCTTCCTCTCCACTGATCCAAATCCACTGTCTTTTTAAAAAACCAACCCAAATATTTTACTTTCCATTAGTATGCTTATAAGCCCAGTCCCAGCACAAGTATTTACTGCTCCAGGAAAACCAGGATGAATAAGACCCAGCCTTGCCTTGAGATCACAGTCTACTTGGGGGAATGGACAGACATTCCAAGGAAGATCAGCAATGTAATTTAACAAGAATTGTGAATTGGCATTACCCATTAAGTGTCCCTCACTGGATTTTGCCTTACTCCGCTAACTCCCAAAGATGTCCAATTTGTACCATGATATTCTGCAGCAATGGTGTTTGCTCTACTTTCTCTCAGTTGTTTCAACATAACCTGCTTTGACTTGTTCAACTTGATGGGAAGGTACCCATTCTGGGACTGGACCTTCTAATTCTGTTCCCCTATCCACTCCTCCCCAACATCCACCTTTTCCAACAGGTATTTGGCAACTGCATATTAACTCTTTATAGTTGGTCAGAACCGTGAAGTGTCTCTAGCAGAAAAGTCCCAGGGCCTGGGAAGCTTGGTTTCCAATCTGGTATGACTTTGGACTACCTAACCATTGCTGAGTCCTTTCCATATTCTCTTGGTGTGTATAGGAGGACACTATACATACATGGACTAGTGTATTAGTAATAACAAAAATAACAACAGTGAACATTTATCAAGGCTTTTCCATGTGCCAGGTACTAGACCAAGTGTTTTACGTATTTCATCCATCCCCGCAAAAGTCCTGTAAGAAAAGTATCACTGTCCTTCCACTTCGCAGTTGAAGAAACTGACATGCAGAGAAGCCCCAGTAGAGCAAGGAAGAGGCACCAAAAACTGGTTCCCAGAAAATTTGGGAAGCAATGGCAACAGCCACTCTTCCTTCCTCCATGGTGTTTGAATGCCTGGATCCATCACTGTGTTTTCAGAACCACCCGAAAAGAAAGGAAAAATCCCTGAATCAAAAGGAAGAGAGCGCCCCTTCCTAAAAACAGCCTACCCAGACACCATCTTCCCCCAAATTCCAGCCCCATCAAGATCCCATTACCCTCAGTGTTCCCCAACTCTTCCAAAAGCATACAACCAGCATGTTTAAAACAAAAACATAAAACCAACTGATTTTTACCTTCTACAGCAAGCTTGTCCAACCCACGGCCCCGGGGGCTGCATGCAGCCCAGGATGGTTTTTAATGTGGCTCAAAACTTACAAGTTTGTAAGCTTTCTTAAAACTTTATGAGTTTTTTTTTTTTTTTTAGCTCATCAGCTATCATTAGTGTATTTTATGTGTGCCTCAAGACAATTCTTCTTCTTCCCATGTGGCCCAAGGAAGCCAAAAGATTGGACACCCCCGTTCTAGAGTTTATACTTATGGTTTGCAGAAATGCATGGCTTCACCAAGAACTTAAATGAGGCAGTGCCTCAATCTAGAAGGAAAAACCTAAATAAATGTACCCCTTGCTAACGAGAAGGAAAACAGCTGAGATCTATTTTATTTTTAAAACTTTAACATGCTGTTTCCTGTTACTACCCTACTATTGTCAAGTTCAAGCAAAGAAAGGCTGAGAGGAACAGCCAGGCATTCAGAGCTTGGGGATTTGGTTTGGGTTCTTGCTGGTTAAAAAGGAAAAGCAGCATCAGACAGCTACTCACTCTCCAAGACTAATTTCACCATAACCCCACCCCAAAGACAACCAAACCTAGTTCTCTAGAAACTCTCCAGCTCCCACCAACTCAAGCTGCAAGGAACTCCCACTACACCTCAGCCATTGAAACGCTGTCATCAAGATTCTTGCTCAGCCTAAAATAATGATGCACTCAATGGCTTAAAAATAGTCTGGGGTCCCAAAATAAGGATCCCAAAAAACGAGGAGCTATCACAGAATTTAAATCATTCTCACTGCCAATTTCTCCACAAAAACTCCTCGTTCATTCAGCTCCACCTCTGAACATTTCATTCAATTCACTGGTAACAAATCTGAGGTCAATTTACCTAGCACAGTACAGCAGCATCTGCAATTTCCTCAGTGGTGTGAAGAATGAGTAACAGCACAGGTAATCAATGTGTGTAAATAAAAACCTGTGATGCTGAAAACGGTGAGAAAAGAAAAAGAAACTCAGGAAGAAACACAGGGTCGCTGGCAGCAAAGGTGGTACCCCCAGAAAATGTCTCCCCCTCTCTCCAAGTAAATTTTGTCAATAAAACTGCAGGAGCTGCTAAGTAATTTCATCACTGCCTCTCTTTTATTAGATTTCTAATTAATCACAATCTGATATGTCCAGGGTCATCTACATCCAACAGGTGGATGAATTTCTAAAATGATGCTTGTAGGTATCACCCACAGGGCTGCCTACAGCAGAGTAGCCAAGTCCAATAGCAATATCACATAACAAGACGCAAGATGAAAGAAAATCTTCCTGATTCCAACCCCGTTGCCAAGCTTTGAAAAAACGGTAAAGTTCCCCAATGATAGGAATACTCTGATGCCATCGTCCAAATAAGAAATACACAGTTTTATTTGCATGGACCTTTTTTGAAATAAGAATCTTATTAAACATTCTGTTGGGTCAGGAACAGCAGCTCGTTTTGTGCTCTAAGGATATAGTTTAAACTACCAGAGGTGAGATAGCACATCTTCAAATACAATAAGCAATATAAACACTTCTGGAGGAAAGGATCATAGGTAAATTAAATCAACAAATATTTATCGAGTGCCTCAGCCTTAATACTGAGATGTCCCTGTCAGAGAGCTCCCTAAACTGAGCTTTCTGTGAGAAACAGAAAGATGTCATTCAAGTCTTCCTGAAAAATAAGCAATTAATCACACACTGCTTCAGATTAATTGCAATGCCTAAGATCTCCCATATCATTCTGCCTTTTCCCCTGAAATCTAACTCCCTCGAATCCTCCCTGGTCTTTCAGATCACTGACCAACACCCTAAGCAAGCTTGCATTCTGACCCAGCCAGCCCACTGCTAACCAGAACTAGAACTCTCCACACATGTCCTTCCCGTACAACGTGTGACCTTCAGTGTGCTGCGTGTGTCAAGGTTATACTGCCCACTAACCATGCATCCTTCAACATCAGGCCTCCGCTTCTGCCCTGCTCTTTGATGCCAATGGCAAAACCTCCCAATCCTGCTGAGCCGTTTCAAACCCATCTGAAGGCACATTCAACAGCTAGTTAGCTCTCTGCCTCTCCCACCACCATCCAGATTGCTTTGGGGTTGTGGAGCAAATCAGACAGAGAGGCACATCTAACACTACCAAAATCCAACCCGAATTTGAAACCCAGCCCCCAGAGAGGGGATCAAGAAAGACCACTTCAACATCTTGCAACATAAAAACCTCCCTCACATTCAATCACAGCCCACAACCTTATTTCGTATCAAATGCCCAATTCCCCACAACACCCTGAAATCTTTTCAGGAACGTTACTGTCAAAATAGCACCCATAGGGAGACACCATCCAGGAACCAACATAACATCCCTATAAATTGATATCTAAGCTACAAATACCACAAAGAGGGAAAGATGCTGCCAAGAAGAATATCAAATTCTGCTCGTCTCCTAAGTGGGCAGCAACTAACCCAACATTACCCTCTGAGAACCTGAAAGTGCAGGGACCAGGGTGGCTGGCAAATAACACCATCAGTCCAAGATCTTCTGGGGAACTCCCTCCTCTGAAAACAGAATGTCATTGTATCATGAGAGAATGAGGCAAGATACTGACCTCCCACATCCACAGAAGCTACTGCATTTTACAGAAATTCCAGGAGGCTCCTGGAAGCCTCGACCCTCTAATTCCAAGTGCTCTGTTAATGCATTTTTCAATAGCTTTTATGAGAATGGAGAAAGACCTACCAGGTCAAGAGGTTTACATTGATATTTATATTTCCATTTTCTAGTCTCCTGGTTTTTTTCCCCCTATGAAGCCCAGTTTCTGTGAATCAATGACTCGGCTACATCACACTCCCTCCTGGTGGCTCACAGTAACGGGGCTTTCTCTGGCCGCCAGCGCTCCACCAGCTCAGAGGCTCAGCTGCCAGATCCCTGATCTTGCAGCATACTTGGAGAAGAGCCGAGCACCATCTCTCTGTTAGAGCTCTGGTTCAGCCACTTGCAGCTCAGTTAAACCCATCAGGAAACCTCTAGCTTATGAGACAAGGTTTTTAGGATTCTTTATACAGCCAAGATAGCAACCCCCATCCACCCACTTGAGAGACAGATACATAGATGGTTAGATAGATGGGCAGCTCATCTTAACTCCTGCACATTTCTCCTTTGACCGGGGATCTGCACTGCTGGAAATCTCCCACTCTCTCCCCTTTAAAGAAGACCAAAGATTGGAAAACTAACCCAAAGTACCCAATTGACAATTATCATACCACAGACAGGAACAGGTACCTTACACACTGCAAAACGAGAATATTAACAGGCTACCCCCGCAAAGCCCTAACAGGTAGACTGCTTTCCCAATGCAGGCGACTAGCAGCTTCCCTCCACTGCACTCCCCCCACCTATTCCCCCACCCCACCACCACCACCTTTGGCTCCAAAAGCCTTGCATCAATGCAGGTCCCTTTAGAAAGTCAAATTTTCACTTACTCAGATCTACCAAGAATCCCCAGTGCCTTGCTGTACGAAAACCCCACAAACGGCAGTTCTTCACCCGAGAAACCTGAGGGGCTCAGCTGGCACGGAGAGGATGAAACCCACGAATTCTTCTCTGGTTCATCAAAATTGGAGGTGTCATCGTCAGACTTGAGGGTGGGAACGAAGGGGGGAGGAGCTGGTTAAAGAAAAACAAGAAAGGAGGCGGGGAGGAAAAAAAATTTCAGCCGGATTCAACACTGTTGCGGAGAAGATCGTCTTACTCCTTCGGCGCTGGCGATGGCACTGCAGCGCCTGCTTTCAATCTAGCTCGCAACCTCGGCTCCTACAGCAACAAGAGATTAACCCCTTCTCTGCCAACATGGCCACCAACCCGCAGACAGACTGCCTTCCCGCCTGGGGTAAACTGAAGAGCAAACTCAAACAGGTCACTTGGGCCAACGAAAGCACTTGGGGAACTCGTGGGGAAGCCGCTCCTTCCTGCTGTTTCCAGAAGGCTCCTACAGAGCAGCTGCTGGCTAGTGCCAGGATGCTAGGAGACCTAAACCTATGGATTCCCTCTTCCAGACAGGTCTAAATTATTAATGATTAGCACTAATCGTTGAAATAAGATGGAACTTCTACATTTCGTGGATTAACCGGGATGAGAGGAAGGACCAGGAAAAGGGATGTGTGAGGTTCTGGAACTCCTGTTAGGATACCACTGCAGTCTACTTCATTCATACCCGGACAAGTCGACTCCGAGATCTTATTAACCACCTTTTTTTTTTTTTTTTTTAGTTCATTACGCATCTTCCCCAGCGCAATCATGCCCATCAAATCCACTGCAGTTTAATCAGCATAATGAAGCACCAGCCAAATAAAGTTCCTACCGGTGATCTACAGCACCCCTGCGCGCTGACGGTGGGAATGCACGGATGGACATATGCGGCTCCTACCTCCTCAGGGCTTCACTCCCGGCTGGGGGCGTGTTACATCCTCTCCACTTCCTCCGACCTACTAAGCGCTCTCGGTCAGGGAGGTGGACACTCGTCCATCAGTCACCAGGAGGCTGCCCATCGCAGTGGGCTCCCGGGGGTGTCCCCCGCCAGAAACGTTACCATGGTTGCAAGCTGAGGCGTCCGTCGCGGGCCAGCCAGGCGAGTTAGAGCCGAGCATCACATCCCCCGCAGTGCAGGCTGCATGCTCCCGGCTCCGTGCGTGCGTGCTCTGGCTATAACCCCACCTGGCTGCCGCCTGCCTGCCAGGGGCCAGTGCTGATCCCAGTGACAGAGCAGCATGAGTCACTGCCCGCCAGGGCTCGCTAGAGCTCCCCCTAGGACAGTTGTCACAGCCCTTCACAGCCCAGACTTCTTTTTAACTCCTCGTTTTCTGGACAAAGCTGGGTGCCAGATATGAGCAGTAAGCAGTCTGTTTTCTGCTTACAGACTCCAAAAAAATCTGGCTGTTTCCAAAGTTCCCCGATGACAACAACATCCAAGTGGCGCTGGGAAGTAATTGGAGCAGGAAAGGGATGTGGAGGGGAGAGGAGATGAAGCCAGAGGTCTGGCTGTTCCTGAGAAGTACAAAAGAACATTCCCAGAGCTTCAGGTACATTGAGATGAGGTGGGAGAGTGAGGAAGATTTAAGATGTAAAATGTGCACTACCAGAAAATTATTTAACACCTCCAGTCTCTCAAGAGAATTTAAATCTTCCCTGTTAGTGTCAGAATCTACTTGCTTAATACTTTAAAAATTAGCTGATGGAAAGAAAAATTAGATTGAACACTTCAGCCCACATCCCATGTGTACTTCCATCAACACAGGCTCAAATCCAATCTGATTTCAATTATCCGGTACATTTTTTAATAGCCAAAAAAAAAGCTTTAATGGAAATTGTATTTCATAAGGATCAAAAAGGGAAGTTTTCCTTCCTGAAATAAGGAAACTCAGATAAAGACTGAGGAAATTTATGGAGAGAGATTTGCAGATGATACTAATATGGAAGCAAAGTGGTTAATGGCAATTGTTCTGGAATCTCAGTTCAAATCCCAGCTCCATCACTTACTAGTTCTGTGACACTGGGTAAGTCACTTAACCTCTCTGAACCTCAGTTTTCAACATGGCAATATCTATTTCAATGGACTATTAGGAGGTTTAAATAAAATAATCCATATAAAAGTGTTTACCACAGTTCTTAGCATACAGTAATCACTCCACAAAGATGACCTGCTATTATTGCTACTGCTCACAGGAACTGCATGCTTAGGAGAGAACCTGCAGGTCTTGAAAGCTAGTGACATACAGCAGAATCTGTACTGAATGTTCTTCTTTCCTGCACAGGGCAGAGACACATCCATGTGGATGTTTGTGTTAATCATATCATTTAATTCCTAGTAGAACTTTAATTCCTTTCCACTATATACTAATTTATCTTTAGGAGACCAAAATAGAATTCCATTTCTGAGTGAGAAGTATAATTAATAGAGGGTAAAAGCCACCCTCAGTGAAATAATTATGATTTTGAAATCCTGTACTATAAAATAAGATTCATCTATAAAACTCTTGCCATGCTCAAAGCCAGCTTAATGCGGTTAAGATTAGAAAAAGGGGCAGATAATCTTCAAGTTAAAAGGAAGAAGAAGTAGGCCAGGCACAGTGGCTCATGCCTGTAATCCCAGCACCTTGGGAGGGCGAGGCAGGTGGATCACCTGAGGTCAGGAGTTCAAGGCCTGCCTGGCCAACATGGTAAAACCCCATCTCTATTAAAAATACAAAAAAATTAGCCAGATGTGATGGTGCATGCCTGTAGCCCCAGCTACTTGGGAGGCTGAGGCAAGAGAATCACTTGAACCTGGGAGGTGGTGGTTGCAGTGAGCCGAGATCGTGCCATTGCACTCCAGCCTGAGGAACAAGAGCGAAACACCGTATCAAAAAAAAAAAAAAAAAAAAAAAAAAGGGAAAGAGAAGTCAATGTGAAATATACTAGCTGGTAACAGGTAAGATATTCACAGCAAAGATTAAAAGCTAGGGATATAAACCTCTAGACAGCTAGTCGGTCAAGTACAACAGGAAAGTTTGAAAAGAAGGGCTTCTTAGGGCCACATTCAGGCAGAGGAAAAAGCCACAGCCTTAAGCCAAAAAGAAGTGGGGGAAGTGGAAATATTCTGCCATCCAGAAAGTGATGAGATGTTTACCCTTGTCCAGGGCCCTTCAGTGGAAAGGAAATAAAGCAGATAGGAAGAAGCAGTAACCTCAGGTACAGTGTCCACATTTACAGTATCCTGTTACAATTCAAGAAATTAACATGACTACTGGTCCAGGATCACTGAGCCCTTGGAGCACTGGCAGATGCAAGTGGAGAACAACTTGTAGGGGTGTTTTTGCAACCCAGGGCACACAGGATTTTCTCCCCACCCCACCCCCACCCCAACAACCTCCTTCCAATCCCTACCAGAAATAAATTCACAATTAAAAAGTAAAAATCAACAACTACACCTTACGGGTGCAACAACAGATACAAGAAATGGGAGAATTAGCCCTCCAAAAACTGCAGATAAAAGAACAATCTAAAATGAGCCATGAAACAAGTTTTTATTATCAAGGTAAATTAGTAGAAATTCTTATCAAAGAACATGACACTTTGAAAAAGAACCAGGTACATTTGAAAGGAACCAAACTGAACTTCCAGAAATAAAAAATCTTGTTCTTGAATTTAAGGTTAAAAATTCACTGAATATGTTAAATAGCAGACTAGATACAGCTGAAGAGAAACTTAGTGAACTAGCAGTTAGATCTGAGGGAATCACATAGAACCTTGATACTTAAGCTATGGTCTACACACTGGCATTATCACCATCACTCAGGAGCTGGTTAGAATTTAATTCTCTAAGAATCTCAGGCCCTGCCCCATACCCATGGAATCAGAACCTACATTGTAACAAGGTCCCCAGGTGATTCATGTGCACACCACAGTTCAAGAAGCATTTGTGTACAATGCAACACACAGAGACAAAGAGACGGAAAACATGAGAGGTCAAAAGACAGACAGAATGAGAAGATCCAATATACATCTAATGGGGCACAGAAAGAGAGATTAGAGAACTACTTTAAAATCTGGTTGCTGCAATTTTTAAGGATTGTGTAAACTCTGGTCACGTCCAAAAACTAACAAGTATGTGATCACATATATCTTGGGGATATAATTCTTCTATTTCTTGTACCTTATATAAAATGTCTCTTTTTTGATCCTTACAAAATGTGATTTTTTTTTGCTTCAATAAAGGTATTTTTAGTTCACTGAAATCATATTGATCTTGAGTCTATGTTGATGGAGGTACACATGGCACCTCAGTACACAGCACAGTGCCAGGTACCTAGTAGGTGCAGAGTAAATATTTGCTAAGCAAATATATAATTAAATAGCAAGAAAATAGGTCTTGTAAAGAGAGCACCTAACATAACACAGGCCACAAACAGGGTACTTGATGTTTGAATTAAATGAAGAGGTTTTAAAAGTCAAGATTGTTCTGTCTGAGAAATATGTTAATAAGTACCTACATTAATCATTTCTGATACAGTATTATGAAATCATCAGCTCCCCCCGCTGCCACATATCCACCACATTCACTAATGACAAATAAGAAATCATATAGTAAGACCTATTGTTCACTGGGAAAAGCCACTAAAAAAAAAATAGAAAAAAATATTTCCATATATATTTTTAAATATTTTAATAAATCAGCCTGTTTGAGGTAACATCAGAACACAGTCTCCTTAGTAGCAGAGGCTATACAAGTAACTTCTTGAGGTTGTTTTTTGTTTTTGTTTTTGTTTTTTTTCAGTTATAAAATAGATAGCAGAATCAAGGCTTTCAGAAACAAAGAGCTATTTTAGAAGCTATAGTTAATTTCTCTTCTATAAATTCTCTCTCTCTCTTTTTTAATCCTAACATTCATTAAAAGCTTTTGAGGGGAAAAAATTATCATCCTCAAAAATATTCAGAAAAAAACAAGGAAAGAAGAACCAAATGGATTTGTCCTCTTGGGACTCCTTCTAACATGCTCCTTTGAGCTCCAGCTGCCTCATTCCCACCTTTGATTTTTTAGCATAGCCCACTAACACCTCAAACAATACCTGGCTGTCCTTATTTAATGTTTAATATCTATTTTTTAAGAGAATGAATGAAAAACAAGAACCTTACATAGAGGATAATTATTTAGACCTAATGTGCCATTCCACGCAACATACCACTTCAGGAAACCCAGGAAATGATATGCTTCAGAGTACCCAATGTATTCATGAAGAACTAGCATATTAAAAAAAAAAAATACTGAGCCTAGTAAAACTCCTAAGACTTTTAATCATCGCCATGGATTGCAGAAATGGGAGATGAATAAGAGCCAGCACTGTGTCATAAAGGATGAAGGCACATAAATAATTATTGTGTGATGATATAATGAATCAGGACTGTGCCTAGAATACAGTGGGCATGCGCTAATATTCAACCAAAAACACGTTCAACTTCGTTCTCTCTACCATGATGTCCCTCACCCTTTTAAAAAAATGTTAATTGACTAATTAGATGCTATGTTCAAATTTAAAGGAAGAGTACCAAAAAAATAGCTATCTTCCAGTTGCTTAAAATCTAGAGCACTAATGTGATCATACTTATCAATGTTATGAAGACAGAACTGTGAAATAAATGAAGAGGAGAATATGTGTGTTGTTTAGAGGTCAAGATATGGGTGTGAAAAGCAGAGAATACATAAACTGGCTGATGGCAAGTTTTGCCAGTGGGGAATGCAGTACTTTTTTGCAAGTTCCTGCAGGAAAGTGTCACGGAGGGGATTTAATCTCAAGAGCTGGTTAAAAGGTATCTTCATGGGCTGGAGTGGGGAAAAGTGCTACTTTAGAAAAGCCCCAGAAGTCAGAGCAATGGCCCAAGAGCATAGTGAATAATGAGGCAGGGAAGAAAGTGAAAGTGAAGTCTTGATGGATTGACAGATGTAAAACCAGAGTGCTGGGTTAGTGTCAGTACTGAGACGGATACAATCATCTCAGTAGTGATGGGTGGAAGAGGCTAGTGCTAGAAACTCTAAAAGACAAGTCTACAATAGTCAACATGACAAATTCTACACTAAGGAAATGATAACAGAAACAGAGAGGATGGGATTAACAGGAGACAGGTTTGAAATATTATGAGATATATATATGTTTTCGTCCATGGCTCCTGGCTCATGACTCCCATAGTCCTTGTTACAATCTTTTGTTATTTCGGGGTGCTTTAGGCTTTAGAAGCAGGCCTTGAAAAACAGAATCTCTCTCTCTCTGACCTCCTCCAGCCCTCCTTTCATCTGCTCAAGGCAGGACTCTAATCTTCCCCCACCTTTCTGACTTGGAGCTGGCCATAAAGAAATTTCCTCTGCCTTGTCTGATTGTAGGTCAGAAGACCCCATTTCAAAAGGGGTCCTGCCCCATCACCTGGAGGAATGAATGCTACAGAAGGATCTGAACAAGCAGGCCTTGCTGGGATTCCCCACTCAGCCTATGAGGATTAGATCATAGCCTTTTCGTGCAATCCCATTTCTACATGGTTGTTGATCATGCCTATCCAATGGCGTCTCCATGAAAGGTCCCAAGAGGACAGAGTTTGGAGAGCTTCCGGATAGCTGAACACGTGGAGGTTCCTGGAGGGCGACCAGGGAGGGCGTGGAAGCTCGCAACCCTTCCCCCATACCTCGCCCTATGCATTTCTTCATCTTTATCCTTTGCAATGTCCTTTAGAATAAACCAGTAAATGTGTTTTCCCAAGTTCTGTGAGCAGCTCTAGCCAATTAATTGAACTCAAAGACGGGGCTGCAGGAACCCCAATTTGAAGCCAGTCAGCGAGAAGTTCCAGAGGCCTGGACTTGCAACTGGTGCCTGAAGAGGGGACATTCTTGGGGACTGAGCCCTCCGCCTGTGAGATTGAGCCCTATCTCCAGGCGGATAGTGCCGGAACTGAACTGGAGGACGCCTAGTGGTGTCCACTGCAGAACTTACTGCTTGCTTGGTGGTGACCACATATTTCGTCACGGAAGTCTTCTGTGGTGTTGACAGTTGTGGTGTGAGAGTGGAGGAAAGACAGTTTGAGTTTTTCCACATTCAGGTTACAGAAAGAAGTGGCAAAATGTGGCTGGGCATAGTGGCTCACACCTGTAATCCCAGCACTTTGGGAAGCAGAGACAGGCAGATCATTTAAGGTCAGGAGTTTGAGACCAACCTGGCCAACATGGTGAAAGCCCATCTCTACTAAAAAAAATACAAAAATTAGCCTGGAGTGGTGGGGTGCTCCTGTAATCTCAGCTACTCGGGAGGCTGAGGCAGGAGAATCCCTCGAACCCGGGAGACAGAGGTTGCAATGAGCCGAGATGGTGGCACTGCCTCCAGCCTGGGCAGCTGAGTGAGATTCCATCATCTCAAAAAAAAAAAAAAAAACAGTGGCAAAATCTGACAACTGATGTTAGAGCAGAGATTTTGATGGGAGTTCTTATCATGGGAACAACTCTGAGAGAAAAGGCTGCAATGGGAAGAAGAGGAAGATATCCCATATCGAAGTCTCATGGGAATGAACGAAGAGAACAGATTAGGTGATCAGCAAATAGAGCTGGCTACTAAATATGCATAAGTAATTGATCCCAAGAGAACAGATTACATTGCCTAAAGCCTCAGGCAAGCCCTCTAGTTTCTCCCCTCCCACTAGGAAGTGGTCAGGCATGACTTGCCCACACAACACACTGTATATACGAAGTTCAAGACCAGGCCTGGTGGCTAACACTTGTAATCCCAGCATTTTAGGAGGCCAAAGCAGGTGGATCACTTCAGTCTAGGAGTTCAAGACCAGCCTGGGCAACATGGCAAAACCCTGTCTCTACAAAAAAATACAAAAAATTAGCCGGGTGTGGTGATGCACATGGGAGAGATGGGAGGATCATCGGAGTCTGGGAGGTCAAGGCTGCAGTCAGCTGTGACTGCATCACTGCTTTCTAGTCTGGGTAACAAAGAAAGACTCTCTCTCAAAAAAACAAAAAAGGTAGTTCAAAAAGAAGACAAAGGAGATCCAGTTTGCAATAGACTTAAATAAATCAAAAATTATCCCATCTCTTTGCCTCCCCCAAAAGTCATAAAAATACTTCAGGGTAACATTGATTTGGGCTGGTGATCAATTTTTACAATGCTGTCTTTAAAGTCAATGAACAAGGAAGCCAGCATTCCCAAAGTAGTCTTCCATCAATCAATCTAAACAATGCCAGGGTCTGGCTGCCAACAACTAAGCAGATAACCTCTCTGGTGGTGGATTTCAATGGAGATGTGAGCTCTAGCTGGCTCTCGCCATACCCAAAAGCCATGTTCCTATGAGGCTGCTTAATATTAAGTTTTTGGTAATCAAGTTATGTTTCCCCAAAGATTCATACTTTTAGAGATGCTTTCCCTCACTTCTGGATTGCACTTTAACCAGACTTCTTAACATTTTAGCTTTACTTTGTTTTTTTCTCTGCCTCTCAGTCTAGGTACTCAGCAATCTGTGAAACACCTACATAAGCTAGAAATACTCAGAAGAGGAACGTTTCAAATTGCAACTAGTCATGAGTGCATTTCTTTGCAAAGCTGAATTTGGATATACCCAATTTTTCACCCTGGTGGATATTCCCCAGGAATTTTTTTTTTTTTTTTTTTTTTTTTTTTGAGACTCAGTCTCGCTCTTTTGCCCAGGTTGGAGTGCAGTGGCATGATCTCGGCTCACTGCAACCTCCACCTCCCGGGTTCAAGGAATTCTCATGCTTCAGCCTCCCAAGTAGCTGGGATTACAAGCACCTGCCACCATGCCTGGATACTTTTTTTGTATTTTTAGTAGAGACGGGGTTTTACCATGTTGGCCAGGCTGGTCTCGAACTCCTGACCTCAAGTGATCCGTCCGCCTTGGCCTCCCAAAGTGCTGGGATTACAGGTGTGAGCCACCACATCTGGCCCAACCAGGACACATTTAAATAATAGCAAAGGAGCTAGTTCATCAGCACCTGCTTGCTGTAGGCCCAGGCAACCTTCCCTTTCAGCACCTTCCGCCATGAATTACCTACACCCAATAACACATCAGACTAGATTCATTCTTTGCTGCCTTCCCGATCTCTTTAGTACCCTTTTATCTCTTTAGTATCCTTTTCTCCAACTTTTTTTTTTTAGAGACAGGGTCTCACTCTGATGCCCAGGAGGGAGTGCAGGGGTGCAATCATAGCTCACTATAAGCTTGAACTCCTGGGCTCAAGCAATCCTCCCACCTCAGCCTCCCAAGTAGCTGGGATTACAGGTGCACACCACCATACCCAGCTAGCTTTTTTTATTATTATTTTTTGGTAGAGACAGGGGTCTTGCTATGTTGCCCAAGCTAGTCTCAAACTCCTGGCCTCAAGTGATCCTCTCACCTCGGCCTCTCAAAACTTTTCTCCAACAGTGAAAAGATTTCTTCTTAATTTTTTTTTTTTTTTTTTTGAGATGGACTCTCGCTCTTTCGCCCAGGTTGGAGACATCGCACCCGGCTAGTCTCACCCTTCTACTCACTCCTCCAATAAGGAAGAAGGAGGTTATCTGGCTCATGAAAAGCAGACATTTATTTGGCCATGTTTTACTAGAAGGTAGAATTACTATGTCTTGAAAGTAAGGGCCAAACTTAAAACTTCCGCTTTTACTGCCTAGGCACAGGCATAGCAGGCACTCAACCAACCGAACACTCTTGTCCCCCTTATTTCCATCAGGCTCCCTGTTGTGGCAAGGCCCCCCTCCGATCCCGTTCATGAGGGGAGGCCACCATTCTTCTCTGTTGGTAGGATGGGCAAATTTACCAGAGCCCTGCATCAGAGCTTACTGGGTGCTTGCCCTGCCAAGAATAAAGTGGGTATTTTGGTCTCTATCTGGCTATCTGTTCTTTGTGTGTGTCCTTTATAAGTCAGAATTTTGAAGTGCTGGAAGGGTGGTCTTAGATCCCAAACTGCCAGTGCTGTAGTTGAATGTTCCATCACCACGGATGAACAGAGTTGGCTATATTTATTTTCTCTGAAGTGAGACACCAGAAATCATTTCCAAACTCTCAGTCATGAACCACCTGGGCCTCTAACTCTTTGTCCTGAGGCTTTCATCTCTTTTGATTCCTGCCAACCGCCCTTTTTAGTTCTATCCAAACTTCACCCTCAGAAAATGAGCATAACTGCAATCACCACACTCATAGAATTGATTAGAAAGTTGGCTGCTGAATATAGTCCCAGATGTTTAATATAATTTTGAATCTTTGGCCAAATCATTTCCACGTTTGCTTGGTTGTGAAAGGTTTTCCTGCAAGTGAGAATTTAAGGGTTGAAGACTCCAATTTATGGGCTCTCCAGCAAACCCACTCTGTTTCCCATCTTCCCCCAAAAAAGGCATTAATTTATCTCACTTAGAATTGATTTACCAAACTTGGATGTGGCATTGCACTGCTGGCTTGCACTAAGAGGCCCAGAAGGAAGCAGTCCTATGGAAATGCCAGGGTACATTTCCGAGGGATGGGGCCCACCAGGTCACAGGGGGTCTCATTTATGGGAAACCCAGTGGTGAAATTCCTCAGGGCTCAGTATTCAGAAAATTGGGTCTCCTCTGAGCAGAGCATTCTGGACTTTTTTTTCATGCGACTGGGGCTCTTGTAACTGTTTATATTCTCCTTTCTGCTTTGGTCACTGGGAGACTGAAAGTCCCAAATCATTCTTCCTTTGGCAACTTAACAGGAACTTCCTTGTTTTTACTTTCAACCCTAACTTTATTTCCCTATCCTCATACTCCTTTCATCTAGATTTCTCTATTTATTCATTGTTATATTTTTAATATTGCAATTATTTCTAGAATAAGTTGCCCTCAATTTATCTTGGAATAAAGTAGAATATTACATATTTTTGACATCTCTGGAAGTAGCTTCTAAATTCAGACTAGTGGGGGAAAATCCTATAATCCTAATTCATAAGCATTTAGCTCTTTTTGGCCTATTTTTTCTTACCAATCATTTACCTTCTAAAAACAGAACAGCCCCCAAGAGACACATAAATATTTGCCTACATATCCCATAAGAGATTATAAGAGCTACTGACTATAGCTCTTCATTATTCCTTTTTTGTTTTAGTAGGTGGTGCCCACACGCTCCTGGTCTAGTAAGTTGAATTTCTACCATCACTACTTTACCATCCCATCCCTCTTGCTCCCCTTCCCGTCCATGCTGATACTCCAAACAGACCCAACTCCTCTTCCTCACTTCCTCCTGCCCCTGAAGTAAGTGAGTGTCCAAAAGGAAGACAAGTTTAAGGGCCAACCAAGCCTAACAGAGAAGCATATCTACAATCCTCATGGAACTAGCTTAGAAAACAAAACATGACCAGATAACCCTTCAAATGACAGGAAGCCCCAAACAAGAAGAACTTTAAAAGGCCCCAAACAAATGAATACACAAACAAGATGAACTTTAAAAGGCCCAAAACATCACGCCTGTAATCCCAGCACTTTGGGAGGCCAAGGCGGGCGGATTACCTGAGGTCAGGAGTTCAAGACCAGCCTGGCCAACACGGTGAAACCCGTCTCTACTAAAAATACAAAAAAATTAGCCAGGAGTGGTGGTGCATGCCTGTAATCCCAGCTGCGTGGGAGGCTGAGGCAGGAGAATTGCTTGAACCCAGGAGGCAGAAGTTGCAGTGAGCCGAGATCGTGCCACTGCACTCCAGCCTGGCTGACAGAGGAAGACTCTGTCTCAAAAAAAAAAAAAAAAAAAGGCCCAAAACAAATACATGCGTGCTCACATACCACACACACACACACACACACACACACACACAACACACACACACACACACACAAAATGCACAAGCCATTGAGATAATGCAATTCTAAAGGCAGGACACTAAACAAAATAAATGAAAAAATAATGTCAAAATCATGATATCACCTGTGGCCTTGTTTAAAAAAAAAAAAGCCATAAGGGGTTTTCATTTGAGAAGAGCACTGCTTATCAGAAACCAATGGCTGAGTGGCAGATTCGAAGGATAAGCATGGTAGGGCCATGCTTAAATGAATGAAGTATAAAGATTGCTTCATTCATTTCAATGATGCGGGAAAATAACCTGCCAATAAAAATTACTGAATTTGGCCAGGTGCGGTGGCTCACGCCTGTAATCTCAACACTTTGGGAGGCCGAGGTGGGCAGATTACCTGAGGTTGGGAGTTCAAGACCAGCCTGACCAACATGGAGAAACCCCATCTCTACTAAAAATACAAAATTAGCCAAGCGTAGTGGCGCATGCCTGTAATCCCAGCTACTCGGGAGGCTGAGGCAAGAGAATCACTTGAACGTGGGAGGCAGAGGTTGCAATGAGCCGAGATCACGCCATTGCACTCCAGCCTGGGCAACTAGAGCAAAACTCCATCTCAAAAAAAAAAAAATTACTGAATTCTTGGGAGGCAGCATAAAGATGTTGTTAAGAGGATAGGTTGTGCTAGTGTTATAGGAGCATAGAATATTCTGGAAAGTTCTATGAGAAACTGACAATAGTGGTTTGCTTGAGGGAGAGGGGTTGGGCGTGGGGTGGGAAGGAGGCATTTTTCACCATATAACCTTCTGTATAATGTGAATTTTCTGCTATGGGCTATACCACTTTTTCAAAAAAACAAAGGCAAAGAGAACTTAGAGTCAGGGAGACCTGAGTTTGATTCCTACCACTGCCAACTTCGGGCTCCATGACCTCATTTGTATTGTGGACTAGTGATAGGACCTGCCTCACAGAGGTTTGGGGAAGAATAAATGGAACAATAATAAGCATAAAGCACTTTGCAGAGCTCCTGGCACATAGTAGGCACTCAATAAATGGCATGGTAATATCATACATGTATAAACATGTTAGTGAAGAATACTTATTCCACCCTTAATTAAAATCCAATATGGGACAACAGTAAAGTGGGGTTCAGGGAGTCAAGGAAATATCTTTTTGTTATCAGAAGGCAGAGATTAGGTCAAACCACCATTTTAAAGTATATGAACGATGTAATGTCCATCTAAGAGAAAAGCTTTAAATTCCTCAAAGCAAGGCCTAAAACCCAGCAGTTCTAAGCAGTCCCATTCACCCATAGGAGTCCTGAACCAAAAAGTGGCCTCCCCATACCTTAAGCCCGAAGACAAAACGAGGAAGACCCACAAAGATGAGCACGAAACTCTGAGGCTAGCATCCAATTTCTTCCTCTTGCAGGGCTTCACAACTCTAATATGCACAGAAATCCCCTGGGGATCCTTATTAAAATGCAGCTTCTGACTCAGTAGGCCTGAGTCTCTGAAGCTCTAACAAGCTCCTAGGTGATTCCGACGCTGCCGGTCCACGGACCACACTCTGAGTAGCAAGGTCCTACTGCCTCCACGTAATAGTTTTGCTGTTCGTTAACAGTAACAGTGGCAGTATTGAGAGATTCAGATTACTATGATGTTCCCTCTCCTGATAATAACCTGGCCAATTCTTCTAAATCAATGGTTCTCAACTGAAGGTGACTGTAGCCCCCAAGGGGAGACTGGGCAATGTCTAGAGTCATTTTTGGTTGTTGCAACTGCAGGGGGAGGGTGCTACTGGTATCCATGGAGAAAGCACAGCGATGCTGTTCAACATCCTGCAGTTCACACAACAGCCCCCACAGCAAAGAATTATCTGGCCCCAAATGTCAACAGTGCCAAGGCTGAGAAACCCTGTTCTAAATAAACAGAAAACAGGACACATCCTGAGTCTTCTCAACTCATCTTGAGATTAGAAATCCCAAGATTAGAAGTGGGCCATCGATCCAACATTGTCCTTTCCCAGGCTAGATCTGAGACATGGGGAGAGTTATAGGTTAGCAGGATGCTGTATGTGGGGAAGAGATCACCAGGTCACAGCCTATAGTCTGTATTTTGCTTAAAATCAAGCACATGTGGGGCCAGGCACAGTGGCTCATGCCTGTAATCCCTGCTGAGGCAGGTGGATCACGAGGTCAGGAGACCGAGACCATCCTGGCTAACATGGTAAAACCCTGTCTCTACTAAAAATACAAAAATATTAGCCGGGCGTGTTGGCGGGCACCTGTAGTCCCAGCTACTCGGGAGGCTGAGGCAGGAGAATGGCGTGAACCTGGGAGGCAGAGCTTGCAGTGAGCCGAGATCACGCCACTGCACTCCGGCCTGGGCAACAGAGCGAGACCCCATCTCAAAAAAAAAATCAAGCACATGTGGTTCAGTAAACTAGTGAGGGGAGGCCTACGAAGCATTAAACTTCCCACCATTTGGAGGTACAGCAATTTAACAGGACTACAGCTCTATTCAAGCAAAAGACCAGTTAGGCTCTTAGACTCTAAATTCAGTGAAGGTAGGGCCATACCCAAATGTGTTCATCAATGGAGCCACAGCACCAGCACCTGACATTGCACTTAACATACTGTAGAAATTCAAATATCAGAATGAATCATCAATTCAAAAATTCCTGCAATTCTAGGCTGGGCATGGTGGCTCATGCCTGTAATCCCATCACTTTGGGAGGCAGAGGGAGGATGATCACTTGAGCCCACAAGTTTGAGACCAGCCTGGGCAAAGATGGCAAGACTCCATCACTTAAAAAAAAAAAAAAAATCCAATTCCTGCAATTCCAAATGTTCTTAAATAGACCTAGAGATTAAATCACTCTCTAGTGTGACATGGTTTATTATTTGCCATCATCACAAATATTATTACTAATAACAATAACTTACGCAAAGGCATATATAGTATTGTAGAAAGAGCATGGGCTTTGGAATCACACAGACCTCCACCCAAATCCAGAATCCCCTATTCACTTGCCATATGACCTTGGCCAAGTTACCATGGTAACCACATCTGTAAAATGGGTATAATAATCCTTACATTTGACAGAAGTGTTTTGAAGGAGCATAGTGTAATATACTTGAATGCCTAGTGGTTAGCACAGAATAGGTACTCCCTAAACAATATTGTTGACCATACTAAAGGACTAGAAAAAAAAAAAAAAACCCAAGGAGGTACATGGTGCTTATTTCTACACACAAAAATCTGTAAGACTTTCACCTGAAGCTAAGTAGGCACAGAATCCCTATCCCCCAAACCAAAGACTGTCTTCCCTCAGGATTATTGAGCAACCATATTATACACTTGAGGTTTCATTGTCACTACTGAGGGCCAGCTAGCAAATAAGCAGCAACAATCAAAACGATACCTATTTGGAAGAAGACTATCTCAGCGTTTCATCAGCATGGGACCACCACTGAGTCACTGCCGGATGGAAACAAAATGTACTTTCTGCTAACAAATGCTGAGGACCTGAAAAATCAGGATCATGTGGCAAGAATTGTTTCTTTCAGAGAATAGCAAAAGAAAGACAACTCAAGAGAAAAAGCCCATGTCAGACGCAACAGACCATCCGAGTTCTCTAGCACATTAGCCATAAATGTCCTAGGAAATAATCCGTGATCACCACTTCCGTTATGCATTTCTCACTGTTGAGACATGGCAGTCTCGGATAAAAGGTACAAGTGTGCTGGTTCCGTTGACATCACGATGCCTCGGGGGAAGATATCTTAAAAGATGTTGATAGAAGACAGGACCAGACAGCAAAACTTTCCCATGGATGGGAGCAGGTACACGATGCCAGGCAAGGTAAGCATAATCCCAAAGGCATTAAAGAGGAGCTCTGATTGGCTTCAGCTTTCCTGAAGCCCAGAAAGATCAGGCTGGGTACAGCCAGAATCTGGCCCAGCATCTGAAACATCGCCGGAACTGCACAACCAGGGCAGCTGGTACGCTTAGGAAACCCCCCACTGAAACTTGGAAAGCAGCCTTGAAATAATGATAATAATAAATAAGCAGCTGAAAAACCAATCTTGTGGGAGGCTGGAAATGAAACAGAATAATGAGAGCCTGGTGACCCATGAGCATGGCAGTCACTCATCACAGAGTGTTCGACTTGCTGGAAGAATAAGTATCCTGGAACTGGGTCAGATGCCTGGTTCATGGGGTGCTGCCTGCAGCAACCCCAAGAGGCAGGACCCAGGAGGGTACAGAAGCTACGCCTGACCTCAGTGTCAAAGCAAAGGCGCATCCTAGTTTCTCTCGGTAGCCACTCCCAGTTCTGTCATTCATAAATTTGCCAAGACCTTTCTTAAACTGCATTTATATATCCTGCCAGGACCACCTCTTGAGATAATGAGTTTTAGAAGATTATTACCTGCTGTGTTAAGCAGTACTTCCTTTCATTGGTTACAACAAGAAAAAGAAGAATTGGGGGTGAAACCGCACAAAGGCTAATGTTGCTTTTAACAAGGGACAATCTCTTATTGCAGAAGGCGGAAATATTCGACAGCCTGGAACCACCAGGCATTTAAGCAGCATCCATGAACTTGGGAAACTTAATGATTCGAAGTATTTCGGTTGATGAAAATCACTCAACATGTGTTTATGAAAAACAGTGCTAGATAAAAGCATAATTTATGTTACAGTTACCTAGTTAGAAAATAGCTTAAAGAGCATGGAGTCAAGCAATGTTTTCAATCACAAATCTCTGAGTTGATTGCAAATAATGCAGGGATCAGAGGTTGGTGAAAAACAGGAAAATTTGCTAGGAGACACTGAAGTTAATACCATGCCTCTCTGCATAGTCGGAAATGTCATAAAACCACCAGGAAAACACAATACTAATCCTCGGTGGGCATGAAGATCCCACCTGCTGGCTGAGCTACACTAAGTATCTAAACTAGGACCAGTCCCATCAAATATAAACACCCTAACTGCAATATGGTACCACGGATTGATTCCTGAAACAGAAACGGGACATGAGTGGGAGAATTGGTAAAATCCAAAAAAAGTCTGAAGTGTAGTTAACAATAATGTACCAATATTAGTTTTGACAAATAGTTTTTCAAACACTTAGACAGTGACACTGTTATGTAAGAGTTAACACTGGGGGCTGGGTGCGGTGGCTCATGTCTGTAATCCCAGCACTTTGGGAGGCTAAGGTAGGCAGATCACCTGAGGTCAGGAGCTTGAGATCAGCCTGACCAACATGGTGAAACCCTGTCTCTACTGAAAATACAAAAAGTAGCCGGGCATGGTGGCGCACACCTGTGGTCCCAGCTACTCGGAGGCTGAGGCAGAAGAATCACTTGAACCCAGGAGGCGGAGGTTGCAGTGAGCCGAGATCGTGCCACCACACTCCAGCCTGGGCGACGGGAAGACTGTGTCTCAAAAAATGAATAAATAAATATAAAAAAGAGTTAACGTTGGGGAAAACTGGGTGAAGGGTATGTGGGAACTCTTCCATACTATCTTTGCAACTTTTCTATAAATCTAATACTATTCCAAAATAAAAGATTTATTAAAATTAGGGCTGGGTGCAATGGTTCACGCCTGTAATCCCAGTATTTTGGGAGGCCAAAGCAGGAGGATCACTTGAGCTCAGGAGTTCAAGACCAGCCTGGGCAACCTGGTGAAACCGCGTCTCTACAAATACAAAAAAATTAGCAGAGTGTGACGGCACACACCTGTAGTCCTAGCTACTTAGGAGGCTGAGGTGGGAGGACTGCTTGAGCGTGGGAGGTCGAGGCTGCAGTGAGCCGTGATCACACCACTGCATTCCTGCCTGGCCCACAGAGTGAGACTCTGTCTCAAAAGTAAATAAATAAAGATTTATTTAAATTAAAAGAATTTTTTGGCCAGGCGTGGTGGCTCACACCTGTAATCCCAGCACTTTGGAAGGCCGAGGCAGGCAGATCACCTGAGGTCAGGAGTTCAAGATCAGCCTGACCAACATGGAGAAACCCTGTTTCTACGAAAAATAGAAAATTAGCTGGGTGTGGTGGTGCATGCCTATAATCCCAGCTACTTGGGAGGCTGAGGCAGGAGAATCGCTTGAACCCAAGAGGCGGAGGTTGCAGTGAGCTGAGGTCGCACCACTGCACTCCAGCCTGGGCAACAAGAGCAAAACTCTGTCTCAAAAAAAAAAAGAATTTTTTAAAGCAAATACATTTTGTGAGTCTTCAGAGCCACTACACTGGGAGCTGGGAGTCAAATATATTATGCCTAATTTATAAGTTAAGCTTTATATAACATAGGTATGTATGCACAGGAAAAAAGGTAGATGGGTTTCAGTACTATCATCAGTTTCACACATCCACTGGGAGACTTGGAACATATGTGCCACAGATAGGAGGGTGGGGGACTACTTTAACTCTACTCAGGTAATCACCATTCACTGACTTACTTAAGTGGAGATACATTCTTAGGCATGATCAGCAGGTTCATGAATAAAAAAAATTAACTGCTTATTCAAGAAGATTACAGAGATAAAAAGGCAAGACAAGAAAAGATTAAGTACTTGAACAGCATCTAAAAGAAAGTCTATTACATCTTTCTAAAAGCATAAAAGGAAGAATGCCCTGAAAATATATTACTGATTAAAAGGTCTGAACCTTGGAGATTTGGGGGGAGATGTCTATTTATTTAGAAAAATAAAGCAATGTGGCCACCCGAATAATAAAAACATTTGCCAAGAAAGATTTATGGAAATGCGACCTACTTAAATATTTCAGCAGAAGGTTAGAGAAACCATCAAAATGGTTTACAACTGGACAATACTGATTTTTTACCATACTATGTCCTAGCTGAAGGTGCAAGCAATTATAATTATAACACATCTCCAATCAGAAGCCTGGTTTTGACACCTAGAAACAGATTCCATTTCCCAACCTCCCTCCATCACCAAAAACAAAACACATACTCAAACAGGATAACTGCTTTCCTACTGGCTCTAATCCGTGCTGATCATTCAGTAGAACACATTCAATCAACAACACATCCAAGAATTAAAAGGATTTTTAAAAGATCACCAACTGGTAAAAGAAAAAAGAGCATTGTGTGGTTTCTGTTGATAATAAACCAGGTCTTTGTTTTTAATGAATTCATTCAGTTTGCACTAACTGATTATAAAAAGTGATGTATGAATGAATCTACTGTGCATATACATTATAGGTTTTACATGCTTGTGAGCAAAGACAAATATTATCGAGGGAAACAAATGAATAAACACAGGGAGGTGTTTATGGTTTTTGTTTAAACTCAGCCATTAGCAGAACAACCTGGGCATGTTGCCTAATCTGAGTCTTTTTCCTGATATGTGAATGAAATACCTAGATCCACTTTTTTGGAAGAAACTGTGTCAAACCAAGTGACAACCTTCAAACTCCATTAATCTGTGCCTCTAACTTACTGAGGGATAATATTCTAAAGGCCACATAAACACAGAGTTTGATAAATGACCCAGTTCTACACAAACAATTTTAAAGCAGAATTATTACTCAAAGACAGCTACATCATTAGCCTTTACTACTCCTGTAGATAATTAAAGCCTTTATTTATGTAATTTACAGAAGCTTCTTTGGGCCAGAACAATCTCAGATCTCTCTTGAGTGTTTCATAATCCCAACATCCCAAATTAACGAAAACAGCCCTACTTACAGTTACGAATGTTGTTCCAGTCGATTTTAGAGAAGAAAGGATGGCAGCAAAGACCTTCAAACTTCAGTCTCTCTTTCTGGCCACACAACAAGCTTTGAACCAGATCAAGAAAGTCACCGCTCACTTTGGGGTCATCTGGAAATTTCAAAAACCGCTGTTCCAAAAAAAATAAGAGAATTATTTCCTTAGTAGGGATTCCGTTTCTCATGCCGCAAAGTGAAGAAAGTATTTCTCATATATGCAAGTTTCTTTTTTTTTTGTTTTTTAGAGAAGGAAGTTTCGTGCCCTCTTCCCTTTGGACCAAAGGCATGTTCCCAAAATAAGTGGCCTGTTC
The DNA here is from genome assembly GCF_028858775.2 of Pan troglodytes. Taxonomy (NCBI): domain Eukaryota; kingdom Metazoa; phylum Chordata; class Mammalia; order Primates; family Hominidae; genus Pan; species Pan troglodytes. Next base: position 126,627,206 of record NC_072408.2, read on the forward strand.
ACATCAATAGGCTTAGTTCCTTTGTAGGGGTTCAGCGTCCTCCATGGCTTGACCCCGGCTCCCCTTCTCATCTCATCTTGCCACGCTCCCCATCTCTCCCTTTGCTGTCCAACAATGATGAGCTATTTAAAGATCCCTGAACAAATCACGCTGTTCTTGCTGCTTTCCTTGGCTACCTTTTCTATCCTATAACTCCTTTCTGCATGTTCCCTCTGCACTCTACTTTTGCACACACACAATGCGCTGTGATTTCGGTGTGATGAAAAAGAAAGAAGGCAGAGAGGGCCTGCTTCTTCTGCTCATCCCTGTAAACCTGCTACCTAACAGTGCCTGGTATGATAACACACTCGTTATTGAATGATTGAATGAGTGAGTGAGCTAAAGGGAAGGAAATAAATTAGCTCCAAGAGTCATCTAAGGGGAAATTTTCACTCAAGAGGAGGCTCAAGAATAACAAATAATGTATGTACATAAAAATATGTATTAAGCATTCCAGAAAGATGAAAATTAGGTGAGATACAAAAATCTAGGAAATACGTTCCTTTTCCTTTTGGTTGAAACTAAAACATATACATTTATCAGAGCCTTAAGAAATGAGCTTCACAGGCTAGGCACAGTGGCTCATGCCTGTAATCCCAATACTTTGGGAGGCCGAGGCAGGCAGATCACCTGAGGTCAAGAGTTCAAGACCAGCCTAGCCAACATGGTGAAACCCCATCTCTACTAAAAATACAAAAATTAGCCAGGCATGGTGGTGGGCACCCGTGATCCCAGCTACTCAGGAGGCTGAGGCAGGAAAATCGCTTGAACCCAGGAGGCAGGGTTGCAGTGAGCCGATATTGTGCCACTGCACTCCAGCCTGGGTAACAGAGCAAGACTCCATCTCAAAAAAAAAAAAAAAAAAAAAAAAAAATAGGCTTAATGTAGTAGAAAGCACAGTTATTAGAAAATAGTTTTACTGTATATATATATACAGTAAAACACATATCTATATGTAATTGTATTTCTAATTCATTTCCTCATTCAAGTGTAATACCATATTCAACAGTTAGTACTAAGAAGGAGTATATCGAAAAATCAAGAGCATGGACTTCAGGGCCAGACTGCCTGTGTTATTTCAGGCCAGTTACTTCACCTTCAGTGCTTTGGTTTCCTCATCTATAAATGAAAATAATAATACTTACCTCACAAGGTTGTTTGAAGATTAACTAACTGACTAAACTATATCTCCTCAATTCTAAGACTCACAGTTATTCACAGTTAACAGCACTGAAATCAAGATGCATTCTATAATCAAGAAAAATATCATAGACTCACTGGCAACAGTTTTTCTTCCTTAGCAGTACATAAAATAATGGTGTAGTCTTATCATTACTGGCAGCTGAGATTCCGTGAAATACAATTAATAAAATGTTTAGAATAGCCTTTGGCACAGAGTTAAGTGCCATATAAGTATTTGCTATTATTATTTTCCACCACTGCTGAAACACTCATTCACACAATTTTTAAATAACATCTAACACTCTATAAACATTCATTCACACAATACGTATAAAATATTCATGCACACAATTTTTAAACAACATTCTAGAAACATTCATTCACACAATTTTTTGTTGTTTTGTTTTGTTTTGTTTTGTTTTTTAGACGGAGTCTCACTCCGTTGCCCAGGCTGCTGTAGTACAGCGGCGCGATCTTGGCTCACTGCAAGCTCCGCCTCCCGGGTTCATGCCATTCTCCTGCCTCAGCCTCCAGAGTAGCTGGGACTACAGGCGCCCACCACCACAACTGGCTAATTTTTTTGTATTTTTTAGTAGAGATGGGGTTTCACCGTGTTAGCCAGGATGGTCTCGATCTCCTGACCTCGTGATCCACCCACCTCGGCCTCCCAAAGTGCCGGGATTACAGGCATGAGCCACCACGCCCAGCCTCATTCGCACAATTTTTAAATAACGTTTCTCAATGTGACTTCGAAATCTTCTAAGGACTCTTTACCTGGAAATTCATGATGTTATTGAAGGTTCTGGCAGAGGTTCCCTCTGCGAAGGGGGATCTCCCATAAATCATCTCATAGGCAATCACGCCCACTGACCACCAGTCACAGTCCAGGCCGTAGGTGCCTTTTCCATCCCCGTTCATCACAGTCAGCACTTCAGGAGCCATGTAATCTGGGGTCCCAATCGGGAGTTTGGCATTCACCTAGAATCCCATCAATAAAACGAATACAGCAAACTTTCAATTATCCTCAAGTAGACTGCCAACAGCCACATTTCAGACACAAGCTGATTTGCCACTGATTACTATTCTCCCAGGCACTTAAACCAGCTGTCAAGTGGCACACTGTCAGGAAATGCAAACGCTTTACTAATTTAAAAAAAAAAAAGCACACAGCATATAATGCAATCCAAGGGCAAAAGGGCAAGAGTTGTTGATGATATACACACAGCCTTCGGTTATACGAATGAGAGTTGGATATACCGGGAATGGAAGATGTCTTTCCTAATACAAGTTATTGACATGATGGAACTTCTCTTATGATAACAGCAAAATGATAATAAACTCTAAAAATGAATCTAAAATATCAACCTAACCATTACTAGAAAACTGGCAGTTGGCCAGGTGCAGTGGCCCATGCCTGTAATCCCAACACTTTGGGAGGCCAAGGTGGGTGGATCATTTGAGGCCAGGAGTTTGAGACCAGCATGGCCAACATGGTGAAGCCCCATCTCTACTAAAAGTACAAAAATTAGTCAGGCGTGGTGGTGCACACCTGTGGTCCCAGCTACTCGGGAGGCTGAGGCACAAGAATCGCTTGAACCTGGGAGGCGGAGGTTGCAGTGAGCCAAGATTGCGCCATTACACTGCAGCCTGGGTGACAGCGAGACTGTAAGAAAAGAAAAGAAAAAAGAGAAGAGAAGAGAAGAGAACTGGTGGCTAACTGGCAAGATAATATTACAAATCTCAAGTTCAAAAATTTGGAAAACTGCCTTTGGAATTAACGTTCCTACTTCAACCCACCCGCAGGGCAAGACATGATAATTAACTTCCACCCAGCGCCCAAGGTTAATGAGTTCTTTTTCCTCACCCCTAACCCTTGTTCCTGTGATTCCCTCCCCCACCGTTCAGAAACCCAGGGGCTTATAATCCAATGGCACCCAAGCACTTGACCTTGGCAAAGAAAGATTAGGACAATACAGGAGGGCATTTTATAAAGCTAAATGTAACCCATTTAAAGGACTGTCCTTTTTTTCTGAGAATTTGTCCTTCTGACTTTTTTAGTGTTTAAATGTCCTTTGTTTCTGGATATGCTGTTGATGAAAGAAGCAGGCTTTCTTCCCCTCATACCCACCCCTGTCTAGGCAGCCTAGTAAGCTGGCAACCCCTTTGGTCTTCAAAATTATTTTGACGTTTTACTGAGCCATGAAATTTGAAGTCTAAAGATTCCTTCTCTAACTTTTCTCCCCATCAAAACAGAGAGGCCCTTATTTTAGCTATATAGTGTGTTGGCCAGCTGTCCTATAACTCTATATCATAATGGGCTTCTCTCAGGTCAGCAGTTACATGGTACAAAAGAACTTTTTCCTCATTAAACGATGGTAAGTGAACCTGAGTGAGCCAAGAGATTTTGTGGGTAAGTCCACATACCTTGAAGGCTGGGCTTTACATCAAGAAAGTAAATTTGCTTTACTTTAACTGGGTGTGGAGAGGAAAGTGAATGTTTAGTGAGGACGTGATGAGGTCTCCTCTCCCCGGGGCTGATTCTGGATGAAGCTTTTCCAGCCTGTAACTTGAATCTCATCCATTCCTCTGCCATGAGACTTTCTCGTTATATGAAACAGACCTATTCTTCCCTCTCCTCTCTTTTTACCCCTTCCCTCGGGCCCACGCTCTGATACAGGTTTTTCCAAGCCCTAAACCCAGAAAGCAGTGTGATACAATCATTCCTGACATGGATTGTCCACCGGTTTGGGCAATAAAACTTCCCCTGTAAGTGCCCCTTCAAGAAAGCCAGATGGTCACACCATCCAAAACCCACAGGCAGGCTTGGCTTGATAGACAGAAGGGGAGACAAAGGGGAAAATATTTGGCCTAAGACAAAACCACAGGGTGACTTAAGCTTGAAGAACTGAAAGTAGCTTAAGTCAAGGAGAAGACTTAATATGTTGGGAAATCTGGGCTGATTCTGTTTTTTAATATGTATGTAAATGTTAAAGAGCTCAGCACAGGTTAGGGTTAAACTAAAGGGTTTTGGTTAAAATGCACCAACAATAACCAATAGATTTTTTTTTTTTTTTTTTTTTTCCGAGATGGAGCCTCGCTCTGTCACCAGGCTGGAGTGCAGTGCTGTGATCTCAGCTCACTGCAACCTCCTCCTCCCAGGTTCAAGCAATTCTCTTGCCTCAGCCTCTCGAGTAGCTGCGACTACAGGTGCATGCCACCACACCCAGATAATTTTTGTATTTTTAGTAGAGACGGGGTTTCACTATGTTTGGCCAGGATGGTCTCGATCTCTTGACCTCGTGATCCACCCATCTTGGCCTCCCAAAGTGCCGGGATTACAAGTGTGAGCCACGGAGCCTGGCCACAATAGATATTTTTTAAATAACAAAACAAGAGAAGGAAAACTGTAACATCTTGATTTGACTAGGTAATGAAAATGCTACTATATTGTTGATTAAATACTTATCCTTTATGTCTAATTACCTTGCAGGACCTAACTACGCAATTGTTGAATACATACCATTTGCACTTACTGGATTTTGTTTTTATTGCCACAGACTGTTCAGGAATATTCAGTTCTCCTTATTTGCAGCTCACAGGGCAGTCACTTGTTCACAACCAAAGAGTTGCAAAAACAGAATTGACTGGGGAGTGTTTCTCAGGACAACCCAGCCAAACAGTATGAATTGCCAATGCCCCATTTTCAAACTAATGGTAAGACTTATCAAAGAAAGATAATTCCCCAACTAATTTTTGCCCCCTAACAGATACATGATTATACACATTTATGCACAATCATTTTCTAATTTTCTAAATTTTATTAATTTGTACTAGAAAGCTATGAAGGGAAAAATACCCACTGGCTTCCTCTTAAGTGCATAATAGTGATTAGCAAAGGCATTACTCTTTGTTAATTAACAAATCTCTAAGTGTGTAATAGTAATTAACAAACGTTTTTAATGACAGTTAATGACTGCTAAGTTCCCATTAGTCACTGACCCCCAAGCACATTAAACCTGTTCAACACGTAATCTCACATGTCCTGATTATGATTTTGCAATATGCTTTCACTCTCCTCTGGTGGCAATTCAGCCAGCTAATCTGGGTGAGATATTAAAAGTGAAACTGTAGTAGGGGCCCAGCCTGCCTGCAGGAGGACACTGTCTGATAGGGCCCAAGTACTACTTAACTTAATTAATTTTTTTTTTTTTAAAGACTGCTCTGTCGCCCAGGCTAGAGTGCAGTGGCGCAATCTTGGCTCACTGCAACCTCCAGCCCCTGGGTTCAAGCAATTCTCCTGCCTCAGCCTCCCGAATAGCTGGGACTACAGGTGCGCACCACCACACCCAGCTAATTTTTACAATTTTTTTTTAGTAGAGACAGGGTTTCACCATGTTGGCCAGGCTGGTCTCAAACTCCTGACCTCAGGCGATCTGCTCGCCTCAGCCTCCCAAAGTGCTGGGATTACAGGCATGTGCCACCACTCCCGGCCAACTTAGTTAATTTTTACTGTATTAACAGGGAAGAAAATAAACAAGTTCAGAAGACTATATGAGAATGACTAGGGGACAGAAGAGTCTGCCATATTTTAGGAGAAAGGGGGAGAAGGAAAAGAAAGGAAGGAAGGAAGGAAAGGGGGGAAGAACTGAAAGAGGGAGAGAGGGAGGGAGAAAGAAAAGAGTTAGCTTAGCAGGTTCTTTCACTAACAAAAAGCAGATGAGGAAGAAAGAAAACCAATGTCTTCCTCCTCCTAACCCCTTTCCATAAAATGCTTCAACATGGTGAAACCCCATCTCTACTAAAAATACAAAAATTAGCCAGGCATGGTGGCGGGCACCTGTAATCCCAGCTACTCGGGGAGCTGAGGCAGGAGAATCTCTTGAACCCAGGAGGCGGAGGTTGCAGTGAGCCAAGGTCGCCCACTGCACTCCAGCCTGGGTGACAGAGCAAGACTCTGTCTTGAAAGAAAAGAAAAGAAGAGAAGAGAAGAGAAGAGCTTACAAATAAAACTATTTAAACCTAACTTTACCCATCAAGTTGCCTAGGGCATAAGCATATACCTGCAGAAGCAGGGGGAAAAGGAGTTCTTACTACGTCGTTCCTCTTGTGGAAAATAAAGCTTTTCACTCCTACATAAATCTAAAAAGGGCTATCTCTTGTGGGGTTGCAACTGCCAAATGGGGTTGATTATCACTTACTGTGCTATATAATGTGGTTTATCTACAATCTCCTTATGACTGTTTTCATGAGAGCCAAATGAGACAGATTGGAACTCAGCTGTTCACCATTCTTTGAGATTCTAATAAAGTGAAGTGGGTGACCTAAGTCACACAGCAGGTCCTAGAGTCACTAGGCCCTGTGTTTACTAACAGAAAATACTCCAAAGCAACATTCTGAATCAGAAGCTTGAAATAAGACAATGGATAATGGAAAACTGAACAGATCTAAGATTCACAGGTATCCAAAATACGAAGATATTATGTGGGGGTGATAGGGAAGGGATTGATTGATTTGGGGTAAGTAATATACGGTAGTTCCAGTAAATGTGGATTATATTTTATATGGTATACTATGAGTACAGGCAACATTTAGAACCTACTTTAGGCCTACAGACATTTCATTTAAAGGAAATATGTTTAACCCAAAACCACTATTAAAAATATCCCCCCAAAAATTATAATTTTATATCCACACTTGACTTGATCTAGTGTGCAGATTATTGCTCTTCTATAAGAAAAAGGACTTTGCACTTAATGCAAAAAATTCCTTATCTGCCTGTCACGTTCCAACCCTAAAAGCTCAAGAGAAAAAGAGAGGCAATATTCTCAAGTGTGTGGTATAGAGTGTCATATCTCCTTGACCAAAATAATCAGAGATTGAGCCTTGTTGTAAATAAACCTGGGAGGCTCCCCACCTGGAGTGAAGGTTGTTACAATTATAACTGAAAAGGGCAGTCTGAAGCACTAAAAAATAGAAACTGGGAACCCTGTCTCTCCACCAAGAGCTCCGAAGAGAATGACCCCAGACACAGAGATAGGGTCTTATTCTTAATTCCTATTTATTTACCAAGCAGTAACTTTGGAACTTGATTAGTTTGCTGAGGTTTTCTTACTGCAAACACATATTCCTGTCTAATTAATTAGCTTTCTGATGCTTCTCAACCTACTGCAGGCATGATCAACTAAGGGTTCTCAAACCCCACTTCCCCCAACCCTCCTACCCCAGGCACATCTGGCAATGTCTAGAGACATTTTTGGTTATCACATCTGGAGGGGAGGGTGCTAATGGCATCTAGGAGGTAGGAGTCAGGGATGCAGCTAAACATCTTATACAGCGCATCCCCCACAACAAAGAATTATTCAGATCAAAATGTCAGTAGTGCTGAGGTTACACTGTCAATGTACCTATGCTTCAATTTATTTCTAAATCCATGATTTTTTTTTAAATTTCACGAATGCAGCATATAAATTTGTTTTAAGACAGGGTCTTGTTCTGTCGCCCAGGCTGGAATGCAATGGTGCAAACACGGTCATTGCAGCCTCAACCTCCTTTGCTCCAGCGATCCTCCTGTCTTGGCCTCCCATGTGGCTGGAGCTACAAGCATGTACTACCATGTCTGGCTAATTTTTTGATTTTTTGTAGAGACTAGGTCTCATTTTGTTGCCCAGGCTGGTCTCAAACTCCAGCAATCCTCCCGCCTTGACCTCCAAACGTGCTGGGATTACAGGTGTGAGGCACTACACCCGGCCCATATAAATGTTTAATCCTAAGTGATAAAACTGCATTATTTTAACTTTTTTTCTGTGCTTTATTCCACTAAATTTAATACCTAAGTTTTCATGCCTGTTTCTAAATTGTACATAATTTTTAAAACATAAAATGCTTTGTAGTTATAGCAATATAATCTAATTCTTAATGTAATGATCAAGTGAACAGATTACAAGAAAATAACCTGAAAAAAAGAATAGTGCTGAGGTTGAGAAACTTTGACACTGGACAACATAGGGAACTTATTTTTCCAAGGGCCTGAACACCAAGAAAATTATCTCAAGAAGGTCTCAGGTCTGCAGAACAGACAGGCCAGATGCTAGAAAGCAAAAAGTTAATGCAACTCCAAGCCTTTTCTTAACATCAACCTAATAATATCCACTTTTCTGGAAGCAGTTTAAGAAAAAAAAGAGCCGGGCGCAGTGGCTTATGCCTGTAATCCCAGCACTTTGGGAGGCCGAAGCGGGTGGATCACGAGGTCAGGAGATCGAGACCATCCTGGCTAACACGGTGAAACCCCGTCTCTACTAAAAATACAAAAAATTAGCTGGGCGTGGTGGCGGGCGCTTGCAGTCCCAGCTACTCAGGAGGCTGAGGCAGGAGAATGGCGTGAACCCAGTGGGGCGGAGCTTGCAGTGAGCCGAGATCGCGCCACTGCACTCCAGCCTGGGGGACAGAGCGAGACTCCGTCTCAAAAAAAAAAAGAAAAAAGAAAAAGAAAATTTTACATATTGTCCTTTATGTAAAGGATTTAACTCTCAGACTTGGGGGGCATTTTGAAGAGCAGCTTCTCTAACCTCTTAAATTATGCATTTTCACTAGCATCAGTTTTTTCTAGAGAAAGTATAAAAGATCAACTTCCCAAGGATTTGTCTAGGTCACCAAGTGGCTCAGTTGTAAAATCAGTCTTAAAACCTAAGTCGATTTTCTCTTAGACCTATCCTTTTTTGCGGAGTTGACTTCCAAATTCATATTTTAGTACATACCAACTTTATTAGAAGATTTTTAAACTCTAATCTTTTTTTACTTTGTCATCTTTTTCCTAAAGTAGTCTCACTCTTGATCTCAGTAGCTACCCTCCTGCCGTCCTACTTAGCATGTGGAATACAGTTTAATTTCTACCAAAGATCCAAGACTTAAAAATGATATTTTGAGCACTTGGTTCTTAACACTTAAGGATATTTGGTTCAAATGCTCCAGTGATTAATTTCAATTTTGCTGCATAGGAAATAGAGGATTTGACATGCAGGAGTTTCCATTTCATCAAAATATTTGAAAGTAAAAAAGATAATATAACAAAAGACAGTCTATAACAGGCAAGGAAAATGAAGAGAGAAACAAAATAAGCATTTTCCTTTATTTCTAACCAAACTATAACAATGCTCCTAAAAATGTCTTGGAGGGTATTAACAGGCACTATACATAAAAAGGTGCCACCGTCTGGGAAATGGTTCTGTGTCCCTGTCCCCACCCGCATACACTGCCAAAGGCTCCAAAAAAATTGTTCACCATTTTATCCCAACACTTCCCAAACTTAGGAGGACCAAGAATACTTTTTAGTATAAACTCTATTAAGCTATCTTATTCCATTTTTTACCATCTTGTTTGAATTCATTTTCGCGGCAGATCCAAAATCCACCAGCTTGATGTGTCCTGTGCGGTCAATGAGAATGTTCTCAGGCTTGATGTCTCTGTAAGAAAATCAGGACCATGAATTGCCTCCTCCATCCCAATCAGCAAGCAAGTGCTAACCTAGAATCTCAATTGAGCCAAAAACCTTTGTTTATGTATTCTGTTATATAGACCTCCTCTATTGGTGGATATAAATGATTAGCATACATTTTGCAAAACGAATTTAACTGAAAGGAAGGAAGGAAGGAGAGAGGGAGGGAGAGGGGGAAAGAGAAAGAGGGCGAGAGGGAGCAAGGAAGGATAGGAGAGAAAGAAAAGGAAGAGAAATGAAACACATATTATTCAATGGATTATTTCTCCTAGAGACACACATTTCACATGAGGAAAACTAAGGCCAAAAGGAGCTATGAAATTTTCCCAAGGTCATGTAGCTAGGCAATGGAAAAGCTGAGAATCTATCTCAAATTTCGTGATTCCTGGCCTAACAATCATTGTATTCCCACAACATTCTCAGATGTACACAAAACATCAGATGAATGAAGACATGAAGAACCACTTATCAACTGAGGATTTTGTAGGCCAGGCATGGTGGCTCATGCCTGTAATCCCAGCAATTTGGGAGGACAAGGTGGGTGGATCATGAGGTCAGGAGATCAAGACCATCCTGGCCAACCTGGTGAAACCCCATCTCTACTAAAAATACAAAAATTAGCTGGGCATGGCGGTGCGTGCCTGTAATTCCAGCTACTTGGGAGGCTGAGGCAGGAGAATCACCTGAACCCAGGAGGCGGAGGTTGCCATGAGCCAATATGGTGCCACTGCACTCCAGCCTGGCAACAGAGCTAGACTCTGTCTCAAAGAAAAAAAAAAAATTGTAAATTCTAACAGGCAGAGTTAGAGAAGTACAGCTCCATGGTCTTACACTACTATGTGGTATGACATTTCCTTCTGCAAACCAAATTCAGTTCTTCTATCATATAACTCAAAGAACCCATGCAAGAGTTCCCAGTCTTATTTAGCTACATTAATAGATATTACTAGCAAACTTGAGCACATTACAATTCTAGATCTATTGCACTGCTGGATAAGCAAGCTGAAATGTCCTCCATCTTGGAAAGTTTGCTTTCAGCCAGTTATTGGTAGACTGGCTAAAAACTGGATGGGGCGTTATCTTGATCTTGAAATCACTCATCCACTCATTTCCATGCAGGAACTCTTATGCGACACAGGAAAATCCTCAGCATAAAAATGCTACCAGAGTCTCACTTACCGATGCACGTATCCCATCAGATGAACGCTGTGAACAGCCAAAATCAGCTCAGCTAGGTAAAATTGTATCAGGTTTTCATCTAACTGGTCCTCATATCTATTCAAAAGTGACAGCAAGTCCCCTCCAGGCTGATATTCCATGACCTGTATAGAATGCCAAAGTTATTAATTCTTCACACACCTAAAAATAGGGAATGCCTCAATTAGATCCTCGAATATCACCTGACGTGTTATAATAACAAGGTCTCCACAAAGCAAAGAAGATGTGTAAGGCACGCTGTAAGTCATGTAGGATGAAGTCCCTGCCCTAAGGAAATTACATCTGTTACCCAGGGGAATCAATATAATGAAAGACTAGTCCTAGACACCATGCACAGTGTTTGCAAGGCAAGCTTGAACAGTTGAATTAAATCCACCCACTTTCCCACCCACAAGTTGACACCCCAGACATTCCCTAGGATTAGGTACAGTGTAGACAGATATTCCTAGAGGGCAACCACTCTCTTATATCCTTTCTGTATTCCCCTCAGCACCCAGCAGAATACAGAAGGCTTGCAATAAATGTGATACAATCTTTTCCTTTTATAGTCAGTGTGGAAGGCAACTGACAGCCTCTATTCAAAATTTAAATGTGAAAATATCCCCTTTGACCTAGTAATTCCACTTCTAACAATTTACAGGTACTTACAATAGTTTGCAGATAAATAGAAAGATAAATAGATTCCTTGCAGTATTGTTTGTAACAGGGGAAAAAAACATGGAAATCATTCAGCTATCCATCAGTTAGAGACTGGCTAAAATATGACATATGTAAACAACGGGATAAGACAAAGATATTAAAAACAAACAGATTCCATTTATTCATACTGCCATGGGAAATTGTCCATGACAATATAAAGTGAAATCTTGTAAAGAATAAAGTACAACCCCTTTTTTGAAATAAATAAGGAATTATTACATGTGTTGGTACATACACAGGAAAAAAATCTTGAAGAAGAATACGAAGCCTCAAGTAAAATGTTTGATTAGCAAAAAGAAACTCTTCTACCCCAAGGAACTGAAATCCTTTCTCCTTTTGATGATAAACAGGTGTGATATTCCTGAGTCCCTAGGTAGCTATAAGGCCAGTTAGCCTGGGTGGCTTCAGCCTCCTGCTGGTGACTTCACCTCTCTGCCTTTCAGTTTCATCCTCTCTAAAACAGGGATAAGACTAATCCTCTTGCAGCACTGTGTGAGGATTAAGACAAGGTCCTAGGAGGGCCTGGCACAGTGCCTGGCACCAACATGAAGTCTTCACCTACCATTCAATTCCCTTTCTTCCCCCCCACTTTACTGCATGATCCTTTCTGCTCTGGCCAGCAAAAAGAACCCATTTAGACAATCGCTGTAGCCATGTTAACCCTTATTGAGTTCTCCTGTCCTTCGCCCTGATTTCCCATTTTATTAGCCATGCTATAAATGTCTTGGAAGTTGTCTCATATGCTTTCTGGGAAAAAGGCAAGATCTGAATATACTTCTTAAAAAAAACACTAAATCTCACAAACTACTGCATTCCAAAAGCCAACTCGGGGATGTGAATTCTCACCATCATCCTCCAAACTCCTGCTTGCTTTTAGTCCAGAATTAGAAGAAAGCTCTAGACAAGTCAGAAGTAGAGCATCTGCACAGAGCCCCAAAGGCCTCAGGCTGGTCCAGTAAAATCTCCAGAAAGTGTGCCCAGCACCAAGGCAACCCCAAACCAGAGACCCCTGGAGAAGCCAGTGACTCGCGCATCCTCCCCGGGGGCTCCTTATAACCTGGGAATCTACTCCATTCACATGGGTTCTGACAACAGCAGACATTAAGCCAGACACTGGACAATTGCATTTGAAGAGTAAGGTTCCATTTGTATAACAATTGCTGAAAAAATTTTGATTTATGGGCTGGGCACAGTGGCTCACACCTGTAATCCCAGCACTTTGGGAGGCCGAGGCAGGCGGATCACAAGGTCAAGAGATCGAGACCACCCTGGCCAACATGGTGAAACCCCGTCTTTACTAAAAATACAAAAATTAGCTGGGCATGGTGGTGCATGCCTGTAGTCCCAGCTACTCGGGAGGCTGAGGCAGGAGAATCGCTTGAACCCGGGAGGCAGAGGTTGCAGTGAGCTGAGATCACGCCACTGCACTCCAGCCTGGCAACAGAGCGAGACTCCATCTAAAAAAAAAAAAAAAAAATTTATGAACAAGAGGAACACTTAGAAGGGGGCAGCACCTAACATACACACCTTCCTTCCCCCATGTTCCTAGCAGACATTAGTTACTCACCCCAGTCCTCGAGGAGCCCACAGGAGCCACCTGGCTGCCTGTAGCTCACCCACTCATCCCAACCTGGTTCTCCATAGGCTCTGGGTATGTGGGTGAATGCTAATTTATATGTCTGTTTTAAATATATATTGACATTAAAAAGGTCTTAAATATCCAAAAAAAGAAAAAGGAAAGAAATTCACAGATAATAACAGAAGTACTTATACTTTTAGTACTGAAATGTCTTAAAATAAGAACAATGCATATTTATGACGACACGCCACAGTTATAAATTTCCTATGGCTGTATTAAAGATGTGAAAAAAACAGTATGGCTTGTAAGTTTAAGGCTGAGAAAGTCATACGCATAGCAGAGCGGCCACCGGCAACTCTTAAGAACTGACAAACTGAACACAACTTAGTATTTGGCAGCTACTCCTGACATTCTATTTGCAATGACCAGTAAAATAGTTCAGAAAACAAGAGCCAGCTTGTAAAGTGGCAAAAAGACATGTATTCTTTGCTTCCATTCAGAAGATCCAACTTCCTGAACTGAAAATCCCCTCCCAAGTCAGATCAGTCTAAGAGTGGAACAACTTCCCATTTCTTCAAAACCAGGGTTGATTGAGAAAACAAGCAACAAAAATTACAACAGCTGCTACACAGCATGCTTCACAACATGAGGCCAAAACAGACACACTCAATGACAAACCTCTAAATAGACCGGGTCCTTATCAAAGATGCTAATCAAACTTGACCCACCAACACTATTCCAGGTTACCACACCAAAAATTCCAACAGTGCACCATTAGGAGAATGTAAGCCAGACATTTACTAAGTAAATGTGGCTATCCCAAGATGTTACCCATATCCCAAAACTATACTACTGGGGTATAGCTGCTCATTCTAGTATGAATGGAGGCCATGGGGAAGATGGCTTGTGTGTGGCCAACCACAGCTTATTCAATCATCATGCTGTTAGAGCTTAAAGATACAATAAAGACCCAGGACTTCAGTGCTTTCATAAAATACGTTTGGATTGTTAAAATGGTACCAAGAGGTTCCAAAAGCATCATCTAAAGTAACAAACTAGGAGTCTTCGAGTCTTCTTATCAGGTGACTTGCTGTGAACCAAAGAACAGGGTCAGCAGAAAATGATGAAGAAGTTAAGGACCAAGTCGCCACCCAGGTTGTGACCAAGAGTCCATTCACAGCATCTGGTTTTGTCCAAAAATGTAACTCTGTCCCTGACTTTTACTCTTCAGAGATGCCCAGTAAGGCACTGATTCTAAAAACCAGGATAGCCTTGGCTTCTACCCCAAGACAACTGTAGGTCCTCTAGGTTAGAACTTCCCAAGCCTGATTGTCCATCAGAATCACCAGAAGTGCTTGTTAAAAATAAGACAAGCCAGGCATGTTGGCTCATGCCTATCCTAGCCCTTTGGGAGGCTGAGGCAGTACAATCGCTTGAGGCCAGGAGTTTTGAGACCAGCTTGGGCAACAAAGCGAGACCCCACCTCTAATAAAAATTAAAAATTTAAAAGAAAATAAAATAGACTCATCTAAATCAATACTTGAGTGCCTATCGTGCCAGCCACTATTCTAGATGTTAGGGAAACAGCAGTGAATAAAACAGAAAAAATCCCCGACTCCATACAGCTGACGTTCCAGTATAATGAAAAAGAGTTTTGTTTTTTTGGGTTTTTTTTTTAGATGAAGTCTCACTCTGTTGCCCAGGCTGGAGTGCAGTGCCACGATCTCGGCTCACTGCAACCTCTGCCTCCCGCGTTCAAGCGATTCTCCTGCCTCAGCCTCCGGAGTGGCTGGGACTACAGGCATGTGCCACCATGCCCAGCTAATTTTTGTATTTTTAGTAGAGACGGGATTTCATCATGTTGGCCAGGCCAGTCTCGAACTCCTGACCTCAAGTGATCCACCCGCCTCGGTCTCCCAATGTGCTGGGATTACAGGTGTGAGCCACTGCGCCCGGCAAGAATTTTAAAATAATAATAATAAGCAGTATAGTAACATAAAGCATATCTCTTTCCCATCCCAACCACTTAGGGAGCTTAAAGGATTCCAGGGAATAACCCCAGACTTCATGGATCACATTCCATGGGTGGGACCCAGGAATCTATAGTAAAAGGAGCTACTGCGGTGATTCAGATGCAGCTAGCCCAGCACTGTGTTGGGACCCACTGCTGAGGAGGCTGTGGAACCAATATGGCTCCCTACTCCAAGTGAATTGAAAGTTTCCATAGCAGCAATGCCCTTGATGAAACGTGACTTTCATATAGCCATCACCTCTGCTGCTTATATTTTTTTCAGTGACTACCTGGAGCCTTTCTGCATATCAAGACAAGATCACTGACAACAAAGGGCTGGAAAATAACCAGTCCATCAGCACTGAAGCCAGTGATCTTCCCTCCTTACAAGGACTGGAGATGTCTCCTGCACACACAATGAGCAGCTGCAGGTCACCCAAATGAGGATCACCAAGGCATGGTAATCAAAGGCTAGGGGCACAGGAGGAGGAAAGAGTCCTAGAGTGAAACAGCCCAAAACAATGTGGCAACCCCGCTGATGGCAGAGAAAGCACAGCAGCTGACAGACGAGCCTGGCTTGGAGCTATAATGGACTTGCTCTTTTAAAGCAAAGACTTTCAGGCCAACAGAGACAGACCCTTCTGATGGCAGCAGCTGCAGATGCTAATTAAAGGGCAAATCTCACATGTGTTCAGTTTGGAAGTAGCGGCTGCTTCCCTGTTGGTGTTTGCATCCATACCCCAGTACCAGGAAGGCAATTTCCATCCATTGTGTTGCATTTGAAACGAAGGACAAATGTGTGTGTGCACGTGTGCACGTGTGCACACACACATATACAATGAACCCACGTGCATGCTTGCATATGCGGGGATGGGGTGAATATTGAACAGTTCTTTAGTACTCTATTCCAATTCACATAGGGCATTAGAGGCATGCTGTGCTAGCCACCTCTTAGAAATGTCTCCTTGAAATGTTTGCACGCTCAGCACAACTGAAAGTGCCATGAAAATGTAATGACGCTGGCGGCATTGTTATCCGCTCTGCCCAATGTTCCTGATCTTTGGCATGAGGGAGGAGAGAAGGGGTCCTCAAAGCAGAGTGGCCTCTGAGCAGAGTGGCCCCGATATTATTCTTCTTGAGAATAAAAACTCTGTTATTTTCTTCTTGGTCAAAGTGACCAAGAGAAAAAGAGAGAAGCACCTTTATCTTAGAAAACATGAAACCCAGCCTGTTTCATCCATCTATGCGAAAAATCCTCATTGAGTACTGAATCATCCAGAGTCTTGCCAAGAAACAGACAGGACACGCAAACCAGGGAATTGAGGACATTCATTAGGGAAGGGGCTATTTACAAAGGTTCGGGTTAGGAGAAGAAAAATAAACTTGGGATGATGAAGCACCCCAGGGCTAGCAACAGAAGAGGACCAGATACCATGCCTGGGCCTGAAAGAGCAAGGACAGGGATTTCGGATGTGTACACTATTACTGAAGGGACAAAAGGAAGAAGCTATAACCAGAAACTAACTATAGCTACAGCTATAAAACAATGGTTCTCAAAATGAGGTCCCTACACCAGCAGCAGCATTACCTGGAAACTAGTTAGAAATGCAAAGTCTTGGCCAAGTGCAGTGGCTCATGCCAGGAATGCCGGCATTTGGGGAGGCTGAAGCAGGAGGATCACTTCAGCCCGGGAATTCAAGACCAGCCTGAGCAACCCAGTGAGACCCCCATCCTTACAAAAAATTAAAAAGGTGGCAGGGCATGGTAGTATATGCCTGTAGTCCCAGCTACTCAGGAGGGTGAGGACAGCTTGAGCCCAGGAGTTTGAGGCTACAATGAGCTACGATCGTGCCACTGCACTCCAGCTTGGATGACACAGTCAGACTCTGTCTCGAAAAAAGAAGAAATGCAAATTATTGGGCCCCACCCCAGACCTACTGAATCAGAAACTCTGGGGATGGGGCCAAGGAAGCTGGGACAACATAATTGAATTGTGGCTCCTAAAATGGTAGAAGTGTAAATGCACTCACTTGAAACATGCCTCAAAACACCAGAATAAAAAAAATCAACTATTTCAAAGGCACAGAAAACTCAAAGAACCTCCCAAAGGCAACAATACACTCAACAATTGAATTGAAGTCAATAAGAGGAATTAATATCTCATTTCACCGATAAGAAAATTGAGGCGGAAAAGGCCAGTGACTCTGGAGAGACCAAACAAGGAATGGTAATAAAACAAGAACCAATATTCTAAGTCACAGCCTCATTCTGATGGGCAGCTGGTTTCCAAACCCTGGCTTCAGAAGCAGCAGCATGTGAGCAGGCCTGGTGAGTTTTGAGACATGCCTGAAAAATCAGATAATCTTAGCTGAGAGATCAAAACAGCACATGTCTCACTGTCAAAACTATCATAAGCTGCCACATTTCACTAAAGTAAACAATGAAGTTGTGTTCATTAACTCCCTCCAGATTCCCAATGACAGCATAGGCTGCTATTCATGAAAGCCTAGAAACAGCCCACTTTCAAATTGTTCCTATATAGGAAACAAACGCTGCCCATAAAATTGCACAGGTGTGGGTTGAAAGCAAGACAATATAAAGAACTCATCCCAAGCAGGGCATCAGATCCAGTGGTTTCAGATCCAGAAGTATAATGCCTTGAGTAAGAATATGGAAGGTGAAACTACAGGCCTGGCTTCAAAGCTTAGCTGTACCTTGTATCACCTACAAAAGCAGCTGTTTATTTAATCTTTTTTTTTTTTTTTTTTTTGAGATGGAGTCTTGCTGTGTCGCCCAGGCTGGAGTGCAGTGGCACCATCTTGGCTCACTGCAACCTCTGCCTTCCAGGTTCAAGCAATTCTCCTGCCTCAACCTCTGGAGTATCTCAGATTACAGGTACCCGCCACCATGCCCGGCTAATTTCTGTATTTTTAGGAGAGACAGGGTTTCACCATGTTGGCCAGGCTGGTCTCAAATTCCTGATCTCAAGTGATCCACTTGCCTCGGCCTCCCAAAGTGCTGAAATTACATGTGTGAGCCACCATGCCCAGCCAAAAGCTGCTGTTTTAGCCTCTGTGACAGACTATTAATTGTGCCCCCAAATCCATCCTTCCTTTATTCCACAGTAATAAGAATTTTAGCTTGACAGAGGCCACGCAGCCGACAGTAAATTCCCAGTCTCCTTAGCAGCTAGATGTGCAGTCACATGACTACGTTCTGGCCGAGAAAATGTGAGAGGAAATGATGTGTCCAACTTCCACATCCATCTATAGAAAAAGAATTTGCTTACTCTGAATTTCTATTCTTTTTTCCTACCAGCCAGCTGGAACAGAGACATGAAATGGCCCAACTTCAGCCACGTAAAAGAAGACAACATCCTAAGGAAGGGGGGAGTCACAACATGGAAGGAACCTGGGTCCCTGAATTAACACATACAGCAGAGCTGCTCTACCAGCCTGGGTTGTACATTAGGGTCTCTTTGATACAGCAGCTAAGCATGTACCTTAGCTAATACATCTCTACATGCAACCAGGGAAAAACATTTGGAGTGAACACAAGGAAGTCATTGTAAAGTTAGAACATGGAAAAGAAGTTCATGAGTCAATTGCAGGCTCAGAGCAAGGGTAATCTGAAGAAAACCACAGTAGGAAAAACATCAGCACAAATAATTTAGACAAAACAATACTGGCAGGGCACAGTGACTCACGCCTGTAATCCCAACACTTTGGGACGCCAAGGCAGGCGGATCATGAGGTCAAGAGTTTGAGACCAGCCTGACCAATATGGTGAAACTCCGTCTCTACTAAAACTGCAAAAATTAGCCAGGCGTGGTGGTGTGTGCCTGTAATCCCAGCTACTCAGGAGGCTGAGGCAGGAGAATCAATTGAACCCAGGAGGTAGAGGTTGCACTGAGCTGAGATCATGCCACTGCACTCCAGCCTGGGTGACAGAGCGAGGCTGCATCTCAAAAAAAAAAAAAAAACAATACTGCAAGTGGCAAGTGGTGGGATGCAAAACTATGTGTTCTTTGTGAAGATCAGCTCCTTCATGGAAGGACACTGATGAAGGCATCTGTTATGCAGAATTGAACAGATTTCTTCATGAACCAGATCAACAGAGCACTGTTTCCATCAGCCACATGCAGAATACAGGACTAGCTTTGTTATATAGACCAGACATTATGACAGAGTTTGTGACAATTTTCTATAGACCAGAAAACAATAAGCCACATTCACTGGTATGTCACCACAAATGGGAAATTTTTAACCATCAAAATGCAAAAGAACTCAAGTTCAATTTCCTTGCACTGCATTCCAAATTTTGAAAATCTCACTGAGTCTATCTTGAATTACACACGTGAAAGAAAATAACTCCGCTGAGAATATAATGCAAGTTCTGTAATACAATAAGTAAATTTGAATGCACATCAAATTTCTATGAAATTAATCACACATTCATCCAATAAATATTGCTTAAGCATTGACTTGGTAAAGCTCTACTCTCCCTTTATGGATGAAGTAGCCTAGTGGGACAGACCAGCACCCACTCATAAAGGAGAAGTACAGGGTGCAATGAGCGTACGTACAGTCAAAAGGCGCCATTCCAGAAGTATAGGGTCTAGGAAGGGCTTCTGGAAGAAGTGAAATCTGATCCAACCCAGAAAGAGGAGTTAGCAAGGTGAATAGGGAAAGAGTGAACAGCATGGAAAAAGGTCAGAGGCAAGGTCAAAGAACCAAAGGAAGTTCAGGATGGATGTTAAGGTAGAAAGAGAGAAACAGTAAGTGGCTGGGGGCAAGTGCAAGAAAGGCCTGGTAAGTCACGTGGAAGAGTCTGGACTTCATCCAGAGGACAGCAGGGAGTCTTGAAGGGTTTCACCAGCGGGCTGACTTGGCTGCAGTATGTGGAAGACCTGGGAGAAGGGCCAGACAGATGGCAGGGAAAATACTTCAGAGGTTATCACAGTAATTCAGGGTAGAGAAGATGGATGCCTGAAACCCACACAGCAGAGGCAAGACTGGAGAGAAGAGACAGCCAGGAGGGATATACCATAGGAGGTAGAATCCTGTTGTTTTTTTCATTGATTTAAAATGTATCTTCAGGGCCAGGCGTGGTGGTTCATGCCTGTAATTCCAGCACTTTGGGAGGCCGAGGAGGGAAGATTACAAGGTCAGGAGTTCGAGAACAGCCTGGTCAACATAGTGAAACCCCGTCTCTACTAAAAAGACAAAAATTAGCTGGGCATGGTGTTGCATGCCTGTAATCCCAGCTACTCAGGAGGCTGAGGCAGGAGAATTGCTTGAACCCGGGAGGCAGAGGTTGCAGTGAGCCAAGATCGCGCCACTGCACTCCAGCCTGGGCAAAGCGAGACTCCATCTCAAAATAAATAAATAAATAAATAAATAATGTTCAACTGCCAAGGGAGCGTGATATGTAAGTTTCCCCAAACCTCAAAGGTTTGTTGATGTAAAAGTGGCCAATAGATAGGATGGAATTTCAGGACTGTACGGTACCGATATAAATCTAGGATCCCTTTATCTTGAAGCAGAATGGGTTTCCAGATTCAGAATTTTTCAGATTTTAGAAAGGTAAAGTGGTACATACACTTTTTTTTTTTTTTTTTTTTTTTTTGAGACAGATTCTTGCTTTGTCGCCCAGGCTGGAGTGCAGTGGCATGACCTTGGCTCACTGCAACCTCCACCTCCTGGGTTCAAGTGATTCTCCTGCTTCAGCCTAAGGAGTAGCTGGGATTACAGGCACCCACCATCACGCCTGGCTAATTTTTGTATTCTTAGTAGAGACGGGGTTTCACCATGTTGGCCAGGCTGGGCTTGAACTCCTGAACTAAGGTTATCCGCTCGCCTCAGCCTCCCAAAGTGCTGGGATTACAAGTATAAGCCACCGCGCCCGGCCATACATACAGTTTATATTATGGAACACCCTCAGTAGGGTCGGGGACATCACCTTGTAATCAAACACACCATAATTTTATAGCAAAATGGGAAGTCACACTAAAGGGAATGAATAAAGACTAAAAAGAGCCTTAAGAGAGCTTGGATCAAGTTTTGCCAAAAACTGAGTTCAAATCAGGTTTTGCTGATAAACAAGTAACAAAAGAATTTGAGGTTATTCAGAACTCTAGGTATTTCAGAATTACAGATAAGGGATAGCAGACATATGATCATATCTTAATTTCCATGCTAAATTTGAGCTTTTATGTGAAAACTATACCCTTAGCAAGCATTTTACTCAAAAGCAACAAAGTACTTAAGAAGAAAATGGAGACAAGAAAATATTAATAATTACAAAATCCCATCAGTAATACCCAATTGAGCTACAAAACAAGGGAGTAAAAATGTCATTGACCCAAGTAGCAATGTGCTGAGGCAACCAGAACTCCAAAAAACAGCTGCATTAAGAACCCTCCTAGGCTGGGCACGGTGGCTCATGCCTGTAATCCCAGCACTTTGGGAGGCCGAAGCAGGCGGATCATGAGGTCAGAAGATCGAGACCATCCTGGCTAACACGGTGAAACCCTGTCTCTACTAAAAATACAAAAAATTAAACGAACGTGGTGGCACGCACCTGTAATCCCAGCTACTCCAGAGGCTGAGGCAGGTGAATCACTTGAACCCAGGAGGTGGAGGTTGCACTGAGCCGAGATTGCGCCACTGAACTCCAGCCTTGGCGACAGAGCGAGACTCTGTCGCAAAAAAAAAAAAAAAAAAAAAAAAAAAAAAACCTTCCATCTTGCAAGATGGCAGATGGAAAAGCTGAGTAGAAGCTAAGGATGCCGATGCCAGTGGTGAGATCACTGGGGAAGCCCCTCTACATCTGGGAGCCTGTCCTAGCACAGAAACCCACAGACAGTCCCAATCCAAGAGGTACTCCAGGAAGGCTATGCCCAAGCAGATGTCCACAGCAGTTAAATCCACAACTAAGAAGACAAAGGTGGCCAGGCACAGTGGCTCATGCCTGTTAATTCCATCACTCTGGGAGGCTGAGGCAGGCGGATCACCTGGGGTCAGGAATTAGAAACCAGCCTGGCCAACATGGTGAAACCCTGTCTCTACTAAAAATACAAAAATTTGCCGGACATGGTGGTGGGCACCTGTAATCCCAGCTACTCAGGAGGCTGAGGCAGAAGAATTGCTTGAACCTAGGAGGTGGAGGCTGCAGTGAGCCAAGATCCCGCCACTGCACTCCAGCCTGGGCAACAGAGCGAGACTCTGTCTCAAAAAAAAAAAAAAAAGCCAGGCGCGGTGGCTCACGCCTGCAATCCCAGCACTTTGGGAGGTCAAGGCGGGCGGATCATGAGGTCAGGAGTTCAAGACCAGCCTGGCCAAAGTGGTGAAACCCCATCTCTACTAAAAATGCAAAAATGAGCCGGGCGTGGTGGCACACGCCTGTAATTCCAACTACTCGGGAGGCTGAGGCAGGAGAACCCGGGAGGCAGAAGATGCAGTGAGCCGAGAACACGCCACTGCACTACAGCCTGGGCAACATGGCAAGACTCCATCTCAAAACACACACACACACACACACACACACACACACACACACACACACACAGAAAAAGGAAAGTTATTTCTACTATGACAAAACTAGGTGATGGTAATAAGAACGGTGACATCAAAGTGAGAAATTATCAAAGTGCCCAGATAGTACCCTCCTGAAGATGTGATTTGAGAACTGTTTAGACATGAAACAATGCACTCCCATCAACATGTAAGAAAACTACATTTGGGCATTCCTGCTGGGACTCCTCTGATCATCCTCACTGGCCACAGGGGAGGCAAGCAGTGGTTTCCCTGAAGCTACTGAGCAGTAGCCTGCCACATGGACCACTAAATCCTCAACTGAGTTCCTTCACACAGAACACTCAAAATCTGTCAGTGCCTCTACCAAAATGGACCTTGATGATGTGAAAATCCCAAAGCATTTCAATAATGCTTACTTTTAAGAATAAGCTGCCTGAGACTAGACATCAACAAGGGGAGCTCTTCAGCTCAGAGAATAGAAATATGAGTTTATGGAGCAGTGCAAGGTAGACCAGAAAACTGTGGACTCTCAACTTTGGTCCAAAAAATCAAAGCCCTTCCTAATTCCAGGACTGCTTAGATTCTGTGTGGCCTTGAAAATGAAGTTTATCTTCACAAGCTAGTGTTCTAAACCTCTTGTAGAGCTCGAATTAAAATATCTAAAATAGGCTGGGTGTGGTGGTTCATGCCTGTGATCCCAACAATTTGGGAAGCCAAGGCAGGAGGATGACTTGGGGCCAGGAGTTCGAAACCAGCCTAGGCAACATAGTGAGACTCTAGTCTCTATGAAAAATTTAAAAATTAGCTAGGCATGGTGGTTTGTACCTGTTGTCCCAGCTAATCAGGAAGGTGAAGCAGGAGAATCACTTGAGCCCTGCAATTTGAGGTTACAGTGAGCTATGATCATGCCACTGCAACAGAGACATCATCACTTAAAAAAAAAAAAAGAAAAAAATATGTATCTAAAACAACAATAACAAACAAACACAAACCAAAACAAACAAAAGCCCTGTTGTTTCAAGGGAACGTCTTTTCTTTTTTTTTTTCTTGAGACGGAGCCTCGCTCTGTCACCCAGGCTGGAGTGCACTGGCACAATCTGGGCTCAATGCAAGCTCCGCCTCCCAGGTTCACACCGTTCTCCTCCCTCAGCCTCCCGAGTAGCTGGGACTACAGGCACCCGCCACCATGCCTGCCTAATTTTTTATATTTTTAGTAGAGACGAGGTTTCACCATGTTAGCCAGGATGGTCTCGATCTCCTGACTTCGTGATCTGCCCACCTCGGCCTCCCAAATTGCTGGGATTACAGGTGTAAGCCACCACACCTGGCCCGAACTTCTTCTTAATAAAGAAGCCTGAGGCTGGGCACAGTGGCTCACGCCTATAACCCCAGCACTTTGGGAGGCCAAGACGGGTGGATCACCTGAGGTCAGGAGTTCCAGACCAGCCTAACCCACATGGCAAAACCCCGTCTCTACTAAAAATATAAAAATTAGCTGGGCACGGTGGCACACGCCTGTAGTCCCAGCTACACAGGAGGCTAAGACAGGAGAATCACTTTAACCCAGGAGGCGGAGGTTGCAGTGAGCTGAGATTGCATGACTGTACTCCAGCCTGGTGACAGAGAAAGACTCCATCTCAGAAAAAAAATGAAAAGAAAAGGCGCAGTGGCTCACGCCTGTAATCCCAGCACTTTGGGAGGCCAAGGCGGGCAGATCATCTGAGGTCAGGAGTTTGAGACCAGCCCCACCAACATGGCGAAACCCCGTCTCTACTAAAAATACAAAAATTAGCAGGGCGTGGTGTCATGCACCTGTAATCCCAGCTACTCGGGAGGCTGAGGCAAGAGAATCGCTTGAACCCAGGAGGTGGAGGTTGCAGTGAGCTGAGATTGAGCCATTGCACTCCAGCCTGGGTAACACTAGCCTGGGTGACAGAGTGAGACTTTGTCTCAAAAATAAAAAAAATTAAAAGTCTGTTAATACATTCAAACATGAGAAGCTGCTTAAGATGCAGAGAGCACAAGGTAAGTACTGCATCTGCAACAGATGTCCTGGAACACCAGCAACCCTAGAAACACACCAAGGTCATCTGTGAAGGTGAGGGTTCCATGCCCCATGTCTCAAGGAAGGAAAGCTTCTAAGGCAATATGTAAGGAAAGGGTGTTTCAGGCCATAAACCTAAGAGCTGTGGCATTGGTTCTGAAGGCACGTGTGGTCAGTCAAAGTCAGTCTGCCAATAGATTCATATGTGAATGTCCTCACTCAGAGGACAAGGAAAACTTCTCTCCAGGCACTGGGTTCTCAACTAATACGAAACCAAGACACATAAACTTATTTATTTTAGGTCAGGAATAAAAGCAGCAAATTCCCCAAAAACAGGCCAGTAGAAGTTTAAGATAAGTGGGAGTTCATCCCTCTTACCCTTCTCTCTTACGTGAGCCTGTTTATCTCCATTCAAGGTAACATGATAGTCCTCTTTTAAGGGCTGAATCAGGAACAAAAATTGTTTCTAGGATACACTTTTTAAATTTAGGAATTTAATCCCTCAAGAACCTAAACAAGGCCCCAAAATGAATTTTAGCATTCTCTAACTTATGATATATACACATCAGGGAAAATTATGCCACTGCTCAAAGAATAAAGTAGACCTGCGTTACTGACAAGGAAGAAAGGATGTCTGGGATACACTGGTGAAAGGCAACAGCAAGCTGGAGAGCCAAGCACAGAGTAACATACCATTTTTATAAAGTAAACTATACACATGTGGATATAGAAATATCCCCCACCGGAGCTGGGCATGGTGGCTCACACCTGTAATCCCAGCACTTTGGAAGGCCAAGGCAGGAAGATCTCTTGAGCTCAGGACTTCGAAACCAGCCTGGGCAACATGGCAAAACCCCGTCTCTACTAAAAATACAAAAATTAGCCAGGCACAGTGGTGTATGCCCGGGAGGCTGAGGTGGGAGGTTTGCTGGAGCCCAGGAAGTCGAGGCTGCAGTGAGCCATGTTCATGCCACTGAACTCCAGCCTGGGTGGCAAAGCGAGACCTGGTCTCAAAAAAAGAAGAAAAGAAAAGAAACATCCCCCACCATGCTCCTACAGAGCCCAGTTAAGGGTCAGAAAGGGAAAGCTTATGTAACCATTTAACATTTCTTCCCCTAGGGAGGAGGATTAGAAAATAAAACGGAGGGGCCGGGCACAGTGGCTCACTCCTGTAATCACAACACTTTGGGAGGCCGAGGCAGGTGGATCATTTGAGGTCAGGAGTTTGCGGCCAGCCCGGCCAACGTGGTAAAACCCCATCTCTACTAAAAATACAAAAATTAGTTGGGCGTGGTGACACGTGCCTGTAATCCCAGCTACTAGGGAAGCTGAGGCAGAAGAATCTCTTGAACCTGGGAGGTGGAGATTGCAGTGAGCCGAGATAGTGCCACCGCACTCCAGCCTGGGTGACAAAGCGAGACTCTGTCTCAAAAAAAAAGAAAAGGAAAAGAAAATGGGGGGCTTTCCCTTCAACTTCATGCATGTCTGCAGTGTTTGCATTTTCTTATAACAACCATGCACTATTATCATTTTTTTAATCCTAAGCAAGCTAACACAGGAAGTTTTTAAAAATTAAAGCAAGATTATCTTATACATAATGACAGACTATTCCCCAACAAATGATTCCCTATTATTGCCTGAAAGCCACAGCTACAATATCCAACCGTCAATGAGGCTGTTTCTTTTTTT
Source organism: Pan troglodytes (assembly GCF_028858775.2). Lineage (NCBI taxonomy): Eukaryota > Metazoa > Chordata > Mammalia > Primates > Hominidae > Pan > Pan troglodytes. Next base: position 126,653,696 of record NC_072408.2, read on the forward strand.
TTCTTTTTTTTTTTTTTGAGACAGAGTCTTGCTCTGTCACCCAGGCTGGAGTGCAGTGGCGCAATCTCGGCTCACTGCAAGCTCCGCTTCCCAGGTTCAAGCGATTGTCCCGCCTTAGCCACCTGAGTAGCTGGGACTACAGGCACCCGACACCATGCCCGGCTAATTTTTTTGTATTTTTAGTAGAGACGGGGTTTCACTGTGTTAGCCAGGATGGTCTTGATCTCCTGACCTCGTGATCCACCCGCCTCGGCCTCCCAAAATGCTAGGATTATAGGCGTGAGCCACCACGTTCAGCCCAATGAGGCTGTTTCTAAATGGGTTAGCTCTTGATCTTTATAACGAGGAAACCAGGGAGACACCTGTAAGGCAAGAAAGTCTTTGTATGAATGAGACCACATGGGCAAGAACAACATTCAGTTCTACCACAGGCATCTGAGTGTCAGAGTGCTAGGCTAATTCCAGAGAGACAGATGTAAAGACTCACCAGATAAAGGTGATTTTTGTCCTGAAAGGCATACTGTAATTGGGGGATCCACGGGCTTGTGCTTCGAGATAATATGTTCCGCTCTTCCTCAAAAAATGAAACCTAGGGAAAAAAGAAACTGCTTAGACAATTGTAAAGAACTGTGAGAGGAAAAAGAAGCCTTTTCCTCTGTCTTTATGCCTAAACTGATGTTTCTAGCTTTTAAAAAAAAAAAAAAGCAAAGGAAAGAAGGGAAAAGAAAACAGAAGGAAGGAAGGAAGAAGAAGGAAAGGGAAGGAAAGGGAAGGGAAGGGGAAGGAAAGGGAAGGGAAAGGGAAGGAAAGGGAAGGGAAGGGGAAGGGAAGGGAAAGGGAAGGGGCTGTCACTTAGCCCAGAATTGCATAAATCTCAATCATTCACCTACTTTGGTCACAATTTTTGCCAGCTCCGTATATTACCTGCTCAATTCTTTACCTAACATATTTCTTTAAACTACCTTTCTTTAAATGTAAATATTTTTCTCTTCCTCTTCTCTTCCTGAAGCCATTCACTGGTGTGGAACAAGGTAAGCATCCACGCTGGTTATGAGAAAAGTCATGGTGGCCCAGGACACAGTGCCAGTCCCAAGCAACATGAGGAGGGCAACACTCATGTGTGGGGGCAGCCCGGTATCACAGGCCCACACAGGGTGAGGAAGACATCCACGTGAAAGGGCAACCCAGAGCAGATTATCTGGACCCACCAAGGGGAGGTGGGATACCAACAAAGACAGTAGATTGGATGCATACAGATGCATAAAATAAGTAAACATATTAAGGGTATAATGTCAGAGAAGAGAATTACAAACATGGAAAGGGTGAAAACTAAAATGAACCCTGTGAAGTTGGATTGGAACTGGGGGCACTGGTGTGAACTCATGGTTTTCCCTTTTTATTTTTGTAGAGACAGAGTCTCTCTCTGTTTCCCAAGCTGGTCTTGAACTCCTGGCTTCAGGTGATCCTCTTGCCTCAGCCTCCCAAAATGCTGAGATTAAAGGCATAAGCCACTGTGCCCAGCCACAGTTTTCAATATATAGACATGGATACACAAATATAGATGTAATGTATATGTGTGTGTGTGAGTGCACACACATGTGTAGGTGGATATATTGTATATACATATGTGTATTCCTTAGTGCTGTCCACTGAAAGGGGCCTGGGAGTAGTGACACACCGGTAGCAATGAAAACACCCAATGTCCAGATCTTGGCCTCTAAACACCATTGTCCACTGAAAGGAACAGGGCTCCTCTGAGAAATGACTGATGCCAGAGCCAGGGCAGAGAAAGTAAAAGTACCAAAAGAACCTGAACATCTTGCTCTACCAGAAAGCAGGAAAGTATTCAATGAATCTTGGAGACATGTGAAAAGGACACAAAAGCTAACCTAAAAAGGTTCTCAGTGGCCAAGTTGGGAACAATTTAAGTATAAAACTAGTGACAGAAATGGATTATAACTCACTGACTGAAATAGGAAAATGCAAGTCCACATAGATATAAAATATTTCCATCACTTGAAAGTAACTCCCCATAAAATACTTTTTTAATTACAAAGGAGGCTGGGTGCAGTGGCTCATGCCTGTAATCCCAGCACTTCGGGAGGCCAAGGCCGGAAGACTGCTTGAGGCCGGGAGTTACAGACCAGCCTGGACAACACAGTGAGACCCCATCTCTACAATACAAAAAGTAGCTGGGTGTGGTGGTGTTCGCTTACAGTCCCAGTTACTCAGGAGGCTGTGGCAGGTGGATTACTTGAGCCCAGGAGTTCAAGGCTGCAGTGAGCCAAGATCCCACCACTGCACTCCAGCTTGGGCAACCAAGCAAGACCCTGTCTCTAAGAAAAATAAAATAAATAAAATCACGAAGGAGGAAGGAGCAACCCTACAAGTAGAAAGGCATAACTGACACCACCTTAATCAAGTGATCAAAGTGAGCATCAACATAAATGTGATCAACTGAAACAGAGAGTCTTCTGCTCTGATGCAATAAGAACAGAGCATCTTGTCTGAGATATTCCGGCCAAAGACCAAGACCCTAAATCTAAACATGAGCAACATCAGACAAATTCAAATTTTACAAAATAACTGGCCTATAATCATCAGAATTGTCAAGGTCATGAGAGTCCAGGAAAAATCAAAGAACTGCTCCAGATTGAAGGAGACTAAAGAGACAGGACAATTAAGTGTCACATGTGATCCTCAACTCGATCGTTTTATTCTAAAAGACATTATGGGAGCCAGGCGTGGTGGCTCACGCCTGAAATCCCAGCACTTTGGGAGGCCAAGGCGGGCGGATCACTTGAGGTCAGGAGTTCGAGACCAGCCTGGCCAACATGATGAAACCTCGTCTCTACTAAAAAAAATACAAAAATTAGCTGGGCATGGTGGTGTGCTACTTGTGGAGCTGAGGCAGGAGAATCACTGGAACCCGGGGGCAGAGGTTGCAGTGAGCTGAGATCTCGCCACTGCACTCTAGCCTGGGTGACAGAGTGAGACTCCGTCTCAAAAAAAAAAACAAAAACAAAAACTGTATAAATCAACTGCTTAAAATAAATAAATTATATATATGCATATATATGTAAATATATTCTATGCATGTGAACATATATATTTCTGTGTATATATATTCTGTATGCACATATATTCTATGTGTATATACATTCTGTGTGTGTGTATATATATTCTATGTATATCAGTGTGTGTGTGTCTATCAAATGTTTCAAGAAAAAAAGTTGTTTATACTGTATGTGACGGTTAGTCTTATGTGTCAACTTATAATCCTAGGAGATGATTATATATCTATCTCCTACTAGTTCCATTTCTCTTAATAACCCTGACTACACGGTACTTGCAACTTTTCTATAAATTTGTGATTGTAATCCCAGCACTTTGGGAGGCCGAGGCACGTGGACTACTGGAGCTCAGGAGTTCAAGACTAGCCTAGCCAACATGGTGAAACCCCGTCTCTACTAAAAATACAAAAATTAGCTGGGCATGGTGGAGTGCACCTGTAATCCCACCTACTCAGAAGGCTGAGGCAGGAGAATTGTTTGAAGGCAGAGGTTGCAGTGAGCAGAGATTGTGCCACTGCACTCTAGACTAGGTGACAAAGCAAGACTCTGTCTCCAAAAAAAAAAAAAAAGGTTACTGTTTCAATTTTTTTTATTTAATTTTAAATAAAAAATTGTTTAGGTTATTGTTAGAACAAGTTACAGGGGATTTGTTTATTTATTTGTTTGTTTTGTTTTGTTTTGTTTTAGAGACAGGGTCTCACCATGTTACCTAGGCTGGCCTCAAACTCCTGGGCCCAAACCATCCTCCCGCCTTGGCCTCCCAAAGTGCTGGGATTACAGGCGTGAGCAAAGTCACAGGTTTTGATATGCTAGTTAATATTAAACTATTAAATGTTTTTACATAGGTTGTCCATGTACTACCTAAAATCATGAGATTTAACACTACCAGGGATAAATCTAACACATTTGGGAAACACCAACATAACCCCAATAATTTACTGCACCTGATATGCTGATCCTTCTTTTGTCTGGCACATAAAAGGTGTCCAAGGAAGGCTGAACTGAACAGTGTACACCTTTGCTTGCTCACCACTGACTCTGTCTGACCCCTGAAGCTTCCATTAAAATAAGCAGTCTCAAAACAAAAAAAATTAAAAATAAATAAAATAAGCAGTCTCAGCCAGGAGGGGTGGCTCATGCCTGTAATCCCAACACTTTGGGAGGGGGAGATGGAAGGATCACTTGAGGCCAGGAGTTCAAGACCAGTTCGGGCAACATAGGGAGATCCCACCTCTACATAATTTATTTTTTTTTTTTGAGACGGAGTGTTCGCTCTTGTTGCCCAGGCTGTAGTGCAGTGGTGTGATCTAAGCTCACTGCAACCTCTGCCTCCCAGATTCAAGCAATTCTCCTGCCTCAGCTCCCAAGTAGCTGGGATTACAGGCATGCACCACTACACCCGGCTAATTTTTTGTATTTTTAGTAGAGACAGGATTTCTCCATGTTGGTCAGGCTGGTCTCAAACTCCCGACCTCAAGTGATCCGCCCCGCTTGGCCTCCAAAGTGCTGGGATTACAGGCGTGAGCCACTGCGCCCGGCCCACAAAATTTTTTTTTAAAGTTAGCTGGGGGCTAGGCACAGTGGCTCACGCCTGTAATCCCAGTACTTTGAGAGGCTGAAGTGGGCAGATCACTTGAGGTCAGGAGTTCGAGACCAGCCTGGCCAACATGGCAAAACCCCGTCTCTACTAAAAAGATACAAAAAACATTAGCCAGGCATGGTGGCACCTGCCTGTAGTCCCAGCTACTAGAGAGGCTGAAGCACAAGAATCACTTGAACCCAGGAGGCAGAGGTTGCAGTGAGTGAGATCCGGCCACGGAACTCCAGCGGACTCTGTCTCAAAAAAATAAAAATAAAACAATGTTTTTAAAATAATAAAGTGGGCCGGGCACGGTGGCTCACGCCTGTAATCCCAGCACTTTGGGAGGCCGAGGCAGGCAGATCACAAGGTCAGGAGTTCGAGACCAGCCTGACCAACATGGTGAAACCCCCCCTCTGCACTAAAAATACAAAAATTAGCCAGGTGTGGTGGCAGGTGCCTGTAATCCCAGCTATTCAGGAGGCTGAGCAAGAAGAATCGCTTGAACCTGGGAGGCGGGGTTGCAGTGAGCCGAGATCGTGCCACTGCACCTCTAGCCTGGGCAACAGAATGAGACTCATTCTCTAAATAAATAAATAAATAATAAAGTTAACTGGGTGTGGCAGCACATGCCTATGGTCCCAGCTACTTAAGAGGCTGAGGTGGGAGGGTCGCTTAAGCCCAGGAGTTTGAGGGTGCAGTGAGCTATGACTGCATCACTGCATTCCAGCACAGATGACAGTGAGACCCTCTCTCTAAAATAGTAGAAACAGTCAGCCAGGCACAGTGGCTCACGCCTGTAATCCCAGCACTTTGGGAGGCCGAGGTGGGCGAATCATGAGGTCAGGAGATCAAGACCATCCTGGCTAACGAGGTGAAACCCCGTCTCTACTAAAAATACAAAAAAATTAGCCGGGCATTGTGGCAGGCGCCTGTAGTCCCAGCTACTCGGGAGGCTGAGGTAGGAGAATGGTGTGAACCTGGGAGGCGGAGCTTGCAGTGAGCTGAGATCGCACCACTGCACTCCAGCCTGGGTGACAGAGACTCTGTCTCAAAATAAATAAATAAATAAATAAATAAATAAAATAGAAACAGTCTCTGAAGACCCCTTCCAGCTGTCAGAGAACCCTGGGTGGGCGTGCGGGCCTCTCCCAGGCAGCAGGCCTTGTCTGCAGAACAGCATCCCTCCCTCCTCTCGGGCACTTCTTTTTCTTCACTGCTTGTGCTGGCTTCTCTCATGCCCTTAAATTCCAAATGGCTCAGTTAAGGACCCTACTTTTCTTTTCTATGCATCCTCTTAAGGAATGAATAGGCGGCTTTAGTTAGCGCCTGTATGTGTATAATTTTATAAGCCCCCAGCCCACACTTCCACATGGACATTTCAGGCCACTCGCCTGGAGGAAGGTATACCTATTTGAATATCTCTATTGTTTGCCTGCCGTGTGGTCTGATGGATTATTTTCTTTTTACACGCACTATTTCCCATCAAAAACATAAGCATCACAAGGTCAGGGCTACATGTAATGCCTCTTCCCCAGGACCTAGAAACACACCAGATACAACAGATGCTCAGGTAGTGTGAACTGATGAGACACAGTTCTTTCTCAGGAGCTGGGAGGCTGAGTGAGCATCTTCCACTCCTCTCTTCCAAATTATCTGCCATGTCCTGTCACTTTTCCTTTCTATCATGTGCTCACATTTTATTGCTAAACAAAGAAGCCACATCACTCTCAGATTCTGACAAGCAGCTTCCTGCCCTCCGCTGCTTCTCTGATTGGAGGCCACACAAAGTCATTGAAGTCCACAGGGCCAGACTCTGATCCCAACCTCCTCCTTCCAGAGGCCTAAATAATCCCCAACAGCCTCACAAAGTAAACTGCAATTCAAAAACTGGTTCTTGGGGGAATGGGGAGGTATTGTATAATGGATAGAGAGTTTCTGTTTGGGATGATAGAAAAATTCTAGAAATGGAGAGCGGTCATGGTTGTACAACATCATGAATGCACTGAATACCACTCAGTTGCACATTTAAAAATGGTTAAAATGGTACACTTTATGTTATATATATTTTACCACAATTTTTTAAAAAAAGGTTCTTGAGTTTCCCACCCATTTCCCCCTCCCCACCCAAATGTCCTCATTTCGCCATTTCCCAGTCTGTTCTGAACCACTGAACACACACACACACCCACACACACACACTTGCATAGCATTCTAGTACTCCAGAATGTCACACTTCTACCCAACATGTTCTCATCACTTCTCTCTGCCGAGAACCTACATGTCCCCCCATCGGTGAGAACTGTCCCTAACTGTCCCTTGCTCACCCACAACATCTCCCCTCACATCATCGTTAATTAATTTGCTAATTGCTCTCCCACTTCTGTGATACTTTAGCTGGTAAGCACCTGCTTTATACATTTGCATTTTTCCTCCACTTTCCAAGGTTGTTTTTAAACACTGAAAATAGCAACCATGGGACTTCTATTCCTTTTGCAAGCTTCCTGCAGAGCTGGGTACATTATCAGACATATCATGTGCACTAAAATGTCTGTAAGTAATAAATTACTCTCTGAATTCCAAGGCTGACAGCCATCTCTCTCAAACACAGCAAATGAATCAATATGTCTAGAGACAGAGCCTTGTTTAAAAGAAAGAAAAATACCATAACAAAAAAGATAACGTTCTACCTGCTCTCAAACAAGCAACTCCCTAGCCACATAACAAAGAATGTTATTTGATTTCTTCAAAGGCCTGTTTTAAAACCAAATCCATATGCCCACAACACAAATACCTAAAGCGTGTACAAAAGCAATCTGATTCACCCCACCATATGTATATCCTGAGTCCTCAGCTAATGGTCATAAAAGATCATCTTAAATTCATTAGTTAAAAGGCCACCTTGGTTCTGAAATAAATTACAACGATAGAAACATGATACATCAAGAGGAATTTGTGAGCCTTCAAAATTAGCCAACATCAGTTCAAGAAGATGAGCTAAGAACATGAGAGACCTTTTTGCCCCAACCATAATTAAATAGAGAGTCACAGAGGAAAATGTGCTCGATCCTAGACGCCAGTGCAGCAGATTATCGTCTTTGCAATGAACACTCCGGTACAGAAAGTGGAAAAGCATGATGTTAAAATCCTCCTACCTGCTCCTGGGCCAATAAAGCCTTCTTCTTCATCACTTTCATAGCATAGATGTCCCCGGTTGCTTTCTCTCTTACCACCTGCACTTCAGCAAAGTGACCACAACCTACAAGACTTCTGACTTCGAAGTCCTTTGCCGAAGGCTGGAGCTCCTGTAACTCAGCTATGGTGTCGGAATCTGCAAAAGATGCAAGAGTTAGCCCCAGGTAAATAAAGCATGCAAATATATGCATCTTTATGAAAGAAAAAAAAAAGAAAATAGCGTTCGGATAGCTTCCCTCACTGTCAAAGACATTCACTTTCTCATCCATCATGAATAATTATAAAATCAGTACAAAAGTGTTTTTATATGTTAAGTTAAAATTAAGGGCTCCAGAAATTCCAAAGTACAGTTTCCATGGCAGCTACAATTTGAATCCCATAGACTCAGAAAATAGGGAGAGAGGATACAAATTATGTTTTCCTTCTTCCTCTCTGAAGGCTGCAGGGCAGTGTTTGGTCAAGCATGCTTATTAGCATTTAGACTGGTTTACAGTGTGACATAGTCAACATGAGTCTAATTTAGACCAACTTGGGACCTGGTTTCCAGATCATTCCATTCTAACTACATGCGCTTAGTTTTATCCCACTAGCCCAAGGTTCATCTTCCTTGGATTGTATCCGTAAAGCCTTCGTAGATCTAATATGTGGCAGTGCTTAAAGGGGCAGAGGGGTCCAGGCATGGTGGCTGACGCCTGTAATCCCAACACTTTGGGAGGCCTAGGCAAGTGGATCACTGGAGGTCAGGAGATCGAGACCAGCCTGGCCAACATGGTGAAACCCCATCTCTACTAAAAATACAAAAATTAGCCAGGTGTGGTGGTGCGCGCCTGTAATTCCACCTACTCGGGAGGCTGAGGCACAAGAATCACTTGAACCTGGGAGGCAGAGGACACAATGAGCTGAGATTGTGCCACAGCACTCCAATCTGGGTGACAGAGTGAAACTCTGTCTCCAAAAAAAAAAAAGGCGTGGGGGCCGGGAGCAGTGGCTCACGCCTGTAATCCCAGCACTTTGGGAGGCCAAGGCGGGTGGATCACAAGGTCAGGAGATCCAGACCATCCTGGCTAACACAGTGAAACCCCGTCTCTACCAAAAACATACAAAAAATTAGCTGGGCATGGTGGTGAGCACCTGTAGTCCCAGCTACTTGGGAGGCTGAGGCAGGAGAATGGCGTGAACCTGGGAGACAGAGCTTGCAGTGAGCCGAGATCGCGCCACTGCACTCCAGCCTGAGCGACAGAGCGAGACTCCATCTCAAAAAAAAAAAAACAGCGTGGTGGGCAGAAGGGCTTAGCACTCAGAGAACTAAATGGGGTTCTGACATCTGCTCTGCAGGGCTGACATACTACACGTCCAAATGGATTTGCAACTATAGTTTTCTTACCATACAGTCTTATTCTTTTTCCAAGTCTAATTTTTCAGTCAGAGATCCTCAACGTATGAAGTATGGATTAAATGGACAGTAGATTTGGAATCTAACATGTTTATTAACACTCTAGATACACTGATCTGAGACATCGCTAGATGTACGATGACTCTAATGACCTACAGGAATGAAGGGGAGCAGCAGTGGCTGACCCAAAAATTTAATCCTGCACGTTACAAGGGAACAGCATCATACACAGGCATTACACACCAAGGGCAATGCAATGCTTATAATCAAAATTATCCTGGAGAATCCGGCAGAAAGATGCCACACTGAAGACCAAGAGACTGTCTTAAAATCCCAAACACACACTGGAATCTTCTGGGAACTGGAAGGCATGGCCATTTCAATGGCTGGGCAGCAGATAAGGTTAGGAGCTACATTCTAGAGTCATACTCAGCCCTGCAAGTGGCTCACACAGTGAGACAGACTCGGTCCATCAAAGGGAAAGCCATTTCATACCACAGTCAGTGAGTGGCATTTTAATGAATTGGCCAATGTCATTTTTTTCATTTTCTTATTTTTTTTTTTAAGAGACACAAATGGCTGGGTGCAGTAGCTCACGCCTGTAATCCCAGCATTTTGGGAGGGCGAGGCGGGTGGATCACCTGAGGTCAGGAGTTCAAGACAAGCCTGACCAACATGATGAAACCCCATCTCTACTAACAATACAAAAATTAGCTGCACACAAGCGGCCGCTTTTAATCTCAGCTGCTCGGGAGGCTGAGGGAGAGAATCACTTGAACCTGGGAGGTGCAGGTTGTAGTGAGCGGAGATCGTACCACTGCACTTCAGCCTGGGTGACAGAGTGAGACTCCGTCTCAAAAAAAAAAAAGAACACAATCTTGCTCTGTCGCCCAGGCTGGAATGCAGTGGTGAAATCACAGAATCATAACTCACTGCAGCCTCGAACTCCTGGACTCAAGGGACCCTCACCCACCTCATTCTCCAGAGTAGCTGGGACTATAGGCGCACACCACCAATCTGGCTAATTTTTAAAATTTTTTTGTACAGGTAGGGTCTCATTATGTCACCCAGGCTGGTCTCAAACTCCTAGACTCAAGCAATCCTCCCACCTTGGCTTCCCAAAGCACTGGGATTACAGGCATGAACCATCGCACTCAGCCTGCAACTGTAACTGCTCTTGCCCACCCTGTTCCTTTGTTGCACGGGTGGAGTTGAAATCTCCTGTGTCAGAGGCTTATAATGAGTGCTGCGGTATTGAGAGTCTTCTCAGCCACAGACCCCACCCCTCACTTCAGCAATCATCCTGAATACACCTTCCCTTGGTCCCTTGGGGAACCAGGCAAGAGTGGTGGGTGGATCCGCATGAAGTCGTGACCACTGTAAAAAACAAATCTAGGGCACCTACATGGGGAATGCCATGAAGAAGCAAAATTAAAAGCTGCACGGTATTTTCCTTTTACCCTGACAATGCTGTAACAAGCCCGTCTTCCTTCCCTCTTTCCAAGTTTCTTCCAGGTCAAGTATTTGAGTTTTGAATTATAATTCCCCAAAAACTTGCTGGATTGAACTTGATTTTGTTATTGCTCATACACAAAGCCAATCTCTCCTAATTCTCTAGTATGCCTTGGATTGTTTACAAAGTTGCTTAAAGCAGTGTCCAACTTAATAACTCTGGGCCTGTCACTGGCGACCACCAGCTTTCTCAACTGCACAAGGAGACAGACCACGGTGCTTTGCAGGCAAAACCATGACAATACTCTCTTGGAATTCTGAGAAGCCATTCCAAATCTCCATTTCTTTATCTAAAGGCTTTTGGATTATTAAGGTGAACAGATGAGAGGCTACATTCAAGCCTCTGATTACTTAAAAAAAAAAAAAAAAAAGACCAGGCGCAATGGCTCAGGCCTGTAATCCCAGCACTTTGGGAGGCCCAGGTGGGCGGATCACCTGAGGTCAGGAGCTCAAGACCAGCCTGGCCAACATGGTGAAACCCCATCTCTACTAAAAACACAAAAATTAGCTGGGTATGGTGACACATGCCTATAATCCCAGCTACTCGGGAGGCTGAGGCATAAGAATCACTTGAACCAGGGAGACAGAGGTTGCAGTGAGCCGAGATCAAGCCACTGCACTCCAGCCTAGGGTATACAGTGAGACTCTGTCTCAGGAAAAAAAAAAAAAAAACTTCACAACTTCTCTCTATACCAGCTGCTTCTGTGACCCCAAAACCGTCACATCACTCCACCCCTGTGCACTTTTAGCTGCAGTATCTAAGGGCCCAGTGGGCACTGAATATTGAGGTACTGAGGTAGAGATAAGGACCCAAAACACTGCGAAAATGCAGTCAGAGGGCCAGGCACTGTGGCTCACACCTGTAATCCCAGCACTTTGGGAGGCTGAAGCGGGTGGATCACCTGAGGTCAAGAGTTCAAGACCAGCCTGACCAATATGGAGAAATCCCGTCTCTACTAAAAATACAAAAAATTAGCCGGGTGTGGTGGCGCACGCCTGCAATGCCAGCTACTTAGGAGGCTGAGGCAGGAGAATCGCTTGAACCTGGGAGGCAGAGGTTGCAGTGAGCCGAGATCGCGCCGTTGCACTCCAACCTGGGCAACAAGAGCGAAACTCCGTCTCAAAAAAAAAAAAAAAAAAAGAAAAGAAAATGCAATCAGAGAATAACTTTGTCAGATAATCATCTGGACCTAAGAGCAAAAGCCAACATAGCTGGGTGTATTGCTTCCTTTTTTGGAACACAGTAATCCAAACTTTCAATTTCTAGGAATCATCCATTGTCCACAGAAATACTTGCACATGTGCTCAAAAAAGATGCATACAAAGATGTGAATGATGAAAACTGTTGTAACACAAAAATAATCAGAAACCACCTAAAGGTTCATCAACAGAAAAGTTGAAACAACCTACAAGTCCGCCCATATAAAAGAACATTAGGCACATGTTAAACAGAACAAGATGGCTCAGTCTCCATTAGAACACATACTCCTTACAGACAGGGAGTATCTCTGGTTGGTTAGTTGGTTTGTTTGTTTGTTTGTTTGTTTGTTTCTAGGATGGAGTCTCACTCTGTCAACCTGGCTGGAGCGCAGTGGCATGGTCTTGGCTCACTGCAACCTCTGCCTCCAGGGTTCAAGCAATTCTCATGCCTTGGTCTCCCGAGTAGCTGGAACTACAGGTGCCCATCACACCCGGCTAATTTTTGTATTTTTAGGAGACTGGTATCACCATTTTGGCCAGGCTGGTCTCAAACTCCTAACCTCAAGTAATACACCCACCTCGGGCTCCCAAAGTGCCAGGATTACAGGCGTGAGCCACTACACCTAGCCACCTTGGGGTATGTTTTTAAATTTCCATAATAAATATTTTTAAGGCACACACACACAAACACACACACACACAAAATTGGCACACTATACAGCAATCTGTTGGCAGTGATTGTCTCAGGTAAGATTTTGAGGGATTTTTCTCTCACTATGTATGTGATGTGCTATATTCTAAATGTTTGTGCCCCTCGCCCCTACAAAATTCATGTTGAAATGTAATCCCCAGTGTAATACTATTAAGAGGTAGGACTTGCAGGGGCTGGCCACAGTGGCTCCCGCCTGTAATCCCAGCATTTTGGGCAGATCACTTGAGGTCAGGAGTTCAAGACCAGCCTGGCCAACATGGTGAAACCCCAACTCTACTAAAAATACAAAAAAATTAGCCAGGCGTGGTGGCAGGCACCTATAATCCCAGCTACTCAGGAGGCTGAGGCAGGAGAATTGCTTGAACTCAGGAGGTGGAGGTTGCAGTGAGCCAAGATCGCACCACTGCACTCCAGCCTGGGTGACAGAGCAAGACTCTGCCTCAAAAAAAAAAAAAAACAAAAACAAAAAAAAACGAGGTAGGACTTTTAGGGAAGTGATTAAATCACTTCCCTAAAAAAGAGGCTGACATTGGGCCAGGTGCAGTGACTCACACCTGTAATCTCAGCACTTTGGGAAAAAGACGACGCCGGCGGATCACAAGGTCAAGAGTTGGAGACCAGCGTGGCCAGCATGGTGAAACCCTATCTCTACTAAAATACAAAAATTAGCCTGGCATGGTGGTGCGCACCTGTAGTCCCAGCTACTCAGGAGGCTAAGGCAAGAGAATCACTGGAACCCGGGAGGCAGAGGTTGCAGTGAGCCAAGATCGCACCACTGCACTCCAACCTGGGCAACAGAGCGAGACTCTGTATCAAAAAAAAAAAAAAAAAAAAAAAAGAGGCTGACATTATCCTTAGCAAACTAATGCAGGAACAGAAAACCAAATACCACATGTTCTCACATATAAATTGGAGCTAAAGGATGAGAACACAAGGACACAAAGAAGGGAACAACAGACATTGGAGCCTACTAGAGGACAGAGGGTGGGAGGAGGGAGACAATCTGAAAAAATAACTATTGGTTACTAGGCTTAGTACCTGGGTGACGAAATAATCTATAACAAACCCCAAGACAAGTTTACCTACATAACAAACCTGTACATTTACCCATGAACCTAAAATAAAAGGTTTTTTTGTTTTTTTTGTTTGTTTGTTTGTTTTGAGACGGAGTCTTACTCTGTTGCCAGGCTGGAGTGCAGTGGCGCAATCTTGGCTCACTGCAACCTCTGCCTCCCAGGTTCAAGCAATTCTCCTGCCTCAGCCTCCTGAGTAGCTGGGACTACAAGCGCACGCCACCATGCCTGGCTAATTTTTGTATTTTTAGTATAGAGACGGGGGGGGGTTTCACCATGTTGGCCAGGATGGTCTCGATCTCTTGACCTCATGATGCACCTGCCTCGGCCTCCCAAAGTGGTAGGATTACAGGCATGAGCCACCATGCCGGACTAAAAGTTTTAAACATAAAAAAAAAAAAAAGAAGCTGAAGGAATGATGTTTGCCCCTTCTGCCAGGTGAAGATGCAGCAAGAAGGTGCCATCTTTGAAGCAGGGATCCATCACCAGATACCAGATTCGCTGGCACCTTGATCTTGGACTTCCCAGTCTTCACAACTGTCAGCAATGAATTTCTATTGTTTATAAATTGCCAAGTCTAAGGTATCTATTATCGCAGCCCAAACAGACTCAGATGCACGTTTAACCTTCTATATTTAACATTGTATTGTGTATTATTTCCAATAAGAAAAAAAAAAACTTTTCAAAAGTTATCATTTGCCCATTAGTACTAAAGTTGTAAATATATTGAAGATCTTATCTATAGTGAATATAGCTCAAATGGTAGTAATTCAGCTACTGTCAAATTGCCAATAACAGCCCAATTTTGACAATTATCAACACTTTTCTGTGTAAGTTTTTTTGTTGTGGTGGTGGTTTTGGATTTTTTTTGAAGGGGGTGTTGTTTTGTGTTTTGAGACAGGGTCTTACTCTGTCACCCAGGCTGGGGTGCAGTGGCACAATCTTGGCTTACTGCAACCTCCACCTCCCAGCTTCAAGCAATTCTCCAGCCTCAGCCTCCCAAGTAGCTGGGACCACAGATGTGCGTCCCCATGCCCCGGCTACTTTTTGTATTTTTTGTATAGACAGGGTTTCAGCATGTTGCCCAGGTTGGTCTCAAACTCCTGAGCTCAAAGATCTGCCCACCTCGGCCTCCCAGTGCTGGGATTATAGGCGTGAGCCACTGCACCTGGCCTCTGTGCAAGTTTTAGTATAACACTGCTGTATACTTTTTACACAAATTATCTGATAATGTGCTTAATGTTTGCCATTTATTTTGTTCACTGAGCAATACACTCATTCAACAAGTATTTACTAAGGACTTAACATACGCCAGACACTATTTTAGGCACTGGGGATGTAAGAGTAATTAAGAAAGACAAAAATCCCTTCCCTGGTTCCCAGATGCTCATTCCCTTCCCTTCCCTCCCTTGGCCCAAGGCTAGAGGTACTTCTGCTGGAGACATCCTTCTCCTTCAGAGCTACACTCTATTCCATTTTCTCTAACAGTCCCCAAAGAAAATCTCCATCCCTATAGGAAGATTCAAAAAACCTGGGCAGAAGCAGCTGACGGACCCTTCTCCACACAGAAAAACAAAGCTTACATTCCAAAACAGAAACTCAAAAAGGGGAGGAATAGAAAACATACTAATGTAATCACCCATTTTCAATCATGGCCTCTTAACCACTCCCCAGGAAACCTCTTCAAAAATATGAAACATTTCCCTGGAAGAGGGTTCTATTAGAAAAAAATCTACATTCCACTAAACCAAGTCTTCTGATCACTAAATGGTTCTAGATAATTCACTGCTGTTAAGTAACCAGAGGACAGTCTCAAGACTAATGAAGGTGCCTGCAGATGGCTCAGTAAGCTAGCCTCATCACATAATTTCCTTCCCCTCCCACTCGCTACTTATAAATTTAAATATTCACAAAAAGAAGGCAGGAGCTTATTCAAACAAAAACAGAATGATGAACAAATACCTCAAGTACATTTTGAAGATATACAATATATTAAATGTTGTTGACATTCACAGTTATTAATACTGGGTACCATTTATTGTCTCCTATGGGCCAGGCAACATGACAAATCTGGTCTGTGCATTAACTCATTCAATCCTAACACAGCCTCATTAGATATACATTATTCCCAACGGGCGTGGTGGCTCATGCCTGTAATTCCAGCACTTTCGGAGGCCGAGGCAGGCAGATCACTTGAGGTCAGGAGTTTGAGACCAGCCTGGCCAACATGGCGAAACCCCATCTCTACTAAAAATACAAAAACTAGCTGAGTGTGGTGGTGCACGCCTGTAGTCCCAGCTACTGAGGAGGCTGAGGCAGGAGAATCACTTGAACCCGGGATGCGGAGGTTGCAGTGAGCTGAGATTGTGCCACTGTACTCCAGCCTGGACAACAGAGCAAGACTCCAAAAAAAAAAAAAAAAAAAGGATATACATTATTCTTATTTTACAGATGAGAAAACTGAGAACAAAGTACATGTAAAATACTGAAGAGGACTATAGTGAACATATGCTGATTTTTTTTCTACTCAGCATCCCCGGCTCCTTTGCATAACCATGCATCCCCCATTGCATGAGGTCCTGGTAATCACACTGCCCTGACCCCTTTGGGCATTCCAACAAAACCGATCACAACACCTCACCTCCAGGGAGGCAAATGACCCAAAGCAGAGCCAAGTTAGAATCTTCCCTGGGGTTGTATTAATCTAGATAAGGGAAGACTACCATTGGGCAGGGTGTGGTAGCCAGTCTCCAAAAATAGCACCCAATGCCCCAGTCCTCTTGGGATTCATGACCTTGTGTAGTTTCCTCTCAGGTGGAATTTGAGCAGCCCAGAGCATGCATCAAACAATAAAATGCAGTCAAAGAGATCCTATGTCCCTCCTAGGATAACCCCTAAGAAAGCCTGGCAGCTTCCACTTTTGTGTTTTGGAAACCTGAGCTACCGTCGAGGCTGTCCTGCTAGAGAGACCATGTAGCTCAGAGGTCAGCAAGCCTTTTCGAAGTGGGCCAAACAGGAACTATTTTGGGCTTTGTAGGCCATTTGGTCTCTATCACAACTACTCAAATGCTGTTGTGGGCTGGGCACAGTGGCTCATGCCTGTAATCCAAGCATTTTGGGAGGCCAAGGTGGGAGGATTTCTTGAGGCCAGGAGTTCAAGACCAGCCTAGGCAATCTCACAAGGTCCCATCTCTACATAAAATTAAAAAATTAGCCATTAGTGGTGGCATGGGCCTGTAGTCCTAGCTACTGAGGAGGCTGAGACAGGAGGATTGCTTGAGCCCAGGAGTTGGAGGCTGCAGTGAGCTATGATTGTGCTGCTGCACTCCAGCCAGAGTAAGACCTTGTCTCTAAAAAAAATAAATAAAATGAAATAAAATGCTGTTATGATGTGAAAGCAGCCATAGGCACTGTACAAACACATGGGTAGGGCTGTGTTCCAGTAAAACCTTCTTTACAAAATAGGCATCACAGGCTGTAGTTCCTTGACTTCTGATTTGGAGACCACATAGAGGTGCCATGTGGACAGCAAAAGGCCCTGAAACTTCATGAAGAGAGAGAGGCCCAGTTGGGCCCAGCCTCCAAGCCAGGGCACCAAACACTGAGTAAGCCCTCTCACACATTCCAGCCCAGGAGAGCCCCAGGTGACTGAAATCCTGGCCAATGTAATACAGAGCAGAGGAATCCCCAGCTGAGTCCAATCAACCTACACACACAAGAGGTAATACGATAACTTTTTTTTTTTTTTTTAAGACAGAGTCTCACTCATTGCCCAAGCTGGAGTGCAATGGTGAGATCTTGGCTCACTGCAACCTCCACCTCCCAGGTTCAAGCGATTCTCCTGCCTCTGCCTCCCAAGTGGCTGGGATTACAGGCGCCCACTGCCACATTCAGCTAATTCTTGCATTTTTAGTAGAGACAAGGTTTCACCATGTTGGCCAGGCTGGTCTGGAACTCCTGACCTCAAGTGATCCACTGCCTCAGCCTCCCAAAGCGCTGGGCTTACACGCATGAGCCACCGCGCCCGGCCACAGTGACTATTGTTTTAAGTCAGTAATATTTAGGGTGGTTGGTTGCACAGCAATGTTGTACAAGGTGGGGTTTCTCAAATTCAGCACTGTTGGCATTGTGGGCTACATAATTCTGTGTTATGGGGGCTGCTTTGTGCACTGTAAGGTGTTTGGTGGCATCTCTGGCCTCACCCATTAACTGACAGTAGGACCCTTCCCCCCAAACTCACACACCACCACCCCCAACTAGCTCTGACAACCGAAAACATCAAATCACCCACTGGTTGAAAAACACTAATGTAAGAGTATGAAACTGGGACACTAACAGCCAACTGCCTCATCACATGGAAGTCAAGCAAAGTCAGAAACAGGGTGAAGGCAAGGCCAATATATGACTTCATAGGCCCTAGGTACTTTTGCCTTCCTCAGCCCCTTCCTCCATTAAAAACAAAAAAGAATTCAAAAATTATATTTTATGGGGCCAGGCATGGTGGCTCACACCTGTAATCCCAAAGCTTTGGGAGGCTGAGGCAGGAAGACTGCTTCAAGCCTGGAGTTTGAGACCAGCCTGGGTAACATAGTAAGACCCTATCTCTACAGAAAAAAAAGCAAAAATTAACTGGGCGTGGTAGTGTGAGCCTGTAGTCCCAGCCACTGGGGTGGAAGGATTGCTTGAGCCTAGAAGGTTGAAACTGCAGTGAGCCATGATATACCACTGCATTCCAGCCTGGGTAATAGGGCAAGACCCTGTCTCCAAAAAAAACAAAAATTATATTTTATGACTACATTAGTATAAAGATGAATGTAATCCAGAATCATTATACATTATTATATTCATTTTTCCTATAATTTTAAAACAAATTAAAATTTAATTCAGTTAATTAAAACTAATTAAATTCATTAAAATTAAATATCACAGATCCTAAGCACCGTGCCTACTCTGCCTAATAGAAAGTCAGCCCTGAGTGAGTATAAGGATAGGGCCACGGGATATTACTGAGGTCTCTGGAACTAGCTATGCCTAAAGCTAAAACTTAACTCATTCCTGGATTTCTCAGTTTCATGAGCCAATAAATTCACTCTTTTATTCACACAGGGTCTCACTCTGTCACCCAGACTGGAGTGCAATGGCACAATCACGGCTCATTGAGCCTCAACCTCCCGGGCTCCAGTGATCCTCCCACCTCAGCCTCCTCAGCAGCTGGGACCACGGGTGCAAGCCACCATACCCAGCTAATTTTTGTATTTTTTGTAGAGATGGGGTTTCACCATGTTGCCCAAGCTGGTCTTGAACTCCTGGGCTCAAGCGATTCACCCACCTCAGCTTCCCAAAGGGCTGAGATTATAGGTATGAGCCATTGCAACTGGCCTAAATTCAGTCTTTGAATTAAGTTTGTCGCTTGCAGCCAAGAAGCCCAACTTACCTGGTCTCCCAGCTATAAGAGGTGCAGCCTGAATTTGAACCTGGATCTGTCTTATATAGAACCAGAGTTCTTACCGACTACTATCAACCAGTAACTCATTCTGCCTCAAGCATCTTTCTAGTTTTCTCTCTCAGGACGGTTTTCAAGAAAAAGTTCCCCAAACTTACACTTCCGGACAAAGTTGCTCACATGCTTAATCTTCATCAGAGCAGGCTGACTGCATTCTTCAAAGAGAACAAAGAGGGCATCTAATATCCCTTCTCGGGAAAGAGGAGACATCTGCTGTTGAGTCATAAAGGGTGGTTTCCCCTAAAAACAGCAAACAGCAGATGGAGACACTGTCAATAATGAAAAGCTTTGATCAATAACATCCACACAGAGTAAATTACAAGCCACCAACTCAACTAACTGCTCACGACACGCTAACAGCACAATTCTGTGGCTTCATTCTTTAAAGCAACGTCAACTGACAGTCATTATGGTATCACTTCCATGATTCCAAGACTGTGGGTTTCTTTCACCAGCACCTGGGAAGGAAAACTGCACAAGCGTGGCCATTAACAAGAAAAGCTCCCTCACTCCTGAGGGTCTGAGGCTAGTGAGAATATTTCCTCTGGATCCTCTGGCTCTGACATGCTTCCATGTTTCTACAACAGGAAACAATGGGTTTTTCACTTCTTTCATGTGTGCCCAGGGGTTTATTCATATAATTTCAGCTTTTTTAATTCATTTGAACAACCTAGAGTAATAAGAACTGAGTGACTATCATAAAGCCAAATTTACTCATGATCTGGAGAAATAGTTACAAACTGGCAGACTGTCTCTAGCCCACAGATATGTTTTGTTTGGCCTGTAGTGTTTAAGATAATTTGAATTATCTGCCAATATTTCAAAATCAGGAGATTCCATACCAAAAAAAAAAAAAAATGGAGTCTCTGGCTTCTTTTGAAACACTGGCACATCCGGCAACACTGCCTCGCCTTCCTGCCTGATGACGCTGAGCTGGAGCTGAGTAATGCTGCCCCTCCCGGTAGCAGATGTGTTTGGGAGTTCACTGCAGGTCTGACTCCATCTTCCAACTGGCCCACTTGACTCATTTATACTCACTGCCCGGCCCCCAAAGACATGAGTCTGCAACCCTGGTATAGAGCAGTGATTCCCACGTGCCAAGCCATGGATAGTGGTGGTCTCTCTTCAAAGATGGCCTCCAACAGTTCCTCCAATTCTGTAGGCACATGCTACTCCTTCCTTTAAGCGCTGGAGTCTATTTCTCCTGCCTTTGAATCTGTGCCATCTCTGAGACTCTCTTCAACCAAAAGAATGTGACACAAGTGACACTGTGCCAGTTCAGGGCAGTGCCTTTAAGAAGCTTGTCAAGCGGCCAGGCACGGTGGCTCACATCTGTAATCCCAGCACTTTGGGAGGCCAAGACAGGTGGATCACTTGAGGTCAGGAGTTTGAGATCAGCCTGGCCAACATGGTGAAACCCTGTCTCTACCAAAATACAAAAATTAGCCAGGCGTGGTGGTAGGCACCTGTAATCCCAGCTACCTGGGAGGTTGAGGCATGAGAATTGCCTGAACCTGGGAGATGGAGGTTGCAGTGAGCCGAGATCACACCACCGCACTCCAGCCTAGGCAACACAGTGAGACTCCCTCTCAAAAAAAAAAAAAAAAAAAAGGCAGCTTAGCAGCTTCCACTTTTGGGAAGCCAGCCACCATGCACAGATGCTTGGGCTAGACCAGGGGTGTGCAATCTGTAGCCCTTGGACCAAATCCAGCCCACAGACTTTTTATAAGTTTTACTGGAACACAGCTACACCCATCATTTACATATTGTCTTTAGCTGCTTTTGTGCTACCATGGCCAAGTTGAGTGGTTGCAACAGAGACTACAGGACCCACAAAGCCTAAAATATTTATTACTTACAAAAAAAGTTACGAGTCGGCCAGGTGCAGTGGCTCACACCTGTAATTCCAGCACTTTGGGAGGCCGAGGCAGGCGGATCGCGAGGTCAGAAGTTCGAGACCAGCCTGACCAACGTGGTGA
The DNA here is from genome assembly GCF_028858775.2 of Pan troglodytes. Taxonomy (NCBI): domain Eukaryota; kingdom Metazoa; phylum Chordata; class Mammalia; order Primates; family Hominidae; genus Pan; species Pan troglodytes. The sequence continues at coordinate 126,674,916 of NC_072408.2, forward strand.
AACCCCATCTCTACTAAAAATGCAAATATTAGCCGGGCGTGGAGGCACGTGCCTGTAATCCCAGCTACTCGGGAGGCTGGGGCAGGAGAATTGCTTGAACCCAGGAGGCGGAGGTTGCAGTGAGCAGAGATCGTGCCACTGCACTCCAGCCTGGGCGACAGGGCGACAGTCTGTCTTAAAAAAAAAAAAAAAAGTTACGAGTCCTGGGCTACACTACTGAAAGACCTCATGGAGAAGAGAGGCCATGTGAGAAACACTAAGGTGCCCCAGCCAGCAGTCAGCACCCACATGTTCCAGTCCCAGACATAATCCCAGCTGAATGTAGCCCCACAAGTGACCCCAGCTGACATCACAGGATGAAGCAGAACTACCTAGCTGAGTCCAGCCAACCCACAGAATCCTAAGAAAAAATAAATCATTGTTGCTTTAAACTTTGTGAGTGCTTTGTTACACAGCACTTGATAACAGAAACAGACCGGCTGCATTTGAATCACAACAGCACTGGAGAATTTAAGAAAACAAACAAACAAACAAACACATTCTCTGGTCCTATGCCCCCCTCCCCCACAACCAAATGAATTAGAATTTTCCAGACTGTAGCCTAGAATCTGTTTTATTAACAAGTTCCCCAGCAGGGAGAGGTGGCTCACACCTGGAATACTAGCACTTTGGGAGGCCAAGGTGGGAGGATCACTTGAGCCCAGGAGTTCAAGACCAGCCAGGGCAACACAGCGAGATCCCATCTCTACAAACAAACAAACAAAAATTAGCCAGGTGTAGTGCCATGGTCCTGTAGTCCTAGCCACTTGTGAGACTGAGGTAGAAGGATCACTTGAGCCCAAGAAGTAAAGGCTGCAGTGAGCCAAGATTGTGCTGCCACACTCCAGCCTGGGCAACAGAATGAGACCCTGGTCCCCAAGAGGGTCAGACCTCAATCAGGTTTGGGAAGCACTGCATTCAAGGCCACTATATCTGTCACTTTAGTAATAGTTGCCAGTAACTCAGAAAAATAAAATGCTTTGTTTCTTCTATTCTTCAAGAGTTTAGATCAATTAAAGCAGGGGTTCCCAAATATAGTACTGGTTCTTAACAAAGTTTTCAACAGCCTACAGTGAAATGAGAAAAAATGAACACCACATGATATCTTTTTTATAAAACTAAATGTATTCAAATTTAAAAATGGTCCTTTATTCTGAGATGATGTTCTTCCTGTCTTGTTGTTTCTTAAAATGCCCTTTATGAAATACAAGGGCCAGAAAATAATAGGTCTTTCTTTTTATTTTTTTTTTAATATATCCTTACTTGGCAAAATAAAAAGTTGGAAAACCTGTGTCTACCCAGCAATTTGGGAAATTTTGCTGGCTCAGAAAGTCTGACAATCACTGACCTCGAACATGTCAGGAAATCCTGTTGAGTAGAAGTAAAAAAGACAAAATGACACTCAGTCTAAGGTACTCACCTGAATGGAAAACAAAATTGCTACTGTATCTCAACCTCATTCAAACAGCACTATATGGGAAAAGAACAAACAGCATCCTTACCTGATAACTCAAGGCAAATGATAGGTATATACTATACTTGCAATAATAGCTTTACTGGGCAGGGGGAACTCAGCATTAAAAAGAGATGAACTGAGGGTTTACCCATACGTCTTCCTGTTATAATGACTAAATACAAGATATACTTAATAAATTCTGACGTGCACAGGTGCTGTGGCCCAATGGCTATGTGGTCAGCCTTTGGAGTCAGACCAACCAAAGATGGAGTCTGATCTTGGCCTCATCTGCAAAACCCAACGTGTATGATCTTGGGCAAGGCCTTACCTACCTCCATATCTGTCTATATCTGTTGCCTCCTATTTATGTATTTATTTAGAAACAGGGTCTCGTTCTGTTGCCCAGGCTGGAGTGCAGTGTTGCAATCTGAACTCACTGCAACCTCTGCCTCCGGGGCCCCAGAGATGCCTCCACCTCAGCCTCCTGAGTAGCTGGGACTACAGGCACACACCGCCATGCCTGACTAATTATTTATATTTTTTGTAGAGATGGGGTTTCACCATTTTGCCCAGGCTAGTCTTGAACTCTTGGACTCAAGCAATCCACCTGCCTCAGCCTCCCAAAGTACTGGGATTATAGGTGTGAGCCACCACACCTGGCCTGTTGCCTCCTATTTAAAGTTTAAATAAAAAATAGTCCTTACCTCTGTCATGAGGCTGAAGTGAGATACTCAGAAACATGCCAGTTCTATGCCAGACACATTGGAAGCCATAACTATTACATAGTCAGCACATTATAAGCCCTTAATAAGTTGGAAATTTTTTTCCTTTTTTTTTTTTTTTTTTTTTTAATTTACAGGGTCTTGCTCTGTCGCCTAGGCTGAAGTGCTGAAGTGCAGTGGCACAATCTTAGCTCACTGCAACCTCTGCCTCCAGGGCTCAAGCGATCCTCCTGCCTCAGCCTCCCGAGTAGCTGGGACTACAGGCACACACCATCACAGTCAGCTATTTTTTGTGTTTTTAGTAGAAACGGAGGGGCTCACCATGTTGCCCGGGCTGCTCTCGAACTCCTGACCTCAAGCAATCCACCCACCTCAGCCTCCCAAATTGCTAGGATTACAGGCGTGAGCCACCACGCCCAGCAAGTTGGAGATATTTTAAAGTAGCATGATAAAGGGGCTGAAACGTGGCAGCACTCCAGCCATCTAAGGTTAAAGACAGACTATTCATTTGTGAAAGATATGTCAAGACTTAAAATGCTGATGGGGATGGTCCCACAGAAAAACCTAAGCTTTCAATTTGTTTCCACTCTCATCTGTTTAAACACCCAATACCAATATTTTGGAAAAAAAAAAAGTTATCAAGAATACTTCATCATTCATCATCTTACAGGTATCCTACATAACTACCTTCCCAAATATAATTACTATTAAGGAAACAAATTTAGTATTAATATTATAACTAATACTATTCTATGCTGAGTATTAACAATAATTACCATTTTTTATAAGGAGTTTACTAAGAGCCAGGCAAGGTGCTAAGTGCTTTAAATGGAATATCTCATCTAATCCTCACAACAACCCTGTGGATTAGGTACTACAACCTCTATGTTATTTTTTTTGTTTTCTTTTGTTTTGTTTTGTTTTGAGATGGAGTCTTACCCACTCTGTCGCCCAGGCTGGAGTGCAGTGCACCATCTCGGCTCACGACAACCTCCGCCTCCCGGGTTCAAATGATTCTCCTGCTTCAGCTTTTCAAGTAGCTGGGATTACAGGTACATGTGACCACCATGCCCAGCTAATTTTCTATATTTTTAGTAGAGACAGGGTTTCACCACGTTGTCCAGGCTGTCTCGAACCCGTGACCTCAAGTAATCCGCCCGCCTCAGCCTCCAAAAATACTGGGATTACAGGCTACAACCTATTTTAAAGAATAGCAAATGGACTCGGAAAAGGTAACTGACTCACCCAAAGTAATGCAGCTAACTAGTGCTGGGACTGGGATTCAATTCTAAATCTTCATGGTCTCTATTGTCCCCCTGACTTACGAATACATAAATCAAACAAGGATTTCTACTTCACCAGTGTTCCACATACATCAGAAACAAAAGAATTAAAAATCTATTTGGAAGTAATCTTATGATATTAAGTTTTAACGCATCTGGGGTGACAGAAATGTGTATCTTGAGAGGAATGAGGGTTAAACAGGTGTGGTATTCATCAAAACTTTTTTTAAAATCTTAAAAAATACCATCCTGGCTAACACAGTGAAATCCCGTCTCTACTAAAAATACAAAAAATTAGCCGGGCGAGGTGACGGGCGCCTGTAGTCCCAGCTACGCGGGAGGCTGAGGCAGGAGAATGGCGTGAACCCCGGGGAGCAGAGCCTGCAGTGAGCCGAGATCGCGCCACTGCACTCCAGCCTGGGCGACAGCGAGACTCTGTCTCAAAAAAAAAAAAAAAAAAATTAAAAAATAAACATCCCTGCAATGAAAATGAATAGGATTATACCCACAGAAATTGTAGTTTTAAAAAGCATCTTTGTTCATTTATTTTTCTTTCTTCAATAAAAGGACAAACTTGCCCTGGTACAGGGGCTTATGCCTGTAAGCCCAACACTTTCAGAAGCTGTGACAAGTAGATCACTTGAGCCCAGGAATTCGAGACCTGCCTGGGCAACATGGTGAAACCTCATCTCTACAAAAAATACAAAAATTAGCCAGGTATGGTGGCACACACCTGTGGTCCCAGCTACTCGGGAAGCTGAAGTGGGAGGATCGTTTGAGCCCAGGAGGTCAAGGCTGCAGTAAGCCGTGATTGTGCCAATGCACTCCAGCCTGAGCCACAGAGCAAGACCCTGTCTTGCAAGCAACCAATCAATCAATGAATGAATAAACTTTAGTACAGAAGTGTAAAGTGTGAGAAATATGAAAAGATCTCCCTTCTAAGGCAAGTTCAGCTATCTACTTCTGCACAGTGTCTTTTTTCCAAAAGAATCAGTGCATATAAAACTCTAAATAGAGGGCCAGGTGCAGTGGCTCACACCTATAACCCCAGTGCTTTGGGAGGCCAAGGCAAGAGGCTCACTTGAAGTCAGGTGTTCTATATCAGCCTGGGCAACACAGTGAGACCCCATCCCTACAAAAAATTAAAAAATTAGCCAGGCATGGTGGCACAGGCCTAGAGTCGACAGAAGACCTTGTTTCAAACAAAACAAAACAGAATTTCCCCTAAAATATTATCCCTGGTCCTATAATAAAAGCAAGCCGGGCACGGTTCATGCCTGTAATCCCAGCACTTTAGGAGGCCAAGGCAGGTGGATCACTTGAGGTCAGGAGTTTGACCCTAGCCTGGCCAACATGGTGAAACCCCGTCTCTACTAAAAAGAAAAATACAAAATTTAGCCGGGTGTGGTGGCAGGCGCCTGTAGTCCCAGCTACTCTGGAGGCTGAGGCAGGAGAATCGCTTGAACCCAGGAGGCGGAGGTTGCAGTGAGCCGAGATTGCACCACTGTACTCCAGCCTGAGAGACTGAGACTCTAAATAAATAAACAAATAAATAAAAGCAAAGGTGAGTGACAAGGAGATTCCAAGGACACACACAGGTGAGCAAAGTTGGCAGGGTAGGCTGTTACCTGGAAGAACAGATTCAGCCTGGAGGCCCGGCTGGCAATGGGTTCAGCAGCACCAGCATCCAGAGGATTCCGCGCTCCATATTTGAACTTCAACATCTCCCCACTGGCGCTGAAAGGATATCAGAAAAGTCAAGTGTGTCCTATGTTTTGAGCAGGAAGGGCCTGAGAGATCCTGATCTCCCTCAAGATATCAGGGACAAGGAGGTGAAAATCAGCTACCACTCCAGTTTTAGGAAGCTCAGTCTAATCATGGAGATTAAACACCAGATTTTAACTCACTGTGACAGGAGATGATACACTTATCTGACATACTCTCTTACTTATAAATGTGTTTATTATCTCCCCCCTTAGAATGGAAGCTCCACAAGGGCAGAGATGTTTGCCCCCATGCAGTGGGGGCACACATAGCCTGGCACACAAATAGGTGCGAATAGTTATTAAATGAATGACTGAAATAAGCAAAATATATAGCTTGTTGTAAGGTGTTAAGTGCTATGGGGTAAAAACAAAATCGAGCAAGAAAAGGACAATGGGGGTGAGATGGTGCAATTTTTAGTGTGGTCAAATAAGACTTCACTGAGAAGCCACCATTTGACCCAAGACTTGAAGACCTCAAGCGAGTGACCAGCAAGCCATGTTGATATCTGGGGAAAGAAAGATATCCGTGGCAAACGAAACAGCCAAGCCAAAAGCACTGAGGCAGGACCTGGCCTCTCCAGCAACAGCGAGGCCAGAGGGACTGGAGCAGAGCGAAAGAGGCGGGGGCATCATGAGGTGATGGGGTGGGCACGGGGTATGAATACGCTGAAACAGAGAGGTTAAGCAAATGGCTAAGTTCACGCAGTTAATAAGGAACCGGCCGACTACACTGGGCAGAATAATGCAGTTAGTGCTGACAGGAGCCAGAGCTGAAGAGACAAAGGACTCCGCCTGGTTTAGGGGAGGAGCAAGCCTCCTGCCCCAGCACCACTCGGCTGACCCCTCGGCTCCCAAGGAAGGTGGGCGCGCGCACAGCCAGCCCAGGAAGACCCTCCAGGCCTCCCGTAGCCCTGGGGATGGAATCGCCGCCCTCCCCGGGGCGGGAGGGAAACCCGGGACTTGTATGGGTGGAGGCGGCCCTCCCCTGGCCTTGCAGAGCCGGGTGCGGTAGAATTGGGTCTGGGGGATCAGACTCACGCTCTGCGGACCCCCAGGTCTGCGATCTGCTCCGCCCCGCGCCTCCCGCCGCCGCGTTTGAACCCGGGGAACGGCGCGGGCGGGTCTCAGCCGTGTTTGGACCAATCAGCGTCTCCGCTCCTATGATAGACATGGGCGTCTCAGCCAGGACCCGCCCATGTCCCTAAAGGCAGGGAGGAAAGTGAAGGGGAGAGCCAATCAAATTGCATCTTCCTTTGACTCGCGACCAACGGGAAAAAGGGAAGGGCAAAATCAGCAGGGCAGGTCTTGGAAGTTTGAAATTGGCGGTTACGCAGGATGCTGCGTTTGAGGACGCGACTGTTAATCTAGGATCCCTGAGGAGGTCGCCAGGGCGCTGTCCCCTGCTCTCGGCCACCTGCAAGGAGGAAGGCAGCCAGGCTGCTCTGCCTGGTCTTCTTTCTCTCTCATGTGGCTAAGGTAGAAGTACTTGTTACCTGGGGAAGCCCAGTGGTCCTCTGCTACAGCTGAGCAGCGAATGTTTTGAGCTTGACTTCAACCTACCTTGATTACTCTATCTCCGGGCTGACTGCCCTGCAAGGAGTTGGTGACAGTCATTGAGACTGTCTGAAAGGACACTTTAAAATAAATTATAGACGAGATACTTAAACAGGCACTTCACCAAAAAGGAAATCCAGATGACCAACAAATGTGTGAAAGTTGTCAACCTCGTTCATAATCAGAAAATATGAAAAATAAAGTCACAGTGAGAAAGAATAACACTCAAATTCGAGAACAACAACAACAAAAGGATATGACAGTGTTTGCGAAGATGTGGAAGTACACACACTTATACAGTACCCGTAGGCGTGTAAATGGATACAATCTCTTTGAAATTTGAAAAAAAAGTTTGGCATTATTTGCTAACATTGAAGATTTGTGCATTCTATGACTATTGCTAGGTGTAGTTTCTCTACCTAAGAAAAACTCCTATTTATTTATTTATTTTGAGATGGAGTCTTGCTCTGTCTCCCAGGCTGGAGTGCAATGGCACGATCTCGCCTCACTGCAACCTCCACCTCCCAGGTTCAAGCTATTCTCTTGTCTCAGCCTCCCAAGTAACTGGGATTACAGGTGCATGCCACCATGCCCAATTGTTTGTATTTTTAGTAGAGATGGGGTTTCACCGTGTTGGCCAGGCTGGTCTTGAACTCCTGACCTCGAGTGATCTGCCCACCTCGGCCTCCCAAAGTGCTGAGATTACAGGCCTGAGCCACCGCGCCGGCGAGAAACTCCTACTTATGTACACCAAGAGATGTGTATAAGAATACAAAATAGTGTTGGCAAAAAACTGGAAGCGATATAAATGTCCATCAGCAGTAGAAAAGACAAAATTGTATATTGCAGTGTTTTCACAAGCAATGAAAAAGAATAAACTGCAACTAACCACAATGACATAATGAGTCTCAAAACAAGGCCTAATGAAGGAAGCAAGACAATAACATATGATTCCATTATGATTCCATTCATATAAGTTCCAAAACAGGACAAAACAAAGCAACATTGTTTAAGGAGGGATGTATTAGGTTGATGCAAATCATTGCAGTTTTTGTCATTGTTTAAAGTAATGACAAAACCATAAAGAAAGCAACAGCCAGAATAGTAGTTACCTGGGGTTGGGATGGAGGCCTTTCAGGGTGTTGGGGTGCTGCTGTGATCTATTTCTTAACCTAGGTAGCAACAATATGGATGTGGTTTCATAAGGATTAAATTGTGTGTATATGTGTGCACGCATGTGTGTGTGTGTATGTTCTATTTATATATGTAAAGTCCTTTTTGTACTCTCCTAATTCTACAGTAGACAGAACTGGAAATGTGTTCTCTCTCTCTCTCACACACACACACACACACATGCACACCAGCACATAATTAGAGCTACAGGCTTGCTTAATACACATTTGTTCTTTTTTCCTTCCCCAAACATAACTTACTTCTTGTTCCCGGGGCCAATAATGGATAGCTACTATTTATCAAGCACCTCTTTTTTTTTCTTTTTTCTTAGACAGAATCTCACTCCGTCACCCAAGCTGGAGTTCAGTGGCACAATCACGGCTTACTGCAGCTTCCACCTCTCCAGGCTCAAGTGATCATCCCACCTCAGCCCTTCCAGTAGCTGGGACCACAAGCATGTACCACCATGCCTGGCTGTTTTTTTGTTTCTTTGTTGTTTTTTTTTTTGTAGAGATGGGGTCTCCCTATGCTACCCAAGCTGATCTCAAATTCCTGTACTCAAGCAATCATCCTGCCCCGACCTCCCAAAGTGCTGGGATTACAGGTGTGAGCAACTGCGCCCAGCCCAGAAACTTCTATATAAAGAAAATAACTGGCCAGACCCAATGGCTCATGCCTGTAATCCCAACACTTTGGGAGGCCAAGATTGGCGGATCACTTGAGGTCAGAAATTTGAGACCAGACTGGCCAATGTGGTAAAACCCCATCTCTACTAAAAATACAAATTAGCCTGGCGAGGTGGCAGGTGCCTGTAATCCCAGCTACTCAGGAGGGTAAAGCAGGAGAATCACTTGAACCTGGGAGGCGGAGGTTGCAGTGAGCCGAGATCTCACTTGCCACTGCACTCCAGCCTGGGTGAGACAGTGAGACTCGGTCAAAAAAAAAAAAAAAAAAAAGAATAATTATCATTAGCTGAGTGCTTTCTAGGTTTCTAGGTGCAAGCCTTCAATAGCCCCTGAAGTAGGCACTATTATTAGCATCCACCCCTATGGAAAGGAGCCACTCTCACGCTGGCTCAGAGGCAAATATCCCAGATATTCCCTGTTTCCCAAAGATGTGTCCCCACAACTGGTATGAGCAACACTTTCAAGTGGCAAAAAAAGTCACTTATTTGTTAAATTATATATTTTACTATATGTTAGAAAAACTATAGCTAGCCCATCAAACCAAGTATTTTATAGATGATACCACTTGGAGTGAGACCAAAGGAAATATTTAAGAAGAAAAAATGAGCCAGTAAAGGAAATATTAAGTAAACAGTAGTACAGGTTGTACATGGGTATAGCTTTAGAACAAATCTTGAAATTTGGGAAACACTGCATCATTTGACATAATTCTTAAGCAAGCCTCTGAAGTAGGCATTATTGTTAGCAACCCCATTTTGCCAGCAGAGAAATTCAAGCTTAGAGAAATTAAGTCACACACTAGTAAACAGTGGAGCCAGGACATCAGTTGGTTCTTTCATTCTAAAGTCCATTTTGATAACCACCAAACTGTATTGACTTATGTTTATCCCAGCACCTAGCACATAATATTTATAAATATTTGTGGACTAAATGATGAAATCTAACTCCATGTGCATTTGATTACAATTTAATTACTTCTTTCCAGCCTACCAACAATCAACTTTGCAGGCTCTCAATAGAAGTGTACTGAATTTACAAATGAATTGCCTTCTGATTCTACACACACCATTTATTATACCTTCTCATGGTGCAGGTATTCCGGAAGCAGTGGTTCACAACCTTGCATTCACATTGGGATCACCTGGCAAGCTTTAAAATAACATTGATACCTGGGCCCCATCCTTGGAGATCCTCATTTCACTGTTCCAGGATCAAGCCTAGGAATTGGAAGTTGATCAAGCTCCCCAAGTGATATGGTTTGGCTGTGGCCCCACCCAAATCTCATCTTGAATTCCCACGTGTTGTGGGAGGGACCCGGTGGGAGGTAATTGAATCATGGTGGCAGGTCTTTCCTGTGGTGTTCTCATGATAGAGAATAAGTCTTATGAGATCTGATGGTTTTATAAGGGGGAGAGTCCCTGCACAAGCCCTCTTCTCTTGTCTGCCACCATCCACATAAGATGTGAGTTGCTCCTCCTTGCCCTCTGCCATGATTGTGAGGCTTCCCCAGCCATGTGGAACTGCAAGTCCATTAAACCTCTTTCTTTTGTAAATGCCCAGTCTCAGGTATGTCCTTATCAGCAGTGTGAAAACAGACTAATACACCAAGTGACCCCAATGTGCAGCCAATGTCATGAACCACTTGCCTAGAAAGGGCAAATATACTACTAACCAAATGTCAAAGTGTATTTTTCATTGTAAGTTAATAAACTGACAATGTGGCTTTATTATCAATCTTTGTTAACAAGAGTCTGTCCCTATGGAGAGGACCCACTCTCACACTGGCTCAGATGCAAAGTGGAGACCTCAGAATGGGCCTTCCAGTCCTTGCTCTGTGATCCACCATGGTGAAACCAAAGAGGGTGATGGCTAAGTAATTTAACAGAAGGAGACTGGGGCGTATGGGTTATACTCAGCTTAAGTAAGGACTGAATTCTAAAATAAGTGTTTCGTGTTTTCATATTTGGAGCCTTAAGTGAAGATGGGTATACAAAAGGAAGAGATTCCCAAGCACTATACACAAGCAAAGGACATACAACTTGATTTCCTCTCCTCTTTCTTCTGTCCTTTTCTCTTCCTTCCCCTCACTTTCTCTCATTCCAATGGTGTTCCATTCGAGGTTTTAAACTGAAATGGAGGCCGGGCATGGTGGCCCATGACTGTAATCCTGGCACTTTGGGAGGCCAAGGCATAAGGCTCACCTGAAGTTGGTCAGGAGTTCAAGATCAACCTGGCCAACATGGTGAAACACCATCTCTACTAAAAATACAAAAAAATCGGCCAGGCGGAGTGGCACATGCCTGCAATCCCAGCTACTCAGGAGGCTGAGGCAGGAGAATCATTTGAACCCAGGATGCGGAGGTTGCAGTGAGCCAAGATCTCACCATTGCACTCCAGCCTGGGTGACACAGTGAGACTCTGTCTCAAAAAATAAAATTAAAAAATTAAAAAATTAACTGAAATGGAAATCAAATTCTAGACACTTGATCTTTCTAGCCTAGCAACAGTCAACTTTGTAGGCTCTCAATAAAAGTTTATTGAATTCACATATGAACAAACTTCTGATTCTACACACATCATTTAACCTCTGAGCCTAAATTTATGCCTAGCTGTAGGGAGATTTAAAAGCTAAGAGATGTGAAACGCTTTGTAAAATCTAAAGCCAGCAACTCACAAACTGGGAGAAAAATGTGTAAATCAAATATCTAATGAGAAACTAGCATCCATTATGTACAAAGAATTCCTACAGTCTGACAATAAAAAACAAATAGCCCAATTTAAAAACGAGCAAAAGATTTGAAGAGACAATTCTCCAAAAAAATATGCCAATAGCCAAAAAGCACGTGAAAAGATGCCCAACAACATTAGTCATTAGGGAAATGCAAATCAAAATCACAATAACACTTCATGTCCCCTGGGATAGTTATAAATAAACAGAAAGACAATAACAAGTATTGGTGAGGGTGTAAGAAAATGGATCCCTCCTAAACTGCGGGTGGGAATGTAAAATGATGTAGCCACTTTGGAATACAGTTTGGCAGTTCCTCAAAAAGTTAAACGTAGAGCAACAGTATGACCTAACGATTTCCTCCCTAGGCATATAACCAAAAGAAATAAAAACATGGCCGGGCGCGGTGGCTCACGCCTGTAATCCCAGCACTTTGGGAGGCCGAGGCGGGCAGATCACGAGGTCAGGAGATCGAGACCATCCTGGCTAACACGGTGAAACCCCGTCTTTACTAAAAATACAAAAAATTAGCCGGGGGTGATGGCGGGCGCCTGTAGTCCCAGCCACTCGGGAGGCTGAGACAGGACAATGGCGTGAACCCTGGAGGCGGAGCTTGCTGTGAGACGAGATCACGCCACTGCACTCCAGCCTGGGCGACAGAGCGAGACTCCATCTCAAAAAAAAAGAAAGAAAGAAAGAAAGAAAAACATATATCTACACAAACACTTGTATACAAATGGTCCTGACAGCACTATTCACAATAGCCACAAAGTGGAAACTACCCAAATATCCGTCAACTGATGAATGGATAAACAAAAGATGGTATCACCATGCAATGGAATATTATTTGACCATAAAAAGGAATGAACCACTTAAACATGCTAAGAAGTGGATGAGCCTCAAAAACATAATGCTCAGTGAAAGAATGCAGGTGCAAAAGGCCACATATTGTAAGATTCCATTTACATGAAATACGTAAGAGTATGTAAATCCATAGAGACGACAGGTAGATTAGTGGGCTGTGGAGATGGGGAAATAGGAGGTGATTTACTAATGGGTACTGGGTACAGAGTTTCCTTCTTTCTTTTTTCTTGTATTGTCAGCGTATTTTATTTTAGTGACTTCAATAGGTGGTGTAGTGGATCCACTGTGGTTTTTGTTTTCAGATTTTATTTTTTTAGAGAAGTTTTAGGTTCACAGCAAAATTGAGAGGAAGGTACGAAGATGTCCCTTACATCCCCCGTCCCCACACATACATACCCTGCCCCATTATCACTATCCTCCACCAGGGTGGTACATTTGTTACAACTGATTAATTGAATGAAACATTATTATCTCCCAGCAATTTGGGAGGCTGAGGTGGGAGGATTGCTTGAGCCCACGAGTTCAAAACCAGCCTGGGCAACATAGCAAGACCCTGTCTCTACAAAAAAAATTTTTTTAATTAACTGAGGCATGGTGGCACGCATCTGTAGTCCCAGCTACTCTGGTGGCTGAGATGGGAGGATCGCTTGAACCTGGGAGGTCAAGACTGCAGTGAGCTATGATTGCATCACTGCACTCCAACCTAGGCAACAGAGCAGGAGCCTATCAAAAAAGAAAGGAAAGAGAGGGAAAGAAGGGAGGAAGGAAGGAAAGAGAGAGGAAAGAGGAAGGAAGGAACGAAGGAAGGAAGGAAAAGAGAGAAGGAGAAAGAGAGGGAGAAAGAGAAAGACAGAGAGAAAAAAGAGAGAAAGGGAAAGAAGGGAGAGAAAGAGGAAGAAACATTATTATCACTCAAAATCCATGGTTTACATTCTTGGTATTATACATTCTGTGGGTTTGAACAGGTGTATAATGATATGTATCCACCAATATAGTATCATACAAAGTCTTTTCACTGCCCTAAAAATCCTCTGTGCTTTGCCTATTTATTCATTCTTTCGTTTCTCCAATCCCTGGCAACCACTGATATTTTTACTGTCTCCATAGTTTTACCTTTTCCAGAATGTCATATAGTTGGAATCAGTATGTAGTCTTTTCAGATTGGTGTCTTTCACTTAGGAATACGCATTTAAGTTTCCTCTGTGTTTTTTACATGACATGATACCTCGTTTCTTTTTAACAATGAATAATATTCCTTTGTCTGGATATACCATAATTTATTTATTCATGACCTGCTGAAGGACCTCTTGGTTTCTTACAAGTTTTGGCAGCTGTAAATAAAGCAGTTATAGACAGCCGTGTGCCGGTTTTTGTGTGGACATGTTTTCATTTTCTCTGGGTAAATACCAAGGAGTGTGATTATATTGTACGAATATGTTTACTTTTTTTTTTTTTTTTTTTGAGACGGAATCTCACCCTGTTGCCCAGGCTGGAGTGCAGTGGCACGATCTCAGCTCACTGCAAGCTCCACCTCCCAGGGTCACGCCATTCTCCTGCCTCAGCCTCCTGAGTAGCTGGGACTACAGGCACCCACCACCACGCCTGGCCAATTTTTTTATATTTTTTAGTAGAGATGGGGTTTCACCATGTTAGCCAGGATGGTCTCAATCTCCTGACCTCGTGATCTGCCCACCTCAGCCTCCCAAAGTGCTGGGATTACAGGCGTGAGCCACCGCGCCCGGCACTATTTTTTAATAAGAAAACACATAACTGTCTTCCAAAGTGGCTGTACCATTTTGCATTCCCACGAGCAATGAATGAAAGTTCCTGTTGCTCCACATCCTTGTCAGCACTTGATATTGTCAGTATTCTGAATTTTGACCATCCTAATAGGTGTGTACAGAGTTTCTTTTTGGGGTGACAAAAATGTTCTGGAATTAGATAGTAGTGATGATTACACAACTTTGTAAATATACTAAAACTCACTGAATTGTACACTTTTCGAGAGTAAAATTTGTGGTATGTGAATTATACCTCAATTTTGAAAATATTTTTAGGAATGGGGTCTCACTCTGTCACCCAGGCTGGAGTGCAATGGCACAATCATAGCTCACTGTGACCTTGAACTCCTGGGCTCAAGGGATCTTCCCGCCTCAGCCTCCAAAATAGCTAGGACTACAAGTGCATGCCACTATACCCAGTTTGTTTGTTTTTGTAGAGATAAGATCTGGCTTTGTTGCCCAGGCTGGTCTTGAACTCCTGGCCTCAAGCAATCCTCCCAGCTCAGCCTCCCAGAACATTGGGATTACAGGCATGAGCCACTGTGCCTGGCCTCAATTTTTTTAATGTAAAAAAATTTCTAAAGCCAGTATATAAATGTGAAACATTTTAACTCAGGGTTTCTCAGTCCCAGGATTGTTGATATTTGGGGCTAGATAATTCTTTGTTGTCGAGGCTCTGTCCTGTGCATTGTAGTATCCCTGGCCTCCGCCCACTAGCACACACACCCCAGCCATGGCAACCGAAGATGTCTGTAGACATTGTCAAATATCCCCTGGAGGACAAAATCACCCTGGATTGAAAAGCACCTGCTATAACTGTATGATGTGAACATTCTCAATGAATTCATTAAATATACTTTAATTAAGCCAGCAGAGCTCACAAAACAACCAAAATACATTACCCAGTTTTTAAATATTATGACAATTTTAACTGATTATTAGAACTTTCATTCTGATCCCATCACTTTCCCAGTGTTTTCTCCAAGTTTGAACAAATGATTTCCGATGGTTTTTTCCCTCTTTGACCTGAGACAAAGCTTTTAACGAGAAAAGCTAAATTTTCAAAACTCAATTAAATGGTAATTAGCCTCCCTGCCATTTGATTTAGGCAATTTTTCTACGGTGCTTGGGTATGTTCATTAATTGTGTTTCTTCTAATGTTATAAGATATAAAAACATACCTCTAATCCTTCAGCCCACTGACTTCAGGAGTGTTTTATAATTCCCAATCCATTTATAATGCAAGAAACTCAGGCACCTGATTCATACCAACTATTCTCTAAGGACAGCTTAAAAAAAATGTCATCAAATTCATACAGTGATCCGGGTCCCTGCTCTGTATACTTAACATAATTGTTACTGATGTCTAATCTACTAGAAAGAGACTAGATTAATGTCAATCTCTCAAAATTGATGCAAAGCATATACTTATTGGAAACTGTGTCTCATGCCTTGGCTAAGCTCCAATAAGCCAAATATCTTGTCCTAGGAATATGATTAAACATGCCCTACATTGGATGGGCACGGTGCTTCACATCTGTAATCTCAGCACTTTGGAAGGCAAGGTGGGCAGATCACTTGAGGCAAGGAGCTTCAGACCAGCCTGGGCAACATGGCGAAACCCCATCTCTACAAAAAAACACAAAATTTAGCCAGACGTGGTGGTGTGTGCCTGTAGTCCCGGCTGCTTGGGGGGCTGAGGTGAGGGTATTGCTTGAGCCCCAGAGGTGGAGGCTGCAGTGAGCTGCACTCCAGCCTGGGTGACAAAGCAAGACTCTGTCTAAAAAAAATTTTTTTTAACTATATACATATATATGCCCTATATCTTTCATCTGGGCTTGTCTTAGGCCTGCATATAATAATAACTTTTTAATAAAATTGACTCTCAGTCAGGCACGGTAGCTCATGCTTGTAATCCCAGCACTTTAGGAGGCCAGGGCGGGTGGATTGCTTGAGGTGAGGAGTTCAAGACCAGCCTGGCCAACATAGGGAAACCCCGTCTTTACTAAAATACAAAAAAAAAAAAAAAATTAGCTGTGTGTGGTGGCAGACGCCTATAATCCCAGCTACTCGGGAGGCTGAGGCAGGAGAATCACTTGAACCCAGGAGGCAGAGGTTGCAGGAAGCCAAGATTGTGCCACTGCACTCCAGCCTGGGTGACAGAGTGAGACTTCATCTCAAAAATAAATAAGTTAATTAATTAATATAATTGACTCCTAACCTTTCCTGTCAATCTAATATTTATTTTTTAAGTCCCTCTCCTATGCCCACGCACTCGAGCTGCACGAGAGAATCCTTTTTTTCTTTTCTTTTCTTTTTTTTTTTTTTTTAAGAGACAGGATCTCACTATGTTGCCCAAGCTGGTGTCAAACTCCTGAGCTCAAGTGATCCTCCCACCTCATTCTCCCAAAGTGCTAGGATTACAGGCATGAGCCACCTCGCCCAGCCAAGAGCAAGAATCATGCCTGTCTTGGTGAAGGCGACAATCCTCAATATCTTACACAGTGCCTGGCCTTTGGTAGTCTCTCAATAAATTTGTATTCTCCGAATTAATGTGTGACTAAATGAATCAATGCACCTATAAGTCAATAAAGTGCTACATATAAAGGTCAGGTGTAAAAGACACCCTGCTTTAAGTTTTCATGTAAGAATTTTGTGACTGTTGATGGGTTTGAATCGGAACATGGAATAAATATCTAGAAGCAGTCATCCTGGGGAAGAACAAAAAAACACAGGAAGACATCAGTAAAAGCCCTTCAAGAGATGAGTAGAAGCCAGGCACGGTGGCTCACACCTGTAATCCCAGCACTTTGGGAAGCCAAGGTGGGCGGATCACTTGAGACCAGCCTGGCCAACATGGTGAAACCCTGTCTCCACTAAAAATACAAAAATTAGCTGGGCATGTTGGTGGGCACTTGTAATCCGAGCTACTCAGGAGGCTGAGGCAGGAGAATCACTTGAATCTGCAAGGCAGAGGTTGCCCTGAGCCAAGATCACCCCACTACACTCCAGCCTGGGCAACAGAGTGAGACTCCGTCCCCAAAAAAAAGAAGAAAAAAAAAAAGAGAGATGAATAGAAAATACAGGGATTAAAGTAACTGGAATATTTATTTAGTAGAAAGAATAGGAAGACTTTGTAAGACTTCAATCATTCATTTCTCCATTCACTCACTCAACAAACATTTATTGGATGCCTACTATTTGCTGACACTGTTTTTTGGTGTTGGAAAGACAGCAGGAGATAAACTGTACAAACATCTCTGGCCTGTGGAGCTCATGTTCCAGTGGGTGGAGACAGACAGCAAGCAAGATTAAGAAGTAAAATAGCCTGTGATTTCAGTATTTTGGGAGGTCGAGGCAGGTGGATCACTTGAGGTCAGGAGCTCGAGACCAGCCCGGGCAACATGGTGAAACCCCATCTCTACCAAAAATACAAAAAATTAGCTGGGCATGGTGGCTTGCACCTGTGGTCCCAGCTACTTGAGAGGCTGAGGTGGGAGGAGTGCTTGAGCCTGGGAGGCGAAGGTTGCAGTGAGCTGAGATTGCACCATTGCACTCCAGCATGCGGGACAGACTGAGACCCTGTTGCAAAAAAAAATAAAAACTAAATAGAGGTAAAATATGTTATGGGGGGAAAAGTGAACCAGGAGAAAGGCTCCTGGAGTACAGGGGAGGGTTGCAATCTTAAACAAAGTGGTCAGGAGCAGCTTGATGGAGTAAAGACCCCAAATGTGGGAAAAAGCCATGCAGGTAACTGGGGTAGAGCGGGATCAGCAAGGACAAAGGTCACGAGGTGGGAAGGAGGCTGATGTACTCAAGAAACAGTAAGGAGGTTGGTGTATTTGCTTCCCATAGCTGCTGTAACAAATGACCACGCATTTAGTGGCTTAAAACAACACAGTTTTTTTGTTTGTTTGTTTGTTTGTTTTGTTTTTGAGACGGAGTTTCACTCTTGTCGCCCAGGCTGGAGTGCAGTGAATGGCACGATGTTGGCTCACCTCTGCCTCCGGGGTTCAAGCGATTCTCCTGCATCATCCTCCCGAGTAGCTGGGATTACAGGCACGCGTCACCACGCCCAGCCAATTTTGCATTTTTAGTAGAGACAGGGTTTCTCCATATCGGTCAAGCTGGTCTCAAACTCCCGACCTCAGGTGATCCGCCTGCCTCAGCCTCCCAAAGTGCTGGGATTATAGGCATGAGCCATGGCGCATGGCTTTGTTGGGTTTTGTTTTTTTTTTTGAGACAAGGTCTCACATTGACACTGAGGCTGGAGTGCAGTGACAAAATCATAGTGCATGCCACCATGCCCAGCTAATTTTTTTTCCTGTAGCGATGTAGCAGGACGAGCAGCAGACAAAACTCCTCAGACACCAGTTTAAAGAAGGAAGGAGCTTTATTCTGCCAGGAGCTTCAGCAGACTTGCATCTCAAAAAGCCCAGCTCCCCGAGCTTACAACTCAAAGGTGGTCCGCGTGAGAAGGCTGTGATCGATTGAGCAAGCAGGGGGTATGTGGCTGGGGGATGCATGCGCTGGTAATTAGAACAGAACAGAACAAGACAGGGATTTTCACGATGCTTTTCCATACAATGTCTGGAATCTATAGATAACACAAGCAGTTAGATCAGGGGTTGATTTTTAACTACTAGGCCCAGGGCATGCAGGGCTATCTGCCTGTGGATTTCATTTCTGCCTTTTAGTTTTTACTTCTTCTTTCTTTGGAGGCAGAAATTGGGCATAAGACAGTATGAGGGGTGGTCTCCTCCCTTAGAGACAGGGTCTTGCTATGTTTCCCAGGCTGATCTTGAACTCCTGGCTTCATGTAATCCTCCTGCCTCGGCCTCCCAAAGTGCTGGGATTACAGGCATAAGCCACCACGCCCAGCCTATAAGAATACAAATTTCTTCTCTTATGGTGCTAGAGGTCAAAAGACCAACACAGGTATCACATACTAAGATCAAAGTATTGGAGTCTCTGAGAGAAAATCCTTATCCTTGCCTTTTTCAGCTTTTAGAAGCCACCTACGTTCTTTGATTCATGGCTTCATTTGCCATCTTCGAAGCGAATAATGTAGCAAATACAGCATCTTGATTCTCTCCTTCTCTCCCGTTCCCTCTCTCTTTCTGACCCCTTTATTTGTCACATTCTTATTTCCTTATCTTTCTGGCCTTCCTCTTTTCTTCTTTCTTAAAAATATTTTTTATTTTATTTATTTTATTTTTTTTCTGAGAATCTCACTCTGTCACCCAGGCTGGAGTGCAGTGGCACTCTGTCAGCTCACTGCAACCTCTGCCTACTGGGTTCAAGCAATTCTTATGCCTCAGCCTCCCAAGTAGCTGTGATTACAGGCATGCGTCACCACACCCAGCTAATTTTTTGTATTTTTAGTAGAGATGATTGACCAGGCTGGTCTCGAACTCCTGACCTCAAGTAATCCACCGGCCTCAGCTTCCCAAAGTGCTGGGATTAAAGGTGTGAGCCACTGCACCCAGTCCCTCCTTCCCTCTATAAGACTCTTGTATCTCATCTGGATAATCCCGAATAACTCCCCCATCTCAAGATTTTAAATTTGCAAATTTAATCACATTTGCAAAATTCCTTTTGTTATAAGGTAATATACCCATGGGTTCTAGGGAATGGAATGTGGACATCTTTGAAGCACTAATATTGGGCCTACTGGAAAGGTTGAAGAAAAGTTAGTGCAGGCAAGAACAGGTAGGTGAGGTCAAAGACTTTCCTTTTTTTTTTTTTTTTTTTTTTTTTTTTTTTTGAGATGGAGTCTGGCTCTGTCGCCCAGGCTGGAGTGCAGTGGCACGATCTCGGCTCACTGCAAGCTCTGCCTCTGGGTTCACGCCATTCTCCTGCCTCAGCCTCCCAAGTAGCTGGGACTACAGGCACCCGCCACCATGCCTGGCTAATTTTTTATATTTTTTAATAGAGACGAGGTTTCACCGTGTTAGCCAGGATGGTCTCGATCTCCTGACCTCGTGATCCGCCCAGCCTCAGCCTCCCAAAGTGCTGGGATTATAGGCGTGAGCCACCGTGCCCAGCCTTAAAGACATTCCTTTTTAATGACTAAACGCTTATCCATTACAAAGAATTATATTTGCAGTTTCATTCTTTAAGACTAACTGGATTGGCCTTTTCCATGATAAATAATATTGGGTTGCACTTTTCTACTCCTTTTGCTTTTAGACTGCTTTTGTAATGTTTTCTCTATTTTTCAACTTCTAATAAAGTGAAAACACTTGGAGAGGCTGACTGCAAGATGCATTAGTTCAGCTCTCTGTGTGAGAAAGATCTACAGAACCCAAAGATTTCTATCTGGGGCATGTATATATTGGCAAAAACACTGTCCAGCCTTGCATAGCTCTTTGCTTAAATTATTTTTTTTTTGAGACAGGGTCTCACTCTGCTGCCCAGGCTGGAGTGCAATGGTGCAACCTCAGCTCACTGCAACCTCCAACTCCCAGGTTTAAGTGATCCTCCTGCCTCAGCCTCCTGAGTAGCTGGGACCACAGGCGCCCACCACCATGCCCGGCTAATTTTTGCATTTTACTAGAGAGGGCCACCATGTTGGCCAGGCTGGTCTCAAACTTCTGACCTCAGGTGATCTGCTGACCTGGGCCTCCCAAAATTCTGGGATTAGAAGTGTGAGCCACTGCACCGGGCCCACCTTAACATTTTTTTTTTTTTTTTGAGACGGAGTTTCACTCTTGTTGCCCAGGCTGGAGTGCAATGGCGAGATCTCGGCTCACTGTAACCTCCACCTCTGGGTTCAAGCGATTCTCCTGCCTCAGCCTCCCAAGTAGCTGGGATTATAGGCGCCTGCCACCACACCTGGCTAATTTTTGTATTTTTAGTAGAGATGGGGTTTTGCCATGTTGGCCAGGCTGGTCTTGAACTCCTGACTTCAGGTGATCCGCTGACATCAGCCCCTCAAAGTTCTGGGATTACAAGTGTGAGCCACCACTCTCGGCCCATCTTAACCTTTTTTTTTTTTTTTTTTTTTTGAGACGGAGTCTTGCTCTGTTGCCCAGGCTGAAGTGCAGTGGCACAATCTCGGCTCACTGCAACCTCCACCTCCCAGGTTCAAGCAATCCTCCTACCTCAGCCCCCCTAGTAGCTGGGATTACAGGCATGCACCACCATGCCCAGCTAATTTTTGTATTTTTAGTAGAGACGGGGTTTGGCCATGTTGGCCAGGCTGATCTCAAACTCCTGACCTCAGGTCCTCCACCTGCCTCGGCCTCCCAAAGTGCTGGGATTATGGGTGTGAGCCACCACGCCATGCCATCTTAACCATTTTTAAGCGTACAGTTCAGTGGTAGTAAATGCGTTCACATGGTTCTGCAACCATCACCACCATCCATACACAGCACTCTTTTCATCCTGCAAAACTAAAACTCCATCCCCATTAAACACAAACTCCCCATTCTCCACTCCC
This sequence comes from Pan troglodytes, assembly GCF_028858775.2. Lineage (NCBI taxonomy): Eukaryota > Metazoa > Chordata > Mammalia > Primates > Hominidae > Pan > Pan troglodytes. Next base: position 126,696,412 of record NC_072408.2, read on the forward strand.
CCAAAGCCCTGGAAACCACCGTTCTACTTTCTGTCTCTGAAATTTTGACTACTCTAGATATCTCATATAAGTGGAATCATATAATATTTGTTCTTCTGTGACTGGTTTGTTTCCCTTAACACAAGTTCATCCATGTTGTAGCATGTGTCAGAATTTCCTTCCTTTTTAAGACTGAATAATAGTCTATTGTATGGATAGACCACATTTTGTTTATCCATTCATCTGTTTTGGGAAGGGGGTTGTTTGTTTGCTTTGAGAAAGGGTGTTGCTCTGTCACCCAGGCTGGAGTGCAGGGGTGTGATCAGGGCTCACTGCAAGCTCCAACTCTTGGGCTCAAGCAATTCTCCCACCTCAGCCTCCTGAGTAGCTGGAATGGCAGGCATGCACCACGGCATCATTTTGTTTGTTTGTTTGTTTGTTTTTTGTTTTTGAGACAAGGTCTCATTCTGTTGCCCAGGGTGGAGGGCAGTGGTGTGATCTTGGCTCACTGAAACCTCCACCTCCCAGGTTCAAGCAATTCTCATGCCTCAGCCTCCCAAGTAGCTGGGATTACAGGTGTGCACTACTATGCCCAGCTAATTTTTGTATTTTTAGTAGAGATGGGGGTTTCACCATGTTGGCGAGGCTGGTCTCAAGCTCCTGACCTCAGGTGATCCACCTGCCTCGGCCTCCCAAAGTGCTGGGATTACAGGCAAGAGCCACTGTGCCCGGCCCCCATTCATCTGTTGATGAGCACTTGGGTTTACTTCTACCTTTTGGCTATTGTGAATAATATGTACAAATATCTCTTTGAATCCCTGATTTCAATTATTTTGGATATATCTCCCGAAGTGGAATTGCTGGATCATAAGGAAATTCTATTTTGAGTTATTTAAGGAACCACCATTCTGTTTCCCACAGTAGCTGCATCATTTTACATTCCCAGCAATGCACCAGGGCTCCAATTTCTCTACATCCTCGTCAACACTTGTTGTTTTCTGTTTGGCAGTAGGCGTCCTAATGGGTGGGAAGTGGCATCTCCTTGCATAGTTCTTCGAAGCTGTCACATCAGCCCTTTACTTCCCACGTATTACATAAAGGGAGAATGCCAGCATATGCCCTCCATAGCCTTAATTCTGAACTCCTGACTTCCATTTCCTGGTCCACCCCGGGAGAACTGGACAGAAACTGAAGGAGTCGTGATGTTCTCCAAAATGAAGCACAAGGAAATAGGTTTAAGCCAGCTGATTCCCAAGCTAGGCTAGGAGACTTTACAGATGATCAAATTTCCAAATGTATGTGTGTGTGTGTCTGTGTGTGTGTGTGTGTGTGTATGTCTCTGTGTGTGTGTGTGTGTGTGTGTGACTGACATAGGATTTCAACAACTTATTTTGCAAAATAAGAATATTTTTAAAAATGTTTAATGTTATTTTATAATATTTTTGTTTTATAATATTTTATTCTGTTTTATTTAAAGACAGAGCCTCGCTATATTGTCCAGGCTGGAGTATGGTGGCTATCCACAGGAATAATCACAGCTCACTGCAGCCTTGAACCCCTGGGCAATCCTCCTGCCTCAGCCTCCCTAGTAGCTGGGACTACAGATGCATGTCACAGCACCTGGTTCTATTATTTTATTTTATTTAAAAATAATATGTATTTTAATATTTCTAAATGTTCAAATAATTTTAAAAGAGCATCTGTTATCATGACTTCATGAAAGCAATGAAATTAAAATGACAAAAAAACTGAGACTATATTATTCAGGATTCTCCAGAGATGCAGAGATGCAGAACTAATCAAAGATATATACATGCATACATACACACCTATTATACATACACACCCATATATACACACATACATATGCACACACACATACATACATATCCATATACGTACACACATATATACACACATACACATATATAATACACATATGTATACACACATGCACACACGCATACACACACCCACATATATACACACATACACATATGCACACATATATGCCCATATATAATACACACATATACACACATACACACATATACAGAAACACATATACACACGTATACACATGAATACACATATACATATGTATATACATACACACGTGTATACACACATATTTATACATACATATATACACAAATATACACATATATATATGCATACATGATATATACATACATATATACACATACATATATATACATACCAACATCTGTACATATATACACATACACACATATACACACATATATACATACACACATATATACACACACACAATATACATACACACCTATATACACACACACCTATATACACACACACACACATCTCTGAAGCTGGCAGACCTGGGTTTAACTTCTAGCTATGCCCCTTATTACCTGTGTGTAGGCAAATTATGTAACCTCTTTTTTGTCTCCATTTCGTCATCTATAAAATAAGATCATAACACCTACCTCCCTGGGCTGTTGTAAGAAATATGTTACATAATTTGCCTCCGACCTGGGTTTCTTCCAGGGGTCTTTATCTTAGAAAATGTCCATCTGGAAGTATACAAACCTGAAGCTAGGCAATGAAGCTGTAAAAGTTTTTCTGGGGAAGTGCTCTCTGAGCTGATATCAGAAGGAAAGGTGGGAGTTAACCAGGGAAAGAGTGGGAGAAAACATTCCAGGCAGAGGGAACAGCACATTCAAAGACCCAGCAGTGAAAAGGAGCCCTGACAGGAAGATGTTGGTCAAAAGGTACAAAGTTTCACTTGATAGGATGAATCAATTCAGGAGAGCTATTGTACTGCATAGTGACTCTAGTTAATAACAATGTACTGTGTGCTTGAAATTGGCTAAAAAATAGATGTTGGCTAGGCGTGGTGGCTCATGCCTGTAATCCTATCGCTTTGGGAGGCCGAGGGCAGGAGTTTGAGACCAGCCTGGTCCATCCTGGTGAAACCCCATCTCTACGAAAAATACAAAAATGAGCCAGGCATGGTGGTGGGCACCTGTAATCCCGGCTACTTGGGAGGCTGAGGCAGGAGAATCGCTTGAACCCGGGAGTTGGAGGTTGCAGTGAGCTGAGATCGTGCCACTGCACTCCAGCCTGGGTGACAGAGTGAGACTCTGCCTCAAAAAAAAAAAAAAAAAAAAGTAGATGTTAAATGTTCTCACTACAAATAAAGGTGAGGTGATGAATATGTTAATTAGTTTGATTTAATCATTTCACATGTATACGTACATCAAAACCTCATGTTGCACACTGTAAATGTACACAATGTGTATTTGTTGATTATACCTGAATAAAGGTGGAGGAGGAAGGGCAAGAGAGCCTTGAGTATCAAATTGAAAGAAAGCAGTGTCCCTAAAGCTCTGAACACAGTGAGGGATGAAGATGAGGGCTTAGTTGAATACTTTGGTTTTGAAATGCGTGTCCACTTCTAATGGCTGCTATCACAATTTTTCAGCAACGTGGTGGCTAAAAGCAAACAAAATTTATTCCCTCACAGTTCTAGAGGCTAGGAATATGAAATCACTATTGCTGGACTGAAATCAGTGCGTCAGCAGGGGATACACTCCCTCGGGAGCCTCTAGCGGGAGAATCTTTGCCTTTCCTCACTTAGCTTCTGGTAGCTGCCAGCATTCCTTGGCTTGTGGCTGTTTCACTCCAATCTTCAAGCCTAGCATCTTTAAGTCTCCCTCTGCTCTGTCTTCATGTCATCTTCTCTGTATGTTGTCCGATCTCCCTCTGCCTCCCTCTTAAAAGAATATATGTGACTGGGCGCGGTGGTTCACGCCTTTAATCCTGCACTTTGGAAGGATCACTTGAGCCCAGGAGTTTGAGACCAGCCTGAGCAACACAGTGAGACCTTGTCTACAAAAAAATCAAAAAATTAGCTGGGCTTGGTGGTGCATGCTGTGGTCCCAGCTACTTAGTAGGCTGAGGTGGGAGGATTGCTTGAGCCCAGAAGGTGGAGGCTGCAGTGAGCGACGATTGCACCACTGCACTCCTGCCTGGATGGCTGAGCAAGGCTCTGTCCCAAAAAAAGAAAAAAAAAATACTTGATAGAATCCAGAACAATCTCTCCATCTCAAGACCCTTTTATTTTTTGAGACAGTCTTGCTCGTTGCCCAGGCTGGAATGCAGTGGTGAGATCTCAGCTCATTGTAACCTCCGCCTCCCAGGTTCAAGTCATTCTCCTGCCTCAGCCTCCTAAATAGCTGGGATTACAGGCACCTGCCACCACGCCCAGCTAATTTTTGTATTTTTAAAAGACACAGGGTTTTGCCATGTTGGCTAGGATTGTCTTGAACTCCTTACCTTAGGTGAGCCACCCGCCTCGGCCTCCCAAAGTGTGGGGATTACAGGCATGAGCCACTGCACCTGGCCATCTCAAGATCCTTAATCACATCTTCAAAGCTTTTCCTTCCTTTTTTTTTGGAGATGGAGTCTGGCCTTGTCACCCAGTCTGGAGTGCAGTGGCATGATCAAGGTTCACTGCAACTTCCGCTTCCCGGGTTCAAGCCATTCTCCTGCCTCAGCCTCCTGAATAGGTGGGACTATAGGCGCGCACCACCACGCCCAGCTAATTTTTTGTATTTTTTAGTAGAGACGGGTTTCACCGTGTTGCCCAGATTGGTCTCGGACTCCTGAGCTCAGGTAATCCACCCGGCTTGGCCTCCCAGAGTGTTAGGATTATAGGCGTAAACCACCGCACCCGGCCATTCAAAGAGCCTTTTTCTAAATAAGGTAACATTTACAGGGATTAGAACATGGCCATCCTTTGAGGGACTATTCTGCAGCCTACCACAAAAAAATGCATTTTATAATCAAGGCCTGGCATACAGAGAGCATTGAATAAATATTGGCTACTAGTATCATTACCAATGTCAAAATCATTACTATCTAAGATATCTTGTTTGCCTTTTCACCTTAACTCCATGCAACTAGACTTGAGCAAAATTTTAGGGATTAGTCATCCGCTTTTTCATTTATTTACTTATTTTTGGGCAATATGTACATTTACATAGTTCAAACTCAAAAGGCACATCCAAAGAGAATATCTCCCTCCAGACTACCATTTCCTCTTCATGGAGGTATCAATGAACGACTTTTATATGATTCCTCCCAGAATTACATTCCATAGAAAAACCACATATTTGACCAGGCGCAGTGTCTCATGCCTGTAATCCCAGCACTTTGAGAGGCCAAGGAGGGAGGACTGCTTGAGTCTAGGAGTTTGAGACCAGCCTGGGCAATATACCAAGACCTCATCACTACTAAAAATAAAAAAAATTAGCCAGACGTGTTGGTTTTCGCCTATAATCCCAGCTACTCAGGAGGCTGAGGCAGGAGAATCGCTTGAACCTAAGAGGCAGAAGTTTCAGTGAGCCGAGATTGCACCATTGCACCCCAGCCTGAGTGACAAGAGCAAAACTCTGTCTCAAAAAAAATAAAATAAAATAACATGATGAAATCCTGTCTCTACTAAAAATACAAAAATTAGCCAGGCATGGTGGCGTGTGCCTGTAGACCCAGCTACTCAGCAGGCTGAGGTGGAGGAGGATCACTTGAGCCAAGAGTTGGAGTCTGCAGTAAGCTATGATCATGCCATTGCACTTCAACCTGGGCGACAGAGTGAGACCCTGACTAAAAAAAAAAAAAAAAAAAAAAAATATATATATATATATATATATATATATATATATATATGGCAACTCTATTACTACATAAAGAGCTTCTAGCTTTCTTCCTGCTTTATTTCCTTCTTTTTTTGGGGGGTGCGGGGGGGTCAGAGTCTCTCTCTGTCACCCAGGCTGGAGAGCAGAGGCATGATCATGGCTCACTGCGACTTCCTGAGCTCAGGCAATCCACCCACCTTAGCCTCCTGAGTAGCTGGGACTTCAGGCACCTGCCACCACAACCAAATAATTTTTGTGTTTTTTTGTAGAGGTGTGGTCTTGCTATGTTACCCAGGCTAGTCTTGAACCCCTGGGCTCAAGCGATCCTCCTGCCTCAGCCTCTGATAGTGCTACAATTTATTTATCTTTTATAGCTGCATAGTATTCCATGGAATGGTTGTATCAAACTTTATTTAATCAGCCTAAAAATGATGGACATTTAGGTTGTCTCTAATGTATCGCTACATCAAACAATGCTGCAAAGAGTGACTTTTATGTATGTTTCACACGTGCAAGTTTATCTGTATGATTTTTTTATTATACTTTAAGTTTTAGGGTACATGTGCACAATGTGCAGGTTAGTTACATATGTATACATGTGCCATGTTGGTGTGCTGCACCCATTAACTCATCATTTAGCATTAGGTGTATCTCCTAATGCTATCCCTCCCCCCTCCCCCCCACCCCACAACAGGCCCCGGTGTGTGATGTTCCCCTTCCTGTGTCCATGTGTTCTCATTGTTCAATTCCCACCAATGAGTGAGAACATGTGGTGTTTGGTTTTTTGTCCTTGCGATAGTTTGCTGAGAATGATGGTTTCCAGCTTCATCCATGTCCCTACAAAAGACATGAACTCTTATGACATGAACTCATCATTTTTTATGGCTGCATAGTATTCCATGGTGTATATGTGCCACATTTTCTTAATCCAGTCTATCATTGTTGAACATTTGGGTTGGTTCCAACTCTTTGCTATTGTGAATAGTGCCGCAATAAACATACGTGTGCATGTGTCTTTATAGCAGCATGATTTATAATCCTTTGGGTATATACCCAGTAATAGGATGGCTGGGTTGAATGGTATTTAAAAAGTCAGGAAACAACAGGTGCTGGAGAGGATGCAGAGAAATAGGAACACTTTTACACTGTTGGTGGGACTGTAAACTAGTTCAACCATTGTGGAAGTCAGTGTGGCGATTCCTCAGGGATCTAGAACTAGAAATACCATTAGACCCTGTATGATAAATTTTTAAGTGCAATTTCGCTGGGTCAGATGTTCTCTTCAGCATAGTTTGGTAGATGAAAATGCCCTCCAGAGGGGCAGTACTAGTTTATAGCCCTACTAGAGTTGTACAAAGCTGCCTTTTATTCATCTTTACTGATGCAGCATGTTATTTAAATGTGTTGTCTATGCTATGTGATAGATGAAAAAAATGCTATCTCAGTATAGTTTTAGTTGAGCATCTTTTCATGTATTTAAAAGCCATTTGTATTTCTTTTCTCTTTGTTTTTGATTGTTTTGATTGTTTGTTTGTTTTTCAAGACAGGGTCTCAGTCTGTCACCCAGGCAGGAATGCAGTGGCACCATCTCAGTTTACTGCAGCCTCAACTTCCCATGCTCAGGTGATCCTCATGCCTCAGCCTCCCGAGTAGCTTGAACTACCAGCACGCACCATCATGGCCGGCTAAATTTTGTACTTTTTGTAGAGATGGAGTTTCACCATATTGCCCAGGCTGGTCTCAAACTCCTGGCTCAAGCGATCTGCCCACCTTGGTGTATTTTGATTATAGGCTTTTACATCCAACTGCAAGTTAGCTAATAAAATGTCAGGAGCAGCTTTCTTAGCCAAGAACAAATATCAGAGGGCATAGCTTTATTAATATTTTTTTCTTTTTTTTTTTTTTTAGATGGAGTCTTACTTGTTGCCCAGGCTGGAGAGCAGCGGCGCGATCTCGGCTCACTGCAACCTCCACTACCCAGGTTCAAGTGATTCTCCTGCCTCAGCCTCCCAAGTAGCTGGGATTACAGACACATGGCACCACACCTGGCTAATTTTTGTTTTTTGTTTGTTTTTTTGTTTGTTTGTTTGTTTGTTTTGAGACGGAGTCTCTCTCTGTCGCCCAGGCTGGAGTGCAGTGGCACGATCTTGGCTCACTGCAAGCTCCGCCTCCCAGGTTCACGCCCATTCTCCTGCCTCAGCCTCCTGAGTAGCTGGGACTACAGGTGCCGGCCTAATTTTTTGTATTTTTAATAGAGATGGGGTTTCACCATGTTGGCCAGGATAGTCTCGATCTCCTGACCTCGTGATCCGCCCGCCTCAGCCTCCCAAAGTGCTGGGATTACAGGCGTGAGCCACCGCGCCGGGCCTGTATTTTTTTTTCAGTAGAGACGGAGTTTCACCATGTTGGCCAGCTATTTATTTATTTTTATTGTGGTAAAATATACACAGCATAATTTTTTCATTTAACTATTCTTTATTTTTTTACTTTTATTTTTGAGACGGAGTCTCGCTCTGTCACCCAGGCTGGAGTGCAGTGGCGCGACCTCGGCTCACTGCAACCTCCGCCTCCCGGGTTCAAGCGATTCTCCTGCCTCAGCCTCCCGAGTGGCTGGGATTACAGGCAACCGCCACCACACCCAGCTAATTTTTGTATTTTTTGTATAGACATTAGTTTTGCCAGGCTGGTCTGGAACTCTGACTTCAGATGATCTGCCAGCCTCGGCCTCCCAAAGTGCTGGGATTACAGGCATGAGCCACTGTGCCTGGCCTATTTAACTATTCTTTAGCATACAGTTCAGTAGCATTAAGTACATTCATAACGTGCAATGAATCATGATCACTGCCTATTTTCAGAACTTTGTCATCATCCCAAACAAACTCTGTACCTATTAAACTACATCTTTTCATTTTCCCTCGGCAACATCCATTCTGCTTTCTGTTTTTTGTTGTTGTTGTTGTTGTTTTTGTTTGTTTTTTAAACTGAGTCTCCCTCTCACTCTGTCACCCAGGATGGAGTGCAATGTCACAATCTTGGCTCACTGCAACCTGTAACTCCCTGGGTTCAAGTGATTCTCCTGCCTCAGCCTCCCAAGTAGCTGGGATTATAGGTGTGCACCAGCACCCCCTGGCTAATTTTTGTATTTTTAGTAGAGACGGGGTTTCACCATGTTGGCCAGGCTGGTCTCGAACTCCTGACCTCAAGTGATCTGCCCGCCTCGGCCGCCCAAAGTGCTGAGATTACAGTCGTGAGCCACTGCACCCAGCCTCTGCTTTCTTAACCTCTATTCTACTTTCTGTATCTATGAATTTGCCCATTTTAGGTACCTCATATAAGTGGAATGATATCATACAGCAGCCCTTCGTGCCTGGCTGATTTCGCTTAGCATGTTTTCAAGGTTCATCCATGTTGTAACATGTATTAGGACTTCATTCCATGTATGACTGAATATTCCATTGCATGTATATGCCACATGTTGTTTATCCATTCATCTGTTCATAAACACGTGGGTTGCTTCTGTTTTCTGAAAGAATGTTGGTGTACAAATATCTGAGTCCCTGCTTTCCATTCTTTGGGGTATATTTACATACGTAGGAGTGGATCATACATCACTTCTGTTTCACTTTTTGAAGAACCACCAAACTGTTTCTCAAAGTGGCTGCACCATTTGAAATTCCCACCAGTAACGAATCAGGGCTTCAAATTCTCCACATTCTAACCAACACTTAAATTATTTTCCATTTTATATATATATAAAACAATAAATATAAATAATATATAATATAATTACATTATATAATAATATATTATACATTATATATCTTATATATTATAAATAATATATATTTTTCCATTTAATATCTATATTATATTATATATAATAGCCATCCTAATAGGGATGAAGTGGCATTTCCTTGTGTCTTTTTAATTTCCTTGTTTAGCAATGTAAATTTTTCCTATGGAATGCAAGCAATTTTCTAGATCACATTCATTCCACACTACCTAATGAGCACCTGTACTTCTCTTCCAAATAGCCTTTTTAGAGTCCTGCCCTGGAAATTACTTCCGTTAGTTGCTTCCTTATCTTTAAACCATCTAAAGCACCATTGCTTGGTTTAGCATTTTACCTCCTCGAAGCAGAAGCGCTATCTAGTGGCCCAATAGAGTAGCTGCAGGGGCAGCCCCCATTTTCACTAGTGCCTGTCTTAGTAACAAGGTCCTTGATATGCTTTATCTGGTGCTGCTGATCTGGCAGTGCCATGAAAGTCAAGATCCAAGTCTGACTCAGAGAGGGATGTCTCTACAAAGATGAGATAGATGGGCTTTCGCCCCAAATGACAATGTCTTCTCTGGCCTTAATTGCACCATTCCTAAAACAGGGATGATAGAAATACAGTTGACATTGTAAAAGCAACTGTTTAAATATTATGTCCAAAAAACCCCCGATTTATTATTTTTCCAGTCTCTTCCTTCAACCATTCTCTATGGAACCTTCCTTTTCCACCCTTAAGAGACATCCCTAGCAAACCCCGTGGCTTTCATGTCCTCAACTTTCCCAAAGTCCCCCCACCCCACCCCCTTTATTTGAGATACGATCTTGCTCTGTTGCCCAAGTTGGAATGCAGCAGTGTGATCACAGCTCACTGCAGCCTCGACCTCCCAAAGCTCAAACAATTCTCTCCTCTCAGCCTCCCGAGTAGCTGGGACTACAGGCACATGCCACCACTCCTAGCTAATTTTTAAATATTTTTTGTAGAGGTGGGATCTCCCTTTGTTATCCAGGCTGATCTAGAACTCCTGGGCTCAAGCGATCCTCCTGCCTCGGCCTCCCAAAGTGCTGGGATTACAGGCATGAGCCACTGCCCCAGCCCCAAAGGCTCTGATAGTGTGTCTGATGCATCATCTCCTACTCCCCTCCCCGATAAGCCCAGCTTTGGAGTGGGGGGAAAGAATGATCTGTGGGGAGTGGTCTGCTCTCACATGCTGCCCCACCCTCCTTCGTTCAAAGCTCCTCTGATGCTTGGGGCAGAGACTAGAAATAAAGGAAAAGGGCCACACCTTGTACAATTTTCTGACATAGGAAATGGACTCTTGCTTGGACTTTTCCAATTACCCTTCTCTCAGCTAAGCTCCAGGGAGTCCACTTAATTCATTCTTGTCCCACCCAACATCAGGAGTTCAAGCTGCCTCATTTCGCCTCCTCTCTCTGTCTCTCTACCCCTGTACCCCAACCATCTGCCTCCCGTTTTTCTCCCTTTCCTCAGAGATTACACGTATAAGAAAAAGGAGTATCACTCTTAGAAAAGGAGATCACAGCCCGGGAAGGCTGAGGCAGGAGGATTGCTTGAGTCCAGGAGTTGGAGACCAGCCTGTGCAACAAAGTGAGACCATCTACCCGACCCCACCTTCTCTACAAAAAAATTAAGAATTAGCCAGGTGGGGTGGCGTGCACTTGTAGACCAGGCATTCCAAATGATAGCCCAATATAAGATGAATGCACATACACAGAAAATCAATAGCTTTCCATTACACTAGTAACAACCACTGAGCTAATGTTAAAGAGAAATTATTCTCCTCCAGTAACAACAAACTATCCAGTTCCTAGAAATCAACACAATAAGAAAAGGGCAAGGGGCTCATAAAGAAAACCGCAAAGTTTGACTACAGACTTACAAACAAGGCCTGAGTAAGAAAAGACAGGGATGATCTGTTCCTAAATAAGAAGTGCCAATGTTGTAAGAATTCCTTTTCTTCCCAATTTAACATAAAAAGGAAAAGCAGAATAAATAAATGGTGGTCTATCCATACAGTGCAGTTCTACTCAACATTAAGAAGGTATGTGCGGCCAGGCACGGTGGCTCATGCCTGTAATCCTAGCACTTTGGGAAGCCAAGGCAGGCGGATCACCCGAGATTAGGAGTTCGAGACCAGCCTGGCCAACATGGTGAAGCCCCATCTCTACTAAAAATACAAAAATTAGCCGGGCGTGGTGGTGCACGCCTGTAATCCCAGCTACTCAGGAGGCTGAGGCAGAAGAATCACATAAACCCTGGAGGTGCAGATTGCAGTGAGCTGAGATCGTGCCACTGCACTCCAGCCTGGGTGACAGAGTGAGACTCTGTCTCAAAAAAAAAAAAAAAAAAAAGAAGGTATGTACTATTTATTGATACAAACAATACAATAAATGAAAATAAATGAATCTCAAAACCATTAGGCTGAGTGAAAGAAGCCAGATTCAGAAGAGAGCACAAAACTGAAGGCAGTGGCTCATGCTTGTAATCCCACCACTTTGGGAGGCCAAGGTAGGAGGATTGCTTGAGCCCAGGAGTTTGAGACTAGCATAAGCAATATTGTGAGACCCCGTATCTACAAAAAATAAAATAAAAATTAGCTGGGCATGGTGGCATGCACTTGTAGTCCCAGCCACTCAGGAGGCTGAGATAGGAGGATCCCTTGGGCCTGGGAGGTTGAGGTTGCAGTAAGCTATGATCACACCACTGCACTCCAGCCTGGGTACCAAAGCGAGACTCTGTCTCAAAAAAACAACAGCAACAAACAACAAAAGAATACATGCTGTATGATTGCATTTATATAAAATTCTAGAGAGGGGAAAAAATGACGGCAGCTAGAGTTGGGGATGAAGGTAAGGATTAATTGCAAAAGGATCTCCGGGGGTCTAACAAGAATGTTCTATAGCTTAATTGCATTGGCGGTGACATGGTGTATACATTTGTCAAAACTCATCTAAATATAGCCCTAAAATGGTGCATTTTATTGTATGTAAATTATGGCTCAATAAAGTGGGAAAAAATAAAACGTAATTCAAATTGAAATGTGGGCAGGCATAGTCGCTCATGCCTGTAATCCCAGCACTTTGGGAGGCTGAGGTGGGCAGGTCACCTGGGGTCAGGAGTTCGAGACCAGCCTGGCCAACATGGTGAAACCTCATCTCTACTAAAAATACAAACATTACTTGGGCATGATGGCTCATGCCTGTAGTCCCAGCTACTCAGGAGGTGGAGGCATGAGAATCGCTTGAACCCGGGAGCTGGAGGTTACAGTGAGCCAAGATCGTACCACTGCACTCCAGCCTGGGCAACAGAGTGAGACTCTATCTCAATTAAAAAAAAAAATGGCCAGGCTCAGTGGCTCAAGCCTGTAATCCCAGCACTTAGGGAGGCCCAGGCGGGCAGAGCATGAGGTCAGGAGTTCAAGACCAGCCTGACCAACATGATGAAACCCCGTCTCTGCTAAAAATACAAAAATTAGCCAGGCATGGTGGTGTGAGCGTACAATCCCAGCTACGCAGGAGGCTGAGGCAGGAGAATTGCTTGAAGGAGGCAGAGGGTGCAGTGAGCTGAGATCATGCCACTGCACTCCAGCCTGGGTGACAGAGCAAGACTCCATCTCAAAAAAAAAGAAAAGAAAAGAAAAGAAAAAATTGAAATGCAATTCAAAAAAAAAATTCCAGGCTGGACGTGGTGGCTCATGTCTGTAATCCTAGCACTTTGGGAGGCCAAGGTGGGTGGATCACTTGAGGTCAGGAGTTCATGGCCAGCCTGGCCAACATGATGAAACCCTATCTCTGCTAAAAAATACAAAAACTAGCCAGGTGTGGTGGTCCGTGCCTGTAGTCCAAGCTACTTGGGTGGCTGAGGTGGGAGAATCACTTGAGCCTGAGAGGCAGAGAGAGTGAATGGAGATAGCACCATTGCACTCCAACCTGGGCGATAGAGCAAGATTCTGTCTCAAAAACAAAAATAAAAAGAATTCCAACTTCAGGGTTTCAGGGAGAGGTATGGCAGAGACAAGAGAACTGAAAATGAAATTCTTCAGGAAGAATAAATGCATGAGAACAGACAAGAAAAACACCGTGAGCCCAGACAGTCCATTGACAATTCTGCAGCCCAAGTAGGCAGCCACTCTGGCCACCCTAGGAATGAGATGCCTTTGGTCCTCACTTCTGCCAGGTGCCCTCCAACTCAAAGAAAAGCTTCTAGCTCACGCTTGTAATCCCAGCACTTTGGGAGGCTGAGGAGAGTGGATGACCTGAGGTCAGGAGTTCGAGACCAGCCTGGCCAACATGGCAAAACCTCGTCTCTACTAAAAATACAAAATTAGCCGGGCATGGTGGCTTACTCTTGTAATCCCAGTTACTCAGGAGGCTGAGGTGGGAGAATCACTTGAACCCCGGCGGCAGAGGTTGCAATGAACCAAGATCACGCCACTGCACTCTAGCCTGGGTGACAGAGTGAGACCCTGTCTCAAAAAAACAAAAACAAAAACAGAAAAAAATAAAAGTAAAAAAAACATACATCCCTAAGTTGTTTTTCAAAAACCCAGACCCCTACCAAATGGCATCCAGGGGCGCACAGACCTCAGATGAGGGGAGACTGATGACCGACCTCTGACCACCATTCTTTGTTCTAAATTTGTTCCTGAAGGGCCTGGAGGAAGCCAGGAGCTAACGTTCTTTTCTGCTGACCCCAAATTTTTAAACAAAGCTTCTCTTCCTTAACCAACTGCAAATCAGAAAATCTTTGAATCCACCTATAACCTGGGGGCCCCACTTCAATGTATCCTGCCTTTTTAGGCCAAAAACCAAGTTGTACCCTCCATGTATTGATTTACAATTTTGCCTATAACTCTGCTTCCTTAAAATTTACCCCTGCTTTTAAAAACCATCAGGGAGGTCAGGACGTAAGCATTAGCTGCCCAATTCTCCTTGCCTGGCACCCTGCATATAAATACCTTCCCTTCTCCTGCTGCAAACCTCCATGTGGATATCTGGCCTTACCGTGCCAGGCGAGCAGAACTCAGTTCGGTTTAACACCTTCCCTCCCCCAATACACAGGCTGGGATGCAGGATGGGATAGAGTGAGGCTGTGGATAGCGAAGTAGTTTGGTTACTTTTTTTTTTTTCTGAGACCGAGTCTCACTCTGTAGCCCAGGCTGGTGTGCAATGGCTCAATCTTGGCTCACTGTAACCTCCACCTCCTGGGTTCAAGCGATTCTCCTGCCTAGCATCTCAAGTAGCTGGGATTACAGGCGCATGCCACCACACCCAGCTAATTTTTTTGTATTTTTAGAAGAGACGGGGTTTCGCCATGTTGGCCAGGCTGGTCTTGAACTCCTGACCTCAAGTGATCTGCCCGCCTCGGCCTCCCAAAGTGCTAGAATTATAGGCATGAGCCACCATGCCCAGCCTATTTGGTTACTTCTTAATAGAAGAGGGGACTCCAGTTATTTTCTTCTTTCTTTGGAACATGGAGTCCATGAAGCTTTTTTATCAGCTTTTGAGCCCTGGCTGCCTCCTCCAGAGTTGTTCTGTGACAAAAGGCAAGAAAAAGGATCAAACTCCTTTGGCATGCACCTTATATCATGGAGGTCTTCAAGAATATATTATTTCATGGCATAAAAACATGGACCGGCTGCAGTGGCTCACACCTGTAATCCCAGTGCTTTGGGGGGCCCAGGCGGGAGGATCACTTGAGCCAGGGAGTTTGAGACCAGCTTTAGCAACATAGCAAGACCCTATCTCTACAAAAAAAAAAAAAAAATTTTTTTTTAATTAGCTAGGCCTAGTGGTACACACCTGTAGTCTCAGGTATTCATGAGGCTGAGTCGGGAGGATCGCATGCGCATGAACCCAGGAGTTTAAGGCTGCAGTGAGCTATGATCATGCCACTGCACTCCAGCCTGGGTGACACAGCGAGACCTTGTCTGTAAAACAAAAACAAAGTTAAATAGGCCAGGCGTGGTGGTTCATGCCTGTGATCTCAGCACTTTGGGAGGCCAAGGCAGGTCGATCACCTGAGGTCAGGAGTTCGAGAACAGCCTGGCCAACGCGGTGAAACCCCATCTCTACCAAAAATTTGCCGGGCATGCTGGTGGGTGTCTGTAATCCCAGCTACTCGGGGAGCTGAGGCAGGAGAATCGCTTGAACCTTGGAGGGGGAGGTTGCAGTGAGCCGAGATCGCACCATTGCACTCCAGCCTGGGCAACAGGGTGAGATCCTGTCTCAAAAAAAAAAGGCAAAATAAATTCTAAAAATGTAAAAGCAGAAATGTGCGAACCTTAGATGGTAGGGCAGATTCTAGCACATGCTAAACAGGAAATAAGAGAACAGCAATGAATCAATTTTGCGAACTCCCACAGTTTGCTGTTACCTAAGATGAAACTCCTGAAAAGGGAGAACAATGGGTTGATGCATCAACGTACATTGTGTTCACAGCAGATAAAAGCAAGACAGGACCTTAATGTGACCAATTTCTCTGGGCATAAAGATTTTCCACAACCATTAGGCATTTCTCTTTCAACTGGCGTGCTTGGTAGTGTATTTTTAGAATCAAATTTCTCCTTCAGGGGTGGTGTGGTTTGAAGATGATTGCCCTTCCAAGGCAGTTTTCTCTCTGTTCCCCATTAGCAGGGTCTAAAAAAACAGCCTTTGAAAATCCAGGTTTTGTGCCTTCAAGAACACAGTTTCCAGCTCCCTTTCCTTTGCCAAGTAAAAACTAATTCTAGCACTAACAAAAGGGTAATTCACCTAAGATTCTCCACCAGTTTTTCACTCTGTGTAACTAAGCTTCTTCAAGGAACAAGAAATCATTAAGACTGAACATTTTTTGGAAATATTTATGGCAGCCAATCAATGACAGAAATTGGGGTCTATCCATCATAAAATAATGTATGGAGAGAGTCTTGTGTTTTCTAAGCTACTAAAGTGTCTCTCTATTCACTGATACTAGTCAATAAAACAAGAACAACCCTATAAGCTGCTCCGAATGCCTGCTGAAAATTAAATGGACATATCACTCAGGTCTGTCTGTTTGTCGTTGTTTTTAGACAGGGCCTCATCCTGTTTCCCAGGCTGGAGTGCAGTGGCATGATCATAGCTAACTGTAACCTCGAGCTTCTAGGCTCAAGCCATCCTCCCACCTCAGCCTCTTGAGTAGCTGGGACTACAGGTGCACACCACCATGCCTGGCTAATTTTTAATTTTTTTAAGAGATGGGTCTTGCTATGTTGCCCCGGCTGGTCTTGAACTCCTGAGATCAAGCACTTCTCCCACCTCAGCCTCCCAAAGTGCTGGGATTACAGGCATGAGCCACCACTCCCAGCCAGATCTATCTGTATTCATTATCTATTGCTATATAACCATACTGCCAAAACTTAGCAGCATAAAACGACCTGCATTTATTATCTCATAGCTTCTGTGAGTCTGGAGTCCAGGCACAGCCTAGGTAGGTGCTCTGCAAAGCTGCAATCAAAGTCCCAGCCAGGGCAGTGGAATCTCATACCAAGGTCTGACTGGGGAAGAATCTGCTTTTAAGCTCACATGATTGCCGCCAACATTCAGTTCCTTGAAAGCTGTAGCTGTAGCTTCTTACTCACTGTCAGTGGAGGCCACTCCCAGTTTCCCTTGCCCCGTGGCCCTGTCCACAGAGCAGCTCACAAGATGGCAGCTTGCAAGGGAGAGAGTCTCTCAGCAAGACACACACGACAATCTTATGTAACGTGATAACCCATCATCTTTGCCATAGTCACCTGGTTAGAAGCAAATCACAGGTCCTGCCCACACTCAAGGCAAAGGGATCACACAGGATATGAACACCAGGAGATGAAGATCATGGGGACCACCTTGGCCACCTTACAGTCTGTCCTCTGCACTGTCCAAACTGGTTGCTAACATCACTTTAGCTTAAACATCAAGATCTCCATCCCATGGCTGACCATCCTCTGCCGTGAATCCTTTAATTCCAGTATAGCATTTACCCCAAATTGAGGATGATCTTGGATGATGGTATTTTCTTATCTGCTCCCTCTTTCTCCTTCCATTGTCTACCTCCCCTCCAAATACCAGGAATCCACACTGCTGCTCTGGTGGGCACAGCTCCCTGAGCATTGCTTGGATGCTTCCCAGTGGAGGTGCGTCCATCTCTAGAAATGTAACTGTGTACATGGAGGTCCCCACCATTGCCACTGTCATCACCATTACAGTTCATTAGCACCATGGGCCAAAGCACAGTGTCAGACATGGACTGTGACACAAAGAATAATGAGGCATGGTACTCAAGATGTATACAATCCAGATGAAAACTGCTTTAAGTCTTACCCAAGGGAGAACTGTCAACCTAAAGGGCACAGTGGACAGCTCTTAAAGTTATAAATAATCCGCATATGTCATTTGTGTAATAACAAATTTTTTTTTTATAAATTACTTGCAACTGAGAGCATAAGCTAAGAGCTGAGAGTCAACGTCCCTTACCCTACCTTCTGAAACAGAATCCAAAATATCCTGTGTGGGCCCAGTGCAGTGGCTCACGCCTGTAATCCTAGCACTTTGGGAGGCGGAGGTGGGCAGATAGCCTGAGGTCGGGAGTTCAAGACCAGCCTGGCCAACATGGTGAAACCCCGTCTCTACTAAAAATACAAAAATTAGCCGGGCATGGTGGTGCAAGCCTGTAGTCCCAGCTACTCAGGAGGCTGAGGCTGGAGAATCACTTGAGCCCAGGAGGTGGAGGTTGCAGTGAGCCGAGATCGTGCCACTGCACTCTAACCTGGGCAACAGATAGAGACTCATCTCAAAAAAAAAAAAATCCTGTGTGAAACCCCCCTCCCTCCCTCCCTCATCTTCTCAGTCCTCATCTTCTCAGCCATAAACTTTAGGCGATATTGATCCAACTCCTCCTCCAGGGGTGGGCCTGTATCCAGCATCAGCCAATCAACTTATCCCGTACATTTTCCCTATGATGATTGGTTCACAATTGAAGAAGAAACCCAACCAAAGTCAACGATAGGTAAGGAGATGCTTACTGTGGTCTTTGGGAAAGAAAAGTCTTCTCTCTCTTGAGGAAGATTTCAGAAGAGGTTCTTCTCTTACACCACTGCTATCCAATAGAAATATAATGTGAGCTTCATATTCAGATTTCAATTTTCTATTGGCTGCAGCTTAAAAAGGAAAAGGTGAAATTAATTTTAATAATATATTTTATTTAATCCAATATAACCAAAATATTATCATTTCAGTGTGTCAATAGTAGAAAAAAATCAATATTTTACATTCTTTTTTTTTCATAGTGAGTCTTTGAAATCTGACATGTGTATTTTATACCTTCAGCACATCTCAAATCAGACCTAAACAGATTTCTCAAGAGCCACGTGTGACTAGTGGCTACTGTGAAGCTCTGGACAGTAAAATATAAGGATATGAAACTTGATCTGCTTTACTCATAGCACAAGTAGGTGGAAAAGGAGGACTTTAGGATGAAACTGACCACAACTAATAGGAAAAAAAAAGAACTGGGTCCTCACTGACATCATTGGAGTCATTGGCTCAAGCTTCACTTGAAATCAGCATGACCTCAGAAACTCAGTTATGCGAGCCAATAAGCTCAATTTACTGTTTAAATGTATTCAAGTTGAAATTCCTATCACTTCCAACAAAAGAATCTCAATGGACACAGAGAGTGATCAATGATATAAAGCAATTTATTATGTGCCAAAACTGAAGAATGGACAGTAAGCATCAAGTGTGCAGAGAAAGGATAAATCAACTTGAGACTAGCCTGGGCAACATAGCGAGGTCCTATCTCTATTTTTAAAAAAATTGTAGCAGGGTTTCTCAACCTTAGCACTTTTGACATTTTCAGCTGCATAATTCTTTCTTGTGGTGCTGTCCTGCACATTGTGGGATGCTTAGCAACATCCCTGGCCTCCACCCACTAGATGCCAGCAATACCCTTTACCTCTGGTTCTGACAACCAAAGGGGTCTTCAAATATTTCCAGTTGTCCCCAGTTGAAAGCCACTGGGCTAGAGGTGGTATTTGTAATAAATCTGGAAGACTTGTTGGGATGTACTTAGAGATAATGATGTAAATAAAGGTACCAGGGAAAGAGAACAAAAGGCTCATGAGGAAATCAATCATCATCACTACTAAGTCTCAGCTATGGTTGCCAACAGCAATTAGAACATTAAATCTTATCTAGAAGCTCATTTTTCAAATTTTTTTTAGAGATGGGGTCTCACTTTGTTGTACAGGCTTGTCGCAAACTCCTGGCCTCAATCCTTCTGTTTAGCTTCCCAAAAGGCTGGGATCACAGGCTCAGCCACTACACCTGGCCTAAAAATATATATATATATTTTAATTCTTATCATACACTGTTGGTAGAAACTGAAATCGGCACAAACCTTTTTGGAGAGGAATTTGGCAACATCTATGAAAATAAGAAATGTTTTAACCTTTTGTCCCAACAATTCTTCCTCTAGAAATTTGCCTTACAGTAAAAAACTTTTCCTAACATCATAATAATAACTGGGCCAAGATCATGCCACTGTACTCCAGCCTGGGCAACAGAGCAAGACTCTATCTCAATAAATAAATAAATAAATAATGACTCTGTGTGTACAAAGAAAAATATCTAAGATACATATGCCAAGGTATCTTATGGGATGTACAGTGCCATCCCATACAAATAAGATAAAGATCTATTGACATATGCTTGGGAAAAGTTAGGGAAATACATATAAAATGTATCAGTGGTTATCTTGGGTGAAATGCATACTGTGGTATGGGAAAGAAATGAGGATTACACTCTATCCATTATATACAAAATGTAAAAATAAGTAATTCAAAATCTAAGCCATTGAAACTCTATTTTGAGCCTTAAAGGAATGTGATTATGGGGACTGAGTCATGTGATAGGCAGCTGTAACCTAGACAGCTGTAACCTTTGTTTCTCTGATTATAAATTAGCCATCTTCTTTTTTTGTTTTTGTTTTTGTTTTTTTTAGTTTTTTTCCTTTTTTTTTTTTTTTTTTTGAGACAGTCTCGCTTTGTCACCCAGGCTGGAGTGCAGTAGCATGATCTCAGCTCACTGCAAGCTCCGCCTCCCAGGTTCACGCCATTCTCCTGCCTCAGCCTCCTGAGTAGCTGGGACTGCAGGCGCCTGCCACCATGCCCAGCTAATTTTTTGTATTTTTTAGTAGAGACAGGGTTTCACCGTGTTAGCCAGGATGGTCTGGATCTCCAAACCTCGTGATCCACCCGCCTTGGCCTCCCAAAGTGCTGGGATTACAGGCATGAGCCACTGGGCCCGGCCTTTTTGTTTTGTTTTTGAGACGGAATCTCACTCTGTCACCAGGCTGGAGTGCAGTGATGCAATCTCAGCTCACTGCAACCTCTGCCTCATGGATTCAAGTGATTCTCCTGCCTCAGCCTCCCAAGTAGCTGGGACTACAGGCGCACACCACCACATCCAGCTAACTTTTGTAGAGATGGGGTTTTACCATGTTGGCCAGGATGGTCTTGATCTCCTGACCTTGTGATCTGCCCACCTCAGCCTCCCAAAGTGCTGGGATTACAGGTGTGAACCACCGCGCCCCGGTGCCTAGCCAGATTAGCCATCTTCCTAAACTATGTTGTTTGTAAAATGTTGCAAATGACTAAAGGGCACCAGAGAAGACCCCTTGCCTCTTTACTGTTGATTTTCATTATAGATTAACTTCCTGCTTACCTTTCTCACACAAAGATTTCATAGCTATCACATTGTCTTAAGATGGAATGCTAAATATACTCTTTTAAATTGGAAAGGAAATGCAAGCCAGCTGTAAAGAAAAGAAAACAAGCCTTAAGGAAAAGAAAACAAACTGTAACTAATTAAATTGTTGTAACTCATAAACCAGGCTTATGTAGAAAATGTTACCATTCTACTAGACTCTGTTTTCTGCTTATAACCAAGAACTTAACTTTCAACTTCCGAACTCTCACCTCATTTCTCTGGAGTCTGTGTCTCCCAGATTGGCTATTCCCAGCTCTTCGCTTGAATAAACTCTTTAAGACTAGATTCTGATGCTTCCAATTATTTCAGTTTGGCATCAAAAATTATTCCCCACTCAAGACCCTGGCACTGACTTCTGCAGAACAGGACCTATTTGTTAGGTAAAAACTTTGGGCGGGGTGCATTGGCTCACACTTGTAATCCCAACACTGAGAGATGCAGAAGCAAAACGATAGCTTGAGCCCAGGAGTTTGAGTCCAGCCTGGACAACATAGCAAGACCCCATTCTCCACAGAAATGAGCGAGACCATCCTGGTCTCGCACAGGAGAGCGAGACCATCCTGGTCTCGCACAGGAGAGCGAGACCATCCTGGTCTCGCACAGGAGAGCGAGACCATCCTGGTCTCGCACAGGAGAGCGAGACCATCCTGGTCTCGCACAGGAGAGCGAGACCATCCTGGTCTCGCACAGGAGAGTGAGACCATCCTGGCTAACATGGTGAAACCCTGTCTCTACTAAAAAATACAAAAAATTAGCTGGGTGTGGTGGCGGGTGCCTGTAGTCCCATCTACTTGGGAGGCTGAGGCAGGAGAATGGCATGAACCTGGGAGGCGGAGCTTGCAGTGAGCCAGGATAGCGCCACTGCACTCCAGCCTGGGCGACAGTGCGAGACTCCACCCCCCACAAAAAACAAAACAAAACAAAACAAAACAAGGGCTCACTATGTTGCCTAGCCTTGTCTCAAACTTCTTGACTCAAGCAGTCCTCCCACCTCGGCTTCCCAAAGTGCTGGGATTACAGGAATGAGCCTCCATGCCCCACCTGATTTATTTAATAATGAGCATGTATTATTTGAGTAATTAGATACAGTTCTCTCTGTGTTGAGAACTGTGTCTAATTACTCAAATAATTCTGTCAACACAGAGTTGAGAGAACTTTCTTACCATACTCAGTAGAACATGGCAGAGATTCTTTAAATGCAAGGAGGCACTTATAGGAAGTAATCAAGTCCTGGAATGTCACCTAAACCAGTCGGGTCTGTTTAGAGAGAGGGTTTTTGTTACAGAATATAACCTCCCAAAAACTCCTTTTTATTTTTTTTTTTCAATTCTGTTTTGGCTGAAGTATGTGGAAGCAAATCCATTCCAATCATAACTTTGGGCAAAAATGACTCCTATCCATATCATAATAGGACCCAGGAGTATTGCCTGCTGATCCCAGCAAAATGTAGAAAGAGAGCATCTCTGATGCAACTTAAACTTAGATTGAAGAAGGGTTGGTCAGGCCAGGTAGCTCACATCTGTAATCTCAGCATTTTGGGAGGCCAAGGCGGGCAGATTACTTGAGCTCAGGAGTTCAAGACCAGCCTGGGCAATATAGCAAGACCCTGTCTCTAGGAAAAAAGAAAAGAAGAAGAAGAAGAAAAAGTTTGGCCATTATGTTTATATTTGGAAAATAAATTTTATTTATTTCTTAAAACGGTCTTGTGAGGTAAGTACTATATATTCCATTTTATAGATGATGCAGCTAAGAACACCAAGAGATTAACTGGCCATCCTGAGTGTACCATTTAATACATTTTGGAAAGTTTGCTGAGTTATGCATCATCACCATATCATCACCAGGTTTTTTTTGGGTTTTTTTGTTTTTTGTTTTTTGTTTTTTTTTTGAGATGGAACCTTGCTCTGTCTCCCAGGCTGGAGTATAGTGGTGCAATCTCCACTCACTGCAGCCTCCGCCTCCCAGGTTCAAGTGATTCTCATGCCTCAGCCTCCCGAGTAGCTGGGACTACAGGTGCATGCCACCATGCCTGGCTAGTTTTTTCTATTTTTATTACAGACGAAGTTTCACCATATTGGCCAGGCTGATCTCAAACTCCTGACCTCAAGTGATCTGCTCACCTCAGCCTCCCAAGTGCTGGGATTACAGGCGTGAACCACCACACCCGGCCAGAATATTTTTATCACCCCAATAAGGTCTCTCATGCCCATTTACAATTAATCCCCATTTCCACTGCCAGCTCCAGGCAACCACGACTCTACTTTCTGTCTTTATAATTTGCTTTTCCTGGGTATGTCATATAAAAACAATCATGTAATATGTGGTCTTTTGCATCTGGCTCCTTTCACTGAGCATAACGTTTTCGAGGCCCAGGCACGTCGTAGCGTGTATCAGTACATCATTTCTTTTTATAGCTGAGTAGTAACGATAGACCACATTTTGTTTACACAGTAAACATTTTGAGTTGCTTCCACATATGGGCTATTATGAATAATGTTGCTATGAACATTCACACACAAAGCTTTGTATGGAGGTATGTTTTTACTTCTCTGGGTAAATACCTAAGAGTGGGATCGCTGGTGGGCAGCAAGATTCTAGAGCCTGGTAGAGTGTTGTATACCATGCCATGTTGAATAATGGGGCTTTGTATTCATCCGTGATTATTCTGACGTCCAGGGATGTGGTTATGATTCTTGTTCCCTCTGGAAATTCTATTTATATTAAATCAGGGTTTCTCAACCTCAGTACCATTGCTATTTTAAGCTAGATAATTCCTTGTTGTGGGGGGATACCCTGGACGTTGAGGAACCTCCCTGACCTCAGCCCACTAGATGCCAGTAGCACTCCCACCCGCTGCCTAGTTGTGACAACCAAAACTGTCTTAAGGCCGGGCGCCGTGGCTCACGCTGGCAATCCCAGCACTTTGGGAGGCTGAGGCGGGCGGATCACCTGAGGTCAAGAGTTCAAGACCAGCCTGGCCAACATAGTGAAACTCCGCCTCTACTAAAAATACAAAAATTAGTTGGGTGTGGTGGCGGGCACCTATAGTCCCAGCTACTCGGGAGGCTGAGGCAGGAGAATCACTTGAACCCGGGAGGCAGAGGTTGCAGTGAGCCAAGATCGTGCCATTGCACTCCAGCCTGGGCAACAGAACAAGACTCCGTCTCCAAAAAAAATTAAAAAAAAAAAAAAATGTCTTCAGACATTGTCAAATGTCCCCTCGGGAGCAAAATCACCCCTGGATGAGAATCACAGAGTTTGAATTCACTCGGGAAGTGGAAGTGCTGCCAATCCTGCTTCTGACCTGAGGGTACTTGGTGGTTTAGCACATGGTTTGGCCTGTCTTCCACACTCAGAGTAGGTGTGCTGGGTCCTGTCTTGGAGCGCGTGGTGTTGACATCCTACATGTTACTTTATTTAATTTGTTCTAAATCAGTCGTTCTCTTGTGGTTCGGTGTGTATGTGTTTGTTCTCAAATTGGGCCAAGAGAAGTGGGGGACTGCAGATGGTACAAACTGTAGTCTCTGTCTATTTAATTCAAATCAGCCCATCCTGGTGGTATTTATTTTCAAAAGTATGAGTTTAAGACAACATGTAATAGGTATTTGGAGTATTTATACAGCTGTGCTTACAAAAGCTCAAAGCAAAATAGAGTGGATATTTGTTGTTTTTGAGCTGCCAGGTATATATATTTTTCTCTTCCAAACAGCACCCTGCTTGCATTTTGAAGAACTGCTTCTCCCTGGCTGTGGGAAATTCACAGGGCAGAGAGTCTAAGTATGCAGCCCTCACACTGTGGAAGCCAAAAGAGGTTTCTAGAGGCTTCTCCTAGCAGATCCTTTCTCTCCAGGCCCAGGGGGATGGGCATGTGTTCCAGTTATTGATGCTGTGTAAAAAACAACACCAAACTCAGAGGCTTAAAATGATCATTGTTAATTTCTTATGGTTCTAGGGTTGGCCATTTGGACAAATCTGCTGATCTTGCCTGGGCTCATCCACATGGCTACATTCAACCGGAAGTTTGGCTGAGCTAGAAGATCCGAGACAGCCTCCCTCAGTAACTGGCAGTGGGTGCTGACTGTCCCCTGAGGAGCCTCAGTTTTCCTCCATATGACCGCTTGTCCCCCAGGAGGCCAGGCAGAAGCTGCAAAGTTTCTTAAAACCTGAGCTCTGAAGCTCACACAGCATCAAGTCTGCCACATTCTGTTGGTCAATGTGAGCCATGAGGCCAGTATCAGTTCAAGCAAGCAGAAGAATAGAGTCCACCTCTTGAAGGGAGGAACAGGAACACCACATTGCAAAGAGGGGTGGGTAAAGGGCCATTATTTGTTTACTTTTCTTTTTGAGCAGGGTCTCACTCTGTCCCCCAGACTGCAGTGCAGTGACGCAATCATAAGCTCACTGCAGCCTCAACCTCCCAGGCTCAAGTGATCCTCCCACCCCGGCCTCCCAGGTATCCAGCACTAAAAGGTGCACACCACCACACTTGGCCAACTTTTGCATTTTTTGTAGAAATGGGTTACACCATGTTGTCCAGGCTGGTCTGGAACTCCTGGGCTCAAGCAATCCTCCTGACTCGGCCTCCCAAAGTGCTGAGATTACAGGCGTGAGCCACTGCAGAGAGCCATTATTATAATGATCTAGCACATCATGTGACCCAGGCCACTCCAATTAGACACTGTCTCTTGGGATTCCAGATACATATGTGTGTGTAAGAGTGTTCATGTGTATATTTATACATATACATATATGTATAAATGTTTGGTTTGAGTTGGCCAGAGTTGATTTCTGTGTCACTTGCAACCAAAATATCCTAACTGATACATGTATCAGGGCTATTGAGTGGAAGGCCTTTCTCAGGTTTTGGCATATCAGGGTATTTACTTCTTCTCATTGGTAATAAGGGAACAACACCAAGTCCCTGAGACCTGTCTTGTCCCCATTCCCAACTCCCGTGGTGGCTCCTTTTGGCCATGTCTGGACAATGTAATCCCAACTCCTTGACCATACTTGTTGGGACCAGAGTCGAAACTAACCCTACTGACCAGTGGTGAACGCCTGTAATCCCAGAACTTTGGGAGGCTGAAGCGGTCAGATCACCAGAGGTCAGGAGTTCGAGACCAGCCTGGCCAACATGGTGAAACCCTGCCTCTACTAAAAATACAAAAAATTATCCAGGCGTGGCGGTGCACTCCTGTAACCCCAGCTACTAGGGAGGCTGAGGCAGGAGAATTACTTGAACCTAGAAGGCGGAAGTTGCAGTGAGCTGATATCATGCCACTGCATTCCAGCCTGGATGACAGAGCGAGACTCTGTCTCAAAAAAAGAAAGAAACTAATCCTACTAAGCCCAATCAGATTATTTCTGCCAGGATTTAAAATCAGAACATGAGAATCTGTCAGACTATACTATCCCTTGAATGAGGCCACATAAACTCAAAGACTGAGGATGGTCACCTTCCACCCTATGCAGAGAAAAATAGAGATGGTTGATGTGCAGAAAGAAGGAGCAGAGATACTGAGAGAATAGAGATGAGAGATGGTGTGGCATCTAAGAACCTGGCCGGGCGCAGTGGCTCACCTCTGTAATCCCAGCACTTTGGGAGGCTAAGGTGGGTAGATAATTTGAGGTCAGGAGTTTGAGACCAGCCTGGTCAACATGGTAAAAACCCATCTCTACTAAAAATACAAAAAATTAGCTGAGTGTGGTAGTACAAGCCTGTAATCCCAGCTACTCGGGAGGCTGAGGCGGGAGAATCACTTGAACCTTGGGGGCAGAGGTTGCAGTGAGCAGAGATGGCATCAGTGCACTCCAGCCTGGGTGACAGTGCAAGGCTCTGTCTCAAAATAATAATAATAATAATAATGATAATAATAATAAAATAAAAAGGGAAACCTGAGAGATGTTTACTCCTGAGAGCTTTCTGTTCCCTAGTTCTTGTCTCCTGGCCACAGCAATTGGTTCAGCTAAACCCAGGAGTTCGAGGCTGCAGTGAGCTATAATCGCACCACTGCACTCCAGCCTGGGCGACAGAGCAAGACTCTGTCTCAAAAAAAAAAAGAAAAAGAAAATTAAAAATTTTTAATTATAAGAAAGAAAAAACAAATAACTAGCAAGGGCACTCACATTTGATGCTCTGCTGAGCTCTTAAATCAGCAAATGACTGCATTCAGGTCAACAATAGAGAGTGAATCCTAGGACTAACATAAGAGATATCAGAAAATATATTATTTCTTCCCCTGGCTAGTCTGGTAGAAGTAGGCGGATCACCTGAGGTCAGGAGTTCGAGACCAGCCTGGCCAACATGGTGAAACCCCGTCTCTACAAAAAATACAAAAACTTAGCCGGGTATGGTGGTGCGCGCCTGTAGTCCCAGCTACTTGGGAGGCTGAGACACCAGAATCGCTTGAACCCGGGAGGCAGAGGTTGAAGTGAGCCAAGATTGCATCACTGCACTCCAGCCTGGGTGACAGAGTGAAACTCCATCTCAAAAAAAAAAAAAAAAAAAAAAAAAAGAAAGTAAAATCTGGAGCAGCCATAAGACCACTGGGTGGACTGTGAAGATGACGCGAATACTATGGAAGTTAGAATGGAGAGGCCAGAGCTGAGCTTGGTGGCTCACACCTGTAATCCCATCATCTGGGGAGGCTGAGGTGGGTGGATCACGTGAGGCCAGGAGTTCAAGACCAGCCTGGCCAACATATCAAAACCCCATCTCTATTAAAAATACAAAAAAATGGTAGTCCCAGCTACTTGGGAGGGCTGAGGCATGAGAATCACTTGAGACCAGGAGGCAGAGGTTGCAGTGAACCGTGATCATGCCACTGCACTCCAGCCTGGGTAACAGACCGAGACCCTGTCTCAAAAAAAAAAGAAAAAAGAAAAGGAAAAAGGAAAGAAAAGAAAAAATAACATATAAAGCTCAGAACTCATTTTTTTTGTACCCTTGGCCATTGATAGACACAACTTTCGGCCGGGTGAGGTGGCTCACGCCTATAATCTCAGCACTTTGGGAGGCCGAGGCAGGCGAATCACAAGGTCAGGAGATCGAGTCCATCCTGGCCAACTTAGTGAAACCTCATCTCTAGTAAAAATACAAAGATTAGCCAGGAGTGGTGGCCGGCATGTAATCCCAGCTACTCAGGAGGCTGAGGCAGGAGAACTGCTTGAATCTGGGAGGCAGAGGTTGCAGTGAGCCGAGATCGCACCCCTGTACTCCAGCCTGGTGACAGAGCGAGACTCCATCTCAAAAAAAAAAAAAAAAAAAAAGATAGATGCAACCCTCCTCTGCACAATGTTGATCCAGAGGCTCAACCTGCAGGATTCAAAAGTGATTTTGGACCTCCAAATGTGACCTGAGGAACACCTCAGCTTGTGGGAGTTGATCAGATAACTCACTTTATTCTCCTGCTATTGGTAACTTAAAAAAAAGCAATGAGAGCTCCATCTTATAGATAAGACAAATTGAGGCTTATGGTGGTGATTTATCAGCTACAGTGACAAGATAAGAACTAGCAAAGGCAGTGGCTCACACCTGTAATCCCAGCACTTTGGGAGGGTGAGATAGGAGGATCACTCGAGGCCAGGAGTTTGAGACCAGCCTGGGCAATATGGTGAGACCCTTGTCTCTACAAAAAATAAAAATACCAGCCAGGAATGGTGGTGCATGCCTGTAGTTCCAGTTACTTGGGAGACTGAGGTGGGAGGATCAGCTAAACCCAGGAGTTCGAGGCTGCAGTGAGCTATAATCGCACCACTGCACTCCAGCCTGGGCGACAGAGCAAGACTCTGTCTCAAAAAAAAAAAAAAAAAAAAAAAGAAAATTAAAAAATTTTAATTATAAGAAAGAAAAAACAAATAACTAGCAAGGGCACTCACATTTGATGCTCTGCTGAGCTCTTAAATCGCCTTTGTAAATCATGTATTATTTACCTACCTAGACACCTAAAAACAGAACTGGGGGCTCCTCAGAAGCCAAGAGGAGCAGCCCAAAACAGAGGAAAAAAGGCCAGGAGCATTTTTAAATTTTACATCTAGTTTAAATGATCAGGACTTGGATTATAGTGATACAGTGCAGGGACCTCATTAGTGACTGACTTCTAAAGCAGTACTAAAATTGTCCAAAAATGAAGAGTGTTCCCTCCACAGTTCCACGCACAGAATCAAATACCATGAGTAAGTATGCAAATTAGCAGGTGCCCACAGGCCCAGGGTCTAAAGAAAATAAATCAAGCAGCTATCCTAAGATAACTTCCAATAAACTTTGCTTTTCCCTTTATTAGCATTCAGTTCAGTTAAGTTCAACAAGCACTTTTTGAATGCTTGCTACATGACGTGCAACGGGCATTGCATTTCCATTTGCATGATGGTCAGCTGTCACCTCATTTTCCCCTTTAAGCGCTTCCAAATAAAATACTGTATTCATTTCCTAAGGCTGCCATAACAAAGTAGCACAAGCTGGGTAGCTGAAATAATGGAATTTTATTCTCTCACAGTTCTGGAGGCTGGAAGTCCCAAATCAAGGTGTCAGCAGGGGAGGCTTCCTCTGAAGGCTCTAAGGGTGGATCGTTACTCGGCTTTTCCAGCTTCTGGTGGTGCTAGCTGTTCCTTAACTTGTGTCTGCATCACTTCAATCTCTCCTTATGTCTTCGCATGATCATCATCTGTGTGTGTCTCTCCACTCCTTATAAGATACTGGGCTGGGCATGGTGGCTCATATCTGTAATCCCAGCACTTTGGGAGACCAAGGCAGGAGGACCACTTGAGGCCAGGAGTTCAAAACCAGTCTGGGCAACATATTGAGACCCTGTCTCTACAAAGGGAAAAAAAATAGCCAGGCATGGTGGTGCATGACTGTAGTCCCTGCTGCTTAGGAGGCTGAGGCAGGAGGATTGCTTGAGCATGGGAGTTTGAGGCTACACTGAGCCATGATTGTGCCCCTGCCCTCCAGCCTGGGTAAAAGAGTGAGACCCTGTCATAATCTCACCTTGAGATCCTTAAGTAGTTTCATCTACCAAGAGCCTACTTCCAAATAAGGCCATATTTTGGAGTTCCAGGTGGACACTATTTAATCCACTACAAATACTGTGTCACAAAATGTGAATAAGCAATGTTAATTTCACTGAAGTTTTTGAAAGGAAGGAAGAGAAGTTTGAGGTTACTCAACCCACCATAGACACCTTGAAATCCCTGTTGCAGGTTGGGTTCCTGGGAAGCTGACTCGGAGATGGAGATTAGCATGCAGGATGTTTATTAGGGAGTACTCTGGAATCCCAGTCCTTGCGAAGGTTGAGGAAGGAAGCAGGACTTGCAGGGGGAAGTTGAGCTGTGATGCAGCCGCACCAAAGGCTTTAGATGACCCCTCAAAAAGCTCTGCAAGGCTGGGCATGGTGGCCCACGCCTGTAATCCCAGCACTTTGGGAGGCTGAGGCGGGTGGATCACTTGAGTCCAGGAGTTCAACACCAGCCTGGACAACATGGAAAGACCCACATCTTTACAAAAAAAAAAGTACAAAAATTAGCTGGACTTGGTGGCGCACGCCTGTAGTCCTAGCTACTTAGGGGGCTGACGCAGGGGGATTGCTTGAACCTGAGAGATTTATGTCCCCCATTGATTACTGGTTGTGGGCCTCCCAGGAAGGGGGTGTGAACTTGAGTGAAGCCACTCTCTTTAGCAAAGGCAGTCCCCAGAGGAGGCTGCCAGCCTGCAACACTCCCAGCATCTGGGAGAATAATCCTGCATCCTTGAAGGGGGATCTGGGTAGGGCACCATGGTGTCTTCAGCATCTCTTTAGTCATTCCTTCTGTTCTTAGTCATTTCTCTCCCACAGTTGTCAGAAGGGAGAGTTCCCTTTTGCTCTTGTCTCTTCACAGTGCTGAGGGACCCTCACATTCCTTGCTCCCATTGAAGCTTTTTTCTCCAAACTTACAAATGCAAACCTATCTACAAAGAAAATGCCTGCACGCCACATCTGAGGTCACCTTCAAGGACATCTACTTAGAAGATATCAAAGGGAGCATTTATTTATTTATTTATTTTGAGACAGAGTCTCGCTCTCTCGCTCAGGCTGGAGTGCAGCAGTGCAATCTTGGCTCACTGCGACCTCCACCTCCCAAGTTCAAGCGATTCCAAAGGGAGTAATTAATAGCAACCGAGGTGTTTGTTAATGCTGCTTGTTGCATAATGGAATGAGTGCTGGATTTTGAGTAAGAAGCCGCAAATTCAAGTGCTAGTGCTACCTCGAGCAAACCACTAGTCTCTAAGAATGGGGGCAAGAACTTTATCACTGATTATGGAGCACCTAGGATAGTTCCTTGCACAAAGCAGGCTTTAAATAAAGATTCCCCTGGCTGGGCACAGTGGCTCACATCTGTAATCCTAGCACCTTGGGAGGCCAAGGCGGGTGGATCACTTGAGCTCAAGAGTTCGAGACCAGCCTGGCCAACATGGCAAAACCCTGTCTCTACTAAAATTACAAAAATTAGCCGGCGTGGTGGCACGTGCCTGTAGTTCCAGCTACTTGGGAAGCTGAGGCACGAGAATCAATTCAGCCCAGGAGGTAGAGGTTGCAGTGAGCCGAGATCACACCACTGCACTCCAGCCTGGGCAACAGGGCAAGACTCCGTCTAAAAAATAATAAATAAATAAATATTCCCTGAGCGCATGAAGGAAGGAACAAGCTTTGCCTAAGCTTTGATTCCCTTGGAATAATACCGAATTGGTAAGGGTAGGCCAGGTCGTGATTCCCAAAGTGTTATACTGGCACTAGCAGCAGCAGCAGCACCCAGGAACTTGTTAGAAATGTAATTTATTGGACTCCACCCCAAACCGGCTGAATCAGGAACTGTAGAGAAGGGGTTCAGCATTCTCTGTGCTATAGGCTGAAGGTCCCCTTCCCCTCAATCCATATGTTGAAACCTAATCCCCAATGTGATGGTATTTGGAGGTGGGGTCTCTGGAGGTGACTAGGTCAGAGGATGGAGCTCTCATAAAGAGGCTTTTCTTTCTTTCTTTCTTTCTTTGATACAGAGTCTACCTCTGTCGCCCCAGGCTGGAGTGCAGTGGCACAGTCTTGGCTCCCTGCAGCCTCCGCCTACCTGGTTCAAGTGATTCTCCCTCCTCAGCCTTCCAAGTAGCTGGAACTACAGGCGCCCACCACCACGCCCGGCTAATTTTTTTTTTTTTTTTTTTTTTTTTGTATTTTTAGTAGAGACGGGGTTTCACCGTGTTGACCACGCTGGTCTCCAACTCCTGACCTCAAGTAATCCACCCATCTCAGCCTACCAAAGTGCTGGGATTACAGGCGTGAGCCACTGTGCCCAACCTAGGATTAGTGCCCTTAGAAAAGAGACTCCCTGGCCGGGTGCAGTGGCTCATGCCTGTAATCCCAGCACTTTGGGAGGCCCAGGCAGGAGGATCACTTGAGGTCAGGAGTTCCAGACCAGCCTGGCCAACTTGGTGAAACCCCATCTCTACTAAAAATACAAAAATTAGCCAGGGGTGGGGGTGGGGAGGGGTGGCACGAGGCTGTAATCCCAGCTACTTGGGAGGCTGAGGCAGAAGAATCACTTGAATCTGGGAGGTGGAGGTTGCAGTGAGCCAAGATCGCACCATTGCGCTCCAGCCTGGGGACGCCTGGGGACAAGAGTGAGACTTCGTCAAAAAAAAAAAAAAAGAAGAGAAAAGAAAAGAAGAGAAGAGGGGAGCGGAGGGGAGCGGAGGGGAGGGGAGGGGAGCAAACCCCACAGAGCTCCCTTGCCCCTTCCACCGTCTGAGGATGCAGTGAGAAGACGGCTGTCTATGAACCAGGAAGTCTTGTTCACTGCCTGTAGAATGCCATCTTCCTAAGAGAAGGGACCTTATATGTCTCCTTTATTCCTGGAACCTAATCCCCTAGAACAATGCCCGAAGCATACATCTGCACCCTATAAATGTACGTTGAATGAAGGGCTCGGGGCTCTGCTTCTCTTTTGAGGTATTGACACTGTGCTCTGTGGGAGGAAAATACCTTCTTTATAAACTAAAGATAACAATTTCTGCAGCAGCCACATTTTCACATGAAATCAATAGATCCAGAAATGAAGTGCATCTGGCAGCCATGTGGCAAGGAAGTGCCATTTTTAACAAAGGACTTACAGGGTCACTGTTTCAGCTGATATGCTTTGCAACCTCGCTGCAGATGCCTAGCAAAATATTGTACAAATGGCCAAATTATTTTTGCACATTACTACGTTGGAACTATGCACAATGTCCTCGTAGTCATGTGTAGATGTGCTTTCAGGAAGAAAATAACATTTATTGTAAGTTTTTAGAATTTCTAATTTCAGAAGAATCACGAGCTCATTGCAGAAAATTTGGAAAATAGAGACAAGCACAAAAGGAAACACCAATCTTGCAAACAGTGAAATATTTTGATGCGTGTACTTTCCAGTCTATTTCTATGAATGCCTTAAAAATGAATTTGTATCATATAAAATGTTTCAGAGTAGAATTTTTCACTTAGTGGCATATCATGGATATTATTATTTGTTTAATATTGTTCTATAAAATGTTTATATATTATAATCTAGTTAAATACTTTTAAATTATATAAAAATATCATGGTAAAAAATATTACATAACAGAAGAGCAGGAAGGAAAAAGAAACTTCATAACACTTCTATCACTAAAGGTTTCTTGCATTGTACATCTTTCCAGAATATTCTAGGCTTTTATATACACAAAGGGAATCACACAATACTATTGTTCAACTTATTATTTGATGTAACAACACATCGTAAATATCTATGGCTGTATGGTGTTCTGTTATGTAAGTATGCAATATATTTTATTATTATTATTATTTTTTTTTATAAATAGAGACAGGCTCTTGCTTTGTTGCCAATCTGGACCTGAACTGAGCTCAAGTGATCCTCCTGCCTCAGCCTTCCAAACTGCTGGAATTACAGGATATGAACCACCATGCCTGGAAACTTGATGAAAAATTCATATTTCTTAATTCTTTGATATTACATACAGTGATGAAATGTTTGCGCTCTCACTCTATCTCTATATATACACACATATATTAAACATATATATATGTAACTTGTAAAATGCTTACAACAGTGCCCACATATAGTAACGTGCTGTGTGTGTGTGTGTGTGTTTCTTCATATATATTTGTAGGTAATATATATATGGAGATGATCAATTGGGCAATATTGGCTGGGCGTGGTGGCTCGCACCTGTAATCCCAGCACTTTGGGAGACCGAGGCAGGCAGATCAGTTGAGGTCAGGAGTTCAAGACCAGCCTGGCCAACATGGTGAAACTCCATCTCTACTAAAAATACAAAAATTAGCCAGGCCTGGTGGTAGCACTACACACCTGTAGTGCCAGCTACTCGGGAGGCTGAGGCAGGAGAATTGCTTGAACCTGGGAGATGGAGGTTGCAGTGAGCCGAGATCGCACCACTGCACTCCAGCCTTGGTAACAGAGTGAGACTCCATCTCAAAAAAAAACAAAAACAAAAACTGGCACTATCTATCAAAATTTAAATTGCATATCTCCTTTGACTTAATTATGAATACTTTGCAAATCTATAGATTTTTAGGTACAAAATTAATAAGTTGATAAAATGCAAATTTAATAATATATTTTTAATTTTGGTAGATACTGCCAAATTGCCCTCCCAAAGCAGGTGCCAGCTTTCACTTTCACCAAGAGTATGACAGTGCCTATTTCTCTACTGTTTTGTCAACACTGGGTAGTATAAATTTTTTTAAATATTCATTAATCTAAAAGGTGAAAAGTTATATTCTATGGTATCTCCCTAATTTTTTTTTGAGCCACTGCCCCTAGCCTTCATCTCTCTAATTGTTAGTGAGCTTGATTATGTTTTTATTTTATTTTATTTTTAATTTTTAGAGATGGAGTCTCACCCTGTCACCCAGGCTGCAGTGCAATGGCATGTTCTCGGCTCACTGGAAGCTCCACCTCCTGGGTTCAAGCAATTCTCCTGCCTTAGCCTCCTGAGTAGCTGGGATTACAGGCGCCTGTCACCACACCAGTTAATTTTTGTATTTTTAGTAGAGAAGGGATTTCACCATGTTGGTCAGGCTGGTTTCGAACTCCTGACCTCAAGTGATCCTCCCGCCTTGGCCTCCCAAAGTGCTGGGATTACAGGCATGAGCCACCGCATCTGGCCTCCAAATTCTACTTCTGGTGGCGAGAACTTAACCTATTCTCCTTAAATTGGGTCTATGTTAACAAAGTGAGCAACAAACAAGTAATGAATTTGTCCATGAGTTCAACTTGTATAATAAAAACGTTGAAAGGGAGCAAAGATAACAGGTGAAAGCAAGAGACTGTGTCACCCAAAATACTATCCTGAATGCCCAGCTGCATAGAATTTTATCAGCACACCATTTCGTGTTGTATAACCTAACGTCAGACACTATCCTTCACTATGGCACTTGCAGCCTTGAGCAGCTCCCTTAAATTTCTGTGCCTTGTTTTTCTTTCATGAACTGGGCAGGAGAAGAGGTATATTATTTCACAAGGGGGCTGTGCAAAGCAGTCCATGCACATCAGGCCCTGCAGAAAGGCTCAGAGCCATCTGCCCTCCTGATTAACATGAAGTCACTGAATGTTAAGTCGCAGACTCCAGCTCTGCCAACACTCAAGACAATCTCAAGACCTTAATAATCATCATGCCTAGCACAGAATAGAAATGCGTGACTTGACTGGCTATGCAGTTTCCTACTGATAGCAGTAAAAATAAGAATGAGTTCTCCTCCTTCCCAATAAAAAAGCAACATATGAGATCAGGTTCCAGAGAGAAAACTGCCTATTAACTCCAGTAAACATTCTACTCCATTGTTCAGGTACTGTTTAACCTGTTTAAGAATTTCCTAAACCAGTAGTTCTCAAACGTGATTGCAAACTAGAATCACCTAGGGAAGTTTTTAAAAATGTAGATGCCGGCTGGGTGTGGTGGCTCCTGCCTATGATCCCGGCACTTTGGGAGGTCGAGGCGGGCATATCGCCTAAGCTCAGGAGTTCGAGACTAGCCTGACCAACATGGTGAAACCCCATCTCTACTAAAAACACAAAAATTGGCCAGACGTGGTGGCGCACACCTGTGATCCTAGCTACTTAAGAGGTTGAGGCATGAGAATCACTTGAACCTGGGAGGCAGAGGTTGCAGTGAGCCAAGATCATGCCATTGCACTCCAGCCTGGGCAACGAGAGCAAATCTCCGTCTCAAACAGACAAACAAACAAAAAAATACATACATGCCAGCTGGGTGCGGTGGCTCCCACCTATGATCCCAGCACTTTGGGAGGCCGAAGGGGGAGTATCGCCTGAGCTCAGGAGTTTGAGACCAGCCATGGCAACATGGCGAAACCCCATCTCTACCAAAAATACAACACAGGTGTGCACCTGTGGTCCCAGCTACTGGGGAGGCTGAGGTGGGAGGATCACTTGAGGCTGGAAGGGAGAGGTTGCAGCGAGCCAAGATCATTGCCACTGCACTCCAACCTGGGTGACAGACTGAGACCATGTCTCAAAAAAAAAAAAATTGTAAATGCCTAAGCCGCACTCATAGGATTCTACTTTAAGTGGTTTGAATGGGGTCTAGTAATCTGTATTTTTTAAAACTCTCTAGGTAGTTCTAATGTGAAAACTTTAATATGCATTCAAATCCTTTGGAGGAATTTTAATGCGAGGCTCTGGTTCCCACCCAGAGAGTCGAATATGGTGGGTTTGGGGTAGGAGCCCTGGAATACGCATTTTAAACGACCAGTCCAGATAATTCTCACGCCCTCTTCTTCTGTTACTTTAAGGTTTTGTTTTTTGTTTTTTTAACGTACCGAGTCATAGTTGCAACAGAGAGGAAAAGGAGTTGACATTTGAATCCATTAGTTTTGCAGACATGCCAAAACACATTGAGGGAGCTAGGTGAAGCTATTGACTATGAAGAGGATGGGACGATTGCACTTACCCGTGCTGTCAACCTAGCAGGACACACACACAAATGGACACACACACGCTTCTACATGAATGACTACATTCACCCAGTATGTTTGTACTGATGATTGTTAAAATGCAGGAATACTTCCATACCAACTAATAAATAGCTGCTACTTTTTTTTTTTTTTTTTTTGGTGACAGAGTTTTGCTCTTGTTGTCCAGGCTGGAGTGCAATGGCGCGATCTCAGCTCACCACAACCTCCTCCTCCCGGGTTCAAGTGATTCTCCTGCCTCAGCCTCCTGAGTAGCTGAGATTACAGACATGCGCCACCACGCCCAGCTAATTTTGTATTTTTAGTAGAGACGGGGTTTCTCCATGTTGGTCAGGCTGGATTCAAACTCCCGACCTCTGATCTGGCCGCCTCAGCCTCCCAAAGTGCTGGGATTACAGGCATGAGCCACTGCACCCGGGCAATAGCTGCTACTTTCAAGACCTTATTCCTCCCTATCCACTTCCATGCCAGGACTACTCAGTCCCCCCATGGAAGGACTCTCCCCACAAACCAGGCACAAGAGTATCTCAATCTTCTAAGTTCTCAGGGGTCTAGTCAATGAGCCACACTGTTGTTAAATATTTTAAATAGCCCTTGAGGCTGGGCGCGGTGGCTCATGCCTGTAATCCCAGCGCTTTGGGAGGGTGAAGCAGGCGGGTCACTTGAGGCCGGGAGCTCGAGACCAGCCTGGCCAACAAGGAGAAACCCTGTCTCTACTAAAAATACAAAAATTAGCTGGGTGTGGTGGCTTGCGCCTATAGTTCCAGCTATTTGGGAGGCTGAGGTTGCAGTGACCCAAGATCACTGCATTCCAGCCTGGGTGACAGAGCGAGACTCCATCTCCAGATAAATAAATAAATAAATACCCCTTGGCCAGGTGTGGTGGCTCATGCCTGCAATTCTAGTACTTAGGGAGGCTGAGGTGGGAGGATAGCTTGATCCCAGGATTTGAAGACCAGCCTGGGCAACATAGTGAGGCCCTGTCTCTACAAAAAATATCGTTTTTAATTTGCTGGGAGTCGTGGCACACACCTGTAGTCCCAGCTACTCAGGAGGCTGAGGCAGGAGGATCTCTTGAACCCAGGAGTTGGAGGCTTCAGTGAGTCATGATCGTGCCACTGCACTCCAGCCTGGGTGACAGAGTGAGATTTCATCTCAAAAAAAAAAAAGAAAGAAAGAAAACATATCCCACCCACTGCTCTCTGTAACAAATTTTTCATGCTGGATGTTTGCACACAGCAGTATGAAAATATAGAGAAGAGAATGATTAATTCTACCTGGAGGGGTCAAAGAAGGATTTGAAAAGTAAGTAGCCTTAAAGTAAACCCCCAAAAGATAAGCGGCTCTGACTAGGCAGGGAAAATAAAGGCATTTTAGACATGGAGAATGAGCAAAGATAGAGGGGGGTAAACAGTGGGGACGAGGTAGTGGGTAGTATGATGTCATTACAGTGTAGGACAAGAAAAAGGTCTAAAAGGTGGATTGCAGCCAGGTCTGCAAGAAAATTGAATGTCACATTATATTTAGCCAGTATTACACTGTTTCTCAACGTATGGTCCAAGAATGACCTAACAAAGAATTACCTGATGCTGGCTTAAAAGGCAGATTCCAGGTTGGGCCTGGTGGCTCACATCTGTAACTCCAGCACTTTGGGAGGCCACGGTGGGAGAATCACTTGAGCCCAGAAGTTTGAGACCAGCCTGGGCAACATAGTGAGACCTCATCTCTACTAAAAATAAAAAATTAGCCAGAAGTGGTGGTGCCTGCCTGTGATTCCAGCTACTCAGGAGGCTGAGGCAGGAGGATTGCTTGAGCCCAGGAGTTCAAGGTTACATTAAGCCACGATTGCACCACAGCACTCCAGCCTGGATTGCAGATCTCTCCATCTGATAGTAAATGAGGAAAGCCCATCTCTGCAGTGGGACCCAGAAATCTGTATTTATTTTTTTATTTTTTATTTTTTTTTTGAGGCAAGGTCTCACTCTCTTGCTCAGGCTGGAGTACAGTGGCAAGATCACGGCTCACTGCAGCCTCAACCTCCCAGGCTCAAGAAATCCTCCCACCTCAGCCTCCCAAGGAGCTGGGATTACAGGCGCACCCCACAATGCCTGGCTAATTTTTGTATTTTTTGTAGAGACAGGATCTCATTGTGTTGCCCAGGCTAGTCTCAAATTCCTAGGCTGAAGTGACCTACCCACCCTGAGTGCTGGGATTACAGGCATGAGCCACCGTGCCTGGCACAAAAATGTTTTGCTTTTGAAAGCAGAAAAAAAACAAATAAACAGAAGAAGAATGAATCCAGTCTGGATTACAACGCAGTCATAAAATATTATTAAAAAAATTTTTTTTGATATTGAGTCTTGCTCTGTTGCCCAGGCTAGAGTGCAGTGGTGCAATCTTGGCTCACTGAAGCCTCTGCCTTCTGGGTTCAAGGGATTCTCCTGCCTCAGCCTCCTGAGTAGCTGGGATTACAGACACCCGCCACCACACCTGGCTAATTTTTGTATTTTTAGTAGAGACGGGGTTTCACTATGTTGGCTAGGCTGGTCTCAAACTCCTGGTCTCAAGTGAGCTGCCCGCCTCAGCCTCCCAAAGTGCTGGGATTATAGGGATGAGCCACCCCACCTGGCTTATTTATTTTTATTTTTATTTAAAACAATAGGGACAGGGTCTCACTATGCTGCCTAGGCTGGTCTTGAACTCCTGGGGTCAAGTGATCCTCCTGCCTTGGCCTCTCAAAGTGCTGGGATTACAGGCGTGAGTCACCTCGTCTGGCCAAAATATAATTTTTAGTATCTTTTACAGAAGATGGGTTCATACAGACAACAAAAGTGCTTCAGGCCCACAAAAGTCATAATGTGGCCTTGAGTCCACCCAAAGAGAGACGAATCAAAGCGTAGCTCAAAGAACTCTTGAGTTTCGCAGGTTTTTTTCGCATTTTCTATGTGTGAATTCCCTTTGGCAACCCTGTGAAGCTGAAGGACTCTTCTCAGAATAACGGGGTTTTTTGTGTGTTTTTGTTTTTGTTTTTGTTTTTGTTTTTTCGAGACGGAGTCTCACTCTGCCACCCAGGCTGGAGTGCAGTGGTGCGATCTCAGCTCACTGCAACCTCCGTGATATGGTTTGGCTGTGTCCCCAACCAAATCTCAACTTGAATTATATCTCCCAGAATTTCCACGTGTTGTGGGAGAGACCCAGGAGGAGGTAATTGAATCGTGGGGGCTGGTCTTTCCCCTGCTATTCTCGTGATAGTGACTAAGTCTCACGAGATCCGATGAGTTTATCAGGGGTTTCCGCTTTTGCTTCTTCCTCATTTTTCACTTGTCACTGCCACGTAAGAAGTACCTTTTGCCTCCCGCCATGATTCTGAGGCCTCCCCAGCCATGGGGAACTGTAAGTCCAATTAAACCTCTTTTTCTTCCCAGTTTCGGGTATGTCTTTATCAGCAGCGTGAAAACAGACTAATACACTCCACCTCCGGGTTCAATCGAGTCTGCTGCCTCAGCCTCCGAGTAGCTGGGATTACAGGTACACGCCATGACGCCCAGCTAATTTTTTGTATTTTTTTTAGAGATGGGGTTTCACCCTGTTGGCCAGGCTGTTCTTAAACTCTTGATCTCAGATGATCAGCCCACCTCGCCCTCCCAAAGTGCTAGGATTACAGGCGTGTGCCACCGCACCCGCTCCTGGTCAGAATAACAGCTTTAAATGCCAAAAAGAAAACACACAGGGTTACAAAGGAACCAATTATATTGAAATACAAGTTATCAAAATACTTTACAAAACCAACTTGGGATATAGCAACATGGTTTTTATATTGCTATAAACAATTGCTATAAACACATTTTATAGCAATATGTGTCTCTATTAACAAACTAAATAATAAGATCTAGCAGCAAGTCTAAAAACTGCCATGATTTTAAAGTAGCTATGAGCATTAATTTTGAGACATCAGCAGCAGCTGTACATGTAGTGTACAAATATCTGTGACTTCTACTGGTGACAAAATCACAGGCACTGCCAGGAGTTCCAGACCAGCCCTGGCAACATAGTGAGACCCCTGACTCTACAAAAAGTTAAAACATTAGTTGGGTGTGGTAGTGTGTGCTTGTGATCCGAGCTACTTGGGAGGCTGAGGTGGGAGGATCACTTGAGCCCGGGAGGTGGAGGCTGCAGTGACCTGTGATCACAGCACTGCGCTTCAGCCTGGGCAACAGAGAAAGACCCTGTGTCAAAAAAAAAAAAAAAAAAAAAAATCACAGGTGCGGTTTGTTGTCTGCATTCACAATGGAAGGAGAAATGCTGTCTTTCAGTTAGAATTGTGAAAATAGAGAAGTGATTTTCCCACGTTTTTGGATGTCTGAATTTTTTTTATTTTTTTTATTTTTTTGAGATGGAGTCTTGCTCTGTCACCCAGGCTGGAGTGCAGTGGCGCAATCTTGGCTCACTGCAAACTCCAGATGGTCTCGATCTCCTGACCTCGTGATCCGCCCGCCTCGGCCTCCAAAAGTGTTGGGATTACAGGGGTGAGCCACCGCGTCCGGCTCTGGATGTCTGAGTTCTACCCACTGTCCCCTTTTGGGGGTTCATGGATCTGAATTAGGAACTTCTAGTTTAATGAGTGTTGGAGATGAGGTGACAGAGAGTGATCAGAGGAATAGGGACAGATCCAAGAAAAACGTGACCAAACATGCAAATGTTTCATAAGAGATGCCCTGAAGTGTTAAGACAAAGGGAGTGCACGGAGGGGCAACCATTGTCCCGACTAAACTATCAGCCCCTTAAGGACAGGGATTGTGTCCTGTGTATTCCATGGACTGGGGTTGTAGAGTCATAAGGACTCTATGAAATTAATGCAACCCATCACCACATTTATTTATAGACTGAATAAATGTTGCCTCCTGCACACCCACATAAGACTTTTTTCTTTTTCTTTCTTTCTTTTTTTTTTTTTTTTTTTTTTTTGAGAAAGGATCTCACTCTGTTGCCCAGCATGGAGTACAGCAGCATGATCACAGCTCACTGCAAACTCAAACTCCTGGGCATGAATGATCTTCCCACCTCAGCCTCCCGAGTAGTTGGGACTACAAGACCATGTCATCACACCTGGCTAATTTTTTATTTTTAGTAGAGACAAGGTCTTGCTATGTTGCCCAGGCTGGTCTCCAACTCCTAGGCTCAAGCAGTCCTCTAGCCTTGGCCTCCCAAAGTATGATTGCATGCATGAGCCACTGCACCCAGCCAAGAATTTTTCAAAGTGTGTAGATGATGTTATAATAAATAAAACAGGAATCTGAAGAGTCCTTAAATCATGGTAGCTTTTAGTCATGTATTTTCTCAACCAGAGTGCTCTAAAATTACATGGAAACCATTGGACCTTCAAGTACCCTGTTCCCTCAGCCTAGAGGGCTTAGCCCACTCCCTCCCCTTCCTTCTTTGCCAACTCTTATTCATACTTGAGTCTCACCTTAAACATCACTTTCCCAGAGAGGCCTGTCTTGACTCTTTCCAAAAATTAGGTCACCCCATTACACATCACCATGGTCCTGGTCCCCTCCCCATCCTAGCCTACATCACATGTCTAATTAA
Organism: Pan troglodytes; assembly: GCF_028858775.2. Taxonomy (NCBI): domain Eukaryota; kingdom Metazoa; phylum Chordata; class Mammalia; order Primates; family Hominidae; genus Pan; species Pan troglodytes. The sequence continues at coordinate 126,739,236 of NC_072408.2, forward strand.
TTACTTCTCTAATATTTGTCTTCCCTTTTTCCATGAGGATTAAGACTGTGTATTCCCAAGTCAGGAATAAATATTTGCAGAATAGACGATGGGTGGATGGAAGGCCCACTTGGGACAGGCACTTACGGTGTAAGTAGTCTGTTTAAATATTTTCATTCTTTCCCATCACCTCATCCATTTTCACTCATTTTGCCTGAAACATGTTTTGTGAATTTCTCAGGTTTAATCCCCATTGCCAGAACACATTAACTTCAGGCTCTGAACACAAAGATTGTTGTCACTTTCAATTTGCCCCTCAGTGCATTTTAAAGAAATCATTCCCATGGTAGAAATTGGGAGAAAGAAAGAAAAAACACACATGAGTGGGTTTGAGGTAGGAAAGTGTTAAGGAGGAGGGGAGGAGTGAGCGATGGGGAATCAATTTGATAGCAATCAGGGAGGGGCCAGGCATGGTGGCTCATGCCTGTAATTCCAGCCTTTTGGGAGGCCGAGGCAAGAAAATCACTTGAGCCCAGGAGTTTGTGACCAGCCTGAGCAACATAGGGAGACCACCTCTCTACAAAAAATTTATGGCCGGGTGCAGTGGCTTACGCCTGTAATCCCAGTACTTTGGGAGGCCAAGGCGGGTGGATCTCTTGAGGTCAGGATTTCGAGGCCAGCCTGGCCAACATGGTGAAAACCCATCCCTACTAAAAATACAAAATAGCCGGGCGTGGTGGCGCACACCTGTAATCCCAGCTACTCGGGAGGCTGAGGCAGGAGAATTGCTTGAGCCCAGGAGGCGGAGGTTGCAGTGAGCCCAGATCGTGCCACTGTACTCCAGCCTGGGCGACAGAGCGAGACTCTATCTCAAAAACAAACAAACAACAACAACAAAAATGCAAAGAAATCAACCATTTTCTTCCCCCTTTCAAACCCCATAGGCTAACCAGAGGGAACTTCTGAGAGGAAACTTGCTCTTTGCTGCCATCTGGTGGCTGTTACTGGAGCAGTTCTCACAGGAAAAACTTCTATCCAACAATTATGTGGCACCTACTGGGTTCCAAGTTCTGTACCAGGCAACTTATAAATAATTTCTTACATTTTTATATTCCTTTACCAATAACGAGGCATTTTCTTTTTTTGAGATGGAGTCTCGCTCTGTCACCCAGGCTGGCATGCAGTAGCCCGATTCTGGCTCACTGCAACCTTCACCTCCTGGATTCAAGCGATTCCCCTGTCGCAGCCTCCCAAGTAACTGGGATTACACCTGTAATCCCAACACTTTGGGAGGCTGATGCGGGCGGATCACTTGAGGCCAGGAGTTCAAGACAAGCCTGGCTAACATGGCAAAACCCCATTTCTACTAAAAATACAAAAGTTAGATGGGCATGATGGTGCATGCATGCAATCCCAGTTACTCAGGAGGCTGAGGCAGAAGAATCACTTGAACCTGGGAGGCAGAGGTTGCAGTGAGGTGAGGTCGCACCACTGCACTCCAGCCTGGGTGACAGAGTGAGACTCTGTCTGAAAAAAAAAAAAAAAAAAGGCTGGGCATGGTGGTGCACACCTATAATCCCAGCTACTTAGGAGACTGAGGCATGAGAATCGCTTGAACCCAGGAGGTGGAGGTTGCAATGAGCTGAGATTGCGCCATTGCACTCCAGCCTGGGCGACGGAGAGAGACTCTGCCAAAAAAAAAAAAAAAAAGTCTGCAGTCATTGCCATTGTCCCCTGGGGAGGCAAAATCCTCAGTTGAGAACCACCAGTATAGATCAATGACAGCTTATAATTCAAGGATGCCCACCACCATCTGTTTGTGGGAGTATATATTGGCACAAATCTTAGACGGGTGATTTTGAAAGTAGGCTTTGGAAAGCAATCATTAAAATATTCAAAATATTTGCATTGGAGGAATGGGAGAGAATTTATTATTTATAGCCCTGGAAGTGTAATAGATTCATTAGGAATAAAGGTTTGATGATATATAAGAATGTAGTTTCCCCAAGTGATAGACACAGATGTGATGGCTGCCAGCTCCCAACAGTCCTTGAAGTAGCTTCGTACATGAGAAACTGGATAATTCATTTGAGGTGTGGGTATCAGTCTCACCTGGCTTAGACTGCAGTGATTGGTTCAAAGATGAGCCTATCAGAGTGCTTCTCTAGAGTTCTTCTAGTTTAACCTGAGGGGTCAGGTTAACTGACTGAGGGGCCACGGTCAGAGAAAAGGGTATCTTTTCTCCCTGGTCACAAGGCTGTAAGTATGGAAGCCCAGCATCAAAGAGCCATGCCCCCACCTAAGAAAGAAGTTGTTCTAAGGAAAATGAAACCAGTATACAGACAGCAGGATGGGTAAGCGGCACAGAAAATCCTTGTGATGTTCAAGTCTGGAGTTTGGCCATCTGTGGCTAGCTCCAACTGGGACATTCCCATAGTTTCCTTGTGTGAGCCAATAAATACCCCCCCTCCTCTTTTTGTTAATAGACAGGGTCTCACTCTGTCACCCAGGATGGAGTAAAGTGGCACGATCATGGCTCACCGCAGCCCCAAACTCATGGGCTCAAGTGATCCTCCCACCTTAGCTTCCTCAGTGGCTAGGATTGCAGGTGCATGCCACCATGCCTAGCTAATTAAAAAAAAATTTTGTAGAGGTGGGGTCTTGCTACGTTGCCCAGGTTGGTCTCAAACTCCTCCAGCAATCCTCCCCCTCGGCCTCCCAAAGTGCTGGGATCACAGGCATGAGCCACTGCACCTGGCCCCAATTCTCACTTTTTATTCAAGCTAATTTATATTGGATTTCTGTATCTTGCAACTGTAGGGTTCTGACTAACACATCTTTTTTTTTTTTTTTTTTTTTGAGACGGCGTCTCGCTCTGCCGCTAGGCTGGAGTACAGTGGTGCAATCTTGGCTCACTGCAATCTCTGCCTCCCGGGTTCAAGCAATTCTCCTGCCTCAGCCTCCAGAGTAGCTGGGACTACAGGCACGCGCCACCACGCCCAGCTAATTTTTGTATTTTTAGTAGAGACGGGGTTTCACCGTGTTGGCCAGGATGGTCTCGATCTCTTCACCTTGTGATCCACCTGCCTCTGTCTCCCAAATTGCTGGGATTACAGCCGTGAGCCACTGCGCTCGGCCGCTGACTAACACATCTTGACAAAGATGTAGAGAATTTATGTAATGACCAGGAGCACTGGTAAAATTTTGACTTGTAAATGTCTTGAGGAGAGAATCCCTGTGCAAACTAGATGGATCCAATTCCCCTGTGAGCCTACTGTGTAAATCCTGGTGTGATGCTTGCAAACTCAGTAGATGCAGCTGCCTCGTGGCCACCACACCGCCTCCATTCCTTTAAGGTTTTATACTTCCCCAGGCTTTCACAATCATTATCTCATTTGCCTTCTGCCACATCCCAACCAGACAGAGAAGGAGATTTTACCATCCCCATTTCCAGGTGAGAAAATGAAGACACCATGAGGCTAGATGATTTTTTTCATGTAATTCAAGGATTTGAGAAGAGATCAGCTGTTCTCAAATTCGATCGGTCATGACCTGTGCCATGAGTGATCTGATGCTAATGGTTAAAGTACCATTAGCTGGAGGATGATTCATATATTTTTAAATAATACATCATCCCTATACCAACCTAATTCTTGCCAGCATTTAATATGCTTTCCCTATTGGGAGAAAAAGGAGCAGAGTTACAGCTGGCATATTAGGACTTCCCCTGGGAATGTTATGCATATGAATGCCTGACCATGTGCAGCGTAACAGAAAAAAAGGTGGAGAGTCCATGGAATAGCCAGTTCCAAAAGCTGCTTCCAGCTCTACAATGGGATGATTCACCCAAAGTAAACAATGAGTTGATGGCATTCAAATCAAAACTAACCACTTTTCCTTGTCCATGTATCTGACCAAGGATCACTCACTTCAAACAGTTGTAGGATGATTATAAAATGTGTCATCGGGGCCGGGCTCAGTGGCTCACGCCTGTAATCCCACCACTTTGGGAGGCTGAGGCAGATGGATCACCTGAGGTCAGGAGTTCAAGACCAGCCTGGCCAACATGGTGAAACCCCGTCTCTACTAAAAATAGAAAAATCAGCCGGGAGTGGTGGCAGGCCCCTGTAATCCCAACTACTTGGGAGGCTGAGGCAGGAGAATTGCTTGAACCCGGGAGGCAGAGGTTGCCGTCAGCCGAGATTGGCCCACTGCACTCCAGGCTGGGCAACAAGAGCAAAAACTCCGTCTAAAAAAAAAAAAAAAACAGTGTCATCCATCGACACCTGTGGAAAGAAAGGGGAAAAAAATGTGTCATCCAGACCAGGATACTTTTTTTTTTTTTTTTGAGACAGCATCTTGTTATGTTGCCCAGGCTGGAGTGCAGTGGTATGATCTCGGCTTACTGCAGCCTCGATCCCCTGGGCTCAAGCAATCCTCCTGCCTCAGCCTCCCAAGTAGCTGGGACCATAGGCGTGCACCACCATGCCTGGCTAATTTTTTTGTATTTTTTGTAGAGATAGGGTTTTACCATGTTGCCCGTGCTAGTCTTGAACTCCTGAGCTCAAGCAATCCGCCCACCTCAGCATCCCAAAGTGATAGGATGACAGGCATGAGCCACCGTGCCCAGCCAAACCAGGATACTCTTAAGACAAAAGGGAACATCTAGGGAATGGAACACCAAGGCCACATATTAAACAGGAATTGTGTTGAGCAAAACAGGACTTAAGTTACCCTAAGTCTATGCAACTCAGGAAAAGTAAATTTACAAAACCAGAAACCAACAGCCCTGCCCCTAGGAACATGATTCTGAAGGCAAGTTGGATATGTCTTAGTTTTAGCTCCCCCAGAAGCAGATCCTGAGACAAGGATTTGGGTTAGTTTATTTGGGAAGTGAAGGAAGCACCTTGTAGGGGAGTAGGAAAATAAGATAAGGAAAGAAAGGCAGCCAATAAGAGTGTGGCTCATGCCTGTAGTCCCAGCACTTTGGTAGGCCGAGGCGGGCAGATCACCTGAGGTCAGGAGTTCGAGACCAGCCTGACCAACATGGAGAAACACCGTCTCTACTAAAAATAAAAAAAATTAGCCGGGTGTGGTGGCACATGCCTGTAATCCCAGCTACTCAGGAGGCTAAGGCAGGAGAATCACTTGAACCCGGGAGGCAGAGGTTGCGGTGAGCTGAGATCGCACCATTGCACTCCAGCCTGGGCAACAAGAGCGAAACTCTGTCTCAAAAAAGTGTGTTATCAAGCTAGCTGTTACTGTGGGCAACTGCCACGTGATCCCTGGGCTGGCCACAGAGCTGGGCCACCCACATGCCCCCTCAAGGGAGGACTTGTTGTCCAGGGACTGCAGGGAGTGCAGTCAGCAGACAGACTGCAGCTGTCACCTCCTTCAAGGTCAGCCTCAGCTGTACAGCCCTGCCCAGCCCAAGGCCATGCCCTTCCTGGGGTAGCCTGCATCTGTTGACTGGGCAAGGAAAGTCTGTTTTGTTTTGTTTTGTTTTGTTTTGTTTCATTTTTTGAGGAGTCTCGCTCTGTCACCCAGGCTAGAGTGCAGTGGCGCGATCTCGGCTCACTGCAACCTCCGCATCCCAGATCCAAGCAATTCTCCTGTCTCAGCCTCCGAGTAGCTGGGATTACAGGCACTCACCACCACGTGCGGCTAATTTTGTATTTTTAGTAGAGACGGGGTTTCGCCCATGTTGGCCAGGCTGGTCTCGAACTCCTCACCTCAAGTGATCCAACCACCTTGGCCTTCCAAAGTGCTGGGATTACAGGTGTGAGCCACCACACCCAGCCAGGAAAGTCATTTATAAAGGTCGCCCATTCCACCTGACTTGGAACACTTTGACAGGCAGTGTCAAAGTGTTGCTCTGGAGCTCCCCTCTGGGTTAGCCAAAGCTTTGTCAAGCCTGCACTGTGGCTGGATATTTCTCTCTGCCCAATCCTGCTTCTTCTCATTTTTTTCATAGGGACTGATTCCTTTATTTACTTATTTATTTTTGAGATCGGGAGTGCAGTGGTGGGATCTCAACTCACTGCAGCCTTGATCTGCCAGGCTCAGGTGATCCTCCCACTTCTGCCTCCCAAGTAGCTGGGACTACAGGTGCACACCACCATGCCTGGCTAATTTTTGTATTTTTTGCAGAGACAGGGTCTCGTCATGTTGTCCAGACTGCTCTTGAACTCCTGGACTCAAGAGATCCACCCCCCACATGGAGAAACCCCATCTATATTAAAAATACAAAATTAGCCGGGCGGGGTGGTGCATACCTGTAATCCCAGCTACTCGGGAGGCTGAGGCAGGATAATCGCTTGAACCGGGGAGGTGGAGGGTGCAGTGAGCAGAGATTGCGCCACTGCACTCCAGCCTGGGCAACAAGAGCGAAACTCCGTCTCAAAAAAAAAAAAAGATCCGCCCCATTCGGGCTCCCCAAGTGCTGGGATTACAGGTGTGAGCCACTGCACCTGGCTGATTGATTCCTAATGAGCATTTTGTACCCCAAACTCCATGTAAGCATCTGCTTCTAGAGAACCTAGCCCCAAACCATGCCTATGGGGAAACAGGGAGTTAAATAGAACATGTTCCTCAGAGATTCATGGGATGTAAAGCAATCCCTCAATTTCTAGCATATGAGATTCCTGGGGAGCTCACTTTCCAGCATTGCTGGTAATTCTTTGCTCAGTAGGGGTGTTATTAAGAACAATTTGCCAGGACATCTATAAGCAAAGATTAGGCTCATAAACAGACTGCCTCTGAATTGCCATTGGGTGTTCTTAGATGCTCATAGCCTGCTGGGTATACATTTTAAAGCACCATCTCTAGCTCTATCTTTAGTCCCTACCCCTCAGCTTGTGCTCATGAAATTAAGTACATCCACATGATAGTAATTTCAAGGGCAACCTTGACCTTGCAAAAAAATGCAATTCCGGCCAGGCACAGTGGCTCATGCTTATAGTCCCAGCACTTTGGGAGGCCAAGGCAGGTGAATCATCTGAGCTAAGGAGTTTGAGACCAGCCTGGGCAGCAGAGTGAGGCCTTGTCTTGACACACACACAAAAAAAATCGGTGTGGTGGCACATGCCTGTTGTCCCAGCTACACAGGAGGCTGAGGTGGGAGGATCACTTGAGCCCAGGAGGTTAAGGCTGCAGTGAGCTGTGATCATGCTACTACCCTTCAGCCTGGGTGATAGAGTGAAACCCTGTATCAAACACACAAAAACGCAAAACAATTCCAGTATGTTGATGGATTTCTAATTGGTGGTCTAAGGGAGGCCTTACTCTATGTATGATATGGTCTGGCCCTGTCCCCACCCACATATCATCTTGAATTGTAGCTCCCATAATCCCCATGTGACGTGGGAGGGACCCAGTGAGAAGTAATTGAATAATGGGGCCGGGTTTTTCCCATGCTGTTCTCATGATAGTGAATAAGTCTCATGAGATCTGATAGTTTTATTATTTTTATTTATGTATTGATTGATTGATTGATACAGGGTCTCACTCTGTCGCCCAGGCTGGAGTGCAGTAGCGCAATCTTAGCTCGCTGCAACCTCCACCTCCCAGGCTCAAGCGATTCTCGTGCCTCAACCTCCCGAGTAGCTGGGATGACAGGCATGTGCCACCATACCCCGCAAATTTTTTGTATTTTTAGTAGAGATGGGGTTTTGCCATGTTGCCCAGGCTGGTCTCGAACTCCTGAGCTCAGGCAATCTGCCCACCTTGGCCTCCCAAAGTGCTAGGATTACAGGTGTGAGCCACTGCACCCAGCCAATCTGATGGGTTTATAAAGGGCAGTTGCCCTGCACACACTCTCTTGCCGACCATCATATGAGACATGGCTTTGCTCCTCCTTCGCTTTCTGCCATGATTGTGAGGCCTCCCCAGCCATGTGGAACTGTGAGTCCATGAAACCTCTTTTTCTTTACAGATTACCCAGTCGTGGGCATTTCTTCACAGCAGTATGAAAATGGGCTAATACAATGTAGGTCCTATAAGTCTCATTAATTCATTCAACACAAATTTTCTGGACACCTATACTATGTGGCAAACACTGTTCTAGGCACCGGGTTTAAGAAGTCAGAGGCCAGAGAGGACTATGCCTCTGCATCTGTGTCTGGTCACAGAGTCAGTTTATAAACCATTATGTGTATCTTTGTGCTGCCTATTATTTTACAGAACAATAGTCAAATGCTTTCGATGTGCTCAACACAATGCTAGGCACAGATGAATAAGGGTCTGTTCCAAGAAGACACAGAATGGGGGAAATGGTCAAAAATAAAGGTAAAATGTTACTCCTCACTAGTATTTATTTATTTATACCCTGCTGTGTTCCAGAAAAGATTTAAGGCAGCTTACAAGGATACATAAAACATAGCTAGACAGCATAAATTATACATAAGAGAGAAGGAAGAAGAAAAACAAAACAAGAGTGAGGATTGAAATGGGGCCAGAGATGAGACTGTTCATCTGTGATCTATGTTCATCTGTGAACTGATCTATGATCAGTTCCTCTGTGCTCATAGCCTGGTGCAATCACAGGTGTGGTGGATGCTATTGGGGCCCTGACCAGAGACCCTCAACACTCATTTCTAAATGCCAAAGAATGTTCCTTGTGACTCTCTGAATGAAGGCTTTGTTCTGGTTGTGGACGCACACCTGGTCTGCAAGCAGGATAGCCTAGAAGTCCCAGAAAGTTCAAGTCCCTAGAAATAGCCCTCACCCAGTGAGGGATGGGAGTTGTTAGATAAATACCCCAGCTCCTGGCCAGGTGCAGTGGCTCACACCTGTAATCCCAGCACTTTGGGAGGCCAAGGTGGGTGGATCACTTGAGGTCAGGAGTTTGAGACCAGCCTGACCAACATGGTGAAACCCCGTCTCTACTAAAATTACAAAAATTAGCCGGGCATGGTGGTGCACGCCTTTAATCCCAGCTACTCAGGAGGCTGAGGCAGGAGAATTGCTTGAATCCGGGAGGCGGAGGTTGCAGTGAGCTGAGATCGTGCCATTGCACTCCAGCCTGGGCGACAGAGCCAGACTCTGTCTCAAAAAACTAAAAAAAAAAAAAACCAGTTCCGTATTTATCCTCCATTGAGATAACCCTGAGGCATGTTCTATACAGTCTTCCAGGGCTCCCCAGTGAGACCGAGCTCCTGCTGCCCACAGTGGTAACCCGCTTGGTAACAGACCTTTTATTGGCTGACTTCCTTTCTCTGTCTCCATTTCTCTGTCCCCACACTGTTGTTTCCTGGGATCACCTCCCAAATAAACAGCCTGTAATTGAATTATTGTCTCAGCAAGGATTCTTGGGGAGCCCAACCCAAGACAATGCACTATGCCCTCATCTGCTATTTAATGTAGAACTCCAGGCTCCTGCAAAGTTTGTTCCCTGTCAGAATTTCCAGGAATGCCCAGGAGAGGATCACACATAGAAACGAGTCTTGTCGGCCTCAGGTTTGTGGTTTTTCCTCCTTTCCTCCTGTTCTGGATACACTGACATTAACCAGGCATGCTGCTATTTTTGCTGGGTGTTTTTTTGTTTGGTTGTTTTGTTTTGTTTTTTATTTTTTTGAGACAGAGTCTCACTCTGTCACCTAGGCTGGAGTGCTGTGGTGCAATCTCGGCTCACTGCAACCTCCACTTCCCAGGTTCAAGTGATTCTCCTGCCTCAGCTTCCAGAGTAGCTGGGATTACCGGCATCTGCCACCATGCACTGCTAATTTTTGTATTTTTAGTAGAGATGGTGTTTCACTAGGGTGGCCTCGAGCTCCTGATCTCAAGTGATCTGCCCACCTCAGCCTCCCATAGTGCTGGGATTACAGGTGTGAGCCACCATGCCCGGCCTATTTCTGCTGGTTTTGACTATCTCAGTTGACTTCCACTTTATCCAAAGAACATCTGCACCTCGTACCATTGGGTACCATCTTTGCTATCAGGCACTGTTGGCTCTTATTGGGTACTAACTGGCCCAAGATGCCAAAGCTATATGACGTTCAATGGTGATGTTCAGTAGAGGGTACCCACACTGTGTTCTGCCATGTGGACAAGATGCCAGAACAACATTGCTTGGGGGCCAAAATGTAGTTTTCATTAAGCAATCCTGTTTTCATTAAATAACCCCTAAAGTTCCTTTAATTTTTACTTACAGCCATAATCACATAAAACTCAAGCATGGGTTAGGCAATAAGGAATGGTCCTGATAATTAATCTGAGTGATAGCTACCCCACTGTCCTCAAAAATCACTCATTCAAACTTAGCCAAATAAGTCTTGGTGGTTTTTTTGGTTTGTTTGTTGTTTGTTTGTTTGAGACAGACTCTCACTCTGTTGCCCAGGCTGGAGTGCAATGGCATGATCTCAGCTCACTGCAACCTCTGCCTTCTGGGTTCAAGCCATTCTCTTGTCTCAGCCTCCCGAGTAGCTGGGACTATAGGCACATGCCACTACACCCAGCTAATTTTTGTATTTTTAGTAGAGACGGGGTTTCATCATGTTGGCAGGCTGGTCTCGAACTCCTGACCTCAGGCGTGAGCCACCACACCCAGCCTAGGTTTTGTAATTTAAAATGGAAATCAATTACAATATGCTAAGCCTAAGATGCCACATACAAAATGCCACATATTGTGTGATTTCATTTATGTGAAATATCCAGAATAGGTAAATCCATAGAGACAAAATATAGATTGGTGGTTGCCAGGGGCTGGGAGGAGAGGAGAATGGGGAGCAACTGTTTAATGAGTATGGGGTTTTCTTTTGGGGTGATAAAAATGTTTTGGAACTAGACAAAGGTGGTGGTTGCATGACATTGTGAACGTACTAAATGTCATAAAGTTGTTCGTTTTAAAATGGTTCATTTTGTGGCCAGGTGTAGTGGCTCACGCCTGTAATCCCAACATTATGGGAGGCCAAGGACGGCAGATCACTTGAGGTCAGGAGTTTGAGACCAGCCTGGCCAACATGGCAAAACCCCTTCTCTACTAAAAATACAAAAATTAGCTGGGTATGTTGGCACGTGCCTGTAATCCCAGCTATTTGGGAGGCTGAGACATGAGCATTGCTTGAACCTGGGAGACAGAGGTTGCAGTGAGCCATGATTGCACTACTGCACTCCAGCCTGGGTGACACAGTGAGACTGTCTCAGAAAGTTAATAAAATAATAAAATAAAATAAAATAAATAAAATAATAAAAAATGGTTTGTTTTGGGCCAGGCATGTGCCTTAGGCCTATAATCCCGCACTTTGGGAGCCTGAGGTGGGAAGATCTCTGGAGCCTAGGAGTTCAAGACCAGCCTGAGAAACTTAGTAAGACCCTCTCTCTACAAAAAAAAATTCCAAAATTAGCCTGGCCATGATGGCGCATGCCTGCAGTCCCAGCTACTCAGGAGGCTGAGGCCAGAGGATCACTTGAGCCTGGGACGTCGAGGCTGTAGTAAGCCTTGATCCGCCACTGCAGTCTAGCCTGGGAGACAGAGCGAGACCCCGTCTCTAAAAAAATATTAAAAATAGGCCGGGTGTGGTGGCTTGGTGGTTCACGCCTATAATCCCAGCACTTTGGGAGGCCGAGGTGGGCGGGTCACCTGAGGCCAGGAGTTCGAGGCCAGCCTGGCCAACATGTTGAAACCCCGTCTCTACTAAACATAAAAAAATTAGCCGGGCATGGTGGCGGGTGCCTGTAATCCCAGCTACTCAGGAGGCTGAGGTGGGAGAATTGCTTGAACCCAGGAGGTGGAGGTTACAGTGAGCAGAGATCACGCCACTGCACTCCAGCCTGGGGGCAACAAAGTGAGACTCCTTCTCAAAATATATATATATATATATATATAAAATTAAAATTAAAATTAATAAAATTTAAATAAAATTCCAACCTCAGTTTCTCAGTCACAGTGTAGCCACAATCCACGTGCTCAATAGCACTAGGCTATGGCATTACAGGACATGTGACTTGACTATTCCTGTGCAACTCGTATAGCTTTTTAAATCATTTATTTCTGTTTTGACTTCCCAGCACTTGCCAAAAGCTTTCAAGGTGAAGTGTCCCAGTTTATTTAAGCACCACCTGGCAGCCGCTGAAGTGTCACGTTTCTATTTCACAGGAGCTAGCCATGAATCTGATTGCTACTGTTCCACATGATTAGCACGTTTGGGGTGACAGATTGTTGGGTTTGCCACACTTCGGAGCAGGTTGTGATTCTGTAATCGTTTTTTCCGAAGGGAATGAAGCATCAAGAAGCTACTGGTCTGGACCGGGTGCAGTGGCTCACGCCTATAATCCCGGCACTTTGGGAGGCCAAGGTGGAAGGATCACTGGAGCCCAGGGGTTCAAAACCAGGCTGGGCAACATAGGGAGACTCCATCTCACCAAAAAAATTAGCCAGGCGTGGTGGTACACGCCTGTAGTCCCAGCTACTCAGGAGGCTGAGGTGGGAGAATCACTTGAGCCCAGGAGGTTGAGACCAGCCTGGGAAACATGGTGAGACCCTGTCTCTCCAAAAGAAAAAAAAAAAAAAGAAGCCAGTGGTCTGTGTCTCAAGAAGCGACATATCATGTTTCCCTGCAGCCCTCGCCTCTAGAGAGCTGCAGAATAAGAGAAGAGGAATGAGCTCACACAGAGGGACCATGCTGGTAGTAAGACATATAAAAAGAGCAGTTAAAATGATTAGGGATGTCAAATCTTAAGAACCCCAAGGATAATTCATTAGACTCTGAAGTATCTGATGAGCTCACCTGGTCCACCCCGGATGAATAAGAGCAATTTGCCCTTTTCTCTCAACTCCCAAGAGATAAAGATCCACACCAGCCCTTGTTTTCTCATTGCACTGAATCATACCTCTCAGGTGTCAAGAAGTGTTTCTCTAAGTCTTATCAGAAGCTCTCCTATTAGCTGATCTTTCAAACCTGTCTGCTAACTTGGATATCATTTAATGATGGCTGCTCCCTGAATGTCAGGACCTTTTACCTGGAAATAACTCTTTAGTATTTTCTCATTTTTGATGCTTCTACATCTCAATATAATTATCCAATTTTTGGCCGGGCGCGGTGGCTCATGCCTGTAATCTCAGCACTTTGGGAGGCCAAGGAGGCGGGTAGATTACCTGAGACCAGCCTGACCAACATGGAGAAACCCTGTCTTTACTAAAACTACAAAAATTAGCTGGCCATGGTGGCGGGCACCTGTAATCCCAGCTACTCGGGAGGCTGAGGCAGGTGAATTGCTTGAACCCAGGAGTCAGAGGTGGCGATGAGCTGAGATCACGCCATTGCACTCCAGCCTGGGCAACAAAAGCGAAACTCCATCTAAAAAAAAAAAAAAGGAAAAAAAAGAATTATCCAGTTTGTAAATTGCCTGACTATTTCTCCTCGCTTGTCTTTCTTGCTTGCCCTTTACATTTTTTCCGCTCTCGCTCTACTTTATCATTTTTATTTTTATTTTTGAGATGGAGTCTCACTCTGTCGCCCAGGCTGGAGTGCAGTGGTGCAATCTCAGCTCACTGCAACCTCCACCTCCAGGGTTCAAGTGATTCTCCTGCCTCAGCCTCCCGAGTAGCTGGGATTACAGGCGCACGCCACCACACCTGGCTAATTTTTGTATTTTTAGTAGACACGGTTTCACCATGTTGGCCAGGCTGGTCTCAAACTCCTGACCTCAAGAGATCCGCCCACCTTGGCTTCCCAAAGTGCTGGGACTACAGGCATGAGCCACTGTGCCGGGCTGTCTCCTTTATCAGATTGGAGAGAAGAGTAAAATAAAATTTCCATTGGCCACTTTTTTCTTGGCCAGCCCAATAGTACAAATGTATTCAAATTATGCCTTTCTGGTCAGGAGCAGTGGCTCACACCTGTAATCCTAGCATTTTGGGAGGACAAGGCGGGTGGATTGCATGAGCTCAGAGTTCAAGATCAGCCTGGGCAACATGGCAAAACCCCATCTTTACTAAAAAATATAAAAATTAGGCGGATGTGGTGGCACATACCTGTAATCACTTGAACCCAGGAGGCCGAGGTTGCAGTGAGTCAAGAAAGCACCACTGCACTCCAGCCTGAGTGATAGAGTGAGACAGTGTCTCAAAAAAAAAAAAATCTGCCTTTCTAATATTGAGGCGAGAGCTATCAGCATAAATCTATACCTCTCTTGCTTATTCATAACATAGGCCTTGGATAGTTTCTTTAAAAACAAGAACAACAATAAAATACAAACCATGGTAGCACATTCAATCCTGTTGCTGATGAAAGTGATGGCTTTTATAGATGCCTCAGAAGAAATAACACATATTCCCAAAAGAGTTGCTGTCATTTATGCCTCTTTCAAGGTTAAACTTGGCTGTGTGGAATGTTTTGTTTGCAAGTTTTTGATTGCAAGTAATGGGAATGTCCTATGGCTAGCATAAGGAAAGAAAGGGAGGAGAGAGGAAGGGAAGGGGAGGGGAGGGAAGGGGAGGGGAGGAGAGAGGAATAGGAAGGGGAAGGAAGAAGGGAGGGAAGGGGAGGGGAGGGAAGGAGAGGGGAGGAGAGAGGAATAGGAAGGGGAAGGAAGAAAGGGAGGAGAAAGGAAGGGAAGGGGAGGGGAGGGGAGGAGAGAGGAATAGGAAGGGGAAGGAAGAAGGGAGGGAAGGGGAGGGGAGGGAAGGGGAGGGGAGGAGAGAGGAATAGGAAGGGGAAGGAAGAAGGGAGGGAAGGGGAGGGAAGGGGAGGGGAGGAGAGAGGAATAGGAAGGGGAAGGAAGAAGGGAGGGAAGGGGAGGGGAGGGAAGGGAAGGGGAGGGGAGGAGAGAGGAATAGGAAGGGGAAGGAAGAAGGGAGGGAAGGGAAGGAGGAAGTTAATGAAAGGATGTTGGAGGCATTTTATGGAAGCAAAGGAAGAGGTGGATAACTAAACCTTCCTAGAAAAGGAAGAAACCATGCCAGGTGCAGTGGCTCATACCTGTAATCCTAGCATTTTGGGAGGCCGAGGCGGGCAGATCATCTGATGTCAGGGGTTCGAGACCAGCCTGGCCAACACAGTGAAACCCCGTGTCTACTAAAAATACAAAATTAGCCAGGCATGGTGGCACACACCTGTAATCCCAGCTACTGAGGAGGCTGAGGCAGGAGAGTCACTTGAACCCGGGAGGCAGAGGTTGCATAAGCCAAGATCATACCACTGCACTCCAGCCTAGGCGACAGAGCGAGACTCCGTCTCAAAAAAAAAAAATTAGCCAGGCATGGTGGCGGGTGCCTGTAATCCCGGCTACTCGGAAGGCTGAGGTAGGAGAATCTCTTGAACCTGGGAGGCAGAGGTTGTGGTGAACAGAGATCATCCCACTGCACTCCAGCCTGGATGAATCCAGAGTGAAACTCTGCCTCAAAAAATAATAATAATAATAAAATAAATAGGCCGGGTGCGGTGGCTCACGCCTGTAATCCCAGCACTTTGGGAGGCTGAGGTGGGAAGATCACAAGGTCAGGAGTTCAAGACCAGCCTGACCAACATGGTGAAATTTTGTATTTTGTAAAAATACAAAAATTAGGCTGGGCTTGGTGGCTCACGCCTGTAATCCCAGCACTTTGGGGAGGCCGAGGTGGGTAGATCACAAGGTCAGGAGATCGAGACCATCCTGGCTAACATGGCAAAACCCCATTTCTACTAAAAATACAAAAAAAATTAGCCAGGAGTGGTGGTGGGCGCCTGTAGTCCCAGCTACTCGGGAGGCTGAGGCGGGAGAATGGCATGAACCCGGGAGGCAGAGCTTGCAGTGAGCTGAGATCGCGCCATTGCACTCCAGCCTGAGTGACAGAGCGAGACTCCGTCTCAAAAAAAAAAAAAAAATTAGCCAGGCATGGTGGCGCACGCCTGTAATCCCAGCTACTCAGGAGACTGAGGCAGGAGAATCGCTTAAACCCGAGAGGCGGAGGTTGCAGTGAACCGAGATGGTGCCACTGCACTCTAGCCTCAGCGACAGAGTGGGACTCCATCTCAATAATAATAATAATAAATAAAGTCATCAGTTCCACTCCCATGATAACCCATTAACCCATTAATTTATTAATCCATGAAAGGATTAATCTGACCTAAGAATCTCTTAAAGACTCTCAATACTGCCACTTTGGGGATTCAATTTCAACATGAGTTTTGAAGAGAAAAAATATTCAAACCATAAAAGCAGCCTAATCTCCTTGAACCCTATCTATGGACTAGCACATAAAAAAGAGAAATTTCTAACTTGTTTAAGCCCCTGTATTTTGGAGTCTGTGTGTTACAGTAGCTTATCTATGAAATAATAGAGCTGGGATTGCTGTGTTGGATATGAAGGGCCTTATGGTTCCTGCCCAGGATGTAGTCATTCAGAAACCCAGCAGGATTCAGGTTTGATACACTGAGGGAGGCTGAATTGCACACTTTTACCTGAGTTCCCATGAGGACTGGCAGCCTTTTGAAATCCCTGCCTTCCTTATTTCCATTAATATCCTTACAGTAATAGGAGACCATCTGTTTCTTGGCACCAAAAACTTCTAAAACAAACTCTCCCCTTACATCCTGCACTTCTCATTTAGATGCATCCTTTCTGTCTTCTCTGCTAAACAGTGAGCTCCAGGAAGAAAAGGATCATCATTTATCCTTCCATGCTGTGTCTTTAGAACCTAGTGTGGTGCCCAGCACATAGGGGATGGAGGGAGGGAGGGAAGGATGAGTGGATGGATGAATAAATGGAAAAAAAGAAAATAATAAAACTAGCTGTAGCTTATAGGAGGGAAGCCTTCATGGAACTTCTCTCTCCAGGCTCTGAATTCCTACTGTCCTGACTTTCTCTGTGTCACTGTCACGTATGACTGAGCCACATCCCCATTTTCACCTCCACTCTGGAGGCATACTTCAACAGAAGTGTTAGGTCACAGAGGTATGTCTTTAGGACCTTTCTTTTTAGTGGCTCTACAATCTTACAACCCTCTTTCTAAGCATCTAGAGGCCTAATACTATAGACCTTTCCTTTATCATACTCAAATAATTACTTTTCTCGGACCTACTTTGCTAGCCTGATTAGAAAACAGAGCCTGAGACAAGATTGAAGTGCTAACACTTTATTTAGGAGTTGAAAGCCTATAGAGGTGAGAATGAGGAAGAAAAGAGGAAAGAGGTGAGGTGAAATACAAATCAATGTGATGTGTTGGCCAGGCACGGTGGCTCATGCCTATAGTCCCAGGACTTTGGGAGGCCGAGGCCGAGGGATCACTTCAGGTCAGGAGTTTGAAACTAGCCTGACCAACATGGTGAAACCCTGTCTCTACTAATAACACAAAAATTAGCAGGGTGTGGTGGCATGTGCCTGTAATCCCAGCTACTCAGGAGTCTGAGGCAGGAAAAAAGCTTGAACCCGGGAGGCAGAGGTTGCAGTGAGCCAAGATTGCGCCACTGCACTCCAGCCTGGGAGACAGAGGTAGACTCTGTCTCAAAAAAAAAAAAAAAAGATGTGTTTCCAAAACTTTCCCTGTGAACTTTATAAAATTAATCAAGGGACCAGATGGAGTGGCTCACACCTATAATCCCAGCACTTTGGGAGGTCAAGACAGAATTGCTTGAGCCCAAGAGTTCAAAACCAGCCTGGGCAACATAGGGAGACTCCATCTCTACAACAAATAAAAAAATTAGTTGAGCATGGTGGCTCACACCTGTAGTCCCAGCTACTTGGGAAGCTGAGGTGGGAGGATCACTTGAGCCTGGGAGGTCAAGGCTGCAGTAAGCCATGATGGTGCACTACAGCCTGGGTAACGGAGGGGGACCCTGTTCCAAAAAAGAGATTTAATCAGGCCGGGCACAGTGGCTCACACCTGTAATCCCAAAACTTTCGGAGGCTGAGGTGGGTGGATCACGAGGTCAGGAGATCGAGACCATCCTGGCTAACATAGCGAAACCCCGTCTCTACTAAAAATACGAAAAAAAATTAGCTGGACGTGGTGATGGGCACCTGTAGTCCCAGCTACGCGGGAGGCTGAGGCAGGAGAATGGCGT
Source organism: Pan troglodytes (assembly GCF_028858775.2). Lineage (NCBI taxonomy): Eukaryota > Metazoa > Chordata > Mammalia > Primates > Hominidae > Pan > Pan troglodytes. Next base: position 126,757,196 of record NC_072408.2, read on the forward strand.
GAACCCGGGAGGCGGAGCTTGCAGTGAGCCGAGATTCCTCCACTGCACTCCAGCCTGGGCGACAGAGCGAGACTCCGTCTCAATTAAAAAAAAAAAAAAAGTTTTATTCAGGGAGAGAGAAGGAGAGATGAAAATCAACCAAGTTTGCAGCACACTCAGCACTAATCATTAGGTAGCTTGGTCTCTGACCTGCTTCCTCATAGCTGTTTGTCTCCTATTGTCCTAGAATCCTATATACCCAGTTAAAAGATTATAGTTCCCGGCTGGGCACGGTGACTCATGCCTGTAATCCCAGCACTTTAGGAGGCCGAGGTGGGTGGATTACCTGAGGTCAGGATTTTGAGACCAGCCTGGCCAACATGGTGAAATCTCGTCTCTACTAAAAATAAAAAAATTAGCCAGGAGTGGTGGTGCACACCTGTAATCCCAGCTACTCGGGAGGCTGAGGCAGGAGAATTACTTGAGCCTGGGAGGCAGAGGTTGCAGTGAGCCAAGATGGTGCCACTGCACTCCAGCCTGGCCAACAGAGCGAGACTCTGTCTCAAAACAAACAAAAAAAATTATAGTTCCCCTTAACTGCTCTACAGGTAACAACTTGAACATGATGAAATGTTAAGTTTTCCCTTTGAGATATTCTTTCAGGTCCTGCATACCAGTGAAATTACTAACATCAGCTGTACTGAAGGACCCCATTGGAACTGAGTCACAAAAGAATTCAGTTTCCATGTCCTGATGATTTTATCCCCCTTACCCTGATCAATGACCCCAAATTCCATGATCCCCTTAAAAACCCCAGCCCAGAACTCCTTGAGGAGATGGATTTGACTGTCTCCTTTCATCTTCTTCCTTGGCTGCCCTGCAACCATTACACTCTTTCTCTGCTGCAAGCCCTACTGTCTCAGTGTAATTGGTATGTTACTGTACATCAGGCACATGAGCCTGTTGGTCGTATAATATTGCCGTACTGGCCACCAATCCCAATCCTGCACAGCAGGTTACTCACCAGCCTTGTTTGCTTGGTGCATAGTCTTTTCCAGAGAGACCACAAGGAGGAGCCACATCTAGGAACAGATCCTCACAAGTGAGAAAGGAGAAGGAATGTATTTGCTTAGCTCTCTCCTATCTTCCATTTCTCAGTGGCCAAGATTCATCCCTGGGGAAACTAACTCCCCTATACTCTTTGGTTGTGTAACCTAGCACCTTGCAGCCATCCAGGCTGGCAAATTCCAATGGTGTGGCATTACAAATCCAGAAGTAGAGAGGTAATTCAGTGTGGATAGGGTGCTGACTAGTAGAGAAGAAAAAAGATAATCGAAGGAATCTGGGAAGAGTTCTTTCTTTTTTTCTTTTTCTTTTTTTTTTTTTTTTTTTTTGACAGAGTCTCGCCCTTGTTGGCCAGGCTGGAGTGCACTGGTGCGATCTCAGCTCACTGCAACCTCTGCCTCCCGCGTTCAAGTGATTCTCCTGCCTCAGCCTCCTGAGTTGCTGGGATTACAGGCATGCGCCACCATGCCCAGCTAATTTTGTATTTTTAGTAGAGACAGGGTTTCTCCATGTTGGTCAGGCTGGTCTCGAACTCCTGATCTCAGGTGATTTGCCCACCTCAGCCTCCCAAAGTGCTGGGATTACAGGCATAAGCCACTGCACCCAGGGAAGAATATTCTGAATTATCCAGGTGGGCCCAATCTAATCACATTAGTCCCTAAAATCAGAGAATCTTTCCCAGCTGTGTTCAGAGACAGACATGACAACAGAAGGGCCAGAGTGATGCTTCATTGCTGGCTTTGCAGATGGAGAAGGGGCCACTAGCCAAGGGATGGGGGCAGCCTTTAGAAGCTGGAAAAGGCAAGGAAACGGATTCTCCACTAGAGCCTCCAAAAAGAAATACAGCCCTGGTGGCACCTTGATTTTAGTCCAGTGAAATCCATGTTGAACTTCTGGACTATAGAACTAGAAGAAAATTAATGTGCATTGTTTTAAGCCATTAAGTTATGGTAATTTGTTATAGCACCAAGAGGAAATTGATACACAGTCTCTACTGCTATAGCTAGTTCTAGGGCCACAATTGTAACCACTCAATGGGTTCATTTTACCCTCTGCCCAAATAGAGCCAATTTATCAATACAGGGGAATTGCAATAGAGAAAGAGTTTAATTCGCACAGAGCCAGCTGAATGAGAGACTAGAGTTTTATTACTCAAATCAATCTCTCCAAAGATTTGGAGGTTAAGACTTTTCAAGGATAGTTTGGTTGGCCAGGGAATGGATGCTACTGATTAGTTGGGGATGCAATCATAGGGTTGTGGAAAATGGTCCTTGTGCATGCTGAGTCCACTTCTGGGTGGGGCCGCATGACCCGTTGGCAGGTCTGGGTGGAACCATTTGTTGCCAGAAACGCAAAAACCTGAAAAGACATCTCAAAAGGCCAATCTTAGGTTCTACAATAGTGAGGTTATCTGCAGGAGTCATTGGGGAAGTGGCAAATCTTGTGACCTCTGGAATAATGGCCAGCAATCATTTACACCTAGATCTTAGCAGAATTCAGGCTCCCCTCATGTGCCTATTCTAGCTGTCTTTCATTAGCTTTACAAAGTGGTTTAGTTTGAGAGAAGGGCAATTGCCATGTAAACAATAAACTACATGTCTCCCAAAGTTAGCTTGACCCAATCCCAGGAATGATTAAGGGCAGTTCGGAGGTTAAAGGCAAGATGGGGGTTGGTTAGATCAGATCTCTTTCACTCTCACAATTTTCTCACTGCTATAATTTTTGCAAAAGTGTTTCATAATTGAAATTTATCATCTCTGTCTTCCATGACCCAATTGGGGTTACCCAGACATTCATCCCCAAGGAGTATAGGTGTTTAGGAACCCTTGCGAGGTCACAGTTGTTGTAACTGCCCATTAACAGTCATCCCAAGCATGAAAATATCAAATGATACACTAGTGAATCTTCTGGGTTCCAGACATTTTGTCTCCTGCCCCTGTTGTGAAGCAGCTACCTTAATTCCCCAGAACAATCAGAAATGATTATCCCAGGCAGTGCAGTAACTCCCTTCTCTGCTTGTCACTTCAATAATACGAGGAACTCAAACTAAGTACTATATAGTCGCAGCATCCAATTCAGTGGAATGCTTACTGTGTCCCCAGGCCTAAGAGTTCTTCCAGAAATTAGAAACTGTTATCCTACAGAGCCCAAGGTTACAGGGATGAGAAGCACAAAATCTGCAAGTGGGTCACTGGGTGCAATTGTGAGAAAGGTCAGCCCCTGTTTCCCAATCCCAATATACTAACTAGAGAGGCATAGTATAGTATATTACTTGTTAGCTCAAGGAATAAGCCACATCCTTCAAGATAGCCCATAGCTGGGTGCATTGGCTCACGCCTGTAATCCCAACACGTTGGGAAGCCAAGGCAGGGAGATCACTTGAGGCCAGGAGTTTGAGACCAGGTTGGTCAACATGGTGAAACCCCGTCTTTACTAAAAATACAAAAATCAGCCGGGCGTGGTGGCGCACGCCTGCAATCCCAGCTACTCAGGAGGTTTAGGCATGAGAATCATGAGGCTGGGAGGCAGAAGGTGCAGTAAGCCAAGATCCCACCACTGTACTCTAGCCTGGGTGACAGAGTGAGACTCCGTGTCAAAAAAAAAAAGATAGCACCTATCCTGCAAGATATACTTCTCCAGCACATTAATTGGGCCTTCAACAGATGCTATTAAATGTAGATTTTATTATTATGCAGATACGGTGAGGCCAATATAGGAGGCAATTGACATTGAAAAGATAGTGTCTCACTAGGCCCAAGAGGAGGGGGCACACCAGGCCATACGTGGCCACGTGGCCACATAGGGGAAGCACCAGTGTCAGAGGCATTTGAACCAGAGTGACTCAATCTTTTTTTTTTTTTTTTTTTGAGACAGTCTCACTCTGTCACCCAGGCTGGAGTGCAGTGGCACAATCTCAGCTCATTGCAACCTCCGCCTCCCCGGGTTCAAGCGATTCTCCTGCCTCAGGCTCCCAAGTACCTGGGACTACAGGCGAGCACCACCACGCTCAGCTAATTTTTGTATTTTTAGTAGACACGGGGTTTCTCCATGTTGGTCAGGCTGGTCTCGAACTCCTGACCTCAGGTGATCTGCCCGCCTCGGCTTCCCAAAGTGCTGGGGTTACAGGCGTGAGCCACTGTGCCCTACCTGGGAACAGGACTTCTAAAAGGCAAATATGCCTGGAAGGCTGTGGTCCTAAGGCCATTTTTGCTAGCTATAAGCAGGGTCTCTGGAACCAAAGGGAGCACACCGCTCTCCTTAAAATTGAAGATGTTTATGCCCAAGATGAAACTGAATTCTGTTTGGGCAAGAGGTCTGCTTATTTATACAAAGCAAAGAATAACACAGTGACTCCTGGTGGCAAACCGAACCAAACCAGAGTAATCTGGGGAAAGGTAACTCAGACCTATGGAAACAGTGGCGTGGTTTGTGCCAAATTCCAAAGCAAACTTCCTGCTAAAGCCACTAGACATGGAATCCATGTGATGCTGTACCCTTCAAATATTTAAACTAATGAAAACTAAATAAATAAAAGTGGATTTGTGCTCTTGTAAAAAAAAAAAATCAGAAACATACAGTTAATACAATAGGCCATCCCATTATTCTATCAGACCAGTTATTTCTGAGTGATAGGTACATAGTTAAGACTAGTGAAGCCCATGGCCATAGGCCCATTATCACATCACACCACACTTTCTTTGCGGTAAAAGGGGTCTCTTGGTTCCCAAGATTGTGTGTGACAGTGATATGGTTTGGCTGTGTTCCCACCCAAATCTCACCTTGAATTATAATAATCCCCAAGTGTCAAGGGTGGGGGCAGGTGGAAATAATTGAATCATGAGGGCAGTTTCCCCCACACTGTTCTCATGGTAGTAAGTCTCCTGAGATATGATGGTTTTGTTTGTTTGTTTTTATTTTCATTTTTATTTTTATTTTTTGAGACAGAGTTTCGCTCTTGTTGCCCAGGCTGGAGTGCAATGGCACAATCTCGGCTCACCACAACCTCTGCCTCCTGGGTTCAAGCAATTCTCCTGCCTCAGCCTCCCAAGTAGCTGGGATTAGAGGCATGTGCCACCAGGCCCGGCCGGCTAATTTTTTTTGTATTTTTTGTAGAGATGGGGTTTCTCCATATTGGTCAGGCTGGTCTCGAACTCCTGACTTCAGGTGATCCACCTGCTTCAGCCTCCCAAAGTGCTGGGATTCCAGGCATGAGCCACTGCACCCGGCCTTTTTTTTTTTTTTTTTGAGACAGAGTCTTGCTCTATTGTCCAGTCTGGAGTGCAGTGGCGAGATCTCGGCTCACTGCAACCTCCACCTCCCAGGTTCAAGTGATTCTCCTGCCTCAGCCTCCTGAGTAGCTGGGATTACAGGCATGCGCCACCACACCCGGCTAATTGTGTATTTTTAGTAGAGACAGGGTTTCTCCATGTTGGCCAGGCTAATCTGGAACTCCTGACCTCAGGTGATCCATCCACCTTGGCCTCCCAAAGTGCTGTGATTACAGGCATGAGCCACTGCGCCTGGCTGATCTGATGGTTTTATAAACGGGAGTTCCCCTGCACATTTTCTCTGTTGCCTGCCACCATGTAAGATGTGACTTTGCTCCTCCTTTGCCTTCCATCATGATTGTGAGGCCTCCCCAGCCATGTGGAACTGTGAGTCCATTAAACCTCTTTCCTTTATAAATCACCCAATCTTGGGTATGTTTTTATTAGCAGCGTGAGAACAGACTAATACAGATAGTATGCCACTATATGACATCTGCAGTCCACCAGATGCTGGTGGCTAGTAGAGACACTTGGAAAGGGGAGGCAAACCTGCTTAAAGGATACATTTAAAGCTTAAAAGGATAAATTTCTAATTCTCCAAGGGGAGAGGGGTCAGACAGATGTCCTAGACCTACCACCTGGTGGCCATGCTGATCTCTCTGAAGATTGGTACCATATTGAGCCCTCCTGCCAGCAGCTGGATACTTAGCAATGGCAAACCTAGAGCATCCTTGGTGGACCCATGTTGTTGGATCCACACATGGTCTCCATCCCTCCCGTCATGGCCACTATGTTCATGGCCCCACACTGCAAGCTGTGAGGGCATCAGGCAGCCAGACGCATTGAAGATATAATGTCTTATTCTTTTTGTTTAACCAGCATATGGCCTTTTACATAGTGGTTACTCAATAAATATTTTTGAATTTATTTATTCAACATTTATTGAACTCCTACAATGTGATAGACAATGAGATAGGTTAAGAATACCAACTTGCTTTGGAGGCCAATGCGGGTGGATTGCCTGAGCTCAGGAGTTCGAGACCAGCCTGGGCAACATGGTGAAACCCCGTCTCTAGTAAAATACAAAAAATTAGCCGGGTGTGGCAGCATGTGCCTGTAATCTCAGCTACTCAGGAGGCTGAGGCAGGACAATTGCTAGAACCCAGGAGGCAGAGGTTGCAGTGAGCCAAGATCATACCACTGTACTCCAGCCTGGGTGACAGAGTGAGACTCAGTCTCAAAAAAAAAAAAAAGAATATCAATTTGGCTTCCTCAGATAGTAATGCAAAACAAAATAAAACAAAACCAAAAAAAAAAAACAAAAAACTGAAGTATCTGTCCTGTGTTGCAGGTTGGGGTCTCAGGACACAGACACTCAGAAGGAGTTTGGGGGGCAAGGTGTTTAAAGAATGGAAAAAGGCAGAAGTCAGTCTGCAATGCAAGCCTAACAGAGTATTGGTCAACCCAGCAGGAAGCTCCTGGGCCAAGATAGCCATCTCTCTCTCTCTCTCTTTTTTTTTTTTTTAAACTTTTTTTGTTTTTCTGAGACAGGGTTTCACTCTGTTGCCCAAGCTGGCATGCAGTGGCACGATCACAGATCACTGCAGCCTTGAACTCTGGGGTTCAAGCAATCCTCCCACCTCAGCCTCTTGAGTAGCTAGGACTAAGGCGTGCACTTCCACACTCGGCTAATTTTTTAAATTTTTTGTAGTGACAGGATATCATTATGTTGCCCAGGCTGGTTCTGAACTCCTGGGCTCAAGCAATCTTCCCACCTTGGCCTCCCAAAGTGCTGGGATTACAGGCATGAGCCACTGCGCACAGCCTAGCCATCTCTTTATATGCCCTCATCCTTCAGCCCAGATGCAGGCTGCCCTAGGAAGGGTCTGACCTTAAGTGAGGCTGACCCTAAAGGAGCTGCCAGCTGGAGGCCATCTCCCGACCACACTCCCCACAGCGGGGTGGCAAGTTCCTCCTTAAAGGATTTGAGTAGCCCATGTCTGCGTCTACCAGAGTCCACCTCTTGCTGTGCACAGATCCAGGTTTCCATACACTTTCAGGGACTAGCCCCTCCCTTCCATGGGTCCAGTGGGCCCTTCTTCCTTTTTTTTTTTTTTTTTTTTTTGAGACAGAGTCTCGCTCTGTCACCTGGGCTGGAGTGCAGTAGCACAATCTCAGCTCACTGCAACCTCTGCCTCCCGGGTTCAAGCGATTCTCCTGCCTCAGCATCCTGAGTAGCTGAAACTATAGGTGTACGCCACCATGCCTGGCTAATTTTTGTGTTTTTAGTAGAGGTGAGGTTTCACCATGTTGGCCAGGCTGGTCTTGAACTCCTGATCTCAAGTGATCCACCTGCCTCGGCCTCCCTAAGTGCTGGGATTACAGGCATGAGCCACCGCACCCAGCTATGGGCCCCTCTTCCTAAGGAAGAACTCAGAGAAAGAAGCTTACTGGGATGAACCACAGCCTTTGCCGCTGCGATCGGTCTCAAGGTTGCAATTCACACTCATCCTCCCTTTCCTCCACTACCCATTCTAGACGCCTCCCCAAGCCTCAGCTACTACCTTTGCTGGCTTTAGTGTCTTAGCTGGTGATATGATTCGGACTCTCATCTCTAGAGCTTAACACACAGGACATTTTTTAGGGAGCATTCTCGGCATCAACATCTGTGGGGGAAGTGAAGGAAGCAGGATTGGACAGAAAGAGAAGTTGGGATATATCACAACTAGATTTCAGCTGATGCCACAGGGAGCTTTGAAGCTGTGCTCATCTATCAGAGCTGTCTCTGCTGGGACAAGAGGACCAGGCTTTGATTATCTCTGCATCAGCCTTTCCTTGAATACAGGCTGCCATGGGAGATTGAATGTGATGCTGGGTGTGATGCCTTTCTTCAGCCAAGGGCAATTTCCAGAAAGGGCTGACAGCTGAGACTGGCAACTGTGGCATCTGCCAGCAGCATTCCCAGAGGCTAGGGCAAAAGTCCTTCAGTCCTAAAGGGGAGATCGGAGTGGCGCCAACCACAATAAACCCCATCTGTGTCCATGACTCAATTCTTGTCTCTCTTTGCCTCTCCAGCTCCTCATCGGAGTTGTCCCTCACCAACTCCTCTTTCCAGACTTCTTTTTTATTGTGGTAAAATACACATAACATGTACCATCTTAATCATTTTAAAAAATGTATTTACTTTTTTTCTGAGATAGGGTCTTGCTCTGTCACCCAGGCTGGGGTGCAGTGACATGATCTTGGCTCACTGCAACCTCTGACTCCCAGGTTCAAGCGATTTTCCCACCTCAGCCTCCTGAGTAGCTGGGATTTCACCAAACGGGGTTTCACCATGTTGGCCAGGCTGGTCTTGAACTCCTGACCTCAAGTGATCCAACCGCCTTGGCCTCCCAAAGTGCTGGAATTACAGGCATGAGCCACAGCGCCCGGCCTTATTTACTTTTTTGAGACAGGGTCTCCCCCTATTGCCCAGGCTGGAGTGAAGTGGTATGATCACAGCTCATTGCAGCCTCAATCACCCAGGCTCAAGCAATTCTCCCACTTCAGCCTCCCAAGTAGCTGGGACTACAGGCACAAGCCACCACGCCCAGGTAATTTTTGTATTTTTTGTAGAGACAGGGTCTCACTATGTTGCTCAGGCTGGTCTTGAACTCCTGGGCTCAAGCAATCCTTCCACCTCGACCTCCCAAAGTGCTAGGATTACAGGTGTGAGCCACCATGCCCAGCCCATCTTAACCATTTGTAAGTGTACGGTTCAGTGGTGTTATGTGAATTCACATTGCTTTGAAGCAAGTCTTCAGAGTGCTTTCATCTTGCAAATCTGAAACTCCACACCCATTAACAAGAATTCCCCGTTCTCCCTTCCCCCAGACTCCTGCAACCGCCATTCTACTTTCTGTCTCTATGATTTTGACCACTCTTCATACCTCGTGTAAGTGGAATCCTGCTATAGTAATATTTTTGAGAATGGCTTATTTCCTCAGCATAATGACATGAAGTTTCATCCATATTGTAGCTTGTTAAAATTTGCCTTATATTTAAGATGGAATCTTTTATATATATATATATGTATATATCTCCCCATTTTGTATATCCACTTATCCATTGAGGGACACTTGGCTCACTTCCATCTTTTGGCTACTGGGAATAATGCTGCTATGAACATGAGTATATATCTCTTCCAGGTCCTGCTTTCAACTCTTTTGGATATGCCTGTATCAACAATGTTTTTATCCAAGATGGGCTTATCTCTCATTGGCTTACTTTCTTTTAGGCCCAGATAGAGGTGAGGATGAACTGTCTACTGTCTCCATAGAGAGGCAAGTCTGATAAATCAGAACATTCTGGGTTAGGCGCAGTGGCTCACACCTGTAATCCCAGCAATTTGGGAGGCTGAGGCAAAAGGATCACTTAAGGCCAGGAGTCCGAAACCAGCCTGGACAACATAACAAGACTGTGTCTCTACAAAAAAAGCGAACACTCTGGTTGGGTCAGGTTGATGAATATAAAACCTGGTTCATGATTAATTTTGAGCCATCATATGCCATCCAATAATTTCTGTTTTTTCCACCAAAGAAAAAGAAACCACCCGTAAAGGAAATTTCCCACATGCTGCGGGAACCTCCTTCACCTTTTGTTATCCCAACTCCCAAGGTTAGTTAATCACAAACAGGACTTTGAGAAACAGCCTTTATGATGAAAGAAAATGAGGCTAAGAGACAGGCTCATTAAATGAGACATTAGGCCGGGCACAGTGGCTCGCACCTGTAATCCCAGCACTTTGGGAGGCCAAGACTGGTGGATCGCTTCAGCCCAGAAGTTCAAGATGAGTCTAGGCAACACAGTGAAACCCCATCTCTACAGAAAAATACAAAACTTAGCTGGGCATGTTGGCATGAGCCTGTAGTCTCGGCTACTTGAAAGGCTGAAGTGGGAGGATTGCTTGAGCCCAGGAGGTTCAGGCTGCAGTGAGCTGAGATTGCACCACTGCACTCTAGCCTGGGCAACAGAGCAAGACCCTGTCTCAAAATAAATAGATAAATAAATAAATGCCAGGCTTGGTGGCTCATGCCTGTAATCCCAGCACCGTGGGAGGCCGAGGCAGGCAGATCACGAGGTCAGGAGATCGAGACCATCATGGCCAACATGGTGAAACCCCATCTCTCCTAAAAATACAAAAATTAGCCAGGCATGGTGGCACATACCTGTAATCCCAGCTACTCAGGAGGCTGAGGCAAGAGAATTGCTTGAACCTGGGAGTCAGAGGTTGCAATGAGCCGAGATCGCGCCACTGCACTCCAGCCTGGTGACAGAGCGAGACTCCATCTCAAAAAAAACAAAGACATTAAAAGAGACAGACCAGCTCACTAAATCATACTGAAGCCAATGAGGGTATCTTTGGAGTGATGAGGGAAAAACAGGAGCTGGCAAGGGAGAGAAAAACGCTGGGTGGGGAGGTTGGGCAGAGTTAAGAACATTTTGCCAAGAATCTAATGGTACATCATTTTGTTGCCCAGTTGTAGATCTAGGCTAAGCAATGCCTTAGATTTTTTTCTATTCTTTCTTTCTTTTCTTTTCTTTTTTTTTTTTTTTTTTTTTTTTGAGACAGAGTCTTGCTCTGTCACCCAGGCTGGAATGCAGTGGCATGATCTCCGGTCACTGCAAGCTCCGCCTCCCGGGTTCAAGCGATTCTCCTGCCTCAATCTCCCAAGTAGCCAGGACTACAGGCCCGCGCCACCACACCTGACTAAGTTTTGTATTTTTAGTGGGGATGGGGTTTTACCATGTTGGCCAGGCTGGTTTCGAACTCCTAACATCAAGTGAGCCACTCGCCTTGGCCTCCCAAAGTGTTGGGATTACAGGCGTGAGCCACTGCACCCAGGCAGCCTCAGATTTCAAACAGCAGAAAAATGAAAAGTGTGCTCCTTATGAATTTTTAAAAAATAACTCAGGCTTCTGGTCTAGGATCTATAAATTTGGAAGAACACATACACTTCAGGGTTTATTTCTTCTGTTTTTGTTAAGGTTAAACCTAATCGGCATGACTCAAGCCAAAAGTTGAAAGAGGTGTCAGGTCTTTTGAGCTTTACTTCACTGCAGGTAGCCAGCTGGAATGGGAAAGTGATCAAAGTAAACTTAAAACCTTAGAATTCATTTTCTTAAGGAAATTCTTAACTCGGAAATTCACCCACACAGAGCTATGTGCGAGTGGATAATTGATACTGAATACATTAATGGCAAAATCGTATTCATGCTTCCTAAAATAGCAGAATTGTACCATGGGTAGTTGGGAAGAAGGCTAAAAAATAAATAACAGAAAGATCTTCATACCGCAAAAGACTCATTTTTTTTAGAGACAGGGTCTCACTCTGTCGTCCAGGCTAGGGTGCAGTAATGCAATCCTCCTGCCTCAGCCTCCTGAGTAGCTGGGTCTACAGGCGCATGGCAGTTCTCCCGGATAATTATTTTTACCTTTTTTTCTTTTTTTTGAGATGAGGAGTCTAATTATGTTGCCCAGGATCGTCTCAAACTCCTGGCCTCAAGTGATCCTCCTGCCTCAGCCTCCCAAATAGTTGGGATTACAGCAGTGAACCACCAGCTTTTTTAGCCAGCCAGCTAAAAAACAAATTTATTTTGTGAGACAGGGTCTCACTTTGCTGTCCAGGCTGGAGTGCAGTGGCACGAACGCAGCTCACTGCAGCCTCAACCTCCTGAGCTCAAGCAGCCCTCCCACCTCAGTCCCCAAAGTAGCTGGAACTACAGGTACATACCAGCATGCCTGGCTAATTTTTTCTATTTTTTGTAGAGACAGAGTTTTGCCATGTTGCTGAGGCTGGTAAAAGACTAATTTTTAACCAGCATTTGTAATGATACTAGATGATTATGCGGGACCTCTCAAGAATGTGTTCTGAAAAGATCAGTCAACCCTAAAGGTTACATTGTTAGGTTTCAATTTTTAGTGAGCTGTAGGATACCAACTTTGGTAAAATTATCTTCTTGGGATATCCATTTTTGTGAGAGCAATTGTATGTGCTGCTGTACCTGTTCTCAGTTTCGTATTATGGTTCTATACCTTAGATGATTTGCCTGAGGTTCATTTCAGTAAGAAAAAGAAATTGGCAAATAATAATGGAACACAAACAAGAAAACCCAGTACATCTCTGACTTTCTCCACAGTTCTCCCTTTCAACATTGGCCTAACCATGGACAAACTTAAAACATTCCCTTTAGCAAAAGTGAGATCATCTGTCATTTTCAAAAGAAGATATTCCAATAAACAAATGAAATACCAAAAGCAAGAAAAAAAAATGCCAGGTTGAAAAATTTAGGTTTCTGAGTTTCTGATCTTGTAAAAGCTTCCTAGCTTACTGAGACAGTTGCTGCTGATTTGACAGCCTACTCAAACAATTTCCTCATTGAATTTTTCTGCTCTTTCTCCTTTGATTCCTGTATTTGCAACCACCCAAAAGTGGGTACCAGTCATGGAGAACTTCAGGAGAAAAGTGAACAAAAAGCAAGTGAGGTTGGCAGCCCGGGCCCATACAAGTAATGTACTCTTCACTCTTCTCCAGGTAGCTTCAAAATAGAAAATCTTCCCCTCGCACCTGTAGCCCCAGCTACTCGGAAGCTGAGGTGGGATGATCGCTTGAGCCTGGGAGGTTGAGGCTTCAGTGAGCTGTGATCTCACCACTGTACTACTACAGGCTGGGCGACAGCGTGAGACCCTGTCTCAAAAACAAGCAAACAAGCAAACAAGCAAACAAACAAACAAAAAGCTCCTTCCTTCCTTAGGAAATTGTCAAAGGTCGGTTTCCTATAGTAACAGTTTGTGGTCACACCAAATTTGGAACCTGTATTACACAAGAGTCTAATGAGATTCCACAACCTAGCTTGAGTCCTGCAGACTTAATCTTAGCCTTTGAGTCAAATTCCATTCGTATAAAAAGAAAAGTAATTTTTATCATGGAAGTTGCAGCTGTCTTTGATATAAAATTGTATCCTTCACTTTTCACTTTCAAAACTTCCTCTCACTGAAACAAACTATCCAGATTTATTTTTAGACATCTCAAAGAAGCCCAGTTACCGTAATAACCTAAGTGTTAAATTAAAGGCAAGAACTTTCTGTAAATATTGTTACTACAGGTTGACGTAAATTATCAATATAGCAGATAAGCTTAAGTCATCACAGATTAAATTCTGCTTTTATGGTTAATTATAATAGAATGATAAGCTTATTTGTGTATCATTTATTCAAATCTGGGCGTTCATCAGAACCACACCCAAACCATCCTATTGAAACCACATTCTAGCCTACCACCCCAATTTTTTTTTTTTTTTTTTTTTTTTTTTTTTTTTTTTTTTTTTTTTTTTTTTGAGACGGAGTCTCGCTCTGTCGCCCAGGCTGGAGTGCAGTGGCGCGATCTCGGCTCACTGCAAGCTCCGCCTCCCGGGTTCACGCCATTCTCCTGCCTCAGCCTCCCGAGTAGCTGGGACTACAGGCGCCCGCTACCACGCCCGGCTAATTTTTTGTATTTTTAGTAGAGACGGAGTTTCACCGTGTTAGCCAGGATGGTCTCGATCTCCTGACCTCGTGATCCGCCCGCCTCGGCCTCCCAAAGTGCTGGGATTACAGGCGTGAGCCACCGCGCCCGGCCCCACCCCAATTTTTAAAAGCAGCCCAGAGCCTGTAAAGTCGGTAAATAATTCTAGTGTCTGGACTGGGCTTAGTGGCTCATGCCTGTAATCCCAGCACTCTGGGATGCCAAGGTAGGTGGATCGCTTGAACCCAGTAGTTCAAGGCCAGCCTGGGCAACATGGTGAAACCTGGTCTCTACAAAAAATACAAAAATTAGCCAGGCATTGTTGTGGGCACCTGTAGTCCTAGCTTCTTAGGAGGCTGAAGTGGGAGGATCACCTGAGCCTGGGAGGTCAAGGCTGTGGTGAACCATGATTGTGCCACTGCACTCCAGCCTGAATGACAGAGTGAGACCCTGCCTCAAAAATAAATAAAATAAAATAAATAATAATTCTAGTGTCTGGCAACCAGCATTTCAGAGAATGTTCTTTGATATTTAATAAAATCCTTCAGTGCAATTAAAGAGTAATTGAGGCTGGGCACGGTGACTCACACCTGTAATCCTAGCACTTTGGGAGGCTGAAGCAGGTGGATCACTTGAGGTCAGGAGTTCGAGACCTGCCTGGCCAACATGGTGAAACCCTGTCTCTACTAAAAATACAAAAAATTAGCTGGAAATTGCTTGAACCCAGGAGGTGGAGGTTGCAGTGAGCCGAGCTTGGGCCACTGCATTCCAGTTTGGGCGACAGAGCAAGACTTCATCTCAAAAAAAAAAAAGAAAAGAGTAATTGATCACCACCTTCTATAAAATAACAGAGTATGTTATTACTTCTCTCAGGTTAGATAATCCTATTCACTCACATTTTCTTTGTAAGTTCCATTTAGCAATTTTTAGCCATATTTTGTGAGTCTCGGAACCATTGGCTGGTTTTGGTGTCATGTATTAACACATAATTAGTAACAAAATAAATGGCGACTAGTCCAGCTCCCTGCTTCGGTTCCCCTGGGCCAAGCCTGATTTTGCTCCAGTAGAAACAGTCAGTGCCTGTCCCAGGCTTTGATCAGCTTCATTCATTCAGTCAGTGCCTGTCCCAGGCTTTGATCAGCTTCATTTCATGTTATTATTTCTGCCCCCCAAGCCCTGAAATATCTTATATAGTGGTTATCACCCATGCCTGATCCCCTAATTTAGCCCCAGAATTTCCCCAGTCTCATCCAAACTCCTGAAAATGGCATAAAATTATCTTTCTGTCATTGGCCTATAATTTCTTTTCTTTTTCTTTTTTTTTTTTTTTTTTTTGAGACAGAGTCTCCCTCTGTCTCCCAGGCTGGAGTGCAGTGGCAAGATCTCAGCTCACTACAACCTCTACCTGCTGGGTTCAAGTGATTCTCCTGTCTCAGCCCCCCAGGTAGTTGGGATTACAGGCATGCACCACCACGCCTGGCTAATTTTTGTATTTTTAGTAGAGAAGGGATTTCACCATGTTGGCCAGGCTGGTCTTGAACTCCTGACCTCAGGTGATCCGCCCTCCTTGGCCTCCCAAAGTGCTGGGATTACAGGCGTGAGCCACCGTGCTCAGCCTTGGTCCAGAATTCTTAAAAGGGACAATAGAGAAAACAACAGACAAAGTGACAACAAACAGGCCTCGTATGACCTAAAAGTTTTGTCCCTTTTGGCCTCTCTCAGTCAATTAAATTCTACAACTTGAGCTTTGCTTTGGATGTTGACAATAAATTTCTAGGAAGGTTAAAACATATGCATATGTAATCCACAGCCGTTATCAGTAATGACTGCATTGACATCAATAAATTTCTCATATTGACATCATAAATGTCTTTATTGACATCATAAATTTCTCAAACAGTAACTCTACTGGGTTGTGGGAAGCCCGGATCTTAGGGTACTACCTGGGGTTGGGGGTGATTTGTCTCACCATAGTAGAAAATCTGGAGGGTGTAGCGTGCTTGGAAGCAGGGGAAGAGGCACCAAAAGAAGAGGTGAGAAGACAACCAAAATAAATCTTTCATATTTTTTTTTTTTTTGAGACGGAGTCTCACTCTGTCACCCAGGCTGGAGTGCAGTGACATGATCTCAGCTCACGGCAACCTCTGCCTCCCAGGTTCAAGCGATTCTCCTGCCTCAGCCTCCCAAGTAGCTGGACTACAGGTGCCCGCCACACACCCAGCTAATTTTTGTATTTTTAGTAGAGATGGGGTTTTGCTGTGTTGGCCAGGCTGGTCTCGAACTCCTAACCTCAGGTGATCCACCTGCCTCGGCCTCCCAAAGTGTTGGGATTACAGGCATGAGCCACCATGCCCAGATGAATCCTTCACAATTTTATTTATACTTTGAGAATAAGAGTTATGCAAGCTGGGGCCGGGTGCAGTGGCTTATGCCTATAAATCCCAGCAATTTGGGAGGCCAAGGCAGGAGAACTGCTTGAGTCCAGGAGGTTGAGGCTGCAGTGAGCCACGTTTGTGCCACTGCACTTCAGCCTGGGCAACAGAGTGAGACCCTGTCTAAAAGAAGAAGAAAAAAAAAGTTGTGCAAGCTGGGCATAGCGGTGTGCCTGTAGTCTCAGCTACTTGGGAGCCTGAGGTAGGAGGACTGCTTGAGCCCAGGAGTTTGAGGCCACCCTGGGCTACATGATGAGACCCTGTCATTCCCCCACCACACACACACACACACACACACACACACACACACACACACACACAGAATTATGCAGATTTCAACAGAAAAGAAGCTTGCCTATGTGCTCTATGAGGTCAGACTTTGCCTATTAAGAGATTTCATAAGGTAATAATACCTTGGAGAATTTGTCATCAATAACAAGATTCAACATTTATATAGTAGTTGTTATGTGCCTGGCCATGGTCTGAAAGTCTTAGAAATCTGATTTTGGGGCCAGGCATGGTGGCTCACGCTTGTAATCCCAGCACTTTGGGAGGCTGAGGAAGGCGGATCATGAGGTCAGGAGTTCGAGACCAGCCTAGCCAACATAGTGAAACCCCATCTCTATAAAAATACAAAAAAATTAGCCGGGTGTGATGGCCGGCACCTGTAATCCCAGCTACTCGGGAGGCTGAGGCAGGAGAATTGCTTGAACCCGGGAGGTGGAGGTTACAGTGAGCCAAGATTGTGCCACTGCACTCTAGCCTGGGCAACAGAGTGAGACTCCATCTCAAAAAAAAAAAAAAATGAAATCTGATTTGCTAGCACATGCCTGTGGTCCCAGCCACTCGGGAGGCTGAGGTGGGAGGATCACTTAAGTCCAGGAGGCAGAAGCTGTAGTGAGATATGATCGCATCACTGCAGTCCAGCCTGAGGGACAGAGTGAGACCCTGTCTCGAAAGAAAAAGTAGAATGACCATATGATCTGGCTATTCTGAGTATAAAACCAATAGAAAGCAGGACTCAAGAGATATCTGAACACCCATGTTCATAGCTGTATGGTTCACACTAGTCAAAACGTAGAAGCGGCCGGGCGGGTGGCTCATGCCTGTAATCCCAGCACTTTAGGAGCTCAAGGTGGGCGGATCACGAGGTCAGGAGATCGAGACCATCCTGGCTAACACTGTGAAACCCCCCTCTCTACTAAAAATACAAAAAAAATTAGCCAGGCATGGTGGTGGGTGCCTGTAGTCCCAGCTACTCGGGAGGCTGAGGCAGGAGAATGGCGTGAACCCATGAGGTGGAGCTTGCAGTGAGCCAATATTGCGCCACTGCACTCCAGCCTGGGTGACAGAGCGAGACTCCATCTCAAAAAAAAGAAGTAGAAGCAACCCAAGTGTTCATCGACAGACAAACTGATAAACAAACTACGATATACACATACAATGGAATACTATTTAGTCTTAAAAAGGAAGGAAATTCTGACATATGCTGCAATATGGTTGAACCTCTAGGACATTATGCTAATTGAAATAAGCCAGTCACAAAAGGGCAAATACTGTATAATTCCACTTATATATGAAGTACCTAGACTCAAATTCCTAGAGACAGAAAGTAGAATGGTGGTTGTCAGGGCTGGAGGGAAAAGGAAAAGGGGAGTTATTGTTTAATGGGGACAGAATTTCAGGTTTCTTTTTTTTTTTTTTTTTTTTTTGAGATGGAGTTTCACTCTTGTTGCCCAGGCTGAAGTGCAATGGAACGATCTCAGCTCATTGTAACCTCCACCTCCCGGGTTCAGGTGATTCTCCTGCCTCAGACTCCCGAGTAGCTGAGACTACAGGCACACACCACCACGCCCGGCTAATTTTTGTATTTTTAGTAGAAACAGGGTTTCACCACGTTGGCCAGGCTGGTCACGAACTCCTGACCTCAGATGATCCGACCGCCTCAGCTTCCCAAAGTGCTGGGATTACAGGCGTGAGTCACCGCGCCCGGCCAGAATTTCAGTTTTGCAACATGAAAAGAGTTCTGTGTATGAATTTTGGTGACGGTAGCACAACAATATGAATATCCCTAACTAATGAACTACACCTAAAAATGGTTAAGATGGGGCCAGGTGTGGTGGCTCATGCCTGTAATCCCAACACTTTGGGAGGCTGAGCAGGTGGATCACTTGAGTTCAGGAGTTCAAGACCAAGCCTGGCCAACATGGTGAAACACCATCACTGCCAAAAATACAAAAATTAGCTGGGCATGGTGGCACATGCCTATAGTCCCAGCTACTGGGAAGACTGAGGCAGGAGAATTGCTTGAACCTGGGAGGCAGAGGCTTCAGTGAGTCGAGATTGTGCCACTGCACTCCAGCCTGGGTGACAGAATGAGACTTCATCTCAAAAACAAAAATGGGGGGCTGGGCATGGTGGCTCATGCCTGTAATCCCAGCACTTTGGGAGGCCGAGGCAGGCGGATCACAAGGTCAGGAGTTCGAGACCAGCCTGATCAACATGGTGAAACCCTCTCTCTACTAAAAACACAAAAACATTAGCCGGGCGTGGTGGCATGCACCTGTAATCCCAGCTACTCAGGAGGCTGAGGCAGGAGAACTGCTTGAACCCAGGAGGCGGAGGTTGTAGTGAGCCAAGATCACACCATTGCACTCCAGCCTGGGCAACAGAGTGAGACTCCGTCTCAAAAAAAAAAAAAAAAAAAGGAATGAAGGAAGGGAGGAAGGGAGAGAGGGAGGGAGGGAGAGAGGGAGGGAGGGAGGGAGGGAGGGAAGGGAAGGTGAAAAAAGGCCAGAAGGAAGGAAGGGAAAGAAAGAAGGGGGAAAATAAAAAAGGCCAGGCGCGGTGGCTCACGCCTGTAATTCCAGCACTTTGGGAGTTCGAGGCAGGCAGATCATGAGGTCAGGAGTTCGAAACCAGCCTGGCCAACATGGTGAAACCCTGTCTCTACCAAAAATACAAAAAAATTAGCTGGACATAGTGGTGCGTGCCTGTAATCCCAGCTACTCAGGAGGCTGAGGCAGGAGAATCACTGAACCTGGGAGGCAGAGGTTGCAGTGAGCTGAGATCAGGCCACTGCACTCCAGTCTGGGCGACAGAGCAAGACTCCATCTCAGAAAAAAAAAAAAAAAAAAAAAAAAAAGCTTCTCTATGATGACTTATGCCTTTTGTTTTTTGTTTTTAAACCTGAGCTGTTTTCACAAGGCCAATACATCAGCTCCTATATTTGCCCTCATATTGTAGTGCAACCGGTTTGTCCTGTTGAATTTCATCCAGTATGAGACTCCCTATTTTTTTTTTTTTTTTTTTTGAGGCAGAGTTTATTCGGTCACCCAGGCTGGAGTGCAGTGGCGCGATCTCAGCTCACTGCAACCTCTGCCTCCCGGGTTCAAGTGATTCTCCTTCCTCAGTCTCCCAAGCACCAGGGACTAGGGACTACAGGCATGCGCCACCACACTCAGCTGATTTTTGTATTTTTAGTAGAGACAGGGTTTCACCATATCGGCCAGGCTGGTGTCGAACTCCTGACCTCGTGATCCACCCACCTCGGCCTCCCAAAGTCCTGGGATTACAGGCGTCAGCCACCACGCCCTGCCTGAGACTCCCTATTATATGGTGTCATTGTATCAGCTATACCATAGAAATGTGCAACACGGAACACAGCATCTCAAAAATACGAACAACATTGTTACTACTTGCCAATTAAAAGAACAGACTTTCAATCAAGTTTCATGGTTGATAAACAAAGCAATTGGATATTGGGTTGACATTAACTTTGACAATTTTAACATACTTGTTTTTTTTAGATCTGCAAGAAATACATCTACCAGCTGGGTGCAGTTGAACAAAATCATTACAGGATTAGCAGTTTTCTGACCCACTTACTAAAAAGAAGCTGAATCACTGAATCGAGACCCCAGGGAAATGCAGATTTATACCTTTGATGTATTTCTTGATTTTTCTTAAATTAAATTCTATAATCAGTTTTTGAGTCTTTGCCATCTTTCTTTTAATTGGGTGATTTCATATGTCTTCTTGAATATAAGCCTTTTCAAAGTTTTGATGTTCTGTAAATGCAAATGCATAATAAAACATGCATATAGCTTTGTTCTATGCAATTATTTTCTAAACCCATCAGGAAGGCCTGCTTCTTTCCATAATCCCTTCCTTTATTAGATAGGGAGTGGGTGGGAGAAGTTGGCTGTCAGGAAGAGGAGTCCCATACACTTTGATGTAGATGGGAGTTGAGGAAAATGGGGAAATGGTCACTTGATCCACAGGCACAGAACCCTGTTCAGTTCCCTCTCCCACCGCCAGATCTACCCCAATGGTTTTCCAAACACGGGACGATCTTCCTCCTCCTGTCAAGTGTTCTCATTTCTTCTCCTGCATCAATTGTAGTTTTCTCTAGGATGCTTTCTGCTGGATGAGGAAGAACTTTGCATTTTCAATCCCACTGATACATTTGTCATCAACTCACTCTTTTTTTGTTTGGTTTGTTTTGTTTTGTTGAGACAGGGTCTCATTCTGTCACCCAGGCAGGAGTGCAATGGTGCAATCTCTGCTCACTGCAGCCTCAACCTCCTGGGCTCAAATGATCTTCCCACCTCAGCTTCTCAAAGTACTGGGATTACAGGCATGAGCCACCGCGTCTGTGTGAACAACTCGCTCTCATCATTGCTGTGTATATTGATTTCACGCTTGCCTTTTTTCCCTATATAGGTGAGAGGTCCTTGGCCATAGCCAAATCAAAGGGCCTAATTATCTGATTCTTGCTATTTTTCCAGTTTTCCTGTTTCTGGCAAGACACCATCATTCTGTTTGTTGTCCACATTGGTAACCTCAGAGGCATCTCTGAATCCTCCTTTTTCTTCATTCTCACTCTCTAATAGCTGATCAGACTCCAAATTTAGCAATTATTTCTCTTGTTTATAACATCTCTGACCTCTGTCTTCCATTCCATCAGAACTTCCATATAGATTCTTCCAGCAGTATTGTAATTGTTCTCCCCGACTCCTGACTCTCACCTTGAATCTATCTTTCACACCAGTGCCAGGTTAGTCTTCCTGAAGTACAGATTTATTCAGATTTCCTCACAGTTTCAACATGTCCAGTGGCTCCCCATTGTATCTAGCACTGTCTCCCTTCTCTGAATTTTTGATTATTTATTTATTTATTTATTTATTTATTTTGAGAAAGGGTCTCACTCTGTCTTCCAGGCTGGATTGCAGTGACACGATCTCAGCTCATGGCAACCTCCACCTCCCAGGCTCAAGCATTCCTCCCATCTCAGCCTCCTGTATAGCTGAGCTTACAGGCACATGCCACACGCCCAACTAACTTTTGTATTTTTTGTAGAGACAGGGTTTCACAGGCCGGGCGTGGCGGCTCATGCCTGTAATCCCAGCACTTCGGAAGGCCAAGGCAGGTGGATCACTTGAGGTCAGGAGTTCAAGACCAACCTGGCCAACATGGTGAAACTCCATCTCTACTAAAAATACAAAAATTAGCCGGGCATAGTGGCATGCACCTGTAATCCCAGCTACTAAGGAGGTTGAGGCAAGAGAATGGCTTGAACTTGGGAAGTAGAGTTTGAAGTGAGCCAAGATTGTACCACTGCACTCCAGCCTGGGTGACAGAGTGAGACTCTCTCAAAAAATAAATAAAGAGATAAATAAATAAATAAGACATGGGGTGTCGCCGTCTTGCCCACGCTGGTCTTGAACTCCTGGACTCAAGCAATCCTCCTGCCTCAGCCTCCCAAAGTGCTGGGATTACAAGCATGAACCATTGCACCCAGTCCTGTTTATGTTTTTTTTCTTCTTCTTCTTTCTTTTTGAGACAGGGTCTCATTCTGGAGTGCAGTGGCATGATCTCAACTCACTGCAGCCTTTGCCTCCAGGGCTCAAGTGATCCTCCTGCCTCAGCCTCCAAGTAGCTGGGACTACAGGTGTGCACCACCATGGCCAACTAATTCTGGTTCATGTTTTCTATTGTTTATTAAGTTATAAACATTTTGAGGGTAAGGATCACAGCGTATACATATTTGTTTCCCCCACATAATCTCCAACTTATCACATAATAGCCTCTATGCGATAAATGTTTTGTATGAGTATAGAGGTTAACACAAACCATGTGGACCATATTAATATGTAACAAATCTGGTATTCTGAGATCAAGAGTTTTTGTTGGTTTTTTGTCTTTAACATCTTATTGAGTAAACTCTGACTGTGTCTTAGCAATGTACTAAGTGCTTTAGACACATTATTCATTCATTATAAAAATGTATCAAGTTCCTACAAGCCTGGAAAACATGGTGAACCCCATCTCTACTAAAAATACAAAAATTAGCTGGGTGTGATGGCGCCTGTCTCTAGTACCAGCTACTCAAGAGGCTGAGGTGGGGAGCATTGCTTGAGCCTGGTAGGCAGAGGTTGCAGCGAACAATGATTGTGTCACTGCACTCCAGCCTAGATGGCAGAGTAAGACTCTATCTCAAAAAAAAAAGTATCAAGTTCCTATCATATGTTAGGAACTGTGCTGGGCCTTAAGACCCACTAGTGACAAAATTATTTACTTACATAGTGCATAGAAAGGTTAACTAACTTTCTAGGGTTATTTTGGCTAGTAACTGAGGGAGCCTTGACTTGAAACCAGAGCTTACTCTAGAAACCATGTTCTTAACCACTATATTAAATTTCCTGTGGTGTGAATTATGGACATGCCTTGGTGACGCCATGTCCATTTTTTTTTTTTTTTTTTTTGAGACAGAGTCTCGCTCTGTCACCCAGGCTGGAGTGCAGTGGCATGGTCTTGGCTCACTGCAACCTCCACCTCCTGGATTCAAACAATTCTCCTGCCTCAGCCTCCCGAGTAGCTGGGACTACAGGAGCCTGCCACCATGCCCGGCTAATATTTTGTATTTTCAGTAGAGACAGGGTTTCACCGTGTTAGAGAGGATGATCTCAATCTCCTAACCTCGTGATCCGCCTGCCTCGGCCTCCCAAAGTGAGCCACCGCGCTCAGCCCACACTCTTACACAAACACTGATGGAATACTCCTTGAGGATGAGAATCAGGTTTTCTAAATTTTTTTTTGAGATGGAAACTCACTCTGTCACCCAGGCAGGAATGCAGTGGCATGATCTTGGCTCACTGCAACCTCCACCTCCCAGGCTCAAGTGATTCTCCTGCCTCAGCCTCCTGAATAGCTGGGACTACAGTCATGAGCCACCACGCTTGGCTAATTTTTGTATTTTTTGTAAAGACGAGTTTCACCATGTTGACCAGGCTGGTCTCGAACTCCTGACCTCAAGTGATCTGCCTGCCTTGGCCTCCCAAAGTGCTGAGATACAGGCATGAGCCACCATGCCTGACATGTTTTCTAAGATTTTCTAAAATCCTGAAATTCTCATATAATGAGATAATAATACCAAACGCACACCAACCGTCAATTGTGTCTCAATAAATACTGGCCAACTGCCTTGGTAACTATATAATTCAATAGATTTCCTTATAGTTTAGAAACTTTAAAAAATTATTTTGCTGGCTGGGTGTGATGGCTCATGCCTGTAATCCCAGCACTTTGGGAGGCCAAAGTGGGAAGATTGCTTGAAGCCAGTCATTTGGGACCTGCCTGGTCAACATAGCGAGACCCTGTCTCTACAAAAAATATTTTAAAATTAACTGGGCATGGTGGCACATGCTTGCAGTTTTAGCTTCTTGGAAGGCTAAGGCAGGAGGATTGGTTGAGCCAACGAGTTCGCAGCTGCAGAGAGCTACGATTATGCTACTACACTCCAGCCTCGGCAACAGAGCAAGACCCTGTCTCTAAAAAATATAAGTGTAGGCCAGGCGCGGTGGCTCACACCTGTAATCCCAGCACTTTGGGAGGCCGAGGCAGGCAGATCATGAGGTCAGGAGATCAAGGCCAACCTGGCCAACATGGTGAAACCCTGTCTTTACTAAAAATACAAAAAATTAGCCGGGTGTGGTGGCACACACCTGTAGTCCCAGCTACTCGGGAGGCTGAGGCAGGAGAATTGCTTGAACCCAGGAGGCGGAGGCTGCAGTGAGCCGAGATCATGTCACTGCATTCCAGCCCGGGTGACAGAGCAAGACTCCGTCTTAAAAAAAAAAAAAAAAAAAAGGCCAGGCACGGTGGCTCACGCCTGTAATCCCAACACTTTGGGAGGCCGAGGCAGGTGGATCACCTGAGGTCAGGAGTTCGAGACCAGTATGGCCAACATGGCGAAACCCCGTCTCCACTAAAAATACAAAAATTAGCCAGGTGTGGTGGCAGGCGCCCGTAATCCCAGCTACTGGGGAGGCTGAGACAGGAGAATCGCTTGAACCCAGGAGGCGGAGGTTGCAGTGAGCTGAGATTGTGCCACTGCCCTCCAGCCTGGACAATAAGAACAAGACTCCATCTCAAAAAAAAAAAAGAAAAAAGAAAAGAAAAGAAAAAAATATATATATTTATATAAATATATAAAATGTGTATATATATATGTATACACATTACTTAATGGAAAAATTAACTATTAAGATAGTTGCATTACACCAACTATCTTCCCAGAACACTTAATATTCACATATATCCCACACCTACACATGTGCCCCCCACACAAACATAGCTACATTTTCTAGGACATGATTAAATTTTGACCCTTTAGAAGATGACTATTCCTCTGATCATAGGAAGGCACCAAGAAATCCATAAAGGCTTTTTACATAAAGTGAGAAGTGTAGCAGTAGCAATGCTAACACAAACCATTGAAAACAGATTCATGGGACATTTTACCTACCCACCAGCAAAAGTTTTTAGTTATCCTGGAAACTGGATGATATACAATTTCCATAATCAGTGTACTCTGAAATTGACAAAGAACACTAATGGGAGGAAATTCACTTAAGAAACAGTTTTAGTATGAGCAGTATCAATAGGTATAAATAACTTGCCTGCCAACAGATTAAACCAGAATGTAATGCGGAAGGAACAAGATATAACAAATGTTTGGCAAATTCTTGAGATGAAATAAAACTAGGAAATGTTTTAAAATAGCTCGAGATGAATGATATATGTAGCAAAACACAGCAACAATGTGTTTAGAGCCAAGATCATTGAAAAGAAGCAGGAAAATATGAGCACATAGAAAATGAAACCACAAATCTTTCTAGATGTGGGCATTGGAAGAACCAAAAATAGCCAACCTGAGCATAAAGCAGTCATTTTCTGATGAGTTTGGGCAACAGTGACAGCCAAATCATTATAAGAGGGTAGGGGAGAGTAGAAAGCAATTTAGTCAATGTTGGGAGCAATTGCCTCAAAGCAGAGGAGCTTTTTGGTTATTTATTTGCCTAAATGGTATGGCTGTGTTATGGGCTGGTTTTCCAGAAGAGAATCCCTAAAAGCAGCCAAAGCACCCTTGGGCTTGCATCAGAGCCCATCATGCGTGTAACCCATTTATATCTTTCTCAGGCAACAAACCTCATGGTTAAGTTGTAGAAGCCTGTCATTTTATTTTATTTTATTTTATTTTATTTTATTTATTTGAGACAGGGTCTTGCTCTGTCATCCAGGCTAAAGTGCAATAGCGTGATCACAGCTCACTTCAGCGTCAACCTCCCCATACTCATGTGATCCTCCCACCTCAACCTCCCTAGTAGCTGAGACTATAGGCGTGAGCCACTGTGCTTGACTAATTTTTGGATTTTCTGTAGAGACGGGGTTTCGCCATGTTGCCCAGGCTGGTCTTGAACTCCTGGGCTTAAGTGATCCACTCACCTCAACCTCCCAAAGTGCTAGGATTACAGGTGTGAGCCACCACACCTGGTCAAAGCCTGTCATTCTGTCTTTTTTTTTTTTTTTTTAATTTGAGACAGAGTCTTTGTCACCGAAGCTGGAGTGCAGTGGCCCAACCTCGGCTCACTGCCAACTTCCACCTACCAGGTTCAGATGATTCTCCTGCCTCAGCCTCCCAAGTAGCTAAGACTGAAGGTGCATACCACCACGCCGGCTAATTTCTGTATTTTTAGTAGATATGGGGTTTTTTCATGTTGGCCAGGCTGGTCTCAAACTCCTGACCTTAAGTGATCTGCCCACCTCAGCTTCCCAAAGTGCTGGGATTACAAGTATAAGCCACTGCGCCTGTCCCGAAGCCTGTCATTTTAAACTAGGGTTTCTCAACTCAGCACTATTGACATTTGGGGCCAGATAGGCTGTCCTGGACATTAAAATATGTTTGGCAGCATCTCTAGTCTCCATCCATTAGATGCCAATAACACCTCCTTCCTCCCAGTTATGACAACCCAAAATGTCTCCAGACATTGCCCAATATCTCTAGGGTCCTAGGAGGAGGTCAAAATCACCCCCAGACCAAGCACGGTGGCTCATGTTTGTAATCCCAGCACTTTGGGAAGTTGAGGCAGGCGGATCACGTGAGGTCAGCAGTTTGAGACCAGTTTAGCCAACATGGTGAAACCTTTCTCTACTAAAAATACAAAAATGAGCTGGGCATGGTGGCACGTACCTGTAATCCCAGCTACTAGAGAGGCTGAGGCAGGAGAATCGCTTGAACCCAGGAGCTGGAGGTTGCAGTGAGCCGAGATCATGCCACTGCACTCCAGCCTGGTTGACACAGTGAGATGCCGTCTTAAAAAAAAAAAAAATCACCCCCAGTTGAGAACTACTGGTTTAGAGCATACAGGGGTGATTACCAGGCCAACTTCATACCGTACAGATAAGGAAGCCAAAGCCTAGGCACATTAAATGCCTTGTTCAATTGTACATAGCTGCACAGCTGGTTAGTGACATATCTAATTCAGAAAGCCCAGATTGTTTGTTTGTTGGTTGGTTTTTAGAGACAGGGTCTGGCTCTGAGACCCAGGCTGGAGTGCAGTGGCGTGATCGTAGCTTACCGCCTCGCTGCATCCTCAAACGCCATGTCTCAGCCTCAGGAGTAGCTAAGACTATAGGTGGGAGACAGAGGATCTCTCTGTGTTGCTCAGGGTGGTCTCAAACTCCTGGCCTCAAGCGATCTTCCAGCCTCGGCCTCCCAAAGTGCTGAAATTACAGGAGTGAGCCACTGCACCTGGCCTGCCAGGCTCCATTTTAAACATATCTGAAATATTCTTGTCTTAAGACTGACCTTATTAAGTATTACTTATTATTATTATTATTATTATTATTATTATTATTGGAGACAGGGTCTTGCTCTGTCATCCAGGCTGGAGTGCAGTGGCACACAGCTCACTAAAGCCTCAACCTCCTGGGCTCAGGTGATCCTCCCACCTCAGCCTCTCCAGTAGCTGAGATGAAACGCACACACCACCATGCCTGGCTAATTTATTTTTTATTTTTTTGTAGGGACAGGGTTTTGTTATGTTACCCAGGCTGGTCTTGAACTCCTGGGCTCAAGCAATTCACTCACCTCGGCCTCTGAAAGTGTTGGGATTACAGGTGTGAGCCACCACACCTGGCCTATCAGGCTTCATTTTTAAGAGCTGTACGTATCTGAAATCTTTCTGTCTTAAGACCAAATTTATCAGGTAAGTACTACCATTATCCCCATTTTATAAATGAAGAAACTGAGGCATAGAAGTCCAAAGTCATCCAACTCCTAAGTGGCAGAACTAGATGCAGCCCAGGAAGTCTGGTTCATGATCATTAAGGGGAAAGACTGAAGATGCCTAATCAGAAGGGAGGAAAAATGGGTCAGAAGCTGGAAATGACAGTGGTCAGAAAATAACTGGCAGAGGTAACAGGGCAGCTAGACCTGGGGTATTAGGCAAATCCTTGGGAGAGAGGAGTTCTCATCTGGAAGGGAAAAGTTGGGCAAGGATGTTGGTAGGAAAGGATAGAAGCTGGAGGAGAGGAAGTTGGGAACTCACACTGTGTATCCATATAGGGACAAGATGAGGCTTCTATTTACCTTCTGAGTAGCAGAGAAGGAACTTCCCGACATCAGACAGGGCAGGGTCTCTGCTGAAGACTGACACCGGTGAGCACCAGCCACTGATGTTAACATTTTTCCCCTAAAAACCAACTTGAGAACCACCAGGGGTATACACACCACATTCTGCAAAATGTTGAGATCACTCCTCTCTAAAAAATATAAAGTGCTTTGGGTAACATTTGATGAATTTCCAAGACTTGTATGTTTCCACGATTATTTCATAGACAAAATATACAACTTAAAACACGTGTGATCTGCTGGTGCACACAAACACACACATCATAGCTAAATGAAAATATCAAGCATAGAACAGCTTTATTACACATTTTGCCAGTTCCTCATGTTTCTTCAACACTTGGCTTTTCAAAAACAAATTTTCGAGACATGTTTTGTCTTTTACACTTTCCAGTTTTCACGGACCAAGATGTTAATAAAAGTAAACAACTTGGGGAAATCGGATGAGTGTTGTCATATTTGTAGATATCAGGATCTCTAAGAAGGAAAAATGTCATGTTTCGCCCTTAGTGATGTAATAGCACTTACGTGGAAATTCACCCATAGTATATTAAGTATGTAAACTGTGCTCATACTCAAGTTTACCAGACTATCCAGGTACTAAAACTAACACTAATGCAAATATATTTTAAAGGAATACATAAGTGATAAAAAGTGAAGTGCAGTAGAGTAACTAAGAACAAGTCCATTAGAGACAGACAGTTCTAAAACACTAGCATCATAGTATCATGTACCAGTATATATTGGTGTAACACACTACCATTATAGGGTTATCGTGAGGATTAAATGAGAGAGTGTTACATAAAGGATTTAAGGAGCACAGTGCTAAATGTATTTTAGCTGCTATTGTTCTAGCATGAAGAAGAATAAATTTAATAAGCTTCTTAGAAGTCTGATGGTTTTCATAACTTGGCTTTAATGAGTTTTAAATCCTGGCACTAATTTCCATATAGGCAGGTATATATTCATTCTGTTACCTCAAGGCTGACCTAATGGACTGGAATCAGCAGTTCCCGGAGTGTGGTGCACCAGCTCCTAAAGGTCCTAGAGTCTTTCAGAGGGCTACCAAGAAAAGAACTATTTTCATAATAAGTGTAAGGATTATCATTCTAATGTTATTAACAATAGCAAACTAATTTCATAATAATGCTAATCGTCTAATACTATTTTTGTTTGTAATTATGTTGACATTTGCACTGATGGTGCAAAAGCAATGGTAGGTAACACCACTGATACCTTAGCATGAGTCAAGGCAGTGTTACCCAGCTGTGCTGGTACACATGGTAGTCTTCACTTTCATGTGCTCATAGAAAAAACAGAAGCTAGTTTTATTAACCAATGTCCCTGACGAAGCAGTACTTCTATTAAGTCCAGACCCTTGAGTGCACATCTTTTTAATATTTCATGTGATGAAATGGGAAGTACCCACAAAGCACTTCTGCTGTGTACTGAAGTATGATGGTTATCTTGAGGTGAAGCACTTGTACCTCCGTTTGAGTTGGGAACTAACTAGCCACATTTTTCACGGAACACTGTTTTTACCTGAATGAATGACACAAACTGTGGTATTCAGATTCGGGTATTTGGCAGACATTTTCTCAAGAATTAATGAAGTAAGTCTGTTACTTCAAGGAAAACAACTCAAAATATTTGTTACTAATGATAAAACTCAAGCTTAGTAACTTCTCAATACTTAAAGACTTTTATGATGAGATCAGTGGTGGTGATATTAATGAATGTGATTAGGCTGATATTGTGTAATGACATGTGACAATATTTGTAAGATCTGCATAACTCAGACATTTTCCAAATGAAAATAAATGCTGTTATACAATCAATCATACATATGTAAAAAATCCATTCAAAGTGAAAAATAGATCAATGGGGTTTCCTTGACATGGTTTTAGATTTCACATTGCAACTAACCTTTAAGAAACTACAACTTGTCGTCTGGGCGCAGTGGCTCACGCCTGTAATCCCAGCACTTTGGGAGGCTGAGGTGGGTGGATCACCTGAGGTCAGGAGTTCGAGACCAGCCTGGCCAACATAGTGAAACCCCCTCTCTACTAAAAATACAAAAATTAGCCAAGTGTGGGGGCACATGCCTGTAGTCTCAGCTACTTGGGAGGCTGAGGCAGGAGAATCACTTGACCTGGGAGGTGGAGGATGCAGTGAGCCAAGATTGCGCCACTGCACTCACTCTGGCCTGGGCAACAGAGTGAGACTCCATCTCAAGAAAGAAAGAAAGAGAGAGAAAGAGAGAAAGAAAGAAACTATAAATTGTCAAGTTTGGGTGTAATATCAAAGAAAAATATCCAAAATGAAAAGGCTACTAAAATATTCCTCCTTTTCCCAACCACATATCTTTGTGAGTCCAAATTTTCTTCATATATTTCAAAATATCATACATTATAGATATATCCAAATACAAGAATTCACTTTTCTACTGTTAAGCCATACATTACAGAGGTTTACAAAAATGAAGAATAATGCCATTCTTCTCACTGTTTTTTTTTTACATTTAGGACCATATAGTTACTGTTCATAAAAATTCATTATAGTTACAAATAATAGGTTTATCATAAATATTTAAAATGAATTAATTATTTAAAAACTTTTTTTTTGGAGATGGAGTCTCACTCTGTCACCCAGGCTGGAGTGCAGTGGCGTGACCTTGGCTCACTGCAATGTCCGCCTCCCAGGTTCAAACGATCCTCCCGCCTCAGCCTCCTGAGTAGCTGGGACTACAGGCACATGCCACCATGCACAGCTAATTTTTGTATTTTTAGTAGAGACAGGGTTTTGCCATGCTGGCCAGGCTGGTCTTGAACTCATTACCCCAAGTGATCTGCCTGCCTCAGCCTCCCAAAGTGCTGGGATTACAAGCATGAGCCACCGTACCCGGCCCAAGAGTGTAATGAGATTCTGAGACCAAAATGTTTAAGAACCACTATTTTGAATAGTTCTGCAAAGTTGGGCTGGTTCTCCCAGAAAGACAGTGCTTAGAGCCAAACCTACTGTAAGAAGTGAACATTTCCTAGTAAGGTTCAGCAGTGGAACATTGTTAGGAAGGAAATTCAGAAGCTGGAGTTAGAATTGTAACAGTTCATTTTCACAGTAACAGATAAGTGGAACAGATTAGGACCATTGGGCTCAAGGAAGGCAAACAAAGTCATTTTTTTGAAAGATAGGCTGCATGTCTGCATTAAGGAAAAAGAGCTGAAACTTTTTTTTTTTTTTTGACAAGTTCTTGCTCTGTCATCCAGGCTGGAGTGCAATAGTATGATCAGGGCTCACTGCAGCCTTGATCTTCCAGGCTCAACTCATCCTCCCATCTCAGCCTCCTGAGTAGCTGGGGCTATAGGCACACACCACCATGCCTGGCTAATTTTTTTGTATTTTTTGTAGAGACGGGGTTTTGGCCATGTTGTCCAGGCTAGTCTCAAACTCCTGGGCTTATAAGACCCTCCCACTTTGGCCTCCCAAAGTGCTGGGGTCATAGGCATGAGCCATCCAACTGGTGGAGAGACAGGATCTTGCCATGTTGCCTGTTTTAAGTAAAATGTTTATTTAGAAACAGAATGCTTGTTCCTCAGTACCACAAGGAAAAATCAGCATTTAGACAGAAAGTTTTCTCAGCAAGGCAATTTTAGTTTCTGCAGAAAGGGTGCTCCTCGCAGCTGGAACAATGGCAAGAGCACACCTGAATAAAGGAAAGAAGCAATTTTTATCCCTTACGCAGTTTGTCCCTGCTACTGTGCCTTGTCTCCATTGGCTGGAGCCAGACCTTACAATTTAAACTGAACCTGATAGGCTAACAACTTAAAACTTTTCTAAATAGGTAAAAGCAATGGAGAACAAAGGAAAAGAGGAAGTTATTTATGAAAAGACTTAGAAAAGTAGTAACATTCCCAAATAGGGAAGGGGCATAGGCTGCAAGGTGGGACATGCCAGTGAGCATGTCCAGCACAGATATCTTGGTTAAAGTACATGGACATAGAATGTACTCATTCCCTTAGATCTAACAGCTACATAGGAAAGGGCTTAACAGAGAGTTATTAGCATAAAGTAAGGTGGCTTGAAGGAAGTTAGTCTTTAAAAGAAACCATTATTTCTAACACTTATTATTCATTCTTTAACAAGAAGGGAAGCTTTGAAGAGGAAACTTTACTTTCTACATTGCCCAAGCTGGTCTTGAACTCCTGGACTCAAGCAATCCTCCTGCCTCAGCCTCCCGAAGTGCTGAGATTATAGGCAGGAGCCACAGAGCCTGGCCCTGTTTGTTCTTGATGTGTCTCCAGACAGATTAGGGAGAAATTTGTCCTTCTGTGATTCAAATAAGACAAAAGGAAGTGGCAATTGGATCTCACCTCTGGCTCACAATTCCAGCTCAAGGTGGGAGGTCATAATAAAAAGTGTTAGAACATTTCCTTGCTGGAATGGTAACATGGTCAACTGCAGAAATTTAGCTCTAAGATTGATGTGGGAATCCCTCAACTGTCTGTCTCCTTTCCAGTCAACAAGTGAACAATGCCAGCCCTGAGGCCCAGGAGCTTTACAGATTCTGGCCTTCAGTCTAAGGGTAACGATGTTAAAACTTGAATATTGTTTAGGCTCTGAATTTAATAAGCGATAAAAACCATGAGAAACTATTTGACCCATTTCAGCCTCTTGATGTTCTGAAATTTCCATCTCACTGGGATGAAAAGAAGAAAGGCATGATCCAAGTAAAAAATGGGTTGTCTGTCCAAGAGGAAAAGGAAGCATAGGGACGAATTCTAGCTTTAGATGGGATTGTTTCTGGAAATAGGAGACACGTAGCACCACCAACGAGGTCAACACCAAGGAATGACTGCAAGTCACCCAGTAGGCTCTCCAAACCTTCCTTCAATCATTGAGGAAATGTTCCTTCCATATCCACCCAATCCATCTTGGTCACAAAGGACCATTTATCTTCCTCAAGACTGCTTCTATGTGAAGAAAATAAAGAATAATGATTCACGTGATCCCTGGCGTCGGCCTGGCTAGATCTCAATCCTGACTCTACCAGTTGTAATGACCTGGGCAGACGATGCCATCTCTCAGGCTTTAATTTCCTTCTCTGTTAAAATGACAAGCGGCAGTACTGATTTTATAAAGTTCTTGTGAGGATTATCTAAAATAATGACTATCAAGCACTTAATACAGGACATGGCACACACTGAGTGCCGAATAAACGGTAGTTATTATTAGGGAGGTTCTTTGCTTCGTATTCCCATCTGTGAGCAGTTTTTTTCCGTTATTTCTCCGCAGAAACCCTTTCTCTCCGGGCTGCTGATCTGCGAAGCATCTGGTCCTTCATATCCCTGAGTCATCAGCATGAAGATGCCTGGTTTCCGAAGTCCTCCCTCCTCCTACTGCTCTCTAGGGCTCCCTCTCCTGACTGCTTAGTTCTCCTGGGGGCCCAGACCTAAATTTCGTGAGGGTATGTCTTTCTCGGGGCCGGGTCACCAGTCTTGGAGGAATGTCCTCAGTCCCCTTTGCCCCAGAGACCACCAGAGATGCGGCAACAGAACTCTGAGGCGCGCCCCAGCTACCAAGTAGCTGGGGGCGGGGTCGCGCCCGGAGGTGAGCAGCAGGCGGTGGGCGGGGCCGCGCTCCGTCCGAGGTGAGAGCGAGGCCGGGTGCTAGGCCACACCCCGAGGTACGAGGGCTGAGGGCGTGGCCACACCCCAGCTGTGAGCGAGGCTGAGGGCGGAACCGCACCCCGAAGTGGGTGCAAGGCTGGGGGCGTGGCCGCGCGGTGAGGCAGCCAGGACCGTGAGGGATGCGCCAGCCGCCTCCGCAGGGGGCGCGCGCAGCCGCCCGCAGGGCGTGAGGGTTAAGGCCGCCGGCGCCACCTGGGCGTCGCTGAGGAGACCCGCGAGCCGGCGAATCCCGCGCGGGCGGGGCGAACAGGTGCCCGCGCGCGTCAGGCGTCGGCAAGGGGCGGGGCGAGGGGACGCGGCCGGAAGCCTGGGGCGGGGCGCTGCCGGCCCGGTGAGCCGGGAGGAGCCGGGGAAGGCAGGAAGGAGCTCGCCGGGTTGTGCGGCGCGCGATGTGGAGCCGCCGCCTCGGCCCCTGCAGCAGCAGCCGCCGTCGCCGCCGCTGCTGCTGGGGCTGCCGCCGAGCCGGGGGTCATGGAGTGCGGCTGCAGAGAGCGGCCGCCGGCAGCAGCAGCAGCAGCAGCGAGCGTCGCGGCGACAGCGGAGCGCAGCCCGCCCCGTGAGGCGCTGCCCGGCCGGCGGCGGCAGCAGCAGCGGCAGCGGCAACAGGGCGGCTGAGAACCCGGCGGCGGCGTTCCTCCTTGCTTCCTCCCCTCCCGCTTCGCCGACCCTCAGTCTCCGTTCCTGAGTCCTCCCTTCCCCAGCCTTCCCGTTCCCACCACCTACTCCGCCACTACCCCCACCCCCTCCTCCCGCGCGCGCCTGAGCAGCTGAGCCCGGGGGCGGGGGAGGGGGCGCGTGCCGCCGGCGCGGGGGAGGGGCGGGCCGGCGCGCGCCGCGCCCAGGGCTCGCGGGGACCCGGGGGCGCGTGCCGCGGCGCGAGGCGAGGCGCGGGACGCGGGGCGGCGCGGCAGGGCCCCTCCCCCCTGCAGCCTGGCGCGCGCGGGCCGGGCCGCACCGCTGCGGGCTCCGCGCGCGCGGGCCATGTCCGCTTTCTGCCTGGGCTTGGTCGGCCGCGCTTCAGCACCCGCCGAGCCGGACAGCGCCTGCTGCATGGAGCTGCCCGCCGCGGCCGGGGACGCAGTCCGGAGTCCCGCCGCCGCCGCCGCCCTCATCTTCCCCGGGGGCTCCGGGGAGCTAGAACTGGCGTTAGAGGAGGAGCTGGCGTTGCTGGCGGCCGGGGAGCGGCCGTCCGACCCCGGGGAACACCCTCAGGCCGAGCCTGGGTCTCTGGCCGAGGGGGCCGGACCGCAGCCGCCGCCCTCCCAGGACCCCGAGCTGCTGTCGGTGATCCGACAGAAGGAGAAGGATCTGGTGTTGGCGGCCCGGCTGGGTAAGGCGCTGCTCGAGAGGAACCAGGACATGAACCGGCAGTACGAGCAGATGCATAAGGAGCTGACAGACAAGCTCGAGGTGAGGACCTCCCGCCAGGGATGGGTGGGGAGCAGGGGCCGCCCAGGCACGCGCCCGGCCCTGGGCAGTTAGGGGAACCACTCACCCCCACTTCGTTGCTCACCCTACCTCGCAGAAAATCTGGAATGAATGGGGGAGGGAGGATGGAGGATTATCAGATTTCGTTGAACCCACTTGACTTCCCCACCCCGCTCACAGCAAATGGGTCCATGCGTGGCTCCAGCCGCTGTGGGCCGTTCTATATACGTACTGTACCCAGCATCTAAAATAGAGCTTACAGTATGACTATATAGCACTGAGGTGATGTCTGCATACAGAGAAATGAGAAAGTCGGGAAGCATTTAAAATATGTTGCAGGTTTTCAGAGTAGTTAATCTCTAATCAGGGTGTTAGCCTAAAGCCTTCCAGTTTGGGCGTTAAGGCCTTTAGATGCCCTTGTCTTAACTTCTTGGCAGCTCAGAGTTGTGGGAAACAAGTGCCCCTAAAGGAGCTTTATATAGCCTTCAAATGCTCAGGGATTAGGAAATGTGGTTCCATTGCAGAAATCAGGCGAGCCAGGGCTCAACATGTGACCGCTGGTAGTGGATTTAATTTGGGCCTCAGTATTTATGTGTATTTAAACAGTACTTTTCTGTATTCTGGGTCTCAGGCTTGCAATTGAATGACCAAATGCAACCTGTGAGAACCATATTACTTTAACTTCTGTTATAAAATACCTCTTAAGGTATCCGTAACATTTCTGCCAGTTCTCTAGGCAGTCTTTCAGAGTTGTTTGTTTTCTTGCCCTTAACTAGAAAAGGGCCTTGAATGCAGTACAGAATGCCAGCATTTCTAAAAATTAGATTGCAAAAAAAGGGGCAGGGGGATGGGGAGAGGGAGTCACCTGTGACTTACCTTTCCTGCCTGTGCATTTACTATTATTGTTACCTAGTTTGGTTGCAGCCAGCTCTTTTCATTCTTAGTTACAGCAAGAGAATAGTACAGACCTGAATGAGGTTTGAAATTGACCCTAGTCAGGTTCCGTATCTCTGCTACTGGTTGAACAGTCAGAATGGAAATTCAGAAATATTCTGTAATAAGATTTAAGTATGCCTACAGTCCAGCGACGTAAAAGTAAATCCGGGAGAAAAAAAGGAAACCTGTGAGTCCCCTGTAGTTCGGTTGGCCTGCTAACTAGGTCTGCCAGTCGATGAACTCCTGAGATACCTCTCTGAAAAGTCGTTTGTGAAACCTATAGGTAGACTGCCAAAAAGCAGCCTAATGAATTGAATTGTTTAATTTTCACTTGAAGTAGAGGTCTAGAAATAAAAAGCCTTCTTTTTTTTTTTTATAAAGAGATTCAGTTGTACGACTTTGTAAAGAAGTACAACTACAGAGATTTATACTTGTGATTTGAAATTTCTTCAGTGAAGGACTTGATTGAAGAGACAGCTGACTTGAAAGGAGCACCGTATCAGTTTGATTAGTGCCAGATTTCATAGTAATCCTGAGTGTGCAATTACATACATTCTGGGTTCCATGTGGAGCCTTTATACATTTCTTCAACATAGGGCAAAGATTTCAGAATTGTAACAAAAAAAGGTTGTATTGTAAAAGAATAAATTATCTTTGACATTTTGTTATTTACGAATGGACAACAATAGTTTAAAACTCTTTAAACTTTTTTAAAACCTTCATTCCTCTGCAGGTCAGCATATGAACTCTAGTTTTAAAAGTTCAATTTTAAGTTCTGGAGATAGTCGCACAACAATGTGAATATAACTAACATATACTTAACATATACTTACAGGCCAAATATTGATCATTGTTGAAACTCAATGATGAGGGGAGTCAGTTCTATTATTTCTTCTAGGTAGGTTTGAAAATTATAAAAAATTTTAAAGTTTTGAAAATGTTCATTAAAGATACTAAGAGAGTACCATTAGTTGCTTGTTAATCTTTCTAGTGTTAATGTGAGAGTGACAAACCTGGTTTACAGAGTACTGTTTTATTTGACACCTCCGGTTTAGTTTTCCCCACAGTACATTGTTTGAACAACGTAGGTTTTAGAATGTCTGTTTAGACAATACTTTCTAACGTTCAGTACAAACTGCTGTACTTTGTACTTTTTTCTTTTTTAGACAAGATCTCACTCTATCCCCCAGGCTGCAGTGGAGTGGCTGATCATGGCTTACTGCACCCTCAAGTGACCCTCCTACTCAGCCTCCTGAGTAGCTGGGACTACAGGCGCCTACTACACACCTGGCTAATTTTGTAAAAATGTTTTGTAGAGATGGGGTCTCACTATGTTGCCAAGGCTGGTCTCAAACTACGGGGCTCAAGCAGTCCTCCTGCCCTGGCCTTCCAAAATGGTGGGATTACAGGAGTGAACCATTGAGCCTGGCCTGTATTTTCAATTAAATCAAACACTTGGGAGTATAAAACCAGTACTTTAAGACGCATTTATTCATGAGAGAACTTGACCAGAAAAAAAAAATTTTATAATCTTCCACAAACTGTCGGACATTTGGAGTCAAACACATTTTCTTACAGGGTGGTTTGAAAGAGAAACATGTGAGTGGACTGAGGGAATGCCACTTTCACTATTGAATAATGAGACTGGTTTTATTTTAATCCCATCTTCTCTACTACTTCAAAATTGGCACCTTTCTTCCACCCCCCCACCCTGCCCCCCAGATGGAGTCTCGCTCTGTTGCCCAGTCTGGAGTGCAGTGGCGCAATCTCAGCTCACTGCAAGCTCCACCTCCCAGGTTCATGACATTCTCCTGCCTCAGCCTCCTGAGCAGCTGGGACTACAGGCGCCCGCCACCACGCCTGGCTAATTTTTTTTTTTTGTATTTTTAGTAGAGACGGGGTTTCACCATGTTAGCCAAGATGTTCTCGAGCTCCTGACCTCGTGATCCGCCTGCCTCGGCCTCCCAAAGTGCTGGGATTACAGGCATGAGCCACTGCGCTGGGCCGGCACCTTTCTAATGTCGGGACAAACAAGGCATTTTCAAGATCTTTTCTACCTATTCATTAGTTAATACTAAATACCTCTCTGGTTCTGTGTGCCAAGCCCAAGATTTTGTTGTTTTCATTTCAAACATTAAAGTACTTGATGCTACACTATTGTGTCATTAAAGGCATACTATTAATATTTAAAGTCTTCAGTGGTTTAAAGGTTAACATAGAAGTTTTTTAGTTATATGTCTCTTGGGGTTAAAATGAAAATTCAGGTTAATTGGAAAAAGTGTAAGGTTTGGGCCATTTTTTCCACTCTTGAATTGACTCTGTATTTTGTTACTCATTCACTGAATCAGATGCTTAAAGTTGTTTCTTTTTTTCTTTTTTCTTTTTTTTTTTTTGAGACAGAGTCTTGCTCTGTTGCCCAGGCTGGAGTGCAGTGGCGTGATACCAGCTCACTGCAACCTCTCTGCCTCCTGGATTCAAGCGATTCTCCTGCCTCAGCCTTCCGAGTAGCTGGGATTACACACACCCACCATCATGCCTGGCTAATTTTTGTATTTTTTAGAGATGGGGGTTTCACCATGGTGGCCAGGCTGGTCTTGAACTCCTGACCTCAGGTGATCCTCCCGCCTCAGCCTCCCAAAGTGCTGGGATTACAGGCGTGAGCCACTGCACCCAGCCCAGATGCTTAAAGTTCTGAAGGCATTTTTAAAAATTTCTTTTCATCTACAATTAGCCGTTTTGCTTTAAAACTTATATCCAGTCATGTCCTTAGCTTTTTCCCCAGAATATGAAGTAAGACAGTAACTTGTATTTATACACTTCTTTTCTTCAGGAATTAAATATTTGTTGTTAATGTACAGTATCTCCCTTTTTTCCATCATGGCTGAGTGGATTATCTCTTTACTGCAGAGATTGTTCTCTTCCCTCAGTTATATTTTCCTCCTTCCCCAGGCCAGGCCAATTCTCATTAGTCCAGTACTATTTTTTTAAGAGGAAGAACAAAAGATGAAAATGAATACATAATGGGAGTCACTAGTGGATTTAGGGAAGAAAACCCAGGGGTTCTGATTTGCATTTAGTTCTTGGACCTTTTAAAGAACAGTACTTTTTCAGAACCATGCACTGGACTTCTGAGCATATTGTCAGTTTTTTGGTTCTTTTTTTTTTTGGCAGAAATCCATTTCTGTAAAGACCTGTTTTATGTAAGCTAATGATCTTAATTTTGGGTGGTGGGGTTTTTTTAGTTTTAAATAGACTCTTTTTTTTTTCGAGACGGAGTCTCACTTTGTTACCCAGGCTGGAGTGCAGTGGCGCCATCTTGGCTCACTGCAACCTCCGCCTCCCGGGTTCAAACAATTCTCCTGCCTCAGCCTCCTGAGTAGCTGGGACTACTGGTATACACCACCATGCCCGGCTAATTTTTGTGTTTTTAGTAGAGACGGGGTTTCACCATCTTGGTCAGGCTGGTCTTAAACTCCTGACCTCGTGATCCGCCCACCTGGGCCTCCCAAAGTGCTGGGATTACAGGCATGAGCCACTGCGCCCAGCCATAGACTCTATTTTTTAAAATGGTTTTAGATTTCCAAAAGAGCTGGAAAGATAGTACAGAGAGTTTGCATATACCCTGCACCCAGCTTCCTCTTATTAACATCTTACAATAGTATGGTACATCTGCCATAATTATTGAACCAGTACTCGTGATTACTAACTAAAGTCTTCAGTTTATTCAGATTATCTAAGCATTTATCTAATACCTTTTTCTGTTCCAGGATACCATATTACATTTAGTTTTTGTGTCACTTTAGGCTCCTCTTAGCTGTGACTGGCAGTTTCTTAACCTTATTTTTGATGACCTTGACAATTTTGATATTAACTTTCTAAAATACTATATAACCCTGAGAAACGAAGGAGAGCATAAGCAGAACTTGACCTTCACACTTCCTGACAGTCTCCCTAGAGTTTTCTGGTTAATTTAGCACTTAATTGAAAATATAATTCTAGGAGAAACTTTTCTCAGAGCAGATGCTAAATTCTGTACAAAATGGTAAATTCTGTATGTTTATTAATAGGAAAGCCTGGAATTTCTCAAAGGATTGGGAAACATGAAATAGGAAGTTTGTCTCATGTCCAAAGAAATACAAGGACTGAATAGACTGATCAGCACCACCTGTCCTCAGCCCTGCCCCCAAGTGGATTGGATTGTTTCAGTTGCTTGGTTGGGCTCTTCACTAACAGCTGTTTGCTGAATATTTTTAAGTCACTCTGTTCTTTTAGAACACAAGCCTAATTTATCTGGCCTCTCAGTAACACTGTGATTACTGAGTTCTTGCCATTGCCTTCTGCTGAATCTTTTTCATTTTGAAAAAATTGAATAAAAGCAAGTATCACAATTTTAGGATTGCAATTAGCATTTGTTTCTGCATTCCATCTTGCTGAAGTTTCTACAGTGACTAAAACATGCTCTGGCCGGGCATGGTGGCTCACGCCTGTAATCCCAGCACTTTGGGAGGCCGAGGCAGGCGGATCACGAGGTCAGGAGATCGAGACCATCCTGGCTAACACAGTGAAACCCTGTCTCTACTAAAAATACAAAAAATTAGCTGGGCGTGGTGGTGGGCGCCTGTAGTCCCAGCTACTCGGGAGGCTGAGGCAGGAGAATGGCGTAAACCCGGGAGGCGGAGGTTGCAGTGAGCCGAGATCATGCCACTGCACTCCAGCCTGGGAGACAGAGCAAGACTCCGTCTCAAAAAAAAAAAAAAAATTCTCATTTTTGGAAGTTAAGCAATACAAGGGATGCATAGAGCAAAAAATTCTCATACTGATGAGAAGGCCCTCCCTCGTCATTTCTTTTCCCACATTGCCCCAAACAGACTGTATAAAATATAATGTGTCTTTTTCAACAGATACACTCGAGTGGCTATCTCCAAATGAGTTGTCTCCTTAAAGTTGTCAACTTGGGAGTTTTCGGTGAAAACTGCCTTTGCCAGTGTGCTCAGAATGTTAATTTTCTACTGCTGTTTTTATCTTTTGGCACATTCTTTTGACTGCTCTCAATCATGGTAAATTTTCATCTTTTTGGGGTTAATGACTTTCAGAAACATTCAAAAGTCACTCAACAAAGTAAGGAGAATAAGATGGCAGGATGAAGGAGGCTAATCTCATTTTTTAGACACACCCCAGATGTGAAGTAATAGAACTTATTTTCTTGCATGACTGTAAGCTGTCCCTTAAGGCTTTCCAAAAGAAGCATTCTGAAAGATATTTTGAATGGTGAGAACTTCAGGTGAATAAGAGTATAGCCTCTCAAGATAAGGAGATGACTGAGTAGTCTGAAAGAGAAGATTCATATGTGCATTTTAGTTCATTCAGACAGTCTCAGTGCTTGATGTCAACCTTCAGTGTGTCAGAATTTCCTGTAAAACCCAGTATATATACATATACAGATACACACACACACACACGCATAGATGCCTTAGACTTCAGTTTATTCTTAACTGCATCACAATCTCAGGAATTGCGGTCCAGGGTGTATTTTGAATAGTTACATCAGAATGTTTCTGAGAGCACCAAAAGTTCAGGACCATTACTTTCACTTAGATTTCCTAGAGTCTTTGAAGTATAGATTTGGCGGTTGTACATACTGTGCTTTTTAAATAGGAGAACATACTCTTCAGAGGCATGCATATTTATCTCAGAAACAAAAAGATTTTTTTTTTTTTTTTTGAGACGGAGTCTCGCTCTGTCGTCCGGGCTAGAGTGCAGTGGCGCGATCTCGGCTCACTGCAAGCTCCGCCTCCCGGGTTCATGCCATTCTCCTGCCTCAGCCTCCTGGGTAGCTGGGACTACAGGCCCTCGCCACCTCGCCCGGCTAGTTTTATTTTTTTAGTAGAGATCAGGTTTCACCGTGTTAACCAGGATGGTCTCGATCTCCTGACCTCGTGATCTGCCCTCCTTAGCCTCCCAAAGTGCTGGGATTACAGGCGTGAGCCACCGCGCCTGGCCACAAAAAGATGTTTTTATTTCCCTCAATCCAAAGGAATCTTGTTTTATTGAGCTGCTACATTAAACCATATGTACTTTTCCTGCATACCATCTTTCATATGCAATTTGTTTTATCAGTCTCCTCCACTAGAATGAAAATTCCATACAGGCAAGGACCATGTCTGTTTTGCTCATTAGAATGTCCCTAGGACTGTGCTTGGCTCATAGTAGGTGATCAAGAATGAATGAATGTATCAAATAAATACACAAGGCTTAATGGGCCATGATTTAAAGTGGCCCTGAACCTCAACTTGCCCTAATGATTTTGAATTACATTGCTATATATAGCAACAAATATTTATTGAGCTGTGACTTAGAGAACCAGAGTCAACTGACTTAGACAATCCCCGCTTTGCCGTTTACTAGTAGTGACCTTGAGATTGTCACTTAACCTCTTCTGTTGCTTCATTTCTAAGACGAGATGGTTAATTGAAAAGATCTCTGGAGTTCTTTTCATCTCTGAAAAATTCTGTGATAGTAAGAATCTGGTATTATGCCATGGATAATAGGTGACTCCAAAGGAAGCCTCCTTAAAAAAAGTAAGGAGGGGGTGGGGCACGGTGGCTCACACCTGTAATCCCAGCACTTTGGGAGGCTGGGCCAGGGGGATCACGAGGTCAAGAAATCGAGACCAACCTGGGCAACATTGTAAAACCCCATCTCTACTGAAAATACAAAAATTAGCCCAGTGTCATGGCGCATTCCTGTAATTCCAGCTGCTTGAGAAGCTGAGGCATGAGAATTGCTTGAACCTGAGAGGCAGAGGTTGTGGTGAGCCAAGATCACACCACTGCACTCCAACCTGGGCGACGGAGTCTTACCACTGCACTCCAGCCTGGGCGACAGAGCAAGACTCCATCTCAAAAAAATCAAAAAGGATTTTAGTTGTGGGACTCATTTTTAGTTGTTTAAATGTATAGTTCGCCAATTGGTTAGATGATTGGCAAATTTCAAGTGAACTCCCTAGTCTAGAACCTCATGCCTAAGGATAAGAATAAACATAATAACTTTAAGTATTTTCAGTAAGAATGGCGTTCTCTTTGTGTAACCAACTTCTTCCCTGCTCTGGAAGAAGGAATATTTTTGTAGCTGTGAATTGGGCAACTTGTCCTATGTGGTAGGGTGTTTTATTGTGTCTACTGACTAGGAAAAAGAAAAGTTAGGAGAGCGCGGAGAGAAAAAATAAAAGGCTGTGGAATTTTTATCAGTGTTTAAATCCTCTTCACTTTTCACCCAGCACTTAGAGCAAGAGAAACATGAATTGAGAAGACGATTTGAGAACCGAGAAGGGGAGTGGGAAGGCCGAGTGTCAGAGCTGGAGAGTGATGTGAAGCAGCTACAGGATGAGTTGGAGAGGCAGCAGGTTCATCTGCGGGAAGCAGATCGAGAAAAATCACGGGCTGTCCAGGAACTGTCGGAACAGAACCAAAGGCTATTGGATCAGCTCAGCAGGGTGAGTCACAAATTAAGAATTTAAGATGTAAAATACTAAAAGTTGAAATAGGCTGGGCATGGAGGCTCATGCCTGTGACCCCAGCACTTTGGGAGGCCGAGGTGGGAGAAGCACTTCAGACCAATCTGGGCAACATAGGGAGACCTCATCTCTACAAAAGTTTTTTTAAAATGAGCCAGGCATGGTGGCACCTGCCTGTGGTCCCAGCTACTTGGGAGGCTGAGGTGGGGGGATCGCTTGAGCCCAGGAGGTCAAGGCTGCAGTGAGCTGTGATCAGTCATGCCACTGCACTCCAGCCCGGGCGACAGAGTGAGAGCCTGTCTCGAAAAAAAAAAATAAAAAAAGTTGAAATAGAGCTTCTGTATAATGTCAGTCATATAGATGACAAGAGCAATTCTGATTTTGTATGCCTTCGTTTTTAACAAAGTTCAGTATTTCTATCCACAAGAACTTTGGTATTACTGAACTAGGGGTCAGGAGCCAAGATGCATGCTTGTGATTAACAAGCCACAGACTTTGACAATGACTTAACTTGGGAGTTTTCTCATTTTTAAAATGAAGGGGTTGTGCTTAATGACTTCTGACGTTTTTATAGCTCTAAAAGTCCGTGATTACTTTACCTACGAAAGTCTATCACTGGCAAAATTATGTTAATTCATTTAGTTCAAATATTAAAAGGTACTATCTTTAAACTTTTTAAGCTTAGGGAAAATTTCTAGAGCAATTGATTTTTATTGATGTTGCATTTGTGAATGTACACTTTTTGTATTGTTTAAATATGAAAAGAAATGTGTATCTGTATTGAAAA
Organism: Pan troglodytes; assembly: GCF_028858775.2. Lineage (NCBI taxonomy): Eukaryota > Metazoa > Chordata > Mammalia > Primates > Hominidae > Pan > Pan troglodytes. The sequence goes on from NC_072408.2 coordinate 126,801,808, forward strand.
TTTGTTTTATTTCCACATTTAGTAAACATTCTTTATTTGTACCTTTCTAAGGTGGTGTCATGGAAGTATTAACCAAAGTCAAGGCTGTAAAATCATTTCAAGGAAGGAGGTTGAGGCTAAATAGATGGAAATCTAATTTAAATACAGAACATACCTTTTAAACAAATGCAGGAATGTTATTAATGCCCTGGTCTATAAATCCATCTATTTTAGAAAATTAAGACTTGGATTTACTATTCTACCTCAGCCCTTCTTGTATATTGAAAATAAAACTACCAACTCTTCAGTTACCGGAGGAAAAAGAACTTCTCTGATATCATCCCTCAGCACTGATGTTCTCATGGGAGCAGTGCCGTGTCTGCATGGTTAGTGTTTGGTGCTTTGGTCTTAGGGAAAAATGTAAATAGGGCAGCATTTCTTAAATTCCTGGATCTTCCACTAATTTGATGGGTGATGCTGTATGAAGTTATTTCACTAGTTTGTGTTGTAGTTGCTTCCTGTGGTTATTCTGAGACCAGTGAAAAAATGTGTCTCACAAGAATATGGGAAGAAAATGCCACCAATGGGGAAGGGAGGAGAAGAAGGAAAGGTAGAGGAGAGGGAGAAAGAAAGAAGGAAAATGATGCTTAGAAACTTGGAAAATAGTTGCAGGGAAATACCAGAATGTTTGTGAGAGCTGAGGATTCAGGCAATAGGTAGAGCTAAAGATCTTGCCTGCAGGTTTCCCATCTGGAGAATCCAGTCACCATTTGTCTGGGAAGTAGGAATTGGACAGTTCAGGAAGTCACTTCACAGAGCCAGCTCAGTAACAGGATTTCTGATTCAGTTCTGAAACCTTTTTTCAGCAACTGGGAATGGAATCTGTATCCTTGTAAAAATTTTTATGTTTTTGACTATTTTCATTCATTATTCATGAAAGATTCAACCAGAGAGGCCTGGCTAGATTGATTTATTTGTTCAAAAACATTTAATACATACTTTGAGTAAGTGTTTCTTATGGAGACTTATAGAATGAATGCAACAAACCAGAAAAATTAAAGGGGAAATTAAGATTTTTTGGGGGCTAAGTTCATGTTACAAAACAACATGAGCTAAAGCAGACTCTGCCCTGTGAAAGATAGGTGACCAAGAGAGACGAAGGGAAAAAGCAGATTTCAGCATGACATAGCAAAAGCTCATGGAGCTTGGAATCTGACTCTGTTACTCATTAACTGGGGGACCTTGTTTGTGCCTCAGTTTCCTTTTCTTTAAAATGGGTGTAAAAATTATGCCTCATACAAGTATTATTGAAATGAAAAATGAGATAATGTGTTTATGTTAAACAGCGTGTGAAGGTAAGGATTTGTTTCAGTGTTGATGGTTGTTTTACTAAAGCAGTGTCTTTATAATTTGTTCACTTTGCCTAATTTCTTATAGAAAATCCTGATAAGCTGCTCCTAAAAGAACGTAGGAAGATAACATTTCTACTAGATCTAGATTTTTGTTATCCTTTCTGGCCTTGAACATAGGCCCTTGGTGAGTTTTATAGCTTTTTCCCTTTTTTCAAGCAGGACCAGCCCCTGGGGTTTCCATCAGCAGCAAGTTTAGATAGCGTTTTATTAACTGAGTATCCAGGAACTAGAGGAGTTAAATATTTTGAAGTGAATTAAGATTCTCCTAGGACAAGATAATCAACAGAGGTAGTAGAATGCCATACTTTTCTTTTTCTTTTTATTTTTTTTTGAGACAGAGTCTTGCTTTGTCGCCCAGGCTGGAGTACAGTGGCACAACCTCAGCTCACTGCAAGCTCCGCCTCCCGGGTTCATGACATTCTCTTGCCTCAGCCTCCCAAGTAGCTGGGACTACAGGCGCCTGCCACCACGCCCGGCTAATTTTTTGTATTTTTAGTAGAGACGGGGTTTTACCATGTTAGCCAGGATGGTCTCGATCTCCTGACCTTGTGATCTGCCTGCCTCGGCCTCCCAAAGTGCTGGGATTACAGGCATGAGCCACCACGCCTGGCCAAAGGCCGTACTTTTCTTATAGTGTTTAAAATGTGTTTTTATAAGTATGAAATGTATAATATCTAAAATGTACAGTATTTCTTTGATACCTTCGTCCAGAGTTTACATACATCTCATTGGCTTCCTTGGCCTCCAGGGCTGCTCTTCTCTTTATTAATAACAGCTTTATTGAGATATAATTCACATACCATAACGTTTACCCTTTAAAAGGGTACAATTTGGGGCTTAGCACAGTGGCTCATGTCTGTAATCCCAGCACTTTAGGAGGTTGAGGCAGGAGGATCACTTGAGGCCAAGAGCTTGAGACTAGCCTGAACTATACAGTAAGACCCTGTCTTTACAAAAAAAATGTTTTTAAATTCTCCATGTGTAGTGGTGCATACCTGTAGTCCTGGCTGATTGCTTGAGCCCAGGAATTTGAAGCTGCAGTGAGCTATGATCACACCACTGCACTGCAGCCTGAGTGACAGAGTGAGACTTTGTCTCTTAAAAAAAATTTTTTTTAAGTGTATAATTGGGTAGTTTTTAGTTATTTACAGAGCTGTGCCACCATCACCATTATCTAATTAGAGAACATGTCACCCTCCGCAAAAGAAACCCTGTACCCATAGCAGTCACTCATTTCTCCTAACCTTATAAGGACGCCAACCATATTGGATTAGACCCACCCTAATGACCTCATTTTAATTTGATTACCTACGTAAAGACTCTGTCTCTAAATAAGGTCACATTCTGAGGTACTGGGTTTTGAACTTCAATATATGGATAGGGGAAGGGGAACATAATTCAACCCATAAGAAATGTGTTGGGGTTTTCTTACCAACAGATACAACTCTTGGATCTTAATCAGTGCTGTCTGTGGGAGGTGTTCACAGTAGTGTCACTTTTCTGGGGGGTTGCATATACTTAATAACATATTTACATACCAAAGATACATAAGCCTTTGGCCGTATGACTAAGAGCTGCCATGGTTCATGGGAAGATACTTAGAACCCTTAATTTTATTCTTTGAAAAAGTCCCAATCCACCTCTCTCATTACCCTCCTCTAAAGACTAACCTGCATTCTATTCCTTGAGTAAAATATGAAAGCCCTTATTATTTTTTTAGATCTTCTTTAATGCAACATTCAGCAAATATTTATTGATCAAGGCACTGGGAATACAGTGGAGAACACAAGTCCTCTGTTTTATGAAGCTAGTAGGAGAAGATGTATAAATAAATGAACAATCCACAAGATACAGATTGCAGTAGGTACTATGAAGGGTGATTTGATGGAGACTGACTAGAAAGCAGGGAGCTTTTTCTACCTTAGAAAGACTCGGTAGGGGGCCGGGTCATGGTGGCTCATGCCTGTAATCCCAGCACTTTGAGAGGCTAAGGCGGGCAGATCACCTGAGGTCAGGCATTCGAGACCAGCCTGGCCAACATGGTGAAACCCCATCTCTACTAAAAATACATAAATTAGCTGGGCATGGTATCGTGAGCCTGTAATCTCCAGCTACCCGGGAGTCTGATGCAGGAGAATCGCTGGAACCTGGGAGGCAAAGGCTGCAGTGAGCCGAAATTGTGCCACTGCACTCCAGCCTGGGCAACAGAGCAAGACCCCATCTTTTAAAAAAAAAAAAAAAAACAGTCGGTAGGGAAGGCTTCTGTGGGGAGACAACATCTGAGATGAGACCCCAAGGGTGAGGATCCAGCTGTGGAAGAGCTAAGGGAACAGCATTATTTGATGAATACTGTTAGACTGTAAACTCTATGAGAGCAGGGACTCTATCTGTCTTGTTTATTGTTGTAAACAGGTATTTAGCAGAGTGGGCATTCAATAAAAGATGGTTGGGTTTTGTTATTGTTGTTAAATGATTATCTAAAATACCCAATAAGGAGATTATTAGAACTATAACTGTCAAGAATACACTACCCCTCCATGTACTCTTTAGAAGTGCACTCCTGACTTTCACACTCACTCTTACACTGCGTGTATGCTGTTTGAAAACCAGTTGTCAAAGGTGCCATGGATATCAGTGCTTTGACAGGCAACCTATAGCTAATGGTAACTCACTTGCCTAGACACCTAATATTATTATCATAGATACTCCTGGAATTGCATAAAAAGCCAGTCTTCAATGAATTGAGAGGAGTGACTACATATGAGAATGGACAGAGCTTTTGTGCATTGATTTAAAGTCTGCAGGTCCTTTTGCATTGCACTGTGCTTCTCCATGGTCTGCAGGTTGGTCAGTTACAGAGCGATTGGTTCTGTAGTTCTCTGACTCTACTGATGGGTATGGAAATGAGCCTTTTAGCTTTTACAAAAAATTCTCGTCTCATGGGACGATTGGCCATTATTTGGGTTTAGGTATCATTATGGCTTTCCTGTCCTTCTTGGGAGCATACACTAGACAAAAGAACTCCCTGTCTGCAACTCTGTGTCATCTCATCTGTTCTCATGCTCCACATGGTCTGTAGTATGGAGAAGGAGGCAGCCAGAGGTTCTCATTTGGAAAGCTGAATGGTGATTGCTTCTGAGCAGAGCCTCACATAGGATATATAATTGCTCACTGTGCAGCCCTGATGGCTTCTTCAAGAGTAAAACTCGAGAATTCACCTTAAAATAATTATTTTTTCTTTGATTTATTTAGGTATTGTGCTATATTCTTTTTGCATTTGTTTTCCCAGAGCCCCCTCCATTTATCCCTTTCCCCTCATCACAGTGCTACAAGTGTCTCTAACAAACCTCTCCCCAATTTCTCACATCCAGAATTGGGGTCATGTGCCTTGTCACTATGACTTTGGGTATTACTCCCTAATACCCAAAGGGAGAAGCTGTTTTGGGAGCATTGTATAAAAAGGGCTGCTTCAAAGGCTGAATGAAGCCAAGATGGGTTTCTACTATAGAATCACTGAGATAGGGAGGGTGATAAAGAGCATTCAACAGGAAGTTAGGCCTAGGTCCAAGGCCAGGAGAATCCAAAGCCTGTACTTTAAACTAGAAGGGATTAGGCCAAGAGATACCTGGAGGAATGGTCTAAATATTGGTGAAGGAGAGACTGAAATAAAGAAACAAAGATCCATTATAGTTCAGGTGAAGCCAGGAAGTTTGAAATCTATGTCTATGAAAGATTGGCTCCCAATGGGGTGTTATTTTTATGAACTTTGATTTATCTGGCTAGGATAGGGTCGGCTTCTTAAGGAACTTAGCTTTACTGAATATTCCTTAGTAGATATTCAGAAATTCTAGTTTTGCCTCTATCCTAAGTTTAAGTTTTATAGATTTGTTTGTTTGTTTGTTTGTTTCTGAGACGGAGTGTCGCTCTTGTTGCCCAGGCTGGAGTGCAATGGCACGATCTCAGCTCACTGCAGCCTCCGCCTCCCAGGTTCAAGGGATTCTCCTGTCTCAGCCTCCTGAGTAGCTGGGATTACAGGCGCCCGCCACTATACCCGGCTAATTTTTGGTATTTTTAGTAGAAGCGGGATTTCACCATGTTGGCCAGGCTAGTCTCAAACTCCTTGACCTCAGGTGATTTGCCCACCTCGGCCTCGGAAAGTGCTGGGATTACAGGCATGAGCCACCGTACCTGGCCTATAGATTTTTAAATTTTAAAAATGTTTATTGTGTTTCCTGATGGCAAAAAGAATTCATGTTCACTGTGAAATAATATTGAGACAATAGAGAAATGTTCAGTGCAAACAGTGAAAATCTCCCATGGTCCTCTTCCAAAGAAAATACTAGCCATGGTTTGGTGTTAATTTTTTTTTTATTTCTTCATATGTGATACACACATGCACACATGTTGTACATAACTTTTCTACTTATTTTGCTTTGTTTTTGTTTGTTTTTGAGAGAGTCTTGCTCTGTCTCCCGGAGTGCGGTGGCTGGAGTTTAGTGGCACAATCTCGGCACACTGCAACCTCCACCTCCTGGGTTTAAATGATTCTTGTGTCTCAGCCTCCCAAGTAGCTGGAATTACAGGCGAGTGCCACCATGCCTACCCAATTTCTGTATTTTTAATAGAGATGCGGTTTTGCCATGTTGGCAGGCTGGTCTCAAACTCCTGGCTTCAGGTGATCCACCTCGGCCTCCCAAAGTACTGGGATTACAGGTGTGAGCCACCACGCCCAGCCGTTTTTGCTTTCATTTTAAACAAAATGGTTTTCTTAAAATTCTTTCACTTACTATATCTTGGACTTTTTTTTAAAGTATTTTAAATGGTTGTATATAGTATTCCATATAGCACATATGGAGGTACCACGGCTAATGTAACAGCTATGCCATTGAAGGGCATATGTGTTGGTTATAGTGATTTAGTGTTACAAATACTGCTGCAGTGAACATCCTTGTTCATACATTTTTGCACTCTTCACATTTTTCTAGGATAGATTCCTACAAACAGGATAGCTAGGTCAAAAGGTATGTACATTTAAATTTTTAATAGATACTATCATATTGCTCCAAGAATGTTTTAATAGTCTATACTCTCCTCATATCTACCTTCATCAAGAGTGCAAAACCTATCATTCTGTATGCATACATAGTACAACTATAAAGAAAACTGAGGTAATTATCATCACAAAAGTCAAGATAATGGTTACCTGGGGAATGTGTGTGATTGGTGGGGAGGATCCCTGTCATCATGGAATGGTGCCTGGAGAGGAGGCTTCTGGAAAGCTGGCAGTGTTCTGTTTCTTGACCTTGGTGGGAATTATGTGGGTGTTTGCTTTATAATTATTTGTTAAGCAAGACGTATTTGTTTTATGTATTTATCTTTATATATGTTGTATTTCACAATTTGAAAAAATCATTCATTCAAATACTTATAATGTGCACCTACTATGTATGAAGTCACTGTTCTGAGTAACAGTGATGCTACAGTGAACAAGGTGCATTCCCTGTCTGAAAATAATGCATGAAGTTGACAGTAAAGAAGGAAATACATAAACAGACAAATCAGCTAGTGATAGTACTATGAATACAATAAAACCAGGTAAGGAGGAGAAAGTGGTAGCTGTAGAGACAACTCAATTTTTGATAGGATTCTCAGGAAGGAACCTTTGGGGAGGTGAAGTTTGAGCAGGATAAAAAGGAGCAAAAGAGTATTCCTGGCAAAGAAAACAACATGTAAAAACCTAAGAACAGTGGAAAGAAGGCTGCTATGACTGGGGTGTGGTTAGCTTGGGAAGGGTTAGGAGATGAGATCAGAGAGGTAATCAGCAGCCAGATCTCATAGGGCCTTGCCAGCTACCAGGGGTTTTAGTCAGTGTGCTGGGAAGCCAGTGATATGTTTTTGGCAGGGGAGCATCATGACCTGATTGATAACAACTTTTAAAAGATTACTCTAGTTACTCTAGGAGGATGGATTATCGGGCTGAGGGTGGAGGGATAGAGATGGATGAAGAAGCGACTCCCCAGGTAGAGTTGATGGTAGCTTTGATTATGGAAGTGTTGAAACGGGTTAGGTTGGATATATGTTTTGAAGGTAGAACTGACAAGACTTACTAATGGAATAAATGGTTGTGGGAAGGAAGGTTAAAGAAAAAAATAATCAAAAATGACTCCTAGGTTTTTGTCTTGAGCTACTGGAGGAATAGTGGCATCATTAACTTGAGAGACCAAAGGCTAGAGGAAGGAAAGAGGGATAGGTTGGAATATAAAGTCAAATAATTCATCTTAGACTGTGTGGATAATTAAGGTTGAGATGCCCTTTACATATCCATGTTAGTTTCACATAAGTAGAACAAATGAGAATTCTGTTGTATTGAGGTGAAATACTGAGTTAAATTTCCGCAGCCATCTGAGCTCTCTCAGGACCTGAGACTCTGTTCTAGTACCTTTCATGAGGTTGTCACCAAGAATTTCCTCATTCACAGTGACGGAAGCTGAATTCAGACAAGAGTGTCCCCCACCCCCCACGTACACACTCTCAGCTCCTAGAAGAACCACCTTCTGAGTTCATGCCTGTGAGGTGAGATGTGTAGGAGGAAGTTAATGCAAACAGATGCTTAGTCTGTTTCCTGCCTGTTTGGAGCTATTTTCCTCAGTCAGCCTCTAATGCCTTATCCACACACAAAGAATACAGTTTGCATACTAGCTGAAACTAATCTTCTCTGAAAAGACTAATTTTCCTCTGAAGGGTAAACAGATCCTTGTTCTTTAAACAGCTCATTTTGGATTAGCAACTCTGCGTCTGGTACACTTCTTGAAGCACATTTCTCCCAGTTTCCTTTCTTGGAGTTAAAGACATTAATACAGTGTCCATAAGTGTCACCACCACTCTGCCTCTGTTGAGTGATGCAGAACCATTTTTGTTTCTAGAACACTTTACAGTGAGCAACAGCTGGTTATCAGAAGTAGTTTTAATTGCTGAATGGGCTTTTGTTCCTTTTGAGGTGGGGGTTGTATTATTTGTTTTTTTCTTAAAAGTCTGCTTCGTTTACAGAGGCTGGCAATTTTTAGTCATCCTATTCTAGAAAGAAGTTATGAAAACAAGATAATTTCTCAACCAAATAACAGCAATTTAAATTTCCAAAGGACGTTCTCATATGTGACCTCTTCTGATCCCATTCCTGCCTGTGATGGAAGTCATGATAATTACTCTTTTTTTTTTTTTTTTTTTTTTTTTTGAGACAGGATCTCACTCTATTGCCCAAGCTGGAGTGCAGCAGCGCCATCATGGCTCACTATAGCCTTGACCTCCTGGGATCAGGTGATCCTCCACCTCAACCTCCCAGGTGGCTGGGACTACAGCTGTAAGCCACCATTCTTGGCTAATTTTCTATACTTTTTATAGAGATGAGTTTCACCGTGCTGCCTGGGCTGGTCTTGAACTCCTGGGTTCAAGTGATCCACCTGCCTTGGCCTCCCAAAATGCTGGGATTACAGGCATGAGCCACTGTGCCCAGCCAATAGTTACTCTTTATTTGGCAGATAAGGAAACTGAGGGTCAGACAGAAGTTTGGTGACACTTGCTCAAGGCCTTGCAAAGGTTACATGTTAACCACTGGCTTGAGGATTGGCTTTTTGTAAATCTTCCAGGATGGGTAGTCAATTGGAAATAAAAACCACTTCATATGTATTTCTATCTCATTGATTTGGTTGATTTTTTGGTTGATATTTGCTGGGTGGTATTGTTTTGGATGCCTTTTACATCACTAGGTAAAATGAATCCAAATGTTTGGAATTCATTCTTAGCAATGTTTGTTATATTAAGGATGTACTAGAAGGATTAAAAATGGTATGTTGAGAGGACCACTTCAGCTAAAACAGAAAAGGGCCTTTTACATAGGAGCTCTCTTCTGTGAAGACAGATTTTCCAGCATTTCCAGATTGTGCTATTGCTAATTAGTAGGTTAAACACATTAGGGTGGTAATTGCTTATTCTTCCGGCATAGGGGTGTTTTTTTTTTTTTTTTTTTGGTAGATTCTTGTATTGATTAGTTGAGCCTGTTCTTTTCTTTTTGAGATGGAGTCTTCCTCTGTCACCAGGCTGGAGTGCAGTGGCACAATCTCGGCTCACTGCAAACTCCACCTCCTGGGTTCAAGTGATTCTCGTGCCTCAGCGTCCCGAGTAGCTGGGATTACAGGCACACGCCACCACACCCAGCTAATTTTTGTATTTTTAGTAGAAATGGGGTTTCACCATGTTGGCCAGGATGGTCTCGATCTTCTGACTTCATGATCCGCCCGCCTCGGCCTCCCAAAGTGCTGGGATTACAGGCATGAGCCACTGCGCCTGGCTGAGCCTGTTCTTAATTATTTACCGAGAGAGCCGTGCCTGATTCAAGAGTCTTCAGGTTGGTTGTGTGGGCTACAAGTATCTAGTTCTGGTTTTCTTTTTCAAAAGAGGAACGCCTAAAGTTCTAGTATATTGGGCCTAAATTTTGGAGGTTTTAAGGCCCAAGATTCAGATTAATTACTGTAGGGGTAGATCTTTTTCATGCTTCTAGATTTGGCTTAATGTGGCAGTTAGTCTTTCTTTTTACCTTGAAATCTGGATTCACTCAATCCTTGTAGACAGCTTGGTATATTGTGTAGGAGAGATAAAAATAGAGTTTAAATGAGCTACCCTTGCCTGATGTGAGGTGGGGCCCCCAAATTTTGTACTTGGTAAATGGTAGGAAGATTGCAGATGGTAGGAAGGTTGGAGTTGACAGGCAGACGAAAAGTTGGCAGCACACTATATACTCTTTTGTTACTTATGCTGGTTATCCCATAGTTCTGGTTCCTAAGTATTGTTGCTTTGAAAAACAAAATATCTGTATCCAGTGAATGAACCATCAACAGAAAAGCAAGTAATGTTTTGACACAGATAGCATCTTCTCCATTTCTCTACATTGGCATCTGGGCCAATAGTCCAGTGCTATTATAAGTGTTTTAGAGCTAAAAGAGAACTTCTGGTCTATCTGGACCAGTGGTTTGTGAAATGTTTGCTCTTCAGGGATTCTGCAAACTTGAATGTGTTTTTAAAATTTGTAACACTCCAAAGAACCATTACCAAAATAGTCATCATGAACCCTCTTGAGATGTCATGTAGAACACACGCAAGACCACCAGTGCCTCAGCCTGTGCTGCCAGCTTTGCCTGAATGTGTGGAGACGCCAGCCTGCAGCCTCCATGCCACTTCTATTAACTAAAGAGTATTATGCAGTTGTAAGGTGGACTGAGTAAAACTGGTTGCACTTGTAACTGCTTCACTGGGTGAATAAAACAATTTGTTTTCAATATTTAAAATCAACTAAATTCACAAATACATGAATACTGAGTAAGATTGCCACCATCATCCTTATCCTCCAATTTCAAATTATTTTGAAAAGGTCTAATTTTTCTTAATTGAGTTTATAAATTTTATACATCTACATTATAAAATACTTAATAAAAGATTACTTTGTCTGTTCTGTTTATCTGTTCTGTTTATTGAGGCTTCACATAAGATTTCATATGGAAAAGGGCTGTGGGTGCCAACAAAAAAATCCCATATAATTTGGAAAACCATTGGTTTCAATCAGCGGTTCTCAAACTATTCTGAGGAGCCATAGGTCTCTAAGAGGTGCCTCAGGGAATAGCTGCAAGGAAAAGCTGAATGGATTGTTAATCTGGTGGATTCCTGTCCCCTTCCCCATTTTCACTTCAACCTGAGCATTTTAATGTTTTATGTATTGAAGTTCTGTTTAATATTTTATTTGAGGGAAAAAGTGTTTTTTTTAATCTGAGTTTAAAGAAAAATGATGTGCAGTCACTAATCTATGACTAGTTAAGGAAGCAGAGCCCCGGGGAAGTTAAGTGATTTGCTCAAGTCTGCAGTCCCAGTCCTCTGCTGCTTCCTGTGGGGCTCTTACTGGCTTAACAAGTAAAACAAGCCATCTCTTTGATAATAAATGATATTTACTGATTAAGAAAAAAAGGGGTGGTATTCATTATTTGTAGAAGAGTAACCCTAGTTACAGTTTTATTCGTTAATACTGAAGTTGTTGTGACGGATCAGTCACCAACTTTTAGTAGCCTAACAGGAATTAAAAGCTGGTATTCCTGAGTGGTCAGTGGCTCTTAGTTCAGGCAGTGATTCAGTTCTCCTCCAGCCGTCTTCCATCTTGTGACTCGGCTGTTTTCAACAGGTGACTTCTAAGGTCGTAGCAGAAGGAAAAGAACCTGGAAGATTTCTGTGGGCTATGCCTGGAAATGGTGCCTGTTACTTCCGCTCATTTGCTGGTCAGAGCTCAGTCACATGGCCATACTCAGTTACAAGAAAACCTGGGAAATGTAGACCAGCTTTTTGCCCAGGGAGGAGAAGAAATGGGTTGGTGAACAACTAGCCAGTGTCAGCCATAATGGAGTCAGTAGAAAGAGTCCTGGGCTTCAGTTTTCTAAAGAGATTAGAGTGGCTGATTGCTAAGATCTTCCAATTCTAACTAGGTAGGATTCCAAGGCAGATATAGTTGTAACAGTATCACCTTTTTTGGTACACATTCACCATTCTATCCCAGATAGAGAAGCTGTTTGGTCTTTTTGTACTCAAGTAATATCTTTGATAATCACAGAGTTGGGTAAATTCCTTTGAAGTTATAACTTGATCCAGAATCCCCAAAATAAAAAAAAAGTTGGTATCTTTTTCAGGGATTGCCTTAGGGTGGGATAGACCCTTTCATGGTTATATTAGGTAGAATAACATTAACTGTTATAATACATAAACCCTAAGCTCTCAATGGCTTTACATAATAGAGGTTTTTTTCTCATTCCCATAAAGTCCAACAGCATTTCTGTTTAAACATGAGGAAGAATAGCATTGTGCTTTAGTGGAATGAATTGACCTGGAAAACAGAAGACCTAGGTTCTAGCCCATGTTCTGTCACTAATTTTCTGACTTTGAATAAATCCTCACTCTGGGTTTCAATTTCTGTCAGTAAAACACGGATATTGAACGAGATGATTCCTTCGCTCTCTAAATGTCCACATGTACATACGCGATCTCTGTTGGAAAGAAAATTAGTAGAGAGATAGTCTCACATGATGTGGTATATCATGTCTGGTAACTTTGTAATGCTGCCTTCTTTGCATGCAGAACATATTCATCCTTCTCTGGGACCGAGGGCGGCTTCTCCTCTCACCCAAATTTACTCCTTTGTGTAATGAGAAATAGAGAGAGGTTGAGATGATTGGTGCCACAACAAAATTTATTTTCCATTCCAGTCATGACACATAAGGTACTTTCCCTGCACACGACTGACGGTGTGGGGAATGAGGAGGTGTTTATGTGATTTTCCTGTTTAAAATTATGCATCATAGTACTAAGGTTTTATGAGGTTGACATTCTGTAATTCTCCACGAATAAGTCAGATTTTCCGCATTGCCCTGGTATGATTAGTTGCATTCAATGCTGCATGTTTGTCATTTGCAGAACTGTAAGAATTCCCCCTATACACACCTCTCGTCATCAGTTGCTAGGTTACGGCTTTTCACATTGTCCCAGTCTGGTGATGTTGCCATGGATACCAGTTATACCTCCTCCTATGACACTGTCCTGGTCAGGCTCAGAGGGCGGGCAAGATGTAACTATGATGTCAGAGATGTTTTAGCATATGTCTTTCCCTTTACATTAATGATAAGATCTAAGTAATAGATATCAATTCTATGTGTTCTCATATATGAATTAAGGACATGAGGTATTAGCTGAATCCCTCAAACAGTCCACCATTTAGAACCTTTATTCCATTATGTATTTTTTTTCTTTTTTAAAGGAAAGGGAAGGGAAAGGAAGGGGAAAGCCTTTATTCCATTATAATTCTGCAGAAATGGAACTAACAGATTATAAAATATGAATATAAGATCTGCTATACTGTGTCCAGCTCATTCCCTACACAGACCAGCACCCCACCTCCCATAGGGTGGGCTATACATGGAATATCATTATCCTTTACATTGCCTTCAGTGGTAGGGACATTTGGGAATGCTTTTTGTCAAACTCTTAATTTATCTAAATTATAAAGCCTGTGGGCCGGTAACGGTGGCTCATGCCTGTAATCCCAGCACTTTGGGAGGCTAAGGCAGGTGGATCACCTAAGGTCAGGAGTTCAAGACCAGCCTGGCCAACATGGCGAAACCCCATCTCTACTAAAAATACAAAAAAAATTAGCCGGGTCTGGTGGCATATGCCTGTAGTCCCAGCTACTCAGAAGGCTGAGGCAGGAGAATCGTTTGAACCTCGGAGGTGGAGGTTGCAATGAGCCAAGATCACACCTCTTCACTCCAGCCTGGGGGACAGAGCAAGACTCCATCTCAAAAAAAAAAAAAAAAAATTATAAAGCCTGTGGTCCAAATTTTATTGTCATTTAATGTCACATGATTATATTTCTTCTCCTGCTAGGTTTTAGACACCATGAATTGCAGGGACTATGTCTTTAACCAGTGTGTGTGTGTGTGTGTGTGTGCGCGCGCGCGCGTGTGTGACAGAGTCTCACTCTATCACCCAGGCTGGAGTGCAGTGGCGCGATCTCGGCTCACTGCAACCTCCGCCTCCTGGGTTCAAGTGATTCTCCTGCCTCAGCCTCCTGAGTAGCTGGGATTACAGGTGCCCGCCACCACGCCTGGCTAATTTTTGTATTTTTAGTAGAGACAGGGTTTTGCCATGTTGATTAGGCAGGTCTTGAACTCCTGACCTCAAGTGATCCGCCTGCCTCAGCCTCCCGAAGTGCTGGGATTACAGGCGTGAGCCACCGTGTCCAGCCTTTAACCAGTTTTTATCCCCAACAACACTTAGTGCCATGCATATTATGGCAGGGATCCAGAAAAGTCTCATTGATTTGTTCTGAAGACTGAAATGTAGGTAATAACTAATTTGACTTTAGATTTCTAGCATAGTGTTTTAAGATGGTGGAAACCCCCGCATATTACAGTTGTTGAAGGGCAAGGTTAACCCATGTTATTTAGCTCTTGTCTAGTCTGACCCTTTGATCTCGCAGTTGAAGAAAGCACTAAGGCCGTAGGAGGATGTGACTCATCTAAGGTCACAGCCAGTAAACCTGTGGTTTAGGTAAATGTGTGTTATAAAAAATCTTTGAAAAACAAGGTGTAAAAATCTTTGCAAAGTAATTCTGTTTACTTAAACGATCGTGTTTTGTTTTATGCAGTCTGTTTACTTAAAAACCTAGCAGACAGAAAGCTATTATTAAAGAAGAACTTCAGTATTTAAAAGGAGACCTACATAGAACCTACCTACCAGTTACTTCAAGTCAACTCGAAGCCTTGCATTCTGCTTAGTATTTGAATTATTCCTCAAAAACCAAAATAAAATTTAATGTAGCATCGGATTGAGGCATCTTTCAAAAGTAACATCTATTTTGAAAACCAGCAGAGTTTGAATTAAAAAACCATTCTTGCACCGGCGCAGTGGCTCACGCCTGTAATCTCAGCACTTTGGGAGGCTGAGCCGGGCAGATCACAAAGTCAAGAGATCGAGACCATCCTGGCGAACATGGTGAAACCCCGTCTCTACTGAAAATACAAAAATTAGCCAAGTGTGGTGGTGCGTGCCTTTCATCCCAGCTACTCAGGAGGCTGAGGCAAGAGAATCGCTTGAACCCAGGAGGCAGAGGTTGCAGTGAGCCGAGATCACGGCACTGCACTACAGCCTGTGACAGAGCGAGACTCCATCTCAAAAAAAAAAAAAAAAAAAAGCAAACCATTCTTGGCTGGGTGTGGTGGCTTACACCTGTAATCTCAACACTTGGAAGGCCAAGGTGGGAGGATTGATCCCAGAAGTTCGAGACCACCCTGGGCAACATGGTGAGATTCCCATCTCTAAAAAAAAATTAAAAAATAAAAAAAATTATTTGTATGTCATGTTACTTCCCTAAAATGAAAAGAATTTATTTACCAAATAGAATCCTTTGTTTGAAAAAAAAATGAGTGAAAACATGTCTTCTGAAAATACAGCCTGCTAAAGTTATAGGTTATGGACTTTTAACTGTCAGTGGGAGAGAGAGACAAATCTCGTGAGAGTCAGGGAAAGTGACAAAGATGAAACCCTCAAGAGAGGACACATAATTCAAGATGGATCTTCCCTCCCCTGCCCCAAGACCAGAGAATTGAAGAGTCTGCCCCTTCAGTGGGAAGGGAAAGCTTGTTGAAGCTTTCTTAACTTTATGCAATAACCTGAAACATCTCCTTGCCTTTAAGCTCTGCTCCTCCATTTTTTCCCATATGTCAGATACCTTCCTCTTTGGAAGCTCTAAACAACTCTTACTGCGTTTAGGGGGCTCCCTTGGCATAACAAATAAGAAAGGACATGGCATTCAAAGCCCTGTACCTTCTGGACCTAGCACACATTTCCAGCCCTGCCTCTTGCTTTCTACTTGTACCACCGTTGGAATTTCCCCCAGTCCTGAAGGCCAGGCTCAGTTGCCACTTCCTTCATGAGAACTTTGCTGTTCTTCTCCCACCAGCTTTGATCTCTCCTACTTACCAACTAGAGTGCTTTAGTACCTTTCTTTTGTCATTTACATTCTGTCATCTCTTACGGTTAATTCATGTATCTGACTCCGCTGAGTCAAGGACTGTGCACTCAGGGCACCTCCCCCACAGGGCTGAGCACCTTATCTGGAAACTTCGTATGTGTTAGAACTAGATTCACAAGCCAGCTAAGCATATGTTACTTAGTTCTGTGGTTCAAATGTATAGCAAACTTGACCATTTACTAAAAGGTTGAACCCACCCAGAGAATTATTTCACTTCTCTTAATATATACTTAATCTTGCTGAATTCCTTTTCCATTGTCCAGATCACTGGTTCCCAGTCTTTCAGTGTAAGGAACCCCCTTTTTAAAACCTAATCCAATGACCTTCTACAATATTTTGAAACAGCCTTATTGAAGTATAATTTACAGTTTATAAATTCACCCACTGTAAATGTATAATTCAATTTTTAGCATTTGTATAGAGTTGTGCAGCCATCACCATAATCCAATTTTAGAACATTTCTGCTACCCCAAAAAGTTCCCCCGTATCTTTCTGCATTCAGTCTTCACTCCTTTCCCCACCCACAGCCCCAGGAAAACACTGATCTGTTTTCTGTCTGTATTGATTTTCCTTTTCTGGATATTTCATATAAATGGAATCAGGCAATATATAGTTTTTGTGTCTGGCTTCTTTCACTTAGCATCACATCTGTGAGGTTCACTCGTGTTATAGCACATAATAGTTCCTTTTTTAGTATTCCATTGTGTGAATATACTGCATTTTGTTTATCCATAACCAGTTAATGGAGATTTGGATTGTTTCCAATTTTCAACTATTATGAATAGTGCTGTTAGGAACATTCATGTACAAGTCTTTGGACTTACACTTTCATTTCTTTTGGGTAGATATTTAGGAGTGGAATTGCTATATGGTATGTCTGTAACCTTTTTTTTTTTTTTTTTTTTGAGACAGGGTCTCACTCTGTCGCCCATGCTGGAGTACAGTGGCGTGATCATGGCTCACTACTCTGGTGATTCTCCCACTTCAGCCTCCCAAGTAGCTGGGACTACAGGCATGCGCCACCATGCCCAGCTAATTTTTGTATTTTTTGTAGAGACAGTTTTGCCATGTTGCCCAGGCTGGTCTTGAACTCTTGGGCTCAAGCAGTTTGTCCATCTTAGCCTCCCAAAATGCTAGGATTACAGGTGTGAACCACCACAACTGTCCTGTCTGTAACTTTTTAAGAAACTGCCAAACTGATTTTCAAAGAAGCTTGTACCAGTTTATATTCCTACCAACAATGCATGGGAGTTCCAGTTTCTCCACAAGAGGACTCCTTTTTAGTATGTAAAAAAAAAAAAATTGTAGACCTTCACATGGTAATAGATTTATTTTACTTTATTTTATTTTATTTTTTGAGACGGAGTCTCGCTCTCTCTCCCAGTCTGGAGTGCAGTGGCACGATCTCGGCTCACTGCAAGCTCTGCCTCCCGGGTTCATGCCATTCTCCTGCTGAGCTCAGCCTCCGGAGTAGCTGGGACTACAGGCACCCGCCACCACACCCGGCTAATTTTTTGTATTTTTAGTAGAGACGGGGTTTCACTGTGTTAGCCAGGATGGTCTAGATCTCCTGACCTTGTGATCCGCCTACCCTGGCCTCCCAAAGTGCTGGGATTACAGGCGTGAGCCACCGTGCCCAGCCTAGATGTTGTTTTATATCAGCAGATTGATAAAACAACACAGGGATTGAGTAATACTTTTAAAAGGATTTATATTCTAGAATCAAAACAGCATGTATTAACATGATGTGTTCAGTATAGAGGCAGTGCTCTTAAAGCAACTCAGTGTCCCCAAAGGATTCATGGTTTATAAGTTGGGAGCCACTGGTCCAGATGACTTGTTTAGAAATAAATGTAAGTTATTTTGTGTCTTTTTATGCATCATCTGTAAAATGGAGACCTGCCTCATAAAGTTGTTTGAAGACTAAATGAAAATATATCCCAAGGCAGGAAGATTGTTTGAGCCCAGGAGTTTGAGAACAGCGTGGGCAACATAGCAAGACCCGTCTCTACAAAAATTTTTTAAAAAATAAGCTGGGCATGGTGGCACAGGCCTATAGTTGTAGCTACTTGGGTGACTGAGGCAAAAGGATCACTTGAGCCCAGGAGTTCAAGGTTGCAGTAGGCTATGATTACACCACTGTACTCCAGCCTGGGTGACACAGTGAGACCCTGCCTGAAAAAAAAAAAAAATGTGTCAAGATTTGGCCGCATAATAGTTGCTCAATTAGTGGCAGCTAGTATTAGTAGAAAGCAGTATGATTTAATCGAGTATAGGCTGTGGAGCCAACAGCTGAGAATTCTAACTTAACCTGAATTAGGTGAGATTAATAGTAGTCTGCTTTTCACAAACTTTTTTGAAATGGGGACTGTGGATACTTGCAAACACCTGTTTCCATGCTTGATTCTTGCTGACTTCAGATTGCTGTTTATATCTACCGGTTTCCTTTGGTTTCATCTTTTTGGATAGGAACCTTCTCCCCACCAGCAATCTGTCAAAGTCATTTAGTAAATGCTATTCCTGTATTCTAAAGCTGTAATTCTCATCCCTGATTGCATATTAGAATCACCTGGGCAGCTTTTGCGCTGGATACTGATGTCTTGGTCCCACCCTCAGAGATTTGACTTAACTGCTCTGGGATGTGATCTGGGCATCTAGATTTTTAAAAGCAGGTGATTGTAATGTGTAGGCAAAGATGAGAATTACCATTCTAACGTGAAACCAGGATTGGAGACAGCTGTTCTTGCCTAATTTAGTATCAGTAGCCAATGTTACAACTTAATTCCTTCATTGGTAAGGAAATTGAACAAAATGGACTCTCAGATTCCCTGTTAGAATCTGAGAGTTCCAAGGCACTGGAGGAACCTTTCAGGTAAGCCTTTCTTCCACCTAAGTAGCGCAGTCAGTGTCTGAGAAAGATTGTGTGGAATGAAAGCAAAACCTTAAATCTTGAAGTCAGGGTATATTTCATCCATCACTCTTTCTAGGAGGCTGTATGCTATAGTGAAATGAATGCAGGTTTTGGCACTAGATGAACCTGGGTTTATTTTGGCTCTGTTGATTACCGGTTGTGTTGGTTGAGGTTCAGAAAGTTTGCAGTTGCACATTTTCCTCATCTGGAAAATAGGAATTGTTATAAAAAAAAATCATACTATATATCTTATGGGGTTGTTAGGGTTGTAGACTACATATAAAGTCTTGTGTTGGCCAGGCACGGTGGCTCACACATGTAATCCTAGCACTTTGGGAGGCTGAGGCGGGTGGATCATGAGGTCAGGAGATCAAGACCTTCTTGGCCAACGTGGTGAAACACCGTCTCTACTAAAATACAAAAAAAATTAGCTGGGCGTGGTGGCGCGTGCCTGTAATCCCAGCTACCTGGGAGGCTGAGGCAGGGGAATCACTTGAACCCGGGAGGCGGAGGTTGTAGTGAGCTGAGATCGCACCACTGCACTCCAGCCTGTCGACAGAGCAAGATTTCATCTCAAAAAAAAAAAAAAAGTCTGTGTCTTGTGTCCATGGCCTTAATATGGTGACCTCTCGGGAGTGGGGGACCGCCAGCTTGCTTAAGGTGAAGTGAACCAGCCCAGGTTAGAAACAGAGCAGGTCAAAACTTGCGTGCTGATTAGTAGTGTGATTGTGCCTATGAAAAGCTACTGCACTCCAACCTGGGCAACATAGTGAGACTCTGTCTCTTAAAAAAAAAAAAAGTCTATCTGGCTTAGTGAATTGTAACTGCATTTGTACTGTTACTCATTTATTTATCTTTATATTTCTTTTTATCCTCTGACTCTACTGTAACTCATCTTGTGTCTCATCACCTGGGCATTAAAGCTGAAAGGACTATGAAGTTAGAGATTGTATTTTAGAGTCATTTATTTTTCCATTGCCTATACTAGTGCCCTGTGTGCAGAAGGTTATAAAGTTTGATGATTCAGAAAATAGAAAACTTAATATTTTTGTTAAATTTTGCTGATTTCATAGGTAAATAACAGAGATGTGGCATTATAGCATTAGTGCTCAGCAAGTAAATCTTGCTACACATCGTTTTTGTTAGTTTGTTTTTTTGAGACCGAGTCTGGGAGTCTCTCTGTGTTGCCCAGGCTGGCTTGGAACTCCTGGGCTCAACAGATCCCCCTGCCTCAGCCTCCCAAGTAGCTGGGACTACAGGTGTCCACCACTGCAACTGGCAGACACATTACTTTGATGGCGATATCCCTTCATTTTTGTCTGCTGAGATTCATGGTCAAAGTCATGCAATATCATACAACCCAAGAACAAAAATAGTAGCACCTTAGTATTTAGCAAGAGAGGCTTCAGTAATTATAGCAAGTATGATGTAAGCAAGGGAATGGGTTTGAGGAGCAGCTGTGATGAAGAACCAGGCAAGCAATGAGAGAGAGGTCAAAAGAGGTTAGGATGTATAGGCAAACCAGAATCAGAATATGGAAGTGCTGTTCATATATCTTTTTTTTTTCTTAGTTCTATCCTCAAAGGGCTTAGAAGCAATGAAATACTAGTTAGTAGTAATGAGCACCCCCAGTGCCCATATTTTAATTTCTGAATAACCAGGGCTCTCTGGAGAAATGACTAATTCCAGGTCTGAAACAGGAACTTGATAGGGCGAGCCTGACACATTATCTTGTGCCAGAAATAAGAACACTATTAAAATCTAATGGAATAATTATACCGCAGTTTAAAACAGATGAACTAATGGAGTTGTGTCAAAAGGACAGAGAAGCCAGTTGGAAGGGACTCTTAATTGGCCGAAGGCGGGACGGCTGGAGAGTTGGCTGCAATTGATTTAAACACATGAATATATAAAACGTCAGAGTCTGTTATATTGTAATAATACTCAGAAAAGAGAAAGCTTCCCCAACAGTTGTCAGAACTAAAAATTACTTAAACATTAACTCCTTACTCTAAATATTGATAAAAAGAAAAAATTAAGCATTTTTCCAGGAGCAACCTTTTTTTTTTAAGGTAACCAAATAACTCTAGGTGATGAGGGTATGATCTTTACATAAGAATGCCTGCTCATATTTATAGAAGTAATGATATAATTGGGGAATAACCATTCCAACTCCTAATAAAATAACTGATTCAGGCAAAAATCATCTACAGATGATAAAACTATTAGGTGAACAGTAGATGGAGAACTGGACATATCATCCCACAGGTTATTTGATGATTACAAGGAGAAAGACACAGCTTTACAATGGGAGGGGTTTACTTTAACAAGTGCTCCATCTTGGCATCATGAATGGTGGGGACAGCCAGGCAGTATGAAGTAAACAGCTCACCTATGCTGTGTTCTTGTGAAAATTATTTCACCTGAATCTATTCAAGGCTTTAGACAGGCCTTGTGCTGGATTTGGCCATCTTTGTATGGCCCTTGAGCCAAGAATGGTGTTTATGTTTCTAAAGGACTTTTACAAAAAAAACACTGGTCTCGTGGTGTCTACACCTGTAATCCCAACACTTTGGGAGGCCAAGGCAGGCAGATCACCTGAGGCCAGGAGTTTGAAACCAGCCAGGCCAACATGGCAAAACCCTGTCTCTACTAAAAATACAAAAAATTAGCCAGGTGTGGTGGCATGTGCCTGTAGTCCCAGCTACTTGGGAGGGTGAAGCATAAGAATTGCTTGAACCCAGAAGGCAGAGGTTGCAGTGAGCAGAGATGGTACCAGAGCACTCCAGCCTGGGCGACAGGGCAAGACTCCATCTCAAAAAAAAAAAGGAGAGAATAGGCAGGGCACGGTGGCTAACATCTGTAATCCCAGCACTTTGGGAGGCCAAGGTGGGTGGAGCATCTGAGGTCAGGAGTTGGAGACCAGCCTGGCTAACATGGTGAAACCCCATCTCTACTAAAAATACAAAAATTAGCCGGGCGTGGTGGCACACGCCTGTGGTCCCAGCTGCTAGGGAGGCTGAGGCAGGAGAATCACTTGAACCCAGAAGGCAGAGGTTGCAGTGAGCCAAGATTGCGCCACTGCACTCCAGCCTGGGTGACAGAACGAGACTCCGTCTCAAAAAAAAAAAAAAAAAGAGAATCAGCCAGGTGTGGTGGCTCATGCCTGTAATCCCAGCACTTTGGGAGGCTGAAGTGGGCAGATCACCTGAGGTCAGGTCTCCAGTTGGAGATCAACCTGGCTAACATGGTAAAACCCTGTCCCCACTAAAAATACTAAAATTAGCTGGGCATGGTGGCGCATGCCTGTAATCCCAGCTACTCGGGAGGCTGAGGCAGGAGATTTGCTTGAACCCGGGAGGTGAAGGTTGCAGTGAACCGAGATTGCACCACTGCACTCCAGCCTGGGCAACAGAGCGAGGCTCTGTCTCAAATAAAATAAAGTGAAGTAAAGTAAAGTAAAAGTAAAAGTAAAAGTAAAGTAAAGTAAAAGTAAAAGTAAAGTAAAAGTAAAGTGTAAAGTAAAAGTGTAAAGTAAAGTCAAATAAGTAAAGTCAAATAAGTAAAGTAAAGTCAAATAAGTAAAGTCAAATAAGTAAAGTAAAATAAGTAAAGTAAAGTAAAATAAGTAAAGTAAAATAAGTAAAGTAAAATAAAATATAGTAAAGTAAAATAAAATAAAATAATGTAAAGTAAAATAAAATAATGACTTTTACAAAAAAAACAAAAAGACAACCAAAAACCAAAGAAGAGTATATGACAGAGGTAGTATGTGGCTCACAAAAACCACAGTTTTGCTTTCTGGCTCTTTACAGAAAGTTTGTCAGCCTCTGGGTTGGAGGAACAAGTTAATTGACTTAATGAGGAAGCCATGTCAGATAAATCCAGAAAGTGGACAACCTGTAGGAAAACTAGGTCTATTCAGCTTCACAGAAAAGCAGAAATATATGGGATGGAAATTTGTTAAAAATTAAAAGAGCCTGGGCACAGTGGCTCATGCCTGTAATCTCTGCACTTTGGGATGCTGAAGCAGGAGCATTGCTTGAGCTCAGGAGTTCGAGACCACCCTAGGCAACAGAGTGAGACCCTGTCTCTTAAAAATTTATATTTATATATATATTTTTTATATTATATATAATATATGTATTTTATATATTATATATTTATATATTTTTTATATATTTTTGTGTATATATATATTAAAGGAGACTTAAGAGGCATGAAAAACAAATGCAATGTTTGGATCTTAGTTTGAACAAATTAGCTTTATAAGGTATATTGGGGACTTCTGCTTCCAGTGAAGCTGGCATAACAGAGACCAGGTTTACTTTCCCACTTATAAAAACATACACAAACTATATGAAACAATGTTTTCAAGAGACTAGATATCAGGTAATGCAGGAGAGTGATCCCCGAGAAATGGGGAAACAAAAGAGGTGAGGCCTACAATTGCCCCCAGACTGCCTTGACTTTCAAAGCTGTAGCACCAGAAGCAGAAAATGAAGCAGAGCCCAGTGAACTCTGTAAGTTGACATGGTACTGTGAATCCAGTGAGACCGGTGCAGCTACCATTCATAGGAGGGAGTAGCAGAAAGAAGAGAGAGATACAGAGAGAACCCCAGAGATCTGCAGGTCTCTTGAGTATTCATCAGAGACCGATCAACATAAACATGTGAGCAAACTATTCAGGACTGGGGATTTGATGGAATGGGTCCCATGTTCAGACAGTAGTTGCAACAGTGCTTGTTACTACCAGCCAGTACTTGGGAAGGTGTTGCCTTAGTAGTAGTGAATAATTAGCTCTGGACCAGGGGTATCCAATCTTTTGACTTCCCTGGGCCACATCAAAAGAAGAATTGTCTAGGACCACATATGAAATACACTAATGATAGCTAATGAGCTAAAAATAAAAAATAAATTGCAAAAAGATCTCAATGTTTTAAGAAAGTTTATGAATTTGTGTTGGGCCACTTTCAAAGCCATACTGGGCTGCACACAGCCTGTGGGCCATGGGTTGGACAAGCTTGCATCTAAACAGTACTTCTCTGGGCCTACCTAACAAATCTTAAAAGCAAGATTCAAAAGGATCAAACTATATCCAAGTAATTTAACTCTATCCCATAATAAAGATCAAAAAAGGCTATGGGAACACAAAAATATTGAACACCTAACAAGGTAAAATTCACAATGTCTGACATCCAATCAAAGATTCTCAAGTATGGGCCCAACACAGTGGCTCATGCCTGTAATCCCAGCACTTTGGGAGGCCAACCTGGGTGGATAACTTGAGGTCAGGAGTTCAAGACCAGCCTGGCCAACAATGGTGAACCCCATCTCTACTAAAAATACAAAAAATTAGCTGAGCGTGCTGGCAGGCACCTGTAATCCCAGCTACTCAGGAGGCTGAGGTAGGAGAATCGCTTGAGCCTGGGAGGCAGAGGTTGCAGTGAGCTGAGATTGTACCACTGCACTCCAGCCTGGGTGACAGAGTAAAATTCCATCTCGAAAAAAAAAAAAGGAAAAAAAAAGATTCCCAGGTATGCAAAGAGGCAGGAAAATATGGTCTGTAATAAAGAGAATAATCTGTTGAAAGTGAGGCAGAGCTGACACACATGTTAGACTTAGCATAGAAGAACAGGAGAGTTCTTAGAACTGTACTTTGTATGTTTAAAACTTAAGTAGAAACATGGAAGATATAAAACACAGACCTAAGGCTGGGCACGGTGGCTCACACTTGTAATCCCAGCACTTTGGGAGGCCAAAGCGGGCATATCACCTGAGGTCAGGTGTTCGAGACTAGCCTGGACAACATGGTGAAACCCTGTCTCTACTTAAAAATACAAAAATTAGCTGGGCATGGTGGTGCACGCCTGTAATCCCAGCTACTCAGGAGACTGAGACAGGAGAATCACTTGAACCTGGGATGGAGAGGTTGCAGTGAACTGAGATCGCACCACTGCACTCCAGCTGGGGCAACAGAGCAAGACTCCATCTCAAAACAAAACAAAACAAAAAACACAGACCTAAATCGAACTTCTAGAAATGAAAATGACAATGTCTGAGATGAAAAATGCACTAAATGTCATTAATAGCAGATTAGACATTACAAGAGAAAAGATTTCATGAATTTGAGGACATAGTGATAGAAATTATCCACAATGAAACACAGAAAAGTAAAAAAACATCTAGCAGTGAGCTATGGAACAACTTTTGAACAAATAATGGCTGAAAATTTTCCAAAGATAAGTATAAACCCACAGATCCAAGAAGTTCATTGAATGCCAAACACAAGAAACATGAAGAAAACTACACTGTCATTTATCTAAGTTTATTGCTTCTCACCATCCAGTGTACCCTTCAGTATGTACTCTCAAATATAATTATTTAAGTCCTCTTTCTTTCTTTCTTTCTTTTTTTTAACAGAGTCTCACTCCATTGGCCAGGGTGGAGTGCAGTGGCACGATCTTGGCTCACTGCAACCTCTGCCTCCCAGGTTCAAGTGATTGACAGGCGTGTACCACCACACCTGGCATTTTGTTGTTGTTGTTGTTGTTATATTTTTAGTAAAGACGGGTTTTCACCATGTTGGCCAGACTGGTTTCGAACTCCTGACCTCAAATGATCTTCCCACCTTGGCCTCCCAAAATACTGGGATCACAGGCACGAGCCACCGCACCCAGCCAAGTCCTTCTTCTTTAAAGTGTGTGTGATATTATACTTTTTTTTTTTTTTTGAGATGGAGGAGTCTTTCTGTCACCCAGGCTGGAGTGCAGTGGCGCGATCTCAGCTCACTGCAGGCTCCGCCCCCTGGGGTTCACGCCATTCTCCTGCCTCAGCCTCCCGAGTAGCTGGGACTACAGGCGCCCGCCACCTCGCCCGGCTAATTTTTTGTATTTTTAGTAGAGATGGGGTTTCACCGTGTTAGCCAGGATGGTCTTGATCTCCTGACCTCGTGATCGGCCCTCCTTGGCCTCCCAAAGTGCTGGGATTACAGGCGTGAACCACCGCGCCCGGCCGATATTATACTTTCTTAGTACAGGGAACTGGAGGGACAGTGTAGGAGACAGAAGCTCTTGTTTCTGGTGTAGACCACAGGTCACAGTTGTGGGTATGAGGACATCCCATGGAGCCTGCCCCAGAACATGGTCCCTATGTGGTGTTTGCACCCGTGTTCTCTCTTCAGCTCACTCAACCTGTCCTGCGCGGCTTCCACATGACCCTACACTCTGAAGTCTTCCTTTTCCCACTGGCACTCAGACTCCCTACTGCATAGCATTGACTGCTGATCACCTTCACTCCAGACTGTATGCTTTAAGTATGTACAGGTTACCATATATCAATTATACATCAGTAAAGCTATTTTCAAAATAAGGTGTAGTATAGTTGGAATTTTAATCTTCACTGGGTATCAGGTATTAAGGAATTATTTTTCACTTTTGTATGTGAAATATTAATAGTATTGTATATATTTCTATATATACCACATTCCTTTTACTACTTTTTTTTTTTCTTTTTTTGGAGACAGAGTTTTGCTCTGTCACCTAGGCTGGAGTGCAGTGGCTCAGCCTCAGCTCACTGCAACCTCCACCTCCAGGGTTCAAGCGATTCTGCTGCCTCAGCCTCCTGAGTAGCTGGGATTACAGGTGTACACCAGTACGCCCAGCTAATTTTTGTATTTTTATTAGAGATGGGGTTTCGCCATGTTGGCCAGGCTGGTCTCGAACTCCTGGCCTCAAGCAATCCACCCACCTCGGCCTCCCAAAGTGCTGGGATTACAGGCATGAACCACCGTGCCCGACCCACATTTATTTATTTAGAGTTTCATATTGAAGTATTTTTTGTAGAATTCTACAAGTGCAGTTCATCAATTTGTTCTGAAATTTACATGGAAATGCATATAAATATGCATTTATAGAGAAGATTATCCTAATGTCTGTGATTTATTTTTAAATACTTTAGAAAAAATTTACACAGCAAATGGAGGAAAATGTTAACATTAACAGTTGTAGGTGAGGGACAGATGGTCACTTGTATAGTATAATATTTACTTTCCTGTAGGCTTAAGTTTTCTTCCCAACAAAAGTTTTTAAGTGAAGTTCTAAAAAAAAATAATATTGTCATTTAGAGCAGTGGATGAGAAGCTAGGTAGATAAGAACATGGAAGATAAAATGGAACAGAAGGCTTTGCCAAGTCTAGACCAACAGGAGCTAATCACTCTTGAGGGAAAAGGACAAAAACTACACAAGATTTAAAGTACCTATAACAAGGAAATACACTAATGATGGAGGCAAAGGGCTGCTTCAGCTCAGAGGGTTCTATGGGTTTCTGTGGCAAGAAGGACCATTGCCTGATGCAACTTCCCAGCACTTGTTGGCATGAATTGTGAGCAGGAGTTTTCTGCTGCAGTGTCATAGGCTCTAGCTTGTCAGCCATCTTTTTTGCTCTCTTTACTGCCTCTGTGGATGTGTTCCACTAACCTGCCCAGCATTACTGTGAGGTCTCAGTGCTGTGGCATGACAAAGACTTGGCAGTATAGGAAGTTGGTTCACCCTACCCGCACATCTAACTGAATTGGAGTTGGTATTAAACTGAGGTGGGAATTCCATGGGAAAACTGGGATCATAGAAAGAATATGAATTATTGGCTATTCCAGTACCTGAAATGAGAACGAGAATAATGATGTAATTTCTTTTTTTTTTTTTTTTTTTTTTTTTGAGATGGGTTCTTGCACTGTCGCCTGGGCTGGAGTGCAATGGCGCAATCTCGGCTCACTGCAACCTCCGCCTCCTGGGTTCATGTGATTCTCGTGCCTCAGCCTCCCGGGTAGCTGGGATTACAGGCGCACACCACCACACCTGGCTAATTTTTTGTATTTTTAGTAGAGATGGGGTTTCACTATGTTGGCAAGGCTGGTCTCGAACTCATGATCCGCCTGCCTTGGCCTCCCAAAGCGCTGGGATTACAGGTGTGAGCCACCACACCCAGCTGGGAATAATGGTGTAATTTCACATCCTTTTGTGAAATAAAGTTGAATCTTGCCCTATTCCTCTTGAGGCACCACTTTACCTTGAAAATGCTTAGTAATAACATTTTTTAATATATTAAATCTCATTTGAGATTGAAAATGGTGGTATTAGATATTACCCTTTTCTACAGGTAAGGAGATTGAATTAGGTGTTGTTATCCTGGTTTTACAGGTTAGGAAACCAAGACCCAGAGAGGCTGTGATTTGCCCAAAGTTGATCATCCGGGTCCTGCGCAAACTCATACTGTTGTCACTTTCTTGTGTTCTGTCATGGCTTTTTTTCCTCAGATTTCTTTGAGATCTTTAAAAATCCAATTTGCACTCTGCAGGTGATGATGAAAATATGACTTTTCTTGTAGAACAATTTATGTCCTAGAATTTTCTCTTGGGTATAGTGTAGTAAGCATCCAAAATATGTTTGGTCTCCACAGAACTAGGTTAGCTATTTTCATCTTAAGACAGAGGCTAACATCACTTAACACCATCATTCCTAATTAACAGATCTGTTTACTCTTAATTTGCAATTATAGTGCAGTACAAGAAAGGCCAGCAGCAAGAAGATTCAGTCCAGAGGCACCACAACGTTGATCGTTGTGTTCCTAAATGGGTGTTTTTAAGGCAGAGTTTTAATTGAGGTAATGGTGGGTATTAATCTCACTCTGCATTACCATACCGTTATGCTGTTAATGATTCAGAATTCATTGGGAAATTGGCTGTTTTGAAGGCTAGCTGTTAAATGGCTTTGCTTTTCTCTCAATGTCTGATCATCAGGGTCATGACTATCGATTTAATCAAGGATCTAGAATTGGAATGTAGCTCTGTCATTACCTGGGACTACACACTTTATTAGAAATACTGGTTTGGTAGATCTTCTCCAAGTTTCATTTTCACTCGAGTTTTAATTAATAAGAAAATATATCTAATTTTGTTTTGTTCTCTACTTCTTAGGCTCTTCTGTTTCATTGGCCTTTACAAAGGCCCATTGTCAATCACATATCCAAGAACTGGTTTCCAAAAAAAAAAAATAGATATTGGCTGGGCGTGGTGGCTCACGCCTGTACTCTCAGCACCTTGGGAGGCCAAGGCAGGCAGATCACTTGAGGTCAGGAGTGTGAGACCAGCCTGGCCAACATGCTGAAACCTTGTATCTACTAAAAGTACAAAACATTAGCCGGGCGTGGTGGCAGGCGCCTGTAATCCTAGCCACTCTGGAGGCTGAGGCAGGAGAATCACTTGGACTCAGAAGGTGGAGGTTGCAGTGAGATGAGATCGCCCACTGCACACTCCAGCCTGGGCAACAGAGTAAGACTCAGACTCAAAAATAATAATAATAAGATAAAAAGATATTGAAAATTAGCGAGAAAATAGCTGAGTGTGTTGTTGTACACTTGTAGTCCCAGCTACTTGGAAGGCTTAGGCTAGAGGAGCTTCTGGCTTGATTGAGCCCAGGAGTTCAAGTCTAGCCTGGACAACATAGTGAAACCCTGTCTCTAAACAAAAAAGAAAAAACCAAGAAAATGTATTATTTTATGAAGGAGGCCACAAAGAGTTAAGACTGGCCAGAAACCTAGCTATTTAGGCAGAATCTACAGATCCCTTAAGTTACAGGTAAGCAAAGAGTCAAATTGGAGGGCAACTAACTTAGGAAAAAGCAGGCAGGTAACAATGATCATTGAGGTGGTGGTGATCCAAGAAGTCAGTGAGGATCCTCTTAACATTGCCTGCTGAGCAAAAGCAGGCCCTGAGCTGAGGGTGCAGGGCCTTTAGACCCATGGCTTCTAATGCGTGTGGTTAGAGGCCCAAAGTGTACCCTGTTCTAAGTCATACAAGGGAAGACGTGTTGAGATCTCCACAGGTATGAACAGAATGTACTATGCAACCCCAGGGCGGTATTCTGCTCTGTGCCCTGAATTGTAGGGCTATAATTTTACCTAAAGGTTAGCACCATTTTTTCCCCCTCAATAGGACAAAGACCCTTCAGCTTCATTCTATAGAACACAGTCTATGACTTCTTGATTATTATAACTTAGTGTTCTTTTTTATTTTTAACTTGGTTGCCATTCGTGGACCCCGAATTGAAATGTAGATCTATTTAGAATTTTCAAAAGTATTTACAGCAGCTTTCTTTAATAGCATCAATGTCAAGCAGTGTATCTCAGAATTAAAAATGTCTTATGGTCAAATAAATCGATCTCTTAAAGATTTGCAGTATATGTTAGTACACTAAAAGCTTTTGTAAGTCTTAGCAGTAAAGAAATCTGTTTAATCCAGTGTTTCCCAAATTTTTTTGACCCCAGAATTATTATTATTATTATTTTTGAGACAGAGTCTTGCTTTGTTGCCCAGGCTGGAGTGCAGTGTCGCGATCTCACTGCAGCCTCCACCCGCCGGTTCAAGTAATTATCCTGCCTCAGCCTCCCAGGTAGCTGGGAGTACAGGCACCCGTCAGCTGTAATCTTTGTATTTTTAGTACAGATGGGGTTTCGCCACATTGGCCAGGCAGGCCTCAAACTCCTGACCTCAGGTGATCTGCTCGCCTTGGCCTCCCAAAGTGCTGAGATTATAGGAGTGAGCCACCATGCCCGGCCCAGAATTTTGTTTTTTGTTGCTAATACCCATCAACCTTCTTTTAAAATAGTATTTTTTCTTCCAGTTTTATTGAAGGATAACTGGCAAAAATTGTATATGTTCAGTGTACAACATGATGAGTTGATAGATGTATACATTGCAAAATGATTACCACAACCTAATTAACACATCTGTCACCACACTTGGTTACCCTTTGTGTGAGTGAGTGATGAGGACACTTAAAATTGTCTCTAAGCAAATTTCAAGTAAACAATACTGTATTAGTAACTATATTTAGTAAACAACTGTTGGGGCAGAACATACTCTGGAAATAATAGCTATATAACAAGTGGATTGATCTGGAAATGAGGCGAGATGTAGATTATTAATGTAGCCCCATGATTTAGAGGAAAGGTCAACCCTTCATTAAACCCAAGAAAGAGCCTAATAATGACTATCTGTGCTATTTTCCTGAAGAGATGGGTGTATTTTGGAAAGTGAGACAGGCTTGCGTCACTTGGAGCTAGTAGGTTGATGAAGATACCTCACACTTGTATTGTGCTTTAAGATTTACAAAAAAATGTGCATTTCCGTGATCAAAACCCCAGGAGGTAGAAAGGCTTATATTGTCTCCTGTTTTACAAAAGAGGAACCTCAAACTAAATGACTTGCCCAAGGTCACATAACATTATTGATAGGTAGCAAGACTGATGTTGTCTGGAACCCTGGGCTTCAGGTTGCAAGTGCAGGATGACCCACATCACTAAAATAGTTGCCTAGAATTATATGCTAATGAGTGTTTCTTTTATAGAAATATATACATCTCATATTCACTTTATTTTTCTTCCTTACAATACTTCAAGTTGCTTTTCTACCCCTGGGCTATTTTTTGTCTTTGCTACTTTCAACAGTAACTGAGTGAAGAGCACAGCCTGGGTATGACAAATAACCAGTTTGCCTCAAGGCATGGGTTTTGGCCTCAGAGGATCAAAAACCTTGGACTTGACCAAATTTCAAATTTCTCTTATAGAACATGTTTCTAGATATGAGTTTAGAACCTACTGTGTTTAACCTGTTTTGGTTTTCATAAATTCAGCCAAGAATTATTAAGAACTGACCACCAACTACAGGCAAGGCACCAAGGTATACGTATTTTTCCCCAACACTTTATTAAAAAATTTTTCAAGCATATGGAAAAGCAACTTTTCCATAAGTTGAAAGAATCATTCAGTGAGCACTATATACCTATCACCTGTATTTTATAATTAACATGTTCCTTTTTTTTTTTTTGAGACAGAGTCTTGCTCTGTCGCCCAGGCTGGAGTGCAGTGGCGCAATCTCAGCTCACTGCAAGCTCCGCCTCCTGGGTTCACGCCATTCTCCTGCCTCAGCCTCCTCAGTAGCTGGGATGACATGTGCCCACCACCACGCCTGGCTAATTTTTTTGTATTTTTAGTAGAGATGGGGTTTCACCATGTTAGCCAGGATGGTCTCCATCTCCTGACCTCGTGATCCGCCCACCTCAGCCTCCCAAAGTGCTGGGATTACAGGCTACTTTATTATTTTTTATCACACATCTATCCATCTGTATTCATCAATCACTTCATTTTATTTTTTTATCTATTTCAGAGTAAGTTGAAGATATCAGTATACTTTATTCCTACATACTTCAGTTTCCTTTTTGTGTGTGTAGCTCTTTGTGCACCAAGCACTTGATGGGTACTTATCAAATGTGTGTTGAAAGCATAAATGGCTTAATCAGATCAAAAAACAAAATCAAGACTAGAGTCTGCACATTCATGAAAGTGGTAGATCCCTGTGTAATTCGAAAAGGCCATTTTATGTCTGCTGTCTTGACAGTCTCAAAAGAAAATTCCTGGCTGGGTCCATTGGCTCACACCTGTAATCCCAGCCTTCAGAAGGTCGAGGCAGGAGGATCGCTTGAGCCCAGGAGTTTGAGACCAGCTTGGGCAATATAATGAGACCCTGTCTCTACAAATAAAAAAAAATTAGCCGGGCATGGTGGTGTGAACCTGTAGTCCCAGCTACTTGGGAGGCTTAGGTGTGGGAGGATTTCTTGAGCCCAGGAGTTTGAGGCTGCAGTGAGCTATGATCACACTACTGCACTCCAGCCTGGGCAATAGAGTGAGACCCTATTTCATAAAGAAAATACTTCCCACTGTATCTTCCCTTCACCCCATTATGTGTATACAGGACCTCACATCTACCTGTGTTAGAACATTCCATTCTCAGAAGTCAGGAAGAATCTTTTTGAGAAAATGAGTCCAGAATAAGTTGGTGCTCCTCTTCCTGGTGGTGATGAATTGGGTAGCTTTGGGGTCCTGAAGAATGACAGAAACAAGGAGCAGCTAGCTAGGATTTAAAGGGAGATCTTTAAAAATTTTTTATTTTTTGGCCTGAGTATCTTATGGCCTAGCCAAGTTGTCACAGCCCTGTCACTTTTAAGCTGACTGGTGGGTTAAAGAATTGACAGTTTCTACCTGTCCCATTTTCTAAGACCAGATGATAAATTAATTCCATGAAGGCTTTCCTCACCATTGTAGCCCACAGTGATTACTTTCACTTTCTGAAGTCACTATCATTTATATGGTACTGCCTTGGGAAATTTTATTTAACTTATTTTTAACCTTTTATTACAAAAGCATTACATGTGCACTGAAGAAAAATTAAAAATAGAGGCAAGCCAAATAATTTTAAAACATCATATTTCCACCTTCCAGAGATTGCTACTGAAAACAGCTTAGTACAAATCTTTAGGGACCTTCTTCTAGGTTTACCTAAATACATCTATAATTTTTTTTTTTTTTTTTTTTTTTTTTGAGATGGAGTCTTGCTCTGTCACCCAGGCTGGAGTCAGTGGCACGATCTTGGCTCACTGCAACCTCCGCCTCCTGGGTTCAAGTGATTCTCCTGCCTCAGCCTCCCAAGTAGCTGGGACTATAGGCGGGCACCACCATGCTGGCTAATTTTTTGTATTTTTAGTAGAGATAGGGTTTCACCATGTTAGCCAGGATGATCTCTATCTCCTGACCTCGTGATTTGCTGGCCTCAGCCTCCCAAAGTGCTGGGATTACAGGCGTGAGCCACCATGCCTGGCCTATAATTTTTTTAAGCCAAAATCATATAATATGCTGCATGTATTACTTTGTAACCTGCTTTTTAGATCAGTGATCTCCACCTTTCCGCTTCAGTAATTTTTCATTATTGTAATTCCAAGTCAAATTTAAATTTCCCCAGTGGACCTCAAAAGATGTCCTTTACAGCTGGTTCACATATCAAGACCCAAACCAGAACTGTTCTACGTCTGGTGCATTATGCCTGGTCTTTTAAGTGTTATTTATTTTATTATAATCCTTTTCCTTTTTTATGCCAATGACATGTTGAAGAAACTGGGCCAGTTTTCCTGTGGAGAGTTCTTGCTTTTTTTTTTTTTTTTTTTTTTTTGTGGGGGAGATGGAGTCTCACTCTGTCGTCCAGGCTGGAGTGCACTGGCATGATCTCGGCTCACTGCAAACTCCGCCTCCTGGGTTCACGCCATTCTCCCACCTCAGCCTCCCAAGTAGCTGGGGCTACAGGCGCCCGCCTCCATGCCCGGCTAATTTTGTTTTTTGTATTTTTAGTAGAGACGGGGTTTCACCGTGTTAGCCAGGATGGTCTCCATCTCCTGCTCCTGACCTTGTGATCCGCCTGCCTCGGCCTCCCAAAGTGCTGGGATTACAGGCATGAGCCACTGCGGCCGGCCGAGAGTTCTTGCTTTTAAATTTACCTGGTTGTTTCCTCATAATGACGTTTAGCTCCTTCTTCTATTCCCTGATATTTTGTATTAACTGGAGAGAGTATATATATATAAGCTTGACAGATTTAGGTCAAACATTTTTGGCTAGAAGATGTGCACTTCTGATGTATTACATCAGATGACACATAGCTGGCATCCCTCTGTCACCAGTGCTGAGACCCCTGGACTGTGGTGGTGATGTGAGATCCCCCTTATTCAGTTTTTTCTCCATATTGACAAGAAAAGTAATCTATGGAGTGTTCAGGCATTGGCTTTTGAAAGATAACTTATTTCAACACAGCCAGATACAGGCATACTTTCTCATCTTTTGTACTCGAGCATTTTGATGAAAGTTTTCACAAGTAACTTCACTACATGGTTTTTGGTTCATAAACTTGCTGTTCTCATTTTGGGAAATAAACTAGTATTAGTTATAGACTAATAGAAATGATACTTTATCCCTACGAATGAAATTAGGAAGGCTGCAAATATGGATGAGATCTGCCATCTGTAGAAATAACAAAGTAAGAATTGTCTTTTAATGAGTACAGATTTAGGAACATGCAAAATACAATCAAGGTTACTTGAATGTAACTCAAGAAGGCGTGACTGGACTACTTTTATAACTAAAATTATGATACTAAAATTAACACAGAGGGGTTTTAGAGCGGCTGTCTAGCAAGTGGGTCTCCTTCCTTGGAGTGGGGCACTGAGCTTGAAC
The DNA here is from genome assembly GCF_028858775.2 of Pan troglodytes. Taxonomy (NCBI): domain Eukaryota; kingdom Metazoa; phylum Chordata; class Mammalia; order Primates; family Hominidae; genus Pan; species Pan troglodytes. Next base: position 126,836,835 of record NC_072408.2, read on the forward strand.
AGAGGCATCTGGTCTTGGGCAGTTAATCCCTGGAGAGGGCAGGACATGTGACTTTATGACCCGGTTTGGGATGTAAGATCATCCCAGAAATTCCCTTATTGGGATTTGGCTTCACATGCCAGTTTCTTTCGAGGGATGCAGGGGTCAGCTAACTATTATCTCACCATTGCCAAGGATCAGGAGTTAGCATGGCTTAACTGGGTTCTCTACTCAGAGTCTCACAATTCTGCATTCAAGGTGTTGGCCAGGCCAGGTTCTCATCTGGAGCTCCGTGTCCTCTTCTAAGCTCATTCAGGGTGTTGGCCAAATCCCATTTCTTGTTGCTATAGGACAGGACTGAGGCCTGTGGCTCCTAGACGTTGACCCTGTCCATAGGCAGTTCACAACACAGCTGATTGCCTCCTCAAGGCCAGCAGCAGTGCAGGCCTGCCACTTCCAGTCTCTGTTTTATGTAACCTTTACATTTTTATTTTTTATGATTGTCTGTCTTAGCTCCACTTGCTGTGTGTTTTTCCCCCATAGCTCTTAGTATAATTGTGTTATGCACAAAGAAGATACTTAGAGTTAGGTTGTTTCTGTAATTGTTGCTCCAGAGTAAGAATAAAAGGAGAGGCTGGGCATGGTGGCTCAGACCTCTAATCCCAGCACTTTGGGAGGCCAAGGTGGGTGGATCACTTGAAGTCAGGAGTTCAAGGCCAGCCTGGCCAACATGGCAAAACCCCATCTCTACTAAAAATACAAAAATTAGCCGGGTGTGGTGGTGCACGCCTGTAATTCCAGCTACTCGGGAGGCTGAGGCAGGAGAATTGCTGGAACCCGGGAGGTGGAGGTGGCAGTGAGCCAAGATCATGCCACCACATTCCAGCCTAGGTAACAGAGTGAGACTCCATCTCAATAAATAAATAAATAGAGAAAAAGTATTGACTGCTTATTGTGTACCAAGCATTATGTAAGATACCACTTTCTCTCATTTGATCCCATGTTAACCCTATGTGATACGTAGCCTTATCTTATTTCTTTGAAATGAAAAAAATGAAGCTCAGAGATGCTAAATTTATCACCTGAGGTCACCACATATAGTGAACAAGTGGCTGAACTGGGATTCACATCAAAGGCAGCTGACTCTAAAACCCTGCTCTTAAACCCCTGCTAAACTACTTACTGTAAATGGAGCTCTGAGAAATGCCCTTGCGTCAAAATCTTTTTTAAAGAATTTTTTTTCAAAAAACCATGCTCTATACAGAGTATAAAACATAAACATACATATTAATGAAATGTTATAATAAAAGGAAAACCTATGTAAACACCACACAGGTTAAGAAATAGTGTTGCCAGCACAACTCTTATTTCCCTCCATAAGCACAACCTCTTCTTCCCCCAAGAGGAACCACTAACCTGACTTTTATAATAATCATTCCTTTCCTTTGCTTTATAATGAGTTTTACCTGCTAAGTATATGTTCATAAATAATACCATTTTGTTTTGCCTTTCTGGAATTTTATATAAATGGAATCATACATTGTGAATTATTTTCTGTCTTCTTTCACTTAACATTTAGTTTTTACAATTTATGTTTATGCATGTAGCTTAGTAAATTATTTTGCTTTGGTATGTTATATTTCATTGTATGAATATTCACAGATCTTTTTCACTGGTGATGGTTTATAGGTTTTAGCTATTAACAAATAATGCTGCTATAAACAGTCTTGGACATACAGTCTGGTGCACATAAGCACACATTACTATGGGATATACACCTAGGGAATTGCTGGGTATGTATATCTTTGACAGCTTCTCCAATTATTTTCTAAGGATAGATTCCTAGCAGTAAAATTAATGGATCAGAAGGTGTAACCATGGAAGGTGATTTCAAGACTTTTATGAATTTACTCAGTTATCCATGGGATAGCCTTTATTCTAGTTTAATTCTTTCTGCTGCAGTGTAAACCAGCTATACTTTGTTCAGTCTGTGGAAACAAGCTATAGAATCAATAAGCCATTTCCTTGTATTGGGAGCGTTAGACTTGTTTAGACTTCTCTAAATTTTATCTGGAATTGTATTTCTTTCATCTGGTCTAAAGCCTGTTCTTTTGGGTTTAGGTAGTGATTATGGCTGATTGGCTGGAAAGCTTAGAACTATTGGTGAATCTTAGGTCAGGCACAGTGGCTCATGCCTGTAATCCCAGCACTCTGGAAGGCTGAGGTGGGAGGATCACCTGAGGTCAGGAGTTCAAGACCAGCCTGGCCAACACAGTGAAACCCCATCTCTACTAAAAATACAAAAATTAGCCGGGCGTGGTGGCATGCGCCTGTAGTCCCAGCTACTCGGGAGGCTGAGACAGAAGAATCACTTGAACCCGGAAGGCGGAGGTTGCAGTGAGCCAAGATCATGCCACTGTGCTCCAGCCTGGGTGACAGAGTGAGACTTTGTCTCAAAAAACAAAACAAACAGACAACTATTGGTGAATCTTATTGCACGGACATATATGAAAGTTTACCAAAATCAAATCTATGATGAAGGAATTAAATCAGTATGCTTTGAGGATTCACTTTCCAGAACTTAAGTTCTGTCAGTTGAGTGTTTTAATATATGTGTTTCTGTGTTGTTGCTTTTACATTAGCAAGTGTGACACCTAATTTGTTTCACTTGGGTTTCATGTCCTGCTTGAATGCAGTACTACAAGTTACTCAGTGCCTAACATGTTGTCTTGCCTGTGGTAGGTGCTCAGTAATCGTATGTTGAATGAAATGGGTACAGCATTATTTGGAATTATTGCCTTTGTTGTATTTGTGCTCTTCTCTGGTATGTTAGTTTTATTAATAAATGTTCATTTTGATTTCTAAAGCACCTTCTCTCTCACCTAGAGATCTGAGGAGACACGTTATTTGGAACTGGTTCTTTTTTGCTTGAAATAATTTTTCTGGCATTTAAATAAGCCTTGGTCTGGAGGTTTCACATATTCATTTCTGTCTTTTTAAGCTTCCCTGCTCCCGAGAATTTTCAGGCTTGTAAGACTGCGTGCAGTTCATTAATATTCTCCATCCTGGCATCCCAGATAGACATAAGAAGTTGACTGACAGTAAGGAAGCAGAGAGGAGTTTAAATAGAATAGTGCTCAGCAATGAGAGAGAACTTTATACCTGAAAGCTTCCACAGACATTAATCAATTTCCAACACCTTGGAGAAGTAGGAAATTGATTTTTATTATGTATTTAATAGCTGAGCAAATGAGATATGCTTTTAATCTCCTAACTCTTCCTGAGATGGTGATGTTCACTTAGAAGCAACTATATTTGTTTAAAATCATAAAGACATTCTTTGTAGCCTGGTCTACATAATACTTCCTACTTTTTTATAATATGAGTTTGTTTTAACAGACCGTCCTTTGACCTTCCATCCTTCTCAGAAGTAGGCAACTGAGTTAATCAACTTCAGAGTCTACTGGTTTCATTTCCACAAGCCAATTCACTTGGCAGGGAGCAAACTACTCTTGCTCCCTCACTATCCTAGAGAAACAAGAAAACAGATGCCTGCTCAGAACATTAAGCAGTGTCTAATTGCCCCTGAAGGGTGACCTGGAAGTGGGTAGTTTGTCCCATGCTTTTGAAGCCCTGGGTAGACAGAGGCCAGATTCTTCATGCATTGCTCATGTCCATCCAGTGAGCCAGCAGCAGTTGGGAATGGAGTCCAAAAATAGGTGATCCCTGTCCCAATACTTATTCCTAAAGCAGTGAGTGGTTCCTAACCCGTTTTCCATCAAGACACACGCTCAAATGCTTCTGTTACCTTCAGTTTGCGCAAAGGGCTAGCCGTAACTACACCTTTTCCCTTCCGCCTGAGAAAACATAGTGAGCATTTTGAATTTGCTCTTAGTGATATTTTTTGAAGTAAAGGATTTATTTTATTACTTTATCAGTAATAAGAAATGACTTATAACACATCCTACAGTTGATTATGACCAAACATCAATGTGTTCATAGTTAGAGCTTTATGTAAGTGTTTGTATTTTTTTTTTTCAAAATAGTATGTGGACATTGTTAGAAGTCTCTTAATACATTTGATTTCTTTTTTAAAAAGTCCCATCCCACCTGCTCACATTAAATGTAGTGAATTTTTTTTCATTGTTGGTTTTCTTTAAATCATTATGTTGATTTTTTTCTTTAAATCATGTTTTGATTGATTGACTGTTGTGAGCCAAGACTTTTGCGAATGCTGGAGAGGTTGCAGAAGTTGAATGACCCTTTCCTTTGAGGAGTCTATAGTTTAATGCTAGTAATAAGGCCTATTTTAGGGAGATAACTTACTGTACTGGGAAAGTCACAACCTCTTTGAAGTTCAGTTTCCTCATCTAAAGAGTAGGTTAATAATACCTGTCTAACAGGGATTATTTTGAGGATTTAATGAAATAGTTCATGTGACACCAGTTGGCACGGGTGCCTGGTTCAGGGTGGGTACTCAGTACAGTTGTTAATTCCACTTGCATCTAGAGAACCATGCAAGAGACTGTCATTAGATTCTTAAAATACATGAAGGCTACTTTTAAAAATATGAATTAGAAGACAAAAACAAGGCCGGGCACGGTGACTCAGACTGTAAACCCAGCACTTTGGGAGGCAGAGGCAAGCGGATCACCTGAGGTCAGGAGTTTGAGACCAGCCTGGCCAACATGGTGAAACCCCATCTCTACTAAAAATACAAAAATTAGCCAGGCATGGTGGCGGGTGTCTATAGTCCCAGCTACTTGTGAGGCTAAGGCAGGAGAATCGCTTGAACCTGGGAGGCGGAGGTTGCAGTGAGCCAAGATAGCGCCACTGCACTTCAGCCTGGGCGACAGAGTGAGACTCTGTCTCCAAAAACAAAAGAAAAGAAAACAAGAACTGAGAGCTGGAGTTTATTAGAAAAGGCTTCATGGGCCGAGCGTGGTGGTTCACGCCTGTAATCCCAGCACTTTGGGAGGCCAAGGTGGGCGGATTATGAGGTCAGGAGTTCGAGTCCAGCCTGACCAACATGGTGAAACCCCATCTCTACTAAAAATACAAAAATTAGCTGGGCGTGGTGGTGCATGCCGGTAATCCCAGCTACTCAGGAGGCTGAGGCAGGGGAATTGCTTGAACCCGGGAGGCAGAAGTTGCAGTGAGCCAAGATTGCGCCACTGCACTCCAGCCTGGGTGACAGAGTGAGACTCCATCTCAAAAAAAAAAAAAAAAAAAGAAAAGGCTTCATGGAGGATGTAGGATTTAAAGAGGCTCTAGAACTTAGATTATCAAACTGTAGGTATTACAACGATAAGGAATGGACAGATTCTGGCCTGGAGGAGGAGTTTGGGCTCTTCCACCCTCCCCCACTTTCAGGGAGTGTCACCAGTTTTTTAGCCCCATGTTCCGTATTACCTTTTCAGTGACTTTACAGAAAATAATTCTGTAACCAGTGTGGTAAAACCCTATGGGGCTAATCCATATTAGCATTACTACTGTTTCCATGGCAACCATCAGCCAATCCAGAACTTTATAGTAAGGCAAAATGTAAGAAGCACTTTCATCAACAAATACCCAATTTTACTGGTAGAATGTCCCACTGGGATGTTACCAGACTACCTAGCTGCTGTATCCAAAATCTAAACTCTGTTATTCCATATTTCTTTTTCTTTTCTTTTCTTTTTTTTTTTCTTCTGAGATAGAATCTCATTCTGTCACCCACACTGGAGTGCAGTGGTGCAATTTCTGCTCACTGCAGCCTCCACCTCCTGGGTTCAAGCCATTCTCCTGCCTCAGCCTATCGAGTTGCTAGGATCACAGGCACCACCACGCCCGGCTAATTTTTGTATTTTTAGTAGAGAATCGCTGTTGGTCAGGCTGGTCTTGAACTCCTGACCTGAGGTGATCTGCCCATCTTGGCCTCCCAAAGTGCTGAGATTAACAAGCATGAGCCACCGAGCCCAGCCTTCTTTTTCTTTTCTTTCTTTTCTTTTCTTTTCGTTTTTTTGTTTGTTTGTTTGAGACAAGGTTTGGCTCTATCGCCCAGGCTGCACCATCTTGGCTCACTGCAACCTTCACCTCCCAGGCTCAAGCCATCCTCCTACCTCAGCCTCCCGAGTAGCTGAGACTATAGGCATACACTACCACACCCGGCTAATTTTTTTGTATTTCTTGTAGAGACAGTTTTACCATGTTGCCCAGGTTGGTCTTGAACTCCTGAGCTCAAGCCATCTGTCAGCCGCAGTCTCCCAAAGTGCTGGGATTACAGGTGTGAACCATCACACCTGGCCCTATATTTCCATGTTGGAACATTTAATAGGAAATACTTTTTTTTTTTTTTTTTTTTTTTTTTTTTTTGTAGACAGTCTCACTCTGTCGCTCAGACTGGAGTGCAATGGCATGATCCCGGCTCACTGCAACCTCTGTCTGCCAGTTTCAAGCAATTCTTGTGCCTCAGCCTCACGAGTAGCTTGGATTACAGGCATGTGCATCACACGTGGCTAATTTTTGTATTTTTAGTAGAGGAGGGGTTTCGCCATGTTGGCCAGGATGGTCTCAAACTCCTGACCTCAAGTCATCCACCTGTCTCACCCTCCCAAAGTGCTGAGATTACAGGTATGAGCCACTGCTCCCAGCCAGCAGGAAATACTTTTAAGAAAAAATCTCGCCATGATTTTTTTCTGTAAGGAAATAGCATTATGTTTGAATTCTTGTTGAATAGTTTATATAAAGTGGATATAACAAATAAGGTAAAACTGAGAGGGAGGAGAAAGATTTTATATCTAATTATGTAGAATTTGTGACTATTGATAATAGTTAGGGGCAAGGGCCAAAAATCAACATGATTCCTCTTCTATCAGTTTTACTCTAAAGGGAAGATTGAAAGATAAAATTCTTAATATTTAAATTTTACCTCTGAAACCTGAACTCATTATGTAATATGGGGGTTTTACAGACCGTTTTGTTCCCTGTTACAGACAACCTTAAGCCAAAAATGAGTTAATATAGACATGTTTTCCCTGCATTCAAATTTGTCTGCTATGTGCCTGGCCCACTTCCGAGTACTGGGGTTGTGGCAGCAAACAAAGGCCCAGATCTTTTGAAACTTACATCAAGGGCAGGGGGCGGGGGCAATAGCTCGATTAACAAAGAACTATCTGTCGGGTGTAATAAGCGCTACGGAGAAAAATTAAACAGAGGAAAGGAATGGAGGGCGGCACAGGTAGGGTTAGGGTGAGCAAAGGAGGCCTCTCTGATAAGATGACATTTGAGAAGAGACCCAAGTGGAGTGCAGGAACAGGCCTCGTGAATGTCTGAGGAAAGCATGTTCCAGGCAGAGGGGAATCTCATGCACAGATTTTGAAATAAGAGTCTGCTCAGCAGGTCTGAGGGCAGCAAGTAGGCCAGTATGAGTGGAACAAAGAGAATGCAGCGGAGAAAAGAGGAGATCTGAGATAAGATTGGGATGCAGGGAGGAATCCTGTAGAATCTTAGAAGTCATGGTAAGGACTTTATTATGTTTTATTCTGAGTAAGAAAGCTTCTAGAGGGTTTTGAGCAGTGACATAGTCTGACTTGGGTTTCTGAGAATTGCTGTGCTGCAGAGAGTAGGCTGTAGGAGGGCAAGGGTAGGAGCAGGGAGACCAAGTAGGTGGCACCACAGTCAGTAGTCTTGGTGGTTGGTGATGCTGGCTGGGACTAGGATGGGAGAGTGGAGGCGGGAAGAAGTGATAGCATCCTGGATATTAATTTTACTCAATAAATCTCATATAGCACCTATTATATGCCAGGCAGTGTTCCAATGGCTTTATAAATATCAGCTCATCTCATACTCATAATAGTCCTCTGAGGTATATTTCAGCAGTAGAGTCCACAGGATGTGTGGATGGGTTGGATGTGGAGTGTGAGGGGAAAATCAAAGATGATTCCTGTTTGGGGCCCAAAACTCCTAAGAATGAAGTTGCCATCTCCTGAGAAGGGAGGAGTCAAGGAGGAGCATGTTTGGGTGGAGGCCCTCAAATCAGGAGTTCAGGTTTGGACATGTTGAGTGTGACGCACATTAGTGTTCCAAGTGGATGTGGTAAGTAGGCAGTTAGATATAAGAACCTAAGTCAGGCCGGGCGTGGTGGCTCACGTCTGTAATCCCAGGACTTTGGGAGGCCAAGGCAGGCGGGTCACCTGAGGTCAGGAGTTTGAGACCAGCCTGGCCAACATGATGAAACCCTGTCTCTACTAAAAATACAAAAATTAGCTGCGTTTGGTGGCGGGTGCCTGTAATCCCAGCTACTCAGGAGACTGAGGCAGGAGAATCATTTGAACCCGGGAGCCGAAGGTTGCAGTGAGCCGAGATTGTGCCACTGCGCTCCAGCCTGGGCGACAGAGCGAGACTCCACCTCAAAAAAAAAAAAAAAAAGATGAAGAACCTAAGTCAGAGGAGAGGTCAGGGCTGAGAGCTGGAGATAAATTACAAACTAGATATCAAAGCATTCAGGAAGAAGTGCCAGCCTGGTGTCTATTTTTCTGCTAAACCTAACCAGAGGTGGACACAAGGGGTGTGTTTTCCCTTGGGTGTGGTGGTGTAGTAGCACTCTCATTGGCTTTGGGATCAGACCTGCATTTGAATCCTAGCTCCACCATTTACTAGCTAAGTGACCTCAATTATGTGACCTAATCTTGGCTAGCTTCAGTTTCTTTATCGATGAAATGGGGTTAACAATGCTCATCCTGTAGCATTGTTAAGATAAAATGAAGTAGCCTGGGTATGTTACCTAGAGCAGTGCTCCGACCTAGAAAATGCTAAATAATATTCATCTTCCTTTTCCTTGGATTTAGTTTGTTGAATTCAACCCAGACTAACAGAAGAGCTTCTCTTCCAGGGTGAAGGAAGTCTGAATTTACAGCCTATTCCCAAGTACACATATTTTGGGGCGTGCCTATTTAATGACAAGCTCCAAAAAAGAAAAGGATTTCAAATCCATCTGTTATCAAATGAGAATGACTTTATAAAAGAAAAGACTTGAGTGAGGTTTATAAAGGGAACAGGGAAAATAGTCATGGGTTCTGAGTATTAAAAGATTGCACATGCAAAAGCAGGGTGAGGGTATAGGTAGAAACACCGAGCAGCAAATCCAGGGATCAGTCATGCGTAATTTACATCAAAGGCTAAGTAAATCTACTTGAGCCATGGAGATGACCTATAGGAGGAAATAGTGCCCTTTCCTGTGGATGGGCTATGTAAATCAAAGGGAATTATCTCATTAATTCTCTGGTGATCCTGGTGGAACCTTGCTAAAGGGGCACTTGTGGGCTTAAAGTTAATCCCACTTCTATTTTCTACAGTCATAGCTTGACTTTTGCAAGAAGCCCTCACTTAAGGTGTTCAGATTTTATCTCATACAGTACGCATTTGAATACCTGCCATGTGCCATGTACTTTATTAGGGAAGCAAAGATAAATAGGAGATATAATTTCTGCCCTTAAGTCTTTTCCAGTCTAAGAGAAAACAGATATGTAAACAGAGTGTGTGATAAGTTCTCTAATAAGAGTATTGCAGCACTGCAAATAATGTAGTCATTTTAACCGGGGATCTTATAATGGCAATATGGAAGTTATGTCTGAACTGGGCTGTTAAGGTTAAGAATTTATCAGGTGAAAATTTGAGGAAAGACATTCCAAAAGAGGGTATATCATGAACAAAGTCAAAGAGGCATGTTCAGGGAAGAAAAAGCCATACTGTGAGTAATAGTCTTGTTTTTATGGTGGTGGGAAGAAAGTGACCACCAGTTTGGAAAGCAGTTTTTCCCTACCTTCTCCAATTCCAAACAAGAACATTTTAATTTTGTAACCTTCTTTTTAGGTCTAAGGAGTCTCCTGGTGAGCCATATGACCAAAACAGGTGGTGGCGGGGTGAGGTGGGGAAGTATGAAAAACACTAAAATTTTCTTTCTTTATTAGGATTAGGCATGACTGCTCTTTCCTGAGAGAATCCTGAATGTGTCCCTGTGTCACCACTTGTCTCCAGTGAAGGGCTCCTTAGGGTACACCCCAGCCCATTTCCATCCCTGTTCTAAGTTAAAGTTTGCTGAGTAGAATGTCATTCCAACTGCCCGTCTTCCCCTAGCCTTCCTGTTTATTACGAAAAGGTTCTCAATTTCTTTTCCAAGCATTTTCATGCAATCTCCTTTTGAAAGTATAAACATTTCAGCTTTCTACATATGGCTAGCCAGTTTTCCCAGCACCATTTATTAAATAGGGAATCCTTTCCCCATTGCTTGTTTTTCTCAGGTTTGTCAAAGATCAGATAGTTGTAGATATGCGGCGTTATTTCTGAGGGCTCTGTTCTGTTCCATTGATCTATATCTCTGTTTTGGTACCAGTACCATGCTGTTTTGGTTACTGTAGCCTTGTAGTATAGTTTGAAGTCAGGTAGTGTGATGCCTCCGGCTTCGTTCTTTTTGCGTAGGATTGACTTGGCGATGCGGGCTCTTTTTTGGTTCCATATGAACTTTAAAGTAGTTTTTTCCAATTCTGTGAAGAAAGTCATTGGTAGCTTGATGGGGATGGCATTGAAACAGGCAACCTACAAAACGGGAGAAAATTTTCGCAACCTACTCATCTGACAAAGGGCTAATATCCAGAATCTACAATGAACTCAAACAAATTTACAAGAAAAAAACAAACAACCCCATCAAAAAGTGGGCAAAGGACATAAACAGACACTTCTCAAAAGAAGACATTTATGCAGCCAAAAAACACATGAAAAAATGCTCACCATCACTGGCCATCAGAGAAATGCAAATCAAAACCACAATGACATACCATCTCACACCAGTTAGAATGGCGATCATTAAAAAGTCAGGAAACAACAAGTGCTGGAGAGGATGTGGAGAAATAGGAACACTTTTACACTGTTGGTGGGACTGTAAACTAGTTCAACCATTGTGGAAGTCAGTGTGGCGATTCCTCAGGGATCTAGAACTAGAAATACCATTTGACCCAGCCATCCCATTACTGGGTATATACCCAAAGGACTATAAATCATGCTGCTTTAAAGACACATGCACACGTATGTTTATTGTGGCATTATTCACAATAGCGAAGATTTGGAACCAACCCAAATGTCCAACAATGATAGACTGGATTAAGAAAATGTGGCACATATACACCGTGGAATACTATGCAGCCATAAAAAATGATGAGTTCATGTCCTTTGTAGGGACATGGATGAAATTGGAAATCATCATTCTCAGTAAACTATCGCAAGAACAAAAAACCAGACACCGCATATTCTCACTCATAGGTGGGAATTGAACAATGAGAACACATGGGCATAGGAAGGGGAACATCACACTCTGGGGACTGTTGTGGGGTGGGGGGAGGGGGGAGGGATAGCATTGGGAGATATACCTAATGCTAGATGACGAGTTAGTGGGTGCAGCACACCAGCATGGCACATGTATGCATATGTAACTAACCTGCACATTGTGCACATGTACCCTAAAACTTAAAGTATAATAATAATAATAATAAAAAGAAAGTATAAACATTTCACATTCCAGGAAGCCCAAGATAGTCATAGTATTTCTGCCCTTGAAGAAACAGAAGCTTGTTCCAAGGTGGACATGTTCTTAGGAACTATGCAGTGCCTCAGTTTAGCTGGGTGGTAATTATTTTAGCTTGGCTGCATTTTCATATCCACTCTCCCCCTTTAGCTGCAAGACCTTTCAAGTCCTCTCTGTTATTACTAACTACCATTCATGGATGAAAGCAAGTGCCTAAATTCCCTACAACTCTGCCTCTGTTAGGGGTGTCCTTCTCTCCATCCTCCATCAGTCCCTGTGCCAGATTTTCTTAAGCTCTGTCTTCAGGCTCTTTAAGGTCTGCTCTTACTTACATTTAATCTGTTAGACTTTTCTGTGCCAGTGACTTAAACATCAGCTCTAAAGTCAGAGTTGATCTTTCAGGTTATTAGAGCTGGCTTATAATAATGATGAAGGTGAATATAGTAACAGCAACAGCTAACACACGTACTGCCTACTGTGTACCAGACACTGTTCCAAACACTTTACATATATTTATTTCAGTCATACAACCTTATGAGGTAGGTACTACTTTCTCCTAAATGTAAGGGAAGAACCTGAGACACAGAGAATTAAGCAGTTTGCCTGTGGTCACACAGTACAGTAACTGATAGAGAAGAGACTATGTTATTTTTAGACCTTGAGTTTTCCACAAGAACTATGTCTTATTTATCTCTGTATCCCCAGTTCAAAGCATAGTAGTGTTCCATCCATGTTGGAATTAGTGCAAAGTGCCAGGCCATCAAGTTAACATAGGGGATAATGTCATTTTGGTTAAGAAAAAAAGACTGAATCAAAATCTCCAATTGCAAGTACAGTGTGGTGTATTGGGAGTATCTGGGGCCTGTTTTATTATGAGTCCTCATAGAACATTTAAAAATAAAATTAAAAGATCTGTTCTGACTTCTGAAATGTTATTAACCAGCAGTAGGGATCTGACATTGAATAATAGTCCTCTTCCAGAAACAAAAGCAGTATTAACATTTGTCCTTTTTTCTTTTTCAATTAAAGCTGGTGCTGCTGGAGTTGCTGGTCTTTGATGCTGAGGGATTACGTTTCTGATAGTGACCGAAAGGATAATAACAAAACTTTTATTGTGCTCTAATTTAGACCTTAGTTCAAATGAAACAAAATTAAACATGCCCCTATCTAGTGGATGTATACCTTCTAAATGGCACATAGTGGCTTTTTTACATGCCTTCTATAAACAGTATGACCAGGAAAGCATTGACTTTATCAGGCATTCCCTCACAATTGTTAGGGGCATCAGACCTTCCTCATTCCAGGGCATGAGTTTTTGTCATCCCTGGAAATCATCCAATATCTGACTGTTTGTTTTTGACTTAAAAAGGGGTAATGAAATGGAAAGAAACTGAAATGGGAGTCAGAAGCTAACAAGTTCTGTGATCCTGGGCAGGAACCTTCATGCAAATTGTATCTTTACGGGCCTAACTTTGTTGACCCATGCCTCAATTTCATCACCTGCAAAATTAGGGTTTTGAACCAGATTATCTCTGAAGTTTCAACTCTCAAACTGCATGTTTTCCTTTGAGCTAAAGCCAATATTCTATTTGGAATTTTCACTTTATCATAAATAATTATAGCTATAGTGTATTACATATTTAACCTGTGCTAAACATTTCATATATATTATTGCATTTTAATGCTAGTATAACTTGAAAGGTAGTTTTTTTTTAATCACCATCTTTCAGATGAGGAAACTGAGGTAGAGAGTGGTTAGATAATTTTTGAAGGTCATACAGCTATGTACTTTGTTTATTCTTTCCTTAAGATAATTACTGTATTTTTGCCTTATTTGTGTACTTCTCAAGTCACCTGCCGGTTTATACAAATATTTATTCTGTGCTTTATATTGGCTGCTTCATAAGGGTTCATCTCATCTTCAGCTTCTTAAGAATGAAGATTGTGTCTTATAGTTTATATCTCTCATAAGGACATGAAACTTTGTATATTTCCAAAATGGAAGGTCTTTTAAAAATAAAATAAAATAAACAAGCAAATGACTCCTTTCCTCCCTCAATCTTTCTAAGCTTACACTTTCTGAAATTTGTTATGATTATTATATCACTCTCCCCAGCCTCATTATTACTGAAATTCCTGATCTTTGTTTGATGTTACCAACACAGTTTTTTTTCTTTCACCTTTCTCCCTAGATGTTGATGTCTTATGAATTTACCTTTTTTTTTTTTTTTAAGAGGGAGAGGTCTCACTGTGTCGCTCAGGCTGGAGTACAGTAGCTATTTGCAGGCACGATCATAGCTTGCCGTAGCCTTGAACTCTTAGGCTTTATTTCTCCTGATTGTTAAGATAATACAACCTCCATATTTGCAAACATCTGGATTCTGCTAAGCTTAAGTTTTGTTTTAGTTTCTTCTCCTTTAGCCTTTCACTGTCAAGTGCATTGCTGTTAAAATTACAGGTCCTTGATCTTTTTGTAGTTCATAAACATGATGATTGGGCTTTCACACTTGTTTGAGGTGTGTCTTCCTCAAACCTTATTATAGTGTCAGCACATTGCCTGTCTGATGTGGGGAAAAAAAATTACAGGTTCTTGTTTCCTGTGATTTGCTTTTCCATTTTTTCCCTATCTCATTTGGTTACCTATCCCTTACTCACTCTGTGACCAAGGCATCTCCTCTGGGCCTCAGTTTCCTCATCTGTTTAATGAAGGAGTTCACATAACTGATTTTCTTTTATTTTGGTAAGGTCCAGCTCTGACATCCTTGAAATCTAAGATGGTACCAGATCTGCCTTCTCTGTTTCATCCCTAGTACCTAGGATAAATCTAGCCACACAGAAAGGCTTATTAAACTTTTGTTGACATTTTTTTTTAATTTGGGGTCTGTGTGTCTACTCTAGTTTCTTGGAGATTTTTTTCTTATTTTCATTCTGTAGTTACCTACTGTACCTTTAAACTTTTATTTCTCAAGGACAGTTTGTTTCAGCCTTGAAAGATCCTTCATTCAGTTCAGTTCAGGCATTTCTTGGCCAGGTACTGGACTAGCTACTGGGAATGCAAAAATGAATTAGACACTGTCACTGTCCTTAAAAAGCTTCAAATGAGGTGAAGGACTCATAAGAAGATAACTCATAAAATGTAATATGTCCTCTGCTAGAGTTTGTGCCTGGGGTGCTCTGAGAACGCAAAGGAGGGTCCCTCTGGAATGCCAAGGAGCACAGAAAGCTTCTGGGAAGAGATGATGATATAGCTAAGCCTAGAAAGACAGAGTTAGTCCTGTGAAAAATAGGGAAGACGCATGCCTAGGGAAAGAACAAGGATAAAGGGGACAGAGTTACAGGAGATAGAAGGTTGGCAGGTGACTGGCCTTGGAAGGCTTTTTGTGCCTGTTTGTAATAGGGAAGTACTAAAAGATTTCAGCAAGAAAATGTCTTTTCATATTACATTTTTATATGTGTCTTTTTATTTTAAAGAGATCTGCTAACATGGGCCGTATTCGTGGTTGTTAGGGGAACCAAGTGTTTTCTCTGGAAAGGTTGTCTTTTATCTTCTTTTTCAGATTATCTTAGTCTGGCGCTCTGCAGTTTCTTTATGATACATCTAGGTGTGGATTTCGTTTTATTTCTTCTGCTTTGTTTTCATTGGGCATCTTGAGTTTGTGAATTGGTGTCTTTCATTGTTAGGAGATTATCAGCCATTATCTCATCAAGTATTGCCTCGGTCCCATTCACTCTGTCCTTTCTGGAACTGCAGTTTAAACTTATGGGGACTATACTAACGTAGTGCTTCTATTTTCCATCTTTATCTCTGTATTGTAGTGTAGATAATTCCTTCTGACTAGTCTTCCAATTTGGTAATTTTCTCTTCAGTTGTCACATGTGTTCTTAAACTCTGTCCATTAGGTTAAGAAGAAACTGGAAAGCTTTTTATTCCTCCAAAGTAGGTTATGCCATTTTACACTCCCACCAACAGTGTGTGGGAATTCCAGTTGTTGACATTCCCAGTATTTTGTGTTGTTGTTCCTTTTAATTGTAGCCTTCTTATGAGTATGTAGTGGTATCTCATTGTGGTTTTAATTTACATTTCCCTGGTCACTAATGATGTGGAGCACTTCTTCATGTGCCTATTGGCCATTCATTTATTTTTGTCTTTGAAGTATCTGTTCAAATGTTTTGCTCATTTAAAAAATTACGCGTCTTTTTATTGAGTTAGAGGTTTTTATATATTCTGAATACAAGTCAGATATATGTGTTATAAACATTTTCTCCCAGTCTGAGCTTTATAGATCTATTCTTTTTTTTTTTTTTTTTTTTTTTTTTTTTTTTTTTTTTTTTTTTGAGATGGAGTCTCACTCTGTCGCCCAGGCTGGAGTGCAGTGGCGTGATCTCGGCTCACTGCAAGCTACACCTCCTGGGTTCACGCCATTCTCCTGCCTCAGCCTCCCAAGTAGTTGGGACTACAGGTGCCCGCCACCACGCCCAGCTAATTTTTTTGTGTTTTTAGTAGAGACAGGGTTTCACCGTGTTAGCCAGGATGGTCTCGATCTCCTGACCTCGTGATCCACCTGCCTCAGCCTCCCAAAGTGCTGGGATTACAGGCGTAAGCCACCACGCCTGGCCTAGATCTATTTTCTTAATGATGTCTTCTAATGCTTAGAAGTCTTTAATTTTGATACTACCCATTGGGTTTTGTGACATTTTTTGTTTTTGCTTGAGACAGAGTCTTACTCTGTTGCCCAGGCTGGAATGCAGTGGCACGATCTTGGCTCACTGCAACCTCTGCCTCCCAGGTTCAAGCAATTCTCATGCCTCAGCCTCCCAAGTAGCTGGGATTAACAGTTGTGTGCTACGCACAGCTAATTTTATTAGAGACAGAATTCTTCAATGTTGCCTCGACTAGTCTTGAACTCCTGGCCTCAAGTGATCTTCCCACCTTGGCCTCCCAAAGTGCTGGGATTATAGACGTGAGCCACTGCGCCTGGCCTGGGTTTTTAATTTTAAGTTATTATTTTGTATTTCTAGATATCTTGGATCTTTTCCAAATCTGAGAAGGTTGTACTTTACATTTTCCTCTTCCCTGGAGATTTTTTTTCTTTTCCCCCGAGACAGAGTCTTGCTCTGTAGCCCAGAACTGGAGTGCCTAGAGCTGGAGTGCAATGGCGTGATCTCGGCTCACTGCAACCTCCACCACCCGGGTTCAAGCAATTCTCCTGCCTCAGCCTCCCAAGTAGTTGGGATTACAGGCACACACAACCGCACCTGGCTAATTCTTGTATTTTTACTAGAGACGGGATTTCACCATGTTGGCCAGGCTGGTCTCAAAATCCTGACTTCGTGATCTGCCTGCCTCAGCCTCCCAAAGTGCTAGGATTACAGGCGTGAGCCACTGAGCCCAGCCCCCTGGAGATATTTTTAATCTTTTATTTCTCTAAACATAGCAGCATTGTCTTATAATCTATATCTGATAATATCAGGATGTGAAGTTTTTATGAATCTGTTTCTACCAGTACTTCCTAATGAGTCCTTGTTTCCATGGATACATGTTTGTTTTTAATTTTTTTTACTATAATATTGTTTTTATTAGAAAACTATTTATGGAGATTATTTGATCTTTGGATTGAAGGTACCATCCTCCAAAGAGGATTTGCGTTTTCTTCTGTTAAGTGTCTTGGGGGCACAACTAGTCTAGGATTTTAAAAAGTTAGGCTTAAAAAAGAAAATACAAAAGCAATATGGATTCTCAAATACCCTTCATCTAGCTCCCCCTAATGTTAACATCTTTTGTAATCATAGTGCAGTTATCAAAACCAGAAAATTAATATTGAGACACTACTATTAACTAATCTACATACCTATTGGAATTTTGTCAGTTTTCCCACAAATGTTCTTTTTCTGCTCCAGAATCCGGTTCAGGCTTCCATGTTGCACTTGGTTGTCATGTTTCTTTTCTCTCCTCCAATCTCTGCCAGTTTCTCAGTCTTTGTTGTTGTTGTTTTGAGACAGAGTCTCGCTGTGTTGCCCAGGCTGGAGTGCAGTGGCATGATCTCGGCTCACTGCAACCTCTGCCTCCCCGGTTCATGTGATTCTCCTGCCTCAGCCTCCCAAGTAGCTGGGACTACAGTTGCCCGCCACCACACCCAGCTAATTTTTTTTGTATTTTTAGTAGAGACGGGTTTTCACTATGTTGGCCAGGCTGGTCTTGAACTCCTGACCTCGTGATCTGCCCACCTTGGCCTCCCAAAGTGCTGGGATTACAGGCATGCCTTGTTTTTCTTTCCCTCCCCGCCCCTCCCCTCCCCTTCTCTCTCTCTCTCTTTCTTTTTCTTTCTCCTTCCTTCCTTTCTCTCTTTCTCTCTCTCTTTCTCTGTTTCTCTTTTTCTTTCATTTTAATTGATGACAGTTCATTCTGAATAGTCTTTGTTTCTCTTGAACTTGATACTTTTGAAGACTATTGATCAATTATTTGGTACAAAGTCATTCATTTGGGTTTGTCTAATGTTTTGTCATAATTAGATTGAGGTTATTCAGTCTTGCCGAGAATAGCACAAAAGTACGGTTGGGCCCTTCTCAGTACATCATATGGAGGACATGTGATGTTGACTGCTTGGTTAAGGTAGTGTTTGCCAGGCTCCCCACTATAAATGATTTTTCCCTTTGTTATTAATAAATCAGTAAATCTTATGAAGAGATACTTTGAGGATATGAAAATATCCTGTTTCTCATGAAACTTTTGCCCACAAATTTTAGCATTCGTTCTCTGGTCTTGCCTGCAGCAATTACTGTGATGCTTGCCTAATGATGATTTTCTTTTGTTTTCTTTTTGAGACAGAGTCTCGCTTTGTCACCCAGGTTGGAGTGCAGGGCACAATCTTGGCTCAGTGCAACCTCTGCCTCCTAGGTTCAAGCGATTCTCCTGCCTCAGCCTCCTGAGTAGCTGGGCACTACGGACTACAGGCACCCGCCACCACACCTGGCTAATTTTTGTATTTTTAGTAGAGGTGGGGTTTCACCGTGTTGGCCAGGCTGGTCTCAAACTCCTGACCTCAAATGATCCACCCACCTTGGCCTCCCAAAGTGTTGGGATTACAGGCGTGAGCTACCGCAGCCAGCCTGATTTTCATTCTTTTATTTGAGGTGTTTTGTTCCTGTTGCCCAGGCTAGAGTGCAATGGCGCAATCTCGGCTCACCACAACCTCTGCCTCCTGGGTTCAAGCGAAGCAATTCTCCTGCCTCAGCCTCCCGAGTAGCTGGGATTACAGGCATGTGCCACCATGCCTGGCTAATTTTGTATTTTTAGTGGAGACAGGGTTTCTGCATATTGGTCAGGCTGGTCTCAAACTCCTGACCTCAGGTGATCCACCCGCCTCGGCCTTCTAAAGTGCTGGGATTAGAGCATGAGCTACTGCGCCTTCTATTTTCATCATTTCTTCTACATTTATTCTGTAAGGGAGAAGAGCCCTTTTCCCCGTTTGTTGATTGAATTGTTTATCAGTGTAGACTCAGGAATATTCATCCTATGTATTATAATCCATTACTGTCATTATTTGTTTATTGATTAAATGGTCCTTGCCTTAGCCATTAGGAGCTCCTTCAGGTTGACTCCTGTGTCAACCATTATTTTTTCATGTGCCACCATCAATTTTTTGAGCACTTCTTACTTTCCAGTACCATGAGATATTCCAGGCTCATCCTGTATTTTTCCTGCCCCAACCCTGAAACTAGCCTTTTCTCCAAGGAGCCTTCGTTCATTTATTAGAGAATAGTATTTGGAAAGCAAGATTTGAGTGCTATGCGTGTATTGCTACTAGAGTGTCATTGTATGTAGGTCCTCTCAGAGGACAGAGCTAGGGAATAAGTATATGTATGCTCATAAATACATGTATGTTTATCAGACTTCTCATTTGTGTATATAAAAAACTGTAAGGCCAGGTGCAGTGGCTCACCCCTGTAATCCCAGCACTTTGGGGGGCCAAGCTGGGCAGATCACCTGAGGTCAGGAGTTTGAAACCAGCCTGACCAACATGGTGAAACCCTGTCTCTACTAAAAATATTAAAAAAATAAGCCAGGCATGGTGGTGGGCACCTATAATCCCCCAAAAATTGTAACTTTTTTTTTTTTTTTTGAGACAGAGTCTCGCTCTGTCGCCCAGGCTGGAGTGCAGTTGTGTGATCTCAGCTCACTGCAACCTCCACCTCCCGGGTTCAAGCGATTCTCCTGCCTCAGCCTCCCGAGTAGCTGGGACCACAGGTGTGCACCACCACCCCCGGCTAATTTTATTGCTTTTTTAGTAGAGACAGAGTTTCTGCATGTTGGCCAGGGTGGTCTGGAACTCCTGACCTCAAGTGATCTGCCTGCCTCAGCCTCCCAAATTGGTGCTGGGATTACAGGCATGAGCTAACTGGCCAGGTTTTCTTTTCTGAAGAGTATTAATCTACCTTGCTGACACAGTAAGCTTGTCCAGTCTACTTCTACTCAGGTAAGTTTTTCTACCACTACGCCAGTGACATGTCTTCATCAATGCATTATAATTGCAAAATATGGGGAAATCCCACATGCCTAATAATAAGGGAATGGTAAAGGAAATACTTGATGGAATATTACAGTCATATAAAATGAGGATTAATAATAGGCCGGGTGTGGTGGCTCACGCCTAATCCCAACACTTTGGGAGGCTGAGGTGGGCGGATCACTTGAGATCAGGAGTTTGAGACCAGCCTGGCCAACATGAAGGAATTCCATCTCTACTAAAAATGCAAAAAAAATTAGCCGGGCATGGTGGCACACACCTGTGGTCCCAGCTACTCAGAAGGCTGAGGCAGGAGAATCACTTGAACCTGGGAGGCGGAAGTTGCAGTGAGCCGAGATCACGTGACAGCACTCCAGTCTTGGCAGCAGAGCAAGACTTCATCTCAAATAATAATAATAAAGTAGGAATGCTATTGATACAATGCTAAGTAAAAAATTATAACAGTAGGATTGTAAGTAATTGTACACACACATATATGTAGAAAGATTGGGGAAAAAATAAAATGCTAGCAGCATTTTTAAAATACCCATATTCTGCAGTGGGATTTTGTTACATTTAAATTTTAAAATAAATGTCGTCATCCTCACTGTCACTGTCACTGCCACCCCAAAAGGTGCCCATTATCCATCATGCCCTGGCAAAAGAAAGTTTGAGAATTTCTCTCTTAAGGTAAAACTCAATTATTCAGGCAAAATATTAAAATAGTAGATCTTTCCTATGATAATTTCTAAGTTTATTAGTTCATTTGTTTTCTTTCAACAAATAAGTAAACTGGATACTCGTGTAAATAATGCAATTTCCTTCCCTCCATTTAACAAGGAAGTGTGTAGTGAACAGTTCTGCTTTGGCAAGTTTAAACAAGCTTAATCTAAAGGTTCTAGTTTGGGGAAATGTTCATATGTTATTAATCATGTCCACAAGCAAAGTAATGATGAAACAGCTTTGTTCAGTGGGGAGGAAGTAATCTGTCCTAGATGGTACTCTGACCAACAGGAAAAGGAACACACTGTTACTTTGTTTTGCCAACTTGAGGATTCATTAAATAATAGTAACCCAAGCAAATTATAAAAAGAGTTTATTTCAGATAGTTTTGGGAGTGTGCGTTAAAATTTTTAGCATTCTGTAACAGAACTAGAGATATTTTTCAAATGTTTTTTGCTTCATCATGCAATCTGTATTCAGTGAAAGTAAAAGAGACGTAAGTTTTGAAGATATTAGAAATAAGTATCTACAAACAAACAAAAAATAAGTATCTAAAGATTAAAACATTTCATAATACCCAATGGTGGCAGAGTATTGAGAAACAGGCATCAGGTGTATTTGTACTGTTGATAGGGATATAAATTGATGCAACCTTTTTAGAGGACTGTTTTGCAATACCTTGTTCAGAGTGAATGTGCGTATTCTTTTACCCAGTGATTCCAGTTATGGAAAATTACCCACAAGCACAAAGATGGGTGAACAAAGATATTTTTTGGAGCAATGTTCATAATAGCAAAAAAAATTGGAACACTCGAAATGCTCATCAGTAGGGACTAGTTAAATTAGAATAAGGTAGATCTACATAGATACATACATATGAATAGAAAATTTCTAAAAGGACTCCCAAGAAAGATCTAATAGTGATTACCTGTGGTGGGTGGCACTAATACTAGGAGTAAGTAGAGATTTTAACTTTCATTTTAATTCTTCAGTTTTCTTTACTTTTTTTTACTCTGAACAGTTGTAACTTTTATCATAGAAAGAAACCTGAGTTTAAAATGGAAAGAAAAATGCTGTAACTAAAGTCTTGCCATCTATTTTATATTCACCTATGATTTCAAATGTTTTTTGCCACAAGTAATTACTGGCTGCTTAGTTAGGCATGGTAGCCAAAACTCATCATTTTGATAAGTAAACTATAAGACTTGTGTCTGCCATTTTCTGCTATAAGAATGAATTGAGGCCGGGCGCAGTGGCTCACGCCTGTAATCCTAGCACTTTGGGAGGCCAAGGTGGGCGGATCACTAGGTCAGAAGTTCGAGACCAGCCTGACCAACGTGGTGAAACCCTGTCTCTACTAAAAATACAAAAATTAGCTGGGCGTGTTAGTGCGCCTGTAATCCCAGCTACTCAGGAGGCTGAGGCAGGAGAATTGCTTGAACCTGGGAGGCAGAGGTTGCAGTTAGCCGAGATCGCGCTACTGCACTCCAGCCTGGGTGACAGAGCGAGACTCCGTCTCAAAAAAAAAAAAAAGTGAAAGAGAAAGAGTGAAAGAAAGATTTGGGCAGAGGGTCCTAGATGGATGTGGAGACCTGGCAGGAGAGTGGCTGCAGCTGGGGAACCTGAGGCCAGGCCTCGAGCATGAGCACTGACCCTGCTGGACAGTGAGTGAGCAGTCTGTGGCCTGGTCAGCAATGCCTCCTCCCAGCCGACCGCCTGCCCCTGATGCAGGTTAGGGCTCTACAGAGCAGAGGGGAGGCTGGGCCCTGTGCCAGGCCCTGGGTTGGATAGGAGCCCAGTGGTGCTCTCGCGCACGCAGGTGGGAATGGTAACAGCAATGGATGCCTTAGAGGAAGAGAGCTTCAGGCTGTCCTCCTCCACCTCTGATGCAGAATTTGATGCTGTGGTTGTATATTTAGAGGACATTATCATGGATGACAGGTTCCCAATTATTACAGAGAAATTTCATGGACAAGTACTACTAGGACTTGTAATTTTGTAGAGACAGGGTTTCACCATATTGTCCAGGCTGGTCTCGAACTCCTGAGCTCAAGCGATCCTTCCACCTTGGCCTCCCAACGTGCTGGGATTACACCGCGCCTGGCCCATTTGACTCAATTTTTTGTCTTTCCACGATACCCCTGCTCTCAGGAGCACAGTGTATCCCTTCAGAGAGACTGCTGTTACCCTGGCTAACTCTCCCACTTCTTCAAAGGTTCTTCAAAGAACCTCTGAAATTCATTCCAGAGCTAAGGCTTCCTTATTTAGCATTTAACTTCCAGAAAGCATTTAGAACATAAGAGTTATATATAAACTTAAGAGGTTATTATTTAATTTATGTGCAGAAATAACTAATATTCATTGTGTTAGTCAAGTCCAAGGTGTGAACCAGATTCTATCTCTGAAAAAGAAGAATATAATTTATTTTGGAAGGTGCATTAGCTCCTTGCAAAGGGTAGGTTTGTAACTCAGATTATCTATTCCCTCCATCACCATCACAGGCAATTGATTGGCCCCCCTGGCTGGAAGGTGGCTGTGATGTGGTGGCCAAAGGCCAGTGCAGTACACACCCTTGGAGCCTCTATCTCCCTGCCTGCAAAAGGAGGCCAGCGATTCCTGCTTTTTTTTTTTTTTTTTGAGACGGAGTCTTGCTCTGTCGCCCAGGCTGGAGTGCAGTGGCGCAATCTCGGCACGCTGCAAGCTCCGCCTCCCGGGCTCATGCCATTCTCCTGCCTCAGCCTCCCGAGTAGCTGGGACCACAGGCGCCCGCCACCACGCCCGGAGAATTTTGTTTTGTATTTTTAGAAGAGACGGAGTTTCACCGTGTTAGCCAGGATGGTCTCGATCTCCTGACCTCGCGATCCACCCGCCTCGGCCTCCCAAAGTTCTGGGACCACAGGCATGAGCCACCGCGCCCGGCGGATTCCTGCTTCTTAAGGCTATTGTAAATTGAGATGAGAAATGGAGTTTAAAAGCTTTTGCTGTGCATATCCCTGGGCATAGTTGAGGAGTCAGACATTTAAAGGGAGCATTATAGCTTAGTGCTTAACAGCTTAGGCTCTAGAGTTTAACTTTCTGGTAGGAAGAGACAAATTTCTATTTCTAAGAAGATCGCTTTGAGAAGAGGTAGTCTGCAGGAGCATTTTATACCAGCTGGACTAGATTTGCAGCCCTCGGTGCATCTCTGCGGCTTCGTTGTTGAGTGATTCATGTCAAAGTGGTGATGGTAGGAATAAGATCAGCTACCTGAATTACCCAGTGCTCTGCACATCTAAGTATGTTTGAAATCTCAACAGTCAACTGAATTCAGTATATGCACTCAAACTGCAGCATGTGATTTCCTGATGGGCCAGCCCTACCTTCTGTTAAAATTTTTTTTTTTTTTTTTTTTTTTTTTTTTTTTTTTTTGAGACAGAGTCTTGCCCTGTGGCCCAGGCTGGAGTGCAGTGGTGCGATCTTGGCTCACTGCAACCTCCCTCTCCTGGGTTTAAGCGATTCTCCTGCCTCAGCCTCCCGAGTGGCTGGAACTACAGGCACCCGCCACCACGCCCGCCTAATTTTTGTATTTTTAGTAGAGACTGGGTTTTACCATGTTGGCCAGGCTGGTCTCAAACTCCTTACCTCAGGTGATCCACCCACCTCAGCCTCCCAAAGTGCTGGGATTAGAGGCGTGAGCCACTGCAGCTGGCCTTAGAAGAAATTTTAAGAGTCTCAAATGAAATGCCTAGCATTGAAAAAAAAGAAAGAAGAAAAGCCTTGCTAAATTGGACTCATGTAAAGTTTGGTTTTAGTAGTGAGCAATAGAAATATGAAAAATTATTTCAAAATACAAGAAGATAGTATTACAGTACTAATTTGAGGGTAAGACAGCCAAAGTTGGTTTTTTATTTATTAATTTTTTTTAATTTTTTCTTTTTGAGACGTAGTCTTGCTCTGTTGCCCAGGCTGGAGTGCAGTGGCATGATCTTGGCTCACTGCAACTTCTGCCTCCCAGGTTCAAGCGATTCTTCTGCCTCAACCTCCCAATAGCTGGTACTATAGGCACGCACCACCATGCCCGGTTAATTTGTTTGTTTGTTTGTTTGTTTTTTGAGACTGAGTCTCGCTCTGTAGCCTGGGCTGGAGTGCAGTGGCTCAATCTCAACTCACTGCAACCTCCACCTCCCGTGTTCCGGTTCAAGCAATTCTCCTGCCTCAGCCTCCCGAGTAGCCGGGATTGCAGGTGCATGCCACCATGCCCAGCTAATTTTTGTATTTTTAGTAGACACGGGGTTTCACCATGTTGGCCAAGCTGGTCTTGAACTCCTGACCTTGTGATCCGCCCACCTCGGCCTCTCAAAGTGTTGGGATTACAGGTGTGAGCCACCATGCCCGGCCTAATTTTTGTATTTTTAGTAGAGATAGGGTTTTGCCATGTTGGCCAGGCTGGTCTCGAACTCCTGACCTCAGGTGATCCAGCCACCTCAGGCTCCCAAAATGCTGGGAGTACAGACGTAAGTTACCCTGCCCAGCCTATTTATTTATTTTGAGACAGGCTTTCACACTCTGTTGCCAAGGCTGTAGTGCAGTGGCAGCACGATCATGGCTCACTGTAGCCTCGACCTCCCCAGGCTCAGGTGATCCTCCCACCTCAGCCTCCCAAGTAGCTGGGACTTCAGGCACATACCACCATGCCTAGCTAATTTTTGTATTTTTTCTAGAGACTGGGTTTCACCATGTTGGCCAGGCTGGTCTCAAGCTCCTGGGCTTAAGCAGTCCACCCACCTCAGCCTCCAAAGTGCTGGGATTACAGGCATGAGCCAGCGTACCCAACCCAGCCCAAAGTTTTTACCATCCTGATTCTGTCACTGAGATGCTGGGCAAGTTCCTTCAGTTTCCTGAGCCGATTTCCTTGTTAATTGGGGGTAACAATCAAGATAATGCATTGGAAAGCAATTAGCACAGTTCTTGACACATAGTATGTACTCAGTAAATATTACTAATGTGATTCTTAGGCAAAAGTGAATGACTAATGTGTTTTTAAGTGATTGAGAAGTCTAAAACAGCCTAGTGGGTATCTGAAATTAAATTTAGAATACGAAGGAGAAATAATATAGGGGAAATATTCCCAGAAATGTTTATTGCCAGAATTGTTCACAGGTTTCAGGATGTGTAGGGTGGGGTGAGGGAGTTGGCAGCCTAATGCTGATTCCTTGCATCATAAAGCCAAGCTATGAAATTGTTCATTTCCAATAAGTTACTTCATGTAGCTCTGAACTTCTAAGTTTTTTAAGGAGTCAGTTGTATATCAGAATCTTACTAGCTCATTACTTCACTGACTGAAACTTGGGAAACAAAGATGATTCATAGGAAGGACAATTTAAAGGTTAGAGGGTATTTAAATGAAAATCAACTAGAGTTTGGTTTGATTTTATTTTGTTTTGTGTTTTGTAATTGTTTTTAAAATAGCACTGTAGGTTGAGAATCTTCTGTGGCTCTGTAGTCCAGTGAGGTAACATTTGTTGAATATGTGGAACCAAAAATAAAAAAGATGGACAATTGATTATATAGTACTTGAAGATAAAAAGAACTACTGAACATGTAACCATTACTGTGAGAGCCTCATTGAACAGCTAGCCTACCACTTCAACATTATCACCATCCCACCTCCTCGGAAAGCCTTTCCTGGCCGTTCCAGCACACGGTGATCTCTCCCGAGAGAACCCATAAAGCTTACTGACCCCATTTGGCCTCAAAAAAGCATTGAGGCAGTTACTTAATTTGTCCCGTGGCTCTCCTCTCCACAGGACAGTGGGCAGGGCTCCCTCAGTAGGGTCTGGGCTGGGACCCTCAGGAGGAGGGCTGGAGTTTGTGTTACCAAGTGAGCCTCCTGCAACACCAGATGGTATTTGGTGTTTGCTGTATTTTAGCATTAGATCATAAATGGATTGAGGTGGGAAACAGGCACCTCTGCTGGCACTCCCCAAAGAATTAAAAGTTGCAAAAATGTCCTTGAGGAATGAGTGGCAAAAATCTTAACAGGTATGACAAGAAATTTCAAATAGTGTCCATGTTAAGTAGAGGAGAGAAATGCAGATGCACGTGATTTGACTGAGCCCACTTGAGGAAATTGATGGGAGAAGTAAAGGAATTTCTAAGGCAGTAGGTATAACCATCTTATTCTTTTATGTAAAATATTCAGACTTTCAATTTATTAGATATTTGCTGAGTTTCTGCTATATGTAGAGTAATAATGATAACTAACATTTGAGAGCATACTATTTCCTAGGGCTGTTTCCTTTGATCAGTAGAGTGGTCTTGCACCTATTCAGGGTCATTAATGGTAGAGGTGGGGGTGGGAGTTTGTCCTGTTTTGGACTAGAGAACAAATGGATGGGAAACCAGCATCTCATCTAGTGCTCCTTAAAGAATAGAAAGTGCAAAGAGATGCTTGATAAATGAAAGGCAGAAACCTTAACAGACTTCCTTTGCATAACCTCTGAATCAGCTCTGCAGGTCTCCTCTGTTTCAGGCATCAGAAGTTGAGAGACAACTCTCCATGCAGGTCCACGCCCTCAGAGAAGACTTTCGGGAGAAAAACTCGTCAACCAACCAGCACATCATCCGGCTGGAGAGCCTTCAGGCCGAGGTGAGCCTCCCGACACAGCAGTGCTGGAAGGTGGAGTGCTTTTCTCACTGGGAGACAAAAAACTGCTCTATGTAAAAGGGCCTAAAATCTCTACAGAAAGACATTTCTGTGCGAAACTAAATGGGAAACATTTGATCTGTTTCTCTGAGTAGCCTGTTGTCTGGAAAAATGAAGTTGCTCAGAGTTACTGCTGGGTGTGTTGAAATCACGAATGACCTACATTTTACTGAATATGTTGATCTCTCCAAAAATATCCTTGCCAATCCCAAACAGGAGGTGGGAAAGGGCATCTCGCCTTTCTCTATTCCATTTAGGTCCAGTTCAGTCCAACTTAGTAAGGTCTACTATTATTCTCATCTGCAAAATGAGAGAAATAGAAGTTTCTACTTCACAGGTTTTTGCAAGGATATTATGGGTTAATGCATACAAGGCACTTTATATGATACCTGGAACACAGTGATGTTATTGGAACCATAGGAGAGGCCAGAATGTGAGGGCCAGGATGAGGGGAAAAAGAAAGTATCGGCAGGGGAACAATACTGTGAGAATCTGGTTGTGGAAGGTGAAGAGAGGGTAAGGATCTTATCACCAGCCCAAACCAGGCCTCCCCCTGGGGGAGGCTTCCACCTGGTCTGCTTTTGAGGACCCTTTAGCCAAGTATCTGGCTAAAGGGGCCAAGTAGCAGCCCCTTTGCTAAGTCAGAGTTTGAAGGACAGTCTAGAGCCAGGTTGAACAAGTAACCTTCCACTGTGACGAAGCGATCTGCCATCATGGTCAGGCCAGAGAAACCCAGATAGCCTGTTCCCCTGCTCGGTAAATGACCTGAGGATGTTTTTCCTAAAGTCTGTCAATATCTTCTCTTTTCTCCTGCCTCCTATTCCCTTCCTTCCCCCTTTCCCTTGGAATGCCTACTGGTATTGAGCAGCAGGTCCTTGAAGTAAGTAGAGTTTGTTCCAGTGGGGTTTGGCATGCCTGTGTGTGACCATTTGTGTGCATGACTTGCCATTCACCTGCCTCTGCCAGCCTCTGACTCCTTCACGTTTCCTGTCTTCCTCTTTCCTCACCCGTTCATTTTTTCTAGACCCTCATGAACCAGGTCATCCCCAGGAATGTTTATTGCCAGATTTTTTCACAAGTTTCAGGGTGTATAGGGCTGGGTGAGGGAGTTGGTGGCCTAACACTGATTCCCTGCTTTGTCCATGAACACTGCTACCTTTAAAAGGCAAGCTATGAAATTGTTTGTTTCAAGTAAGTTACTTTGTGTAGCTCCGAACTAAGTTTTTTTAGGGTCAGTTGTGTATCAGAATCTTATTACCCCATCACTTCACTGACTGAAAGTTGGGAAACAAAGATGATTCATGGGAAGGAAAATTTAAAGGTCAGAGGGTATTTAAATGAAAATCAACTAGAGTAAGAATTGTCTTCACATGGGTAACTTTGCTTCAGTGTAGGAAATAGTGGACCCATTCACAAAAGGGGCTTGCTCCTTTTGGTCCCCTACCCAGGTGCACACTTGAGAGACAATATTTCTTTGTTTGGCCAGATATCTGATCTCTCTGGACAAAGGCCACATACTTTGTTTCCCCAGGACAACATCCTATCTGATTGAATTGGTGGCCAGAGAAGATCTGTGCCCTGTGAGCAGAATTCTAGTTCAGAGAATGAGAACAGCTAAAAAGTAAAGGGAAAAGTGTATCTCGTAGGACTTGAAACAAGCTAGACATTCATTTCAGGATTTCCCCTGGAAAAGTTCTAAGGTTGGTCCCCAAAACTTGCACAAGTAAAAGCCTTAAGGAATTGTTATCAAAGCTGGACTAGAGAGCTTGGAGAATATTTTAACCATGTCAAGAAAATATTTACAAGCAAGAAACTGGTTAAGAATCAGTCCAGCAGGGCACTGCTAAATAAATGCGAGGATCCACGAGGACCTCCAGGATTCCAGAAGGTCCCCTAGGAGTCAGATCCAATTGGCAGGGCTTTCTGGAGCCCCTGAGCCAGGGTGGTGATCTTTTGAGTGAAGCATCCCTGGCCTTGGGGAGCACTGGCTCAGCTTCTCACCCTTCAAACCTTGAGGCCAGAGGAGACTTGGCATCTCTTCCCTCTTTGCCTCTGTTTTCTCACTGACACTGAAGAGATTAGACAGACCTTCCTAAAAGAAGATTTACTTATGTGGAGACTGACTAGGTATTCAGTGTATACGAACATATCAACCTGTTTCATAAAAAGAATTTGCGCCTCTTCACGAATGACTCGCTCAGGTAAAAGTTACTCTGAGTAAAGTCAGCATTCACTTGTATCTGTGTCCTGCTCCATCCCAGGACACAGGCTGATGCAGGCACTACTTTGTTTTCTGTACCCTGGGAGCTCTTCCCTTAACTCAAGGCACTGGATCTGAGCTGTGACCTCTAGTGCCAGAGGAGCCAGGAGCGGGGAAAGGAAGACGGAGGGGAATCCCGGGGTGTGAAAACATGGCGCTCCAGAGGATTTCCTGGGCATTTTCTTGTGCTCATGACTTGAGGAGGAGAAGTAGTGCAGCAGGTTAGGTTCCACTCCTCCTGCCAGTTGTAAGGATGGGGTAAAGTTGAGGGCAGGCAAGGTGGAACCCTTTTTTTTTTTATCTTATCTCTGGAATTTCCAGAGCACTAGCCTTCCCTTCCTCTGCCTGGCATCCCACATTCCAGCTTCCCCAGAGCTCAACTCCTACTCCTTCCCAGACAGGTTTCTAGAGGGGAGGGGTTTTCTCTTCAGCTTAGGGTTTCATAGCTATTCTCTTAGAGATGGGGGTACCGTGACATTGGGCAGAATACTGAAAGATACTTGCCTTCATGTTTTGGGGCTAGTCCCTAGTTCCTACTTGTCAGCCCGGGTGTAACTCCACACCACCCCTGTGGCTCTCCACCCTTTCAGATCAAGATGCTGTCAGATCGGAAACGGGAGCTGGAGCATCGTCTCAGCGCTACTTTAGAGGAAAATGACCTGCTCCAAGGGACCGTGGAGGAGCTACAGGACCGGGTGCTAATCCTGGAGAGGCAGGGCCATGACAAGGACCTACAGGTACTGGGGTAGAGAAGCTGTCCTGCAGGACTAGAGCCAGATAAAAGGAGCACTTAGCCAAAAAGAAAAGGCTGGGAGGCCAGCATCACTGCTGGGGTAAGCTGGGAATGGATGATGCTGAGGTCTCGCTGTGGGGCCTGGGGCATTCACTAACTTGGCTCTTCCGACTCTGCCTAAAGGAAGTGCACTGCTACCCACAGATCATTTCTACAATGTGTTCTGAGCCACTGGCCCACGGAGCAGTTTCACAGAGTTCTCTCTGGGTTCTTAACATGGCTGGAACACCAGGAGTGCTATTCTGGCCTCCTAGCATTTGTGAAATCTGCTAGAAGGTTTCAGAGGGAGCCTGTGACTCTCTAACTCAGCTCATAATGCTCTCTGCTGCTGTCTTCCCAAGCTCATGGATTTAGTTGGCTGGCATGGAGCAGAAACCTGAAGCTGCCCACTGAACACAGCAAGATTTATATGCTGCTTCTGCCAGTTGCCAGAAAAGGCATAGACTGACCCCTTTGTGAGCCTCATCAGTCTCTTTTTTTCTTTCTGAAGGAAATTGCTTCATGGCCATATTTGTTCTTATTTGGGAACTGCTACCGGGCCTCAGCTGAATCCCCAAGCTCACACTTGACAGGAAACAACTCCCAAAACAAAAAGATATCATCACTCCAGTCTTCCCAGAAATAGAGTACAGCATCTGCTACCAAGATGCTTTGCTGGGCTGGCCTAGGAGGACCTGGGGTCAGAAACTAGGAGTGCATTGCTTCCCTTTGGCATTCTCTGTGCATGCCAGGGAGTGCACTGGATTGCAACAGTGATGTTTGTGCAGAGGTGGTCAGCCAGGTGTACTCAAGCACCAGGTGGGTCTCTGCCCAAAGGCTAGGCCACAGAAGGTCCCACTGGGCTCATAGGTAAGCTGTTTGAAAGCCTTGGGGTATGGGATAAGGAAATATAATGTCTTGGACTAAGATTACTTGTCCCTGGCACCATCAGCTAAGCTGACACCTGAGTGATTAACCGCTTTGAGGGAAAATGAATGGCTTTTATCTCTCCATGTTTTTAGTACCTTCAGCTAGTAACTTTCCATATATTAATAGTAGTACCTCAGTCAATGTTGAGTAGAAAATGGTGCTGGCTAAAGCCTTACAGCAGTTTTCAAGATGGAAAAGAATTTGCTCATTTTTCAAGGTTGATGATAATAATAGCAGTGAACATTTGTGTGCCTCTTTGGCATACAGGGTGCTTTTAGCATACATCATAAAGCTGAAATTGAGAAAAACTGAATCGTTTATCCAAAGTCACGTAGTGAGTCTTTGGTAGAATCGAGACTGGAACCCTCTCACCTGCTTTACCTGTAGCTCAGTGATAACTTCTTGGTATCACTTGCCTCCGAAAGTCAGTTCCTGACCGGCATTTATTACCCTATCAAGCTGCTCTCCTGAGGGTTGCTGACATACAGTATGGGAGGAGAAGGAAAATAAGTATGGAGAAAGAGAAAAATGGCCCTTGCCTAAAAGAAACTTTCAGTTCAGCATGAATTTATAGTGAAAAGTCCTTATTTCAAATCAAGAACTGGGGACCTGGGTTGGGGGAAAGAGGCAGGACTAGTATGCCTTCAGGGGCCTGACCAGCACTGTGGGCTGTACATTCTTTAGCAGCGAGAATCCCGTCATGCCAGATGCACTTGCTCACCATGTGCATATCCACTGTCTTTCTGTTGAACTTCAAGACTGAGAAGGTGTCATTCACCTAAGGACCTGCAGCAAGTCAGGCAGTACTCAACTGATTTGGAAAATCTGCATTTATAGGCTGAATTCTCATCTTCTCTAACAATTTATCATTATAGTCCTTCAGTTCATGTGAAACTCTCCAGTTGCCACTAATTACCAGTGTCCTCCAGAAAGTCCTTTCTGTTGCTAAAATGGCCTGTACTGATACAGAAATAAAAAATCCAGCTTACTCAGGTAGCAGCTGAATGATCCTAAACCATATTTGTAATGTAAAGCTAGTGGCCTTGGAATGTACTTAATCCTTTGATTTTAAATCCTCAGACAAGGGTGAGGGATGGCTGAGCAGGCAAGGCAACAGGCCTGTCACAACCAGGGGAGCCCCCTTTTGATCTCTGTCACTATATAATTGGGGTCCTGCTGTCAAAAACAGATTTTCAAACAACTGATCAAATCCAACTCTGAATTTTTTCAGACCTGAGAATAAGCATAAAAATTATTATTCATTGAACACCCAGTATATATCAAGTATTTTGCCAAACTCTTACTATCCAGTAAAGGAAATCTATTTGTCCCTCTAAGGGCCACTTAACTGCCCTGTCTCATACTCAGCTGGGTATCTTACAGATGTGTGCAGGGCCTAGTCCCAGCGACTGGGTAGATTCCATCAGCAGAGCACAGGCCCTGCTCACTGTGGGGCAACCCAGGAAGCAGGTGACCTGGAGCCTAGACCTTGCTCTAATGCTGATTGTGTACCATTAGGCAAATCACGTAACATCACACCATCCCAGTTCCCTTAGATGAGCGTAAATGTAGTGTACTGTACAAACACAAAGCACTTGGTGTCATTCTTATTCATACATATAAGTATACTTAGTGTCATCTTTGTCATATAAAGGATGATGTTTCTTATTTTAAAGGGCTCTTAAATGTAATAGACTCTTCTCTTGTTTGGTTTGGTTTTTCTGCCTGTGTCTGTCCAGTTGGTGAATCAATTGTTGACTGGAGAGTGCAGACCTCTCCTGGTCTTTTGTTCCCTTGCTGTTATCATTAATTAAGCACCTTTGAGTGTGCATGAGTAATTGAACTAATTTTGTCCAGTACATAAGAACTTGTACTTGTCTGTGCCAAACTTCCTCCTGCTGAGATGTGTGTGGAGTTGTCTAAAAAATAATTGTGAAGCATTTTGCCAGTTTAATATGCCATTTGTAATTGTGCCAAATGCTTCCTAGGAATGTCTGTTTTTTCCTGTAACCCTGATGTTTTTCTTTCTGAGTCTCCTCAAAACTGGAGTTGGAGAAGTTCCCACTGGACCAGCAGGTATTGCTGATCCACCAGAACTACGCAGAGCAGGCTTGCCAATCCTTTCTTCATTCTCTGGGCAGCCAGGCTCCAAACTTTTCCTCTTTAGGGCTATTCCAGATCACTGGTGCCATTAGCCAATCATTTCGAAGTACTGACGGTGAAGGTGAGGCTCCCAGGTCCCCTAAGGCTCTGCAAGGCAGCTTTCTCCCTTCATGAGAACTATAGAGCTCCAAGTGGCTGCCAGCCACCCCAGTCTGCATTTCTGCAGGAGCCACAAGCCAACTCAGCCACAGGTCTGAAAAAGACCAGTGCAGTGTCTACTTTCTTTTTAATGGAACAGAGGTGACCCCAGAAATGCGTTTTATAAAAGAATAAATTAGCTTAATTTAAATCCCAAGAAGTTCTCCCCCACACCACCACTTCCTGAAAGTCTTCTAAGGACCTGGAGTGGGGAGTTGCAGTCCACAGATAGGAAGAGTGGGAAGCATTGCTTCTGGGCAGATGTGGCATGTGGCATGTGGTCATGTGTCTAGCTTCTAGCAAACTGATGACAATTCTGCAACTAGGGTCTGCTGTATTAAAAGCAAGTTAGTGATGGAGTGCACAGGTAAGAAGATAGCATTTAGGCCGGGCGTGGTGGCTTACGCCTGTAATCCCAGCACTTTGGGAAGCCGAGATGGGCAGATAACTTGACGTCAGGAGTTCGAGACCAGCCTGGCCAATATGGTGAAACCCCGTCTCTACTAAAAATACAAAATTTAGCTGGACATGGCGGCGCATGCCTGTGGTCCCAGCTACTAGGGAGGCTGAGGCAGGAGAATTGCTTGAACCCAGGGGGCAGAGGTTGCAGTGAGCCACGATCGCGCCACTGCACTCCAGCCTGGGTGACAGAGACTCAAAAAAAATAGCATTTAGCAGCTGTGGTTGGGTCATCCCCTTATATTCAGCAGTAGTAACCTCCCCAGAGAGTTGTACCCTATTGTGAACTGCACACAGAAGGGGCCATGGAGAATGCAGTGGGGTAGAGCGGGTGAAGTAGCAGCATGGAGAGAGAAGGAAAGAGCACTGCCCACAATTCCTGACCCCTGCGCTGCTGTCTCCTCTCTACCACTGGCGTCATTCCCCTTTTCTAAGCTTCAGTTTTATCCTGACATAGTTGGACTCATTGATCTCTGTGGCTGTGCTAGCTCTAAAAATGTAGGCTTATGTGAAAATCTCTGAGATCATTTAAAAATCAAGAGAGAGAGGCTGGGAAAAGTCTAAAGGGCATATAATATATATATTTGGCTTGCAGAATAGAGCAATTTGGAAAGCTATTGAAAAGGAATGTCTCCAAGTAATTAGCTCTTTTCAAGTCTTCAGAAAAGGACTGAGAGAGAACAAACAGGTGAACGTGCAGGATGAAGGACTGATGTTAGACATGGCAAAACTGTGGACATTTCTGCCCGTGAGAGTTAGAACTGAAGCTGTGGGACTTCCTCCCTCAAAGATCTTCAAAATAAGTTACTATCTCATCTGTTAATATCTCTCTGGGACAAATGAGGTATGTGGAAACTGGAAAGAACCCTGGACTGGGAGTCATGAGTCCAGTTCTGCTTCACAAGGGTTTTCGGAAAGTCACTTTTCACCTGTGACTCAACTACCTGATGTGGAAGCGAGGGGCCAGCCTAGGGCCTTGCCTCTAATGGTTGGGTGGGGGTAGAAACTCTTGGTATTGCTATCCAGATGCTACTCCCGTTTCCACCTCCGGCTCCTTTCCAAGCTACTCTTTTTCCCCTTAATTTTTTTTTCATGAAAATGTATATATAGTAAAGCATACAAATCTTAAGGGGACAGCCCAATTAATTTTTACAAATACATACCTGTGTAACCACCATGGAGATCAAGATACAGACCACGATCAGCACCCTAAAAAGAATACTTGCCGCTTCCTCAAAAGCAAACCTCTACTCCAACGTTTTTCTACCTCAGTGAAGTTTGGGAACGTTTTATAGACTTATGTATATTTTTTATGTCTGGCTTTTGTTCAACATTGTGTCTGTGAAATTTAACCATGTTGTGGCATATAGTAGCAGTATATTCTTCCATTGCTCTATAGTATTCTAACATGTGAACATACCGCAATTCACTTATTTTATTCTTATTAGCATTTGGATTGTTTCCCATTTGTGGTTATTTGAACATCCTGTGTATGTCTGTTGTACACATTTCATTTTTGTTGGGTCTACAGCTAAAAGTGGAATTGCTGGATCATAGAATATAGATTCTATTTAACTTTATTAGAAACTGCCTATTTTCCAAAGTATTCGTACATTTTCTGCTCCCACCAGCATTGCCCCACATCTTCATCAACACTTGATATTATTTGTATTATTTATATTAGCCATCTTGGGTGAGACTCTAATGGTATCTCACTTTGTGTGCCTGTGTGTGTTTGATTATTTATTGCAAAGGATTTCAAACATTCCACAGTGGCACAGTGTAATGAAGCCCAGCCCTGAAAACCACCAATCCCTGCCCAGTGCTGCCCCATCTTCATAACATCCATTTCCTTTTCTCTCACGTTATTTTGAAGTAAATCTCAGAATTTAATAAGTTCATCTGTAAATAAAAAGTACTAACTCTAAAAGATAAGAACTTTAAAAAATGTAACTACAGTACTATTATACCAAAAAAATTAGCATATTTTCTTAATATCATAAAATGCCCAGTGAGTGTTCAGATTTTCACTTGTCTTATAAACGTCCATAATTTTTTCACATTTTTGTTTGAATCAAGATACAGATTAAAATGGGCCTACATAGTGCGATTGGTTGGTATAACTCTTTTTTTTTTTTTTTTTTGAGACGGAGTTTCATTCTTGTCGCCCAGGCTGGAGTGCAATGGCGCAATCTCGGCTCACTGTAACCTCCGCCTCCTGGGTTCAAGCGATTCTCCTGCCTCAGCCTCCCGAGTAGCTGGGATTACAGGCGCCTGCCACCATGCCCAGCTAATTTTTGTATTTTAGTAGAGACAGATTTCACCATGTTGGCCAGGCTGGTCTCGAACTCCTGATTTCAGATGATCCGCCCCCTTTGGCCTTCCAAAATGCTGGTGTTACAGGCGTGAGCCACCACGCCTGGCCTGGTTGGTATAACTCAAGTCTTTTTTTATTTCTGTGTTCCTCCTTTATCTGTTTTTTCCCTTGCAATGTTTTTGTTAAGGAAATGGAGTTGTTTGTCCTATAGAATTTTCTTTTTTCTTTTTTTCTTTTTTGAGGTGGAGTCTCGCACTGTCACCCAGGCTGGAGTGCAATGGCGTGATCTTAGCTCATTGCAACCTCCGCCTCCTGGGTTCAAGCGATTCTCCTGCCTCATTCCCCAAGT
The DNA here is from genome assembly GCF_028858775.2 of Pan troglodytes. Taxonomy (NCBI): domain Eukaryota; kingdom Metazoa; phylum Chordata; class Mammalia; order Primates; family Hominidae; genus Pan; species Pan troglodytes. The sequence continues at coordinate 126,873,671 of NC_072408.2, forward strand.
AGCTGGGATTTCAGGCACCCGCCACCACGCCCAGCTAATTTTTGTATTTTTAGTAGAGGCAGGGTTTCATCATGTTGGCCAGGCTGGTCTCATACTCCTGACCTTAGGTGATCTGCCCGCCTCGGCCTCCCAAAGTGCTGGGATTACAGGGGTGATGCCACCGCGCCCAGTCAGAATTTTCTAGATCTGGATTTTGCTGAGTGCATCTCCTGATGTAGTTTAACATGTTCTTCTCTCCTATTTATTTTTCTATAAATTGGTGGTTGGATCCAGAAGCATGATCAGGTTGAGGGTCAATTTGTCTTGGTTTTTGTGTTTGGTAAACCTCAAACCATTTGCTCTTTCTTTGAAAGCTGCACCAAAGCCAGCTGGAGCTTCAGGAGGTGCGTCTCTCCTGCCGACAGCTGCAGGTGAAGGTGGAAGAACTCACTGAGGAGAGGAGTCTGCAGAGCTCTGCCGCCACCAGCACATCCCTCCTGTCAGAGATCGAGCAGAGCATGGAGGCTGAGGAGCTGGAGCAAGAGCGAGAGCAGGTGCTGACCTGCCTGTCACCCCACAGGCGAGGCTACCTGGGGTTGCTTAGGTCTCATCCTCCTCCCTAGTGCTCAGCTGCCATCCTGGCAAGGCTGTGCCCCTGTGCCTGTGTCAGCCCCTTGGCCTGCTGGCTAGAGTGTCATGAAGCAGGCCCTGATGGAGCATGTCCCTGGCCCTCCATTTTCCACCCACCTTATCCATTAAGGCATTGAGCAGAATTGCTAGAGGACAGAGTATCATAGGCACAGCCAATTCCCACTCATTGTCACCCCAGTTCCTCTTAGGAAATGCTTGTGCCATCAGCTCCATACCTGTTATACTGACAGAGTTCCAGAGCAGTCATGATCCATCTTCTCCATCTAACTGGTTTCTTTTCACACTTTTCATAATACAGAACCATTCATTCCCCTGATTGTTTTCTGACTCCCACCAAAATAACTGATGATATAAAGAAGTGCTTTATATTGTGAATGGAAGAAGCTAGAGAACAGGGAGAATAAGAATTTGGAGTCTGTATAAATGTACTTGGTTCAGAATAAGTATTATTTCTTGGGACAAATGAGTTAAAAAAAAAAAAAACACAGAACAAAAAACCCTTTCTTCTAGAACTGGTGTCTTGGGTATCAGTATTTTGGGTTCAGAGCTAGAAAAAGATGGCCAGGTAGCAGTCTTCTCTAGAGTCTGAAATGAATAGTAATTCTCTGTGGAACAGCTGAGACTGCAGCTCTGGGAAGCCTACTGCCAGGTTCGCTATCTGTGCTCACACCTTCGAGGCAATGACAGTGCTGACTCAGCCGTCTCCACGGACTCCTCCATGGACGAGTCTTCAGAAACCTCGTCCGCCAAGGATGTGCCAGCCGGCAGCTTGCGCACTGCCCTCAATGAGCTCAAGAGACTGATACAGAGCATTGTGGATGGCATGGAGCCCACGGTAAGAGGCCAGTCTGAGATGGTCCTTACCCCACAGGAGCTGGCTGGTGGGAGGTTAGAACCCAGTGCATAGGGTGAGGTCAGCCATGGAACTGGAACCCTATAAAATATCTGCAAGAATTCTTCTGAGCCCTTATTGGTTGTTTTGGATTTTGTTTTTGAGACAGAGTCTCGCTCTGTTACCCGGCTGGAGTGAGGTGGCACAATCTCAGCTCACTGCAACCTCTGCCTCTCAGGTTCAAGTGATTCTCGTGCCTCAGCTTCCTGAGTAGCTGGGATTACAGGCGTGCACCACCAACCACACCCAGCTAGTTTTTGTAATTTTAGTAGACACAGGGTTTTACCATGTTGGCCAGGCTAGTTTTAACTCTTGACCTCAAGTGATACACCCATCTCAGCCTCCTAAAGTGCTGGGATTGCAGGCGTGAGCCACCACGCCAGGCCGTGAGCCCTTATTTGAGAACACCAACTACTGCTGTGATGAGGCAGAGGGGCCAAGTGTCAGGGCTCCAAAGGCAGCTTCCTGCACACACCAGGTACACATAGAGCCTTTTTCTCCAGGTAGTGATGTACAGACAATGGCAGCTTCCAATTTAAGGGCTTTCCTTGGAAACTTTGCATATAGAAGTTTGTATCCAAGTAAAAACTGTAAGTTGCTATTCTATAGCCCTTTGGTCCTAGTGGTAGGGTTAGCTGTGAATTGGCAAAAGTAAAAGATCTGAAGCTTCCGCCAAAAGAATGTAAGTGAGCACAGCAAGTTGGGAAGATCAGCTCTAAGGGCCTTTTAGAATCCTAGATGTGGCCACCTGTGGAGGAGAGGACTGTTCCCGTGGACATCCTGGGCAGTCTGGCATTTCTTCCAGCTTCATGACACATTTCTCCCTGTCTTACCCTCCACTCATGCTCCCAGCTTTTTGGCTATTATTTCTCCTCACGTTTCATCCTCCTACAGAAAACTTGTGTCTTTCTGCCTGTATTGGGTAAAGTAATATGAAGGGCAGCTGTTCTGTCTGACCATGCCGTATTGATCTGTGGGAGGTATTATACTATGAGGCCAGGTCATTGTGGGAGAAGAGAGCTGTCAGAATGTGGTGGTGTGCTATTCCCACCACACGGCTTCCTTTCCCCCAAGCCTGAAACAAAAGTGAACATCTGTTTGCAGGTTGAAATTGAGCAATCTCTTTTTTTTGTTTGTTTTTTGTTTTTTTGAGACAGTCTCGCTCTGTTGCCCAGGCTGGAGTGCTGTGGCGCCATCTTGGCTCACTGCAACCTCTGCCTCCCGGGTTCACGCCATTCTCCTGCCTCCCAAGTAGCTGGGACTACAGGTGCCCACCGCCACACCCGGCTAATTTTTTGTATTTTTAGTAGAGACAGGGTTTCACCGTGTTAGCCAGGATGGTCTCGATCTCCTGACCTCGTGATCTGCTGCCTCAGCCTCCCAAAGTGCTGGGATTACAGCGTGAGCCACTGCGCCCGGCCACAATCTCTCTTCTTGACCCCTTCTTCCTTCCACCTTTTGTCTCTTCCCTCCTCCTTTTCTCCTTCCCTTCATCTTCCCTACTATCTTTCCCCACTATCTTTCCCCACATCATTCCTCCACTCTCCCCCATTTCTCCTCTCCTTCTCTCCCCGACTAACCATCTCTCTCCCCCTTCCCTATCTCTCCTGTACCCTTACCATATCTGTCTGGCTGTCTTTCTTTTACTGTCAGGGCTCCCGGAGACTTGATGATGACTCCTTAGAAGAACAGATAAGGCAGACCAGTGAGGACTCGAGAGCCCTAAGGGAGCTCATGGAGGGAGAGAGGGGTAAACTGAGGCAAAGCCTAGAAGAGCTGCAGCGACTCCACAGTCAGGTGAGCACCCCAACCTTCAGTTCAGTGCAGGGCATGTGCACCTGCCCCTGGCTCTCTTGGGACCCTTTTGAGTTTCTCTCTCCCATTTCTGTGTGAGAAGTGGCTCTCCTTCATCAGATCATCAAGGAATGGTGACCTGAAGTTGAGGTAAACTGAATGTCTTCAAGAGAAGAACCCAGTCCTTTAGCCCAAAGTAAAATTGGCAGGGATGAGAATGGCTGGTCCTCCATTTCCTCCAGTGACACTCTGCCTTATACAGAGCCAAAGTTAATCTGACTGGTAGATGCTGACAGCCCTCGGGCTACTTATGGGTGCTTTTCCAGCAGTTGCTGGGCAGGGAAGTTTGCAAACCAAGGAACAATTGATCTTTACAGCACAGTTCCCTTTTGTAAGTGCCATCACTTCTCTCAACCTGTTCTTCTGCTTTAGAAGAACTTACTGCTACCCTTGCTGTTCCTTTCTCATTTGATCACGATTTCATCTCTCTAGAGAACGCTGAAGGAAGACATTTATATTCTCATCTGAGAAACTTTAAAGGACTTATAGGCAGCCCCACCCAAAAAGGAGCTTCTAAAACCTATCCTAGGAGATAGATAAAGGCTCTTCCTGTTGACTGTGGTCATGTGTAGAGGTTCTGTGCTGCTTGGGAGTAGGGGCTGGGGTGGCACCAAGCAAGCAGCATCTAAACCTTGCTCCTGCCCCTCTCCTTTCCTGGCTCAAAGCTGTTCATGCCTTGCTGCTGCATGAGGTGTCTTTGAGATGGAATTTAAGCCTGCCTTTCACTTCAGTCAGTATTTCCTCTTTTTTTTTTTTAATTTCTTTTTGAGACAGGGTTTCACTCTTGCCCAGGCTGGAGTATAGTGGCGCAGTCACAGCTCATTGCAGCCTTGACTTCTAGGCTCAAGCAATCCTTCCACCTCAGCTGCCAAAGTAGCTGGGACTACAGGCGTACGCCACCATGCCCAACTAATTTTTTGTAGAGATGAGGGTTCGCCATGTTGCCTAGGCTGGTCTCAAACTCCTGGGCTCAAGAGAACCACTCACCTCAGACTCTCAAAGTGCTGGGATTACAGGTGTGACCCACCACATGTGGCCCCAGTCAGTATTTCCTACATTTGAAATATCTTTATAGAAAGAAACTCCCCTTTTCTGGGAGTCATCCCGTTAGTCTTCCTGATATTTTCTTGGAAAATATCGGGAGACCCACCTCCAGCCATCTACTGTCCTCTTCCTTCTGTGAGTGACCAGATAACAAGGACACAAAGATGCCATTTCAATCTGTGGCTTGGCCAGGCACGGTGGCTCACGCCTGTAATCCCAGCCCTTTGGGAGGCCAAGGCAGGTGGATCACTTGAGATCGGCAGTTCGAGACCAGCCTGGCCAACATGGCGAAACCCCATCTCTACTAAAAATAGAAAAATTAGCCCAGTGTGATGGCACACGCCTATAATCCCAGCTACTTGGGAGGCTGAGGCAGGAGAATTGCTTGAAACCAAGAGGCGGAGGTTGCAATGAGTTGAGATCGTGCCACTACACTTGAGCCTGGATGACAGAGTGAGACTCTGTCTCAAAAAGTTGTAGCTTGCTCACAGCCAAACGCTAGAGACTTGGGTTAGGCAGCCACAGACATTCACCCGCCTGAAACCTAAGTTCTTCAGCGGGTAATTTGGCCAGAGAGTGATTCAGACTCAGAGACAGATCTTCTAAACTGGAAAAATAAAATGCAGGAGAAAGTTGAATCTGTAAGGTCTTTGGATTAATAAAAGTTTTGCTTATTTTAAAGCCTATTTAAATTTCCATAGGGTGCTTCTGTTCATGAGTTCTTTAATATTAACTGGTTTTGTTGTTTTGTTTCTCAGAATTATAAAACTAGAACTCCACAGTGGATGTGGGGGGCATTGTTTTATTCAGAAACATAAGCAAATTGTAGGTTGCCAAGATTCTACTGTAGAATATTTAGGAACCCATTTCCACCTCAAAATTTTTCTTAGAAGTTCAGCTGATAATGGTTTAGGCCAGTTGCTGTGGATTCTCTTTCAAATGGTTCACCAAGTGGAAGGTTGTACTCATGTCCCACGCGGGGTATAGAATTGGACTTCTGTAGGCCATCTCTTCCCAGATGCTCAGTCAAAGCAGAAAACCTCTCAGCCACACTGCACGTAGCAAAGCCACCTCATGGGGAGTAACACTGGCCTCCCAAGGCAGGGGTAGGGTGCAGATTGAGTCCCAGAATGACTGCAGAAATTGCAGCCATCACAGCAGGCATGGCGTTCTGCATGCAAGGTTGGTTCGACATCCACTGACACCCACTGCGTGCCTGGTGCTGCACTAGGCCCTGAGAGGCACCAGATGGATGTGCAGGGCCCCTGCTCTCTAGGACCCCACAGTGCCAAGAGGACAGTCAGAGCCATCTCTGAGCCCTTTTGGGGGCAAGGCCCAGACATGGTTAGGTGGGACTGAGGTTCTAGCACACAGCTCCTGGACTGGGCTCAAACCTCATCTGATGGCTGACCCAGCCTCTGAGCCTGTTACCTGAGAGTGTTCTTTTCTCTCTTGAAAACTAGGCCAGAGGTCAAAGGTGTGGGGGCTGGAAGCCTATCCAAACTTTTAAATAAAGGAAAGCGTAGGTTTAATTTGACTGGTAATTATTTTTTAGAAGCAAAATCCATACCCAGACCTGAAGACTTGCTGGCACCTGTTATTGTGCTTAAGGAACAAAGTCCTTCATGTGGTGGTGTGCCCCCTCCTACCCCACTGCCATCAGTGGCAAGGAACTGCCTCCTCCTCTGTTCCCCAAGTGGCCCACCCCTCACCTCTGGTGTGTGTGGAGCAGCTGCTAGGATGCAGGGGGTTCTTCTGCGATTAGTCTGTAGAATATGAACACGTTATCGGTGAGGCCCTCAGCCAGTTCTCAGGCCTGTCACCCAGGTGGCAGGAGGCTCAGTTAGAAGCATCCCATTTCTGTTGTTTGGATCCTTCATGCTTGACTCGAGTGCACACTTGTTACTCCAGAAGGGGCATGAACATGCAGAGAGTGCTGGGAGCCTGTGGGCTTCACTCGCCAAATCTGGGTGCCTCTCCTCTGAAATCTCAGCATGGCCGTCTCCTCCATCCTCCATCCTCCGTCCTCCTAGCTCCTGCCCTATTTCAAGACCTGCATCCTTTCACACCCTGGCTATGGTCACCACTTCCCAATTTATCTGCCTTCCCCCAGCCCGCCCACCCTCACACGCTTTGGATTGATCTTCCTGAAGCGTGACTTGAAAGTGGGACGCCCCTTACAAGTTCTGGGTGGGTTCCCATTATCAAATAGCAGGAAGCCTTGAGCCGTGGTGGCTGTGCAGTCTGGCTGCATTCCAGCTGCACAGCCTGCGTCCCTCTGGTTTCCCTCTTGCCCCCTTTGCTTTAGCAGAACTGAACATAGGATACAAAGGGCAGTGGCACATGCACCCCATGCTACCCACACCTGGGCCTTCTCCCCAGCTTTCTCTGTGCCCAGAAGGCCTTCTCTCTCACCTGCTCATATCTCCATGCTATTCAGCCTTCAAGTTCCCGATCTAGCATCACTTCCTCCTGAAACCCTCTTGATTCCTTTCCTCATGGAGCACCCCTGTCTCTGTCTTGTCACAGTTACCCTGCTCACATCTCATCTTCTCAGTCAAACCCTAGACCCCATGAGGATGAGCTCAAGGTCTGATCTAGCTGTGTCCTCTCCTAAAGCAGCTAGCACAGTGCCTTGCTGAGAATAAGCACTCAAATGTTGTTGAACAAAAGAGCAAATTAAGCCTTCAATATCTGACTTTTGAATGTTTTCTTTGCTATTTAATTGCGGGGACACCCACCTTATTTGGGAAAAGTGGATTTGGGGGTGGATGTAACCTAAGTCTTTGTATAAACAAGCCAGATCAGTTATCATGACAGCAGTGATTAGGTCCCACCTTGCAGGAGGGAGGAGAGAGTAGAGCTTACAACCATATGCCAGGTACTGCATTGAGCCCTTGATATCATTTATCTCGTAATCCTCAACGACAACTTAGTGGTGAGAAATAGTTATTTTTATTTCCGCTTATTATAAAAAGTATGTATAGCTCAAAGAGGGCAAGTGCCTTGTCACCTCTCCTAAGGCACATGTCTGGTAGGCTGTAACTCAACCAGGTTTTTTAGGCCAAAGCAAAAAGTTCTTCTGAAGTTTCATCTGGAGCATATTAAATGTTGGCTTTTCCTGCCTAGCATATAGTTTTACCTGTCCCTTACTCTGCTGGCAGAATGTCCGACTGGCCCACAGCTGGCCCAAGGCCATGGCAGGGCTCATTTGGCCTAAGAGGAGGTCTGGCTGTCTCTTCCAGGTGCTTTGTGGGTCTTGAGTCCTGGCCTACCAGGCTGCAGAGTCTGCTGCTAAATAGGGGGAGGCTGGGCTCTGCCCTGGTGCCTTGTCTGCCTCGGGGCTAGATGCATGTGTGTGCTGGGTAGCTGCAGGTGCTCCAGCCTGTTCTTCCCCAAGGCTTCCGCCCTCCTCACCCAGCTGTCCCTACCAGGAAAGCTGCTGCTTTGGGCTGTTCTCAGTACAGAGCACCCGGCCCTGATGTTTCCTGCTAGACTCTGCAGAGTATAAAACCCATTGCTTATGGTGGCAACAGATTGTCCTTCTGTCCCTCTTCACTGTTGGGTGTCCTCTGAATTCCTCCAGAGTGGCTGCTACCCCAGGGGCTGGCAGCTCTGCCGTCTCGTTCTGGAGAATGTCTGAAATGTATTGATTTTCAGACACTTCAAGATCAAGGGAAGCTTGATCTTCAGCCTTACACCTGGGGCCTTTGCTCAGTTTCATTCTAGCTGAAGAGGATTAGACCTGGGACTTGAAGAACAGAGGAGTATGCTGAAAGGTGGCATTTGTCCCGTTGTGGGAGGGAGGCAGACCTGTATGGATGGATCCTCCCTTGGAAAAATGTCAAAGTATGTGTAATATTTAACATGAAGGCAGGGCTAGGCATCCTGACTCACGTCTGATCTTATCAACTGAGAAGAAGGGGCTCCCACCCTTTCATTATTCAATAAATATTTATTGAAAGCTCTACCAGGCAGGGTTTCTGGTTGCAAACAGCAAAACATGTACTCTGCTTAATGTAAGCAGAAAGAGAATGTATGAGACCTGAAAGCTTACAGAATCAACAGGAAAGTGGGAGAACCCGGTTCCAAAACAAGAAAGGGCCATGGGAAAAGGGACAACAAACAAACTGCCGCCCTTGTCACTAATTCCTCCCTCGCCTGGGGCTTTGCTGTGCTCAGAGCTAAGTTTGGTCACAGGCCCACGCCCAGACTGCCTGGGAAAGGAAATGTCTATTCCCTGTTGGCTTCTTTAGTTGGAGGTCAAGCCTTGTGTCACACCAAGTCTCACACAACCAGGAGTGCCCCCAAAATGGGAAGAGATTTCGGATGATGACTAGCCAAAAAATGACAATTGTCTACTGCTTTGGGATTAAGCACCCTACACAGCCAGGCTCTGGGATGCACAGATGGATGTGACATGCTTCCTGCCATCACACAGATCATGGTGTACACAGGGTTACCATACTGTGGGGCAGGGTAAGCTGTGGTCCCTGACGGAGCCACTGGAGGGGTGCCTCACTGCCAAAGGTTGACTCCCAGCTGGGGCACAAGGACCTGAGAAGGCGGTGGTGCCCTTTGCTGAAGCATGGGCCACAGAAAAGGTAACAGGTTTGAGGTGGAAGATGATAATGTCACTTAGGTGTCTAAGTTCCCTGTGGCTTTCACCTGGGGAGCTGAATGAGGAACTAAAGTGAGCTGGGCTGTGCCAAGGGCTGTCACGGGGGAGCAGGGTCTCCAGCTTTGGAATCATCCAGGGCTCTGTTGATAGCAGCATCCATGTTGAGTGGGAGATGGTGGGAAAGGGAACGGGATTCCCTACCCTAAAAACTGTGTGTCATGATGACTTATGGTCTTCATTCACTTGTTACCTGGAGTGCCTGGAGATGGAGGAGGTAGTATGCCGTGCTGAGTGCAAAGGGAAGATCTGGCCTACGGCTGCAGGTCCAGAGCTAAATCCCCCCCAGCTCCCTTGCTGCCGAGCTCAAGCCTAGCATGTGATGTGGTACCCTTTCTTCAAGAGAGACAGGCCCTCTCTTGAAGCAGGATGGCAGTGGAATGCTACCAGCCTGCACCCCCACACATGTACCCTGGTCCTGCCTGGGGTCTCTTTGTTCCTTTTTCCCTCTTGGAGGGAAAACCACCCAGGACAGCAGCAGTGATACCATATTCATTCTCCTGTTAGGTGACACTGCTGAGTGTGGAGATGACTGCCCTAAAAGAGGAGAGAGACCGACTCAGAGTCACTTCTGAGGACAAGGAGCCAAAGGAGCAGCTTCAGAAGGCCATCAGGGACCGCGACGAGGCCATTGCAAAGTGAGTAGGGATGGCTTCACTTTATTCTTAAGATAAAGTTGAGTATATAGAATTGAGCATATGCTCAATTTTTAAAATTAAATCATACAAAAGAATACAAAGGTAAAAGTTAGTTTCCCCGCTACCCACCCCCACCCCCATTCCCATTCTCCTCCCCAGACACATGCTGGTATTGAAAGTTAGCTGTGCATTTTTTGCAGCTCTTTTTCTTATGCATATGTAGGTGTGTAGGCAATGTAGTTATTATGTGTTTTTAGACATCAATAGGATGATACTCTACATGTCTTGCCCTTTTGCACTTGTATCTTAAAGAGCTTTCCTTTTTTTTTTTTTTTTTTTTTTTTTTTGAGACGGAGTTTTGCCCTTCTTGTCCAGGCTGCAGTGCAATGGCGCGATCTCAGCTCCCTGCAACCTCTGCCTCTGGGTTTAAGTGATTCTCCTGTCAGCCTCCCAAGTAGCTGGGATTACAGGTGCCTGCCACCATGCCCAGCTAATTTTTGTATTTTTAGTAGAGACAGGGTTTCACCATATTGGCCAGGCTGGTCTCCAACTCCTGACCTCAGGTGATCTGCCCGCCTTGGCCTCCCAAAGTGCTGGGATTACAGGCGTGAGCCACCACGCCCAGCCTCCAGTTTTATCGTATGTATATATCTACCTCACCTTTTTTTTTTAGTTTTTTTGTTTTTTGTTTCTATTTTTTTATTATGGACATTTTCAAGCAAACACAAAAATAGAAGATATAAGATGACTTCATCTCTCAGCCTCAATACTAATTAGCATATGGTCAGTGTTATTTCATCTATATCCTCACCCACTTCCTCCACCTCCCTGTTGGATTATGTTAAATCACAAGACATAGTGTCATCTCCATAAACACTGCAGTATACATCTCTACCAGAAAGAATTAAAAAAAAAACAACAATACAATGATCACACTTGAAAAAAATAATTTCTTAATAATATCAGAATCCAGTTGATGTTAGAATTTCCCCAATTGGCCCATAAATATCTTTTGATAACTGATTTAGAATCAGACTCCGAAGCCTACATATTCCATTTAACTGATGTGTCCCAAAAGTCTGTAACATCTCCTCTTTCTTCTTTTTCATATTATATTTATTTGTTGAAGAAAGTGGATCATTTCTCTCATAGATTTGCTGCATTCTGGGTTTGATTGCATCCCATAGCGTCATTTAGCATTTTCCTCTGTCCCTTATATTTCCAATAAACTAGGTCTTTTTTTTGAAGACAGAGTCTCACTCTGTCACCCAGGCTGGAGTACAGTGGCATGATCTTGGCTCACTGCAACCTCCCCATCATGGTCTTGAGCGATCCTCCCACCTCAACCTCCCGAGTAGCTGGGACCTCAGGTACACGCTACCACACCTGGCTAATTTTTTGTATTTTTGTTAGAGACGGGGTTTTGCCATGTTGCTAGGGCTGGTCTTAAACCCCTGGGCTCAAGCGATCCTCCTACCTCAGTCTCCCAAAGTCCTGGGATTACAGGCATGAGCCACTGTGCCCAGCCAACTAGGTCTTTTTAAAAATGTTTTGTGTTTTTTTGTTTGTTTGTTTAAGACAGGGTCTCTCTTTGTCACCCAGGCTGGAGTGCAGTGACACAATCATAGCTCACTGCAGCTTCCACCTCCTGGGCTCAAGTGATCTTCCCTCCTCAGCCTCCCAAGTAGCTGTGCCACCATGCCGGGCAGATTTTTGTATTTTTTGTAGATACGGGTTTTCACCATGTTACCCAGGCTGGTCTTGAACTCCTGGGCTCAAGTGATCCACCCACCTTAGCCTCCCAAAGTGCTGAAATTATAGGCGTGAGCTACTGCGCCCAGCCGTGTTTATTTTATTTTACTTTATTTTTTTTGAGAGAAATTCTCACTCTGTCACCCATGCTCACAGCTCACTGCAACCTCCGCCTCTTGGGTTCAAGCTATTCTCGTGCCTCAGCCTCCCGAATAGCTGGGATTACAGGCACACACCACCACGCCTGGCTAAGTTTTGTATTTTTAGTAGAGATGGGGTTTCACCATGTTGGCCAGGCTACTCTCGAACTCCTGGCCTCAAGTGATCTGCCCACCTCGGCCTCCCAAAGTGTTAGGATTACAGGCATGAGCCACCATGCCCAGCCTGGCCACATTTTCTTCATAAACACATTGTCTTACATTCAGAAACTTTGGAAACAAACATATTTACATATCCCCTATTCCCCTGTGAATTACTTTTTATGTATTTATTTTTTTGAGACAGGGTCTTACTCTGCCACCCAGGCTGTAGTATAGTGGCCCAGTCACAGCTAACTGCATCTTTGACCTCCTGGGCTGGAGCAATCCTCTCACCTCTCAGCCTCCCGAGTAGCTGGGACTACAGGTGCACGCCACCACACCTGGCTAGTTTTTGCTTTTGTTTTTTGTAGAGACGAGGTTTTGTCCTGTTGCTCAGGCTGGTCTTGAACTCCTGAGCTCCAGGGATCTGCCCAAAGTGCTGAGATTATAAGCAAGAGCCACCGTGCCCAGCCCCACCCTGTTCAAGGAGTATGAGGAGATAGTTACCAAAAATGTGTCTACTTTGGGGTCATTTACAAAATATTAATAGTAGTATTTATTTATTTATTTATTGAGATGGAGTCTTGCTCTGTCGCCTAGGCTGGAGAGCAGTGGCACGACCTCGTCTCACTGCAACCTCCACCTCCCAGGTTCGAGCGATTCTCCTGCCTCAGCCAAGTAGCTGGAATTACAGGCATGCGCCCCCATGCTTGGCTAATTTTTCTGTTAGTAGAGACAGGGTTTCAGCATGTTGGTCACGCTGGTCTCAAACTCCTGACCTCAAGTGATCCACCTGCCTCAGCCTCCCAAAGTACTGGGATTACAGGCGTGAGCCACTGTGCCCAGCCAATAGTAATATTTATACATCACTTTATAGTTTACAAAGCACTTTTATTCTTCTTTTTTTTTTTCTTTTCTTTGAGACGGAGTCTCACTCAGTCGCCCAGGTGGAGTGCAGTGGCATGATCTTGGCTCACTGCAAACTCCGCCTCCCAGGTTCAAGCGATTCTCATGCCTCAGCCTCCCGAGTAGCTGGGACTACAGGCATGTGTCACCATGCCCTGCTAATTTTTTGTATTTTTAGTAGAGACAGGGTTTCACCGTGTTAGTCAGGATGGTCTCGATCTCCTGACCTTGTGAACCACCCGCCCTGGCCTCCCAAAGTGCTGGAATTACAGGCATGAGCCACCACACCCGGCCAACACTTTTATTCTTTAATCCTCCCAGCCACAGTAAGAAGTAAAAATTTTTAATCCCAATTTTACAGATGAGGAAACTAAGAAATACTTTGCCAGGGCCACAGCCAGCAGTGACTCATGAGCCTCCACCTCAAGTCTTCTGATTCCCGTCTTCCTGACACCCTTTTCCCTTTGCTACACTGCTACTTTTTGGGAAGCTAAAATGAGCTACTTGGAAACAATGTGTAAATAAGATACTGTATGCTTTTGTAAAAAAAATAATATGACACACATTTTAACTTCTGACTTTAAAATTCCTCATACTCAGGCCAGTTGCAGTGGCTCACACCTGTAATCCCAGCACTATGAGAGGCCGAGGCAGGCAGATCACCTAAGGTCAGGAGTTTTGAGGCCAGCCTGGCCAACATGGTGAAACCCCGTCTCTACTAAAAATACAACAATTAGCCAAGCATGGTGGCAGGCGCCTGTAATCCCAGCTACTCAGGAGGCTGAGGCAGGAGAATCACTTGAACCCGGGAGGCAGAAGTTGTAGTGAGCTGTGATCACGCCATTGCACTCCAGCCTGGGCAACAGAATGGGGACTCTGTCTCAAAAAAAAAAAAAAAAAAATTACTCATACTCTAACCTCACTTCCAAACACACTTTCCCCCTCCCTTCTGTTCTCTTTCATCATTTTCAGTATCTCTATTTCCGTTTTACCTTTGGGTCCCCTTTTCTTTCTGGTCAGAACCTCATGTCATGGTGTCTGTCAGTTTCTAGTTCATTTTAGAAATTATTCTTGGTGAATCCCACATAACGATGTATCTTTGCTGCTTGGATTTCCACTATATTTAGTTAATGGATACTTAAGTAACAGTGTGATAAGGCTGGGGTGCGGCGGCTCAGGCCTGCAATCCCAGCGCTTTGGGAGGCTGAGGCAGGTGTGGATCGCTTGAGGTCAAGTGTTCGAGACCAACCTGGCCAACATGGTGAAACCCCATCTCTACCCAAAAAAAAAAAAAAGTAGCCAGGTTGGAGGATCACAAATTCAGGAGGCGGAGGTTGCAGTAAGCCAAGATTGCACCACTGCCCTCCAGCTTGGGTGACAGAGTGAGGCCTTGTCTCAAAAAAAAGTAACAGTGTGATAGAGGAGGCAGCATACCTTTATGAATAACAGTGAAATTGTGTGATGGAATAAAATGGTAAAATGAAGATGCTTATCGTGGAAGTCCATTAGAAATCAAAAGCAGGAGGAGGCCAGGCAAGGGTGCCTGTAATCCTAGCACTTTGGGAGGCCAAAATGGGAGGATTGCTTGAGCCTAGGGGTTCAAGACCAGCCTGGGCAACATAGTGAGACCCTGTCTCTACTAAAAATACAAATAAAAAATTAACTGAGTGTGGTGGTACATTCTTGGAGTCACAGAGGTGGGAGGATCACTTGAGCCCAGAAGGTTGAGGCTGCAGTGAGCTGTGATCATGCCACTGCACTCCAGCCTGGATGACAGAGCAAGATCCTGCCTCAAAAAAAAAAAAAAGGCAGAATGAAAATAGAAGTACACATGGGTTGGTTACCTTCTCTCAGACAAGAAGCTGAACATTAAGATCATATTCTGTCATCAGCATGGAAGGTGGGATGGAAGGTGGGGGATACAAACAGAGAAAGTGTCAGGGTGCAGGAGAGAAGAAGCAAGTTGTCCAGTCTTTCTCCCTTTAAAAAAAAAAAAAAAGTAAAACCTAGCTCTGCCACCTGGGTGAGCAAATCTACATGAAACCTTGTAATGCATGCTCTTGCCTGCTTTCAAAGGAGGCCCAGTTACTATCCAGGAGTCTGATTAGACTTGCAAATTCTCCCCTCTGGAAGGATGCCCCCAGTAGGGAGAACTCTGGAGCAAGGGTCCTGTCCTTCCTGGACTCCTATAGAACAGGGCTGGCTGGGCAGTTAGGTTACTCTGGGAGGATAGTTCTTTTCCCATACCTTAGAAATGAATTTTTGTTATACAAGAATTGAGACGACAAGCCTAAGGAATCATTTAAAGAGGAAACCACACCCCCCATTTGTATAGTAACTTAGTTTTACCAGATACTTCTTCCATATACGTTATCTCTGATTCTCCATCCTGGCCGCACATTACAATCATCTGGGGAGTGCTCAGACACCAGGAACCTCACCAGAACAATACAGTTGAAATCACGGGGTGGGGTCAGTTGGGTGGGGCCCACTTCTTTCCCCCTTGATTTTAATGTGTAGTCAGGGGTGAGAATCCCTAAGAAATATAACTTCCTTCTTGTCACTGGGCTGCAGAAACCTTAAGGTGCACCTTCTCCTATACAATAAATGAGTTTCAGGAAAATTAAGTAGCAATTTTTTTATCTCCTTGCAGGTGAAGGGCCTTCACTAAAACCAAAAATAAATCTTGGGCTAGCAATCTGCCTTACAAAAACAAGTCAGTTACTAGTGGTTTCATTTGTAAAAAGGAATTATTCGAGCCCTTGGAATATTCCTATTTTTAAAATGTGATTAATGTGTTGATCCTGGTCTGGGGTTTCCCATGAATGACGAGCACTTATTCCTTGGTGAGCAAATGTCCCAAGGGTGCAGCGCGTGGCCAGGATTGGAGGTCGTCCAGGCAGCCCCTGCCTCAGGGCGTTTTTGGGAAGGAAGGGAACCCCACCATGCCCGGCGCTGCGCCGCGGCTGTAGCCCTGGGCCCATGTCCCTCGCCGGCAACGTTAGTCAGCACATTCCTGGGGCTCCCGCTGCTCTCCGCGCCACCTGCCGGGGGACGCCGGAAGCTCAGGAGGCTGTGGCTGTCGTGGGGCACCACGGGTTCTGACGCTACTGGAGGGGTGTCCATGGCAACCGATGCCGCGTGAGGATTTCCGCTGTTTGCTGCCAGCCAATAGCAGTGGGTGTGACGGAGGCAGCCTTCGGCATCTGAGCCCTCAGCATCCATTGGACGGGCTCGGGTCCCGTCGCTGCCGCAGTGGGCGGGGCTGACGCGGTGGCTGAGCTATCTGGAGCGGTTTCTCTAGGGAAGGCAGGCGGGCCGGCGGGCGGGGCGCACTTGCGGTGTCGGCACAGGTGACTAATTGCTCGGTAGACCTGAAGCCAAAGAAGAAGTGCTGGTCGCAGCAGTGGCCTGAGCACTTTGCAAGTGGGATCCACCTGTTCCTTTTTCTGGCGGCACTTCGGTTAGTGCGGTCGGTGTTGTGAAGCTCGAGCTAGGCGGCCTCTGCAGGCGGATCCTCTAGCTGCCCTTGAGCCCTGCACATTAGTCGCTGGCCCTGTACAAGGAGCACGCTTTTGTTAGCTTTGCTGTTTTGAGTGCTTAAGGGAGCGATTAATGAAGGCAAGGGCTAAATAATACACGTTTCTGCAGTTGGGCAACCAGGGCTGCCTCTGCAGAGGTCCTTCCACCTTTATTCCCGTTCCCCTGCCCTCGAAAAAAATTAATTTTCTTTTGCATTGAACAGCCGTGATTTAGGAATGTTGGGAAAGGTGAACAAAGTAATACGTGAAACACAAATGTGAAAATAAAAAATGCAAAATAATGTCGGAGGAGTTACCCATCAGTAATCATCACCCAGAGATAACCAACTAGACATTTTTGTGCATATCCTTGAACACACAGGCAGTTTTTTGTTTTGTTTTGAGACAGAGTTTTGCTCTTGTTGCCCAGGCTGGAGTGCAGTGGCGTGATCTTGGCTCACTGTAACCTCCGCCTCCTGGATTCAAGTGATCTCCTACCTCAGCCCGAGTAACTGGGATTACAGGCATGTGCCACCATGCCTGGCTAATTTTGTATTTTTAGTAGAGACAGGGTTTCTCCATGTTGGTCAGGCTGGTCTCGAACCCTCGATCTCAGGTGATCCACCCGCCTCGGCCTCCCAAAGTGCTGGGATTACAGGCATGAGCCACCACGCCCGGCCTCAACTTCTGTTTCTTTATACGTGAGGTGGGGATGACAAATATTCCTTTCACCTACAGGTTGGTTATGAAAACTGGGAGAATATATGTGAAAACATGTTGCAAACTAACCCTCTGCAGGCAACATCATAGTTATTGTTGCAGCTGCTATTTGTTGTGAGTTCAGGGTCAGAGCCTGTTTCCTCATCCTGGGACTCCAGGTGCCCCAAGTAAAGACCAAGATGCCTCTGGCACAAGGTGTCCATGTTCACCCTGGCTTGTCTGTTCTCAGGAAGAATGCTGTGGAGCTGGAACTTGCCAAGTGCAGGATGGATATGATGTCTCTGAACAGCCAGTTGCTGGATGCCATTCAGCAGAAACTGAACCTCTCGCAGCAGCTGGAAGCTTGGCAGGTAAACTGGAGCCTGAGATCCAGGGCGAGAGGAGACTCCAGGAGGAATCTCTGAACCCAGGCAGAGTGTAAGGAGAGTTTGCCACTGGAGGGTCCCATGTGACTGGGTGAACAGCACATCCCAGTCTTCACCTGGCAAGATCCAGAGCTCATGTCCCCTAGTCCTTGGGGAAGAATGCTTAAGGATGCTTTTGAGCGACAGTGCCCAGGCTGCTGCTGTCTGGAGATGTAGTGATCTCCAGACTTGGAATGGGGCCCCCTTTCAGCTGGTTGTCTGGGCTTTAAGCTGGAAAGAAACAACTGGTTAACATGGAGGCCCAGGAAGCTCAGTATAATTGCATGAAAATTCACAGCGGGATGCGGCTCAGCAACCCTCCTGCAGCCAGCAGCTGCTACCCTTCCCCTTCTCAAGGGCCAGCCTCCATTTTCCAAAGAGCACTGTGCTGGCGCAGGCCCTGGGGAAGAGGAGTCAGTGGGTCCCTCTCTAGACCCACTGTTTTCAGGGTCCAGCATGGCTCCCCACTGGACCGGGCTGTGGCTGGCTGGGTTTTGTTCGTGAGGTTGAGGTAGCACAGTTTTAGGATATGGGTATAAACATTAATATTTCTCCCCAAGAATTCTCATCCAGACAGATGAAAAGCCGTCTGTGGCTTTACAAGGTAAGCCCCCCGTGGAGGGCAGGTTGTTGGTGACCATTCCTCCCAGGGCCCCATGGGGCTGGCAGCCAGAACACTGGCCCCACCGCAGGGTGCCCGTCCCTGGCTCCTCGGCTCCTGCATGGCAGCCAGCTGGCCGCGCCCTGGCTGACCGCTGCTCTCTCTCTTCTCTCCCGGCTACAGTTTGCTTCCTCAGGGCTTTTTACTATCTGGCTCCTTTGGTTTCTGATCTAGTGGCCTTTCTCAGTTCCCGTATCAACAGCTTTAGTTGTACACCCCTCCTGCCTTTGAGGTGAGCCTGAGCCTTACATCCCATCCACCGTCTCGCCCTGCCATTGCTGTGCTGCCCCGCCGCCTCCCCTCATGGCCCACTGTGTTCTGTGTGCTGGAGCCTGGCGTCATCTCTGTGCAGTGTGATATGCCCTCAAGTCCCAGCTCCCTCCTCCATCACAGTCGCGTCCAGTGAGCTCTTCAGCAGTGTGTGGCCCAGTGCTAACGGCTGGTGCCGTCTTCTCATAAATGGCTGTTCCATCCACTGAGGGACCAGCAGGCCTGGAATGATGAGCAGCGTGTGTCTGGGAAACTCTAAAGGGCGACCTGGACAGACCCGATTGCTTAAAGTTAAAAAAATGCAGTTTTCAGTGTGCCAAACAAAACATTGGCAGCTTTGAAAGGTTGGTTTTTGAAAGACCCTTCAGCATTCCTACATTGGATTTAGCGTAGATTTTACTGAGCACATCGTAAGTGCAGGGCACTGTGCCAAGGATCATACACTGGAACCTTATAAGGAGGGACCGTGTGGTGGCAAATACCTGGCACAGTGCCAGCTCTGAGGGGCAAGTGGAAAAGGGGATGGAAGAGAAGGGAAGAAGACAAGGGCAAGGAGAAGACCAGGAATGAGCTGAGTCTGAAAGACAGGGTTGAGAGAATAGGGAGGCTGGAGAG
Source organism: Pan troglodytes (assembly GCF_028858775.2). NCBI lineage: Eukaryota > Metazoa > Chordata > Mammalia > Primates > Hominidae > Pan > Pan troglodytes. Next base: position 126,892,555 of record NC_072408.2, read on the forward strand.
CAGGCCCTGAGCCAGAGCGCGTGAGGGGTCCACACTCACTGCTACCCCACGATGACTCAGGCCCCTTTGTTTCATGCTGAAACCTGCAGAGATATTAGAATGACACCCATGGGTGGGAGGGAGGAGGAGTGGACAAGCTGCTCAGATGGAGGGGCCCAGCCAGCCCAACTTCATGCCCTCATCTCGTCAGTGGCTGCTTGGAACCAAAGAGGTCATCTGCCCTGGCCACAGGGAGCCTGCCCTGAACACAGGCCTCACCTGGCCTGTGCTCGGACACCACAGGCTGACTCACTCAGGGGTTTAGCCAGAAAAGCTTGGGGTCTTACCAGGATGCCGCAGAGCCTGCCAGGTTCAAGTCATGAAGGAATCGAGCAGACGCATGTTACATTTACTGATGATGCTAATTACACAGGCTGCTCATATTTCTTAAGCAGGAGTTTTCAAACTTTGTCAGTGGCAGAACTTTTGTCAAATGGAGTCTTACCCAGAGTCAGAATCTAGCCACCAAAATGGGAAGGGAGTGGAGCTGCCCTGTCCACAGGCTTCTCTATGGGAAAGGCTGCTGTTCTGTAAAACATGGTGGGGCGGGCTGTGGGGAGGAAGGCATTTTCTGGACCACATGAACGAATTCGAGTTGGGGGATGGTCCTACCCCAGTGAGGAAGCTGAAAGAAATGGGCCTGATTTGGTGCAGGACAGCCCCTAAAGACTGTGAGGCCCCTAAAGACCGTGAGGCCCCTAAAGACTGTGAGGCCCCTGAAGACCGTGAGGCCCCTAAAGACCGTGAGGCCCCTGAAGACCGTGAGGCCCCTGAAGACCGTGAGGCCCCTAAAGACCGTGAGGCCCCTGAAGACCGTGAGGCCCCTGAAGACCGTGAGGCCCCTGGCCTCTGCCGCAGATGGGAGCCTCAGCAGCAGGGTCTAGGGCAGCACCCAGGGCATCCTTGCCACGTGAGGCTGCCATTGGTGCCTGGGCATCAGTAGCTCAGGCTGGAATAATTGGAAAGGAAAAAAGGGCAGAAGGAGCCCCTGAGGCCAGGCCATTGGGCTGGGGAGCTGTTAAGCCGAGGTGGCCCTAGGGCCTGCCGGGGCTGGGGGTGGCAAGCCAAACCGGAGGCACCAGCCAGGCCCACAGGACACAGGAGGCAGAGCCGTGAGGCCTGGTCAGAGCAGGTGGAGTGCTAGTGTGGAGACTGCAGGGACAGACCACCCGAGCCATCAGCTGAGGACCGTGGCGGCCCAGCAGGAGTAACACTGTTGAGGAGAACCCAGCCCAAGCCTGAGGAGGCTGGAGGTGCCATACGGCTCCTGCGTGCGCCTGGTGTCTTGCCCACGCTCACCGCTTTCTTGGTCAGGGCAGTCCCGGCTGCAGCCTCTCACTCATCACATTCTCATCTCTCATCTGTCTGATGTTCCCACCTCCCTGTCCACCCCCAGGGCTAGGTGAGAGCAGCTACTCAGTCCTGGCCACTGTCCCCTCCCCTCTGCAGGATGACATGCACAGGGTCATTGACCGGCAGCTGATGGACACGCACCTGAAAGAACGGAGCCAGCCGGCTGCTGCCCTCTGCAGGGGCCACAGCGCTGGGCGGGGGGATGAGCCCAGCATCGCTGAAGGCAAACGACTCTTCTCATTCTTCAGGAAAATTTAAGTTGGGAGGAGTCAGGCCACCAAAGATGGGTGGACTGGAGGCAGCTGGAAAGGCGGTGCAGGCAAGGCCTCCCCTGCAGCTTGCACCTCAGCAGCTGCCCTGCCCCTCATGCTAGGGCCCCATGGGTCCGGGAGGGCCTGCTCCCTTTCGTCGGTGGGGATGGAGACCTAGAGGTGGGGGCCTGCCTTGGCCACTGAAGGCTTCCCTCGGCCCACCGCCTGGCCAGGCCCACGCCTGGGCTTCTCCAGGACCACGTGCTTGAGCAGGGTTAGGCCACCTCCCAGAGGGGCCCCTTGGTGTTGGGCTTTGCAGCTCACACCCAACAGATCGCAGCCCACCCCCAGGCACTGCTGCCTCCTTGATTTTAGCAAATGGGGAACAGAAGGAATGGAGGCCCTTCTCTGCATGCCTTAGGAGGCCTGAGCCTCAGGGGCCTAGACCTGTGGGGGCAGCGGGCCAGGCCTAAGCCTCCATTCCTTCCCCAGCCCCTGGCCCAGGGTCAAAGGAGAGATGGCAGCCCCTCCCCCGCATGCATGCACCTCAGCTGGCAGGAGGCCAAGCCTCTGGCCGCAGGGTCTAAGAGCCGGGGCTTACCCAAGCTCAGCTGAGGCCACCCGAGCCCCAGGGAGGAAGAAGGCCCTGTCCCCCTGTCACCACTGCTCTCCCTCCCAGCCTTCAGTCTCTGCCCCTTAGCAGGGCCTGGCCAGGCAGAGTGTTATCACCAGTCATCTGCAGGCTTTAGCCATCCAGCCCTTTCCCCTGCTCAGGGCTGGGGTTGGACGGGGTCTCCTCCTCCCACAGCTCCCTCCTCCACCCCTCACACACATACATAATTTCTTGGCCTAGCCAAACAAGTCCAGGCCACTGAATGGCACCAGAGGGGTCTGTGGTCAGCCACCCCACCTTGAGGGCAGCACAGGCACCACGGGGTGGAGGGGAGGGGGAGGCTGCCGGAAGCCTCCAGATGCTGCCTGCCTGCCTGCAGAAGCCTGCAGTGGCTGCTGCTCCTGCCTCTGCAGCCGCCCCTCCTCCTCCACCCAGGCCCCAACTCAGAGGCTCCACGGCCCGGCCAGCCCTCAGCTGCTCACAACTGATTCAGTCTCCCTCCCTCACGTGGGGAAAGCACAGCAGGGATGCGCGGCAAGAATGTACCTGTAGATGTGTACATACCACAGTGCTGTAATTTTGTATGTAGCAATCAATCATGTAAATACATGTATGGATTTTATAATATACATATATAAAAATCTATAAAGGCATATTTTTAGAAAAACAGCACACCACTGCTTCTTTTGAAAATAAATAGTCTGAATAAGAATAAAATGAATTTCTACAGAGCTTCCTGCCTCAGTCTCTGGGTATTTGCGGGGGGCGGGTTTGGTCTGAATGCAGCTGACATGTCAGACTCACCACTGGCTGCTGCTGGAGAGGTAGCAATAGTGGTTCCCCTGCACCCGGGCCACCTCAGATGCTGGTACTTACTTACTTAACCAAGGGATTTGGCCAGGAAGGGCATCCTCCCCTGCCTCCCGCCTGGCACTGCCCCCTGCCAGTGCTGCAGCGTGCCATCCGCAAGGCAGGCCTGCCAACGCTGCTTCCCAGGCCAGCAGGGCCCTAAAGCTTGGCAGAAACTTCAAGCCAGAAAGAAACCACACCAGGCAAAGGCTTCCACTGCATCCTTCCAGGCATGTGGAGGATAAACACGGAGCTTCCCCTGGCATCTTACCACATGTGCTCCCAGTCCAACTAGGGGGAAACTCAACCCTGGCCCACCTGTTCATGGAGAAAATGGACCTGGCTTCTGGAAGTGTCCCAAGGGCCTCGACAGGCTCCTGTGCAAGACTTAGGCCAAGAACAGGGAAGAGCAGGACACGGTGGGTGGGAAGAAGCCACGGCCACTCAGCACATCTATGGAGGGAGAGCAAACAGACCCTGGAAGAAAATTTGGCAGCTTGAACCTTTATTTTTAGTATTTTTTTAAAAAGCATAATTAGAAACTTTCAATACAGAAATACTCCTAGCAAACCATTTAAAAGTGGTGTTTGTTTGACAGGAATTTCACATCAGGTCCACTAGGACGTCGGTCCAGCCCTGAGTCCCCACCCCCACCCCATAACCCCCATTCATGCGTGTAACAGTGGGACAGGCACACTGTCATGACCAAAATCACCCCAATACCTGGGGCTGATGTCCAGCTGCCAGAAGCCATGGGGGCTTCTAGCCTGGGCTGGAAGCTCCCAGGAACCCCCCCTCTTATTGCTTGAATTTGCAAGCACACCCTCGCTGGCCTCGCCTGATCGCTCAGAGGCCAGCATGCCCCCCACCCACTGGCACAGGAGCCCCAAGCACCGTGCATCCTCAGGGCCCATGGCCAACCAGGACAGTCCCAAGGACGGAGACCCCGCTTCTGCTCCTGCCGCCCCCGCCCCCGACCAGATGAGGCTGCCTGCTGGTCAGCCCTGCAGCCCCCTCCACAGCACCCTCCTTCCCAGGCCCATGGAGCTCCCCCACCCCATCCCGTGGCTCCAAAGTGAAGGCCTGTCCCAGAATCACCAGCTTTTGGCAGTTTGGGCAAGTGGAGAGTCGGTGAGAAGAAACCCCCAGTTTTTATGGATTAAAAACCCATCCACAGTGCTAACATGGAAACTGCAGTGTGATCTGTGATGTGATTGTCCAATCAGGGCTCTCCCTGGAAATCGCCTAGGAAAGGAAATCTGAGGAAACACATCCTGGGGTTGAACTCGGTTCTTCCCAGGTCACTTGATCCCTGTAGTGGGAGGGGAATGAGGTGTCTGGGCTGGGGGTGGGGGAGCAGTCATCAAGTGCAGATGACCCTGGTTTTTCTCCAGGGCACTGGGGCGTGTCAAAACTGGCCGCCCCAGCCATTCCTTCCCACCCGCCAGGAAATCCTCTTGCTACCTTTGTCCTGACAAAGGTTAGGACAGTGACTAGGGCCTGTCCATGGTCCCCACCCAGAGGCCCCAGGCATGCACTCCCCACAGTGCCTGAGGCTGTAGACTCCTGACCTCCAGTGGGAGGCAACTCGGACAAGGGTGGGAGGCCCCTTCTCCGCTCCCACCAAGAAAGCCCAAGAGTCCAGCCCCACAATGGCAGGAAGCCATTCATTTTTTTCTAAAAACAGTGGACACAAGTGGGGTGGCCTCAACTTTTGCTGCTGTGCCAATCAAACCTCAGGGAAAGAAAATAATTGTGAGGAATTTAATTCACTTGATTTGGCTTCATTTTCTTGATCTGTTAAAATAATCCTCCCATAGCCCCCCTGCCAGCCCCATCTCTGCACGAACCTACCCCGACCTTTCTGTTGGAACTGAAACCTGTTGGTGTAAATGAGAAGCCATGGCTCCCCTGGGTTTGGAGCTCAGAGGCATCTAGAAGGCAGGACAAGAAATCTGTTGGCCAAAGGGCAAGACCTGCCACCTCTGTGGAACTGCAGGGCCTGCCTCGAGACCAGGTTCCCCAGCTCCGAGAATGGCTGTGGGGACAGGAGAACGGGGAGGGAAGGGAGCTGGCACAGGCCCCGGAGAAGGGGCAAGACCCTGTGCAGCGGGGACAGAGGCTGACAACCTGTCGGAGAGAATGAGCAACGCGGAGCCCACTCCACTGGCACGGGCTGGCCGCAGACGCAGCTAGAACGTGCCGCTGTCTCCTCAGGACGCTGCTTGCAGTAAGATGGGCTGGGGAGGGGCGCGGGGAGGGTCCGTTGCAGCAGGCTGGCATCAAGAAGGCAAAAGCCAGAGCAGGACGTGGTGTGTGGCCGGGTAGAGCAATATACACTATGTACAGACTCTGCGAATCAGTCCGCTCGGCGGGCAGCGTCCTCGCCAGGTCCAGGCGCCTTGGCCGGGGAGGAGGGGGCACCAGTAGGGAAGGGCGGGCTGGTCCAACACCTTCTTGGCACTCGAGGAGGGCGGGGGGGGAAGTGCCGATGGCACCTCCCGATACAAAAACATGGAAAGAATTCTTTAAATAACGGCACGAAACTGAGACTGTCCCCCGAGGAACCTCCGCGGGCCTCGGGCTGGGGGAGGGACCGCAGTGCAGTCTCTGCAGTGGACTGGGTGCCATTAGCAGCAGCGTTTCTTTCGTTTACTGTTCTTCGTGAGCTTCACCACATCGTTCTGTTGTTGCTGCTGCTGTTTTGCCAGGTTGTCTTTCTTTGCTCGGAGGACCAGCTCCGTGATGCAGTTGAACATCTGTGGAGAGGAAAGAGGAAGGGCCCGCCTCAGACCTGGCCAGGAGGCTCCTGCTGGCCTGCACGGCTGCCTCCCCGCCTTCCGGGGCCCAGCTCTTTCTACCTGTGCATTTTTGGTATGTATGTCTTCAAAGCCTATTCTAGAAGGAGGTGGTGAATTAATTATTTTATTTAAAGGTCAAAAAGGAACAACATTGCTAACACCCCACCTCTACAAAAAACACAAAAATTAGCCGGGAGTGGTGGTGCACACCTCTAGTCCCAGCTACTTGAGAAGCTAAGGTGGGAGGATCACTTGAGCCCAGGAGATCGAGACTACAGTGGGCTGTGAACACACCACTGCACTCCAGCCTGGATGACAGAGTTAGACCCTGATTCAACAAATAAATAAGTTTGAAAAAAGGAACACCATCAGAGGCCCATGAGCTGTGTGGACTTGGGGAAGTCAATCTCACAGGGGTTTTCCAGTCCTTCTTTTAGAGAGACCAACCCCTTTCCTTCAGCTGGAATCTTTTTTTTTTTTTTTTTTTTTTTTTGTGAGATGGAGTCTCGCTCTGTTGCCCAGGCTGGAGTGCAGTTGCGTGATCTCAGCTCACTGCAAACTCTGCCTCCCTGGTTCACACCATTCTCCTGCCTCAGCCTCCCGAGTAGCTGGGACTACAGGCGCCCGCCACCACGCCCGGCTAATTTTTTTGTATTTTTAGTAGAGACAGGGTTCCACCATGTTAGCCAGGATGGTCTCGATCTCCTGACCTCATGATCCGCCCGCCTCGGCCTCCCAAAGCACTGAGATTACAGGCGTGAGCCAGCGCGCCCGGCCCAGCTGGAATCTCATGACATGACAGATGAAAGTGCCCCTGCTGTTCACGGACATAGGTGACCCGGGGTCTGCCTGCTCCACGCCACCTCATGGCATGTGGGGCCCAGAGAGGTGAAGTCATCGCCCAAGGTCATACCAGCCTTGCCCACAGGCCCAGGTGGATGGGCCAGCATCAGGACACCAGCCTGACTTACAAAGGAGCCTGTGCCCGCTGCTGTGTGGCCCCTGTGCCCTGAAGCAGTGGGATCCTCGACTTCCACAGGCCTCTGGGCTCCACACACCACAAGGCGGCCAATGAGGCAGAGGACTGGAGTGGAAACTGTGCTTGGCTTTGGTGTGGGACAGAGGTTTACTCAGTCTCTTACTAGCCGGGTGGTGGTCCTTGAGTTACTTCAACACTTGGAGCCTCAGTTTCCCTATTTGAAATGTGGGAATAATTGTACCTACCTCAGAGGACTGTTGAACTATGAACTAAGATCGTTAAAGGGCCTGGCACATAGTAGGCACTCAATAAATGGCAGTTACTATGACATTTTCTGTTGGTCATTTAGATGCCTCAAGCAGGCCAGCAGCATGGAGAAGGCGGCCACGGGTGTGTGGCAGAGCCAGTGGCCCAGGGCCTCACCTCTTCCACGTTGACATTCTCCTTGGCGCTGGTCTCGAACAACTGGATGCCCATCTGCCCGGCGAATTTGTAGGCATCTTCCGTCTCCACCACCTTCCGCTCAGGGTCGTCATTCTTATTACCCACTTCAAACGAAGGCAGAGTCAGCGCAGCCCTGAGGGGCGCAGCCGGCTGCCTCTCTCCCACCCAACCCCGACCCGGCCCTGAGTGCAGCCTCACCTAATATTCGGCACACATCATCACAGTTCTGGTTGATTTCGTGAAGCCACCGCTTGACATTGACAAAGGACTCGGCACTGGTGACGTCGTAAACCACAATGACCCCGTGGGTCCCCCGATAATACCTGCAGGGCCAGAGTGTGCGGCAGCATGTCAACCCCGACAGGAGTCACCCCCTTGCCGGGACCCACCTGCCCACGTCAGGACAGTGACCCGGAAAAGGTGAGGGTGGCCCTGGAGCCTGGGCTCTCACTCAGCCTCGGCAGATGCCCCCGAGCCACAACAGGCCAGCAGGAGAGGCTACTGCGGCAGCACTGACTCCTCCTGCCCGCCCGGGGCACCAACAGGGCGGGAGGGCCAGCCCCTGGGCAGCAGAGCAGGTCTGAGGAGTCACCTCCTGCTGTTCAGAGTCTGCTGCAGGCTTGAAACATCTTTGAAGTTCTTGCTTTATTTTGGGAAATCAGGCAGTTTTTGTATTTGACATCATGTTATCACTGTCTTTGAACATTCAAAAAAATATTTGCTCCTCAAACCTGTTTTAGAGAACCTTTCCAAGAAGCCACACCATCATGACGCCCTGGCAAAGTCTGTGCCCCTCCCCTGGGGCAGGTAGGCACCTCCCTTCCTGCTACTCTTGGCTCATCTGTGCAGGTGGCAGGAAAAGCATGGAAGCCACATAAGCATCCAGGGATGGCTGGGGAGAGGGCGCCCAGCAAAGCCATCACCCCAAACATGCAGAGCCCAGGGCCAGCCAGGAAGGCCGGAAGGAAGGGGAGGCCCAACTCTCCTCTCCAGACCCCATGTCCCCATTCATCCCAGTGGCACAGGACGACATCAATCCCCGGAGGAGGAGGGGGACCACAGCCTCCACTTCCCCGAGAGCTGTCGAAGAGCCGGAGGCCAGGCAGCAGCCCCGCCCCACACTGTGCAATCAGCCAGAGCTGTCCCTCTGTCCCCTCTCCCCAAAGCCGCAGGGACCTCCACCCCAGGGCTCCTCAGGACAGCACACAGACAAACCATGAGTGGACAGGCCGCTTCCTCCCGGCTTTCTGGCTGCCACCTGCCCCAGCCCTAATTACCTCCACCCCCGTGAGGTTCATGGGGACAGCCCAAGCCCCAGTTCAGGAACAGCCCAAGTCAGCGCAGGCTGAGCAAGAATGGGGCAGCCAGGCTGACTTGTGGCTGCAGCTCCATTCCTGTCCACCTGCCCATCAGCTCTCTGGCCAATGCTTCACATCTGAGGCCCGATCTAAGGACAAAGACCAACCCTGGCTCCATCTCTGAAAGGCTGGCCCTTGGGAGGGTGCCTGCATTCACCCTGCCACACCTTGCAGCTTCAACAGTTATAGCACACAGGTGGCTAGTCCTTAACTGGGGTGGTCATGAGGAAGAAAGGAGCTAAGCATTACCCCAAGGCGGGGGAGCAGTGAATAGTCGGTATCCGTTCTTCAGCATCATCAATGTGCCTTCAAGGACAATCTGTGGTCCCAGACAGAGGTGGTGGAAGGAAACCAACAGGCAGCTTAGGGGCAGCCCTGAGCATCTTCCCTGATGCTGCGGAGCCAGAGCTCCTGCCCAGCCCTGGGACAAAGCCCACCCTGCCCCTGCCACTGCCCCTGCCCCATCCTTGCTCCATCCTCAACACGACCGCTGGGATCTCTTCCCAGGGCTTCATTCTGCCCACAGCTTTGCTTCCAGGGCAGCGTCGCTCCTTGGCTTCGGGGTAGCTGTGACGATCAAGCTCTCTTGGCACTGGGCCCAAGAACTAGCTCTGGCCTTGGCAGCTGCTGCTGAGAGCGCCGGGTCAGCACATGGCACGGCGTGTCAGACGCCTTCCAGAGCGAGGGCACGCCGGAGCCACAGGAACAGGCGACTGTCCCCTGCCAGCAGAGGAAGCCCAAGGAGTGGATGGCTCTGCAGACTCTCCTTTGCTGAAGATGATCAGAGATGCCAAGAAACGCCTGCAGCCGTGGCCCCGGCGCACAGCCCCCGCGGCTCCCTGGGCGCCTCTGCCTCATCCGGGGCCCAGGAAAGGGGCTTTATCTGAGAGCAGAGAATTTGTCTGGGGATGAAGTCAGGGGCTCAAAGCTCTGGCTAGGAGGAACCGGAGCACCGACGCTTCCCATGGCCACCAGGAATCACCTTCACTCACAGGTACTCTGCTCTAGGCCAGGCACAGAGCTGGGGGCTTGGTATCCATTACCTTATTAATGTCTGCAGCCACCTGATCCAGCAGACCTCAGGATGGCCATGTGACCAGCAAGGACGTGAGGCTGAGTGCAGCGGCCAGCTGGAAGTCCTGGCGCCCAGGGCTGACTCCCAGGCCCAACGCCAGGGCCTTGCCTTCCTTGTCACTTCTCCCCTCACCTCCATCCCACCCGCACCTCTCAGGGCTGGCAAACCTCAGCTTCTGAGAGCAAGAACCCAAGAGGGGGTGACCACAAGGCTTTTTCTCGCCAGGCTAACAGGATGCGGTTTCAGTTTCTCTCTGAACGCCCTGCATCGGAAAAAAGTCACGCTACTGCATCCTGACTGCCCTATTCCTGAAAACTCCTCACCTCCCCAAAACTCCTTCCTTCTTTGCCAGTGACCATCAAAGGGCGTCGAGACTTCCAGTGGCCCCTCAGGGCGCCCTGCTGGGCCTCCTGCCTCATGAGGGCCAGAGCGGGACTCTAAGATGGAGCCACCTGTCTGCTTCCCCAGACAGGTGGGACGGCAGCAGGGGCCCAGCCGCTGCCCACAGGCCGCCCCTTCCCAAGCCCCTGGGGAAAAACCCATGTTGCTCCCAGGAAGCTGAGTGACTCCTCCCCGCCTCCCCACGGAATGGAGGAACCAGTTCACCCTCTTCCCGCTCTGCCCAGCCCAGAAAGCAGCTGACTGCATGGTGGCAGGGAGGGGCTGTGGCTCCTCCTGCTGAAAGAGCCTCGGACCCCCCAGGCCCCACTGCCCTGCCCAGGAGTTCATTCCTCATGGCCACGGGCCTCTGAACCTCTGCCACCCTGAACCTCCGCCTGGTTTTAAGGCACAGGACGGGGCAGGAAGGCAGGGGCGCCACCTGCCCAGTCGATGCAGGGCCTCGGCAGACTCAGGGCCAACCCTGAGTGCCCCCAACCTCTGCCCCACTGAGTTAGGAGGCTTCATCCTCCCTGGGCCTGTTTTCCTGTCCATAAAATGGAGATAGTCACAGGTCTCTCTACCGGGATTAACCAAAATAAAGCAGCTGAAATCCTAGCGACAGGACCAACCCAGAGCAAGGATTCATGAGGTCAGCGCCCAGACCAGCCAACGGCATGAGGGCTTGCCTCGCCTGGGCCTGCAGCCCCAGGCTGCCCAAAGCACTGATGCCAGCCCTGCCCCAGTGTCCTCCGCAGATTCTCACTGGCAGCTGCCAAGACATGCAGGCCACAGAGCCCTCGCTCACAGGGCTCATCAACGGTCACCACACAGCACCACACCCGGACGACCCCGGGACTGGGAGCTCCCAGGGATTCCGGGCATCAAGGGCCACAGCACAAATGTGCTCAGCATAGGGTGAACCCAGTGACAAGCCCTCCGCCTTGGCTCCAGCCCCAGGAGCTGCTCGCCCAGCACACCTGTCCCTCTCCAGCAGCCCTGCTCTCCCCCATACTCCCAGCCACCCATGGGGGCGCTGCACCCCACACTTCCCACCCTCAGGAGATGCCGAGGGGCCCGGGGGCGGGGGCAGCCAGCCTGGGGAGTGCCCGGCTTTCATGCTGTGGGAAGGAAGGGGGCCGCTGGCTGGGACTTCCTCATTCGCCTTCCTGAGGTCACTTCCAGAGGAGCTGCTCAAGAGAGCCAAGGAGGTGCCCGTGGAGCCAGACAGCCGCCCCTCACTCTGCACAGGCCACTGTGTGGAGCACAGGCTCGGCCGCTGGGAGGGACCCCTCCAGGGCGCCCTCTGTCAAATGGGATGACGGCAGCACCAAGCACACAGAGCTGCCAGACACCACACCCCGGCACTCACGCTGATGCCTGCAGCAGAGCACCCGGCACCCTCCACATGGAAGCCAATCCCAGAGGCAGGCCCTCCAGGAAACGAGCGCAGAGAGCTTCGGCAACTTGCCTAAGGACACACAGCCCAACAGCTCCAAATCAGCCCCTTCAGACCCTGCTCTTTCCTAAAACCTGCTCCATTAACAACCCAATAACCAGGAGCCGCTCCGAAGGACACTGCCCATCTGCGCAGGAGCCCAGCTTCCCCCCGGCCTGCAGCTCAGCCACAAAGGTGGGCAACCGGATTTCCCAGGAACAGCTTTAAGGGTAGGGAAGGGCCTGCTGACATGCACCGTGTTCGTCTCTAGACAGCGTCACTTCCAAGGCATCAGTGCAGGTGACGGGAGCCTGCACAGGCCAACTCCAGCTGCCATAACTGACACCTACCAAGAAGAATTGTCAGCGACTAAGTCCTGGGTGGGCAAGGCACTTCGCAACCCCCTAGCGAGGCAAATGCTATTCTGCTCTCTCTGTAAGGTGACGGCGCAGTGGGCCGGAGGGTCGGCTGACTCTCCAAGGAGACAGAACATGGCCACTGTCCGGCCAGACTCCAGCCAGGGTGCTCAGCGACTCCCCCACAGCACCCCCCTCACATCTTCAGGACCAGGAAGGGTGCAGCCAAACGCCACCTACTACAGCCAACAACAGGCTCACTTCCCGACAGCCTCAGGGACCCACCAGTGACATTTCCACCATGACCAGGCACCAGTCGCTCAACTGTGTCCACAGGTCAGTGGTGTGGGTTGGGTGGGAGTGGGCGTGTGGACTCACGTGGAGGTGATGGTGCGGAAGCGCTCCTGCCCCGCTGTGTCCCAGATCTGCAGCTTCACCTTCTCCCCGTTGATCTCCACGGTCCGGATCTTGAAATCCACTCCGATCGTGGTGATGTAGCTGCCTGCACACACAGGGCAGTTAACCAGGCCCAGCGCGGTATCCTCCCAGGCCCCGAGCCCCACGCTGCACACAACACACCCCCAGCCTCCCCCACCCTCCCGACTCATTACATGTGCCTGGTACATTCTAGGTCCCAGGGACACAGCCCTGAACATCCTTGTTCACAAGGCCCCTCCACACACAAGTGAAGGAGGGAGACAGGATGCAAGCAAACAAACAAAGAGGACAATTTCCGAGAGTGAAAAGTGACACATAGGAAATAACACGGGATGGGACTGGCGGGAGTGGGACAGGCTCCTTTAGAGTGGCTAGGTGGGGACACACCAGCTATGTCTGAGAATGGTAGACCTACGGGCACTCTGGGTTTTTCTTTTCTATTCAAGTCAAAAAAAATTTAGGGCCCTCAAAATTCACTTCCAAACACACAAATAGGTCATGAGCTGCAGTCTGAAAGCCACTGCTCCAGGCAGGGGAGACAGTAGCAAAAACAGCTGTGAGTGGGGGCGGTCACGTGAGGTCAAGCCTGCCGCCCAAGGCAGGCAGAAAGTGGCGAGGCCAGATCTTGGACCTGTGTGCCACTTCCAAGAACGTGGACTTTCTCTCGTGTGTGCTGGGGAGGCACCAAAGGGTTTTAATCAGGGGCATGAGCTGCTGCATTTTAAATAGCTCTCTTGCAGCATCTGTGGGAAAAATGGATTTTTTTTGGTGAGGGGTGGACAGCGTCTCATACTGTCGCCCAGGCTGGAGTGAAGTGGGATTGCACCCTTGACCTTCCCCCAGGGTCTGATAATCCTCCCACCTCAGCCTCCTGAGTAGCTGGGACTACAGGCACGCGCCAACACGCCCGGCTAATTTTTGTGTTTTTAGTAGAGACGGGGTTTCACCATGTTGCCCAGGCTGGTCTCAAACTCCTGACCTCAAGTGATCCGCCTGCCTCAGCCTCCCAAAGTGCTGGGATTACAGGCACAAGCCACGTGCCCGGCCTGAAAGATGGATTTGAGGAGAATTTCTAGCCGGTGTAATTGCCCAGTCCAGCTTTCCAAAGCCTGACACTAGGAAGAGCACAGCTTCTCACTCCATTTGGGGCTTATGCTATAACAGTGCAGGAGACACCACACACACACACAATTATGTGAAATGTGGCAAGGGCGTAGGAAAGGTCAAATTCCAAGGTGGGGTGGGGAACAAGGCAGGCTTCAGGGAGGACGTCACATCTGGGCCTAGCTTGAAAGAACAGGTAAGACTTCAAAGGTTGAGATTAGGTAGGGGAACAACATCCCACTCAAAAGCAAATAGCTGAGGATGATACGCAACCAGAACACATTCAGAAAAGCGGCCAGCACCCGGGGTCTTCCAGCCAGGGGAACGCCAAGGAGTGCGGCCCACTGCCTAGCACAGTTAGGCTCCCCAGAAACAGCTGGTGGCTAACGAACCAAGCAAGCCAAAGAACAAAAGAATGACCAGGGGGTAGGAGGAAGCCAGAAAGGCGAACTGAAAACAGACTACGAGTGCAGTGGTTCTCAGCCGGGATGACTGTCCCTCCAAAGGACACTCAGCAATGTCTGGAGGCATTTTTGGTTGTCACAGCAGAGGGAGGGGAAGTGTTGCTGGCATTTAGTGGGTGGAGGCCAGGGATGCTGCTCAACATCCTTCAACACGCAGGACAGCCCCACAACAAAAATCACAGGGCCCAGACCCGGCGCGCTGGCTCACACCTGTAATCCCAGCACTCTGGGAGGCCGAGGTGGGCAGATCACGAGGTCAGGAGATCAAGACCATCCTGGCTCACATGGTAAAACCCCGTCTCTACTAAAAATACAAAAAATTAGCCAGGCGTGGTGGCGGGCACCTGTGGTCCCAGCTACTTGGGAGGCAGGAGAATGGCGTGAACCTGGGAGGCAGAGCTTGCAGTGAGCCAAGATCACACCACCGCACTCCAGCCTGGGCGACAGAGCGAGACTCCGTCTCAAAAAAAAAAAAAAAAAAAAAAAAATCACAGGGCCCAAAGGGTCAACAGTGTCCAAGTGAAGAAATCTTACTGTAAACTCTGTGCGGGTGAGAGGGGCCACTGAGGTTTTTAAACAGAGAAAAGACCCTACCAGACACACACATGAGCGGTTCAGGGTGGGTAGGGGTTGCCGTAATGCTTCCAGGTAGAACCAACAGTAAACTGAGATGCTGGTCGTAGAAATGGAAAGGTGGGAAGAGATTGCAACAACAAGCCCTCCAAGCACTGAACACAGATTGGGATGGGGAGGGAGGAGGCCATTAAGGAGGAAGAGGAACATTTTTTAGCATAATTAGAGGCTGTTAATCAGCTATCATTCTTAAATAGAAGGTTAACAGCCAGTCGCAACAAATAGCTGGTATTTATTGAGCAATTACTTAGTCCCAGGCACTGCAACCTGCACTATCTCAGGTCATCCTATAACAACCCCATGGGGAAAGGACCATTATGATTTCTACTTTACACATGAACTGAGGCTTCTATTTTACAAATGAACTGGCTAAGGTCACACAGAGAAGCCATCTCTTTCTAACACCACACCACTAGTGAGATTGCAGGGACAGTGTCAAGGAAACAAAGGGGGCAAAACCCACTTCTCCACCAAGAGACATCAGCTATGGAATCACTTTCTTTTTCTTTTTCTTTTTCTTTTTTTTGAGACGGAGTCTCACTCTGTCGCCAGGCTGGAGTGCTGTGACAAGATCTCGGCTCACTGCAACCAACTCCCTGGTTCAGGCGATTCTCCTGCCTCAGCCTCCTGAGTAGCCGGGATTACAGGCACGCGCCGCCACACCCAACTCATTTTTTTATTTTTAGTAGATACAGAGTTTCACCATATTGGCCAGGATGGTCTCAATCTCCTGACCTCGTGATCCACGCGCCTCGGCCTCCCAAAGTGCTAGGATTACAGGCGTGAGCCACCGCGCCTGGCCAACGGAATCACTTTCTAAAGGCAGCCCAGCCATGTCAGAGGGAATTCTCCACAAGATAATCAGAGATGTCAACCCCACCCAAAGCATCTGTAATGAACCTGATTTTTTTTGTTGTTTTTTGAGATGGAGTCTCGCTCTGTCGTTCAGGCTGGAGTGCAGTGGTGCCATCTCAGCTCACTGCAACCTCCCTCTCCCGGATTCAAGCAACTCTCCTGCCTCAGCCTCCCCAGTCGCTAGGATTATAGGTATGCACCACCACGCCCAGCTAATTTTTGTATTTTTAGTAGAGACGGGGTTTCACCATGTTGGTCAGGCTGGTCTCGAACTCCTGACCTCATGATCCACCCGCCTCGGCCTCCCAAAGTGCTGGGATTACAGGCGTGAGCCACCGCACCCGGCTGAACCTGATGTATTTAACAAACAAAAATGTGTTCCATCTTACCAGTGATTAGGGAACTACAAATGTAAACAAGTTAGCCCTTTTTGCCTATCAGCTCAGCAAGAATGAAGACAGCTACTAAGATCCAGCACTGACCAGGGTTGACAAGGGGCACTTTCCACCCTTCAGTCGGACTGGATTAAATGACTCCAGCTTCTTTGAAAAGCAGGTTGGCAGTACCTATGAAAATTCTCAGTGCATACACCCTGTAAGCCAGTAACCCCACTTCTACAGAAACACGTGCACAAGAATAAGTATCAGCTGGGCGCAGTGGCTCACGCCTGTAATCCCAGCACTTTGGAAGGCCAAGGTGGGTGGATCACCTGAGGTCAGACGTTCGAGACCAGCCTGACCAACATGGTGAAACCCCATCTCTATTAAAAATATAAAAATTAGTCGGGCGTGGTGGCAGGTGCCTGTAGTCCCAACTACTTGGGAGGTTGAGACAGGAGAATTGCTTGAACCCAGGAGGCAGAGGTTGCAGTGAGCCGAAATCGCGCCACTGCACTCCAGCCTGGGTGACAGAGCAAGACTCCATCTCAAAAAAAAAAAAAAAGAATAAATATCGCCTATATCCCAAGTAGCTAAGCATCACTGAAAACACAACCAGAAGTCAGGCACGAAGTAACAGCAGCGTCAGTGCACCATGTGGTGCCTTCAAGCACAGAAAGCCCACCGCACTCAGATGAACCACAAAGGCCTGCATGTGGAGCGCAGAAAGAAATCAGAAAGACACACGCTGACCACAGGCTGCCAGGGAGGCATAGGGGGCAGGAGCAGGGACTGTGTCCCGGGTGGCACCATAGACGCTGTTATGGGAACCTTCCTGTTTGGACCATGGGTGGGAAAATGATGGGCCAGCCAAAGGGTTTTGGTGAGCAGGTGCATTAGACAGACCACAGAGGCTTCTGACAGAAGCGCCACAAGGTCCTAAGCCCCACTCCATCTTCTTCCCTCCTCTGGCAACCAGAATGAGACAGTTCCCAACATTAGGCAGAGGCAACTGTGTTCGGTGCCAGGGAGGGGATGTCAACAAACAAACAAAAACGACACCCCAGCAGCACTGCAGGGGAGGACTCACCTGAGAAAGTGTTGTCTGCAAAACGCAACAGTAAACTGCTCTTGCCCACACCTGCAAGAGAGAAAGCACTGTGATGAGGGGGGCAGGTGGGTCCCCTCCCCGCAGCCCCAGCCCTTCTTCTGGGAGAGGATGCCTCAGTCCCAACTCTTAAGAAGCTCGGTGGGACCCAGCTCACTTCTCAATGCTCTTTCCACCTCCCTGAGCGGCCACACACCAAGAACATCTCTTCCACTCGATCCCTGACCTTTTCCTTCGTCCTTGTGTAAGACAAGCTGCTCCCAAATCCCCTGGGGGAGAGATGAGAAAGGGACTGGCGCCCAGGCCCTGGGCTGAGGGCTGGCCCAAAGGGAGATGCCAGACGACAAAGCAGAATGAAGGTCAACCACACGAAACGGCCCCCAAGTGCGTCTACAACACAGTCCCTAGAAAAGTGCACAGCACGTTGTAGCACATCAGTTAGGGAGCCGCCCAAAATGAAGAGCTGTAGAGCGGGAAAGGACCCTTGAGATCATCAGGGCTATTTTGCAGGTGAGGAAACCAAGGCCCACATAGCTAGAACTCAATGGCTACCATCTTTCTGGCTGATGTCCCCGCCGGGTGGGCTGGTGGAGTGGAGGGTCTGCCTTATACCCATCAGGGCAGCAGCCCACATGTGCTCAGACCATGCACCAGCCACAGCAGCTCCTGGCTGCTTAGAGCACAAACAGGTACACATCTGGCCTCCCCCACTTTTTTTGTAAAGAAATGGGGTTTCAGGCCAGGCGCGGTGGCTCATGCCTGTAATCCCAGCACTTTGGGAGGCCGAGGCAGGCGGATCACCTGAGGTCGGGAGTTCAAGACCAGCCTGACCAATATGGAGAAACCCCGTCTCTACTAAAAATACAAAATTAGCCGGGCGTGGTGGCACATGCCTGTAATCCCAGCTACTCAGGAGACTGAGGCAGGAGAATCACTTGAACCCGGGAGGCGGAGGTTGCAGTGAGCCGAGATCGTGCCATTGCACTCCAGCCTGGGCAACAAGAGCGAAACTCTGTCTCAAAAAAAAAAATGGGGTTTCATTCAGTCACTCAGGCTGGAGTACAATGGTGCAATCATGTCTCACCACATCCTCCAACTCCTAGGCTCAAGTGATCCTCTGGCCTCAGCCTCCCGAGTAGCTGGGACCACATGTGCATACCATCATGCCCAGCTAATTTTTTTATTTTTAGTAGGGACAGAGTCTGGCTACGTTGCCCAGGCTTTTTTTTTTTTTAATCTTTTGTAGAGACGAGGTCTTGCTATGTTGCCCAAGTTGGTCTCAAACTTCTGGCCTCAAGCAACCCTCCCACCTGGGCCTCCCAAAGCGCTGGGATTACAGGCATGAGCCACTATGCCTGGACCTCTCCCCTTGACTTCAACTCACAGTGCTTTCAGCCTGCCAAGTGCCCCTGTTCCATGTCCTCCTATCCTGTCCCCAATCTCCAACACCCCTGAGGCCAGCCAAGTTAATTGACCACAAAGAATTCACATGCATCGGGCTGTGTGTGTGGTGAGCCCTTGGATGCCTCTTTGATTATAATTCTGGCCACATCTCTTGAGATGAGGAAGCTCAGGCCCAGAGTGGCCGGCCTAAGTGTCTCTGTGAGCAGCAGTAAAGCTGAGATCTGCATCCAGGCCGGACTCCTCCAGAGTGCTAACACTCCTCCCAATACACATTGCTGGGAGTCTTGCGTCTGGTTCAGGAAGTTTGGAAAAAATGACCTGTGGGGGCTCCAACATCTCACTCCTGTTAGATTTTTAATGAAAATGCCACGAAAGCTATGAAACCCCCTGAAACAAAGTGCAGATTTGAGCCTAGGTGTCTGTTCATGGGAGAAGCCCACAGCATTTTTTTTTTTTTTTTTTTTTTTTTGGAGAGATAGGGCCTTACTCTGTCTCTCAGGCTGGAGGGCAGTGGTGCGATCATAACTCACTCTAACCTTGAAATCCCCAAGTACTACAGGTGTTCGCCACCACACCCAGCAAACTTTTTAAAAATTTTTTGTAGAGATGGCCTCTCACTATATTGCCCAGGCTGGTCTCAAACTCCTGGCCTCAAGCAATCTGCCCGCTTCTGCCTCCCAAGGTGCTGGGCTAACAGGCCTGAGCCACTGCATTCGGCTCCACAATTTTATTAGATTCTCAAGAAGGGCACTGCCTCCACCTGCACTCTACCAAGTAACCAAAGCGGAAAACCACTGTCGCAGTTGTATTTCCCTAAGCCTAACCCCAGCATCCTCTCTGGGCAATCCTCTAAAGATCTCTTCTGGGAGCTTCTCCTGGTGAGTGAGCTGCCCCGCGATGCCCAGAAGAACTTGTTTCACTGAGTAAGCCTGGGTCCTACTTTCCTAAAGACAGGCCAGGGTGAGGCTCTCCTGGGCAGGCAGACGCTGCTCAGCCCCGGCCTGCAGGGCTCATGCTCAGGGCCACTTCCTCCTTGCTCCGCCGTGAGGCTTCCTGCTGAGCTCAAGGAGAGCCCGAGTCCCGGGTTGGGTCCTTCACGGCGCTGTGCCCAACACCAGCACCCCACTGGCCTCGCCGCCTCCTCTGCTTCCTCCTGGAGCCTTCTGGGTCCAGCTTACTCAGCTAAAAGCTTGAGTCTGGGAGTTCCTCTAGGACAGAGCCCTCGCCTCACCCGCCCTGTGCATTCACAGTGCTGTAAGCCAGGCCCAGCACTTAGTAGGTGCCAACCAAACACTGCTTAATGAATTTCTGCCTAAACAAACGCCCGCCACACTGACAGCTCTGCTATCCAGCGCTCCCACTGCAGCACAGCAGGCGCCTAAGCAGGGGTTTCCAAACTTCTGCAGGGCAGCAGAATCCTTTTCTTCATCCAAGCTTTACCCAAATCCCATGTGTAAAACAGCTCTCTCTGCAATGACACAGCAGTATCCCCTCCAGCTTGGCCTCTCCAGGTCCCCATACTGTCCCCAGGCGTCTCGGCAGAGCAGTTAAAAGCCACTAGGCTGGCCAGGCGCAGTGGCTCACACCCGTAATCCCAGCACTTTGGGAGGCCGAGGTGGGCAGATCACGAGGTCAAGAGATCGAGACCATCCTGGCCAACATGATGAACACCCCACCTCTAGTAAAAATACAAAAATTAGCCGGGCGTGGTGGTGCGTGCCTGTAATCCCAGCTACTCGGGAGGCTGAGGCAGGAGAACCCAGGAGGCGGAGGTTGCAGCGAACTGAGATCGTGCCACTGCACTCCAGACTGGGCGACAGAGCGAGACTCCATCTCAAAAAAAAAAGCCACTAGGCTGCAGAAAGACCACAACCATCACCACATTATCTGCTGCTTTGGACCTGACACCAAGCTCTGACACTGCTCTCCCTTTGAGAGGAACAGAAACCCACCCCAAGAAACACTACCTCCTAAATATCCCTGGAAGAGGCTTCCTCGGAAACACAAGCTGCAGCCATTACCCCACACCATCAGTGTCAGGGCAGGAGCAGAGGGCACCCACCAACCTTCACCACAGCCACCCCCGAGGCTGCCCAAGGGCACATCAGTGTGACCCCAACCAGTCCAGCCTGTCATTCTTTTTTTTTTTTTTTAAATGGAGTCTCACTCTGTCGCCCAGGCTGGAGTACGGTGGCGCGATCTTGGCTGCAACCTCCACCTCCCAGATTCAAGCGATTCTCTTGCCTCAGCCTCCGGAGTAGCTGGGATTACAGGCGCCCGCCATCACGCCCAGCTAATTTTTTGTATTGTTAGTAGGGACAGGGTTTCACCACATTGGCCAAGCTGGTCTCGAGCTCCTGACCTCAAGTGATCCGCCTGCCTCGGCCTCCCAAAGTGCTGGGATTATAGGAGTGAGCTACTGCTCCCGGCCTTTTACCCCTGGCTGCTGTATCTGGTCCTCACCACGCAAGCCACACACATGTCTTCCCTTCCTCCTGCTCCTGCCTGGGCTATGGCCCCCTCACTCCTCTCTGCTTCAGTTCCACCTCTTGAAGAGCCCTGACCTTTCAGTGAACTGTTCTCGATATTTTTTTTTTTTTTTGAAACAGGATCTTGCTCTGTTGCTCAGGCTAAAGTGCAGCAGCGTGATCATAGCTCATTGCAGTTTCAACCTCCCAGACTCAAGACATCCTCCCACCTCAGCCTCCCAAGTAGCTGAGACCACAGGCGTGCACCACCATGCCCTGCTAATTTTCTTCTTTTTGTTGAGACAGGGCCTCCCTATGTTGCCCAGGCTGGTCTCAAACTCTTGGGCTCAAGCGATCCTCCACCTCGGCCTCCCAAAGTGCTGGGATTACAGGTGTGAGCTACCGTGCCTGGACCTTTTTTTTTTTTGAGACAGTGTCTCATTCTGTCACCCAGGCTGGAGTGCAGTTGTGTGATCCTAACTCCCTGTAACTTTGAACTCCTGGGTTAAAACAATCTTCCTGTCTCAGCCTCCCACATAGCTGGGACTATAGATGTGCACCACCACGCCCAACTGATTTTTTTTTTTTTTTTTTTTTGAGATGAAGTCTCGCTCTTGTCCCCCAGGCTGGAGTACAGTGGCACGATCTCGGCTCACTGCAACATCCGCCTCCTGGGTTCAAATGATTCTCCTGCCTCAGCCTCCCGAGTAGCTGGGATTACAGGTGCGTACCACCACACCCAACTAATTTTTTGTGTTTTAAGTAGAGACAGGGTTTCACCATGTTGGCCAGGCTGGTCTCAAATTCCTGACCTCAGGTGATCTGCCCACCTCGACCTCCCAAAGTGCTGGGATTACAGGCGTGAGCCACTGTGCCCGGCCTTTTTTTTTTTTTTTTTTTTTTAAGAGATGGGGTCTCGCTATCACTATGTTGCTCTCACTATGGTCTCGAGTTCAAGTGTTCCTCCCGCCTCATCCTCCCAAAGCACTAGGACAAACTACTGCCCCCAGCCATGTTCTCAATTTTAAACCTGCCTCAGCCACCACCTCACTGTATAACCTCATACAAGTCACGCCCCCTCTCTGAGCCTCAATTTACTCATCTGTCAAGTGAAGGGCTAACTCCATCTCCAAATGAGGATGGCTGGCCTGAGGGATGCAGACGACATGCTGTTACAAATCAAAGCCAGTGTCAGAGAGTATAAGGGAAAGTATAGAAAATACAGAACTGGCCGGGCGTGGTGGCTGACGCCTGTAATCCCAGCACTTTGGGAGGACGAGGCGGGCGGATCACGAGGTCAGGAGATAGAGACCATACTGGCTAAAATGGTGAAACCCTGTCTCTACTAAAAATACAAAAGATTAGCCGGGCATGGTGGTGGGCGCCTGTAGTCCCACCTACTCGGGAGGCTGAGGCAGGAGAATGGCGTGAACCGGGGAGGTGGAGCCGGCAGTGAGCCGAGATTGCGCCACTGCACTCCAGCCTGGGCGACAGAGCGAGACTCCGTCTCAAAAAAAAAAAAGAAAAAAAAGAAAATATAGAACCTCCGGCATAACGAAGGGATGCAGAGATTGAGGGAATCCATTGCAGAAGCATCCACAATGTGCAGAGTGGGCAGAACTCTAGATTTATGAAGAAAGAAACCAGCATTCATGGAGGGCCTATTGTTTGCCAGCCCTGACATGAGCTGCTTGCACACGTATTAGCACTGAGATGCAGTAGCTCCCGGCTTTGCCCCTGCTGAGCTATGTGATTTGGGGCAAGTAAGTCACCTCCTCTGAGCCTCAGTTTCCTTTTTTTTAAGATGGAGTTTCATTCTTGTCGCCCAGGCTGGAGTGCAATAGTGCGATCTTGGTTCACTGCCACTTCCGCCTACCAGGTTCAAGCGATTCTCCTGCCTCAGTCTCCCAAGTAGCTGGGATTACAGGCACATTCCACCATGCCTGGCTACTTTTGTATTTTTAGTAGAGACGAGGTTTCATCATGTTGCCCAAGTTGGTCTCAAACTCCTGTCTTCAGGTGATCTGCCCGCCTTGGCCTCCCAAAGTGATGGGATTACAGGCGTGAGCCACCAAGCCCGGCCTTAAGCCTTAGTTTCCTTATTTGACAAATCACACAGGCTGCGGGTGAGAATAAGCGTCTGTGAAATCGTTCAATATATCTTAAGGAGGCATTCACACAAGGAGCCCAGTTCAGGGGAGTGTGTAATGTCAGTCTCTGGGCTCAGCTGCCAAAGCTTAGTCTGGACTTCCATGGCTACCATCTCCCAGCTTTGAGGATCTCAATGTCGGGAGAAATCAAAGAGCACAGCATCCATCTCCTCTGCACAACCTACACCTACATGGCTGACCTAGGAGCTAGACCACATAAATCTCGACCCAATGAGTCTTCTCCCACACCTGACTTCGGAGAGAAAAATCAATTCATCACACAAAATGTACTGTGAGAAAGCGGGCCAAACCCATCCCCTGGGCTTTACAGAGGAGAAGAGCCAACAAGCTGCATCTTCCTGCTGAGTTTAGGCTTTTCACTGTTGGATATCAACGCAGAGGTCCAGATGTCTTGCAGAGAGATAAAGGCTCCTGACCACGGCAGGCTGTCACTCCAAAAAGAGAGAAATGGCCCCAGTGCCAGTCCCTCAGAACCCAGGCCAGGGCTGCAAGGAAATCATGGAAAGGAAGAAGCCTCAAGACCCTGAAGAATACCAAAGGCCATCTCCAAGAGAACACTCCAGAGCTTGCCTGGTTTCCCTTCATTCAAACCATAACCAGTCAGTCCTCCACCTTTCTACCTCCTTCCCCAACCTCAGTTACTCTTCCATCTCCCTGGTTAGCCCCCAGCTTTCCCCCTTACCTCTCCCCTCCTCCAGCAACCACGGAAACCTCAGCCATCCTTCACCTGATCCAAACCACCAACCACATCTCCATCCAGCTTTACAAGGGAGGCCAAAACCACCCACTTCCCTGACCTAGCTCTGACATCGCTACCCAACACTCCTACATCCCAAGTCATACCGCTCACTTGATTTGATCCCCTTTCCTTAACAGTCCATGGGCTCTACCACCAGCCTGGCCTCTGCCTCCAATCATAAGACATCCCTCCCCACACTCAGCTCAGGTCTGGTCTACAAACTGAGCATGCTCCCAAGACTCTTTCATGAACATCATATAACCCCAGCACCTCAGTTTCGCTCCCATAAACCTTCTGGGGCCTGCCTTCCTGACCTCTTGGTCACTCCATAAACCTGCTCACCTGCCACACTCCTAACAGCTCTAAAACCCTCCACCTTTTCCCAGAAACCAGTCTACCTTTTCGAAGGACACTTAATATTCATTAATTCCTTCTGCAAATATGTCTTAAGCATGTACTGGGTGCCAGGCACTGTTCTAGGCACTGGAGCTAGAGCAGTGATCAGAGCTATGGGCCCTCAAGCAGTGTGTGTGTGTGGCCAAAGCACTTCTATAATTTTGGCTGTCCCATCCCCAGGACCCCTCTGTATATAGTAGTGTAACAGCAAACAGTGACAACTCACTATGTGCCAGGAGCTGTGAGCAACACTGCAGAATCTCACTTAATACTCACATCAACCCCATAAGGCAGATCCAACTATCATTCCATCTTACAGATGAGGAAACTGAACCACGCAGAGATATAATAATTCAGCAGGAATATGCCAGACCCTGTGCAAAGCCCTTTATCCGACTTACCTCATTTAAACCTCACGGCAATCCCATGAGGCAGGTTCTGAGAACGTCCTCATTTTAGATGGGAAGAAACTGACGCTTATAAAGGATACTGATGATAATGACAATAGTGAACATTTACTTCGAGCTTACTTTACCGGGTAGGGCGCTACGCACTTTTCCTACTTTATCCCATCGAATCCTCACACCACCCAGCAAGGCACATCCCCACTTCTCAGATGAGGGAACTGAGGCTCAGGACGGCGAAGCAACTTGCCCAAGGTCAGCGCGAGGCAGGTGGTAGTCCTGAGACTCGAACCCACGTCTCTCCAACTCCAGAGATCGCGCGACTTGACCAAGGTCACACGTGAGGCAGGAACAGGCGCGATGACTGGACCCGGCGCGCTTGGCCCCTCCGCCCCGCGCCCCAACCTCCCCTCGGCGCGGTCCGGAGCCCCTCGGCGCACCCCTGGGGCCCAGACCGCCGGGCTGCCCCGCCCGCCCGCCCCGCACGGGCCGGCACCTCCCCGCCCGCCTGCCGCCCCGAGGCCCCCGCGGGCCGCGCCCGGCAGGGCCCGCGCCGCCTCCGGCCGCTGCGGCCCTCACCGCTGTCGCCGATGATGAGCAGCTTGAAGAGGTGGTCGTAGTCCCGGGCCATGGCGGGCGGGGGCGGTGCGCGCGGGCGGGCGGGGTCGGTACTGGCCTCGCGATCCGCAGCTCCCTCCGGGCTGCTCCGGCAGCGGCGGATCCACTTCCCGAACAAACAGCCGGAACTGACAGAAACACCTCCCTCCGCTCCCCCTCCTCCTCAGCAGCCGCCGCCGCTACCACCGCCTCCCTCCTTCCCGCCCCGCCCCACCACTGCGCAGGCGCAGCGTCTGGCACCGCCTTGCGCAGCCGCAGCCTGAGCCGGCCGCGCCCGGGCCGCGCACGCGCCCTGTCGGAGTCCCAGCAAGCGCGGGCCCGTCTTCCTCGCGTCTCCTTGGGGAGCGTCGCCGCCGCTACCCTGGGCGCTGAGAGCTTGCGGAGCCGAGCCGCTGTCGAGTCCCAGCGGAAAGAAGCCCAAGGTGCCGGAGAAGCCCGGTCGTGGACGTTGTTGCTCCCTCATCTTCGAGACCCGCACGCCCTGCGGAGAGGAAATGACAGGCACGCCGCGACCGTGGGGCGGGGCTCGCACGAGCTCCGGGTTTCCAGAGGCAGGGGCCGGGGCCGTAGAAGGCAGAGTCGCGCGGAGAAGGCCCGGTACCCCGCCCCTTCCGCACCGACCCCTCCCCCGCGGAGCTGGCCCCGGCCCCGGCCCTGTGGAGTGGACGCCGAGGGCGGCGGGCGGCTTCCGAGTTGGACAGAACGGGAGCTGCCGGCGGGAGCAGAGCTGCGAGGAGGTGGCCTTTGAGGGCAGCGCGGGGTCGAAATCCCATCCCAGCGCTGTGACCTCTTGGAGCCCACATTGCCTCTTTGGTGGAGGGGAGGGAGTGGTCCAGCTCCGAGCCGAGCCTGGGAGCTGAATGACCCAGTGTGCAAGGCGCACCTCGGAGACCGAAAGCAACCGCTCCCCCGGCTTCAATTTCACACCACCTGCAGATACACGTCTCAGAATCTGCGGCTAGGAAGATCTGGGCCGCCAGAAGCTAAACGTGTGCACTTTATCATCAGCCCCCGGTTTCTCGTTTTAGAGTGAGTTCCCACCTGCCCTACCTAAACTGACCTGAAACGGAAAGTTGTATGCCCCCACGACCATCCTCACTGCAGAACTGCAGAGGGTTTTAAGCTCCTTATTACCTGTTTCTTATAATCCTGTCCCTTTCCAGGCGAGTATTTATTGGATATTTCTACTTGTTTTATCAAACTTCCTTTTCTTTTGACTTTATAAAAAGCAATGCCGGGAGGCTGAGGCAGGAGAATCGCTTGAACCCGGGAGGCGGAGGTTGCAGTGAGCTGAGATCTCGCCATTGCACTCCATTCTGGGCAACAAGAGCGAAACTCCGTCTCAAAAAAAAAACAATGTTCGTCCTTAAAATTATGTGCAGAAGTTTACTGAAAAGTACAAGTTACTATTTTTCCTTCTGAAGCACTCCTCACCGGTAACACCTGTTACTTTCACAGGTAACCTTAAAATGCTTAACACATATTTGTTGAATGAATAAGTGCCCCCCAGTGAATTTCCTTTGCCTGTACAAACATATATGTACATACCTTGCTTTTTCTATTTAACAGTACACTTTTATCATTTAACATCTGCGTGGTATGGTACTCCATCCGATGGTTGTACTATTATTTAACCACTCTGCTATTAATAGACATTCATGTTGTTTATATTTTTTGGTTATAATAAACATTGTTGCAGGCGGGATCATTGAACAACACATGGAGTGTCTGACTCAAGCCTTGAGTTGTTTTTCCGGGAGCTGAGAATCAGTGTGGTGATATCGAAAGAACATGAGCTTGGAATCTGAAGGTACTGGCTAGGGAGAAGAGCTGCTCATGTGCTCCCGATAGAAAGTCCCCCTTGGTCGGGAAGGTTAGGGCCATCCTCTGACTCAGCAGTTTTAGGAAATAGAGGGGGAGAAGGAAGGTATGTACCTTCCTTCCACCAGGGAGGCACGCCCAGCCCTAACCAGCCAGCGAGGCAGTAGGTCCTTCCCAGCTCATCTTCACAACCTGGGCTGGTGTCGGGAAGACTTTCGTTCCAATGCTAGCTTTGGAATCCTGGCCTCCATCCCTTAAAAGCTTTGTGATCTTAGGTAAGTCACATCACACTATCTCAAAGCCCCCGTTTCCTCACAGAATGGTTGTTTTAGAGTTATGTTTGTAAATTACCTGGCACATGTAGGCATGTGACAGACTGTAACCAATGTTACTCAAGGTCATTTTGCACTGATTCATACTTTGAGCCATTTCCTACTGTAGACTCTAGCACACATTTTCAAGGCAGCTTCCTGATAATAAGGCTGTAGGATATTTTTGGGAAATAAATCCAAATTGGCCATTAAAACCAGATTCCTGACTTTGCCTGCATGTGTCATCTGGAAAGCAATCGGCATAAATTCCTTCATTTCTTTGGTAACTATTTAATGAGTGTTTATGTGACACGGATTGCAGAGGGTATAAGAAGAGAGCCTTAGGCCGGGCGCTGTGGCTCACACCCATAATCCCAGCACTTTGGGAGGCTGAGGCGGGAGGATCACGAGGTCAGGAGTTCAAGACCACCCTGGCCAAGATGGTGAAACCCCATCTCTACTAAAAATAAAAAAATTAGCCGGGCACGATGGCAGGCGCCAGTAATCCCAGCTACTCAGGAGGCTAAGGCAGGAGAATCGCTTGAACCCGGGTGGCAGAGGTTGCCGAGATTGCACCACTGCACTCCAGCCTAGGCGACAGAGCAAGACTCCGTCTTAAAAAAAAAAAAAAAAAAAGGAACAGAGCCTTTTCTCACCAGTTCACAGCCTCATCAGAGTTAAGACATACTCATGAGGAAATTGAAAGTATAAGACAATAGATAGAAAAGCTATCAGATATGCAGTCTAGACTTCAGAGGAGGAAAGCTATAGCTTTTAGTTAGAATGATGGGGAGAAGATTTTATCATAAAGATGTCATGATGGCACTGGAATAGGAGAGCTTTGAGTGTCTATTTAGACAGTCCCTGTCACAGTCTATGAGAATCATCATTTGGCTTGGAGGGGAATTCCCTGCAGGCCAGAGTATGTGCCTGGCATCTCAAAATGAATCAGCACATTTTCTTCTGGAAACATTGTTAGACATTTATTTAAACTACAGTTCAATGATGAGTTATGTTAAGCTTTCTTTCTCCTTCTCACTGTATACATATGTAAACTTGTGTGACCTAAAGGATCAGCGTGTCCAGTAATGGGAAACTTTGTTCCACTGCTCTGAACAGCTAACTTACAGATGAACTTTTGCAACACCACCTGTTTGCACATTAGAAACTATTAATACGATGAGGAGGCATTGAAAGTTTTTGAGCAAAGAAGCAATCTCAAAATATTTTAGTGAAGTAATCTGGCAGGAGTATGCAGGATGGATTTCAGCTGCAGAGCTTTAAAGGTTATTGCTGAAGCCTGGGTGTAAGGTAACAGCAGGGACAGATGCAAGACAATAAGCAAACTTATAAACTAGACAAAGCAGCTTCCAAAAAAAAAATCACGTAATTTACCTGGTAACTGGATTCATCCTTAATTCAGTAAATATTAAGTGGCCGGGTGCAGTGGCTCACGCCTGTAATCCCAGCACTTTGGGAGGCCGAGGCGGGTGGATCATGAGGTCAGAAGATCAAGACCATCCTGGCTAACATGGTGAAACCCCATCTCTACTAAAAATACAAAAGAATTAGCTGGGTGTGGTGGCACACGCCCGTAGTCCCAGCTACTCGGGAGGCTGAGGCAGGAGAATCACTTGAACCTGGGAGGTGGAGGTTGCAGTGAGCCAAGATCGCATCATTGCACTCCAGCCTGGGTGACAGAGCGAGACTCCATCTCAAAAAAAAAAAAAAAAAAAATTTGCACAGTTACTAGGTGTTAGGCACTGTAGTGGGCACAGAGGCTAGAACATGAACAAAACAAAGCTCCTGTCCTCACGGAGTTTACAGTTTAGTGGGGAACAAGTCATTCACTCATTCGACAAATACTTGAGGGCCTACTATGCCAGACATTGATCTACGAGCTGAGGATTCAGCAGTAAGTAAAATTTTAAAATCCCAGCTTTCATAGAGCTTATATTCTGATAGAGAATACAGGCACCAAGTATGTCCAAGGAGAAAAGTAAAGCAGGGAGCACGCTGAGGTTTGCAGAAGCAGGCAGTGGAGCCACAGAGGTGGCAGGAAGTTTGGCAGTGGATGACAAGAGAAACAATGCTTGGTGGTGAGAGCAGTGGGGCTCATGAAGTATTTTTCAGGATAGTGGAAGCAGAGGATTAGCAGCCAGGGAATAATAAGGAGTGAATATTTGGAGGGAAGATGAACTAAGGGCACTTCAAAGAGCTTTGGGAAGTAAAGTGTCACCAACCAGAAGGCTAAGTGGGTAAAGGAGAGGGGGACCTCAGGCCCTCAAGGGTAGCAGCGTCAGGGATGAAGATCAGTGCAGTGGAGGTTGGAGGGACCTGTGAAATCCATTATTTCAGACAGCAACATGGACTTCAAAGCTGCTGAGTGCTAGGTAGCAAGGGAGGGAACGTGTGCTGTGATCATCCAGGAAGGAAGCAGTGGGTGGTGAGTCAGAACTCAGAGAAGGCAGGTAAACTGACCGACAGGGACTTTAAATTAGGAGCAAGATGGGGACCACTCAGCATACTGGTCCAAGACGGAAGGAAGAGAGGATATGATATGATGCCTGGTGTCTCCCTCTGATGGAAGTGGAAACGGGCCCTTTCTCCCACACCTGCAAGCCTGATGCCACACCAAGAGACTTGGCAGTGGGCCTTGCCCTGCCCTGATGTAGCCCCCAGAAATCAAGTGAATGTAAGTTCCATGATTCCAGGGACCATCTCTTTATCTGTATCCTCTGGAGACCCAGTGCCTGGTAGGTGCTTGATACCTGTTGAATTAAAGTGAAGCCACACACACAGTGTGAGAGTTGGAAAGAATGTCAGATACAATTAGTTGAACCCTCTCTTGAGTTCACTTTTTGGGGTGTGGGCCAAACTTGGGGTCTAACTCAGGGTCAGCTTCTTCCCCTGACTCCAAACCGTTTAGCAGGAATTTTCTCACTCAACCTTTATATTATTAAATCAGTGGTTTTGCAAGTGTAGTCTGAGGACCCGCAGGGCTCCCTAAGACCTTTTCAAAGGATCTTCAGAGTCAAAACATGTTCACAATACTAAGATGTGATTTGCCTTTTTCACTTTCATTTGCTTATGACTGTACAGTGTTTGCCAGAGCCTACATGACATGTGATACAACAGACCAAATGCAGAGCTGACATGCGAATCCAGACATTAGAAACCTAAAAAAATGTGGAACAATGCCACTTGAACAGTTTTGATTTGTTGTTGTTTGTTTTTGAGACTGGGTCTCTCTCTTGCCCAAGCTGGGAGTGCAGTGGTACGATCATGGCTCACTGCAGCCTTGACCTCCTGGACTGAAGTGAACCTCCCACCTCAGCTTCCTGAGTAGCTGGGACTGCAGGTGCACACACCACTATGCCTGGCTTTTTTTTTTTTTTTTTCTTCTTTTTTTTCTTTTGAGACAGAGTCTTGCTCTGTCGCTCAGGTGGGAGCTGGAGTGCTGTGGCATGATCTTGGCTCACTGCATCCTCCACCTCCTGGGTTCAAGTAATTCTCCTGCCTCAGCCTCCCGAGTAGCTGGGATTACAGGTATATGCCACCATGCCCAGCTAATTTTTATGTTGTTAGTAGAGACGGGGTTTTGCCATGTTGGTCAGGCTGGTCTCAAACTCCTGACCTCAGGTGATCTACCCACCTCAGCCTCTGAAAGTGCTGGGATTACAGGTGTGAGCCACTGCGTCTGGCTGCTATTTTTTTTTTTTTAATTTTTAAATTTTTTGTAGAGACAACAGTCTCACTATGTTGCCGAAGCTGGTCTTGAACTCCTGGCCTCAAGCTATCCTCCCACCTCAGCCTCCCAAAGTGTTGGGATTACAGGCGTGAGCCACTGTGCCTAGCCTGGTTTTGACTCCTAAGATGCTAAATATCAATAGGTAAGATAGGTATACACAAGAGCTCTTTGGTGTCCTCAAAAAAATTTCAAAATATAAAAGGATCCCGGCTGGGCACAGTGACAAACACCTGTAATCCCAGCACTTCGGAAGGCTGAGGAGGGAGGATGGCTCAAGGCCAGGAGTTCAAGACCAGCCTGGGCAACATAGTGAAACCCTCATCTCTACAAAAAAATTAAAAAAATTAGCCAGGCTGGGCATGATGGCTCACACCTGTAATCCCAGCACTTTGGGAGGCCAAGGCAGGTGGATTACCTGAGGTCAGGGGTTCAAGACCAGCCTGACCGATATGGTGAAACCCCATCTCTACTAAAAATACAAAAAAAAAAAAAAAAAATTAGCTGGGCATGGTGGCGGGCACCTGTAATCTCAGCTACTCTGGAGGCTGAGGCACAAGAATCACCTGAACCTGGGAGGCAGAGGCTGCGGTGAGCCAAGATTCACGCCACTGCACTCCAGCCTGGGCGACAGAGTGAGATTCCATCTCAAAAACAAACAAAATTAGGCAGGTGTGGTGGTGCGTGGCTGTAGTCCTAGCTGCTCAGGAGGCTGAGGCAGGAGGATCACTTGAGCTCAAGAGTTCAAGGCTGCAGTGAGCCATGAGCACACCATTGCACTCCAGCCTGGGCGGCAGAGCAGTACCCTGCAGGTAAATAAATAAGGAGTCTTGAGGGCAAAATATTTGCGAAATGCTAGATTGAATCCTGCACCCCAGCTTCCTAGCTCCCTTTTTTGTGGGAACCTAAGTGGTAAGAAAGATCTAATGTAAATACATTCAAAACCCACAGCTTTCTCTTGTGGGACTGCGGGGCACAGCCCTGAGGAATTATCATGCACTAATTGTCCCTGTGACCAGGCCGCCATCTCACTAGAGAAATAGCTCACAGGAGGGAACCTGACAGGGACTGGGGTATCCATTCAGGCACAATCAGGAAGGTCTCACCTAGAAATCCCTCTGAGGCAATCATCCCTCAGACCAGTTTTTCCAGTGTCTTGAGCTGTGTTGACATCAACACTCCCCTTCCCCTGGGGCAGGCAGCAGGGACCCTTCCTAACAGAACCTAGGGGCAACTCAGAGCCACCCTGTGAAATAACTGGGCTCCATCTCTTCAAAAGTGAAACCCAGTCACAGGCCAAGAACGTGGGTTTCACTTTTGTTACATTCACCTTCCAAATTATTTTTGTAGAATGCCCCTGGGGCTTGGTGAGCGGAGAATCAAGAAATATGGGGTTTTTCCCAGTTCTGCCAATGTGACCTCAGAGATGCTCCTTGCCACCTGTACCTCAACTTTACTCTTCATAAAATAAAGACCACGTCCTGCCGGCCTCTCTCACGACGGTGGGAAGCACCGATCTAAGTGGTGGTAATGTGCCTTCCTGCCCATGCACAGTGGAGACCATCTGTGTGCTGATGTATGTACACTCAGCTTTGGAGAATCAAACATAGTCATCATCATAATTTCTCAAAATCAATCTCATTCCCCATCATCCTTGTTTCACTGTCACCATCCATGTATCCAGAACCTCCTATATGTGCCTGGCTCTGTGCAAAGTGCATTATGTCATTCAACACAGATGACAACACGGTGAGACTGCGCTGTCAAGGTGAGGGGATGCACTGAGAGAGGTTAAGGAACATGGTCTAGATCACACAGCTTAGTATTAAGCAGTGAAATTAAGGTTCCAACCTGTCCTGGAAGTCCCTGTGGCTCCACTGTCCTGCACTAGAACTTTAAAGCGGTATCTACATTTCCTTCACAATATTTTAGAACTTAGACCTTTTAAGTTAGATTGGTTCCTCTTTTTCCTTATTGAAGCAATCTGAGACACATCCACAGAGCCATACATTGAGGAAAAACATTCCTAACTGCCAATTGTGTTTCAAAATCTGTCAAATAATGTCTCCAATCCCTGCACCCAAAACTGTCAAATCTGCAGCCTCCCTGCCACTCTCCCAAGTCCTCCAGCATCACAGTGTTGGACAAAGAGAATGTACCTGAAGGTCTGGTTCCTTGAAGGGTTGCGTGAACCATGTTTTAACAATACCCGCCCCCCTCCCCCGCCTTTTTTTTTTTTTTTTTTTTTTGAGACGGAGTCTCGCTCTGTCGCCAGGCTGGAGTGCAGTAGCACAATCTCGGCTCACTGCAACCTCCGCCTCCTGCCCCAGCCTCCTGAGTAGCTGGGACTACAGGCGCCCATCACCAAGCCCGGCTAATTTTTGTATTTTTAGTAGAGACAGGGTTTCACCATGTTGGCCAGGCTGGTCTTGCTCCTGACCTGAGGTGATCCGCCCGCCTCGGCCTAATACCCCCACCTTTTAAAAATAATCTTGCTGCCCATGATTCCTGAGGCTCCCAGAGTTAGGTGAAGGTTTGGGAATGCTCAGTTTAGAACTTTTTCAGTTTTCTCTGGATAAGGGAATATGACTTTGTCACTGACTTTCAGACACAAGAGAAAGAGAGACAGTCTCCTCTGGAGGATCACTGCAAGTCTTTGAGAATAATCTGCTTTCTCTGAAGACTTTCCCAGCCAGTGTCCTGTTAAGTGGAGTGAGGTCCTCCTCCCCACAGCCTGCAGAGCAGCTGGGTAGGGTCTGGAGGGGGTGGCATCCCTGGGCAAGGCGGCTGGAGCTGTTCACTTAGTGTGCTATACACGTACTAATTTCCTGTATATACCTGGATGGAAAAGTTCTGGAGGCTCTAAAGAATGAAAAATGCTGATGGCTAACTAGCCAGCATAGGAGAAGTTAAGAGAAAGGCTAAAAACAGAGGTCTGGGGACAGGCTGCCATTTACTAGCCATATGACCCTGGGCGAGTGGCCTCTCTGTGCCTCAGTTTCCTCCTCTAGAAAATAGTATTGAGAACCCACTTCATAGAACTGTTAAGAGGACTAAATGAAATGATAGCAAATGTCATCTGTTGTAAGTACCATTAACCTAGAGAGTACCACCACCTACAGAATAACTTTGAGAATAAATTTTTAGAGCTTCTCTTCCAAATTCTTCATTGTACATAAGAGGAAACCGGCCCAGGGAGGTCAGATGACTTGCCCAAGGTGAAACAGCTCTACCAGCCTCCAGGACAAACAGCTTTTGCTTCTCTGCTGCTAACCTCAATGTCCCCAGGGTGCTTGGTCTGGGCTGCTGTTCTCAGGACTGCTAGGACTTTGGGGTGACAAGGTCCTTTCTGCGGGCTCCCCTGGCATGTCCATGACAGCCCTTCATGGCTCACTTCCTGGGAGCTCACACCCTCCTTCCAGACTCAGAGAATGCAACTCAATATGCTCTGGGAGCCTTCGAGTCATCCCCGTCTGTCAGTCAAGCTCCATCCATTCCGAACAGAGAGCTCATCCTCCTCCAGTTTCTGGAACTGGTATCTGGTGTTTTTGAGTGTCTGATACCTCTAAGTACGTCAGGTTCCCCTCCCAGTTGCAGAAGCGGGGCTAAAAGCCACAGGTGGATATCAGCATCTGATCCAAGACCCTGGAGGAAACAGTGAAGATGGTCTCACAGCTTAACAGGTTTCCCAGCTCATGCCCCTCAACAGAAACTTTTCCCGTATCTCCCCATAGCTGATTGGTGGTGGTGAACACATTTGCAGACAGCCTGATGGACACATGCCCTTGGCAGTTGGGAGGATGCTGATGACCATCCGAATTCCAGAGGCAGAGAACAGTTACCATGGCTACCAAAAGTTGTAGCCATTGGCTGTTCTGGCTACAAGGACTCAGCTGACCTCTCAAGGTCCCTTCCAGCCCTGGGATTCTACAGTTACCTCAAGCCAGCTGACACCATGTCTGCTGCAAGAAAACAGGGCTCATGAGAAGTGCCTCAGAGGTCACCTTGCCTTATTCATTGGAAGTGTTGAGTCACAGGCCTACTTTCCACCTTGGCTGCATTATTAATAACCAAAGTCTTGCTTTTTTTGGCATAGCATTTTTATACCTTTTATAAAGTGAGTTTGCCACCACCACTTTTTCTCTTCCTTTTACAGCTCAGGCCAGTAATTTTGACAGAGGTTTGTCCTGTATTGTGGCCAGGGAACAGCCCAGAAAAACTTGCGTCACTAGTCCCAGTGGGGTGTGCTCCATCAGACAGAATGTGTGTGTCACGAGCCTTCTAAGAATCAGGAGGAAGGAAGTCATTCATAAAGGAGGCAGATGCTGAAATGCAACTTTGGCTTCCTCTTCCAAGTCCTTCAACTATAGGAATGTGGCCCTTTCTTATTCACAGAGGGGCTGGATTTCTCTTTACAACCTGAGTACCAGAAGCTCCCTACCTTTCCAAGTCAGAACAGAACAGGAAAGTGGCTAATTCGACCTTTGCATTCTCCACACTGGGGGAGATCACAGGCCAGGCTGCACACCTCTCAAAACCCAACCTCAGGACAGACATCTACAGGGAATGCTAAGACTTTCGAAAGCAGGAGAGAGATATGTCCAGAAATCAGAGAACTGTGAATACTTACAAAAACAGGTGCAAACCTTTCCTTATTCCTGATGCAGGAAGCTTCATGTTTAATGGGTGGAGATTTTTAAAAATCTGTTTATATCAAGATTAAATCAAAGCCTTTATTAAACATTCCTCTTTCAAACAGCCTTTCAAACCTATACCCCTCCCCAGACTTGGGAACTGCCAGAGCTGTGGGTCATTTTCATCTGACAGGGGTCAGATCCATTCAGACCTCACAATATTGAAAAGCCAAGCCAGACACACCACACTGGGCAGAGATCCACCGTCTGTGCCCCACTCGGGATCTAGGCAAAAGGTTGGTAGCGCCAGCTCTCAAACCAGAGCTCAAGCACAGGAGAAGAGGAACCCACAGTCTGACTCTGCTATTATAGTTCCAGACCTAGCCATGCTAAACTGGACAAACAGCTCCTGGGCTGCCATTTGCTGAGGCGCATGCGTGCGCTTTTCCTTCTCTTCTCCACAGGAAAAGGTGAGAGATGGAGGAGGCAATTTTCAGTTGTGTGTGGGTTTGATTTAAGGCTTTGGCTGTGGTCTATTGATATTAAAATACTTTCTGGGAACGCCATCTTCCAAGCTCCCCATTGGAACAAATGTATTTTCAAAAATGAAAACATTGAGCAAAGATGTGGAGCGGCAATGCTGCTGCTGGCCCAGGCCTCTCATGTCAGGATGGTGTCGTCCACCTGCTCCGTGGAGTCGGCCTGGCTGGCCAGCTTCTTCAGGGACCTTCGGTTAACCTCGTTCAGCACCTCCAAACTGGCCACATCCAGGATCTTGGAGAGGGACTGTGGGGAAGGATGAGCAGGAGGAAACATAGTCAGAACATACGGCTGCCACGTTCTCCAATTGGAGAAAGACAAAAATGAATGTTAACCCCAGAACTAGAGACACTGAGGTGGACTCTGGCAAAATAAGGGAATCAGATGGATCCAGGGAAAGCCAATGAAAACACTCATCATGCTTTTCTATTTTTCCCTTTTTCTTAGAGTCTCCCTATGTTGTCCGGCTGATCTTGAATTCCTGGGCTCCAGTGATCCTCCCACCTCGGCTTCCCAAAGTATTGGGATTACAGGCATGAGCCATCGCACCTGGCCCCATCATGCTTTTCATGAGACGAGGCAGTGGGAGTTGCAGCTTTTGGGCTTTTTTTTTTTTTTTTGAGATGGAGTTTCGTTCTTGTCGCCCATGCTGGAGTGCAATGGCACGATCTCAGCTCAACACAACCTCCGCCTCCCAGGTTCAAGCAATTCTCCTGCCTCAGCTTCCCGAGTAGCTGAGATTACAGACATAGCGCCACCACACCTGGCTAATTTTGTATTTTTAGTAGAGACGGGGTTTCTCCATGTTGGTCAGGCTGGTCTCGAACTCCTGACCTCCGGTGATCCGCCCACCTTGGCCTCCCAAAAGTGCTGAGATTACAGGCGTGAGCCACCGCGGCTGGCCAGCTTTTGGGCTTTCAAGGCTGCTGGGGGCTGGGGACTGAGTGAACACAACTCTGGGTTTCCTCTGGGCAGCTCTCCTGGGATCTGCTATGTCTGTTTGGGTGTCATGTGAGATTTTATTTGAAGAAAGGGCCCTGCTCGGAAAGAAGTCTGAAAACCATGGGAATGTGTGTTTTCAGGTACTGGGCCAGTCACCCAAATCTTTTTTTTTTTTTTTTTTTTTTTTTGAGACGGAGTCTCGCTCTGTCGCCCAGGCTGGAGTGCAGTGGCATGATCTCAGCTCACTGCAACCTCCGTCTCCTGGGTTCACGCCATTCTCCTGCCTCAGCCTCCTGAGTAGCTGGGACAAAGCCGCCCACCACCATGCCTGGCTAATTTTTTTGTATTTTTAGTAGAGACGGGGTTTCACCGTGTTAGCCTTGATCTCCTGACTTGGTGATCTGCCCGCCTCAGCCTCCCAAAGTGCTGGGATTACAGGCGTGAGCCACCGCGCCCGGCCCCAGTCACCCAAATCTTAATCTGCTCCTGAAAGCTAGCACATCCGTGGTGGCAAAGAGCCTGTGGTTTAAATATTTCCATGCTGAAGAAGAGCTGAAAGACAAATGCTCACAGCACGTCCTGGTGAGGCCCCCCAGGCTCCCACCTGAAACACCTCTTCGCCCTGCCGCATCTTGAGGAGGTTGACAATTGCCTGGTCGCTGTAGGCCCTGACCACGGTGTTCTTATCCTTGGTGTTGTCAAGAAGAGCCTTCAGGATGGGCTTGATGGCCTGGGGGTCCAGGGGAGGCAGCGGGTCCTTATTTGCCCACCAGATCATCTTCTCAGCCACCAGCCTGATGTCGCTGGATGGGTTCTGCAGACACTGTAAAAAGAACCACAAACAGGCTTTTGGATAGGCACATCATCTATTCCTTGAAGCAGCCCAAATGCCCAGCCTCGACACTCTCCCTACAGCATGAACACTGACCCCCCCTGCTCCTGTGGGAGGGTCCCAGCATGACTCGACCCTGGTTTCCTGCACCCTCATCTCATGCCACTCTCCCCTTGCTCACTACTCTCAGCCCGCATGCGTTTTTACTTCCTCCAACATCCCAGGGCCTCGGGCCTCTGCCCTGGCTGGTCCCACAGCTTGGGCCGTGCTTGCCCCGGATCCTCTCTAGGTTAGTTCCTTCCCATCCTGCAGGTCTCAGCTCCCATGTCATCCTTTAGAGGTGCCCCCTGCCAATCTTATCTATATCAGAGTCCTCCCCATGGGCTCCAGGGATCCTGTCTGCCTTGTTCATCTCTACACCTTCAGGATAATGCCAAGTGAACAAGCGGGTGCAGGCTGATGTCATCACAGATGAGGCTCAATCGAATCAGGCCCCTCAGAAACTCCGTGGGTTCCCGGTGCTGCGGGGGGAGGCAGTCACTCTTGGGAACCTCATTACTCAAGGCAAGGTCCATGCACAGCACCACTGACACTGTTGCGGAGAGCTGGTTAGAGTATCAGGCATGGCCCCATCTCACTAAAATGCACCCTGGCTCTGACTTCTGTGCACAGTAATGCTTCAGAAGCACGCCATATCACACGGGCCACGGGAGCCCTGCTGGCACATTCCTTGGCTTTCCTAACTAGGGCCTGGCACACAGCACAGTAACCACACCAAGAAGTGCTGGGCCAACTAGACGAGGAAGGAGGGAAAAGAGAGGTATTAAGATGGGAACCCAGGTCTGTATCTAATTTTACAAAACTAGGGTGCCTAGAAAGAATGCCTAAAATAGCGATTCCTAACTTGATTCAGAGTCACAGGTCAATTTGAGAATGTGACAAAAAGTTAGGCTTTACTGCAGTGTAAAGCACACACAGAAACCCCCTACATTCCATCCCTAAGTGTTCAGCGATCTCCTGGAGGCCGTCCACGGAGAACTAGCACACAACTAGTTGAGGGCGCACTGCTGGTGGTCTCTGATCCTAGGACCTCCTCACAAGCCAGGTGTTAGGCATTAAACACATGCTTGGCCCCCACTCACCTTAACGAACAGGCTGGAAAGTTTGGCCGGCAACTGTCCTCCGCCTGTCTCGATGTGGTGTCTCATGAGAAAGCCCATGCCCCGGACCCCGCTCACCGCAATGGGGATCTGTGGAGAACAGACAGCACTAGACGGGAGGCCCCCCACCCCTTCCCCAGAGCCAGGAAAACCCCAGTTCCTAGTAATCTCCAGGACCCTCCACCACATCACCACCACATCACCCCTTACACCATGACAGCTCTCAGGCAGGCTGCCCCGGCTGAGGCAGATGAGTACAATCACTGGTTCCCAGGAACAGGGATCCAAGATCTGACCCAGAAGGGGCATCTAGATTCTTCAACCCAAATTCCTTGTTTAGATGATGAAACTGGGGCCCAAAGGG
Organism: Pan troglodytes; assembly: GCF_028858775.2. Taxonomy (NCBI): domain Eukaryota; kingdom Metazoa; phylum Chordata; class Mammalia; order Primates; family Hominidae; genus Pan; species Pan troglodytes. The sequence goes on from NC_072408.2 coordinate 126,932,020, forward strand.
ATCAAGTGCTGGTCCAAGGGCACAGCAAGTTACTGACAAAGGTAAAATTAGACCCAAGCTTCTTAAGCCCCAGTCTGGGGTCCACCCGTGCTGTGTCCACAAGGTGCTGCCTATGGGATATGGCCCGAATGCCTTACCCTGTCCGCCGTGGCACTGCTCAGGATCATTTCCTGAACATCACTGCTGTATCTGCCGGCACAAAGTCTGCCAGGAGCCACATTCACAGCCACGGAAAGTGCCAGGCTCCGCCCGTGCCGAACCATCCAGTCAATGCCGGACACGTCCGCTGGGTGGAAGGACACGACTGGGATCAACCGGTATTTTACAGCATGTCCCCAGCACCCATGAGGCCCATGGGCCCACCCCGCTGGAGACCAGTGTGCTGACCCAGAGCACAAGGAAAACTCCAGGCCACATTCACATGGACCTCCCTGCTATCTTGGCAGAAGCTCCCCAAAGTGGCACATTAAGGAAAGTAAGGAAAGCCTGCTCATGAACCACTCCGGGCTTACAGCTGTGTTCTTTGAGCAGAGACACTCAGGGCTACGGGACCACTGCAAATTCAGTATTGTTTGTTTGTTTTAGAGACAGGGCCTCGCTCTGTCGCCCAGGCTAGAGTGCAGGGGCGTGATCAAGGCTCACTGCAACCTTCAACTCTTGGGCTCAACTGATCCTCCCACCTCAGCCTCCTGAGTAGCTGGGACTACAGGTGAGTGCCACCACCCCTGGCCTGGATTTTGCTTTAACTGCTGGATTCCCAAGGAAAGAACAGTCCAGTTGCTAAAAGATCCTCTGAGGGAGGGAGGGAGATGCCCGTCGACTCTTCGCTAGGGCTGAGAGGCCCAGGTCTCTGAAGGGGAACTCTCCAGTGTACTTACCCAGCAAGCACTGCTGTAGAACGGTACTAAGCTCCTCTTCAGTCAAAAAGGCACACAGTTCCCCTAGGCACCCGGCTGAGGAGATGCGAGTGTTGTCCTGACAGGGAAGAGAAGGGAGTGAGGGGGTGCAGGGAACAACACCAGCTGTGTGGGAACCAGGGCAGGCAGCTCTAGAGCCCAGGATGGACAGCAACAAAGAAGGTGGAAAAGCCAACTCAGAGACTCAAGATCCAGTCCTTCCTGTAGGCACTCGTGCTCCCCTGCCAGATTGGGCTGCCACTGGTATGGAGTTAAACATTACACAGCCAGCACTTCACTTAATTATAGAAAACCCCAGTGCGTATGCATATGGTAATCATCCTCGTAATAGCAGTAATAATTGTATTTACATAGCACCTTTCTTCTTAGGAAGGCCGAATGTTTCATATTTATTATCTCAATTACTATCAACAGCCCTGTGAGGCAGGGAGGGGTGGGAGGGGCAGGAGGGGAGGCACCTGCCCCCAGCCACCAGGGAAGCCGGCTAGAGATGGCCACTCTGAGCTCCTTTCTCCCACAGAGCTTGTGTCATCTTGTGGCCAGAATGACTCCTGCTATCTCCCTACTGCATGAGTGCCCCACTGCCACCGAAATTACTTGGGTTCATCCTAGGAAGTCAAACTAAAGCCACTAATCAAGCCAAGGAAGATAAGGAAAGGCAAGCACTTCCTGTTCAAATCAGAGCCAGGTACGCAAGCGGCTCCGTGCTCCTCCCTGGCCAGCTAACTATGGAATATCAAGAGAGGATTTTAAGTTATGTTCCTTATTACAGGTGCCAACTCAACATGTCCCCAAAACAAACCACCAACCAGGGACTCAATAACCCAAAAAGCTAATGCCAGGCTGGCACCCTGAACTGCCACCTTCAATCTGAGTGGAGGTTCAGAGGGTAAGAGAATGGACTGCCAGCAGTTTGGGCCTCTGAGCTCGAAGCAGAAGCCCAGGTGCCAAGCTAAAGCTGGCTCTGACACCGACTCTCTCCAACTTCATCTATTTTAAGCTGCACTGTGGTAAAATGCAAATATGTTTCAATACTAACTTTTGCTTGCACTGTACACATGACTCTGTAGAAGCCCTGACAGACTGTGACCAAGACAGCAGACTTTCCTGTCTGTCCCCACAGAGAAGGCTGGGGCTGGAGTCCGACAGCTGGCGCCTGGGGACCAGAACTAGGCCTTTGGAGCCGTGGGAAGTGCAGCAGCAAGTGTGTGTGTTGCGGGTGTGGGCAGGAGGAGTGTGTGTGGGTGTGTGTGTGTGTGTCAATGAAGTGTAAAACCATGTGAGCCCAAAGGCCCTCTCCTCCTAGATTGGTCCTACAAAGTAAATTAGACCACAACAGAGGGCTGTCTGAAAAGGGAACAGAAAACTCTTCTCCATAGACTCAACTCCCTACTGGCCCCACAGTGCTCGCAGCCAAATATTTGACAGATGCTTCCAGACTAGGTGAGGCTGATGGAACTGGGATAGAACCAGGAGTCCAGGGCTTCTGGTTTGGACTCTACTACTTGCTGGGTATGGCCCAGACAAGTCTCACCCTCGAAAATAGACCTCTAAGACTTGCCACCGGGACACACCCTGGAGACCATTTATCCCACTACATACTAAGTTTCTTGAGGTCTGTGACCACGAGGTCTATGCACCTCTGGGATAGGCCCTTTAGCTCGGCAAATGTTTCACAAAACAATAAATAAACCTCTTCATTTTACAAAAGTGGAAATGAGAGGCAGACAGAGAAAGTGACTTCTTTAAGATCAGAGAGCAAATAGGTGAGAGGTCTGGGTCTCTACAAAGCTTACTTGCCTCATCTATAAAATAGAAATAACCGGCCGGGCACGGTGGCTCATGCCTGTAATCCCAGCACTTTCGGAGCCCGAGGCGGGTGGATCACCTGAGGTCAGGAGTTTGAGACCAGACTGACCAACATGGTGAAACCCTATCTCTACTAAAAGTACAAGTATTAGCTGGGTATGGTGGCGGACACCTGTAATCCCAGCTACTCGGGAGACCGAGGCAGGAGAATCGCTTGATAGGAGGCGGAGGCTGCAGTGAGGCGAGATTGTGCCACTGCACTCCGGCCTGGGTGACACAGCAAGACTCAGCCAAAAAACAAACAAACAAACGGAAATAACCAATATATCCACAATACCTGCCCCGTTTCCCTTGAAACCCGAGGAAATGTTGGTGAAGCATACAGGGTGATAGAAATGTCAGGAATGCTTATTACTACTGAGCTGTACTGGTTCTAACACAAAGTGAAGAACTCAACCTAAGGAGGAGGAGGGAAACCAGTGGTCCAGTGCTGCCACTAGTCCTGCCTGCAGCCGTACCTCATCGTGTCCCAGCATGCTCAGCAGGAGTGAGACGATGTTTTTCCGGATGACGGCATCCACTTTGGCCCCTGCTCCCTGAATCACAAACCTCAGGGCCTGCAGCATGGTGTCCCTGCAGAAGCAATGCACCGCCTTAAGCCCTGGGTGCCTCCACCACCACCCCTCCTGCCAGCGCAGGCTCGGCCCACAGCAACCCCTGGCCTCCTGGAGGCCACAGTGCTCCCTTGCCAGCGCCGTACCTGACACCTGGGTCCTCCATGGCGCGGATGCCATTGAGCAGCTCTGTGAAGAGGGGGTCCACCTTAATGTGGATGGAAATGAGCTTCCCCAGAGCATCTGCGGCCTTCAGGCGCACCCCCCGGTTGGAGTCCTGCAGGGCTTTGGTGAAAGTGGTCTGCAGCTGGGGCAGGAAGGGCTTCAGGGCAATCCCAACCTGTGGGAGGAACCCACATCCATGAAAGACAGTTGTGGTGGACCCAAAGCCACAGTGTACCACAGGCATGAGAACAAATGACAATCCCAAACCACCACAGCGAGTCCAGCTCTCATACAGGGCTGGGGACAGATAGCCCGTCAGAGAGGCCAAACACAGACAGGTTTCGCTTGGCCTCCTGGTCATATCCAGCATGCTTTGATACACTGGAGGAGCAGGAGGCCGAGGAGGCGGCGGCCGCTATCTGAGGGAGCTGTCTCGCAGCCTTGGCTGCGTTGGGTTGGCTTAGTGGAGACCTGTCCATATCGATAAGTGACTCAAATCCTCCTCTGAATACATTAACAAGCAGGGCAGACTATCGGCAGTACTGAAGCACAGTTCTAATGCCAAGACAGGGAAAGGGACTCAATGTATAATTGCAGAGCCCATCTACTGAGCAACTGACAGCAGGATACGCACTCCACATTCAGCCCTCAGAACAAGCCTGTGAAACAAATGACCTTGGAGAATCCTCCCTGCACAAATGTGTACCCACCTAACTAAAAATCCAGTTCAACCCCTGACTATACAGAAACACAGGCACACTTTTGATAAAATACAGGTGGGTCCAAGAGTAAAGATTTACTTACTGTTTTTTTTTTTTTGTTTTGTTTTTTTTTTTTTGAGACGGAGTTTCGCTCTTGTTGCCCAGGCTGGAGTGCAAGGCGCGATCTCAGCTCACTGCAACCTCCGCCTCCTGGGTTTAAGCAATTCTCCTGCCTCAGCCTCCTGAGTAGCTGGGATTACAGGCACCCGCCACAATGCCCGGCTAATTTTGTATTTTCAGTAGAGACAGGGTTTCTCCATGTTGGTCAGGCTGGTCTCGAACTCCCGACCTCAAGTGATCCGCCCACCTCGGCCTCGCAAAGTGCTGGGATTACAGGCTTGAGCCACCACGCCCGGCTTACTTATTGTTAATTAGGAAAACCAGAGTGACTGTTTGGAGGTTCAGTGCCAATGAAGGTCTGGAAATACTGGAGTTGGGTGGGTGTGCAGGCTGTGGCAGGCACACAAAGGGGATAGGGGGAGCTGGTAAATCTGAGCTGTGCGAGGTCAGGAGTTCGAGACCAGCCTGGTGAAACTCTGTCTCTACTAAAAATACAAAAAAATTAGCCAGGTGTAGTGGCAGACACCTGTAATCCCAGCTACTTGGGAGGCTGAGGCAGAAGAATTGCTTGAACCCAGGAGGCGGAGGTTGCAGTGAGCCGAGATCGTGCCACTGCACTCCAGCTCTGGGTGACAGAGTTAGACTCCGTCTCAAAAACAAAACAAAACAAAACAAAACAAAAAACAAAAAAAAACAAAAACTGCAATATCTTTAAACAATGTTTTCCTTGTATTTACGTGGTCCTGAATTTTTTCCTTTGAAAAAGTAGTTTTTCAAAATAATAGCATTTCACATGTACTGAGTGCTTAGTATGTAGCAGGCATCATGCTGGACATAACCTCATCTAATCCCCATATCTAGCAGCCCTTCATGAGGCAGCTGGTATTATTAGTCTCACATTGTAGGTGAGGAAACAGGCTTAGGTTATATGGCTTTCCCAAGGTCATCCTGGTCACAGAGCTAGTAAGGACGACTTGGAATTGACCCATGGTGTAGCATGTCTGAAGTCCAAGGTCTTACCTCCCTCTGCTATGCGGCTCTCCACAATAAACCTGTTGCCCTGCTGCTACATGACACCTTGTATCAGGCTCCTGCAGACAGACCTGTTCTCTAAGATCTGAACAAACTCATCAGCCACTCACCTTAGCCAACAAGAGGCTGAGTGTCTCGAGCAGAGCCGCCTTCACATTCCAGCTGAACCTGTCCCCCAGGATGCGGATCAGAGGGCCAGTGATGCTGACCACGGAGGGCCTCAGGGCGTCAGCCGAGGTCAGGCGGATTACCAAGCCTAAGGCTTTGGCTGCCTCCTCCTTCTGCTCAGGGCTGCCAGTCAGGACTCCTTCCCGCAACACTGGAAGGATGGAGGTCACTCCCTGACAAGAGAACCACAACTGAGAGTCAAATCTCAAACACCCTGGGCCCTGGTGTCTCCCATGCAAGCAAAGTGGTCCTGACAGCTGTCCTCCCCTCAACTCCATGGGAGATACTGATTTGGGCTGAATCTCAGGATCACAGCCTGAGAGGGCTGGCTATGGAACGGTCTTGGCAGAGAAAAGACGACAAGGGCCCCAACAGGCCTATCACACAGAGAGAACATGCACTGCTGTTACCCTGTGGCCCACTCACTCTGGCCAAGGTGACCTGCAGAGCTTAAACCAAAGGCAGCATGAACCCTGTCCCCATCTGACTGCCATGGAAGAAAACATGCTGTCTGCGAAGGTGCTGAACACCAACCACCACGGCTACTGCTCCAGCAGCCCCTACCGCAGACCTGGGACAGGGGTAAGGGCCAGAAGGGCACAACAGACTGCATGCCCACAGCCCCCTGCACGAGGCCCTGGCTTACCTTCTTCGGGAGGCAGAATCCTGGCACATGCTCGCCTTTGCTCTCGTTCCCTATGAGCCGGATTTCCTTGTGCAGCTCTTCAATGAGTGCCAACTGGTTGCCAGCATCCAGCTTCTGCAGGAATCCAGGAAAAAGCGAGAGGATGTACAGCCCTCTCAAGACTGCTTCCAAAGAATATATGGGGAAAGTGTGGGCGAGAGTATAAACAAGACTTGCCACGAGTGGGTAAACGCCGAAGCTGAGTGACAGGCACGTGGGGGATTCTTATAAGTCTATTCCTGTAAATGTCTGGAATTTTCTAAAAGCAAAAGTTGGCTGTGGGGTCAGCAGTCCCCTCACCTTAGTGATGGCATTTAGGGCATCCCAGCTCTCCTCCAGAACCACAGGGCTGGAGTCATTGAAGAGGCGGATCAGGCCCGAGACCAGGCTCCGCAGGTGGCTGGTGTAGTCAGCCTTCGAGCGGGAACAGTAGATGTTGAGGATGATGGCAGCAGCTTGCCTCATGCCCACCTCAGGGCTGCGGGTGGCCTCCAGCAGATCCTCAATGATGATCCGGTGCCCTGTGTCATCCTCTACGGAGAGGATCACAGCCTGACAATTGGCCATCTCCTGCAAACCACAAGGGACACGTGTGCTGAGCAGGGATCCTCCGGGCAGACGGGACATGAGAAAGCAGGAGCAGGCTCGCCCCTTACCAGCTGCTCATCTGGGGTCCCAAGCTTTTCCTTCAGGGCCAGCATGACTGCTGGGAGGATCACGCCAAGATGACGGGTGAGGGCATCACCAGCCACTGACGAAAGGAAAGCCAGCACCCGGGTGTTGACAGGTGGCGTTGTCAGCTGGTGCAATGACAAACATTAACTCAGTGAATACTGTGCCAGGTGCTGCGCTAGGCTCTGGGAACAGACGAGTGGGCAAGAGAGCCCAAGCCCACTGCTCAGAGCCAAGCATCTACTCCAGCATATCTTGGAAGACAACAGGGGAAGGATGTAATGCTTGCACTGCACCCTCCTCCCCCAGCCCTCCAACATCTACGTTCAGAACTGGTCTTCACTGCAGGCCCTGGAATGTCAATGCCCTGGAGCCAGAGGGTGTTGACCACATGTTGGGATTTACCTTGGGCACAAGGTAGGGCAGCACCACACGACTCTTAATAGCCATGACTTGCTTCAGACCATCCAAGGCAAACTCTGACACCTCCTCGTCATCCTGCAGAGGGTGTTGGGGACAACTCTGAGGAATCTGCATCTCTGCTGTCTCAACCAGCCACCGCCAACTTCCTTCTCCACTTGTTTCCCTCCCTCCTGTTGCACCCACATTTCCTCACTGTCGAAGGCGAAGCACAAAGCCAAGTCTGATCTTGCTATACCCACTCCTTCTGGAGGGCCCACATTGCGACTGCCTTGGCAGAATAATCGCCCTGTATTTTCCATCTACAAAGACGGCAAAAGCCAAACTGGTAGGTAGGTGTGTGGTAGATCCACTCACCAGCTGCTTTAGTAAAAATGGGAGAATGTCCTCCAGAGCCTGGTGGCCGATGGTGGAATGCAGCTGCTCGAAAGTCTTGGCTGCCGCCTCTCTGACCTCCTCCAGTGGGTCACACAAAGCCTTCCTTGCCGTGGGCACGAGGGATTCAGAGAAATACAGCACCTGCAATGGCAAGCTACAACTGTACCAGATGCAGGAAAGGCAAAGAAGGAGCAGAAGCAGACAAGAAGCACAGGCAGGGGACTCTGACCCAGCTAGGCCACCCTAACTCTCTTTGCCTGACTTGTCTTTTAACTTAACTCTTTACTGTGAAATAAAAAAAAGGAGAGAAGGGGCCAGGCACGGTGGCTCACACCTGTAATCCCAGCACTTTGGGAGGCCAAGGTGGGCAGATGACTTGAGGCTAGGAGTTCGAGACCAGCCTGGTCAACATGGCAAAACCCTATCTCTACTAAAAATACAAAAATTAGCTGGGTGTGGTGGTACACACCTGTAATCCCAGCTACACAGGAGGCTGAGGCACAAGAATCGCTTGAACCCAGGAAGCAGAGGCTGTAGCCAAAAGAGATGGTGCCCCTGTACTCCTGCCTGGGCAGCAGAGTGAGATTGTCTTAAACTAAAAATTTTTTAAAAATTAAAAAGTAGAGAGGGGCCGCACACAGCGGCTCATGCCTGTAGTCCCAACACTTTGGGAGGTGGAGGCAAGAGAATCACTTGAGGCCAGGAGTTTGAGACCAACCTGGGCAACATAGTGAGACCTCATCTCTACTAAAAATGCAAAAATTAGCCAGGTGTGGTGGTGCACACCTATAGTCCCCAGCTACTCAGGAGGCCATAGCGAGAGGATCACTTGAGCCCAGAAGGTCAAGGTTACAATGAGCTATGATCGCACCACTGCACTCCAGCCTGGGTGACAGAGTAAGACCCTGTCTCAATTAAAAAAAAAAGCAGAGAGGATGTGATGCACCCCCATGTATCCTTCACTGAGACTTAATAATCAACAGCTTGAATCTTTTAGGTGAATTCTCAATATACCTCCCATCTTCTCTAAGAACTGCAAACTCCTTCCCAAGGCATCTGGCCCCCTCTCTCCCTGGACTCTTTCTTTTGCTTATTCTCTTGGAAAACTCCAAGTCCTTCTTCAAGTCTCAATCCAGACTTTGTGCTCTATGAAGTCTTTGGGTCTACAATGGAGCCAATAATGGCTCTGCTCCCTCAGTAACGATCCCAGCACAGCAAAGCCCACTCTGCATTCTAATGACTGGTTGGCATGTGGGCCTTGCCATTGGACTGTGGGGACTTTGCAGACAAGAACTCAGCCTCTGTGGAACTCTACCTCTCCAATGAATCACAACTCTTTTTGATGACAGAATTTCTTTTGATTCCTTGCCAAATGTAAATTTTAAAAACCAAACGTAAGACAAACATCAATATAGGAGAAGAGGGATCTGGTATCCTAGGGATTCAGACAAGGATGCCCAAGCCAAGCAACTGGCCACTTGCTTACATTTCTAGCGGGCCATCCACTTAATTGCTTTGGCATTTTCATCCAAACACGAAGGCAGTGCCTATAAGCACTCCTAACCTACTCCCCAGGGGGGTCTCCAGGATCATTTAACTCAGGAACCAAGTAAGAGTAATGGACTTCACACCCCTTGAACGTTGCTGCTATGGAAACAGTATTGTTGCCAGACGCAATACGCTTCCTCCCACCTGGCACCACAACTCTTACCTGCTCCCCTCCTGCTAAGGGTGAGTGCACACCCCCTCCCGCTCCCTCCTGCCCTACCCACTCACACAGCTGTCCATCCCCTTTCCCAGAAGGAGGTGCACACATTTTAACTGGACTTATATAGCATCACAAAAGAGACTGATCCTGAGCAACCTCCACAGTTGTAAGAGAGTGATCATCTCCAGTTTCCAAAGGCCACTCAAGGAGGCATCCAAATCACTTAGCTCTTAGCCTGCAAAACTGACAGGAAAGCTGAGAAGACGGAGCCTCAAGTCCATGTGGCCCAGCCAGCACCTCCCCAGAGTGAGACTGGCTCATCCCTGAGGGCAGCACAAACCCCCTAGAGGTGAACCTCCTTCAGTAGCCCTTCCCCGCCCTCTGGGTCAGGTCATCTGCAGTGCACAGCTGGCGGGATCCTTGGAAGATACTCACGGCATCCCGGCTGGTGGACTTCATGATCTCACTTAGGCCAATGCACACACCCTGCCTCTCATCGCTCTTCTGAGACCTCAGGCCTTCCTCAAGGATGGGGATGATCTCGGGGAGGATTTTCTCCCCTAACTTCCGCACAAGATCTCCCAATGTTCTCGCTGCAATCTGTCAACAGAGACCAATCCAGGAAGTAAAGTCCCTGCAAAGCCCAGGGCACCCAGAGGAGGACTCCAGAATGAGGGCCCTGAAACCTCCCAGGCTTTACCTGAATCACTGACTTAACTTCCCCAAATGCTCTTACCCCTAAAGAGCCCCCAAATACTCTCTGTAGTGCTTGCAAAACACTACCAAAAAATTATCTGTTTCACACACACCTACACAACCTAACATTAAGAGCCAGCAGCACCTTACACATGTACAAAAAATTCATCATCTGCTGCACAGTCAAGGGCCAATTTCCCTGGATGACTGAAGCCTTAACACTGTGCTATGGCTGAGCAGGAGCTGAATCTGGAACAAAGCTTTAAGGAAAAAAAAACATCTACTTTCTGAGACCTCATGCAAACCCTTCTTTAGAGCCAAATACACAATTTGCTTGCCAAGGATGGGGGGTTGGAAGTAGACCAAAGGAGATGGGCAGAAATGATCACCAGCCCACCTGGGCACCTCCTCCAGGCCCACTGATCTGTCTGCCCCTGCCAGCGCGCCAGCCTGATCTCATGCCGCACTGCTCCTCCCTGCCTCCTCACTCCAGCCACACTGGCCTTGCTCAGCCCCTACTGGTGCTATGTTCCTGCCCACCACGGGACCTCTGCATATCCTGTCTTTGTATCTAAAACATTATTTATTCCCTCTGTCTGGAATGGTCTTTCGCCACCTCCTCACCTGGTTAGTGCTTACTTATCTTTCATCTTCCAGCATCATTTCTTCCGAGAAGTGTTCACTAACACAGGCCCATCCCTCCCCAGCAGGTCAAATGCAGCTATTATAAGCATTTGCAGTGCCACGCAGCACTGGCCACAGTCGCATTTTACATCTCTTTGTGTGGTTATTTGATTAATATCCATCTCCTCGACCAGACTACCTCTCACGAGGATAAGGAATGAAGCTGCCTTTCTTCTCCATTGTGTCCCCAGGTGCTAGGCCCCTGCTTAGTGCACAGGAGATGCTAATAAATATTTGCAGAGGCCAGGCGTGGTGGCTCACGCCTGTAATCCCGGCACTTTGGGAGGCCGAGACGGGCGCATCACGAGGTCAGGAGATCGAGACCGTCCTGGCTAACATGCTGAAACCCCGTCTCTACTAAAAATATAAAAAAATAGCCAGGTGTGGTGGTGGATGCCTGTAGTCCCAGCTACTCGGGAGGCTGAGGCAGGAGAATGGCATGAACCTAGGAGGCGGAGCCTGCAGTGAGCTCAGATCACGCCACTGCACTCCAGCCTGGGCGACAGAGCAAGACTCCACCTCAAAAAAATAAATAAAATAAAATTAATCAAAAAATATTTGCAGAATGACTAAGTAAAGAACACAATGTCCCTCTGTTAGGCAGGGTGGACGTGTACTTTCCCAGGCTCTGCAGACCCAGCCTTCTAGGCTCTGAAAGGAGGCACTGGGGCTGCTGGTCCAAAACAAGGCCCAGGAAACTCACCGTTCTCTTATCTGCACACGTGCTGGCCAGGAAACCCAGCAGGAGCCCAAAGAGAGTGGGTAGGATCTCACGCAAGGTGCGGGGGGTATTGGAGACAACAATCTTCCAGACATGCAGGGACGCCTGCCGCACCACCAGCTGGGTGTCTGAGCGGCCCATGTACAGCCCTGCCAACACCCGGTTCCGCCGCTCTACCCCCAGGGCAGTGATGATCGCCTGCAGCCAGTAGAAGGGGACAGAGAGTAGTGAAGCCTCTATGGCATGGGCATCAGGGCACACCCTACCATCAGCAGGGGCAGGAAAGCCATTGCAGGCACCTTGTTGGACTGGGCAGTTCCAAAGTTATCATCCTCAGAGGCAGTTTCTGTGGTCATCTTCCCAGTGACTCCTGAGATGTGAAACAGGAGATCCCCAAGGAGCTGAACAGAGCTGAACCTGAGAAGGAGGCCAACAACACAGTCACATAGCTGCAAGGAGTGGGCTCGGCACAACTGAGCACTGCACAGAAGATGGAAAGAAGTGCACCCAAAATACTCATGACGGTCATCTTGGAATGGGAAGAGTCAGGTGGTTTACATTTCTTTACACTCGCCCACATATTTTCCAAGTTTTCTACTAATGAACATACATTAATGTTGAGGGAAAAAAACTTTTTAAAAACATGTAAAAATTTCTATAACAAAAGTTATAAAAAATAAAGTGAGTACAAAAGGGGAAGCATTAACAGGCAAGTAGGAAGACTGATCATCAGAAGTGGAGGAACCAGGAGAGGCCTTAAAGGATAAACTATTTCAGGCCAGGTGTGGTGGCTCACGCCTGTAATCTCAGCACTTTGGGAGGCCAAGGCAGGTGGATCACCTGAGGTCGGGGGTTCGAGACCAGCCTGACCAACATGGAGAAACCACGCCTCTACTAAAAATACAAAATTAGCCAGGCGTGCTGGCGGGTGCCTGTAATCCCAGCTACTCGGAAGGCTGAGGCAGGAGAATCGCTTGAACCCGGGAGGCAGAGGTTGCGGTGAGCCGAGATCATGCCACTGCACTCCAGCCTGGGTGACAGAGCGAGACTCCGTCTCAAAAAGAAAAAAAAAAAAAAAAGACCACTGTATGAATGTGCTATATTTTTAAATCAACCTCCAATTTTTCAAATGGTAAGCAATACTGCAACAAACATCCTTATGTCTAACAGCTTTAAGCACTTGACCATTCCCTACATCCTTGAAATATATTCCCATAAGTAAAATTTTTAGATTAAAGAGTACTTGACACTTAAAATCTGAATACAAATTGGAAGCCTGTATAGAGAGGACTTTTTTAAAAAGAATCAGAATAAAGACATTGCTACAGGAAACTGGAAAAGTTACAAAATGGTTAAAAGCAAGGGTCTGGAAAAAGTTGAGAGAGTTCTTGGCAACATTCTGCTCTTCATTTCTCAACTGGAGTTATCAAAATGCAAAGTTCAGCCCTTTGCATCTTTTTTTTTCTCCTAAGACAGCGTCTTGCTCTGTTGCCCAGGTTGGAGTGCAGTGGCACAATCTCGGCTCACTACAACCTCTACCTCTGGGGCTCAAGTGATCCTTCCGCCTCAGCCTCCTGTGTAGCTGGGATTACAGGTGTGCACCACCATTCCCAGCTAATTTTTTATTTTTTATAGAGACAGGGTCTCACTATGTTGCCAGGGCTCATCGTAAACTCCTGGGTTTAAGCAATCCTCCTGCCTCGGCTTTCCAGAGTGCTCGGATTATAGGCATGAGCCACCACGCATCATCCCCACTGGGTCTTTCTGCCCAAGTTCTCACCTGATTCTCCAAAGGTCATCAAAGAGGCCTTGCTCTAGCTGGGGCAGCAGCAGGGCGATGGCTGTCTCAGCGTACATGGAGATAACCCGCTGGCCCGCGCGCAGGGCGGTGTCACGCACAAACTCATTCTCGTCAGCAAGAGCCTGGGCACACAGAGGGTGGGTCAGCCAGAGCTGCCACCCCCAGGCCCCCAGCCCAAAAAACATGGGGCTCACTGAAGGCTGAGGGCTGTGCCAACCAACCCCACCCAGCAGGGATCTCTAGCTCTCCAGGTGAGCACTTGCCTCCTGCCCTCCTCAAGGACTCTACCCTTGCCAAGGTCATGGTACCTACTTTGAGGATACAGGGGATGATGGGCCCCACATAAGGAGTAAACTTGTCTCCAAAGGTGATGGGCAGGTAGTTAAACATCATAATGTAGCCATCTCGGACATGGGGTGCAATGTCCACTTTGCTGGCTGTAGCCACGATTTCTGGCATCAACTTCTCCAACTTCTCCACCCCCAAACCGGCCATGACCTCAGCCAACCCTGCAACAAAGGACAGAATGAGTCCACTGGATCTGAGGGCCCCTTAGAGCATTCCCAGGCTGGCCACTGGACCTGCTCTGGCCTTACCCTGTGCAGCGCCTGAGCGATCCACAGAGCTCTGCTCATAGGTCAGTGTCTCCATCAGCCACGGCAGCAAGTCCTCAAAGCACGACTCCCCCATGCCCTTCACCATGGCCCCAAGGGCCTTTGCAGATACGGTCCGCACCTGTCAGGTAACCGAGAGCAGAGATGGTGTGAGAAGATGAGGCTCAAAACAAGGTAGCCACATGGGAGCAGGAAGGGGCACCGAGGGCCTCTTTCTCTTTACCCAACAGACACAAAAGCAGCTTTGGGGAATTCTCAGGAATCCATTTATGGGGACTGGATGAGGGGCCTGGCCCATCCCCCAGCCTACCTCAGACTCACCTCAGGCACAGGGTCCAAAAGCGATGCTTTCAGGCCAGGCGTCACGCTGGGCAGGTACGGAGCCAAGTCCTGCAACAACACAGGAGGCGGCTCAGGTGAGGCCCGACTCCTGCTTTCTCCAGGCCTGTTCCACTGTGGACCCTGACCTCCCCATTCTGCTGGCAAGGAGTGCTTGGCAGGGGCACCTAGCATGCAAACCTCACTGCCCACGGAACAGGGAGGGCAAGTAAGTCCCCTCTCCGACTGGTTCCTTCAAGGCCCTCTGCAATTGCTCAGGGACTCCTACAAGGGACCCCAGGCCCATCCTCAACAAACAGGAGTTCAATGCTCTTGCACCTCCCACCCTTCTCTTAGGACCAAGGCCTGTCCAGACTCTGGAATCTTTAGCAAATTACTTCTGGTAATTTCCTTTCAGAATTTTATTAACATCTTCCCTTTCTTCATCTCAAAATGTTTATGTCTTTTGATAGAGCATTCAGCTTTAGGGAATAATTTTAAATACAGAAAATGCCTTATGTTCACTGCAGCATCACTTAAAATAGCCAAAAACCTTGGACACTATATGACCAATGATAGAATTATATAAGTTATGGTATATAAACTTGTTGAGATATTATGTAACTATTAAAAATCAGTTTTGTGAATAACTTGTTATAACTTGGGAATAAGTTTTAAGTTTAGGAATGCCATTTTTAAATGTAATTTTAAAAATTAACAGTAATTGGCCGGGTACGGTGGTTCACGCCTATAATTCCAGCACTTTGGGAAGTCGAGGCGGGTGGATCACCTGAGGTCAGGAGTTCGAGACCAGCCTGGCCAACATGGTTTCACCCTGTCTCTACTAAAAATACAAAAATTAGCCAGGCATGGTGGTGGGCGCCTGTAATCCCAGCTACTCGGGAGGCTGAGGCAGGAGAATCGCTTGAACCCAGGCGGCAGAGGTTGCAGTGAGCCGAGACTGATTCAGTGCACTCCAGCCTGGCAACAGAGCAAGACTCCATCTCAAAAATAAAAAAATAAAAAATTAATTAATTAATTAATTAATTAACAGTAATTATTTTCATGGTGGGGAACTGTAGATAAAATATTTTGGTTTTCTAATTTTTTTAATTAATTAATTTACTTTTTAAGACAGGGTCTTGCTCTGTCACCCCAGGCTGGAGTGCGGTGGTATTATCACAGCGGTATTATCACGGCTCACTGTATCCTCAACCTCCTGGGCTCAAGCTATCCTCCCATTTCAGCATCCCAAAATCCTGGGATTACAAGCATTAGCCACCAAGCCTGGTCTGTTTTTCTGGTTTTTTAATTTCCCAAATTTTCTAGGATTAATATAACTTTTATGTATTTTTTTGCCCATAGCCTCAGTAAGCAAAGCAGAGCTATGGCAGACAGTGAGACCACACATGTGAGCTCCTAAGGCAGACAGTGAGATCACACATGCAAGCTCTTGGGAGCAAACAAACAAACAAACAAACAAAATCTCCCAAACCAGGCTCTCCTGACAAGAATACAGGAGTATTCTTGTCAAGAGCAAGTAGTCAAAGTGGCAAGCACTTCAACACTCTTGAGAGGTCAAAAGAGAAGACAGGCCTTTCTGGGCCTCAGCTGAGAACTAAGAAGGACTTGAACCACTGCGCTAAGATGCCCAGAGAGCCCGGATTTCCACCACAAAATGGCTCATTTCTCCCCATAAAAATAATTAGGGACTAACGTCCATAACTTTCCATGTCTAATGTGGGGACTCTGCACCTCTGACTCTGCACTCAAACATCTTCTGGTCTATCCCACACTAGCCTCAGCTGGGCTGCTACCTTCTGGTCTGTCAGGGAGTACATGTTGCCAATAATCTGGGCTGCCATCTTCCGCGTGTCCGTGGAACGGTCCTGGAAGGCTCTCTGGACAATGGGCATGATGAGGGCCAGGGATGGGGCATCAATGAAGTGGACAAACTTGGTGTCCAGCAGGGTCTGCAAGCACTTCTGGGTCTTCCTGGAGGGATCCGTCAGGGCATCCAGGAGGACTGGAGCAATGGCTGCACGTCCAAAGAGAAGAGAGCTGGATGATATACATCTATGCAGCTGCAAGGCCCCTGGGCCCCCAGAACTAGAATGGATCAGAAGAGAAGGGAGTCTGGCACACCTCCTCCCTGAAACCCCACAAGTCACCAGCTGGGGAAGACAGGAAACCCACAAAGAGCAATCCTTGTTTCACTCCAACTCCTGACCTCAGGTGATCCGCCCGCCTCAGCCTCCCAAAGCTCTGGATTACAGGCATGAGCCACAGAAATAAAATTTTTGAAAAGCATGTATCCTTAGTAAATTTCTGGTTTGCCCTATCGGTAATGGAGAAGTGTGTTGAAATCTCCTACTATGATATAATGTATTTGTTAACTTTTCCCTATAGCTTTATAAATTTTGTTTTATGTATTTTGAGGTTATTCCACTTTCCAGACTGAAGTACTGACTGGGCACTGGCAGCTGAAGCTTAGAATTTAACAAGTGACATGCTGGTCAAGGTGGCTGGCTGGGTTTTGTTCCTAGCGATCGACCTCTTCCCAGTACTTGAGAAAGAACCACACCCAGAGTAGTCAGGTTAATCCTAACCCTTCCTTAACCCTCCCCTCTATCAAAGGCCTCCTGGAATGAGATGGAATAGCAAGTTTTCACAGGTCCTAACATTTTGAATGGTGCTGATGTGGTCCAGATAATGTCATTCAGTTCTGTTGACCTCATGCTCAGCTTAGTGCACAGGGATCTCTTGGAGTCAAACTGCTCCTGAGCCAATGACTCAGTGTCCCTATTTCACTGTGAACATATTTGTCCTCGGAGGCAAAGATCTTAGCTGAATGGGTGCAAGTTCCCTGCAGTGTCCAAAGGCTGCGGCGTTGGTGGGAGGTCAGGGCAAGCACCCTCACAGGAAAGGCCTACCCAGGATCTCCGGGTTCCTGATGACGGAGCCGATCTGCCTGAGCGCCTGCTGTCCAGCCTTCTGGACTTTGACATGGGAGTCGGTCAGCACCTCCGTAAGCTTGGGCACAATGTTGGGTAGACAGGATGACAGCTGCTTAGGAGCACAGTACGCCATTGCCCCAAGAAGCTCCACCGACCCTGTGGATAGCAGACACAAGCCCAGTACTGAATCACTGAGCACAGGCCAGCAACTCACCTGTGCTGGCTACATGAGCAAGGGACATCTACCCTGGCCCCTGCAGACGGTGCTCAAGCAGTCACTGGGAGGAGGGGAGAGGGGGCTGGCTCTAGCAGAGGGGTCGAAAAAGCTCTTGTGGCCTGCTGAACAGTGGGATCCCAGGTGAGAGGCAGGGCAGTATGGGAGAAAGAGACCAGGATAGGTAAGACCTGGTTTAATCCTTACAGTGAGATCCAAGGCCAATTCACTGAATTTCTCTGAACTGTTTCTTCATCCACAAATGAGGAAACTGATTTAGATTTGTGTTGTTTCAAACTACAGGGTGAAGCCTGAAGGACTGAGAAGGAGGTTGAGTGGGAAGGCCTTAGATGGTGATCCTCCCCCAACTAGAGCAGCTCTACTTTTATCTGTTTGCTTATTAGGGTGCCAGACATTTTATTTATTTATTTGTGAGACAGGGTCTCACACTGCTGCCCAGGTTGGAGTGTGGTGGCACGATTATAGCTCGCTGCAGCCCCAAACTCCAGGGCTCAAGTGATCCTCCCACTTCAGCCTCCTGAGTAGCTGGGACTACAGGCATGCACCACCACACTTGGCCTATTTTTTTTTTTTTTGTAGAGGTAGGGTCTTGCTATATTGCCCAGGCTGGTCTAAATTCCTGCCCTCAAGAGATTCTCCTGCCTAAGGTTATTTTCAAAAAGAGCTTTCCTGGGGGGGGAAACTTTGAAGCCAAAGAAGAGCTTTACAGCTTTAGGATTTCCTGACTTGGGGTTGTGGCTCTTGTCAGAGACCTGTTTCTTGGCATGAAAGCACACAAACTATAGAAAGATCCAACTGCCAGAGGGAGAGCTGGCCAGGCGTGGTGACTCACACCTGCAATCCCAGTGCTTTGGGAGGCCAAGGCAGGAGGGTCACTTGAACCCAGGAATTCAAGGCCAGTCTGGGCAACATAGCGAGACTCCATCATTACAAAAAAAAAATACAAAAATTAGCCAGGTGTAGTGGCATGCTCCTCTGAGAATAGTTTGAGCCCCAAAGGTAAAGACCAGCCTGGGTGATAGAGCAAAACTCCATCTCAAATTTTTAAAAAGGCAGAGTCTTAACCCTATCCCTGGTCTGGGGAGCTCACAGGACAAGAGCTGTGGCTACCCAGGATCCTTGCTGAGGCTGGTTTTCACAACAGGAAGCTGGGAAGAGAGGCAGAGCGAGTGGTCTTACCAGCTTTGGTCCGCCACGATTCCTCCTCCAGGGCAGCCAGTAAGGAGGGGAGCACCAGCTTCACCCCGTGAGCACTCAAGTTGCTCATCACAGCCTTGGCACAGTCATCTGCAGCCTCAAGGGAGGAGAAAAGACATTCAGGGGCCTCCTCACCCAAGCAAGGGGCAAGGCCTGACACCAGTCCTAGCGTTCCTCCTATAACCAACGCTTACTGGGGTTCTATTATGTCAGACCCTGTGCCAAGGCCTGCAGACACAGCTGGGAACACATCTCATAAAGTTTCCATGCTGTTCTCCCAAGCAGTCCGGGGACTTACCTCACGCACATACTGGTTTCCATCCCCAAAGCACAGGAGCAGATGGGGCAGCACGTGAACCACATACGGCTCAAAAAGTTTCCCCAGCATGGTGCAGAGCATCTCGAAGGCAAAGAGGGCTCCTAGGGGAAAAGAAGGTGGGACGGCTGGGAAGAGAATGTCCCCTGGGGGTAGCCACAGAGAACAGAAGGGACAGCAACCTCCCTGCCACCTCCCACCCCTCTGGAAACACTCAGAAACAGCTGTGGAACTAGTAGATGCCCCATGAGGAGCAGCACCCTCTGCCTCAGCTCAAGAAGCCCCAGAGAAGGAATGTGGCTGAGCGGAAGGGAGGACAGCACAGGGGAGCCACCTTCACTTCTTGGCACTAACAGTTAAAAAAGCCAAACCTTGGCCGGGCGCGGTGGCTCACACCCATAATCCCAACACTCTGGGAGGCTGAGGCAGGCAGATCACAAGGTCAGGAAATAGAGACCATCTTGGCTAACACGGTGAAACCCTGTCTCTACTAAAAATACAAAAATTAGCTGGGTATGGTGGTGGGCACCTGTAACCCCAGCTACTAGGGTGGCTGAGGTAGGAGAATTGCTTGAACCCAGGAGGTGAAGATTGCAGTGAGCCGAGATTGTGCCTGGAGACAGAGTGGGACTCCATCTCAAAAAAAAAAAGAAAGAAAGAAAGAAAGAAAAGCCAAACCTCTCTCAGCTAAGGGTGTTGCTGAGTTAGAAATTTGTGGCCGGGCGCGGTGGTTCATGCCTGTAATCCCAGCACTTTGGGAGGCTGAGGCGGACAGATCACGAGGTCAGGAGATCGAGACCATCCTGGCTAACACGGTGAAACCCCGTCTCTACTAAAAATACAAAAAATTAGCCGGGCGTGGTGGTGGGCGCCTGTGGTCCCAGCTACTTGGGAGGCTAAGGCAGGAGAATGGCATGAACCCAGGAGGCTGAGCTTGCAGTGAGCCAAGATCACGCCACTGCACTCTAGCCTGGGCGACAGAGCGAGACTCCGTCTCAAAAAAAAAAAACAGAAAAGAAAAAAAAATTTGCAAGTCCAAGGAAAGCAGCAAGGACACAGCTGGACTGGGTCGCACACAGCGGGGCCCTCTGTAGTACACGCACAAGCAGCGGCCTCCACCTGGGGCGCCACGGTCAGATTCCTTCCTCTGGCAACCTGGGGACCGACTTCCCATGCTGGGCAGCCCCAAGCTCAGAGATGCTCACCCTCTCGCCGGCGGAAGTTCTTCTTATCTTGGATGGCATCAGTCAGTGCTGCCATCATCTCCTGTTGCTTCAGCGAGAGGATGCCCAGGCCCTTCACCAGGCCCGCCAGGCCATACGCGGCCCCTTTGCGCTCTGCGTACTTGTCTGACTCCAGCAGCTGCTGCATAAGCCTCTGGATCATCCCTCCAGCATCCTCCTTGATGGCTGGCACGAGGGGTGGCAAGCAGCTGGCTACGGACTCCTGGACCTGGGGAAGGGCCCACCTGTCAATGCTGTGGCTCCGCTGCAGCCGTTTCATGGTTGGTGGGGGGTCTGACCATTCTACACAGCACCCACCACTAGATGTCCCAAGCCCCATCTCAGCCACTGCCTGCGGGTGTCACAGGGCACCAGAGAAGCAAACAGGTATACACAGTGTTGTATACCTCTCAGGGTGCACACTACAATCTGCTGACGACAAAAGCTTTGGCCCATATGGTGCCATTTCTGGTCTAAATGGAAAACCTAGGCCTGGGCAGTGGGGCAGGGGACCAAGGAAGGGACTCTAAAGACTAAATCCACTCAGAAAGAAAGCTTCCAGAGAAGTGTGCTGCTTTGCAAACTCCATAAAAACAGCCCGTGTCTCTGTTTCCAAACTTGTCAAAATCACAGAGAAATTGGGCAGGGCCTTATAGGACCAGGCACAAATTGAGTGGAACCAAAAGACACTCAATCCTGCCTCCCAGCCGCAGCTCACTAAGCCCAGCTTGGGAGCAGCAACCCCGAGGCCATGCTGGCAGGTGCCCAGGTGCGACTCTTTTGCTGCTTGGGCTTTCTGACACCATATTTGACCACAATTTTGGAAACTGGTTTTCAACTGTGCATTTTTTTGGTAAAGTTTTTTGTTGTTTTTTGTTTTATTTTGTTTTTAGAAATAGGGTCTTACTCTGTCACCCAGGCTACAGTGCAGTGGCACAATCATAATTCACTATAACCTTGAATTCCTGGACTCAAGCAATCCTATTGCCTCGGTCTCCTGAGTAGCTAGGAACACAGGCATGGCCTCCACCTCTGGCTAATTTTTAAAGTTTTTGTAGAGACAGGATCTCACTATGTTGCCCAGGCTGGTCTCGAACTACTGGCCTTAAGCAATCCTCCCACCTCAGCCTCCTAAAGCACTGGGATTATAGGCATGAGCCACCATGCCCAGCCCAACTGTTCACTTTATGAAGACACTCTAAGTGGTCCAAAATGCAAACCACACACACACACACACACACACAATATATATATAAATATATATATAAATTTATATATATATTTATATATACATACATGCATGTTTTTCAAAACAAAGAAAAAGAAATTTATTTGCACTGTAGCTTAGAGGCTACATTAAAATGCACCTGTAACACACAACCAACACATGTAGAGGGCCAGAAAAAGGCTTGACATAAGAGAAAGCCTGACGTTTTATTTTTTTTCCCTTTGGATTCCCAGTGCACTTTAGTGAATAGAAAAAATGGAACTATCTAGGAGGTCTATTAGAACAAAGTAACAAAGAAACTCCCTCTCCAGGAGTGTTCCTGACTATAAACCAGGCTCTCCCCTGGGAGAGGGGGTGAATCCTTAACAAGAACTGGGCTTTCGGGGCCCTGATTGTCCAACTCCGCCCCTAGTATCCCACTGCCTAACCACAGCCAGGTCCCAATTCTCTAACCCACATGTGGGTCCCAGGCCAGATGGCAGGTACCTGCTGGGAGGGGGTGGAGAGGGCAGCGATGAGCTTGGCAACAATGGGCTTCACTTTGGGGTCACTCTTGTCCAGGTGCTTGGCCAGAGAGCCCATCAGGACCACCACACTCTGTCGCACAGCATCGTAGCTGGCATCATTGGGCGCGTTCTTCAGGAACTCCTCGAATACTGGCAACAGCGAGTTGACGTTCTCCTGGAAAGCCAAACCCCTCAGAGCCTCAGATCAACCCTATAGGCTGCATCTGGGGACAATAGTCCCTGCCCTGAGGACCAAGACCAAGTCTAGCTCTGGGACAGGCATCCTGACATGCCAGCCAGTGGCTCTTCCAGTTTTCTGGCAGGACTGCCACAGACTTAAAAGAATTTAACATACTATCGTGGTCTTTTTGGCTCAAAGTGCTCTGCCAGGACTCTTGGCACTCAGCATTTCTGGCCCCTGCTCAGCCCTAGCGCCTGCCTCCCGTGTCTCCTTAGCGGGCTGGGACCCCCTTACCTTCCCGTGGGTGTTCCCTGGCTGGGACCCCCTTACCTTCCCATGAGTGTTGAGCGTTGCGAGGGCTGCATCCAACATGCACTTCCGGACATCTGGGTGTCGGTCATTGAGGGCATCAGGGACAAAAAATTGAAAGAGTGGCTTCACCTGAGAGCTGTCCAAATACTGGGAGAGCTTGTTGAGGGCCAACGCCAAGCCACACCTGGGAAAGAAGTGGGAGCACATCAGGAGGGGCAGTCAGGGGGCCTCCTCTGCCAGTGGAACCTCTGCTGGTGCACGGCAAGGAGAGGGAGCTTGCCTGAGGCAAACACTGTTTTGGGGGCAGAGAACAGCCTGAAGCCCACCACCCAGTGCTCACCCAATGTTCTGGAACAACCCACCTGTCATATGGAGACTTGCCATCTGCCCTGATTTTACCTCCTACTGGGTGACCAGCCCTGCGTTGGTTTCCCCAGAGAGGAATGTGAGTGCAATGCTCACCCCTCTACCTGCAAAGCAGGTTGTAAGAGAACACAGAGGTAAAAGAACCAGATGTAGAGGCCTGTGGAAGTGAACACATTCTCCAAGGGCAAAGTGTTGTTACTCTTTCCAGTCATGGAGCAAAGAATCTGTGTCCTATCCCTGGCTGATGGTCTGGAATGAAAAATAAGCCAGGATGGGCCCATACACCACCCTACACTGACACACAAGGCCTCACGGGAGTGGACATGGCCAGGATGAGCCATTCAGAGAACTAACACCCTTGCGTGTTTTGAGCCTGCTCTGTGGGAGGCAAGTGTCTTTCAAGGTCCCAGTTGCTCCCAGACATCTGTCTAATCCTCCAACTGCTACTCGTGGGCTCTGTGGAGAAAGGCTGGTAGCTTCTGTTATTGTGCCCTGCATATAGATGAGGAAACAGAGGCCTGAGGAAAAGGAGAAACACGCTCACGGTCACGCAGCTAGTGCAGGAGAGGACACTCTAAGGAACTTAGAGTTAATTTTAATTGATTTAACTTTAGCCACATGCGGTTAGTGGCTACATCTTGGACAGTACAGCCTAGAGAGAGGTGAGGAGGCAGATCAGAGGCTCTTCTGAAAGATGGTGCCTCACACGGTCCAATCCCACCCCTTCCAGGGGCTGATGGAACTCAGGCCTCCCCGACTCTGAGGGAGGTCCTGCTCTTTCATTACCCCATGCTGCCTCCTCACAGCACCCACCCAGCCAACCTGCCACATCTCACAAAGCTTGGAGTAGAACGAGGCTGAACAATTGTTATACCTGGCTTCCCACTGATCTGGAGGAGATTCTGAAATAACTCGTCCCAAAGCATCCAGCACTGGGGGCGGCCGCTGCAACAGACAAGTTGGTAAATGCTTTGCAACGGGCAGATCAATGACCTGGGCACCAGGATTGTGAGGCAGGAAACTAGCCGCAGCTACCCTGAGCCACCGTGAGCCCCGAGATTCCTGTCTGGAGCAGTAGCAGGGTGAGCAGAGACCCACCCAACCGCACACACCCAGACTGCATCAGGGCTGCACAGGTCACTCACGTAGAGCTTCTCCTGGTAAATCTCCATGAGCCTGCCCATAACCTCCGCCGCCTGCCGCTGGTAACGTGCCACTGCTTGGGAGAGGGCTTCGGCCCCTGCCTGCCTTACAGCCGCCTCATGATAGATCACGTCGTCGATCAGCAAGGAGCAGAGGTCTGGCTGCAGGTCTAGGCCCATCATTGACCACAGCCTGTGGGAGATCCAAGGCAGGGGCTGCTTAGACAAAGATCTGCAGCACTTGCCCTGCCAGCCCAGCCCTTCTTCCCACTGGAGGCTGAGCACACTGGGTTCAGTTATTTCCTAAAGGAAGAAAGCGACATGCTGGCTCTCTCACCTCTCAGCCAGCTTCCGGATCTCCTCCTCCTTGTCAAACTTGACCACCCAGAGTCTCCGCAGAAGGTTCAGGCCATTCTTCTCATCAGTATCAGGTGCTGGCAATACCATGTGGAGTTCCATCAGCCCCTGGAAGGGGTGGGATTGGACCGTGTGAGGCACCATCTTTCAGAAGAGCCTCTGACCTGCCTCCTCACCTCTCTCTAGGCTGTACTGTCCAAGATGTAGCCACTAACCGCATGTGGCTAAAGTTAAATCAATTAAAATTAACTCTAAGTAAGTTCCTTAGAGTGTGAGGTGGTAAAATGTTTTTTTAATGTGAAAATTAAAACGTTAAATAAACCAGACAGATAAAAACCTCAGAAAAAGCGTATTCCTTTTGTTCAAAAAAATTTTAAGGAAAAATTCACTATATTGTCATCATTTTCACATTTTACCAAAAGCCAGTGAAAACTCTGTCACATATCAATAGCAGGAGGCTGTGGATCAGCAGGTAGGAACCACTGTCTTACCACTACAAGGGGGGATGCTTCAGTTTTTGGTCTAAAAGCCATGAAGAAAAACCAAGTACATGGCAGTGGGCTAAAGAAATGAACTCCTCCTGCAAGTTAGCTCTGTCCATGGAAGTACCAAGGTCCACATTCCAGTTTAAAAATTAAGTGAAGTGTTCCAAGGTAAAGGAAAAAATACAGTGATACATCATGACTGCTTAGTGTTCTGATTCTCAGAGAGACCCCAACCGTGTGACTTCTTCTCTTTGCCTCTAGGCCTCCCACCAGGGTGAGGGATATTCTCTCAAATGCCCATCATGCAATTTGCACTTGCATAGAGTGACAAGGGACACTGCAGTGGCTCTGAGACTGAGCACACACCCGGAGCACAGTTTCCCGCACGCTGGCACACGGGGACTGCAAGGCACAGAGCAGCACGTCCACCTCCTCCTGCTCCGCAAAGGCACAGCCATCATCACCACTGCTGCTGGCACACAGGGTGGTCAGGGTGTCTGAAGCCAGAACCTAAGGAGAACATCAATCCACTGGTTCAGTCAGCAACTCATTTACTACTAGGGGGCCAGAGAGGGATATGCACTGAGAACACCCACCCCTACAGCACTGCAAGGGCTAAGACCCCAGCTCCAGTGGCAGGACCCAAGCAAAACCCCTCACTAGCTAACAACAGTCAGGCTGGCTCTCTAAAGCAGTCTTTCTACCAAAGTCCAAAAGTAAGGGCTGAAAGGAAACTAGGACTCCACCCTTTACACTGGGACTTGAGGTCTGGGTCACGAACTGAGTCACAGCAACAGCCAACTGAAAACCACATCACCTGTAAGCGAGGCGAGCCCGTCCCGATCACCCAAGTCAGAAGACGCAGCATGGCCACGCGAGGCAGCAGCTCTGGGCCATTCTAGGAGAGAACGGCAGGTAAGTCGAGATGAGGCTGTGGGGAGGTCTGTAACCCAGGCGGCCAACGACAGGGCATCCTCTCACCCACGGGGGAACATTCTGGATCATACAACCGGCCCCACCACAGAAACCTCATTAAGTTTACAACTAGGTCCACAGGTGCTAACCCCAGTCAACCATGATCCTCAGGAACTAAAAACTAAATTCTGAAACTTGCTTGAAATTCACACTATGAAATCCAGAAAGACCGTAAATATATGAAGAGACACTCAACTTTAAATGAAATGCAAAATAAAATGAGATTATCATTCTTTCACTCATCACTGACGATATTAATACTATCTGAGGTTGCATTAAGGCTTTGAGAAAAGAAAACTCTTGGTGAGAGTATAGCTCAGAATATGCCATATAATCTAGTAATTCCATGTCCAATGAATCTGTCCTAAAGAAATGCTCACACTGGTTAAGTAGGGGGCATATACATACAAGAGGGCACATCACAGTGCTGTTCAAAACAGGAAAAAGTTAGAAACAACCTTAAGAACTCATCAACAGGTAGAGTTAAGTAAAACATGGTACATCCATAGCACAGAATCTCATGCAGCCAACAAAGTCAATCAGGTGAACTGACATGTACTGGCATGGCAGGAGAGCCAGAGTCTACAATCTCATGAAAGAAGCAGTCTGACCCGTTTTTGCCTTAAAAAACCCACAACACTGTGTGAGGCTGCTGTTGGTATAAACATACACTCTCTATTTCCCCACCAGGAACTGTTCATGAGACAAAACGTGTCCACAGGCCCTGCCTCCCTGATCCCCTTTAAACCAAGGGGAGAGCAGAGCTTCCCTGCCAACCTCGTCCACCCGCCCGGGTGGGGTGCTGGGGGAGGCCCTCAGCTGGGCTTGGACAGTGAGGATCTGAAGAATCTGGGCCATCCGCTCCTCCTCCTCCTCACTGTGGTGGGGCATCTCCGTCAGCACCATCTTCAGAAACGGGAAGACTAAGGAGAAGGCTGGCGCGGACAAGGGCGCAGCACCTGTGAGAGCGAGAAGCAGATAAGATTCTGCAGGCAGGGCAGGGACCCAGGCCACTGCTGCCTATTTCTATCCTCAGGGAAAGTAGGGAACGGATGGACCAGAGGCCCGTTCTGACACCTGGAAGCACATGGCATGAGGACAGAGACAGCAGCTGGTAGTCCAGTTCTAAAACTAATTCTGCTTCTACTGCCAAACACTGCCCAGTTCCAGGATGTGAGAGTTAAAACAGAGAAGGGGACACCAGTGACAAAAAGTAAACCCTCAACTGGGCTCACTGCAATTCACAGACTACGAAGGTTCAATTCAGAAATCCTCCATATGGTCCAATCCCCCAGGCTCAGGAGGCCCTGGGTGACGCTGTGCCTTGAGCAGCATTCCTGGCACCAGCTCACACCGCCTGGTGCCCCTGATCCCGTCCCAGCCCTTACCTGGCTCCCCCTTGCCCACCCTGCTGGTGATGGTGTGGGTGTGCAGCAGCGTCACCGCCCTCTTCACAGCCACCGACAGCTCTTCCTGGCACCAGGACTTATCCAGGGCACACTCTGGCTTCAGCAGGCGCAGGGTCACGTGGCTCACCAAAGTGCCTGTGTTGAAGAGGAGAGACCCGGCAGGAGATGACACACAGAGATGCGGAATCCAGCCCAGGCTAAAACAGGGGACCCAGTGCCTCATCCTTCTGACTTAAAAAAATATTTCTGCGGCTGGGCACGGTGGCTGATGCCTGTAATCCCAGCACTTTGGGAGGCCGAGGCAGGCGGATCATGAGGTCAGGAGATTGAGATCATCCTGGCTAACACGGTGAAACCCCATCTCTACTAAAAATACAAAAAATTAGCTGGGCGTGGTGACGGGCGCCTGTAGTCCCAGCTACTCAGGAGGCTCAGGAAGGAGAATGGCATGAACCCGGGAAGCGGAGCTGGCAGTGAGCCAAGATGGCGCCACTGCACTCCAGCCTGGGCGACAGAGTAAGACTCCGTCTCAAAAAAAAAAAAATCTTTCTGCTTCGCCAAAATGTCCCCAGCCTAATTTCTCACTTGATCTTTGTGACAGCCTCAGAGGGCAGGTAGGCAGAGAGTTGCCCTTTGGACATTTAAGAAATGAGTACGCTGACAGGAGACAAGGGCCACCAAAGAGTCATTCAGCCAAGAGTACAGCTCTATCTGTGCAGCATCTCCACCTCTACGCAACAAGCCCAGACAGCCAGGTGACACTTCTGGCAGGTTCCATATGCACCAGCTGACTTTTCCACTCAGAACAGTTCCCAGATTCTAGCCTCACCCGTGGGAACATCACCGTTAGGCCAGGATAGAAGTCTGCTGAAGGCCACTAAACAACCCACAAAAGCAAGGCCACCAGAACTGCCAGCCACCCTACCTGGTGTTTGTTTCTCCAGAGCTAAGAGGAAGCTAAAGGTCTCAAGGGCCTCTGCTCACTGCTGTCACGTGGCTGTTCAGGAGATCTGGGCTGGGCTGAGCCACCAAACCATCCTCACTGCCACTGAACTTCTGACTTCTTAGTTTTAAAACTGGTACACAAAGATCGAACACTGACTAGCATCTAAAACCTACTCCTCAGAGGGAGGGCACAGATGTGAAGTGGGAGAGAAGAGGAGGCACTACGTCTCTCCTAAGCATACCCAGCTTGCGTCTCCAAGGCTGCTTCCACAAGAAAACAAAACTCAGCAGCTGAGGTCACCACCCACCTCCCCACAAGCACTCAGGGGCACACCCTGTCCAAGCACTCAGGGGCACCCCTGGGCCATCCCTGCAGCCAGCAAACAAGGACTAACCCAAAGCCTTGAGCCTAGAGGGCATGACACAGGCAGCCAAGGACAAGAAGGGGTTCTTGATCCTGGGAGCAGCCAGGGGAGACTTCAGCAAGGGCAGAAAAGAGTCGACCAAAACGGGGATGTACTGGGTCAGGCCGGACGGGTTCTTGGCCAGGATGATGTCCAGCAGTCCAAGCGCCGCCTCCAGCTCCCCATCCAGCTGCAAGCAGAGTTGTCCAGAAGGCAGGTCAGCAGGGCCCTGCTTGTGACAGCAAGGAGCAGGACCAAGCTGCCCAGCACTCTTCCGGCTTGAGCATGTGGCGGAGGTGGCCACTCACCTCCTGCAGCCGCCTCCGGACCTGCGCCTCCCTGTCTAGCTGGGCCTGCAGCATCTCCTTCTGCTTGCTGGTCAGCTGCACCTCCTCTTTGATGCCTTTCTTCTTCTTTATCTCCTAAAGAGGATGGGCAAACCAACCAATCCCATCTCCAGGGAACAGACCTCCCTCCCCAACAGAGGAAGGTGAGCTTGCTTCCACACAAACAGCACCATACCAGCTCTAAGTGTGAGTTGGGCCCCTGAACCCACCATGTGCACCCCCAACCTCCCACAAAGTCCACAGCCACCTGGTTTCTATAGAATGGAGACAGCAATAGAGAAGTAGTTGTTTTACTGGATTCTCTACTGACAAAGGCTAAGAGGGCTTTTTATGTTAGAGAAATAAAGGTTCCTCAATGTACTCAAAAGGGTATTCTGACAGCCAAATGGATTCAGAATCAAAACTTTAGCCTCCTCCTCTCCAACCCCTTCCTACATAAGCTCTCCCACAGGATAAGCTGAAGCTTAGAAAAGGCCTGCTATAGTGGCCTGAGACAACAAGCCACAGAACTCACTCACTCATTCAGCAAACATTTAGTGAGCACCTGGATTGTGCCAGGCACTGTTCCAGATGGCAGGAATATCGTAGGAACAAGATAAAGTCCCTGCCCTCACGGAGCTCACAATCTAGCAGGCGAAGATAGATAATAAACAAGTCAACAAGCACATAAACAAGATGCTTTTGGGTATGATAAATGTTAGTAAAGAAACAAATATGATGTTTAGTAAAAGGGAGGAAGGGTGGGGTCTACTTTGGATAGGGTGGACAAGCTGGCCACCTCTCTGAGAAGTGCACATGTGGACTGAGATGTGAAAGACAAGAAGAATCCTGCCTTGTAAAGACAGAGAGAAGAGCAAACGCTGAGAAGGAAAGAGTCCTGTGTGCTCTGCTCCTGTCAGAACCTGCTCTGCCCAAAGCTGAATTCAGCAATCAAGTCATGATTCCCCAGAAGTCCCACTGTACCAGGCGCTGTGCCTGCTATCAGGAGTCTAGATGGGTCCCAGTCTTCAAGGAAGTGGAGGGACAGACATGGAATCCAGCAACACCACTTAGCAGAGGAGACACGTGCACTGTCGCCAGCACCCAGCAGAGAAAGAAACCGGTTTTGAGTTGTGGGTGGAAGAAGCTATGAAGCAAGGGTGAAGGGAAAGTGTGCCAGTGCACCAGACACTGGTCAGGGGCATCAGAGGAGTGTGCCATGGGCCTCAGGATGATCCAAGTGAACAGCATATGTGCAGTGGGAAAAGCCACCAGCTTGAGGCCACCAAGCTCAGCAGCCACCTTCCGTAAGTGCCTCCGTGTACTCACCTCCTTCAGCTCCAGCTCGATGATCTGCTCTTTGAAGGAATAAGCTTTGTTCTCTCGCTTCATGTTGGCCTTTTTTATGCTGTCCTGCTGGGCACTGAAACACCAGAGTGGGTCATCAGCCAGCTTGAAAAGCACCGCAAGTCCTGTCAGCCTCCTGCCAGCCATGCAATTCCAACTAGCTGTTAAGCACTGTGCACCAGCACAGTGCCGGATACTGGACACACTTCAATACCCAGGACCTAAGCACCGTGCCGGGGACACAACAGGCGCTTAGCCAATGAATGGATAGGCTGTTGCATTCAACTCACAGGAGGCACTGGCTCCATTCTACACACAAGAAAACTATGCCTTGGGGAGCAAAGGAAACTGAGCCCATAAGTGAGGTCTCACCTCTGAATGATGGATTTGTCATACAGCTCCCCAGCAGGGGTCTGCATAATGGCAAACTCCTCCCGCGTCACCAGGCGCAGTGCAGGGTTCTGCACGGAGGCAGTGATGGTGCTGATGAGCTGTGGGAGGACCCGGTCCGGCGACAGGATGGAAAGGGAGCCCATGGCATTCATGGAGGACTGCCAGACAAACGCAGACATGGTCAGTGTGTGCCAAGGCTGGCACTGGCAAGAGGTCCACCACACCTGAATGCCCCTAGCACTGGCTCCCCTTCTTTATGCCACTGCCTTGTTACTCCTGGGCAATGCCCATCACAGTGGCCGGCTGGAGTCTGTGTCTGCTTTCCTCACCAAGCAGTGCTCCTCTGTCTGACACAGCACCTGACGTGAGGTGATACGCTCCTTCCCAATTCTCAATCTCCGTGGTTCAGGTGGAGCTGCCCTCACTTTTTCCAGAGGTAGGCATGTGACCCAGAACAGAAGGATGGGCGCAGAGATGAGCATGGCACCCAAGTCAGATTAATCAGGGTCAAAGCGACCCCAAGCCAGTAGACATTATTGAAATATGCAAGCTATTCCCCTAGGAGCTGATGGCAAGACAAAGCCTGGAACTCTAGCAGCTCTTGTGCTACCAGAAAGGGAAAGCCTGAGAATGGAGCCCACATCGTGGAAAACAGAGACAACAGACAAAGATGGATGGGACAGAGTAAGAGAGACATCACCTACAATGTTCCAAGGGCAACATCTGAACCCCTGTAGCCAGTCATATCCTTGGACTTTGCAGGTAAATGAGGCAGTAAGTTCCCTTTTGTGCTTAAACCAGTTTACATTTCTGTCACGTGCAACCAAGGGTCCAAGCCTACATTTCATCCATCTTCACCTGCTTCTTTGAATCCTCTCTTCCTGTACCCTGTGATGAGAGGGCCCCCTCCCGGACCTGAGGCCAGACCAGCTCATGTGCCCGTCACCTGGTTTAGGGGACTCTGTGTGGTCATCCTGGGAATGATCTGATCCAGGTGCCTGGTGATAAAGGCTTCAGGATCGATCTTCATCCTGGCAAGAAGTGCTGGCCAAAGTCCAGACTGCACGGCAACTGAAGGGGAAGGGAGCTCCTTGAGGCCTTCTGCCTGGCCTGCTCTTACCCCATCCCCTAAAGCTCTGGGCTCTCCCACACCCACCGCAGCCACGGACCTAAGGATGGGTGGTGGGAGATGATCAGCATTTCCTGGGCCAGTTGTTCAGTGTCGGTGACATCACCCTTGAGCCCTGGCACACCGGAGATGACACACAGAGCCTCCTGCAGGACCCGTGGAGGCACGTAGGCCTTGCCTGCCTCAGTCACCTCTCCAGCATCAGTCACCAAAGCCTCTAAGGGCAGCACCTGTGTGGAGACACATGAGATAATACTGCTAAGAGCCCTGTGCAGGCTTGGAACACAGGAACCAAATATGCTACAGACACAGCGGCCCCTCACTCAGTTCTTCCCTGGGGTCCTTGCTGGAGTAGAAATGGATGCCCAGCTTCCTGCAATGGGACCCACAGGCTGTGAGATGTGCCTGGAAGAAGGAAGCACCTGTGGCTTTGCATCTAAAAAGCCTGCAAGGGTAAAGAAGGCACCAGGAACTGGTCCAGGAGACCCAGCCTGTGGTGGCAAGTCTGTCACTGGCCCACATTCCTCAACAGGCTTAGGGAGGGAGGGAAGCAGTGGAACACGGCACAAAGAGCCCAGAAATAAGAGCCAGGTCTTTGAGGGTCTCCCTCCGTCGGGGGAGACCCTGTGCAAGTCATTTGAACTCCTAGAACCCTGGTCAATTCATATGACACAAGAATAACAAGCCCTATTTGCCTTTGAAATGCATTGTTAAAAAAAAAATCAAAAGGAAAAAATGGGTAGAAAATGCTTTAAAAAGTACAAAGTGCTTTAAAAACATAAAGTGTTATTCAATTAATCAAGGATAAAGGGGGAGGGCACGGTGGCTCGTGCCTGTAATCCCAACACTTTGGGAAGCCGAGGTAGGAGGATCACTTCAGCCTAGAAGTTCGAGATCAGCCTGGGCGACATGGCGAGACCCCATCTCTACAAAAAATAAAAAATCAAAAAATTAGCGGCCACTGCAGGTGGTGTGCACCTATAGTCCCAGCAACTTGGGAGGCTGAGGTGGAAGGATCGCTCAAGCTTGGGAAGTAGAGGTTGCAGTGAGCAAAACAAAACAAAACAAACCCCAAAAACCCTGGAAAAAAAGGTTAAGCTACATGTGAAAAAAAGTCTCTGAAAAGGAAAAGGAGTCCTATGAAAAATGGTACTGGAGCTTGACGGCAGAGCAGAAGATGCTGGCATCACACAGATTAAGAAAGAACACCCAGGGAGTGGCCCAGCCAAAACCCCACAGCGTAAGCAGGGGCAGCTAAGTGGATCCAAGAGCCCCAGTTCTAGAGCCCAGATGCCCTCACCTTGTGAGAACTGAGGACAGTCTTCAGCTCCTCCAAGAGTCCGTGCGCCAGCTTAAAGCCCCCAAGAGAGGACAGCAGCTTCCGAACTGTCTGCTGAGCCTGCCTGCGGACGTGCCAGGTGCGGCTCAGGAGCACCGCCACCAGAGCCCGGTGGTACTGCCTGCAAGCATAGGGACAGACAGGTCTGGGGGAAGGCCAAGAGCAGGGCTTTCCACAGCCAACCCTTCCACCTGCCACACACCCTTTCTCGGGTTCCTGCCAGCCTTTGCCTCATTTGGCCCAAAAGAAAAGGTAAGCCAGCCTCACGTACTGAACTTTGTTGCCAGTGAGTCTATGCGGGTGGTCAAGGAAAAGTCTCTCTGTCAGATGCAACACAGTACACAGGGCTGGGAGGGAAGAAAAGGAGTGGAAGTGTTTTTAAAATAGTTAAGTGTACACATACATACCAATGCCCAGCAATAACTGCAATGAACTGAAAATTAACACCAAAATATAAATGTGATTATCACTCGAAGTGAAATTACAGCTTGTTTTTTTTTCTTTTTTGCTTATGCACACATGTATTTTAGAATCAGTATATACTATTTTTATTTTATATATATATACACATATATGTACATATACATATATACACATATATACACATATATATACACACATATATATACACATATATATACATATACATATATACACATATATATATACACACACACACATATATATATATATATATATATATTTTTTTTTTTTTTTTGAGAGAGAGTCAAGCTCTGTCGCCCAGGCTGGAGTGCAGTGGCACGATCTCAGGGCTTACTGCAAGCTCCGCCTCCCAGGTTCACACCATTCTCCTGCCTCGGCCTCCCGAGTAGCTGGGACGACAGGCACCTGCTAATTTTTTTATATTTTTTAGTAGAGACTGGGTTTCACCATGTTAGCCAGGATGGTCTCGATCTCCTGGCCTCGTGATCCACCCGCCTCAGCCTCCCTAAGTGTTGGGATTACAGGCATGAGCCACTGCACCAGGCCAAGTTTTGTATTTTTAGTAGAGATGGGGTTTCACCAGGTTGGCCAGGTTGGTCT
Source organism: Pan troglodytes (assembly GCF_028858775.2). Lineage (NCBI taxonomy): Eukaryota > Metazoa > Chordata > Mammalia > Primates > Hominidae > Pan > Pan troglodytes. Next base: position 126,966,059 of record NC_072408.2, read on the forward strand.
TGAACTCCTGAACACAGGTGATCCACCTGCCTCGGTCTCCCAAAGTGCTAGGATTACAGGCGTGAGCCACCACACCTAGCCTATTTTTACTTTTCTTGAGACAGAGTCTCGCTCTGTTGCCCAGGCTACAGTGCAGTGGTGCAGTCTTGGCTCACTACACCCTCCGCCTCCCAGGTTCAACTAATTCTCCTGCCTCAGCCTCCTGAGTAGCTGGGATTACAGAAGCCCACCAGCAAGCCTGCCTAATTTTTTTTTTTCTATTTTTAGTAGAGACGAGGTTTCACCATGTTGGCCAGGATAATTCTGAACTCCTGACCTCAAGTGATCAGTCCACTTCAGCCTCTCAAGGTGCTAGGATTACAGGCATGAGCCACCATGCCAGGCCTATGTATTTTGTTTTCGTTGTTGTTGTTGTTGTTTTGAGACGGAGTCTTGCTCTGTCACCCAGGCTGGAATACAATGGTGCAATCTTGGCTCACCGCAACCTCCGCCTCCTGGGTTCAAGAGATTCTCCTGCCTCAGCCTCCCGAGTAGCTGGGATTACAGGTACCTGCTACCACGCCCAGCTTATTTTTGTATTTTTATTAGAGACAGGGTTTCACCATGTTGGCCAGGATAGTCTCGATCTCGACCTCATGATCTGCCCGCCTCGGCCTCCCAAAGTGCTGGGATTACAGGCGTGAGCCACCGTGTCCGGCCCCAGCCTATTTTTTTTTTAATAATTAAAAATTACGGCCAGGCACAGTGGCTCACGCCTGTAATCCCAGCACTCTGGGAGGCCAAAGCAGGCAGGTCACCTGAAGTCAGGAGTTCGAGACCAGCCTGGCCAACATAGTAAAACCCCGTCTGTACTAAAAATACAAAAATTAGCCAGGTGTGGTGGTGTGCACCTGTAGTCCCAGCTACTCAAAGAGGCTGAGGCAGGAGAATTGCTTGAACCCGGGAGGTGGAGGTTGCAGTGAGCAGAGATTGCACCACTGCACTCCACCCTGGGCAACAGAGTGAGACTGTCTCAAAAAAAAAAAAAAAAAAAAATGCCTGACCCGGTGGCTCACGCCTGTAATCCCAGCACTTTGGGAGGCCAAGGTGGGCGGATCATGAGGTCAGGAGACCAAGACCAGCCTGGCTAACACTGTGAAACCCCATCTCTTCTAAAAATACAAAAAATTAGCCAGGCGTGGCAGCATGCACCTGTAGTCCCAGCTACTCGGGAGGCTGAGGCAGGAGAATGGCGTGAACCCGGGAGGCAGAGCTTGCAGTGAGCCGAGATCGCGCCACTGCACTCCAGCCTGGGCGACAGAGCGAGACTCTGTCTCAAAAAAAAAAAAAAAAAAAAAAAAATTACTAAGGCCAGGCACGATGGCTCATGTCTGTAACACCAACACTTTTGGAGGCTGAGGCAGGAGAATTGCTTAAGCCCAGGAGTTCAAGGTCAGCCTGGGCAACATGGTGAAACCCCCGTCTCAAAAAAAAATACAAAAATTAGCCAGATGTGGTGGTGTGCACCTGTAGTCCCAGCTACTCAGGAAGCTGAGGTGGGAGGACCACCTGAGACCAGGGAGGTCGAGGCTGCAGTGAGCCATGACTGTGTCGCTGCACTCCAGCCTGGGCAACAGAGTGAGATCCTGTCTCAACAACAACAACAACAACAAATTACTATGGAGTTATAAAAAGAGGCCGGGCATGGTGGCTCATGCCTGTAATCCCAGCACTTTGGGAGGCCGAGGCAGGTGGATCACCTGAGGTCGGGAGTTCGAGACCAGCCTGACCAACATGGAGAAACCCCATCTCTACTAAGAAAAAAAAAAAAAAAATACAAAATTAGCCTGGTGGTAGTGGCACATGCCTGTAATCCCAGCTACTCGGGAGGCTGAGGCAAGAGAACCGCTTGAACCCAGGGGGAGAGGTTGCGGTGGGCTGAGATCATGCCACTGCACTCCAGCCTGAGCAATAAGAACGAAACTGCATCTCAAAAAAAAAAAAAAAAAAAGAATGATGAAGTTCATTATATACTGATATGGACTCATTTCCAGGTCTAGAAAGCACAGTACATACGGTAGGCACACTACCATTTGTGTAAAAAAGGTACAGAACAAACATATACAGGTATTTACTTGCATATATATAAAATATCAAGGCTACAGAAGAAGCTAATAAAATTGGTTATCTATAGCCGAGGAACTGGGTAGCCAGAGATCAAAGCAGGGGTATAATTTTCAATGTAGACCCTCTTGTATCTATTTTTGAATTACATTAGTCTATTTCCTTTTCAAAATTTAGCTAAAAATTTTTCTAAAACCAGGGAATGACTAACAGTTGTAGCTCATTAATGGGATGTTGCGATTTATGAGTCAAACGACTCTTCAAATCACCAATTAGTGGCAGACACTCCTAAGGCAACGTAGAATATTAAACACATATTTAAAATTCAACTGTTCCTTTTCTGCCAGGATAGAAACCAGTAGTTTTTGTGTCTCTTGGTAGGGGAGTAGAGCCTGCCAGACTCCACAAGAGCTTCTCAGCTGCCTTAACACAAGAAAACCTCCGAGACAGCACCAATTACCCAATCAGCTATAATTACAGCTCATATCGTAGCTCCACAGCCATTACTGCTCTGTCTCCACACATCTCCCAAGTCCCATTTCCCTAACCTTATGTTCCCTACAGGAATGAATTTATTCCCACAACAGCTAAGCTGTTGGCCAGATCACTCTGGCCCAGGTTTTTGCAGACCTGACTGGTTTGGTCAAGAAAGGGTCCTCTCTGAAGATTTTCCAAAGAGACTTTGCCTCACTCCCGAGTTCAACTAAGCATGGAGTAACTTACCATCCTCTGAAGCCATGACCAGGAATTTCTCAGAAGTGAAAACCTGCTTTTTCTCATCCACAATCAGCTGCCAGAAACTGCTCAGTTTGGCCTCTGCAAGAAACAAAAGGTTACCCCATGACGCAGCTCACCACATCCCCCAGAGCTGATCCACTCCATCCTGAAGCTGCTGGGGTGGGCTTTGCTGACAAACCCTCCTCTGCAGCAGGAGGCTCAGTGCTCTTCCATTTGGGGAACTGACCTCAGTCCTTCTGGTATCACCTCCTGTACGAAACTCTTCGGTGGCTCTCTGCTGCCTACAGGATCCTAGGTGAACTGCTTCTCATCCGGAATTCCCATCCACCCCAGGCGCCAAGCTGGAATACCTGAGGTTTACAGACTTTGGCTTTCCCTGCCCCTCCCTGACTGGGGCTGTTTGGACTCACACTGGGCCATCCCTTCAGGATAATGAAATCCTTCACAGGCTTCAGGGTACCAGTTCAAATGCTTCCTCCATGAAGCCCTTCCCAATACCCACCCCCCCAACTAAAAGCAATCTCTCCTTCAAAACTGCTCTAATGCCGCATTTTGTCTTAAGCTACGGATATATTTCTGTATTTCCTCGCGCCTAATGTGAAGTAAGCACCCTGAAATTTGCTGAAGAAGGTCATGTTCATCTTAGCATTCCCCCAGGTAGCCCAGTGCCTTGCATGGCCACAGTGAGCACACGATATTACATGAGGAGAGCTGAGCTCCATTCCTAACCAAAGGAGTTAAGTTCAGGTGTGTCCCAGTGCAGAGATTGGGAGATGAAATAAAGAAAGCCTGGCCGGGCACAGTGGCTCACGCCTGTAATCCCAGCACGTTGGGAGGCTGAGGTGGGTGGATCACAAGGTGAGGAGATTGAGACCATCCTGGCTAACACGATGAAACCCTGTCTCTACTAAAAATACAAAAAATTAGCCGCGCGTGGCCGCGTAGCGCCTGTAGTCCCAGCCACTCGGAAGGCTGAGGCAGGAGGCGGAGCTTGCAGTGAGATGAGATCGTGCCACTGCACTCCAACCTGGGCAACAGAGCGAGACTCCGTCTCAGAAAAAAAAAAAAAGAAAAGAAAGCCTGAAATACGATGTAGCCACAAAAAATAATGAGAAAGCTCTTTCTGATGTACTGATTTGGAATCATTTCGAAGATATATTATATATAGTATATATATTATATATTATAAGTAATATGGCATATAGCGTATGTTCCCCAGCATGTTCAATTACATAACACACTATCTCTGGACATAAAATTGGTAATACTGTTTTTTCTTTCTTAGACAAAGTCTCACTGTGCCACCCAGGCTGGAGTGCAGTGGAGCAATCCCAGCTCACTGCAACCTACGCCTCCTGGGTTCAAGCGATTCTCCTGCCTCAGCCTCCCAAGTAGCTGAGATTACAGGCATGCGCCACCACACCCAGCTAATTTTTGTATTTTTAGTAAAGACGGGGTTTCACCATGTTGGCCAGAATGGTCTCGAAATCTTGACTTCGTGATCCGCCCGCCTCGGCCTCCCAAAGTGCAAAATTGGTAACACCGTTTACAGAGGGAAACTTAACGGCTACGGGAAAAGACAGGGCTAAGGGGAAGCTTCTCATGTTATATCCTTTTGAATTTTGTACTGTATGAATGTATAACCAACTGAAACAAACCGTCCCAATACTAAACCCTGGTCCATCTAGGTATCATCTACAAGCCCGTGTAGCACTGGAGCAACAGAATGAAGGAGGACAGTGACACAGTCCCCTGACTGCATTCCCACTGCCCATGCAACCATGAGGTTCATCCTGCAGATGACAAGCAAACCTGTGGCTGATCCAGTGTGGTCAGGACCAAGCTAATCCTGAACATCAAGACACACCTCCCAAGGACTCTTGTCAGAGGCCCCTGTCTCTACCATCCTGGACACCTCTGGACTCATACCAGCCTGTGAGTCAGCCACTGACAACTTCAAGAGCAACAAGGCTGCGGCAACCCCTTCAGTGATGGTGGGAACCTGAGTGCTTTGGGAGGCTGCCTTCTCCACTGTCTGGATGAGCAAGGGCAGTAAGTCCAGGGCCTGCAACAGTGTGTCACCTGTGGAGAGAGGACAAGCACCTTAAAGGACATCCTGATCCTTGGAAATGACAGGACTGAGAAAGGATTTATCTAACCAGCTGTGAACCAGACGACTAAAACCCTTCAGTTAATTTTTCAAATATCTCAAAAAGAAGTGAAGTGAAATCAAAACTTAAATCAAACTCTACAGCCACAAAATTAGAGGGAGAAAGATAATCCTTATGGCCAGGTGCGGTAGCTCACGTCTGTAATCCCAGCACTTTGGGAGGCCGAGGCGGGTGGATCACCTGAGGTTGGGAGTTCGAGACCAGCCTGACCAACATGGAGAAACCCCGTCTCTATTAAAAATACAAAATTAGCTGGGCGTGGTCCAGTTATTCAATTGATGGATAAGCAGAGACATTAGGTGTGTTGCTCAAGGTCACACGGCTAGTTGAGGCAAGTCAGAGCCACCCTCAATCCTGTCAATTCCCATCTGGTACTCTTCCCCCATACAGATGACCTTTGGACCCAAATTCTAAATTTGGGTCCAAATCTGCTGACCTCTGAACTAAACTCTTTTAAAAAAAAAAGGAAGCCAAGCACAGTGGCTCATGCCTGTAATCCCAGCACTTTGGCAGGCTGAGGCGGGGGGGATCATGAGGTCAGGAATTCCAGACCAGCCTGACCAATATGGTGAAACCCTGTCTTAGCCGGGTGGGGTGGTGCACGCCTGTAATCCCAGCTACTCAGGAGGCTGCAGCAGGAGAATTGCTTGAACCCAGGAGGCGGAGGTTGCAGTGAGCCGAGATTGTGCCATTGCACTCCAGCCTGGGTGACAGAACGAGACCCCATCTCCAAAAAAAAAAGAGAAACCAGTTAAAACTATAGTTTGGCTGGGCACGGTGGCTCATGCCTATAATCCCAACACTCTGGGAGGCCGAGGTGAGCAGATCACCCGAGGTCAGGAGTTCAAGACCAGCCTGGCCAACATGGCAAAACCCTGTCTCTATTAAAAAATACAAAAATTAGCCAGGCATGGTGGTGGGCATCTGTAATCCCAGCTACTCAGGAGGCTGAGGTTGGAGAATCGCTTAAACCCAGGAGGCGGAGGTTTCAGTGAGCTGAGATTGCGCCACTACACTCCAGCCTGGGTGACAGAGAGAAACTCCATCTCAAAAAAAAAACTATAGCTCAAGCACATGTTTTCTTCCCCCCTACCCCAACACCTGGGTTTGTTGTTCCATGTATGTTTCCATAGCTACTAAATGGGTACATCAGAACATTTCACAATGAAAGCAGTTTCCCAGATAATGTTTTATACTTGAATCCAAGAAATCTTTATTACAGAGGTTTATTTTCGTTTTGTTTTTAAAAGGTTTATTTTATATTATGTTTATTTTAAAAGCAATGAGCATTGAGTTCTGGCACTCTGCATTCCTTTTTTAAAAAATAAATTAAAAATAAATGCAACGAGCAGAACTAGCTCAAGCTGAAGAGACTAGGTAAAACCAAGTTTTTGCCATCTACAATTCAAAGTCCCACCTACAACTGATGGTCATTCAATGCAGCAATAATGCAAACTGATATATATAGTACATAGACTTTTTATATAATTTTTGGTAGAGACAGAGTCTTGCTATGTTTCCCTGGCTGATCTTGAACTCCTGGGCTCAAGCAATCCCGCTGCCTCAGCCACCTGTGTAGCTGGGACCACAGTCATGTACCACCATGCCCAGCTATTTTTTTAATTTTTTTGTAGAGATGGGGGTCTCACTTTGTTGCCCAGGCTGGTCTCAAACTCCTGGGCTCAAGCAATCCTCCCACCTCAGCCTCCCAAAGTGTTGGGATTACAGGCGTGAGCCAGCTCGCCTGCCTCATAGACTGTTTTCAAGTCATGGATGTGAGTTCACTATATCCCTAAGGCAGCTGAAAATGTATTGAGCGTACATTTCTACCCATGGAAAATCTATGACTTCAGTCAGCACTACCTGTGGTTTGAATAAACCTCACAAACCACTGCACAAAGATGATCTATGATTCTGAGCTGGGAGACATATTTCGGAAAAAGATATATTGCTTTCAAATCAGTGCAAAAATCTCTTATGGTCAGATTCTTCTTCCCTTATCATTAAAAGAAATATGTGAGTACAAAGTTCATCAGACAAGACATTTCACACAGAAGGGGGTCCCCTCCCAAGAGGAGGCCCTGGAATCTCCTAGATGTTTCTTTTTCTTTTTTGAGACAGAGTATCACTCTGTCACCCAGGTAGGAGTGCAATGGCTTGATCTCGGCTCACTGCAACCTCTGCCTCCTGGGCTCAAGCGATTCTCCTGCCTCAGCCTCCCGAGTAGCTGGGATTACAAGCACCTGTCATCATGCCTGGCTAATTTTTGTATTTGTGTAGAGACAAGGTTACACCATGTTGGCCAGGCTGGTCACGAACTCCTGACCTCAGGTGATCCACCCGCCTCGGCCTCCCAAAGTGCTGGTAGGCGTGAGCCACTGTGCCCAGCCTCTCCTAGATGCTTCTTTAAATACAGTTCATAAGTTTAAATCTTTTTAAAAAGAAATACAAGCATATCTCTGAGATGGAAATCAGTAATAGAGGTTTATAGCTTGGAGACCAAGCTCCTATACAGATATGAAAGTTTCCCCCAGCTCTGCTTGCCCAAATGACAGTAGGTTCCTCAACACTGAAGGAAGGGCGGTGGTCATTTTTAATAAGTCCAGAGTAAAGTTTACACGAAGTTGGATTTTTTAAACCAGTCTTTTTTTTTTTTTTTTTTTCCGAGACAGAGTCTTGCTCTGTTGCCCAGGCTGGAGTACAATGGCGCAATCTCGGCTCACTGCAACCTCCATCTACTGGGTTCAATTCTCCCTGCCTCAGCCTCCCACGTAGCTGAGATTACAGGTGCCCGCCACCATGCCCAGCTAATTTTTGTATTTTTAGTAGAGACGGGGTTTTGCCATGTTGGTCTTGAACTCCTACCCTCAGGTGATCTGCCCGCCTCGGCCTTCCAAAGTGCTGGGATTACAGGTGTGAGCCACCGCACCCAGCCCTTAAACCAGTCTTATCTGAGTCATTTCTCCATGATTTCAGATACTATAGTGACAAGTTCTGGTTCTGGTCCTCTCTGAATAAAGCTTTGTACTTTGAAAGTCTGACAAGGGGGAGAAGCCAGAATTTGTTGTGAAGACTGAATTCGGATTTTGGGCTAAGCCCAATGCTCTCATTTATTTCAGGAAGAAATAAACAGTGCAAAATAAGCTGAACTAACAGGGAAAGCGGGAACACTAACAATACCCTAAAGACTCAGTAACCTCTGCAAGGAGGCCTGGACACTAGCCCTGGGAGTTGTCTTACCCCGGTAAGAGGCCAACATGCACTGCAGGTAGGCGTGCCTCACCGCAGATGTGGAGGTTTTAAGGCTGAAAGCTTTTTTGAACCATTCAGTGAGCTTCTTGGGCACTTCCGTAGTGAATCGGTTACACCAGAGAGCCAGGACTGAGACAGCGTGTACCAAGGTCCCTTCATGAACTAGGGCAAAAAGCAGAAGTCCAGTCAGTCCAATGTCTTATAACCATGTCAAATCATTGCAAGCAGTGCAAAAAACAAGCCAGAGTACAAGCAGGAGGAAGCAGTGATATTTCAGACAGCTAGGAGCCTTGCTCTGAGGGAGGTGTGTCTTTAGGAGAGGTTTATGGAAGGAAAGCTCCAACTGTGAAAAACCACAGTCAAGGATGAGTACAAAACGCATGCTCACCATGTTGCACAGAATTACCTTCCTGCTGAAGGAACGGGATGAACAGCTCAGCCACGATCCCATTCAGGACCTGACTGGAAGGTCCAGACACCACGTGATGACTGACGCTCCCAATCCCTAAAAGGCAGATTCCCTGTTCAGTCTCTTATCAGCACAGAACCACAGAGGCAAGTCTTCCTACTGCTGCCACCTCCGCACTCTGGGTCACAGACCTCTTCTGTGTCTCCAGCAGGCATACCTCTCCTTTGGCCATTATTGATCTTCCTTCAATGCCCCCTCTAAACCTCCTGCCTTCTATAGAAGCCAAGCCTCCTGCTAGACCTGAACAAGTCCCTCTCGTCAAGCAGGCAAGCAGCAGGGTCCTGGGAGGCAGGCTGGACCCAAGATCGTCACAGGAGTCAAGATGCAAAGAAGGCTTCGCCTTACCTAAGAATTATGTTAAAGCTTATCTACTACTAGGCCAGGCGCAGTGGCTCATGCCTGTAATCCCAGCACTCTGGGAGGCTGAGGCAGGTGCATCATGAGGTCAAGATCGAGACCATCCTGGCCAACGTGGTGAAACCCCGTCTCTACTAAAAATACAAAAAAATTAGCTGGATGTGGTGGTGTGTGCCTGTAGTCCCAGCTACTCAAGAGGCTGAGGCAGGAGGATTGCTTGAACCCAGGAGGCAGAGGTTGCAGTGAGCCAAGATTGTGCCACTGCGCTCCAGCCTGGCGACAGAGTGAGACTCCATCTCAAAAAAAAAAAAAAAAAAAAAAAAAAGCTTATCTACTACCAGATCACAGCTCTACTCCTGGCAGAGAAATCCTGTACCTGCCTGTAATCCCAGCACTTTGGGAGGCTGAGGCGGGCAGATCACTTGACGCCAGGAGTTCAAGACCAGCCTGGCCAATATGGTGAAACCCCATCTCTACTAAAAATACAAAAAAATTAGCAGGCGTGGTGGTGCGCACCAGTAATCCCAGCTACTAAGGAGGCTGAGGCATGAGGATCGCTTGAACCTGGGAGGCAGAGGTTGCAGTGAGCTGAGATGGCACCACTGCACTCTATCCTAGATGACACAGCAAGACTTTCTCTCAAAAAAAAAAAAAAAAAAAAAAAAGAGAAATCCTATACCTGAGAGGACGCTCATCTTCTGGGCTACAACAGTTAGTTTTCCTTCCGAGCCTGAGAAGAGAGACAGCAAAGATTCACATTCACATATGCCACATTTCCCAAGAGAGTGAACAATGCAGTCACGTGTGTGATGCCACGATACGGTTTCTGATTCCAGAAGTAGCCTTTGTGTTGTGAAGCTGGGTTTAAAACAACTTTTACTAGCCTTTTGCTTTCTGACTCAAAAAAGAATGTTCCTACAAAAAACTTGAGAAACAGAAAAAATATAAAGAAAAACATTTAAAGCACTCATGTCTCCACTACTCAAAGACATTTCTTCTCTGGTGTATTTCCTTTAGTTTTTTCTGCTATGCCTACAAAAATGTGTATCTTAAAAACGAAAAACCTGAGATCACCCCATCCACACCACCCCGTGCAGGGTTTTGTTCATTCACACACATTCTCATTCCAGTGTGACGTCCTCCTGGCCACACAGCCTTGCCACAGGCAGACTTGGAGCATCAAGTCCCCTTCAGATCCCAGTTGAGGGAAATACCAGGGGCCACGCCTCAACCACCCGCATGGCCAAGAAGGCTTGCTCACCTCCGAGGATAGCAAATAGGTGCTTGGTCAGGGATTCCATGGCCGAAGAGTCACTGCACTGGCGTGCCAGGTTCCGCAGTGCCAGCACAGCTTCATCCATCAGGCGGGGACTGTTGGATTTCAGGTGACCTGCACACACAAAGCCACTGCTCAGAAGCAGCCAACAACTGAGCATCCAGACTTTCGTCTTTGTCTTTTCCATGCCCCCATCTCTTCAGTATTAGCTGTTTGCTCTCATTCAAATAATCTCAAGAAAGAAACTGCCAATGCCAATGTAGTTTAGGTTAGGGCCTTATTACTACCCTGAGCTGTCCCCTACCCCTGCTACAACAATTAGGACAAGTACAACCAAACCCAAGGTGACACTTATGGGCTGGAGAGGGGCTGGGATACTCACCAGCCAGTCCTTTCACGATGTCCATGGCATACTGGCTGAGGTCAAGCGTCACTGATGCCAGCAGACTAGAAATAGCTAAGGGGGACAGAAAGCACTGACCATGTCAGTCTAAGCAATAAATTCAACAGATAATTTTGTTCCCCTACTCCCCAGCAAATGCCACTAGGCCTGCTGTCTGGCCCTTCATCTCTACAGGCTACATGAGTAGTCCCAAAGCTCTGCTGAAAAGCTGTATACCTCCCCATCCCGATCAGCAAAAATTGCCTTTCCAACATCCCACCAACACATTTTACTAAGATACACAGGGACAGAGACTCAACCCTCAGATCCCATGATTTCAAGTGCCACCTCCATACTAAGTCCAGAATGTCTACAGAGGAGGTTCTTAACCTGGTCTCCAGAAAGTTCTTTTGGGGAGGTGGAGGGGTAAGAGGATATTTTGTTTTCTTCCACTCAACTCTGAAAGTGAACACTTGATATTTTCTGGGAATCAGAACAATGGCTAGCACCTCCATAAAGCTATGAACTGATCCAGTGGGTTCTTGAACCCCTAAAATTATATGCAGTATTATTAATGGATATACTTTTGTGCATTCTTCTGACAAGACAGCCCATGACTTTTTCTCTTTTTTTTTTTTTTGGACAGAGTCTGGCTCTGTCGCCCAGGCTGGAGTGTAATGGCATGATCTTGCCTCACTGCAACCTCCACCTCCCGGTTTCAAGTGATTTTCCTGCCTCAGTCTCCTGAGTAGCTAGGACTACAGGCATGTGCCACCACGCCTAATTTTTTTTGTATTTTTATTAGAGACAGGGTTTAACCATGTTGGTCAGGCTGGTTTCAAACTCCTGACCTCAGGTGATCCACCTGCCTCAGCCTCCCAAACTGCTGGGATTACAGTCATGAGCCACCACGCCTGGCCTCTTGTTTTTTGAGATAGGGTCTCACTCTGTCACTCAGGCTGGATAGAGTGCAGTGTCGCCATCTTGGCTCACTGCAACTTCCACTTCCTGGGCTCAAGCTATCCTCCCACATCAGCCTCCCGAGTTGAGCTCCTGCGCTCAAGTGATCTGCCCACTGCCGCCTCCCAAAGTGCTGGGATCACAGGTGTGAGCCAATGCGTCCGGCTTTCAACATAATCGCAAAAGGTCCCCAATCTCTCTCCCAAGGTCCCAACAAGGTAAACAATGAATACATCCCCCCTCCCTCCCCCCTACCACACACACTTCTTGTTGCCAAATATCGAGAATAGAGATATAGGCAACTCATCTCCCTCCCACCATCCTGGTTGACAGCAACCTACTTTCAATAACATTCTCTGGACTCCTCAGTAAGGACTTCTGTATGGTGGGCAGTATCAGATCCTTAAATTCTGAGTGGGACAGGTATCGGAGCAGAGGGGCACAGCTATCCTACAAAGAAAAAGGAATAAGGCACCTAGCCCTCATGGGAACGGACCAAGAAGCAAAAAAGAGTCCAGCATCCCAGAATTGAAAATGGGATCAGTTGTCCAGGTGAGTAACGTCCACCTCTCGCTCACCAACAGGTACTTCGGAGGCTTGACTTTGCTCATCAGGATGTTCTTCATGTAAAAGTCCAGTAGGGCGCTCTAGAGAACACAAAGCTCTGGTTAGATCCTGACATTCTCAAGTATCTCATCACTGGCCTAAGGGGTCCCTCTTGTGAGAGTGCCTCCAAAAAATACAAATCAATGCCCCAAATTTCAGTGTTAAGCATAGAGGTCCCACTGATCACGCAACCCCACTTAAAACCCTTCCACAGCTTTCCATGGCCCCCGGGATAAAGTCCAAAGTCCTTCATATGGCTTATAAGGTCCTGCCCACCACTCAGCTGGCTGCGTCTCACTCTAACCCATTCCCGCCACTCCAACCCCGCTCGCCTCCTCTCTGTTCCTGCCCACAGGCTGCTTCCTCTGCCCAAAATGCTCTGCCTCACCTCTTGACCTTGCTAATTCCTCTTCTCTCTCAAAGTTCCTTCTTTAGAGTGATGTGTTCTCTGACCCACAGCCTAAGTCAGGTCCTTCCGTTGTGGAGTCTCACGACTTCTCACACTTTCCCTTTGTAGCACATACTAGTTATAATTAGCTAGACTATCTGTTTAATGTCAGTTTCTCAGACTCAGTTCCATGGGGGCAGGGGTCATAGCTCCCTTACTCGCTGGTGTACCCCCAACACCGAGCACAGTGCCTAGAACATGGCAGCCACTAAATTGGGATGAATAAGTGACTGCATGAACAAGCAAACTATCACCCAAGCCAGAAACAGAAGGGAAACTTTCCAACTCCTAGAAGTTCATGTATCATGGCAAAAGGCCAGAGTCTCACATGAGAAAACCAACAAGTTTCAGATGAGGTCAACAGCTAGGGTCACCAGGGCAAAGCAGGTTCCCATTCCTTCCCTCCAGCGAGCTCCCAACATCCCCAACATAGCAAACCCACAGTCACTCTGCCTTGGCACTTGCCTTGTGCTGACTGACCACGTCCATCTCCTTGTGACTCGTGCAGAACTGCACTAGCAGCCCCAGCATGCCGGCATAGTTCTGGTTGGGCTCTAGGCTGAGAATGGCTGACAAGTACTGTTCCACCAGCCCAGGGTTCTGAAGAGGAAAGTGCCAGGCAGGTGTTTAAGATGGCAGTGGGGGAGTGTCATGGAAGAAGCAATGCCCACCAGCCCCTGCAGTCCTGTCACCTCTTTCCACAGCTTCGTGAGTTTCTTCACAGCACCATCCACGGCGTGCTTGTGGGAGCCACCCAGCACCTCCAGCAAGAGCAGGCACTGCACTTCCACCTGCCAGGACCAGGGAAGACTCAGGTCAAGGTGGGACATGAGATTGAGGGTCCCATGGCTCTCATAGCCTGCAAAGACCTCCATCAGACCCTCCAAATCCTGGCTTCATCTCCACTCAGCCTCTCCCACTCAACTCCAGCCAGCTCCTCTTCCCTCCACCCCACACATTTAGTTCTGTCCTTTAACGACACTGTTCCCACTAGTGTTCGTTTAATAAATATTTGGTGATCACCTATTATGAATCAGACAATGAAGGCACAAGGGGAGGAAGACAGACATGGTCCCTGCTTTTTTTTTTTTAAGACGGAGTCTCGCTCTGTCGCCAGGCTGGAGTGCAGTGGCACAATCTCGGCTCACTGCAACCTCCACCTCCCGGGTTCAAGTGATTCTCCCGCCTCAGCCTCCCAAGTAGCTGGGACTACAGGTGCGTGCCACCATGCCCAGCTAATTATTTTTATTTATTTATTTATTTTGAGACAGAGTCTCGCTCTGTCGCCCAGGCTGGAGTGCAGTGGTGCGATCTCAGCTCACTGCAAGCTCCGCCTCACGGGTTCACACCATTCTCCTGCCTCAGCCTCCCAAGTAGCTAGGACTACAGGTGTCCACCACCATGCCCACCTAATTTTTTGTATTTTTAGTAGAGACGGGGTTTCACCATGTTAGCCAGGATGGTCTCGATCTCCTGACCTCGTGATCCGCCCGCCTCGGCCTCCCAAAGTGCTGGGATTACAGGCGTGAGCCACTGCGCCCAGCCGGTCCCTGCTTTCATGTACCTTAGAATTCAGAGGAAAAAAGAGATATTAAACAAATAAATACACAAATGAATATACAATTTCAGTGAGGTTTAAGTGCCATGCAGGAAAAGAATAAGGGTCCTGTTTCATTTACTTCTTATCTGCCTTGACCTGTCCTTCATTAATTCCACAAATACTTACTGACCACTGACTACATGGCAGGCTCTATGCTGAGCACTGTGAATACAGAAGTGCATCTTGATATGGGGATTCGAACTGCATGGAGCTCACACCGTCCAACCCAGATTGACATACATAATAGGTCCTTGACTAAAAAAAATCTCAGAGGCTGCCAGGGCTAGTGGCTCACACCTGTAATCCCAGCACTTTGGGAGGCCGAGGCAGGCAGATCACCTGAGGTCGGGAGTTCGAGACCAGTCGGACCAACATGGAGAAACCTCATCTCTACTAAAAATACAAAATTAGCTGGGCGTGGTGGCGCATGCCTGTAACCAAGCTACTCGGGAGGCTGAGGCAGGAGAATCGCTTGAACGCAGGAGAATCGCTTGAACCCAGGAGGCAGAGGTTGCAGTGAGCCGAGATCACGCCTTTGTACTCCAGCCTGGGCAACGAGAGTGAAACTCCATCTCAAAAAATAAAGGCCAGGTGCAATGGTTCACGCCTGTAATCCCAACACTTTGGGAGGCTGAGGCAGGCGGATCACAAGGTCAAGAGATCGAGACCATCCTGGCCAACATGGTGAAACCCTGTCGCTACTAAAAATACAAAAATTAGCCGGGTGTGGTGGCAGGCGCCTGTAGTCCCAGCTACTCAGGAGGAAAATCGCTTGAACCCAGGAGGTGGAGTTTGCAGTGAGCCGAGATAGCGCCACTGCACTCCAGCCTGGTGACAGAGAAAGACTCTGTCTCAAAAAAAAAACAAACAAAAATCTCAGAGACTTTATGTGCCATAAATGCCCAAGGTCACTAGTGAGTTGTGTGAACTGCCACCCTCAGAAAACAGATATGCTTGTGGCCGGGCGCGGTGGCTCACGCCTGTAATCCCAGCACTTTGGGAGGCTGAGGCGGGCGGATCACGAGGTGAGGAGATCGAGACCATCCTGGCTAACACGGTGAAACCCTGTCTCTACTAAAAATACAAAAAAAATTAGCTGGGCATGGTGGCAGGCGCCTGTAGTCCCAGCTACTCGGGAGGCTGAGGCAGGAGAATGGCGTGAACCCGCGAGGCGGAGCTTGCACTGAGCCGAGATTGCGCCTCACTGCACTCCAGCCTAGGCGACAGAGCAAGACTCCGTCTCAAAAAAAAAAAAAAAAGCAAGCAAGCAGATATGCTTGTGGAAAGCAATGCTGATAAATTCCATTTGCATGTATACAAAATGGCATATGTACAAGGTTATTCTTTGCAGAACTGTTAGTAACAATAAAAAACCATAAACAGAGGCCTCCCTATATATAGCATAGTATAGAAAGGATTACTGGCTGGGCGTGGTGACTCACACCTATAAACCCAGCACTTTGGAAGACCGAAGCAGGTGGTTCCCTTGAGCCCAGGAGTTCGAGACCAACCCGGGCAACAAAAGAAAACCCCATCTCTAAAAAAATACAAAAATTAGCCAGGCATACACCAGCATGCCTGTAGTCCCAGCTACTCAGGAGGCTGCGACAGAAGGATCGCTTGAGCCCAGGAGGTCAAGGCTGCAGTGAGCTGAGCTCATGCCACTGTGCTCCAGCCTGGGTGACAGAGCAAGATCTTTGTCTCAAAAAAAAAAAAAAGAAGTCTGCAGAATCATGGTGTGTGAATAAAAAAAATTTTTAATACATTTTTTTAAAAGTAGGCTGGGCACGACCAGGCGCGGTGGCTCATGCCTGTAATCCCAGCACTTTGGGAGGCCGAGGCGGGCGGATCACCTGAGGTCGGGAGTTCGAGACCAGCCTGACCAACATAGAGAAACCCCGTCTCTACTAAAAATACAAAACTAGGCGGGCATGGTGGCACATGCCTGTAATCCCAGCCACTTGGGAGGCTGAGGCAGGAGAATCGCTTGAATCCGGGAGGCAGAGGTTGCGGTGAGCCGAGATCGCGCCATTGCACTCCAGCCTATGCAACAAGAGTAAAACTCCGTCTCAAAAAAAAAAAAAAAAAAAAGTAGGCTGGGCACAATGGCTCATACCTGTAATCCCTGCACTTTGGGAGGCTGAGACAGACGGATCACCTGAGGTCAGGAGTTTGAGACTAGCCTGGCCAACATGGTGAAACCCCATCTCTACTAAAAATACAAAAATTAGCCAGGTGTGGTGGCATGCACATATAGTCCCAGTTATACTCAGGAAGCTGAGGGTTGAGAATTGCTTGAGCCTGGGAGGCAGAGGTTGCAGTGAGCCGAGATTGCGCCACTGCATTCCAACCTGAGTGACGGAATTACACTCTGTCTCTCCAAAAAAACAAAACAAAACAAAACAAAAAAAACCACTCAGTGCAGATAAGCCAATGAGCTTGCCCCTTCTTACAAGGGGGCCTTTGGTAACAATGACACCCATTCCCTGAAGCGAATCCAAGAGAGTCCCAGCTCACAATATGTAATCCTTGACCCTCAAGGTTTCAGCATTCTAATCCATCATCAATCAATTATACTGACAGCCATTCCATGTTTGTCCCCAGAGGTGTGCTGGATAAGCTCCCGGGGATGCAGCCCTCTATCTAACCAACAGGCTGCTTCATGGAGCGGTACTTGTGTTTCCTAAGGCCGGTCATCACTGGCACCTACCTGCCTGGGACTCTCCAGTTTCCACAGTCATCTCAACCCTCAACTAAACCTGGCTTTGCGACAACTCTTTGAGGTGGACAGGGTGAGTAGTATTTTCTTTCCCACTTTGCAAATGAGGAAATGGGCTCAGAAGTTAAGTGACTCAGCCAAGTCTCATGGACAAGAATCAGATCCAAGGCCAGGCAAAGTGGCTCACACCTATAATCCCAACACTTTGGGAGGCCAAGGCAGGCGGATCATCTGAGGTCAGGAGCTCAAGGCCAGCCTGGCCACCATGGAAAAACCCTGTCTCCACTAAAAATACAAAAGAATTAGCCAGGTGTGGTGGCAGGCACCTGTAATCCCAGCTACTCGGGAGGCTGAGGCAGGAGAAACACTTGAATCCAGGAGGCAGAGGTTGCAGTGAGCCGACACCACTGCACTCCAGCCTGAGCAACAGAGCAAGACTCCGTCTCAAAAAAAACAAACAAAAAAAAAAACCACTCCTCATGACCTACACTAAGCCTACCCAGGCACATGTCTGCTCTGCTCACCTCCCAACCTGGTGAGCAGACATGGG
Organism: Pan troglodytes; assembly: GCF_028858775.2. Taxonomy (NCBI): domain Eukaryota; kingdom Metazoa; phylum Chordata; class Mammalia; order Primates; family Hominidae; genus Pan; species Pan troglodytes. The sequence goes on from NC_072408.2 coordinate 126,983,690, forward strand.
GAAAGAAAAAGAAGAGAATATGGAAGGAGCAGGTAGAGAATGGAAAGAGGGAATTTAAGAACCAAAACCAAGACAAAAAATCCATTCCATTCACCAGTTCAACACTGAAATCAAACACAGGGAATGGAATGATCAGCCAGAAAAACACCAAGAGGATTTACACTATGATATTTTCTAGTCTACTTGCTTTTTGGCTGTCTTCCCAACTCCGGCCTGTCACGGCTTCCACACATGCCATGAAATCAGGGGCCTCACTTCTGTTGTGCATCACTGAATTTCTAGTGCCTAGCACCATGCCTGACAGAGAAGCTCCAAAATGTCTAATACACCAAACAATGTGATTATGCTGCACTCATGGCCATCCACCAAAGCCACACACCTCGGGACAACTCAGAGTGTCTGGTCACCCAGCACCCAGAAAAGCACTTGGCACCAAGAAGGTGCTGAAACATGCTCTAACTCCTGGCAGAAAGCTGACCCTTGCTACTTCAGAGACACAGGGAACCTACCAGTTTGTTCCAGATGTCTCCTTGTCGCTTGGCTCTCGATGGAAAGACAATGCGCACCAGGAGGCAGGTCCAGGTCAAGGCCAGCAAGGCGGCAGAGCCACTGCTCTTACTGCAGAGCAGAGTTGGGGGTGAGTTCAGAGCAGCAGCCTCCACCTTGAGGATGAACACTGTCCCTAAGGCCCCGCCTGGTAATGCAGGACCCTCCCTTCACCTCATGGAACAGAACTTGAAACAAGTTCCCCACAAACCATCTGTGGCAATTCAGGACAAGAAGTCCAGGCTTCAGTGGCCAAACTCCCATCTCTTGGCACTGACAACTATAAAAACAAACAGATGGCTTCCACCATTAGGGGCCTGGTGGGCAACTGGTTCCCCTCAAAATGGCCTTGCTTCCACTGTTTCCCAACCCTGCTCCTCGGGAAAGTGGTTTTCTCCACTAAGCTTGCTCTCCTGGCTCCTCCCTCTGGTGCACAGTCAACTGCATCAGCTTCTCCTGAGCAGGACTGTACCAACTCTCAGGGGGCCACAACTTTTACCTCTTACCTGGGAACACCTGCTTTGGAGCCTATACCAGAAGACTGCAGAGAGTGTAGAAGGTTCTTAGCAGTGGCTTCTGGCTGGGCCTCAGCCAACTGCTGGATGGCTGCCTGCAAGGCCCTGCGGGAGGCTGCATCTCTAGGGGGAGAGGCAAAGGAAAAGGTGAACATGCAGACCTCAGGCAGAGGCAGGGGCAAGGCTGCTCAGGCCATACACTGGTCTTTCTCAGGAGAAACTGATCACACCATATTCCAGTGGATAACAGAGAAGGGATTAGGAAATAACTAGATAAACTCACCTCCTCCTAGAGTTCTAAAAGTATCTCATAAGGGCAAATAAGCCATTGAGTGTGTAAGGGCAGCACCTACATTTATGGAGCAGTTATAAGGGTCTCAAAGTAGGCCAGACGATTTAACACACATGACTAAATGGCAGCATAAACACAATGACCACTATGGCACAGCAGGCAACTGTTCCAGGCACCTCACGCTTACTAACAACCACCCATGAGATAGAGAATGGCACCATCCCCATTCTGCAGACAAGGAAACTGAGGCACAGAGAGGTTAAGTAACTTGCCCAGGATCTAATGGCTAGGATGTGACATAGCCCAGATTTGGCACCAGGCAGTCTGGCTCTAATCTGGGCTCTAACCACTACCCTAAATCCCCTCTCTGTACAAAGTGCTCCACATATGGGGCCTTTGGCTGGGACTCACCTATATCGATGCAGAGTCAAGCAGAACAATTTGCAGAGCCCCTTCACTGCTCCCTCTGGAAGATCTGAAACCAGAGATTACACAGACAGCGGTCAATAAAAATCACTTGGTAAGCCGCTGGAGTCAAGTATTCTGCCAGACATGATCTCAGCCCACTGGACACTCCCCATATATTTAAGGCCTTCCTCCCCAAGAGGAAAAAGCAACAACAAAACAGGACTCTAGGAAAATGCCTGGTACAGAAAAGCTTTGGGTAGACATTTGCTAAATGAACGAAACTAAGAAAATAAAAGTGGCCTCGAAACCTCACATGCCATCAAGAGGAGGTTCAGGAGTGCTGGAATGATTCTACTTCTTGATCTGGGTGCTGGTTATACTGGTGTTTAACATGTGATGATTCAGTGAGCTGTTCCATTAGGAGGTGTACCATTCTTCACATACATTCTAATAAACGGTTTAAAAAACAGTACAACATTGAAGTACTATGAGGGACCAGAAAAGGGAAGAACACCTATAACTGGAGTGTTTCTGAAAGTCTGAAGGACACATAAGCTTGGCCTGTCAGATTAGGAGGCTCTGGAAAAATGGAAAGAGAGGGAGATACATGTGGAGTGCAGGGTTAAGAAGGCATAATACCTATTCAGAACACATGAGGAAGAAGAGAGGACTAATAACACCCTAGCTCTTAGTGCTTACAAGACGCCAGACCCTGCTCTAGATCATTCATACACATTCACTCATTTAATCCATATAAGGTGGGCAGTGTTATTAAGGCCCCCCCCCCCGCCTTTTATTTTTCAGACGGAGTCTCACTCTATCGCCCCGGCTGGAGTGCAGTAGTGCGATCTCGGCTCACCGCAACCTCCGCCTCCCAGGTTCAAGTGATTCTCCTGCCTCAGCCACATGAGTAGCTGAGACTAAAGGTGCGCACCACCACGCCCAGTTATTTTTGTATTTTTAGTACAGACAGGGTTTCACCACGTTGGCCATGCTGGTCTCAAACTTGTGACCTTGTGATCCACCTGCCTCAGCCTCCCAAAGTGCTAGGATTACAGGCGTGAGCCATCGCACCCGGATTAAGCCCATTTTTAAATGAAGAAATCAAGTAATGGGAAACCAAGCCAGCCAGTCAGAGTGAAACAGATACACCCTAACTCTGGAGTGAAACAGATACACTCTAACTCTGGGCAGAAAGAGTTCAACTCTTGGTTGAACAAGAGTGCTCAATATGGCTGGGGGCAGTGGCTCACGCCTGTAATCCCAGCACTTTGGGAGGCCAAGGTGGGAGGATAACTTGAGGTCAGGAGTTCAAGACCAGCCTGGCCAACACGGCGAAACCCCGTCTCTCCTAAAAATACAAAAATTACCTCGGCATGGTGGCACGTGTCTGTAATCCCAGTTACTCAGGAGGCTAAGGTGGGAGGATCACCTAAGCCTGGGAGATTGAGGCTGCAAGGAGAATCGCTTGAACCCAGAAAGTGGAGGTTGCAGTGAGCAGAGATGGCGCCACTGCACTCCAGCCCAGGAGACAGAGCGAGACTCCATCTCAAAAAAAAAAAAGAGTGCTCAATAATGTTGGAAAGCCAACCTGTGACAAGTGCTGCATGACACAGTGAAGCACGCAAACAAAAGGGAGGAGCTTCTGAGGAGGAGAAAATTTAACCTGCAGTGTAAGACAGATTTATACTGGGTGTAGGAAGAACCTGAGAGCAGGAGGCCCATACCATTCCTCACACTTCAGGCACCTGAATGATGGAGGAGAAATGAATGAGGTACAGGGACGCAGTTTCCCCGGGGCCCTGACCACTGCATTGGTCCATGTGATTTGGGGCTATTTCAGTAACTGGGGAAAAGAATGACTGGGGCCAGAAACAGGTTGTGGCTAAGACAATGACAATAACAGCTAACACACACTGTGAGCTTACCATACCCAGACAATGCGTTACATTTACTCCAACCTATCAGGGAAGTACTACTGCTATCTCCATGTTCAAAGCAAAGAAACAGGCTCAGAGAGGTGAAGTAACTTGAAGCAGGTCACACAGCCTGTAAGTGGCACAGCCCATCTGAGCCCTTCATCACTGACTGCTGCACTAGAGGCCTGTGACTGGAAAGATCGGTATCACATGGCTACCTTTTCTAACTAGAGGGCTCTGCTGGGAAAGTGACCAGAAAAACCGTCGAGGATGCCATAAAACTCATACATTGAAGCATTAACACACAAGAGACTCTCTGAGACGCTCACAAATAGCAAGTTTACAAGCTTGGGTATCTTACTAGGCATAAGCAGGTCAGAAGCAGCAAATGAGAAGTTGGGTGAAGTGGTAGAAATAGGAAGTAAAAGTGGACAGAAAGGGAGACCCAATCTATATGGCCATGATTTTCTTTTTTTTTTTTTTTTTGAGACAGAGTTTCGTTCTTGTCACCCAGGCTGGAGTGCAATGGCGCAATCTCAGCTCACTGCAACCTCCGCCTCCCAGGTTCAAGCAATTCTCCTGTCTCAGCCTCCCAAAGTAGCTGGGATTACAGGTGCCCACCACCACACCCAGCTAATTTTTTTGTATTTTTAGTTGACACGGGGTTTCACCATGTTGGCCAGGCTGGTCTTGAACTCCTGACCTAAGGTGATCCATCCTCCTCGGCCTCCTAAAGTGCTGGGATTCCAGGTGTGAGCCACCGAGCCCAGCCATGGCCATGGTTTTCAAACTTTAGTAAACATAGGAATCACCTAAAGGACTCGTTAAAACACAAATGCTGGGTTCTGTGCCCAAACTTTTTTTTTTGACACAGGGTCTCACTCTGTCACCCAGGATGGAAAGCAGTAGCACAATCATGGACCACTGCAGCCTCAACCTCCTGGGCTCAAGCGATCCTCCCACCTCTCAACCTCCCAAGTAGCTGGGGCTACAGCACCTCCAGGATTTCCGATTTGAGTTGCTCCAATGGAGCTGAGAATTTTTATCTCTAACAAGTTCCAAGATGATGCTGATGCTGCCTGTCCAGGGACCACACTTTGAGAGCCAATGCTATACAGTAAAAACAAACATACCAAAAGAAATGAAAAAAAAAAAAACAAAACTAGAATTTATTGAGTGAAGGCAAAATGGTCTTACTCTAATAAGTCATAGAGCTATCCCTTGGTTATGGTGCAGATCAGGATAATCAGATATGCTCAGCATTTCCCAAAATGTGTTCCCCAGACCCTGAACAGATTTTCAGCAAAAAAGAGGTTCAAAGAAAACACTGAATCCAAGGAAGCTTAATAAAGTGAAAACACTTTGTTGCGAATATTCCAAGAGGACATCAAAAACATGACCTCTAGGCTGGGCATGGTGGCTGACGCCTGTAATCCCAGCACTCTGGGAGGCCAAGGCAGGCGAATAACCTGAGATCAGGAGTTCAAGACCAGACTGGCCAACATGGTGAAACCCCATCTCTACTAAAAATACAAATATTAGCTGGGCGTGGTAGCAGGTGCCTGTAATCCCAGCTACTTGGGAGGCTGAGGCAGGAGAATCACTTGAACCCGGCAGGCGGAGGTTGCAGTGAGCAGAGGTCGCGCCACAGCACTCCAGCCTGGGTGACAGAGGGAGACTCTGTCTCACCAAAGAAAAAAAAAAAAAAAACCTCTCCCAACTTATTTGATCTTGGAATCCTTTATTGGCCAATCACCTACTACCATGGTGCTGATTTCCACGGAACACAGATTGGGAAAAATGATATCCCAAGTCATAAAAAAAATGTTTTTGGCTGGGCGCGGTGGCTCACACCTGTAATCCCAGCACTTTGGGAGGATCACAAGGTCAGGAGATCGAGACCATCCTGGCTAACACGGTGAAACCCTGTCTCTACTAAATATACAAAAAATTAGACAGGTGTGGTGGTGGGTACCTGTAGTCCCAGCTACTCCAGAGGCTGAGGCAGAAGAATGATATGAACCCGGGAAGCAGAGCGTGCAGTGAGCTGAGATCATGCCACTGCACTCCAGCCTGGGCAACACAGTGAGACTCCGTCTCAAAAAAAAAAAAAAAAAAAAAAAGTTTTTGTACTCTGTATACTACTTGAGAAAGGTTTTAGCTATCTTTTTAAAATATTTCCAAACAAAATGGTTAAAAGTGTAAATAGCTTTCACACCTGAATGGATAAACTCTCCATGAACCCAAAAGTTTTAACTGTTGCAATTCACACTATAGCAAGGAAATAAAGTAAAGGCAGAAGTTGTGCAGGGAGGGGGGAAGAAGGCCATGGTTCCTTTTTTATTTGAGACGGAGTCTTGCTCTGTCGCCCAGGCTGGAGTGCAGTAGCACGATCTCAGCTCACTGCAACCTCCACTGCCTCCCAGGTTGAAGCGATTCTCCTGCCTCAGCCTCCTGAGTAGCTAGGATTACAGGTGCGCGTCACCATGCCCAGCTAATTTTTGTGTTTTCAGTAGAGACAGGGTTTCACCATGTTGGTCAGGCTGGTCTCGAACTCCTGACCTCGTGATCCACTCGCCTCGGCCTCCCAAACTGTTGGGATTACAGGCGTGAGCCACCACACCCAGGCTTTTTTTTTTTTTTTTTTTTTTGAGTCTCACTCTGTTGCCCAGGCTAGAGTGCAGTGGCATAATCTCGGCTCACTGCAACCTCCACCTCCCAGGTTCAAGCAATTCTCCTGCCTCAGCTTCCCTAGTAGCTGGGATTACAGGTGCACACCACCACACCTGGCTAATTTTTGTACTTTTTTTTTTTAATAGAGACGAGGTTTCACCATGTTGGCCAGGATGGTCTCAAACTCCTGACCTTGTGATCTGTTGACCTAAGCCTCCCAAAGTGCTGGGATTACAGGCGTGAGCCACCGCGCCTGGCCAAGGCCATGGTTCTAAAGAAAGGCAATTTCAGCTGGGCCCAGTGGCTCGTGCCTGTAACCCCGGCATTTTGAGAGGCCGAGGCAGGCGGATCACTTAAGATCAGGAGTTCAGGACCAGCCTGGCCAACATGGTGAAACCCCATCTCTACTAAAAACACGAAAATTAGCTGGGTGTGGTGGCGCACATCTGTAATCCCAGCTACTGGAGAGGCTAAGGCATGAGAATCGCCTGAACCCAGCGAGGCAGAGGTTGTAGTGAGCCGACAGCGTGCCACTGCACTCCAGCCTGGGCGACATCATGAGACTCTGTCTCAAAAAGAAAAAAAAACAAAAAAACCCACAAAATTTATTTTTGATATGGAACACTGTCATTCGAGAAACCCCATCTCTACTAAAAATACAAAAATTAGGCAGGCATGATGTGGGCACCTGTAATCCCAGCTACTCGGGAGGCTGAGGGCAGGAAAATCGCTTGAACCCAGGAGGTGGAGGTTGCAATGAGCTGAGATCGTGCCATTGCACTTCAGCCAGGGCAACAGTGAGAGACTCTGTCTCAAAAAAAAAAAAAAAAAGAAAGAAAAACAATGAATATTGTCCAGGGTATGTGCATGAAAAATAAATACCTTTTCCAGCAACACACTTCCCAAGTTCACTGAGGATTTCTCTCCGTTCCTTTACACTGGCTGTTGTCACCTTCCCTGCAAAACGCTTTAGTGTCTCGGAAACCTGTGAAGGCCAAGCAACAGAAAAATTCACTAGTCAGACTATAAAACTATGAGTGTGTATGTTGAGGGGTGGGTGTAGAATTTGGGGATCTCTCTAACCTGGGGTTTCTCAACCTCCCCACTGGTGACATTTTGCACCGGGTAATTCTGGTTGTGGGGGCCGTGTTTTTAGCAGCATTCCAGGTCTCTACCCACTCGATGTCAGTAGCAGCCCACCTTCCCCACCCGCCCCAGTTGTGACATTGTCAAATGTCTCCTGGCAGGCAAAATCACTCCCACTTGAGATGTACTGCTTTAATTCAACTAGTCAACAAATCAATATACCTTATTTAAACTTTGGCAATAAGAGGAAAGGCAAAGACCTCCGAAAAGAAAATATCCCTTCAGAACTACCCAAAATCTAGCAAGGGCCTGGTACGTGCCAACTATGTTCCCTTTACATTATCTCACTTTAACCTCCCCATAAAGGGAATGTCAGCATCCTGGCAACTCACTGGCAGAGGATAAGCACACTGGCTAAAAGGGGAAAGGTTAGGAGATTGGATCCCAGCTCTGCCTTTTACTAGCTGTAGAAACTTAGTCAAATAATGTCACTCCCCCAATCTTCAGTTTTCTCATCTATAAGATGTGGACAATAGCAGCTACCTCATATGACTGTTATGGAGCTTAAATGAGATTGCGTATAAGGTGCATCTACTCTCATCCCAAGCAAAAAGTTGGCTACTACTACCAAAAAGCCTGCAAGGGAGGCATCAGTATCCCCATTTTATAGGCGATGAAGAAACCATCTCCAAGAGAGGAAGTCACTGCTCAGAGTGGGGTCGAGAGCCACAGCACCTGCGTTTTTGAAACTAACTTTGAAACCAAACAGGTCTATAAACTGATGCTAACAAATCTTTAGCTTTCAACAGCCATCGAGTTACCACAGCTGCAGTCCCCTGCATAGGGACATAAGCATAAGACCCAGTGATGGGGGGCAGTTTGCAAACATCCCTGAAAATCTGCTCTTGAGCAATATTCTACAAGCTACCAAGTGGACAGGTTGTGGATTCATAAGCCGTAGAGCAGGGCATGATAAGGCTCACGTAACTTAACACAGTGGGGTTATCATGTTTTTCTTTTGAGGGTATTTCAAAGGCAGGCCTTATCAGTAGCGTAAGAGTCAAGCGTACACACAGAAATAAAATAATGCTGAGTTTTTCGTGCTTAAATCCCTGCCATAATTCTATTGGCAATGAATAAAAGAAACTGATGTCCAAAACTGTCTTCTACATAAATAATGTAGTTTTAACTTTAAAATGTCTTTTGTTTTTATAGTCATAGATGCACACAGAGTCAAAACCAAAGAGTTCTGAGAAGTCTGCCATAAAAACCAGTCCCTTGCCCTCACTCTCCATGGGCAACCCTTAGGTTGATCTGGTGGATATTTGGGTAGTTACCTCCATATATCTAAGTATCTCTAAATATGGAGGTAACTTGCATGTGCTTCTTGATTTTTCAGTTTTGCTACCTTTCCACCACAGCTCCCTTTCCTGCTGTGACCCCATCGCACACCCTCCCCATTTCCCCAGTGGAAGTCCCCAGTTTCACATACAGCCTAGGTCAGTAGTCAGTGATTACATTATATGTAAAGGGCATTCAACATCCATTTAATAAACTCTGATTCTTCCCAGCTTTTTTATGCCCCTGGTGTTAATAATTACCCTTTCCCACCTCACTTCAGTTTGACTTGTTTTATCTGTTCTTATAAATAATTAAACCCCAAACTTTTTGCCATTTGTCTAAATCTCAGTACATTTAGGGAGATCAGGTATTCCATCAAATTCCACCTTCCTAAGGAAATCTCTCCCAGAGTTTTCTGACCTGCCCCAATTAGGCATGTGATCCTCTACAGCTGGGGCACAGTTTATCACCCTGAACATGTACTTTCTTGTGTTTGGGTGAAGCACATCCTCCATTTTGTAAACTCCTTGCAAGTATGAAAATGTTCTGGCCAAATACAGAATTCTAGGTTGAAATCATTTTCCTTTAGAATACTGAAGACAAGGCCGGGTGCGGTGGCTCACGCCTGTAATCCCAGCACTTTGGGAGGCCAAGGCAGGCAGATCACAAGGTCAGGAGATCGAGACCATCCTGGCCAACATGGTGAAACCGCGTCTCTACTAAAAATACAAAAAAAAAATTAGCTGGGCGTGGTGCCGGGTGCCTGTAATCCCAGCTACTCGGGAGGCTGAGGCAGAAGAATCGCTTGAACCCGGGAGGCGGAGGTTGTAGTGAGCCAAGATTGTGCCACTGCACTCTAGCCTGGGCGACAGAGCGAGACTCCGTCTCGAAAAAAAAAAAAAAAAGAATACTGAAGACAAGGCCGGGCATGGTGGTTCACGCCTGTAATCCCAGCACTTTGGGAGGCCGAGGCGGACAGATTGCTTGAGGTCAGAAGTTCGAGACCAGCCTACCCAACATGGTGAAACCCTGTCTCTACAAAAACTAGCCGGGCATGGTGGCGCATGCCTGTAATCCCAGCTACTCGGGAAGCTGAGGCAGGAGAATTGCTTGAACCTGGGAGGCAGAGGTTGCAGTGAGTTCAGATCGTGCCATTGCACTCCAGCCTGGGCAACAAGAGAGAAACTCCGTCTCAAAAAATAAAATAAAATAATAAAAAATAATTTCAGGCCAGGTGCGGTGGCTCACGCCTGTAATCCCAGCACTTTGGGAGGCCAAGGCAGAAGGATCACCTGAGGTCAGGAGTTCGACACCAGCCTGGCCAACATGGAGAAACCCCATCTCTACTAAAAATACAAAAATTATAAAATACAGAAATATTCTCCTGCACCACCCAATACGGTAGCCACTGGCTACATGTGACTAACTGTGCACTGAAATGTGGCTGGTACAAGTGAAGAACTAAATTTTTTTTTTTTTTTGAGACAGAGTCCCACTCTTGTTGCTCAGGCTGGAGCGCAGTGGCGCGATCTCAGCTCACTGCAACCTCTGCCTCCCAGGTTCAAGCGATTCTCATGCCTCAGCCTCCTGAGTAGCTGGAATTACAGACATGCCACCATACCCGGTTAATTTTTTGCATTTTTAGTAGAGACGGGGTTTTGCCACGTTGGTCAGACTAGTCTCAAACTCCTGACCTCAACTGATCCACCCGCCTTGGCCTCCCAAAGTGCTGGGATTACAGGGTGAGCCACCACGCCCAGCCAAACAATGAATTTTTTTATTTAATTTAATTTTAACAAACTTAAGTAAGCCATGTGGCTCCCATACTGGACATTGCAGCTCTAGAGATTTTTCCCTCAAGTGAGTATCAATGTTAAACATTCAGCATGTATTCCCCTAACCCTCTCATACTAAGCTTTTCTTTCTAGTATTCAGTACAACATAACTTGAACATCAGCCACCTGCATAGGAGAGTCTCAATAAATGTCTTTTTGAATGCTTAAGTGGTCATTTTCTGGGCCTACACATAAAAATCAATCCCATCACCCTGGAGACACCAAATCAGCCCAGCTGTCCTTAGACACCTGTTCTTCCCCTGCCTCATGACAATGTCTTTTCACCTTAAAACGTAACAACTGGGTGGAGGAAAAGGTTTTCCCAGGTCCTTCCTGAACTACAAGGTACCCATAGGTACACTCAAGGGTGATAAGACTCTTCCTGGACAGGACAGTTCTTTTCACTAACCCTGGATCTGATAACAACCAACATATATCAAGCCGTATTTTATCTCACTGAACCTTCACAACAACCTTTTAAGATAAGTATTGTTTTAATCTCATTTTATAGATGAAAAGGCAGACTTGGCGGGGTTAAGTCACTTGTTTGGCATGTCACAGAAATCGACGAGCAGGAACTCAAGCCCAGATCTGTATGAATCCAAAGACTACACTCAAAGTCCCTGCTCATAGTAGGTGCTCAAAGAATATTTGCTGAATACAAAGTTTAAGGAAGACTTGGCGTTAGCCCGGGGCTCACAGCCGGAGGGCTTTGGAGAAAAGAAGTAGAGGCTCGGTAAAGTGAACTTTTGCAACTCTGGGGTCGGGCAAAGGCCCCGCCGAGCTCCAGCTGCTGAAGTCGAGGCGGGAGCCCCGGACTCCTCGAGCCCGCGGTCTGCCTGCGCCGCCCGGGCCGGGCCAAGCCCGCAGCCCTGAGAGTCCAGCCTGAGACGGCCCCGAGACTACGACCTCCACAACCACCACCTCCAACGCCCCTAAGCCGAGGAGCGAGAGGGGCCCCGCCCGACGGCCACCGTCCGCACCCAGTCCCTGGCCGCGTTGGCCCCGCTGGCCCCGCAGCCGCCCGCCTCACCTGCGTGTCCGCCGCCATCCTGCCGGGGCTGACTCCGGAACCGCTTCCGGAACGCTTCCGGGTCACAGCGTGGCCCACGCGGCAGGGCGAGGCCGGGAGCCAGCGGGGGCAGGGGCCCGGGCTTGGTGCCCCCGGGCAGGACGGCGGCCGCTGCAGCCCGGGCAGCCGGATCACGGGCTTAAAGTTGGCCCGCGCCCGAGCCACAAGGCCTCCTCCCCAGGGCCCGCTCTTCCGCCCCGGGCGCCTCGTGGGAGACTAGCGCTTGTAACGTGGTGAGCCCGCGGTGTAACGCTATGGGCCCGCCTTGCAGCCCCTGACCCACTTCCAGCCCGCAGGGCCAGCCCTACGTGGGCCTTTCCTGAGTGATGACTAAGTTCTTTAGAAAAACAAGTGTTGCTTCCTAGATAGCAGGAACTAAAAACTAGGTAAAAGAGTCGGTGAACTAGTCTTTTGTCCTCAGTTTGTAGTTCAGTTGGCGGATGACTTGTACAGTGTTAGCAAACGTGGCTGGATACGGAGGTCAGGGAAGGGTCAGAACTGAACGAGGCCCCTGCCCTGGGGAAATGCTGGACGCCCCAGGCTGGGAGTTTTGAAGGCCACAGGGCAAGAGGCTACGTGCAGACGTGGCTGCAATTTAGGGAGTAGGGTCTCCACAGCTTAGTTGTCAGCCCTGTTAGCAGTGGCTTTCAAACCTTTGACACAGACCTAGTTAGAATGAATATATCACGTTCCAGCAGACAGATCTCTAAGTGAAATACAGGAATCACAACAAAAACACCTATTCTCAGCAGATGCTGCTTTCTCTTTAAATACTGGGGCCAGGCATGGTGGCTCACGCCTGTAATCCCAGCACTTTGGGAGGCTGAGGTGGGTAGATCAACCTGATGTTAGGATTTCCAGACCAGCCAGGTCAACATGACAAAACCTTGTCTCTACTAAAAATACCAAAAAAAAAAAAAAAAAAAAAGGCCGGGCGCGGTGGCTCACCCTTGTATAATTCCAGCACTTCGGGAGGACAGGGCGGGCAGATCACAAGGTCAGGAGTTCCAGACCAGCCTGGCCAACATAGTGAAACCCCGTCTCTACTAAAAGTACAAAAATTAGCCGAGTGGTGGCACATGCCTGTAGTCCCAGCTACTGGGGAGGCTGAGGTGGGAGAACCGCTTAAACCCGAGAGGCAGAGGTTGCAGTGAGCTGAGACCATACCATTGCACTCCAGTCTGGGTGACAGGGCGAGACTGTCTCAACAACAAAAAAATTAGCCCGGTGTGGTGGCAGCCTCCGGTAATTGCAGCTACTTTGGAGGCTGAGGCAGGAGAATCACTTGAACCCAGGAGGCGGAGGTTGCAGTGAGCCAAGTCCAAGCCACTGCACCCCAGTCTCAAATATATTTGAGACTATCTCGAAAATATAAATTGGTTACCACCTACTGAGTTGGAGCACCACCCAGTTTGAAAAACTTTACTCTAGGGGACTGGCCCCAGCATCCACCAGGTGCCTATCTCAGCTGACACTAAACCTACTCCAAGTATGCAGCAGCCATAGAAACAGTAATTCTAGTGTAATAGTTACAACTGTGTCTAGAAAACTGTATAGGATGTTTGATTGGTAGCTTCATTTAGATACCCGAACATCAACACCTAAATACAAAGCTCTGGTTTTACCATGGCTTTCGTTTCTAGCATATGGCACTATAAACCTCAAAATTAAGGGCCAGGAACATGGTGGCTCAAGCCTGTACTCCTAGCACTTTGGGAGGCTGAGGCAGGATTCCTTGAGGCCAGGAATTTGAGACCAGCTTGTGCAACATCTCTACAAAAAAAAAATTTAAAAATTAGTAGCTGAGTGTCATGGTGTGTGCCTGTAGTCCCAGCTACTTGGGAGGCTGAGATACGAGGATCCCTTGATCCCAGGAGTTCAAGGGTGCAGTGAGTTATGATTACACCACCACACTCCAGCCTGGGCAACAGCCAGACCCTGTGTCAAAAAGGAAAAAAAATTACAAAATTAAGAGTCCAGAGACTTTTTAAAGAAGTAAGCCTTTATTTCCTTGTTTTGCAAATAAAGCTGGCTAAGTTGGATGCTTTTTGGTGATTAGTCAAAAAGACCAAATCCCATATCCTCGTCCGACTCCTCCGACTCTTCCTTGGCTTCAACCTTAGCTGGGGCTGCAGCAGCAGCAGGAGCAGCTGTGGTGGCAGCAGCCACAGGGGCAGCAGCCACAAAGGCAGATGGATCAGCCAAGAAGGCCTTGACCTGAAAGGAGGGGGAAGTGGTCAAAATGGTCATCCACACTCCTCTATTACCCACCACCCTCCTGCCTTGGTAGAGTTTAAGGACCAACAATATCAAAGTCCGTGTGAAGCCTTTCCTGTCAGAAGCAGCCCAAGCAGGACAGCTTGGGTATGGCCTAGTGAGGCAGGGTTCCTAAGGCCCAGCTCTTGCCCATTAACCCCCTCTTTGGGTCTCTTGTCATTTCTCAAGTGAGAAACGCCTTCCCTGCCTCCCAACCTCTCAAATATCCTCTCACAAAATTATCTGCTATATAAAATACAACTATAAAAGCAGTAAGGTAGAAGGCCACATCACCCTGCTAATTTGTCACAGTCAGGCCCACTGTGGTCCTGGTGGGATCCTTTTACCTTTTCAGCAAGTGGGAAGGTGTAATCCGTCTCCACAGACAAGGCCAGGACTCGTTTGTACCCGTTGATGATAGAATGGGGTACTGATGCAACAGTTGGGTAGCCAATCTGCAGACAGACACTGGCAACATTGCGGACACCCTGGGGGAGGGAAGATTTCATTTTACGTGAGAGTCCCTACTGGAAAGGAAGTCCAAGTAAGGGTGAATAAAGAGAACCCTTAGCAGACAATAATTGCCAGGTTGGCAGCTCAGTCTCAAGAGAGGCCATTTCATCTCATACCAAATGCTCCTGGCAGAGCAATTCAGCCCCATCAAATAAATTTTGCCCTTATTCCAAATCCAGGTCTTCTGTATCCATTGTTGATGGCATTTACTTCCAAAGCCCCTACCACAACAGTGAAAAGCATAAACGACTAACGTAGCCATTGAGTTCCATGAACGAAAAACGTTCAACGATTTCCAGATGTGAACTTCATTCACTTGTCAAACTTTCAAAAAATGAAGCTACCTAAGGGTAGCTAATAATATCTATATACATTAATTTCAATTTTTCGTTTGTCCAAGAAATGACATTTTCTATCACTATTATTCATTATTTAAAGGGCATTTTTTTTGTGAGACAGAGTCTCACTCTGTCACTCAGGCCGGAGTGCAGTGGCAGGCACCATGTCAGCTCACCGCAACCTCCACCTCTTAAAAGGCTTTTGATGGCAAAATTTGAGTCTCAATGCAGGCCCTAGAATAACAGCCCCAGCACTGTACATCCATTAATTCATTAAATCCTTTGGCCAGGCGCGGTGGCTCATGCCTGTAATCCCAGCACTTTGGGAGGCCGAGGTGGGCGGATCACGAGGTCAGATCGACACCATCCTGGCTAACGCGGTGAAACCTAAAAATACAAAAAAATTAGCCGGGCGTAGTGGTGGGTGCCTGTAGTCCTAGCTACTCGGGAGGCTGAGGCAGGAGAATAGTGTGAACCCGGAGGCGGAGCTTGCAGTGAGCCGGGAGATTGTGCCACTGCACTCCAGCCTGGGCGACACAGCAAGACTCTGTCTCCAAAAAAAAAAAAAAAAATCCTTCAACAATCTTATGTTGTTACTGACATTTTACAGATGAGGTAGGTAGACAGATGAAAACACAGTCCTTGGTTACAGGGACTCAGTCTGAACCTTGTCATGCTCTCAACCATCAGTGTAAGAGGGGGCAAGGCTGACAGCATATACCTCCAGGAAGCGAGAATGCAGAGTTTCCTCTGTGATATCAAGCACTTCAGGGTTGTAGATGCTGCCATTGTCGAACACCTGCTGGATGACCAGCCCAAAGGAGAAGGGGGAGATGTTGAGCATGTTCAGCAGCGTGGCTTCGCTGGCTCCCACTTTGTCTCCAGTCTTGATCAGCTGCACATCACTCTGAACAAGATAATAGTGGGGCAGTAAACACCTGTTGGACAACGAGCAGATCCATGGCCACTAAAAGCAGCTCCCCATTTGCCTGGTTAGCACAGGCAAACCAGGTCCACTCACCAGGATTTCAATGGTGCCCCTGGAGATTTTAGTGGTGATACCTAAAGCCTGGAAAAAGGAGGTCTTCTCGGGCCCGAGACCAGTGTTCTGGGCTGGCACAGTGACTTCACATGGGGCAATGGCACCAGCACGGGCAGCAGCTGGCACCTGACAAAGATAACAAACAGTGAGAAAAGCCTCTCCACTCACACAACCTGAGAATGGTCCATTTTGCTTTAAGGAGCAACAACAAAGTCTCTTTAGCCAACCCAATTGTCCCCTTACCTTATTGGCCAGCAACATGTCCCTGATCTCAGTGAGGTCCTCCTTGGTGAACACAAAGCCCACATTCCCCCGGATATGAGGCAGCAGTCTGCAAAGAGAAGTTTATGGGAGACAATCACCTTTCAGCACCATTCTCCAGGAAGAGGGAGACGGGCACTGGGGAGAAAGGACAAAACTGCCAGGGGAACTGACTTCTCCAGAGCTGGGTTGTTTTCCAGGTGCCCTCGGATGGCCTTGCGCATCATGGTGTTCTTGCCCATCAGCACCACAGCCTTCCCGCGAAGGGACATGCGGATCTGCTGCATCTGCTTGGAGCCCACATTGTCTGCTCCCACGATGAAACATTTCGGATAATCATCCAATAGTTGCTACAAAAAACAAGCCAGAGGAGCCAAGTTTAACAGGAAGAAAGGGGGAAAAAATGCCAGAAGAAACTGAACCCCACAATTTGTTTCCATCCCACTCCCTTTCTTCTAAGCTTTTGAAGTCAGAGGGAGATTGGGAGCTACGTTGTAACACTGCCAAACTGGATGATTGGCTAGCTGGGTATGAATGCTGAAAATCAGGTTTCTACATTCAATCAAGGAGTTTTTTCTTTTTTTACTTAGTTTTTAATTTTTCCCAATTACCAGGCATGCTTCTGATTCACTAAAATGGTTAACAGGATAAAAAAGGAATGTTCCAAGTAAGTTGGTCAAGAGGAGGGCTAGATTCACAGCATTAAAAGCACCACGTTAAGCAAATATAGCAACATTATTATTTGTAAAAACAATCTAGGCGTGTTTATCCGGATTGTTACACAATTCCTTTGGGTTTTGTGTCTGAAAACCTTCTAAGTGTGGGAAAATGTAATACAAGCTATGCTCTACAATGCTGCCTAATTGCTTAAGCGCAGTACAGTCAGCATTTCTGGGCAAGGGAGACCCACCTCAAAGGCCATCCAAAAGTCATTGGACACTTAAGTTTCTTGGCTGACAGGTCCTAAATATGCAACAGCTTGCTTCCTTACAATGAGTCATTCCTGACCTCAGACCTTCTCAAAAATGGAGTAAAACTGTAATGTGCGGCCAGGCGCGGTGGCTCACACCTGTAATCCTAGCACTTAGGGAGGCCGAGGAAGGTGGATCATGAAGTCAAGAGATCGAGACCATCCTGGCCAACATGGTGAATCCCTGTCTCTACTGCAAATACAAAAATTAGCTGGGTGTGGTGTCGCGCCCCTGTAATCCCAGCTACTCGGGAGGCTGAAGCAGGAGAATCGATTGAACCTGGGAAGCGGAGGTTGCAGTGAGCCAAGATCAAGCCACTGCACTTCAGCCTGGACAACAGAGCGAGACTCCGTTTAAAAAAAAAAGATGTATAAAGCGCGCTCTTTTGGAAGCCAGACAGACCTGGATATGAATGCTGTCATCTTAGGACCCACTTAACTTGCCTGAGCCCGTTTATCTGCAACAGAAGGGACCTATCTCAGGAAATTGTTAACTGAACAGTATTTTCCCAAAAATGGCCTAATTCAGTAGCCGGTGTGAGTAGACCCTCAGCACATAGCAGCTGACTGTCCCTATTTGCGCTGGGGCAACATGAAGGGCAGAGGCGACCCACCCTGCACTTACGATGATCTTAAGGAAGTAGTTGGACTTCCAGGTCGCCCTGTCTTCCCTGGGCATCACGGCGGTGCGTCAGGGATTGCCACGCAGGGTTTAAAGACGATGTCACTGAGGAGAGACAGGGAGCTCAGACCTGGTCACGCCGACACCCATCCCGCGGTCCCGGGCCTAAGAGGAGCAGGACACGCGCAATCGCCCGCCGGCCCTGCCTAGGGCAGCGGCCGTCATCTCGGGGCATGCAAGCCGCCACCGAGGCCCCAGGCGGAACAGAATAGGACTCCATGTTCCCAAAGGCCCCCAAAGACCCCTCCATGCTTCCCGCCGGCGACCCCTGGCGCCCATCTAACTAGCACACGAACCTTCCACGAGGACGCCTGGCGAGAGAAGGGCCTCGCGCCCGCGCGTGCCTTTTATATGCGAACAAAGTAGCCAATCAGAAACCGCGGATAGCGCTCCTGTCTATTGGCTGCGCCATCGCCCATCCGACAAAGCTGAACGAATACAGGCAACCATTGGATAATATCGCTGCCACTCCAGCCAACGGAAAGCCGCCTTTAAGTAGGGTCGCGAAGGAAGGCGCTGCCTCGCGTTGGAGGAGCTTGCTCTGAGCTGCTGCCACCTGCTGGGCTGGAGCTGGAGCTCAGAATTCGGAGTCCCGGTTCCCTGTGCCACCTGGCGAGCTCAGCAAACTAAAAGGTATGACGTGGAGCTGAGACATAATTGCACATGCTTAGAAACAGAATGGTTTCTCTTTTTTTTTTTTTTTTTTGAGACGGAGTGTCGCTCTGTCGCCCAGGCTGGAGCGCAGTGGCGCCATCTCGGCTGACTGCAAGCTCCGCCTCCCGGGTTCACGCCATTCTCCTGCCTCAGCCTCCGGAGTAGCTGGGACTACAGGCGCCCGCCACCGTGCTCGGCTAATTTTTTTTTTTTTTTTTTTTTTGTATTTTTAGTAGAGACGGGGTTTCATCATGTTCTCCAGGATGGTCTCGATCTCCTGACCTTGTGATCTGCCCGCCTCGGCCTCCCAAAGTGCTGGGATTACAGGCGTGACCCGCCGCGCCCGGCCTCAGAATGGTCTCTCGTCTTCTCTAGTTTTTCCGCCTACCAAAACAGAGGGATCCTTTAAAACCTGGCCGGGCGCGGTGGCTCACGCCTATACTCCCAGCACTTCGGGAGGACGAGGCGGGTGGATCACCTGAGGTCAGGAGTCCGAGACTAGCCTGGCCAACATGGCAAAACCCCGTCTCTACTAAAAATACAAAAATTAGCCAGGTGGGGTGGCGCATGCCCGTAATCCCAGCTACTCAGGAGGCCGAGGCAGAAGAATCGCTTGAACCCGGGAGCTGTGAGCTCTGCAGTGAGCTAAGATCACACCATTGCACTCTAGCCTGGGTGACAGAGAGGGACTCCATCTCAAAAAAAAAAAAAAAAAAAAACCTAAGTCAGCTCATCTCCTTATCTGCTTAAAACTTTCCGTTTTCTACAGAGTAAAAATCTAAAACCTAAAGTACCTACAAGGCCCTTACCTATCTGTCCCTCACGCCCACTCTGATCATCTCAGATGTTTTCCTCCTCACTTACTTGCTTTCTACCCAGATGATGCTCTGCTGCTTTTCCAGAGCAGGCTTTACTTGGGGGCTCTTGCATTAGCCATTCCCTCTTCCTAGAAAACTAGCCAACAAACATCCACAGAATAATTCACCTCCATCAAATCTTTTTTTTTTTTTTTTTTTTTTTTTGAGAAGCAGTCTCACTCCGTTGCCCAGGCTAGAGTGTAGTGGAGCAATCTCAGTTCATTGCAGACTTGACCTCCCAGGCTGAAGTGATCCTCCCACCTCAGCCTCCCAAGTAGCTAGGACTACAGGCGCACACCACCACGCCAAGCTAATTTTTTGTACTTTTTGTATAGATGGGGTCTTGCCATGTTGCCTAGGCTGATGTCAAACTTCTGGGCTCAAGCAATCCTCCCACCCTGGCCTCCTAAATTGCTGGGATTACAAGAATGAGACATCTTGCCCAACCCTGAGATCTCTTTTTTTTTTTTTTCACTAAAACCTATGGAATTATGTATTAAATGATCCCCAAAGAATCAGCTATTTCAAAATTAAAAATTATTACAAAGAGCTTCATACATCATGTTATATCCTATATCACACACCATAAAACTGTCAGAAGTAGGCCGGGTGCAGGGGCTCATGCCTGTAATCCCAGCACTTTGGGAGGCTGAGGTGGGCAGATCACGAGGTCAGGAGATCCAGACCATCCTGGCTAACACGGTGAAACCCCGTCTCTACTAAAAAATACCAAAAATTAGCCAGGAGTGGTGGCGGGCGCCTGTAATTCCAGCTACTTGGGAGGCTGAGGCAGGAGAATTGCTTGAGCCCAGGAGGCAGAGGTTGCAGTGAGCTGAGATTGCGCCACTGTACTCCAGCCTAGGTGACAGAGCAAGATTCCGTCTCAAAAAAAAAAAAAAAAGTTAGAAGTAGCTCGATTTCACGTTACTGTATTTCTTTTTCTTTTCTTTTCTTTTTTTTTTTTTTTTGAGACAGAATTTCACTCTTGTTGCCCAGGGTAGAGTGCAATGGCGTAATCTCGGCTCACCGCAACCTCCACCTCCCGAGTTCAAGTGATTCTCCTGCCACAGCCTCCTGAGTAGCTGGGATTATAGGCATGTGCCACCATGCCCGGCTAATTTTGTATTTTTAGTAGATATGGGGTTTTTCCATTTTGGTCATGCTGGTCTCGAACTCCTGACCTCAGGTGATCCGCCCAGCTCAGCCTCCCAAAGTGCTGGGATTACAGGCGTGAGCCACTGTGCCTGGCCTGGGGCCTCTTTTATTTGTCTTCTTGGCTATCTGTGTTCCATGGGAAGGATGGAAAATAACATGAATGAGATTTAAATGCTGTTTTGACAGGTTATTAAGATTCCAATCACTCCAGGTGCGGTGGCTCACGCCTGTAATCCCAGCACTTTGGGAGGCTGAGGTGGGCGGATCACGAGGTCAGGAGATCGAAACCATCCTGTCTAACACAGTGAAACCCCATCTCTACTAAAAATATAAAAAACTAGCCGGGCGTGGTGGCATGTGCCTGTAATCCCAGCTACTTGGGAGGCTGAGGCAGGAGAATGGCGTGAACCCGGGAGGCGGAGCTTGCAGTGAGCCAAGATTGTGCCCCTGCACTCCAGCCTGGGTGACAGAGCGAGACTCTGTCTCAAAAAAAAAAAAAAAAAAAAAAAAAGATTCCAATCACAACCTGCCTACTCTCCCTGATCGAGCGAAGTCCAGAAAGGTGGCAGAATGCCTCTAAAGCAGCTACACACACACACACACACACACACACACACACACACACCAAAAAATGCCAGAAAAGATGGAAGAGTAAGAAAATCAGGCCAACATGAATAATTTGGTAAAGTGGTGGGCGGGGCGGGGGGTGGTGGCGGTAGCAGGTTTAAAACCAAGACACTTGCATGGCAGGGTATATTGGTGCAGCTGACTGGCATACAATTCCCTGAACAGAATTTAGATACGGGTAGCTCAAGTGCTGTCAATCTCATCTTGTTCTACCATAAATCAGTAGCTCCAACTGAGACCTCTGTGGGAGGCCAGGTTCTTATTCTCTGAAATTAGAGCCTACCCACTGTATGAGATTTCCTACCACAGGGCTAGCTCTGTTGCAAGCAGTAGGGTACTGACTCTGATTTCTCTAAAGTCCTTTGTAAATTTTTTGGTTTTTTTGAGATGGAGTTTCACTCTTGTTGCCCAGGCTGGAGTGTGATGGCGTGATCTTAGCTCACCGCAACCTCCGCCTCCCGGGTTCAAGCAATTCTCCTGCTTCAGCCTCCTGAGTAGCTGGGATTACAGGCATGCGCCACCACACCGGGCTAATTTTTTTTATTTTTAGTAGAGATGGGGTTTCTCCATGTTGGTCAGGCTGATCTCGAACTCCTGACCTCAGGTGATCTGCCCGCCTCAGCCTCCCAAAGCGCTGGGATTACAGGTGTGAGCCACCGTGCCCAGCTGTAAATATTCTTCTAATGACGCAAATTTCACCATGGTGGGCACAAGCTCGAGTCCTTGGCTCACACCCTTGTTTCCAAGGCTTTGTTACGTTAAAACATGGAGGCTTCTATGGTGAGGGACACTGGGGAATCACTGCAGGATACAGAACTAGGGAGTTGCAAGAATTACAGGAGTCAGAGCACTCTGAAACTATGTAGACTGAAATATGTCAAAAATGACTATCTTTGGTATATCACAAGGGTTTGCCAAACTATAGCTCATGGGCCAAATATGGCTACTGTCTGTTTCTGTAGATAAAGTTGTGGCCGGGCGCAGTGGCTCACGCTTGTAATCCCAGCACTTTGGAAGGTCGAGGCGGGTGGATCACGAGGTCAGGAGTTCAAGACCAGCCTGGCCAAGATGGTGAAACCCTGTCTCCACTAAAAATACAAAAATTAGCCGGGCTCGGTGGCAGGCGCCTGTAATCCCAGCTACTCCGGAGGCTGAGGCTGGAGAATTGCTTGAACCCAGGGGATGGAGGTTGCAGTGAGCCAAGATTGTGCCACTGCACTCTAGCCTGGCGACAGAGCAAGACTCCATCTCAAAAAAATAATAATAAAATAAAAATAAATAAATAGGCCAGGCACAGTGGCTCACGCCTGTAATCCCAGCACTTTGGGAGGCCGAGGTGGGTGGATCACGAGGTCAGGAGATCGAGACCATCCTGGCTAACACGGTGAAACCCCGTCTCCACTAAAAATACAAAAAATTAGCCAGGCATGGTGGCAGGCGCCTGTAGTCCCAGCTACTCAGGAGGCTGAGGCAGGAGAATGGCATGAACCCAGGAGGCTGAGCTTGCAGTGCGCTGAGACTGTGCCACTGCACTCCAGCCTGGGTGACAGAGCAAGACCCCATCTCAATAGATAAATAAATAAATAAATAAATAAAGTTTTATTGGGACATAGCCTTGCTCACCTATTCGTTTACACATTGTCTATGGCTGTCACAAATGAGTGGTTACAACAGAGACTGTGTGATCCCCAAAGCTTAAAATATCGACTATTTAGAGTGAGACTCCATCACAAAAAAAAAAAAAAAAGAAAAGAAAAAAGAAAAGAAAGTAATTACAGAAAGTCATATAGCAACAAAACTCTCCAGGAAGGGCTTAAAATATCGACTATTTAGAGTGAGACTCCGTCACAAAAAAAAAAAAAAAAAGAAAAGAAAGTAATTACAGAAAGTCATATAGCAACAAAACTCTCCAGGAAGGTACTTATTAGGATACCTGTTGAAAGAGGCAGTATGTATCGTAGAATGAGCATCAACTTTGAACCTAGATTTGACCCATATTTCTGCTTTTTATTGGGCTGAACAAACCTTGCCTCACAGAGTTATCAGGGTTAAGTGTTACGGTCTAACTCAGCAGTCCCCAACCTTTTTGGCAACAGGGACCAGTTTTGTGGAAGACAGTTTTTCCACAGACACCAGGGGTCAGAGGGGAGTGTGATTTGGGGATGAAACTTCTACCTCAGATCATCAGGCGTTAAATTCTTATAAGGAGCGTGCAACCTAGATCCCTCGTATGCAGTTTCCAATAGGGTTCGCGCTCCTGTGAGAATCTAATGCTGCTGCTGATCTGACAGGACAACAAGCTCACTCACTCGCCTGCTGCTTGCCTCCTGATGTGCGGCCCAGTTCCTAACAGGCCACAGACCAGTACTGGTCCTTGGCCTGAGAGTTAGGGACCCCGATCTAACTGACAATACTTAGTACTCACTAAACTGTCATGTTCTTCCTTCCAGTCTCTTTGTCTTCATCGTTTCCGGCACTGATGTGAGCACATCATAAGCACAAGACCTGGACACCTTTACAATCAGAGGTAGCATCTGTCTGGAACTGTATCTTGACTCTCACTGGTGCTTTTCCTTTGGTTGATGCAAAGCTTTTGAATCCTTTAGGGAGATGTCATTGTGAGTATCTATGATACTATGCTACTACTATCTATGATCACTGAGAGTATCTATGGTACTATGATACTACTATCTATGATCATTGTGAGTGTCTATGATAGTCTCCTGTGCCTTCAAAATCTTTGCCTTCTCCATAGAACTTTCCCAACTAGCTTGTAAGATCCAAAGGTGTGAGACACACTGATCCAGAACATTCAGGGAGTGTAGTGAGGGGAAGGAAATATAAATTGTCTCATCAGCAGTTAATTTTTATTTTATTTTATTTTATTTTTTTTGAGATGGAGCCTCGCTCTGTCGCCCAGGCTGGAGTGCAGTGGTGCAATCTCAGTTCACTGCAACCTCCGCCTCCTGGGTTCAAGCAATTCTTCTGCCTCAGCCTCCAGAGTAGCTGGGATTACAGGCACCCACCACCACACCCAGCTAACTTTTTGTATTTTTAGTAGAGACAGGGTTTCACCATGTTCGCCAGGCTAGTCTTGGACTCCTGAGCTCAAGTGATCTGTCGGCCTCGGCCTCCCAAAGTTCTGGGGTTACAGGCATGAGCCACCGTGGCCGGCCGGCAGTTATGTTTTGATGGCCTTTTGAGAATGGAAGCCTGTGTGGGTTCCATTGTCTGCCTTGCTGTGGATCCTGAAAGGTGTTCTGTTGGCACTGGGCGCTGAGCCAGGGGCAGGCTGTGGTGGTCCAATGTTCAGTTGGCATATTTCCACTTGTACTTCAGGCACCCAACTTCCGCCATAGCCTAGGGCTTCAGTCTTCACCCTGAGATCCCTGGTTCCATCAAGATGCTCAGCTCCATTCGGCAACCCGCGGACACCCGAGATCTCTTTTTAATGGCAATGTATTACTGCACACTTCGTATTGTCCTAAGTACTCTGTGCACATTACTGAAGCTAATCTTTGCAACAATCCTGTGAGGAGATACAGTACTGTCAGTACTCCCATTTTATCGATGAGAATACTCACAGGAAGGTTAAATAATTTGCCCAAGTCTCTCAGCCTGTAAGTGATGGCTTCAGAACTGAAATCTAGGAGGAAGTTCAAAGCCCCTGGGCCTCACTGTGCTATACAGTCCATTCCAAACCCTGAGTCAGCCTCCCTCTGAACGCACTTTTCCAAGTATATACATATGCACAAGGTACATTTCCAAGGACCTCCTGGCTCTGATGATATAAATATCATCTGTAATTGTAGTACATCAATATAACGGAATACCATGAAGCCATTAGAAAATGGTACAGATCTATATTTATTGACATGGGAAAATATCCACAAAGCAAAGCGAAAAGCAAATTACAATGAAATATACCATACCTGGCCGGGCACGGTGGCTCACGCCTGTAATCTCAGCACTTTGGGAGGTTGAGGAGGGTGGATCACTTGAGGTCAGGAGTTTGAGACCAGCCTGGCCAACATGGAGAAACCCCGTCTCTACTAAAAGTATAAAAATTAGCCTGGCATGGTGGCGGGTGCCTGTAATCCCAGCTACTCAGGAGGCTGAGGCAGGAGAATCGCTTGAACCTGGGGGGCGGAGGTTGCAGTGAGCCATGATCGCGCCACTGCACTCCAACCTGGGTGACAGAGTGAGATGCCATCTCAAAAAAAAAAAAAAAAAAAAACCGAGAAAAAAAAAAGGAAATATACCATACCCATTTCTAGAAATAAAATAAATCCAACATGGGCTGGAAGAATAAACCAAGTTATTCTCTTGAACTCCTGGGCTCAAATGATCCTCCCACCTTGGCCTCCCAAAATGCTAGGATTACAGGCATGAGCCACAGAGCCTGGCCCCATCATTCTCTTTGGGTGAGCGTTGAAGGTAATTTTCACTTCTGAGCTCACTATAGCATGGGAAGGGTTTAAACTAGAATTCAACATGCTGCTTTTGGAGAACCGTTCCAAACAACAGGGAAGCTGTGAAGACACAGCTCAAGGTTAAACAAAGCTGCCCAGGAAGCTCTAGGACAAGCTTGTCCAATCCATGGCCTGTGGGCCACATGCGGCCCAGGATAGTTTTGAATTTGGCCTAATGCAAATTTGTAAACTTTCTTTTTTTTTTTTTTTTTTTTGAGACGGAGTCTCGCTCTCTCGCCCAGGCTGGAGTGCAGTGGCGTGATCTTGGCTCACTACAAGCTCCGCCTCCCGGGTTCATGCCATCCTCCTGCCTCAGCCTCCCGAGTAGCTGGGATTACAGGCGCCCGCCACCATGCCTAATTTTTTGTATTTTTAGTAGAAACGGGGTTTCACCGTGTTAGCCAGGATGGTCTCGATCTCCTGACCTCATGATCTGCCCGTCTCGGCCTCCCAAAGTGCTGGGATTACAGGGCAAATTTGTAAACTTTCTTAAAACATTATGAGATTTGTGATTTTATTATTTTTTTTCTAGCTCATCAGCTATCATTAGTGTATTTTATGTGTGGCCCAAGGCAATTCTTCTTTTTCCAACATGGCCCCCAGGAAGCCAAAAGATTGGACACCCAGCTGGGCGCAGTGGCCCATGCCTGTAATCCCAGCACTTTGGGAGGTCGAGGCAGGCAGATCACTTGGGATCAGCAGTTTGAGACCAGCCTTGCCAACATGGTAAAACCCTGGCTCTACTAAAAATACAAAAATTACCCGGGTGTGGTGGCGGGCACCTGTAATCCCAGCTACTTGGGAGGCTGAGGCATGATAATTGCTTGAACCCAGGAGGTAGAGGCTGCAGTGAACCGAGATCGTGCCACTACACTCTGGCTTGGATGACAGAGTGAGACTCCATCTCAAAAAAAAAAAAAAAAAGCCAGGAGTGGTGGCTTATGCCTGTAATTCCAGCACTTTGGGAGCCAAGGCAGATCACTTGAGATCAGGAGTTTGAGACCAGCCTGGCCAACATGGTGAAACCCTGGCTCTACTAAAAATACAAAAATTAGCCGGGTGTGGTGGCAGCTGCCTGTAATCCTAGCTACTCAGGAGGCTGAGGCAGGAGGATCGCTTGAACCTGGGAGGCGGAGGTTGCAGTGAACCGAGATCATGCCACTGTACTCCAGCCTGGGCAGAGTGAGACTCTATCTCAAAAAAAAAAAAAATTGGACATCCCTGCTCTAGGGCCTAGGACTGGAGCTCTGGATCTGACCGGAGCAAAGAGGAAGCACGCAAATCCGGACATGACAACGAGGAGGCAGTAGAGACCCATCCTCAACTGTAAGTAGCTGCCTTCGGCAGGGAAGGGGCTAACCCACGTTGTGTGGGCTCAGGCACGGCCGCGTCTGGTTCTGTGCAGGAACACAGGCAGAGGCAAGCCCTGGGTCCGCATCATGGCTCTGCCCTCACTCAGATTGCCTTGTACATGTAGGTTCTTGTCTTGGAGCCTCTTTCCCTACTTCTAAATGAGTGGAAAGCCACCCACAGGCCCGTGAGTGAGGATGCCCTTGGTAAACCCAGGTGATCACACCCTGGGCAGGCCCTGCCCCACAGGGCCCCATCCCGCTGCTCCCCAGCCTGTCCTCACCAACTGCCCAGGCAGGAGCAAAGCCCACGGGGAGGACCTATGACCACAGGCAAGGACCACGGACCCCAGCCCCAGGGATTTTGACCTCAAGAAAGGAAACATCCACAATTTACCCTCCATCTGGTGACCCAGCCTGGGGTGGGTTTGGTCTCTGCTGGGACCATGAGGTTCAGACCACCAAGAAATAGCACTAGCACAGGTGAAAATCATGGGCAAACTTTATTGGCATAAATCACAGGAATTGAAATGGGAAAAGCCAGGTTGGAAGTTTACAGAGAAAAAATAAAATCAAAATCAAATTTTCAAATAACCATTGACTCAGAGAATGGACCCCAGAAACCCCAGTCCCTCTTGGGGAAGATCTAGGGTGGGTCACTATAAACAGAGCGGTAAGGCCTGTGGGTGAAAGTGGAGACATCAGACCTTTGGAGGGGCCGGGCTGACCTTCCCCCACAAAGGAGGGACCCTCTTTGGAGACCCCAGCACACACTCGGCTTCTGCCAGGAGGCCAGTGGAGTGGTTTGGACTGTCACCGTTAGACCCCGGTGGGGCCCCTTTCTCCTGATCAGGAGCCCAAGGCCTGGCTCCTCTTTCATCCTTGGTAAAGAGCTCTGGGGGGTTTCCCCAGAGGAGCCTGTCCCTCTGCCCCAAATCCTATCATGCTCCCTTATGACCTTCTTTCCAGACCCCCTGAGTGCCGATCCCACCTGTGAAAGGGGAGGAGCAGATCTGGGGAAGGGATATGCCCAGAGGAAATCAACAAGACCAAAGAGACGTCAGAGTCCTGATGGCCAAAATCAGACACCAGCTTTCCTGAGAAGGCAGAAGAGAGAGCCCCATAGAAGCAGTGGGGGCTCAGAAGGTTCAGTGGGTTCACAGGGGAGCAGAGGCTCCTGAGGGCTTACTCAGACAGGAAGCAGCCCCCCAAAACATACTTCCCCTTCTCCTCCCACAGAAACAGAACAGATGAAGTTCAGAATTCTAGGCCCAAAAGGGTGCAACACCCTTCAACCAGTTTCAGTGAAGAGCTTGCTGGCCTGGGAAGTAAAGAAGGGGTTTCCAAATACAGCAGTTTATAAAACAGTCCTGGTGAGCTATGAAGTGAAAGAGGGGGAGTCACAGAGCTGCTCCCAGTTCACCTGCTTGTGCTAAGAAACAATAAAATACAAATTGCTTCCCCACCCCAACCCTCAGTACAAAGCAAACTTCACACCAGAGCCACCATCAGTGACAGGCCCAGTGGCGGTGGATGAGGAAGAGAATACAAAAGGGAACGTCTTTAAAATCTCTTTAAAATCATTTTCTATAGAGAAGTCAAAGCAACTCAGGCGATATGAATTCAAACCTCAGTGTAGAAATCTATCAAAGTCGGTACAGTGTCCAGGCACGCCGTCCCGGAGACGGAGGAAGTGACTAGAAAACATTATTGCTGGAGAGGCTTTTCTCAGTAGAACAAGAGCAGGTATAAAAGGGGAGGGCGGGTCTAAAAGGCAGGGGCAGTCGCCAGGCCTAGGGCACTGGAAGGGTAGGAGGAGCACAGAGAACCTTCCATGGCCCCTTTGGTTCTCTGCCTTTGGATGGATGGATTTATGCTGGCATTGTCTGGAGGGAGCCGGGTGTCCCCCAATAATCACAGAACAAAGACAATTAGGTCGGGGGAGGAATAAGGATAAAAAGAGACCCCAACAGACCCTGCCTGCCCTTCCCTGCCCACCGGCTGCACTGCTGAAATATGAGGAAGAGATGGCTCCAGTGTGGGGTGCTGGCCAGGCCAGTTCGTGGGGACGTACATGGGCTGGGGTGGAGCCCCCAGCCTCTACCCCTGGGGAGGATGGAGAGTGGGCAGCCTAGGGAGAGCTGCAGGAGGGAGGAGGGGGCCCAGAGGCTCTGGCAGGG
This sequence comes from Pan troglodytes, assembly GCF_028858775.2. Taxonomy (NCBI): domain Eukaryota; kingdom Metazoa; phylum Chordata; class Mammalia; order Primates; family Hominidae; genus Pan; species Pan troglodytes. The sequence goes on from NC_072408.2 coordinate 127,012,733, forward strand.
GTGAAGACAAGCAGGGGGACCCCTCACGGCCCTCTGTCCATCCCGCACCAGCGGAGGACAAGGGTTCCAGTTTCAGTCGGGTTTACCCCTTCACCCCCGGGTGAAGTCTCTGGGTCACAGTCGCAGTTGGGGATGCGGGCTGGGGAAGTGGGGCAGAGACAGGGGCAGGGCGCCTAGCAGAAGAGCTTGAGGAAGCAGTTCTGACAGTAAGGCTTGTCGTTCTGCTCCTTGAAGGTGCCCTTGTTGAGCTGCTTGAGGCAGAAGGCACAGACGAAGTGCTCGGGGTGGAACTTCTTGGCCATGGCGGTGATGCAGCGGCCGGTGATGGGCTTCTGGCAGCCAGAACACAGCGAGCCGCGCCGCTCGTGGTAGTGCACCTCACAGTAGGGCTGCCCGTCGTGCTCGAAGAAGCTGCCGTTCACGAATGGCGTGAAGCATTCCTGCCAGGCGGAGAGAGGGGCTCAGGGAGCTGCCCCTTGGGCTAGAGCTGCACCCCATGTGATGGGGCCGAGGTGGGCATAGTCGGCACGCTCGGAGTGACTCCTACTTGCTAGGCGTTTCCCATGTGCCGTGTTGTCCTAAATGCTCATTTTTCATTTTTATTTTATTAAATAAATTTTTTTTGTAGAGATGGGGGTCTCACTATATTGCCCATGCTGGTCAAATGTGGCCTCCTGCAATCCTCCCACCTCGGCCTTCCACAGGGCTGGGATTATTTAGTTCTCCCAACAGGGGAGGCAACTGAAGCACACAGGTGAAGTAACTTGCCCAGGGTCATGCAGCTACTGAGTTCACAGCCTGGATTCATACACAGGTCTGACCCCTGAGCACTTAGCCAGGTGGCTGTAACAGTGTTCCCAGAAACACAGGTGTGACACTGGTCTGTAGTCAAACTCTGCCTCCTAGATTCTCATTGGAGATTCACATCACATAGAGGTAGAAAAGGCTCTGAGAGGGGCCGGGTGAGGTGGCTCACACTTGTAATCCCAGCACTTTGGGAGGCCAAGGGAGGCGGATCACCTGAGGTCAGGAGTTCAAGACCAGCCTGGCCAACATGGTGAAACCCCGTCTCTACTGAAAATACAAAAAATTAGCCAGGCATGGGGGCGTGTGCCTGTAATCTCAGCTACTTGGGAGGCTGAGGCGGGAGAATCACTGGAACTCAGCAGGCAGAGGTTGCAGTCAGCCAAGATCGTGCCACTGCACACCAGTCTGGGCAACAGAGTGAGACTCCGTCTCAAAAAAAAAAAAAAAGAAAAGAAAAGGCTCTGAGAAGTCCTGCAGGGAACAGTGTTTCCCAAACTCATTTGGTCAGAGAGCCCTTGTTGAATCATTAATAACCCCTGTGGGGCCCCCAGAATGCAGTGGTTTTGGAAACCACTGCCCATTTCTGTTGAGTCTGCTAAATACTTGCATTATCTCATTTAGTTCTCACACACTCTCCTCCCGAATAGGAATGGCCCAGGGCCGCTGCACAGGGCTGGACTGGGGGACATGTCCACCTTGCTCCTGGTTTGTCCCAGCCTCAGTACAAACCCTGGCCCAGGACCTACTGGACTGGAGGAAGGAGATCCCCTGCCTGCTCCCCCAATTAATAACCCCAAATGAGGCCTCTGAGTTGGATCCAGACAGCACAATGAGGAAGACCCCTCTCTCCCCACTGCCTGCTCCTCGCCCCTCCAGATGTGGTCAGGGGCTCCTTACCCGGCACACAAAGCACTCAGGATGCCACAGCGTGTTGAGGGCTGAGATATAGTTCTCCAGGATGGCCCGGGCGCAGCCGCCACACTTGGGTGCGAACATGTCGAAGTAGTCCTTGCGGCAGTAGGCCTTGCCATCCTTCTCGTGGAACCCTGGGGAGCGGGGGTTTTGGAGGCACAGTTCATTCCGGCTTCCAGAAGTGGAGCCACTCTGACTCCAACCTCAGCAGCGTCTCCCACCCCCACCTCCCCAGCCCTCCTAAGAGGCGGTGGGTCAGTCCGCCGGTCCAGCCCCTACCTTCGGGACCAAAGAAGGCTCCACACTGCGCACAGAAGAAGTGTTCAGGGTGCCACGTCCGGTCAAGGGCTGTCACCACTTTCTGTGAAAGCAAAATGTGGGATCAAGGCTGAGCTCTGGGCAGATCTCACAACTGAGACGCCCAGCAAGGCCGTCCTTCCACCCGCAGCTCATAGCCATAGACAGAGCAAAACACTCCCAAGATGGGGGTCTCTCCTAATTGTGCTGTGAATGCCTCTAAGAATTCAGAGTTACTCAGGATGGGACAAGCCAGACACATACCCTCTCCTCTAATCCTCACCCCAAGTAGAGGGCACAAGTTCTACTATGACTCCCATTTTATAAGTGAAGAAACATAGGCTCAGAGAGGCCAGGCATTTCCTAAGTTCACAGAGCGGGAGAGTGAGGCCGCTGGCATCCAACTCCATTTATCTCCTCAGGGCTCCTGAGTCCTGGGAGTCTCCACAGAAAGGAATGGAGATGGGAGGTGAAGGGAGGTGGGGCTGCCCGATGCACATCGGCACAGGCTGTGGTTCAGGTGTGGCTGTGAATCCGGCCCCACTGTTCCCTAGCCCTGTGAGCCTCCCACGGCACCCCCTGCATCCTCAGAGGGCTGCGGTGAAGCTGGAATGAGCAGAAGCGGGCGCGGTGCCGGATGAGGAACTCACATCCAGGATGGGGCCGTTGCAGTAGTAGCAGCGCGGGGAGAAGAGGTTGTGGTAGTCCTTTTCACAGTAGGGCTGTCCATCCCGCTCGAAGAAGTTCCGGGATCCGATCTCCTCCTGGCAGTGGGTGCAGACGAAGTGCTCGGGGTGCCACGTCTTCCCCATGGCGGTCACAACCTGAGGAGGAGATGGAATGTGGTCCAGGGCCAAGGCCAGCCCCGGAGCACCCCCACCCCTGCAGGAGTCCACTGGCCACACCCCTGCCCACTCCCCCTCATCACCTGCCCGGCGATGGGCTTCTTGCAGGCCCCGCAGACTCCTTTGGCGACCGTGGCGACCCCCAGCTTGTTCAGGTCAGACTGCAGGCTCCCCAGCATGCTGTCTAGCTGGCTCCCGGGCTTCGGGGGCCCCCCAGGGGGTGAGCTGCTCCCTGTCTTCCCCTGGGCCATGAACTGTGGACACAGGGAGGGGGCTGGTCAGGACTCCTGAGGCTCGGGGTACGGTGTCTGGCAGCACAGGGATGGGGGTACTTTTCTCCCTCCTGGACAGATGAGCTGATGGAGACAAGAAGTACAACCTCCTCCAGGGGCCAGGAGCCCTAAAGTGGGAGTGACGTCAGCAGGACTCCTGGTGGTCGGAGGGGCCCACCGGGGTCGGAAAGGCTGAGGGCACCCAGCAGGCATGGCCAAGCCCAGGGAGAGCACGACACGCAGGACACCCAGCCCAGCCTTGGCACTGACCCCTCCCTCGTCCTGCCCTCCGGGGCTGCTCCGCCCGCCGTCCCGAGGCCAGCCGGCCGCCCAGCACCGCTCCCCATCCGCTCTTTGCTCCAGGCCCTGGATCTTAGATAGGGGAAGAGATGAGGGTAAGAAATCTTTTTTAAAAATTAAGAAAGAATACAAGACCTTGTCACTGGACTAAAAGGGAATCTAGGATGAGATCTGAGGGTTTCTCCCCCACCGGCAGGACCAAAATTGGGGGAAAAAATCTGGAGAAAAAGAGCCCTGAGAGAGAGGCCCAGGGAGAAAGGAAGAAGGACAGGGAGGGGAGTCGACCAAAGGCAGAGGAAATGGCAAGGGGAGGTGGCCGGGCTCAGTGATGAGGCCTCACTGGGCGCTGGGCCTGGGGGCTGGAAGGGAGGAGACGGGTTTCTGGTCTCCCTTCTGGAGTGGCTTCCTTCCTCGATGGGAGCCCGGGGCAGTACCGAGGACCAGTCGAGGAAGGAGCAGACATGGGTGGACCCACAGAAAAGCAAGAGGGCAGCGGACCTTCTGAGTGGGGGAAGACCGGGGTCAAGGTTTACGGCAGGACCGTGGTTACTGTGCTGGGGCTTGTGGAGGGAGGGATGGAGGGTATCTGTGTATGTGTGTGTGCACGTGTGTGTGTGCAGAGTGGGGGATGGCTCAGGCATTAGGACAGGGGACAGAAAGGGAGGGGCTCCTTTAAGGCCTGCCTGCATCGGGGGGAAGAGCGGGTCCTCATCGGTCTGGCAGCCCACGGACCTCATGGTGTGGGGTGCAGGAGTGGGAAGGGCAGGGCCCTGCACCCCCTCATCATGGGGCTCTTCCCCTGCACTCTGGACCCCAGAAGAACCACAGGTATAAGCTGAGGGCCCCAGCGGGGAGGAGGCGAGCAGGCTGGGCAGGGGAGAAGAGCTGCTGGCCGCGGCGTCTGTGCGATGCTGGAGCAAAGGGACAGAAGGAGAAGCCAGGACAGAGATGGTTCTTCTCAGGGGAATGGGAGAGCCAGGAGGGAAGACAACCTGGGGAGAAGAAAGGAGGGAGAGCGATGAGGAAGAAATCGCCAGCTCAGCCCACAGGGGTGGGGGGACCTCCCCAGGCTCCCCCTGGGCCTTCCCACTCTGCACCAAGAGTGGGGCCAGTCTTCCAAGGTCACAGGAGGCAAGAAACCCCCACCCTCTCCCCAGATCTCCCCTCCGGCCAGCACTGGGGCCAGGGAAGAACCTGGACCCCAGGTGCTTGGCTCTGGCCCAGCCCCAGCCATGGGCATCTCCTTGCCACCTTCTCTACGAGCTGCCCCCCGGCCCGCTTCCCACGTGGCTGCACAGTGATGATGACGCCCTCGGTCAGCCAGTCCTGGGCAGAGGGCCCCGCTGCCTCCGCCGGCTCCTCTGCCTCAGGCTGGATGCCCAGCCGCCCCTGCAGCTCCGCGATGAGCTGTTCCTGGGATGGGGTCCTGCTCAAGGTGGCAGGGTCCAGCCGGCGGCGAGGGGAGGGCTCCCGGGACATGGGGTGTGCGTGGCCAGACTCCCGGCTCCTCCTGATCACAGATCGGATCTAGGGGGAGGGGGAGGGGAGGCTGTCACCGTCCCACTCCCAGCTTGCACAACGCTGCTCAGGCCACACTCAGATGCCTCAGGAGAGGGAGCACAAAAGAAAACCACCAAAGAACCAAGCGGAGGTGGGTGGAGGCATGGGGAGGGGGCAGATTGGACCGGTGGAGGTGGGTAGAGGCAAGGGGAGGGGGCAGATCCGACTGGCTCCAGAAGCACAGGCTGCGAGCGAGACCTCTGACCCAGCATTCACCTCTAAGTTGGCCACTGACCTTGGGCAAGACACTTAATTGCCATGGGCCTCAGCTTCCCCTTCCTTAAAATGGAACCACAAGATTTTCTTGGCTTACCGCACAGGGTTTGCACAAGAATTATTCCAGAGGATGTAACTGCATGCCCTTGACAAGGCATACGGCTTTTTCTTTCTTTTTTCTTTTTTTTAATTTATAACAGAAAAAGTCTTTCCTTCCAGGAACTTTTTTTTGGGGGGGACGGAGTCTCGCTCTGTCGCCCAGGCTGGAATGCAGTGGCGCGATCTGGTCTCACTGCAACCTCCGCCTCCTGGGTTCAAGAGATTCTCCTGCCTCAGCCTCCTGAGTAGCTGGGATTAAAGGCATGCACCACCACGCCTGGCTAATTTTTGTTGTTGTTGTTTTTTGTTTTTTTTTTAGTAGAGATGGGGTTTCACCGTGTTGGTTAGGCTGGTCTCAAACTCCTAACCTCGTGTTCTGCCTGCCTCGGCCTCCCAAAGTGCTGGGAATACAGGTGTGAGCCACCGTGCTCAGCTAGCCAGGAACTTTTTTAACTAGTTTTTTTTTTCTTATTTATATTATTATGCTAATATTATATTATGCTATTACACTTGTTGGTAGTGTTTTGGGGGTTTTTGGTTGTTTCGTTTTGTTTTCCAAAGAGGCATAAAGCTTGGGGGATTTTTTTTATTTATTTATTTTTTTGAGACAGTGTCTTGCTCTGTTGCTCAGGCTGAATGCAGTGGTGTGATCACAACTCACTGCAGCCTCAAACTCCTGGGCTAAAGCCATCCTCCTGCTTTAGCCTCCCCAGCAGCTGGGACTATAGGCATGTGCAACCACGCCCAGCTAATCTTTAATTTTTTGTAGAGACAGGGTTTCGCTGTGTTGCCTATGCTGGTCTCAAACTCCTGGGCTCAAGCGATCCTCTTGCCTCAGCCTCCCAAAGTGCTAGGATTATAGGTATAAGCTACTGTGCCAGGGTGAGGCATAAAGTTTTTTGTTGTTGTTGTTTTGTTTTTGTTTTTTGAGACCGAGTTTCGCTCTTGTTGCCCAGGCTGGAGTGCAATGGTGTGATCTTGGCTCACTGCAACCTCTGCGTCCCGGGTTCAAGTGATTCTCCTGCCTCAGCCTCCCGAGTAGCTGGGATTACAGGCATGCGCCACCATGCCCAGCTAATCTTTTTGTATCTTTAGTAGAGATGGGGTTTCTCCATGTTGGTCAGGCTGGCCTCGAACTCCCGACCTCAGGTGATCCGCCCGCCTCGGCCTCCCAAAGTGCTGGGATTACAGGCGTGAGCCACCACACCCGGCCTGGCATAAAGTTTTAATTTAAGCAAAAAGCAAGTAATAAAAGTACTGTCAGCCACGGCCTGTTGAGGGACCACATGCTGTGTTCTAAACACTTTCCAGGAATTATCTCATTTAGGTCTCCGGACAATCTTGATGGAAATTCTCCCCACTTTACAGATGAGAAAACTGAGGCCGAGGGAGGGGGTTGCCCAAGGTCACAGAGGTAGCAAGTGTTAGACATGTGGTTTGTATCTAGGTCTATCTGGTTCCAAAGTCCATGCTTCCAACCATTTCACCACATCAGAATGTCAAGGCCAGCTCATCTGAAAGGAAAAAGCCTTAACAAGGCAAGAGGTGGGTTGACGCTATGAGAAATGCTGGGTCCACAGAGCCCACTGCCAAGTGCTGACTGTCAGGTCCGGCCACAGTGTCTCAGCATTTTCTGCCCAAGCAGACATGCGCAGAGTGGGAGGCTGCATGCAGTTAGCGAGGAGCGGCCCACACTCAGACCCGCCAATGGCCATGCCCAGCAGCCATGCGAGCTGGTGCCTGCCTGGCCAGAGGTGGAAATCCTCTCCGTGGTGCTGGGTGTGCCCATGGCCATGGCACATGGAAGCTCTGGCTGTTCCTTCCCGTCCTGGGTGGCAGCTTCGGTGGTGCCCTCTGGGCTCCTTGGGGTTTCAGGTCCCTGGGTTGGCCTGGCCACACTTCCCCTGTCGGTCATCTTTGCACCTAGCTGCTCCGTGGTAACTGAGGCAGGGGAGCTGCTTCCCAGCCTCCCTGGCTCTGGCCTTGGCCTCTCCTGCTGTAGGCCGTGTTCCTCCGTGAGAGTCCAGGTATCTGGGAAGATGGCCTGCCGGTCCACTGCCACTACAGCTGGCTCTGTTACTTCTTGGAAGCTTCGAGCAGCTCCAGAGGGGGGCATTCTCTCAGGCCTGAATACCTCCGAAGCCCATGGCTGCTCCCATGTGGCAGCCAAGGCCTCCTCTGGGCACGAAGGGCTGGCTGGTGGCCCCTGGGGCTCCCCAGGCTCTTGGAGAGCTGTGCTCCCAGCACAGGGTACAGTGTGGCAGCGGGGAGCCCCAGAGAGCTCACTTGTGATGGTCGGCAGGTGCCTCCAATCTCGACCCTGACTCTCTGTGCCCACTGCCCACAGAGAACCCTCCACAGAGGGAGACCTTGAGTTGAGGGTGTCAGGCATCACCCCAAGACCAGCCAAATCAAGCCAGCTGGGGGCTACAGGAGGTAGAAGGCCTCGTCCACTCTGCTCAGTACAAGGGAACTCCGGAGTGTGGCCCTGGCCTCGAGGGGAGGGTGTAGTGGTGGGTGGCAGAAATACAGATGGCATGGGAGGAGGAGAAGGAGAAAGGGAGCAGTATGAGGACGGAGCAGAGCTGGACAGCCCCGGGGCACTCAGAGCCACAGTGGAGGAGCTGGTCTGGAGAAGAGAGAAATGCAGAGGGGAGAGGGGAGAGAGAGATGAGGGGAGTGAGGACGGCTGCACCCTGCAGGCGGTGGGCTCGGCCTTAGGGCTGACCAAGGTGGCTGCAAAGCTGACGCACAGGACTGACCCTTGAAGGAGACCCAGACCCCAAAAAGGCTTCCCTGGGCTTCACGTGCTTAGCCCTCACCAAACCCAAGCAAGAGAAAGCAGCCACCAAGCCGTGCCTGTGGAGCCACCCAGGGAGGGTATGAGAAAGAAAAGACCATGGTGAGGTGGACAAATGGGGAGCCAGGTGGCTACGGAAGACAGCCCCAGGCACAAATGGAGGGAGAGCCAGCCCCAGGGGGCTGCTGAACCCGCCTCGGACACTGGCCCAACTCGGCCATGTCCCTCCGGACAATCCCAGCTTTCCTACACCCCAAGTCCTCTACGTCTTCCACGTCCTTGCTCCAGGGATCTGACTAAAACCACTGCTGCTTCTCCTGGCATCAGGACACAGGCTGTCTGAGAAAACGGCAGCCTTAAAAGCACCGGGGCACAGCTCCCTCAGGCCAGGCCCTGAATCCAACTTACTTGCTTCTGACCATGGCTGCTCAGAACCACTGGCCTGGAGCTGGAACTATAGCACGCAAGGGTCACAGGGCCAGGCTCAACCCTCCACCCCAGCCACACTCCTATCTCCCACCATGAAACCTCAGCTGAAGGGAGGCTAGGAGACACCATCAGGGCCAAGGGTGCAGGGACCGTTCACTCCCCTCTCATATTCCCTAGGTCATGCCCCAAAGGTCTCCAGCTGACCCACGTGGAAGTGTGAAGTCAGCAGCTGCTGGTGAGTTCTGTCAATATCAATCCCCATGGAAACACTGAATCCTCTAAATTAAACATCTCAGGCCTGGCAGGACTGGGGAGGCCCAGCAGGGGAGGGGAAGGGCAGGTACCTCGTGCAAGCCTGGCCCCATGGTTTCCCACAGACACGCTCGTGGGAACTCAGAAGCCCTGGAGGGCGAGAGGGAAGGATGGGAGAAGAGTAGCAAGGGAGGCTTGTGGATTCAGGATCAGAGGCAGAAAGAAAGAGGATGTGTTGAGGACAGCTAGCGTGGGAGATGGGGCTCCAGGGCAAATGACCTCCCAGGCACAGGCTCCCAAGTCCCACATGGCCCAGCAGAGAATGCCCTCCCCCACCCAGAGCAGCCATCAACACAAGGTTCTTTGTCCCAGCGTCCCAGCCTCCTGATCCCCTCGACCTGAGAGGCTGGGAGCACCCAGGGAGGAAGGAATGTCCCAGCTGAGCACTTTTCCAGCTTGTCTGCCTTCACTGGCTACTGCAGTCCTCAGGCAGGCTGACCCGGCCCTCCCTCCCCATCTCCTGGCATCACAGCAAGGCCAGGGCATGACAGTGTCCCTGGCTCAGGGGCAAGGCACCCAAACACTGAGATGCCAAGATCCAGCTACCCACACTGAGGTAAGGGAGGAGAAGGATGAGGGAGGGGCGGCAGGGCAGGGAAGATAGAGGGTTCACAGGGCACCTTGAAATCCGACAGCGAAGCCATCAGCTCGTCCAGCTCCCTGGTGGCAGAGGAGGCCGAGATGCGTGTCTGCTGTTGGGTGGAGGTGACGCGCTGCGGGCTGCTCATCTCGCCCTGGTTCACAGTGATGGCAGGGCTGCAGGGTGGGCACAGCATCAGTGGGGAGCCCACAGTCAGCCCCACACTTCCCGGGGATCAGATCGACCTCTCACCTCGGACACTGGGGTCTCACCATCCCCAACCCCAGGGAGGTCCACCAGCTCCCTGTCTCTCCTGGGGACCCATCATTGGGTCAGAAGAAAGGGCAGTTCAATGGCACCAGGAAGTGCCAGGAAGACTCCTCTAGCCCCCAGCCCAAGTGAAAGCTGGCCTGCGAAACAAGCCCAAGCGCCCTGTGTTTCCTCCACAACACTGGACATAGAGGTGAGGCTACTGCAGTAACACGACGGCACTGGTAAGAGCTCGCGTGTTGGGCACTCACCATGTGTGCCACGCACTACACACCAGAAACCATTCCAAGCGCTTTACATGGATTACTGGTTCTCACCCTTATTGAGGTAGGTGGTCTTATTCCAGTGATCCCATAAGTTCTTGTCCCATTTTACAGATGGGAAAACTAAGGCTTGAGAGCTGACAGTAACTGTCAGAGCCAAAATGTGAACCCCACTGTGTGGCCCCAAAGCCTATGCTAAGAGCTGCTAAGCTCCAGGCGCCCTCAGCCTGCACAACGTCTGTCCTTTCTGACTGGCAGTGACTGGCTGAAGGCAGGGATGGTGTCCATGTGACTCACCACTATCCCCCCAGTGCCTGGCAAACGGCAGACACGGGAGGGAGTGGGTGATACCAGGGCTAAGGGGATAGACACTGGACCCGGGGCAGGCTGGGCCAGCCCTTCCCCACCTGGGGAGAGCCCAGTGGGTACTCACACGGGGCTGGGCACGGAGCTCTCCAGTTCATCCAAGAGACTCTCCACACTGGGCCGCACGTCCTCCAGGCCCCGGCCCCCATTCCGCTTAGGCTTCTCTTTCGTCAGGGGCCCAGCTTTGCCTCCCAAGGGGCTGTTAGTCTCTGGGACACCATAGAGGGGGCTCAGGGCCCCAGGAAGCGGGGGGCTTGAGTTGGCCTCATCTTGCAGAGAGGAGAGAAAAAGGCTGCTCAGCCCTTGAGCCCTCCTGGGATCTAGAGGTCAGCAGATGGGCCCTGGGCCCTGGTAGACCCTGCCCCAGGGACCCGGTCCTACCTGCAGGGAAGCCTGGTGGGTTATGCTGTACAGCGTTCAGTTCCAGCAGCAGGCGGTCGAGTTCAGAAAGGTTGCTGCCCAGGGACGTGCTCATTACGGTGGGTGAAGGCTCAGCTGATTTCTGCTTGTTGGGGAAGCTTTGAGAGGCAAAGGAAAGAAGATAGTGAGAGATGCTTTCTGGCCTTGTAGTGGCTTGGCAGTTCCCAGATTCCCAAGGAGAACAAGGCAGAGGAGATGCGAAGTCTTCCCCTGCAAGAGGACAGAGGGTAGGGAAGGGATGTGGTAAGAAGAGGGGAGGAGGCCGGGCACAGTGGCTCACGCCTGTAATCCCAGCACTTTGGGAGGCCGAGGCGGGCAGATCATGAGGTCAGGAGATTGAGACCATCCTGGCTAACACTGTGAAACCCCGTCTCTACTAAAAATTAGCCAGGCGTGGTGGCGGGTGCCTGTAGTCCCAGCTACTTGGGAGGCTGAGGCAGGAGAATGGCGTGAACCCAGGAGGCGGAGCTTGCAGTGAGCCGAGATCGCGCGACTGCACTCCAGCCTGGGCGACAGAGTGACAGAGCGAGACCCCGTCTCAAAAAAAAAGAAAAAAAGAAGAGGGGAGGAATGAAGTCTTGCTTTAGTTCCTCAGCTACACGGAGATGCTGTGATAGCCCAGAATGTCCACTGCATGGAGATGGCACTGATGAGGTAGACGGGCCCACCGACAGGCCTTCTGCAGCTTAAACCAGAATAACCCCACAAGGCCCAGTTGCTATGCCTGCTCCCGGGCCTCCGCTGCCTCCCACCCTGGCCAGGTCCCTGAGATTTCTAAGCAGGAGGGAAGGTGCCCTGGGCAGACTGGGGCAGTACCTGTAGACGTGCTCCTCCTCACCCACTCGGGAGCACGGAGAGCCAACACCGTCCTGAGGGTTGGAGACACTGGAAGTTTTGGCACTGGAGCCGTACACAGGTGATGAGGACTGAGGCTGCGAGAAGGAGAATGCTCAGAGGCTACCCCGAGGGGAGAAAAAGGAACAGGGGCCAGGAGCAGCTCCAGTCACCCCCAGGAGGCTCCTGCCCACAGCCAGTCTCACCAGGGAATTTCCACAGTTGGGCCAGGAGACCTGTGATTAACCACTTGGTCACTGCTCCACTCACGTGGTGAGTGGGAAGAGCAGTGTCTGGTTGGGAAGGGTCGACTGCCCCAATTCCATTCCATCCCCTGGCTCCCTAAGCCCCTGCCAGCTAAGTTCCCTCTGTCCCCCAGCCTCCTTGGCCTTCCCAGCCACTGTCCCCGCCTCACCTGCTGGTGGATGAATCGGGAGCCGCTGGGCTGCCACTGGTCTAAGGGGTCAAGGATTGTGCCATTGAGGGCCTCGCTGGACGGGGGTGGGGGGACGGGGGGTGGCACGGCAATCTCCTGGTATGTGTGGTTTCCAGTTGGGTATGAGTAGGGGGTCTCCTCCGACAAGAACACAGGCCGTTTGGAGATGTGGGAGGTGGTAGACTCCAAGTCCGCCAGCAGGGCGTCTGCAAAGAGAAGGCACGGGTAGCAGGTGAGAACCGGGATCCTGGGGACTCTCCCGTGGCAGGGCCCTCCCTGCCTGCACCTCAAGAGTTAATGCCTTCTAGCACCTGCCCCACCCATGGGAGAAATGACCAGCCTTGGGACAGGAAGCCACCAGCCCCGACCAGCCTAACCAAGAGCCGGCTCCCAAAGCTAACTTCTTCTGGCCACCCACGACTGAAAGTGCTCTAGAGGCGGGCTCTGGGGCTGCCCTGTGGGATCTCCTACCTCTGGGAGTCAGGCACCTGGCACTGCGTTCCCTCCTGACAGGGCCGCGCAGCCGCGAGTGAAGTGCCTGTCTGGAACTCTGAATCTGCAGGGCAACGCGGAGAGAATGGGTGGGAGGGGCCCCACGTCACAGGGAGGGGCCCTGGCTGTGCCAGGCCCTCACTTGATTTCTAAGAGCTTAGGCTTTCCCAGCCCCCGACTGGAAGGGGCACTCAGGATGGTCCCTGCCCTCCTAACCAGGTGGAAGCAGAAGCCCAGGCTCCAGGTTCCTCCTGAGGCTCTAGGCTTATGGGGTAAGGTGTGCGGGGAGGTGGGGGCTGGAGTGAGGCTGGTGCAGCGGTCCCCACGCCCTCAGTGAGCAGGGGGCAAGACTGCTCCATTGGCTGTTTCTGCGGAAGTCTGGCAAGCAGCCCGGCCCCAGAGGCTCCAGGCCCCCACTGTTCTGCTTTTAACAGCAGCAAGGGAGCCAAATCAGCCCTCTAGTGTAAGCTTCCATTACCCTGGCACCTGGCAGCCAACAGGGGGGCACTAGGTCTCCCCAGTCTCCAGAAAAGAAGGGTATAGAAGGGCAGGAGTAGGACCTGCTGACCCCCACTTCCTCCGTCCCCTCCTGGGACCCTCAACAGCCCCACGGCTCAGACAGCCTGGCCCTGGATGCCACACCCTCATTCCTGCCCTGTTCACAACTTGCTTGCTCTCAGCTCCCCGGTAACCTGCTGGGTCCAGGGAGCTGACAGCTTGATCCCTAGCCCTCAGGATAATAAACATCTAAAAAGCAATGGCTGCGTTTATTGCCACTTATCAGTAGCAGGCAGACTGCTAGGCATTCTAGCAGCATGTAAGGTCTCCGTTAATCCCCCTAATACCCCCTGTAGCTGGAATTGATTCTCCCCGAAGGGATGAGGAAAGCCGGGCTTGGAGAGGCAGAGGTCAGAGGTGTTTGCTCCGAATAACAAAGCCAGTGAGTGGCACAATTGTCTGACTCCTCAGAAGCCCCAAACCCCAAAAACCTGGCCTGTAAGAGGGCACTATGACGACCAGATGATGCCATACTTAAAGGGTTCAACTTCCTGAATGTTGGAGGCCCAAGCTGTGAGGCCTGCCAGTGTGATCCTTCCTTGTGGCCTTGCTCCCAGTCCCCCAACCTGTGTTCAGAGGAGGGAATAGAGAAGCAAGGCCCTCACCCAGGGCCTCGGTCTATGGGGCCACACCTTGTCCCAGCTGCCTGTCCTGATCTCCTACCCTCAAGGCTGGCCACACCTACCCCACGCTCCTGCCCAGATGGACAGAGGGGATGTCTGTTCCAAGGCCCAGGACCCCGGGTCTGGTCGCCTGACCTCCAAGGAAGTTCAGGTCCTACAGCCCGCCCCGCCCTCCGGGTCCCATGGAGGAGGCCTGGCTTCCTGTCTCTAGCAAACCGGAACTAGAGGGAGTTGGTAGGTATCTAGGTAACGGCAGAAAAGGAACCAGTGTCCAGGCCAATCCCCACGGCCTCTCCAGGGCCACACCTGCTGTCTTGGCTTCACGCAGTGTCCTCATTTCCTCTGGGCCCAATCAGCAATGGGTGGATCCCTCTTTCTCCACCATGGGCAGGGCCAGCTAAGAAACCCCATAGGACTCCCCAGAGCAGGCAACGAATGAGTGCAACCCCAGTAGGGGGCAGGAGCAGCTGCCATCCTTGAAGGCCCACTGGGGCCAGGAGCTTCACCTTTGTTACCTGCCATCCTCACAACGCCACCAGCACAGATGGTATAACTGCGGTTCAGAGGCAGAGTCACATCCCACACTGCCAAGGCTGGATGAAGTGACAATGCTGGACTCTGATCTCAGGTCTCTTGGACTCCAAACACCCAACAGAAGACAAATGGTCAGGCTTCCTTGTCAAACATTTTGAATCAGGGACTCCACCAAACGCCCGCTCCACCACAATGTGATTCTAAGCCTGGGCTTTTGGTTTATGGATTGGATTCAGGTTTACAATGTCAACAGGCTCTTGGGAGCACAGATCCCTAGGCTGGTGAAGTATTGGTGAGAGGATGCAGTCCTGGGGCACAGAGACACAAGATCACTCATTCTGAGGTCGAGCCAGACCTCAGTTCAAGTGCCAGCTCCCCTCTCTACCATCCATGCCACAGGGCAAATCGCTTAGCTTCTCAGGGCCTGTTGTCTCAGTAAGCTCTTGAATAACTCTGACCTCAAAGTACTGGTGTGAGGTTTATAAGGACTAGCAGGTACACTGGAAGCTGCAAACATCAGTTGCAAATATCAGGCTCTCCAGACCCAAGTCACTCTGCAGGAGGAAGCTCCATAGCACATTGGAAGCTACAAACATCAGATCTGATTTGCTCTGTAAAATCCAGAATAAGGTCTTCCTCCAAGGAGAGCAGTGTAGGTAAGATGCAAAGTACTAACTTCTTCTAAGTCTCCTAAGTCTTTTCTGGGTAGAATATGAGCAAACCATGAAAAGGGCAACCTTGAAAAGAAAAGAAAAGTAATAAAGTAACATTCAAATTGTAGCATGTCCCAGCCTGGGCAAAACAGTGAGAGCCTGTCTCTACAAAAAATTTAAAAATTAGCTGGGTGTGGTGGCGCATGCCTATAGTCCCAGCTATTCAGGAGGCTGAGGTGGGAGGATCACTTGAGAACAGGAGTTGGAGATCGGCTTGGGCAACACAGTGAAACCCCATCTCTACAAAAAATTTAAAAATTAGCTGGGTGTGGTGATATGCGCCTGTAGTCCCAATTACTCAGGAGGCTGAGGCAGGAGGATTGCTTGAGCCCAGGAGGTCAAGACTACAGTGAGCTACAATTGCACCACTGCACTCTAGCCGGGGTGACAGAGCAAGACCCTGTCTTAAAAACAAACAAACAAACCATAGAGTGCAGATGTCAGGGAGAAGGCACATCATTATTCAGTTTTCTCCAAAGTTTTGTCTATTTGAGGGACAGAGAAAAACCCCAGCAAGTCCATCCACCAGCCACAGGGTCTCTGGTATGGCTTCCTCCTCTCTCTCCACCCTTCATTCTCACCTACTGATTTGGACAGGGAAGGACTAGGCAAGAGGGGTAAGGGTTGGTGCCTCCAAACCCCCCACAAACTCCTCAAGAAAGAAAACCAGAAATATAGGAGGCAAGCCAACAGTAGACTCCTAGCTTTACTTTGATTTCCAATGGGTGCAAATACCTGAGACTTCCCCATAGGCTGCAGAATGGTTAAGGGTCAGAGTCCCCTTGCAAGCTCAGCAAACGTCCCCCCTGGCTTGAGCAAACAGAGCCGGCAGACACTGCACACAGGAGTCCACTTGAAGGCAGAGCCCCATCCCAGCGGGGTCCCCCAGTGTCCGGCTCCAGCCTTTCCCTCTGCTCTAAATATTCCTGCTACTCATACCCCAAAGAAGGTGTCAGGCTATCCACTCTTCAGAGAAAATGGTACCCACTGAAACCATTCGAGACCAGGAATACACCCTCCCTTCCCACATGCTGGAAGGACAGATTCCAGACACGCTGCTCGGAAGTAGTTGGGAGACCTCATTCAAGCTAAGAAAGGCCTCAAATTTCCTTGGCATTACTCTCTACTAAGTTTCCAGGTCCAGGCCTGGGGCCCTCTAGACCCAAGTCACCCTGAAGGAGGAAGCTCTCTCTCTGGGGCTTCCCAACCACTTTCTGGAGGAAACCCACCCTGAATTCTGCAGGTTTTCTGTCTCTCTGGGCCAGCGGAAGTATGCAACATGAGGAGGTAGGCCAGGCTGTCTCGAGGCTGAGGGCGGGCTAGGTGCAAAGTCCCTAGCGAGCCATGGGCAAAGGCCACGGAGCTATGTCCTGGCTCCGCCCTGGTGAGGAAGGGGTGCAGACTGTCTGCTGCTCCCCACCAGAGGGCACCATTGGCCCGTCAGCTTCTTGCCACTGGGTAACCTCGTGCAATCTTGGAATTTTCTAGCCGGGGAAGACTGGGGAGCCCCTGGCCATGGGCACAGTGGGGAAGTTTCTATCCTTAGAGAACAAGGCTGAGCTGGAGGAACACAGCAAGCTAGTGGGAGGAACACAGGTAGCCTGGTATCACTTGGCACAACCCAAGGGTGACATGCAGGGCTCTGGAGAACCAGAGGGGTGCATGCCCTCGCTTCCAGGGCCCTGTGCAAATGCAGCACCGTGTGCGCCCCTATCTGCACCCCATGGCTGCACCTGGTCGGAGCAACAGCATGGAACAGCTGCAGCTTTGGGTCGGGAGGCCGCCCTGGGGCAGGTGGCTGGGCAGAAACAGTGCACTACGGCCAGGCTGAGAGGAAGAAGCCCTTCCCTGGGCCTCAGCAACTGACTGAGCATAATCCTTACAACCGGTGGGAGCCGCTGGAGGGTTAAGGTACAGACAGACACCCTCAGCCCACTGCTCCGAGGAGGAGGGGACCGGTTCGCCTGCATTCCAGGGCAAGTGCTGCAGCTGCGTCCCTCACATTCCTGTACCCACCTAGGGGCTCCGGGTGGAAGGAAACCTGGGTCCCCTTGTACCTACAATGGGGGGATGTCCCCCAGACTGTGGCTCTGGGGACCCCGGTTGATCCACTGACGCATGGCACTCAATATCAGATTAAAGAGAATCAATTAAAACCTTCCGCCCCCATCCCCGACTGCAGCACAGAAACAAGCCAGGCTTCTTCCTCCTACCTAAGCCCCTGCCACTTCTTAGTGTGTGATAAAGACTATCAAGACCAGAGGCCTGGAGCTGGACAGGTGCCAAGAGAGAGGAGATAAAAGTCCATCTCTCTGAGGGGGTGGGAGGACCCAGAGCGATTCCATTCTCTCCTCCCAGGCTCTGAGGACTTTCAGTGTTACAACTTGTACGGTGAATCCTCAGTCACCTGGGCTCTGCTCAATGGCTGAATTGCTCGGATAGGCTGCTTAACTGCTTTTGTGCCTCAGTTTCCTTGTCTGCCCAATAGGAATTCCACCATTTTACTCACAGGATTGGGACTACATGAGAAAAAGATATAAAGTGCTGACTTAGCACAGTGCCTGGAATACAGCACACAGGAAATGGGAGTTGCTAAATAGATTACAAGTTTCTTCCCAGAGAAGTGTTAAGCCCTAGGAGGGGAATGAAATCACCTCCCCGTCCTATCCAATCCCTGAGGGCAAAGGGTGCTGCCCTCTAGTCCCAGATCAGCAGGAAGCAGGTAAATGTGGGGCATGGAGCCAGCTTTTCCATCCCTTCTTGGAGTTTACAGGCTGCCCTGCCACACCAGCCCCAGCGCCAGGGCCCCGTGGTCCCTGCCCACCTTTGCCATTCTGGACTCCTCCACCAGCAGCCCCAGGCAGAACTAGAAGAGGTATAGTCCTGTGGCCCTCAGGCGGCGCCCCACCTTAGCATGCCTTGCATTCTCGAGGCCTGGCCCAGGAGAGGCCCACGTAAGAACAAGGTATTTTCCAGCCACTTCACCCACCTTCTTCTGCAGGCCAATTTCACTCAGCTTTCATTGCCCCAGGCAGGGAGCGGCCAGTGCAGCTTCCTTAGGAGCTGACAAGCCAAAGGAAGGAGCAGCAAGCACTGCCCTGAAAGCTCCAGCACCAGCAGCAACAGGCTGCCATAGCACAGGGGCCTTCCCCGCAGCCCTGGGCCAGCTGTCCATCCCTGCCATCTGATAGGAAACCCAGACTCCCAGAGAAACAAGTCCCTGTCCTAGGGGGTCTGGGGATGCCCAGCCTCATGGCCTGTCTATCCTGTTGGGTCCAGAACTCTGGACAAGGGAGGTTCCCAACCCCCTGATGACCACCTGGGCAGCCTTGGTAGCTCTGAGTGTCAGAGAAGCTGCGGCCTTCTTACAGTTGCCCACGCTCAGGGATATAAGCAGTGAGCGGGGCTTGGCCCTTCCTAAGGAAGGAGCTATGTAAACAGCAGGACCAGCTCAGGGATGGTCTCATCTCAGCCCCTTTGGTGAGACTCTTCCAGATTAGGAAGGAAAACAGAACGGGAAGGCGGGTCTCCCCGCTCCCCCTGGCTCCAAGTTCCCCTCCCCTCCCCCAGCCCAGAGCACATGAGCAGTTAGAGCAGAGGTAATCTAATCCGCAGCGGGGTGCTTTCACTCGGTGAGTAAGTCCCCAGGAATGGTGAGCTGGGTATATTTATCCTGATAACCGTCCGTCCCCAGTAAGGGCCAATCCACAATTAGGCCAGATCCACTCTGCCCCACCCACCCCCAGCCCAGGGACCTAGGGCCTGGACACTGACTAGGAACTCAGTCTCCTTGAGGGGCCTTCCCTGCCAATTTGGGTTCTTGTCAACTGTCTCCTCTCCAAGAATTAAGCTCCAGAGAGCAGGGGCCTTGTCGGTCTTGTTCGATGCCATATCCCCAGCAGCTAGAATGAATGGCTGAATGACAGAGGGGCTGTGAAGAGGAGGAGGATGGGGAAGCAGCAGTGAGCAGAGCAAACAGCCAGTGCGGAGGAGGGGAGCCAGGATGCCCTGATCCCAGGCCCAGCGGATGAGTGGGGGCCCCTCAGCGGATCTTCTAACCTCTCTGGATGTCTTCTCTATCAAGAAAATGGGCAGAACCCAATTTGTCCCCATTCCTAGCAGCATGCTCTGAGGAGGAGATAATACGATTATGGGTGAGATTTATATAGCACCTTTGAGCTCTTCCGAGTTAGTCTAAATCCAAGATTCTGCTATTATCTGAATCCCAGACAGGAACTGCTCTGCTAAGAGGATGGATGAGAAACGATCAATACCATAGTGTCATTTAAATATTTAATAGCCATGCCTGGAGGTTACAAAGACTCAGCCACCAATTCTCCTCCGCTGACTCATGCCTCACTCAACAGGAACTGCATTTTACCCTTACAGCCCTGAAGGAAGTGTGGGCTGGGGGGTGACACACAGGAAGCCAGGGGAGAAGGCCCGGGAGTCTTCCAGTCAGCCGCCAGGGGAGGAGGGGGTGGTCATTTGGATGAAGTGGTTCTTCCCCAGGCTTCCTACAGGCCTAGCTTAGGAGGGTGGCTTCCTGTATGCTGACGAGCTCTTCCTTGCAGAGGGTGACACAATATGAGTGGGCAGACAGACTGGCTTTATTGGCTGCCTGGCTTGTGCCCAAGGTCACAGGGCACAGGTAACCAGAGACCCGAGAGAATAATGGCTGCAAGGCAACTCCAGCAGTCACCCTGAGCTCCAGGCAGAAGACCAACTGTGCCAGGCCCATCTGCACCAGGCACCCACACAAGGCCCACCCATCGGGCTCCTGGCTGCAGCCACTTCCCCATCAAATTGGGCTCCAGGAGCTTAAGCAACAGCAGGTGAGACAAGGCTGCCCAGGTTGACTCTGAGCACTTCTATGCATCTGCCTTAGGCTACAGACACAGGAGTTCAGGCCAGGCTGGCCAAACACCAGAGTCTTTCTCTTCTTTTTTTGAGACAAGTCTTGTTCTGCCACTCAGGCTAGAGGCCTGATCACAGCTCATTGCAGCCTAGAATTCTTGGGCTCAAGGGATCTTCCTGCCTCAGCCTCCCGAGTAGCTAGGACTAAAAGCACATGCCACCACACTAGGCTTTTAAAAACTTTTTTGTAGAGACAGGGTCTCGCTATGTTGCCCAAGCTGGTCTTGAACTCCTGGCCTCAAGCCATCTTCCTGCCTGGGCCTTCCCAAAGTGCTGAGATTACAGACATGAGGCACCATGCCCGTCCCCAGAGTCTCTTTCATATTGTAAATAACTCATCTCTCCTGTCCAGAATCAGTGGGCCCTCCCTCCTCCAGAGGTCCCAGAACATTGTGGACACATTTCATTGGTCAGATGTCATCCACCTCTTTAGGTCGCCCAGAGATGCTAGACCTTTTCAGGTCAAGTCCAGGGCCCCATTCCAGGCCCAACTCACAGCTCCTTCAATGGGTAAAACCCAGATTCACATACAAAAAAGACAGCCTCAAACCCAGGAGACTCATGGGCTGGAAAGGTTCTCAGCTGTTCCAAATCGACCCCAGCCCATTCCTGCAATGTGGGCTCTTCCAGGCAAGTTGATCTGTTGCAGAGCAGGGCGGCTCCTTGGGCCTCTCACCCCTGCTAATCACCAACAGAGGTTAGGAGGGGCTCAAAGTGAGTCATCGTCCCACAGAGACCCGAACAAAAAGTTCAAAAGTTTGCCTGTTCCTGAGATGAGCTGCAGTTTTTTTGCGATTTTTGTGGATTTCATAGCATTAGTTACCCACTCTTTGCTAATCAGGTTCTCACTAACCAGCCAGCACCTTCCCCTTTTTTCAGGCAGCAAGGTCATTTCCCGAAGTCAGCTCTCGCTTGCCTGACTTCCCCAGTTCTCTTTTCTAAGTCCCTTTAATAGCTCCCACATTTAGCTGGTCACTAAGTCACATCAATTCTTCTTTCGCGGGGCCTCTCCCTGTCATCACTTGCCTCCCTTTCCTTTCATCACCACAGCCAACCACTTGGACTAGCATTCGAATCCATGCTCAGTGCCTACCTGAACTTGACTGCAGCCCCTTGCCCTGGGTTCTCCCAATCTAACCCTTCCTGCAGACACCATCGGCCCGAACTTCTTGGCACCCAGCCTTTTTGGGGCATGCCTCACACTTCACTCTTGCTTCTCCCCCTAGACTGCAGGTCCTCTGTGGGCAAGAACATCCTCCTGCTCCTGAATCCCCACAGCATGGATACCCTCATAGGCCTCCTTTTTTTTTGAAATGGAGTCTTGCTCTGTCAACCAGGCTGGAGTGCAGTGGCATGATCTCAGCTCACTGCAGCCTCCACCTCCCGGGTTCAAACGATCCTCCTGCCTCAGTCTCCCAAGTAGCTGGAACTACAGGTACACACCACACCCGGCTAATTTTTGTATTTTCTTAGTAGAGTCGAAGTTTCACATTGTTGGACAGGCTTGTCTCGAACTCCTGACTTCAAGTGATTCACCCACCTCGGCATTCCAAAGTGCTGGGATTACAAGCATAAGCCACTGTGCCCGGCCCTCACAGGCCTCTTAGAGGGGCTTGAATGAATGTGTGCAGAGCAAGGGGCGGAGTTATAATACTCACCCACTGTTGCCCTCTCTGCCTATAAAACAAGGTCAGAAACCCTGGGGATGGCATTCTGTTCTTGACCCTCTCAGCATATGGCCCCAAACTAACCTTCACTGCCTCCTTGGTCCCCCTCACTGCAACCCATGTCTCCAGCCAAACTGGGCTCCCCGCTTCCCTTTTCGCCAGCGTGCCTTTCTTCACAATACTGAATGTGTCCCACCACTACCTCTATCATCATTCACCTGGTTTGAGCCTCTCGCACAAGGATATCCATACCCCCAGGGGACAGATGGAAGCCAGGGGTACAGGAAGCCACCTCAGGATAAACCCAGAACACTTTGAGGATCAAATGTACTCAGGGGCAAGAAATGTAAATCATTGTCTTAAAACAAATAAGGCTACATTATGGAGTCAAATGCAAAATGCAAGTGAAATCGTAAGATAAAAAGAGAGGCTTCAAGGCCTGCATGGTGGCTTATGCTTGTAATCCCAGCACTTTGGGAGGCCGAGACAGGGAGATTGCTTGAGGCCAGGAGTTCGAAACCACGTTGGCCTGGCCAACATGGTGAAACCTCATCTCTACTCTACTTAAAAATACAAAATTTAGTTGAGCATGGTGGTGCATGCCTGTAATCCCAGCCTCTTGGGAGGCTGAGGCAGGAGAACGGCTTAAACCCAGGAGGCAGAAGTTGCAGTGAACAGAGATTGCGCCACTGCACTCCAGCCTGGGCGACAGAGTAAGACTCTGTCTCAAAAAAACAAAACAAAAAAAACAGATAAGATTTTGCTCTTGGGGACTTTGGCAAACAATTTTAAGCAGCACCACAAAGCCCCCACTGTCCACACATAAAACCACCCCTGCCCATATCACAGATTTGGCTGGTCTGGTGTCGTTGGGAGCTAGGATGGTCACACAGTTCTTTGGACACCCTCTGGGCATCCCACCTGCATGGCAGTGTGGTAGAGTGGAAGGAATGGGCCATCTAACAGTGAGGAGGATGGGTTCAAATCCGCCACTCACTAGCCTGGGTGACCAGTGACTAGATAATTCTGGGCTTTAGTTTACTCAGGCACCTCATAGCGCACAGTGAGTAATGGATGAAAAAGAATGTGAAAGCCATCCTGGTGGCTGGGATAAAATAAACGTAAGCCTCCCACTCTGACACACAGGAGACACTCAGTCAATAGATCCACATCACTGATTTTCATCTCCCTTAAGGCCAGCAGGGGGAGGAGTCAGAGCCAGGGACTGCAGCCAGGGATCCTGGGAGCTGTGACAGGTTGTCACTAACTCAGCCTTCTTGCTAAGCAAACCACTGACCTCACCCTTTGTGTCTCGGGTTCATTCCAAGTCCTCCTTGGAGAACATCAGCTGAGCCCAGGCGCCTCCGACTCACTGCCTAGCAAGGACAGAGGCAAGCGAGGGAAGCTGCAGGGCCCCAACGCCTCCACCCCCACCCCATCCCTACTGCCTGCCGGGAAGTCACAGCTGTCTGAGAGGCCTGTGGCTTTGAACCCAGAATCGCGACAATAGAAGGAACTGCCCAAGCTCCACGGTAGCTCCCAGAGGAACCCAGGAGAGAGCAGCCTCTGCTCCTGCCACGGAAGCTCTGAGCCCAGCAGAGTGCCAAAAAGGGATCCAAAGACGGGGCTGCGAGGCTAGAAAGCAGCTCAGGAGGGGGTGAGGAGTGGAACAACCCTTCCTGAGCATCTACCAGGAGCCCAGCCTTGCAGCCCCATTTGTTGCCAGGGATTAGAATGCAGACACCCAGAGCCGCCCCATAAGGCCCCACGAGGACAGCGCTGCCTGACTGCAGAGATCACCCATGTTCTTCCCAGGATGCCCCACAAGGAGAGGAATGATCGCTTTCAGCAGCTGTCCGTCCTCTGCTCGTCACCACTCTCCACTCCCACAACACACATCCCCAGAGCCCCCAGAGGAATCCAAAAAGGCGGGCCTGCTGGGTTCCGCTCTACTGCTGCCCACTCCAGGTCTCCTGTTCTCTTTTCTTTCTGCCTCCTCCTCACCCTCTGCCTCAGGAGGGGTCTTGAGCCACAGAGGAGCCCCTAGTGGTGGTACAGAGAGCTCAAGAATTCTGAGAAGGCTGGTGCACTCCATGTTCTGGTCTAACTTGTTGATGTGCAAGGTCAACGCGCACAAGTGTTTTCCCCCTGTGCTACGCTGCTTGTGGTCCCATCTGAACCTCAGGGTGCAAGATGGGCCTGCCCCGGGAACCAACCTCTGACCTCGCAGAGATGACATCAGAATCATTAAGAGACACACAGGCAGACAAGGGACTCCACTGTAGGCACCAAACCAGCCAACACGGGACAGCCAGCAAGACAGTCAGCCTAGATTTTCCAACCCACAGTCAGCATAGCTGTTCCCTTCAATGGACAGCCACATGTCTCACCCAAGCACTTTTCCCACTGAGCAAAAAAGTAGGCAGTTCCATGTCTTGCCCTCTGTACTGCTGTTTTTAACTACTCTGTGTCTGGGCACAAGAGGGCTGCAGAGGGCACAACACGCTGGGGAAACACAAGCCTGAGCATAGAGCTGTCCTCAGCCACTGGCTCTCGACCCTGACGTGCAATCAGCCATGAGGTGTGCCACCAGTCCTTGGCTAATCATCATAAGGTATGGACATCTGCAACTGATTTTTTTCTTTTTTTGAGACAGGGTCTTGCTCTGTTACCCAGGCTGGAGGGTGGAATATAGTGGCATGATCACAGCTCACTGCAATCTCCACCTCCTGGGATCCCACCTCAGCCTCCTGAATAGCTGGAACTGTAGGTGTGTGCCACCATGCCCAGATGATCTTTTTTTTTTGAGACGGAGTCTCACTCTGTCGCCCAGGCTGGCGTACAGTGGCGCCATCTCAACTCACTGCAACCTCCGCCTCCTGGGTTCAAGCAATTCCCTGCCTCAGCCTCCCGAGTAGCTAGGATTACAGGTGCCTGCCACCACACCCAGCTAATTTTTGTATTTTTAGTAGAGACAAGGTTTCACCATCTTGGCCAGGCTGGTCTTGAACTCCTGACCTCGTGATCCACCCACCTTGGCCTCCCAAAGTGCTGGCATTACAGGTGTGAGCCACTGTGCCTGGCCCCAGCTGATCTTTTAATTTTATTTATGTATTTATTTATTTATTTATTTATTTGAGACAAGGTCTCACTCTGTCACCCAGGCTGGAGTGCAGTGGTGTGATCATAGCTCACTGCAACCTCAAACTTCTGGGCTCAAGTGATCTTCCCACCTCAGCCTCCCAAGTCATGAGGGCTACAGTGCATGCCACCACACTTGGCTAAGTTTTCTATTTTTTGTAGACAGGGTCTTAGGATGTTGCCAGGGCTAGCCTGGAACTCCTGGGCTCAAGTGATCCTCCTTCCTCAGTCTCTCACAGTGCTAGGATTACGGGCATGAGCCACTGCACCTGGTCATTGCTTGCTTGCTTATGTATGTACGTGTGTGTGTGTGTGTGTATACACACCTCTTGGGTTCAAGCAATTCTTGTGCCTCAGCCTCCCAAGTAGCTAGAATTACAAGCATGTGCCAACACGCCCTGCTAATTTTTATATTTTTAGTAGAGATAGGGTTTCACCATGTTGGCCAGGCTGGTCTCGAACTCCTGCTGGCCATTGCTTTTATTTTGGAGAAAATAAACTGAAGTGGGTTCAAGATGACTCCATGACCATCAGCCCCACCCGCATGTGTTCCAGTGCATTTACTTGAGTGAAAGAAAGAGCTAGGAGTGCAAAGAATGCCAGACACACCCTTGGTGTCATCTGAAGGCTATGTCCTGGCAGCGCACCATTTGAAACCACTATCATAGATGGTCACGAGTGCTGAGAAGAAGTGGGGGAGGGGAGTCAGGCTAGCTGCCCCCAGAGTGCTCCCCGAGCTGACCCTCAGTGACCCTTTTGCCTCCCTAGAAGTGTCTACATCATCCAGCCCTGGGTCTTCTTGGGCACACAAATTTTGGAAGCCATCTGCTGATTTCAGGGCTCTAGGAAATGCTGAGGCCCCTTGACAGCTGGTGTCCCCACAGAGAGTTGGCACCTCCTGAATAAGGAGTGGTCTCAGGAGGGCCCATCCCATGCACAGAAGCTCCAAGTCTTGTCTCAGTACCCCCACCCCACTGAGCTTTGTAGGCTCCCCAGGCACAATCATAGGCAGCAGGCCTGACCCAACCCAGGGCGCTGGTGGGATGGCATCACTGAGCTACAAAGGAGGAATGCCCCGGCCACTGTCCTGAAGAGGGCAAGGCCAATTTCTCCGGAGGCCCGGAGCCTTGCCAACTCTCCACATGGGGAAATCTGCCTCTTCCTGGACAAGGAGGAAGCAGATGGAGCTGCAGAGTCACGCTGGGAAACCACAATAGAAAAAAAGGAGAGCAGATATTTTCCTGAAACAAAAAGCACCCAGGGAGACCTCTGGGCTTTCAGTCTGGCTGGTGGAGTTCACGTGTAGGTATATCAAGGTGCAGGGGAGAGGGACAGGGTGGGAACAGAACTCAAATGAGACCACATCGTAGTTAGCCTGCAAGAAGCCCACTAACTCCAAAGCTGAGGAAGCAGGCCAAGCAGATGCCAAGCCTCATGGGTAAACTGAACGGAGGTGCCTGTGCCCGGGGGTTCATGCAGCAGAGAGGGTTCCAGGGCTCCAACCAGGCTTGGTTGGCCTGGCCTCCCTCCACCATGCCCAGCTGGCTATGCCAGGGATTGATGGGGGAGGGGGTACACACCTCGCCCCTGGTTTGGATTTTATTGCAGGAGACACTCTGGGGCTCCGCAAATCCAGCCCAGCAGAGCCAGAGGGCAACAGCAGTACGTGGCCGCAATGCCCAGAAACACCACACAGAAAGTCCCCATGTACACACGTGGAGCATTCCAGAAGGTTATTTGGAAGTTGGATTTTGAGCTGTGGAGAATGTCTTCTAATAGAAACAATACTCTGAGGGGAACCGGGTGACTGTTCAGGTAGACTCTTTACATCACTAGCTCCAGTGGATGCTAGGTTCTGCAGTGTCTGCAGAGATTGCTGTCTTGCCATGAGGTGCTAGGGTGAACCCCATCATTCCTCCTTCAGGCAGTACCTGCTCTGTGCCTAGCTATGTATGGGGGGCACAGCTGTCCTTGGACGCTCCTAAGCTAAACTTCCCAAGGACAAGAAATCCCGTGCTTCTGCCCCCTAACTACTGTACTGCAACACAGGGAGCTTCGTGGTCAGCTAGGGAACTTCTGATGGGAACCAAACTGTCGGGTGGGGCTGCTCCTTCTCCTCCTGCCCATCTTTATGTTCAGACAGGAAATGGTCACCAAAAAAGCCAGGGAGCTGAGCAAGCACCTGTCCCACTACTGCCCTTCCTGGTGCCACTGGTTTCTCCTTTTTAAAGGGTGGAAGTTTCTGCTGGGTGTGGTGGATCACGCCTGTAATCCCAGCACTTTGGGAGCCCGAGGCCAACGGATCACCTGAGGTCAAGAGTTCCAAACCAGCCTGGCCAATGTGGTAAGACCCTGTCTCCACTAAAAATACAAAAATTTAGGCCAGGCGGGGTGGCTCACGCCTATAATCCCAGCACTTTGGGAGGCCGAGGCGGGTGGATCACAGGTCAGGAGTTCGAGACCAGCCTGGCCAGCATGGTGAAACCCCGTCTCTACTGAAAATACAAAAAATTAGCCAGCCATGGTGGCGCATGCCTGTAGTCCCAGCTACTCGGGAGGCTGAGGCAGGAGAATCGCTTGAACCCAGGAGGCGGAGGTTGCAGTGAGCCAGTATCGTGCCACTGCACTCCAACCTGGGCAACAGAGTGAGACTCCGTCTCAAAAACAAAAACAAAATTAGCCAGGCGTGGT
This sequence comes from Pan troglodytes, assembly GCF_028858775.2. Classification (NCBI taxonomy): domain Eukaryota; kingdom Metazoa; phylum Chordata; class Mammalia; order Primates; family Hominidae; genus Pan; species Pan troglodytes. The sequence continues at coordinate 127,040,087 of NC_072408.2, forward strand.
GGTGCATGCCTGTAATCCCAGCTACTCAGGAGGCTGAGTGAGGCAACAGAATTGCTTGAACCTGGGAGGCGGAGGTTGCAGTGACCTGAGATCACACCACTGCACTCCAGCCTGGGTGACAGAGCGAGACTCTGTCTCAGATAAATAAATAAATAATAAATTAAATTAAATTAAAAATCTGAGCTAATCTGAATAAATTGAGAGATTTCACATGAAAGCCAGGATTTCTGGCTTCCCAGGAACAGTCAGAAGAGCTAGCTAGCAACACTGGTCTGCTTGGCTACCTTCTTTGGAACAACATGAAATCTAGCTCCCTTTTTTTTTTTTTTTTTTTTGGCCCACTTCATCCATTCACATGACCTGCCTGGCCTCTGCAGGTAAGTGAGTATGCAACAAAAATGTAGCACAGGTTTTGTCGCTGAACTACGTGGTTTCAGGTCCAGCTCTGCCACTTGCTAGCATGACACCTCTTTGAGCTCAGTTCCCTCATCTATAGAATAGGTATAATAACTGCCCCTTATATAATGGGGATTGTGGGGTTCCCAAGCCTCACTCAAGCCATTTAGAGGAACAAATAAGATAACAATCATAAAGCAGTCCTGGTGCATCACAAGCACACAGCCATGCATATCATTAGTGCCTATCTCACCAGGTGACAGGTGACAGATGGGGGATGAGGAGCTGTCCCACCCACAAAGCTGACATCCCTGATTGCCCCACCAGAGCAAGTGCATGCCCAGCACTGCAAGCCATAAGCAACTGCAGAGAAGGTGCTCTGACAGGTATCAGTTAGGTAGTCTGACTCTCCCACAGTGGCTCCAGAGTCACCTGTTAGGACACTGGGACCAGACCATCAGACTGTAAACAAGATCTGGGCTAAAAAGCTGAGAGGCTTTGCAGGACCCAACCAAAACAGCAATCTCTCTCCCTGGCTTTGAAGCCATTCCCAAGTTCAAAGGGTCACCAAGCGGATGCATCTGGAGGCCCCTGCATTCGTGGTGTGGGAAGCTCAGTGCACAAGCCAACAGGAAGAAGGGCACTGCTGATCCTCCCAGGAGTCCAGTCCAAAAGCTGGCATCGCAGCCCCACAGTGCTCCCAATGACGCAAGTGCCAAGAAAGGAGTCCAGGGATGGCCCTTCTGAAGTCTCTGCCTCCTAACTCTGCCAGAGCATTTGCCATTGGAACATCGACACTAACCCACCCAGGACTGACTCCAGAGGCCCTGAGTGTCAGGCATAACAGTGCCCACCCACTCAGGGTGGCCTGCACCTGGCCCCACAATCCACCCTCTTCCTCCTGGCTCAGTTCAGCTCCCCACCCCTGGAGCAAAAGTAGTCCACATTCTCTTTTTTTCCCTTTCAAAGGGAAAGGGAGGAAGAGAGCCCCCCAAGGGAGCTAAACTTCATATCAGAAGTCTTAATCTGGCATCTGGAGCTGACCCTCCTGGGGATCTGTGGACCACCTGAAGTTTCACTACCATGTCCCTACCACACTACTCTGGGGAGAGATCCCAATAGTCATGGCCCAAAGGGGTTGGGAATCTGAATGAAACCACTGCCATGGGCAGGCCTGACAGTGCACCACCCTGCCCCTGTCAGATCACAGCTTGGTCCTTTGAAGACAAGTCTGATCACTAGGGGCTGAAGCTGAAGCTGCCTCATCTTCACCTCAATCCCAGGTGATCAGAATTTCTGGAATGGGACCTGCCTGGACACTGACCCAGGCAGCAAACTCCAGTGAAGCCACCCCAGTTCAGGAGGCACAAAACAGATGTGGCCTCGCTTGGGTATCCAAGGCAGAGCCACCTGCACCTGTCTCACGTGCCTCCTCCAAGACCCTCCCTCCGACGCTCTCACTGGGACAGCCTCACCTTTACTAGTGATGGCTCCAATCGCGTTCACAAACACATAGTGTGCACGGGCACTACGCTGGGCATGGGAGGGGCAAATATACAATGCCTGTCTCCGGGGAGCACTGACTAGTGGGAGACTGTCATAAACGAGGGGCAGAAGGCCCTGAAAGCGGCAGTGGGCCAGGAGGAAAGGGGAGGGGCTTTCCAGGCAGAGGTGGAAAACAGCCTGGGAAAGTGCCCAGACAGAGGGGATGGGAGCTCAGAGTGCAAGTCCCAGCTTGATGGAAGAGGAGTCAAGGGCCGAGGGCCCACTGGGGAGTCTGGACTTACAAGGGCAAGCCACAGAAGGAAGGCGGTCAGCAGCGGAACAGCAGGACCAGGCTTGCACTTTACATCACTCAGGCAGGGGAGATCAGAGGGAGGCAGGGCTCAACCGGAGGAAGAGCAAGAGTTGCAATACTCTACATGAAATCAGGTAAAATCAATGTTACCTGGAAACTGAGTGGATATGGAGAAGGAGTGAGGAGTGCAGGATGCCTCCCATGTTTGTTTCCTGCAGGAGGGATGGAACAGATGAGACAGGGAAGAAGGTCTGCGGCAGGGGTCAGGTAATGACGGTAACAAGGATCAGGAGTCACACCAAGAACAGGCAGAGCCACAGGGTTCCCTGAGCCAGGGCCCAAGGACGTTTTTCTCTGGCCAAGGCACCTATCTAAGTAACAGTTTGTTAAATTATATGGTACCCTTCTCCTGAACACAAGTTGTTCTCCCTGTCTGGCTTTGGGAGAACCTCAGGAAGTTGCATGCAGCCTGCTCTGGGAATTCTCAGAGTGTTCAGGAAGACCATGGGCTCCCTTCCTCTGCCCGCACCCATCTGCACTGAGTCTGCCTCTGAAATTCAAATACAAAGCCAGCCCCATCTCTGACAGCCGTCCTCCAGGAAAAAGAGGGGTCAGCCTAAGCAGGTTATCAGAGGAACCAGATCCTTCCTGCCACATGAGCATGCGGCTCACCACTGGGGCCAGAGGGCCCAGGACACAATCTCAGGCCTCAAACCCTCATGGAAATGCCCTTCAGAACTGACCCACGGCCCCAGCCCCAGCTGACCACAGAGAGACTTTGCACAGATAAAGCTCATCTCATGGCCAAGTGTGGTGGCTCATGCCTGTAATCCCAGCACTTTGCGAGGCAGAGGCGGGCAGATCACTTGAGGTCAGGAGTTCGAGTCCAGCCTGGCCAACATGGAGAAACCCTGTCTCTACTAAAAATACAAAAATTGGTGTGGTGGTACACGCCTGTAATCCCAGCTATTCAGGAGGCTGAGGCAGGAGAATTGCTTGAACCTGGGAGGCAGAGGTTGCAGTGAGCCAAGATTATGCCACTGCACTCCAGCCTGAGCGACAGAGCGAGACTCGGGCTTTAAAAAAAAAAAAAAAAAAGCTCATCTCACTGTAGGATAACAGATGCCCCAAAGGCCAGCCCCATCTCAGCTATCGTAGCAAGGTCATCCCCAAAAGGTCATTCCAATGAGGATGCAAAGCCTAATGACTGTCCTTGGCCTTGTGGCTCAGGATAAGTTTGATTAGCTTGAAAGATCCAACTGGACACAGGGCACCAAATCACTACCAATGAACTAAACACACATGCTTACACACACGTCCGCCCTCCAGGCCTCTGCATGAGCTATTCCCTCTCCCTAGACCTCTCTCCTGTCTTCTTTACCAGGCTAAATCCTTTCTAATCCCTTGAGACTCATAATAGCTTAGTTTATCTTCTTCAACGAGAGGATAAAAAGGATCCATCCTGCCTACCTAGAGAAAAAGCAACGTGTTGCTTTTCTGCTGGGAAGGTCTCTTTCCAAAATCTTATTACAGAATGACCATTTAAGTAAAGGACAAAGGTTGGGGCCTTTTCTAAATGTTGAGGTTCTATTTAAACACACAACAAAGGGCTGGGCATGGTGGCTCATGCCTGTAATCCAAGCATTTTGGGAGGCCAAGGCAGGACGATTGCTTGAGGGCAGAAATTTGAGACCAGACTGGGCAACACAGCAAGACCCTGTCTCTACAAAAAATTTTTAAAAATTCACCAGGTGCTATAGCACATGCCTGTAATCCCAGTTACTTAAGAAGCTGAGGCTGGAAGATGGATTGAACCCAGGTGTTTGAAGCTGCAAGTGAGCTATGATGGCATCACTGCACTCCAGCCTGGGCAACAGAGAAATCCTATCTCTTAAAACACACACAAAACAGAGTCAGTTTAGGATCCCATTTCCTCCAGGAAGCCCTCCCCGACCTTACTCTCCTACAAAGGGTTTGAGGCTCCATTCCTTTGAGTTCCCAAAGCACTGTGCACTTCTCCTATGAGAACATCTCAAGCTGGTAGGAACTGTCTGCCTAAGGGGCCATGTCTCACAGCCTAGGAATAGCACATTGTGGGTAGGGAGTACGCCTATATTCATCTTCATCTGAGCATTGGGCAGAGCCTAGCATATAATAGGGGCTCCATGGATGATACCAAACAAATCAACAAATGACCTGCGCCAAGTCAGTCTGCTGCTGAGATCAGCCTTGCCACTTCAGCTCATGCCACCTCCTGGTCCTCCCTAAGAGCTCACTGTATGCAAAGCCCGGTGAGGGAGAGCAACACAGGAGCACAGGGCCCAAGTTGTTCCTACTCTTCTATCCCAGAATGTCCCATCTACTGTGATCTAGTTGCCACCACCCCTCCCCAACCAGCAAAACTCCTACCCTAAAATAAACAAACAAACAAAAAAATAGCTGGGCATGGTGGTCACATCTGTAATCCCAGCACTTTGGGAGGCTGAGGTGGGTGGATCACGAGGTCAGGAGTTCAAGACCAGCCTGGCCAAGATGGTGAAACCCCATCTCTACTAAAAATACAAAACTTGGTCGGGTGCGGTGGCTCACGCCTGTAATCCCAGCACTTTGGGAGGCCGAGGCGGGCGGATCACGAGGTCAGGAGATCGAGACCATCCTGGCTAACACGGTGAAACCCCGTCTCTACTAAAAATACAAAAAAAATTAGCCAGGCGTGGTGGCGGGCGCCTGTAGTCCCAGCTACTCGGGAGGCTGAGGCAGGAGAATGGCGTGAACCCGGGAGGTGGAGCTTGCAGTGAGCAGAGATCGCGCCACTGCACTCCAGCCTGGATGACAGAGTGAGACTCCGTCTCGGAAAAAAAAAAAAAAATACAAAACTTAGCTGGGCGCAGTGGCAGACGCTTGTAATCCCAGCTACTTAGGAGGCTGAGGCAGGGAAGTGTTTGAACCTGGGAGGCAAAGGTTGCAGTAAGCCAAGATCACGCCACTGCACTCCAGCCTGGGTGACAGAGCGAGACTCTGTCTCAAAACAAATAAATAAATAAAATAAAATAAAATAAATAATAAACAATAAAAAAAAATCAAAGGAATAGTCCACAAGACTTTGTGGCTGGAGCATAGCCCCTTGTGGGTACTTAAGGTTTAAACTCACTGGGTGGCCTATCTGGCTTCCTTTGTGGGTGGGGAAGGGGAGCTCCAAGAGGTGGGCTCAGGGCATAGGAATGAGGCAGCTGGGAGGGAGTTGGGGCCTGGGACTGGGTGACTCTCTGGCTTGGTGCTGGGGAAGGAGGAGGAGGGGCATCACGTAGCAACAGAGCAAGAAGGAACAGGAGTGTGGCAGCCCCAGGACCTGTAGATCTGGTCACACCTCTCCCCATGGAGCAGAGGAGGCAGGGGACATGAGCTGGAATGTGCGATTTTCTCAAACGTGCACCACCGGAATGTGTCAGCAACACCAAGTGTGGGGCTGTGTAGCCCAGAGAGACTGACAGCATCGATTATCATGACTGAACCACAGATGGGATGAGCCACAAAGCACGTACAGATTAGTGAGGCTGAGGGAGTTCACAGGCAGGGAAACTAGCCAGGGAGGAAGAAGACAACTCGTTCTCAGACGAGAATGGGAAAAGGAGGGGAAGAAAAAAAAAAACACACAATGTTTTCCTGACATTTTTGTTAACTTCTTTAGTCTTTAAAAAAAAAGAATGCGGCCGGGCACAGTGGCTCACGCCTGTAATCCCAGCACTTTGGGAGGCCGAGGTGGGTGGATCACAAGGTCAGGAGATCGAGACCATCCTGGCTAACACGGTGAAACCCCGTCTCTACTAAAAAATACAAAAAATTAGCCAGGTGTTGTGGCGGGCACCTGTAGTCCCAGCTACTTGGGAGGCTGAGGCAGGAGAATGGTGTGAACCCAGGAGGCGGAGCTTGCAGTGAGCCGAGATCACGCGACTGCACTCCAGCCTGGGCGACAGAGCGAGACTCCATCTCAAAAAAAAAAAAAAAAAAGAATGCTAGAAATATTATAGTAAATTTGTGGACAAACATAAAAGGTGGACTACATAGTACGGGTTTCATAATATATGTAGAAATAACAAAAAACAGGAGGGGGAAATGGAAATATACTGTTCTTACATTATACGTGAAATGGTATGGTATGATTTGAAGGCAGATTGTGATTAATTTAAACCTGCAAACCACAGAGTGACCACTAAAATCAAACCAATGAAGTATAGCTAAATAAGCAAAGAGTGGAAATAAAACGGAACCCTAAAAAATACTCAATGAATCTAAAACAAGGCAAGAGGCCAGACACAATGGCTCACACCTATAATCCCAGCGCATTGGGAGGCCAAGGCAGGAGGATTGCTTGAGGCCAGGAGTTAGAGACCAGCCTGGGCAACACAGTGAGATTCCGTCTCTACAAAAATAAAAATAAAAAATTAGGCTGGGCACAGTGGCTCATGCCTTTAATCCCAGCACTTTGGGAGGCTGAGGTGGGCAGATCACTTGAGGTCAGGAGTTCGAGTCCAGCCTGGCCAACATGGTGAAACCCCATCTCTACTAAAAATACAAAAATTAGCTGGGCATGGTAGCGCATGCCCGTTATCCCAGTTCCTCCAGAGGCTGAGGCATGAGAATCACTTGAACCTGGGAGGCAGAGGTTGCAGTGAGCCATGCACTCCAGCCTGGGGGACAGAGGAAGACTCTGTCTCAAAAAAAAAAAAAAAAAGAAAAAAGAAAAGAAAAAGAAAAAAGAAAAATTTAGCCAGGCCAGGCGCGGTGGCTCATGCCTGTAATCCCAGCCCTTTGGGAGGCTGAGGCAGGCAGATCATGAGATCAGGAGATCGAGACCATCCTGGCTAACATGGTAAAACCCTGTCTCTATTAAAAATACAAAAAATTAGCTAGGCATGGTGGTGCGTGCCTGTAGTCTCAGCTACTCAGGAGGCTGAGGCAGGAGAATCACTTGAACCCAGGAGGCAGAGGTTGCAGTGAGCCAGGATTGCGCCACTGCACTCCAGCCTGGGCAATAGAGTGAGACTCTGTCTTTAAAAAAAAAAGAAAGAAAAATGTAGCCGGGCATGTTAGCATATGCCTGTAATCCCAGCTACTCGAGAGGCTAAGGCAGGAGGATCACTTGAGCCTAGGAGTTTGACACTGTAGTAAGCCATGACTGTACCACTGCACTTCAGCCTGGGTGACAGCAAGACCCTGTCTCTATAAAAAAAATTTTTTTTAAAAAGAAGGCTAGAAAAGAAGAAAGAATAAACAGATGGCACAAATGGAAAATGAATGGCAACATGATAGACTTCAGTCTAACCACATTGATAATTACTTTAAAATCTAAAAGGTTTATATACTCCAATTAAAAGGCAGAGATTGTCAGCCTGGGTAGAAATGCAGTATTTAATACATGCTATCTATAAGAAACATACTTTACATATAAAGACACAGATAGATTCAGTATAAAGCAATGGAGAAAGATATAACATGCAAACACTAATATCAAGGAAGGCAGAGTGGCCCTTTGAGGGAGCCAGCTGGCAGCTGCCACTGAACTCTGGTGTGCTCTCGCCTGCTCCTGAGTTGCCACTGTTTGCCCTCACCCCAGAACAAGTCAGCTAGGAAGCCACACCACAGCTATGGCTTTCAAAGCCATCCGTGGAACTAGAGGTGGCAATTTATTAAATCAGAATTACCCTAGCCTGCCGCAACATCAAATCTCTGGAGAAGGTGTGTGCTGACTTGATCAGAGGTGCAAAGGAAAAGAATCTCAAAGTGAAGGATCAGTTCAGATGCCTACCAAGACTCTGAGAATCACTATAAGAAAAACGCCTCGTGATGAAGGTTCTAGGACAAGAGATCGTTTCCAGATGAGAATCCGCAAGTGACTCACTGACCTGGATGGTCCTCCCGAGATTGCTAAGCAGATTACGTCCATCTGTACTGAGCTGAGATTCAAGGTTAAAGTCACCACTGCAGATGTTTCAAGCAACTATTTTATTAACAGAATAGCAGTTGTTTAAAAGAAAAAAAGAAAGAAAGTTGAAGTGCTTCTGTTAATATCAGGCAAGGCAGACTTCCAGACAGGAATATTACCAGAGGTAAAGAGGGACATTTCATAATGATGAGTCAACTCATCATGAAGACGTAATCATCCTAAATGTACACCCACTCAACAACAGAGCTCTAAAGTAGATAAAGCAAAAATGGACAAAATTGAAAAGAAAAAGTGACAAATCCACAATCCTAGTTGGAAACTGGAGACTTTGACTCTCCAGTTGAGAAAGCTCAATAATTGAGAAAAAACTCTTCCAAAGGAAGCCAGTGGAAGATATAAGCAAATAACCCAAGAGAGGTGAAGAGCAGGAGGACAGAGGGCTGCCAGACTGCTGGTCTGGGGAACATGAGGGACCCCAGCCTTTGCTCACGGTAGAAGAGGGGGCTGGAGGATGGCCACAGAGCAGGAAATGCTCCCTCCTCTGTCCACAGCCCCTAGACCTTCCCCAGAGGGAAGCACGCCAGCTCACACCACACTTCTCCTGGGGTCATTTTCAGTCCCTGATAACCCTGGATAGGGGTCAGTGTTCAACAGCCCCCACTGCCCTCAGCAGACACCTGGTTGACTATGTTTCCTCAATTACTGCACCCCCAAGCACACCATATACAATCCACAGATGACTTTCTCACACACACACACACACACACACACACACACACACACCAGACTGTCCCCTCTCTTCCCTCCTCCCCAGTGGCACCGCGTGGCATCACCCTCACTGGTGAGCAGGAATCAGAACAGAGTCTACAATGTGAGCAAAGGGCTGTATGCGACAGTCACTGAATCCAATCCCAGCTCCACCACTAACCAGCAACTAACCTCGGGCAAGTTGCTCACCTCTCTGTGCTTCAGTGTCGTCATCTAGAATACCTACTTCAGAGGGCTGTTGTGAGGAAATTATAAGGGAACGTAAGGGAGGTATTTAGAACAGTGGCTGCCACAGAGTGAGTAACACTATATTAATGCTGGCAGTTATGGCCAGGTGCAGTGGTTCACGTCTGTAATCCCAAAACTTTGGGAGGCTGAGGCGGGTGGATCACCTGAGGTCAGGAGTTTGAGACCAGCCTGGCCAACATGGTGAAACTCCATCTCTACTAAAAATACAAAACTTAGTCAGATATGGTGGTGGGCACCTGTGATCCCAGATACGTGGGAGGCTGAAGCACGAGAATCGCTTGAACCTGGGAAGCAGAGGTTGCAGTGAGCCAAGATTGCACCACTGCACTCCAGCCTGGGCGACAGAGCAAGACTCTGTCTCAAAATAAATAAATAAATAAATAAATAATAAAATAAAAATCCACAAAACCCCTTTTGTAATTGTGGTCTTAGATGGAAGCTCAATATATAAACAGAGAAAAGTAAGCAGCTCTGACTGAAGAAGATGACGGCCACAAACTCCCAACCATAGGAGGAAATGACATCCTAAGGTTCCTTCCAGCTCTGGAAGCACAGGAGGACTCTAAGAAAGAATGGATCAGTCCAGAAGCACAGAGGGGGAGTGCAGACTGATAATACCCAACAGGCCGTTAGGAGGGAAAATCTCAGACAGTCGAAGCAGGGAGAAGAGGAAGGACAGAGCCCAAGCCAGTGGTGCCCAAAGGAGCTGCTACCAGCAATGCCCTCAATTGCCAGTGATCAGCCAATCAAGCATCCCCCAGGATGGTGACACCCCAGCCCCCATGCTTTGGCCAAAGTCAGGCAGATAACAGCTGTCTCCTGGTCACTGTTCCTGCTGCTCTAGAGGCACAAACAGGATGTTTAGAAGCAGATGACCACAAGTGACCACAGGAAGCCATGACAACCGCCTCCAGGTGACGATCTTCTTCCCCAGCTTCTTTCCGGCTTGGCTGCCTCCAAAGACCAGACAAAAAGACTTCAAGTGCCAACTTCCAAAGACAGAGAAGGGGGAGGAGTTCTTGGAAAGTTCAGGACACAGCAGAAGAGGCCATTTGAGGTGGTGAGGCAGGGAAGAAATGAGACCACCCAGCTATCCCAACAGCTACCTCACCTCAAAGACGCATTGTGCCTGATGAAGCTAAGCAGGGGTGAAGAAACTGCACATCCACTGCTTGGGACAGAGGACCTTCCAAGACAGGCAGCATGTGACCAGGCAGGCTCAGGAGGGCTGCCAAGTCGGGTCTCTGAGGAGTGACTGCAGTGTTCCAGGCATCACGACCACTCCTCCACACCCACCCCAGAGGAGCCCGTCCCACTCGGCTGTCCCAGAGCACATCAGTGATGAGAAACTGCCTTAGCCGGCCAGCCGAGCCAGGAGTACACAGGGGAAATGGCAAATCCAGAGGAAACCAAGTGCAGGCCATTGGACACTCCCATTTCCACCTAAGGAAGAGGAATGTTCCTGGAAACAGAGGGGGCAAAGCTCGGCCAGGACTCTCTGAGCCACTTCAAACCTCCAACAGAGCCCAGGGTGGGTCCCACAGATCAACTGCCCCTAAAGGGGTACAGTCACTGGGCCAGCTTCATGACACAGCTGTGTCCACTCAGTGTACAACCACCAAGTTCACAGTCCAGAAAACCAACTCTCCTTTCTTCTACTGCTACTAGGAGCCTCAGGGGCCAGACCACCCCATGAGGCTTTCTGGATGCCTAGAGTGCTAGGAGAAGCCCAGGGCTGATCTGGGAGTGGATCTCAGCACAGCTGCCTGTGGCAGCTCTCACTAATATTAGTGTTAGATGAGCGATTAGTATAAACCAAGCCACCAAGCCACCTCCTCCCCCACCACTTCCTCATGAAAGCCACCAAAGAGGCTCAGGGGAAATTAAAAGTCATATAACCAAAACCCAACTTAACACCACCAGCCCAAGGGTGTGGCCATTTCACCTCCACAGCAGAGTTCCAAACATTCTCCAACCCATGGCGCCATGAAGAGTCCTAAATCACATTCTTCCAGAAAATAACTGAAGTAAGATTCTTCCCCCAGGCCAAGCTAAGCAACCAAACAGGGCCAACTGCACTAAGTGCCCGCCACCAAGGCCACGGGAAATGCAGCCAACCTAAAGATGAAGTGGAAGCTTAAATTCGAAGAGTGGGCCAGGTGCAATGGCTCACGTCTGTAATCCCAACACTTTGGGAGGCTGAGGTGAGCAGATCACTTGAGGCCAGGAGTTCAAGACCAGCCTGGCCAACATGGCGAAACCCCATCTCTACTAAAAATACAAAAAATTAGCTGGGTGTGATGGCAGGTGCCTGTGATCCCAGCTACTCGGGAGGCTGAGGCAGGAGAATCGCTTGAACCCAGGAGGCGGAGGTTGCAATGAGCTGAGATCACGCCACTGCACTCCAGCCTGGGCAACGGAACGAGACTCTGTCTCAAAAAAAATCAATTAATTAAAAAATAAATAAGGCCCGGCATGGTGGCTCACGCCTGTAATCCCAGCACTTTGGGAGGCCAAGGCAGGTGGATCACTTGAGGTCAGGAGTTTGAGACCAGCCTGGCGAACATGGTGAAACCCCACCTCTACCAAAACTACAAAAAACAGCCAGCATAGTGGCGCATGCCTGTAATCCCAGCTACTCAGGAGGCTGAGGCAGGAGAATCACTTGAACATGGGAGGTGGAGGCTGCAGTGAGCTGAGATCACGCCCCTGCACTCCAGCCTGGATGACAAAGCAAGACTCCATCTCAATAAATAAATAAACAAACAGGCCGCTGCGGTGGCTCACTCCTGTAATCCCAGCACTTTGGGAGGTGAGGCGGGCAGATCATTTGAGGTCAGGAATTCAAGACCAGCCTGGCCAACATGGTGAAACGCTGTCTCCACTAAAAATACAAAAATTAGCTGGGCATGGTCGTGGGCGCCTGTAATCCCAGCTATTTGGGAGGCTGAGGCAGGAGAATTGCTTGAACCCGGGAGGCAGAGACTGCAGTGAGCCAAGATTGTGCCACTGTACTCCAGCCTGGGCAACAGAGCGAGACTTAGTCTCAAAAATAAATAAATAAACAAACAAATAAATGCCAAGAGAATGATACCAAAAGCCAAACCCTCCACCCCAGGAGTTGTCAAGATTATCCCAAGAATGAACGATAACCATCACCAGTTACTGAGCACTTTGAAAGTATTTCGGGAAAGTATGTCAGGAAATGCACCTATTTCATGGATTAGGAGACCAAGGCTCAGAGTGTAAAGTGATCTGCCAGGGTCACACAAGTAGTAGGCGACAGCATTGATACAGAACCAAGTGTGGCTGATGTCAGAGGCTGGGTTCTATGCCACCTCCCCACCCCAAACCCAGAGAGAACTCAGGTTCTCCAGAGGAGGAAGTGGTTTGCTGCAGGCTCAGCATCACTGTGGGTGTCGCAGTTCATACCCATTTAATCACCAACCACCATCAAGTAGTTATTAAGTGACCACAGAGAGAACAGCACAGTGCTTGGTGGCAAGGGATATTTGAAAGGCAGATAAAATCCCTGTCTTCAAAGAGCTTATGGGGCAGAGCGGGAGACAGAAGAAAGCCTAATTTACACAGATCTGTAAAGTTTTACCTTAGCAGGAGGGTCAACAGGCTGGTTAGTTTTATCGGGAAAAAAAGCCTTCTCAAAAAGGTGGATTCAGCTAAGATTTTAAAGGCAGAGGGTAAGGTGAGTCAGGAGAAGGCTATTTTCTGCAACTTGAACCAACATCTAGACTCAAGGCAGAACTGAGTGGTTGGCATGGTCAGAAGTCAAATGTAATTCAGAGACTGCAATACAAGATACCCCCTAGATCTGGCAACTGCATTTGTCATTAAACATCGAGCACAGAGAGTTCTTAGAATCCCCCAAAGCAGGGGCCAAGTAGGAATATGTGTGAGGCAAGTGAGACCCAATGTAGGCAACAGAGAGGGTCAAATACAAGGCTGGAGCTATTGAGGTTAACCAAGCTGTGACACAGAGTACACACATCCCATGAAGCCTGATCTGATTTTTCAAAAGAAATGACATGTAATGAAACTCCGTCTCTACTAAAAATACAAAAATTAGATGGGCGTGGTGGCAGGCGCCTGTAATCCCAACTACTCGGGAGGTTGAGGTAGGAGAATTGCTTGAACCCAGGAGGCAGAGGTTGCAGTTGAGCCGAGATCATGCCACTGCACTCCAGCCTGGGTGACGCAGTGAGACTCTGTCTCAAAAAAAAAAAAAAAAAAAAAAAAGAACAACATGGACTTTTTGGTGCAATCTCCTGATGTTTTAAATGTTGGCAACTAATTTGGAATATTTTGAATACCATGGAGACCAAGCAACAAGGGTCTGCAGACCAAATCTGACCCGTAGATTTCTGATTTCTACCTTGAGGTTTCCCATATGAAAAACCAGAAAGAAGACCAGGCATAGTGGCTCACGCCTGTAATCCCAGCTCTTTGGAAGGCCAAGGCAGGTGGATCACCTGAGGTCAGGAGTTTGAGACTAGCCTGACCATTATGGTGAAACCCCGTCTCTACTAAAAATATGAAAAGTAGCCAGGCATGATGGCACACGCCTGTAGTCTCAGCTACTCAGGAGGCTGAGACAGGAGAATTGCTTGAACCCCAGAGGCGGAGGTTGCAGTGAGCTGAGATCACGCCACTGCACTCTAGCCTGGGTGACAGAGTGAGACTCCATCTCAAAAAAGAAAAAAAAGAAAAAGAAAAAAGAGACCGGGCTAGTTGTGGGAAGACCCACCCAAGGTGCAGGTTCTTGCATCATTGCCTGTGGTAACACTGGGTGTGTTCCCTTCCCCTAACTCCTCTGGGCTTCAGTTTAGCTTCCTCTGAAAGTAGAAAATAACTACTATCTACCTCAAAGGGTGGCTATCAGAACCATATAAAAAATGATCGTCAATGGACAAATAATTAAAATGTGGTTTATACATCCATTGTATATAGATACAGTGAATTATTCAGCCTTAAAAAGGGAGATTCTGCCAATTTGCCACAGCATGGAAGGACGTGCTAAGTAAGATAAGCCAGACACAACAAGAAAAACATTGCATGATCTCACTTATATGTACTATATACATATATTTATTTATTTATTATTTTACTTATTTTTGAGATGGAGTCTTTCTCTGTCACCCAAGCTGGAGTGCAGTGGCGTGATCTTGGCTCATTCCAGCCTCCACCTCTTGGGTTCAGGCGATTCTCCTGCCTCAGGCTCCCAAGTGGCTGAGACTACAGGCCCGTGCCACCACGCTTGGCTAATTTTTGTATTTTTGGTAGAGACAGGGTTTCGCCATGTTGGCCAGGCTGGTCTCGAACTCCTAACCTCAGATGATCCACCCACCTCAGCCTCCCAAAGTGCTGGGATTACAGGCGTGAGCCACCACGTCCAGTCCAATATATATATTTATATATCTATAAAGAGGTCAAATACAGAGATCGAGAATGAAACAGTGGTTACTATGGGTGGAAGTGGAGAATGGGGAGACGTGGGTCAAAGAATACTAAGTAGCAGATACATGGGATGCACAAGTTTAGAAATCTAATGTATGACATGAGGGCTGAAGTTAAGAAAATCGTACTCAGGATTTTCGGATTTTTGTTACTTAAGTAGATTTAGCTGCTCTTGGCACACAGGAAAGTAGCTGTGAGATGACTGACAGGTTAATCTGCTTCACTTTAGCAACCACCTTACTATCTGTACGTATCCTATAACAACATGTTGTAAACCTCGAATATACACAATAAGGTTTAGTGGTTCTTTTGTTTTTGTTTTGTTTTTTTTGAAATGGAGTCTCGCTCTGTCACCCAGGCTGGAGTGCAATGGTGTGATCTCGGCTCACTGCAACCTCCGCCTCCCAGGTTCAAGAGATTCTCCTGCCTCAGCCTCCCAAATAGCTGGAATTACAGGCACGTGCCACCACGCCCAGCTAATTTTTGTAATTTTAGTAGAGACGGGGTTTCACCATGTTGGCCAGGCTGGTCTTGATCTCTTGACCTCAAGATCCACCTGCCTTGGCCTCCCAAAGTGCTGGGATTACAGGTGTGAGCCACAATGCCCGGCCTAAGGTTTAGTTTTTTAAAAAATAAAGAAGCACATGAAAATATTTCCTCAAGCTTAACGTGCTACACAAATGCCCATTATCTAATACAGGCCCAGAGAAGAGAGGGGGCGCCAACAGAGAACAGGCAGTAGATGGGGCCTGGGAGAGTGAAAAGGAAATGAGAAGGGAGTAGGTGAGAAGGGAGAGTGGAAAGGAAATGAGTTGAGTCTCCGCTGGCGCGCAGACCGGAAGAATCTGGACAATAGAATTCACGTCAGGGGTGGAAATATAAATTTGGGAGTCACCAGCACACAGGTTATAAAAGAGGTCATGCAGTTGATTAACTGACCGAGGTGCATAGGATAAAAACAAGGAGTTCAGAGAAATCCTTTGGGAAAACACCCAGGTGCACCTCCACTCAGGGATCAGAGGAGACTTGGGAAAAGAAGGTGGGAGGGTCTCTGGAGAAGCAAGCGGAGCTTAAGGAAGGGAGAAAAAAATATGCAGCTAAAGGGTGAGACAGGTGTCTCAGCAAAAGAGCAAACGTGGAAGAATGGGTCAGACTGTGTTAAAATTTAAAAAGGAGCAGGCCGGGCGCGGTGGCTCACACCTGTAATCCCAGCACTGGGAGACCGAGGCAGGCAGATCACAAGGTCAGGAGTTCAAGACCAGCCTGGCCACTATGGTGAAACCCCATCTCTACTAAAACCACAAAAATTAGCTGGGCATGGTGGCGGGCGCCTGTAGTCCCAGCTACTCAGGAGGCTGAGGCAGAAGAATCACTTGAACCCGGGAGGCGGAGGTTGCAGTGAGCCAAGATCATGCCACTGCATTCCAGCCTGGGTGACAGAGAAAGACTCTGTCTCAAAAAGGATAATAATAAATTTAAAAATAAATAAAATAAAAAGGAGCAAAGTAAAAAAGTTAGTAAGTGCAGGTCAGGCACAATGGCTCACATCTGTAATTCCAACACTTTGGGAGGCCGAGGTGGGTGGATTACTTGAGCTCAGGAGTTCGAGACCAGCCTGGCCAACATGGCAAACGAAACCCCATCTCTACCAAAAATACAAAATTAGCCAGGTATGGTGGTGTGTGCCTGTAATCTCAGCTACTGCGGACTGCGGGGGGTTGTGGGGGGTGGGGCGGAGGCAGGAGGATCGCTTGACCCTGGGAGACAGAGGTTGCAGTGAGCCAAGATCATGCCACTGTACTCCATTCTGGGCGGCAGAGCAAGACTCTCTAAAAAACAAAACAAAAAATTGAAGTTAGTAAAAGCAGAAAAGTAAAAAGAGGGAAACAGGCAAGACACATGGTGGCTCACACTTATAATACCAGCACTTTGGAAAGCCAAGGCAGAAGGATTGCTTGAGGCCAGGAGTTCAAGACCAGCCTGAGAAACATAATGAGACTCCGGCTGCATAAAAAATAAAAAATTGGCCAGGCATGGTGGCACGTGCCTGTAGTCCCAGCTGCTCAGGAGGCTGAGGGCAGGAGGATCGCTTGAGTTGGAGGTTACAGTGAGCTGTGATCAGATCACTGTACTTCATCCTGGGCAAGAGAACAAGACCCTGTGAGAAAAGAGAAAGAAGAGAAGGAGAGGAGAAAAACGGAACCAGAAGAAAAAGGAGAGCCAGGTGGACCTGCAGATGGGGACCTCGGGGCCACATGGGGCCACAGCCATCTACACTGACAGAAGATGATGACCATGAGGTATAAAAGGGGGTAGAAAGATGGGGACGTGGGGGGTGGAGTAAAGCGTGAGCAAATAGAGGCCATCCTTGAGGATCTGTCTACTATGTGCTAAGCACCTCACTCAGTCTCCCAACAACGTGGAAGGCAGGCATTGCACCCATTTCATAGCCTGCTTTCAATAGGGTTTTTTTTTTGGTTTTTTTTGAGACGGAGTCTCGCTCTGTCACCCAGGCTGGAGCGCAGTGGCCTGATCTTGGCTCACCGCAACCTCCGCCTCCCAGGTTCAAGCAATTCTCCTGCCTCAGCCTCCCGAGTAGCTGGGATTACAAGCATGCGCCACCACGCCCAGCTAATTTTGTATTTTAGTAGAGATGGGGTTTCTCCACGTTGGTCAAGCTGGTCTCGAACTCCCAACCTCAGGCCTCAGGTGTTCCACCTGCCTCAGCCTCCCAAAGTGCTGGGATTACAGGCATGAGCCACCGCGCCTGGCCTCAGTAGGGTTTTTATGTTTTAGAAGAGGCCAAAGTCTCCAAGGCTCATTCAAAACAATACACACAGACCGGGATCCAGAAGAGAATCGGCCTGAAGCTCCCTGGAGCTCCCTGGAGGGTTCCACCCACCTTGCTCCAGCTCACCCAGAGTTCTACGATTCAAAACAGCTGGAAATGTGTGCCCTGCTCTCCCCAACAAGAAAACAGAACAGAACATGGCTGTTTCTGCCAAGCGAATTCTGAATAAGCTGCATTCCATTTCATTAAAACAATTACCTGAGCTCCAGCCAAGAATTACATAAAGCTTCCTCCCAGCACCACCCCCTCCCCCATAAAACACACATCATGCTGCTTTCAAATAGGCAGAGTGAAGCTCTGAGCCCTCGCTAGAAGACCTCATAGTCCTCGCCAAGTGGCCAGCCTCGGCATCTCTGCACGCTGACATAGATGACATGAGGCTGAAAGAAGACCTTGGCATGAAGCCCTCCCCTCATGAGAGCCTGCTGGCTGCCCGAAATGTTTCTAGTAGGCACCAGGGCCCTCACCTCTGCCTCAGAGCCAAGAGGGCCACTGGTGCCAGAATCCAGCTATTTCCCCAAAACAGACTGGAGGTCCAAGAGGGCCAGCTTTGAGTCAGCACAAACTAGACAGGAGGGACCAAGGGAGTGGGGATTCCAGGAGTGGGAGCCTGAAGGCTGGAAAACTGGATGGTCAGACTTGAGCTATAAGCAAAAGCCTGGGGACACTCAGCCATCACTGCCCACAGGTTAATGGTGTTCCACTGGCCACAGATAAGGGGTTCATGATGTGAGGCAAAAGACATCTCCTCCCCGCCCACAGGCCTCAAGCTGCCCAGAGACCGTTCCCTGAATTGTGTAAAGCCTTGCTGTGGCTGGGCACCGTGGCTCACACCTGTAATCCCAGCACTTTGGGAGGCCAAGGCGGGCAGATCACCTGAGGTGAGGAGTTCGAGACCAGGCTGGCCAACATGGTGAAACCCCATCTCTACTAAAATTACAAAAATTAGTCAGGCATGATGACGCACGCCCATAATCCTAGCTACTGCGGAGGCTGAGGCACAAGAATCACTTGAACCTGGGAGGCAGAGGTTGCAGTGAGCCAAGATCACACCATTGCACTCCAGCCTGTGTGACAGAGTAAGACTCCGTCTCAAAAAAAAAAAAAAAAAAAAAGAAGAAGTCTTGCTCTGCATCCCATCAGCCTAGACAACCCATCTCAAACTCCAACCAGAGTTCAGCATCTCACATGCTTCAACCCTGGTCTGATTAATGTCATCATGCTCAAATAACTCATGAGGCTGCCTCCACACCTATGGACACACACTGTCTCTGGGCCTGTCTTCTTTCTGCACAGGTCACAGCACTGTGCTCCCCATTTCCCAGCTGATAGTCGGCAGTCACTGTCACCTGAGGCCCCCCCAGCTCCTGTCTCTGCTCACCCAGTCTTCCCACCACCTGCGCAATCACAGGAGACCAGCAGTCATTCAGGCCAACCATAGGCAGGCGCAGGCCAGCACCTAGGCCCAACAACTCCAAGCCCATCATGGAAAAGCAGGGTTTCCTTACTTTTCTCCAACTTTTCATTATAAAAATGTCTAAGCACACAGAGAAGTTGAGAGGCCCGGGTACTCTCACTTAGATTGAATGGCTGTCATTGTTTTACCACTTTGTGTAAACGCATGGCCCTTGTGCTCTCTGCCCTTTATGTGTATATCCTTTTTTTCATTATATCATTTAAAACTAAGTTGAGCTGGGTGCAGTGGCTCACACCTGTAATCTCAGCACTTTGGGAGGCCGAGGTGGGTGGATCACCTGAGGTCGGGAGTTTGAGACCAGCCTGACCAGCCTGACCAACATGGAGAAACCTGGTTTCTACTAAAAATAAAAAAATTAGCCGGGCGTGGTGGTGCATGCCTGTAATCCCAGCTACTCGGGAGACTGAGGCAGCAGAATCGCTTGAACCCAGGAGGCAGAGGTTGTAGTGAGCTGAGATGGTGCCACTGCACTCCAGCCTGGGCAACAAGAGCAAAACTCTGCCTCAAAACAAACAAACAAAAAAAAACAAATAAAACTAAGTTGAGGCCAGGTGGGGTAGCTCACACCTGTAATCCCAGCACTTTGGGAGGCTGAGGCAGGTGGATCACCTGAGGTCAGGAGTTGAAGACCAGCCTAAACAATATGGTGAAACCCCACCTCTACTAAAAATACAAAAATTAGCCGGATGTGGTGGCATGCACCCATAGTCCCAGCTACTCAGGAGGCTGAGACAGGAGAATTGCTTAAGCCCAGGAGGCGGAGGTTGCAGTGAGCCAAGATCGCGCTGCTGCACTCCAGCCTGGGTGACAGGGCAAGACTCTGCCTCAAAAATAAAAAATGAAAAAATAAAAATAAGTTGCAAGACATCATGACACTTCACTCCTAAATACTTTAGCATGCACCTAACAATAACAATATTCTCCCATAAAACCACAATACCACAATCACACAAGAAATAAGCATTAAAAGTCCGTCTTTAAGGGAAGATTTGGCCACTGGGGTTCCACTGGGCCTGGCCAACCGCATGTTCTGTCTACCACTGGCCCAGCATCCAAGGCCTCCCTGGAGAGGCCAGCCCTGAGCACCACTGGTTAGGCAATCGGTTAGTTAGTTGGAAGACTTATCAGGGTATGAATGTACACTCAAGGCCAGATATGAGACTCCCAACAAGACCCAGACTGCAAAAGGCAGAGTGGACCCCGTGAGGCTGTCGATGGAGTCTCAGGGCCCATCCCAGGTGAGGAGGGCACCCTGAAGCCATTTCCATGACTTGCTTTGTGAACATTTCTGAGAAAACTCAGCTTCCTGATTCTCCTCTCTTCCTCTCCCCCTCCCATAGGACATCCTTCATTCTCCACCATAAAGTTTCAACAACTCCCTCCTCTGGATACAGGAAAGACAAGGAGCATGTTCGGGTGCAGCGGGGCTGGGGGCACAGGAAGGCTTCTGATTCCTGAGCAGAGGAGGTGGCAAGGGACCACAGGGGACCTGCCCCAGGTTCTCCTTGGCAGTGGTGCTATAAGCTCACTGCTCCGTCTCAAGAGTAACAGGTGACTGGAGAGGTGACCAGGGAGGGAGGATTGGGGCCTCCCCTGGAACAGGAGACACTCCCCCCAGGACCCTGCATCCCATCCTGAGTGTGTGTCCCCAAGAAAGAACAAAAAGGCCGGGTGCAGTGGCTCACGCCTGTAATGCCAACACTTTGGGAGGCCGAGGCGGGTGGATCACCTGAAGTCGGGAGTTCGAGACCAGCCTGACCAACATGGAGAAACTCCGTCTCTACTAAAAATACAAAATTAGCTGGGCATGGTGGCTCATGCCCCCAGCTACTTGGGGGACTGAGGCAGGAGAATCGCTTGAACCTGGGAGGTGGAGGTTGTGGTGAGCCGAGATCATGCCATTGCCCTCCAGCCTGGGCAATAAGAGTGAAACTCAGGAAAAAAAAAAAAAAAGAACAAAAGACAGACAAGAAGCTGCAGAGAACAGGGAAATGACAGATGTGGAAGACAACAGAGAATAGGGTGGGTGCAGAAAAATGTTAGTGTCCTAGAAACAGAAAACAGTCAAACCAATGGGCAACCCATATCAGATGCAGTATTATGAACAGAAGTGTAAAGAATGCACCAGGCGCAATGGCTCATGCCTGTAATCCCAGCATTTTGGGAGGTTGATGCGGGCACATTGCTTGAGGCCAGGTGTTCAAGAACAGCCCGGGCAACATGGTGAAACCCTGTCTCCACAAAAAATTTCAAAAATTAGCGGGGCGTTACGGCATATGCCTGTAGTCCCAGCTACTCGGGAGGCTGAGGGAAGAGGAACACTTGGGCCTGGGAGGCAGAGGCTGCAGACTCTGTCTCCAAAAAAAAGTGTACAAAACAGTTGGCTGCAAGTCCCGCTCAGCAGCCAGACCACCTGGATTCAAATCCTAGCACTGCCATTCACTAGTTGTAGAACTTGGGCAAGTGGGCTCACCTCTCTGTGTCTCAGTTTCCTCACTTATAAAACAGGTAGTAGTAATACGACTACTAATAAAACCTGCCTCATATGGCCAGCTTGATTCAAACAAACAATGCATGTAAAGTGCCCAGCACAGTGCCTGCACATAATAAGTGCTCAATAAATATTATGAGAAAAAGTTCTGTAAACACTGTAAAAAAGAAAAGTACCCCCTAGGCCAGAGTGCAGTGATGCGATCTCGGCTTACTGCAATCTCTGCCTCCCGGGTTCAAGCGATTCTCCTGCCTCAGCCTCCTGAGTAGCTGAGACTACAGGCACGCGCAACCACGCCCAGCTAATTTTTGTATTTTTAGTAGAGATTGGGTTTCACCACGTTGGCCAGGCTGGTCTTGAACTCCTGACCTCAAAAGATACACCCACTTCGGCCTCCCAAAGTGCTGGGATTACAGGTGTGAGCCACCATGCCCGGCAGATTTTGTTATTATTAATGAAGGCACTAAGACTAGGATGATCCCCGGAAAGGCTACAATGAGGCTGGAAGTTTATTCAACATCTCTGGAGCAAGGTAAAGATGCAAGAGAAGCTTCAGAGTCAGATACTCCATGCAGGATGACTAAATAGGAGAGGAGGGCTGCTCAGTGGCCCACCAATAACTCTGGCCTTCCATCAGCCTCTCCAGCCAAGGGTACACCCAGTCTCTTCAATGCATGACCATCACTAGGGAAGCTGGAAAAAAGGAATACTGAGATATTCCCTCAAAAGACCTTGAACCTATAGTGACAGGGCTTTGGGTTCCAGTAGGCTGAGCATTTCTCCATCAAGCTATGTCTGCCCAGGCAGCAGACAGCTTCACATATCAGAAAGGGTACCCGCTGAAGAATCAAACACACCAGGGTTTGAATCCCAGCTCTGCCCCTTACTAGCACAAGCCCAGGAGAAGGTCTGGCACTGATGCAGAGCCCACCAGGAGGGCACCATCGCTGCATGGGTAAATGCCGCCTCTGCCACACGCCCAGCAGCTGGGTGCCCTGACTCTGCCCTAACACACAGAGGGACCACAGACAGGAAAGCCCAAAGTCCAGACTTTCCATGGAAACAGGGAGGCTCCATAGCTCCCAATGCCCCAGGCAACTCCTCTGCCCCCCTAGCACTACCCCCAAGGACAATGAGGCACTGTTTTCCAAAGGGTCAAGACTGCTGAGAAGCTGAAAGAAGACATGTCCAGATTCCAGCAGCAACTGGGCACTGCCAACAGCTGGCTGTTCCCCCTGCTAGAGGATGGGAAGGCAAAGCTACCCAGTCTTGCACTGGACACACCCTTTGCCATTTCCTGGGAAGGGCCCCTAGGGCAGAGATTGTTAAAGGTAACTATCAATTACTCAGCAGGCCCCAAGGCTCATCCCCCTGGTTAGTCACCAGCACCTACCACCTTATGATGATTAAGATAACCGGATCTGGAATTGGATGAGCCTGGGTTCAAATCCCAGCACTACCACTAAACATCCCTGAGCTCAGGTTTCCACATCTATAAAGTGGAGCGAAAACACCTCCCTTTCTGAAAGGTTGTGATACAGCTCGTAAAGTGCTGAGTACAGCGCCTGTCTCCCATGAAGCGCACATGATCATGATTAGACCACAGTTGTGGTCAAAGCCCCCACCAAGTACACTGAGAACATGAACAGAGGAAGAGCAAGCAATCGGGTTAGAAAACACAGTCAGAGTGCATCTCAGTGTTGTGGGAACTCTGTCCAGGAAACTCCGGCCAGAACTTGAACAGAACGAACTCCGGGCCAAACCAGCATCTAAACAGTAATAAGAAAAGCCACCAAGCAGCCACCCCAAAGAACAAAGTGGAGAGAACACACAAGGAAGGGCAGAACACGCTGTGTTGATATTTTTCTGCTCAGAGAGCTATAAATTTGTAACTTATTAAGTAGCACATGGTGAGTCTGTCATTGGCAACTATGGGACGGAGAAGAGTTCCCCATTTTTTATTAGACCAAAAAACAAAGTCACAGAGGAGGTGATGCACCCTCTGGCCTTGCTACCAGACACACCATAAACTCTCCCCTGTGTTAGGGACCAGGAGGCACACGGCTGAGAGCACGCTCAGGAGAAAAATAAAAACAAGAGGTCTGGGCTTTGTGTCCACCCTAAGGAAAACAGCTGACGGGCAGTGTGCTGAGCCGCCATCCAGACAGCTGACGGGGCCCCAGTGCAGAGGCAAATTCCTCTCCCCTCCTGCACACCCCATTCCTCCCACCCCAGGCTCCGGTCAGTCAGGCGTGGCTTGCCCCTTGGGAGCTCAGGCCAAGGAAGTCGGGCAGCCCGGATGTAAGCAACTGGGAGTCTATGGTAGAAAGCAGTAGAAGTTACAGGTGATCGCCATCACCCAGTGGCAACCCCTCCTTCAAGTGCCCTTGCCTCCTCCCCAGGAAAAAAAGTCTTCTCAGTATACAAGAGCCACAGATCTGGGAGCTAGGAATTGGGCTTCCAGTTATGGTTTTGTCATTTCATGGCTGTGCAGCCTTGGGCAAGAGAATCAGCCTCTCTTCGTCTCAGCTTTCTCAATCTGTAAAAAGGCAGGTGGTCATGACAGCATTGGCTTTAAGGTGGAATCTGATAAAAGGGTTGTTGTGAGGATATCACAAATCGAGGTAGAGGGAAGTACTCCACAAACAGCAATTTAAATCCCTACAATCCCCTCTCCCGTATACAGTACTCTCTTTCCTTTCAGAACTCAGTTTCCTGGCCCTAAATGGAAGACTGTCAGAAGACAGGAATTCCGGATTTCGATGGCGAGCTCTACAAAGACTTTCTCAGTCCTTGAAACAGCACGGGGACTGCCGAGAAGCAACAGAACTGCACCAGCACTTTAGAAACTGTAACTTTGCTCCCAGTTCCCACTGGGAAAGCACTGAGACTCTTAGATCCTGGTTCAAAGAACATCCCCCAGCCTCCTTCCAGCTGAGCTATTTTTATGTGAAAAAAAAAATACCTGCCTGGAAGCCATGCCAACCTTGAGCACACTGGAAAAATGGGTGCCAAGCCTGACCCAAAGGCAGAACCACGCTTGGCAGCCATCTCACTCTGCAAAACAGGCAGGACCCTACACCAACCCCAGCTCCAGGATCTCAGGGGCACCCTGATCCCAAAAGGAAGCTGGAGGGAAGCAGTCAAGTCCAGCACCTACAAATAGCCAGTCTTAACTTAGTGCCGGCGCTGCTTGGTAGAGGTCCATCAGTCCTGTCTGCTGAATCTACTCCTCAGAGCCTGGGACAGAGGAAGCATCAGTGGTCACACAAGCCACCCACAGTCCAGAGAGGAAAGACAAGGCTCCTACAGAGAAGAAACGTTGCCCCCCTCCTCACCTCCCAAGCTCAGGGCCCTCCAGCTACAGGCGTGAAGGGAAGGGAGAGACAGCGAATCCTCCCACTCCTGCGTTCACGCCACCCAAGGCATTCCTAGAACCCTGGCACCAACCCCCTTGGGTTTAGAGTCGGCTTCCAGGAGATACTTTCTTTCCCCTAACACCAGATCAAGACTGGACTGAAAAGAGTAACCTTGGGGCTCCAATAACAGGAAAACAGTAAAACTCTGTTCTGGGCATCCTGTCCTCTTTCACCTGCGTGGCTTCCAGCAGGGCCTGACGCAGAGAGGGTGGAGGGGACCCTGCTAGCCAGGACACGTTCAGGGATGGTCATACCTTGGGGCCCACCTTCCACCTCATTCCCCTGGCATTTCACCAGAATCTAGGGGTGGGGAGAGAATCAGGACTCCCAAATTACCGTTCTAGACTGAGATACCATGGAAGACGGACTGGTCTGTGAATTGAGGGGCTGGTCCACAGAGCGGGGAGGTCAGTGAGAGAAAATGAGTGATGGGTCCTTGAAACAGGGTGACCAGATTTGAAGTGGGGGGTCAGAAGAGCAGGCAGACTGGGAAACTTGTCTTTGAAATGGGGGTGTGGTCATCACACGCTCATCTCTAGCTTTTGCATCTGACTTGTGAAATGAAAGGGGTGGGCTCCGAGGGGTTATCCCTGAAGGGGGGTGCTAGTCTGTGAAGTGGGGGGCGGCCCTGGAGGGACGGGGAGCAGGTCGAGGAAATGAGGGAGCAGCCCATGAGATCGGGCAGCTGCTCCCCGAGTTGGGCGGTCGATCTGTGAGGTGGGGGTGGGGAGAGGTCTGCGAGGTGAGGGTCCCGTAGCTGACGAGGTGGTCTGCCGCAGGAAGTCTCGTCCCTGCAGCGGACGGGGTGGGTCCCTGCGGGGCGGGCTGGTCCCTGGGGCCCTTCTGGGAGATGGTGATGGGTCCCCGAGGTCGGGGGTCCAGAGGTGAAGCCGTCCCAGACGGGGGGTCGCTGCTGTGCTGTCGGTGCCGGGGCCGGCCTGGCCCGGGACTAAGGCCCGGTTAGGGATCCCAGCCCCGCGGAGCCCCGGCCGGCAGGGACGGGAGCTGAGGCCGGGGCCGCCGAGGGTGGGATCCCGCGGCCCCTGCCGCTCGCTGGCGCCCTCCTGGCCCCAAGCTGCGCGCCTCTCGCCTCCTCCTCCCTCGGCCTCCCGCTCACTCACCGAGGTCGTCCATGGCCGGACCACGGGCGCCGGCTCAGGGTCGCGCTAGCTGCCCGTCCCGGGGCCGCTCCTCTATGCCCCGCAACTTTTCCGCCGCGAGGCTTGGCCCGGAACGGAACGCGCCGCCGCCGCGCGCGCCCGCGCCCTCGCCCGCCGCGCGCCCCGCCCCCGGCCGCCCCCTTGTGCACGCGCGCCCCGCCCCCGGACACCCCGCGAGCTTGCTGGCCCCGCCCCCTGCGCACGCTGGTCCCGCCCCCGCCAAGAGCCCGGGCAGTGGGCGTCGCTGGGCGGGGCGGTGGCGCCCCCTCGCGGCTAAGGGGGCAGGTGGGCGGCTCCCAGGCCTCCAGCCACTCCCATCCATCTTTCTGTCCCTCTCAAAGTCACTTGCCTGACCCTGCGGATGACAAATCCGTCCACAGTCAGCCATGTGTCTGTGCATTCGTCAGCCACTGGGTCATCACATGCCTGTCCACTGGACAGTCAGTTTTGCCCACCTGTCCGTCTGTCACCTGTAGGTCACCACCCAGGAGGACCATAAATCAGTACCAGGCAAGGCCCGGAGCCCGTGGCTGACCTTTCCTGGGGTCGTCCTCTGGATCAATGGCAGTGCAGCTCGCAGTTCACCCTTTCTGGCCCAAACCCAATACCTGTGTGGTTCCATCTCTCTTAATATTACTTCCACACAGCCACCCTCCCTAGACACTTTTCCAAAACTGCATGGGGCAGAGGGGACCCCAGATTAGACATTAAAGGGAAAACTACAGGAAAGTCACACCCAGTGCTCCCACCCACTCGGAAATTGGGTAATAATAACAGCTACCATTTATTGAGTGTCTGAATAGACAGACACTATATAGCTATTCTCTAAATTAATCCTCCTAGAGGTACTTCCCTACCCGTTGGGATGGGTGATGGCAGTTTGTGGATTTTATATAAAACTGCTCTGCAAGTACAGCTTCAAGTTCCCCTTGTCCCTCAAGAATCCAGGCCTTCTGGGTCAGATCAGGTCCTCCAGAAAGCAGATGAGATGCTGAGATAAAGCTAGGGGTAATGCCCGTGACAGAGAAGGGGAAATAAGCAGGGTTGGGCAAGGAGACTCAGATCTGACAAACAGGTCAACCCATCAGGGAATTCCAGGACAAAAAAAATGAGAAGTCTCCTTGGGCAGAAGTATCCGGGTTCCAATGCTCCCACCATGTTCAGTCATTTTATAAAGGCAGATCCAAGCAGCTTCTGTGGCTGCCACATTCTCCTATAATAAATTCAAGACCAAAGACTGTTCCTCAAACACTCTATTGCGTGCTTTTCCAGCATCTTGCACATACCTCTATTTTGTTTTAGTTTTTGTGTTTTTGTTTTTGTTTGAGATGGAGTCCCAATCTGTCGCCCAGGTTGGAGTGCAGTGGTGCAATCTCAGCTCACTGCAACCTCCGCATCCCAGGTTCAAGTGATTCTCCTGCCTCCTGCTGGGATTACAGGCGCATACCACCATGCCTGGCTAATTTTTGTATTTTTAGTAGAGATGGGGTTTCACCATGTTGGCCAGGCTGGTCTTGAACTCCTGATCTCAGGTGATCTCCTGCCTCCTGGTGGGATTACAGGCGTGTACTACCATGCCTGGCTAATTTTTGTATTTTTAGTAGAGACAGGGTTTCACCATGTTGGCCAGGCTGGTCTTGAACTCCTGACTTCAGGTGATCCGCCCCCCTCAGCCTCCCAAAGTGCTGGGATTACAGGTGTGAGCCACCACGCCCAGCCTGTTTTTGTGTTTTTAAGACACAGTCTTGCTTTGTTGCGTAGGTTGGGATGATGAATAAGACTAACATGATGTCTACCTTCTTGAATCTAAAGGTGCACGCAAAAGAGCAAAGTGGTTAGCATGAAGGATGAGTAGCCTCGCCCCACTCCCAGCTGTGTGGAACAGCATGTGCAAAGATCTGTAGACAAGACATTTAATACTGACCACAAGCCTAGGAGATGAGCATTGTTAGCCCCTTTTACAGCTGGAAGAGTTGAGAGTCAGAGGTTGAGTTACTCCAGGTCATACAGCTAATAAGTAAGGAAACTGAGATTTGAACCTGGGGAGGCTTATGCCAAGGCCTGGTTATGAAATGGCTAAGTGAAACTGCTAACAACTTAGACCAACCCCAGGGCATACGCTTGTCCACTTCTCCAAAGGTCTAAAACCTTTCTTTTTCAAAGCTGTGTGGTCTGGAAATGCGAGGCACCCATTGAATGAGCAAGTTTCCCATTGGTATGCAGAGTTCTAAAGAGAACTGAAGCTTCAGAGTTGAGTGCTGGTGCACTCGAACACTCAGGTCCCTGCCAGGGATTTCCTCATGTAAATCATTCCTAAACCCCTATTTCCTCCCTGGTTTCCTTCTTCCCTCGGACTCTCACCCCACAGCAATTAAACTTGGTGTCTAGTTCAGGCTGCTACAACAAAATACTGTAGACCGAGTGACTTATAAACAACAGAAATTATTTTTTCACAGTTTTGGAGGCTGAAAGTTCAAGATCAGGGTGCCAGCACAGTCAGGTTCTGGTGAGGGCCCTCTTCTGGGTTGCAGACTGTTGACTTTTTGTACCCTCACACGGCTCAAAGAGGGTCCCTTTAATAAAGGCACTAACTAATCTCTTTCATGAGGGCCCTGCCCTCATGACCTAATCACCTGTCAGGCCTCACCTCCTAACACTATCGAATTGAGATTAGATTTCAACATATGAATTTTCAAGGATATGAACATTCAGTCCCTTGCATTTGATAAAATCAATCAGGTTTTTTCATTCTTCCTAAAGATTAAACGACATTGACAGAGCAGATGGACAACCCTGCTGACTTCTTGCTAGTGGTTCATCTTGGGCAATTTACTCTGTGCCTCAGTTTCTTCCCCTATAGAAAGGTTAATAGTAGCTACCTCTCAGAGTCCTCATAGGACTAAATAAGAAACGACACACCTAGTACTTAGAATGGTCCTTGTCACCACAAAATAACACTCCTCACTCAGCAGTAGAAACAGAACTCGACCAGGCTCACACCTGTAATCCCAGCACTTTGGAAGGCCAAGGCGGGCGGATCACTTGAGGTCAGGAGTTCGAGACCAGCCTGGCCGACATGGCGAAACACCATCTCTACTAAAAATATATAAATTAGCTGGGCATAGTGGTGTGCACCAGTAATTCCAGCTGCTCAGGAGGCTGAGGCAGGAGAATCACCTGAACCCAGGAGATGGAGGTTGCAGTGAGTCGAGATTGCACCACTGCACTCCTGCCTGCGCGACAGTGAGACTCTGTCAAAAAAAAAAAAAAAGAAAGAAAGAAGGAAGGAAGGAAGGAAGGAAAGAAAGAGAGAGAAAAGAAACAGAATGCAAGCCGGATATGCAATCAAAACTTTTCTTTTTTTTCTTTCTTTTTTTGAGACAGAGTCTCACTCTGTCGCCCAGGGTGGAGTGCAGCGGCATGATCTCAGCTCACTGCAACCTCTGCCTCCCGGGTTCAAGTGATTCTCCTGCCTCAGCCTCCTGAGTAGCTAGGATTACAGGCACCCGCTATCACACCCGACTAATTTTTGTTTTTGTTTTTGTTTTTTTTTGAGACGGAGTCTTGCTCTGTCGCCCAGGCTGGAGTGCAGTGGCGCGATCTCGGCTCACTGCAAGCTCTGCCTCCCAGGTTCATGCCATTCTCCTGCCTCAGCCTCCCAAGTAGCTGGGACTACAGGCGCCCACCACCACGCCCAGCTAATTTTTTCTATTTTTAGTAGAGACGGGGTTTCACCGTGTTAGCTAGGATGGTCTCGATCTCCTGACCTCGTGATCCGCCCGTCTCGGCCTCCCAAAGTGCTGGGATTACAGGCGTGAGCCACCGCGCCTGGCCAATTTTTGCATTTCTTTTTTTTTTTTTTTTTTTTTTTTTTCTTTTTTATTGATCATTCTTGGGTGTTTCTCGCAGAGGGGGATTTGGCAGGGTCACAGGACAATAGTGGAGGGAAGGTCAGCAGATAAACAAGTGAACAAAGTTCTCTGGTTTTCCTAGGCAGAGGACCCTGCGGCCTTCCGCAGTGTTTGTGTCCCTGGGTACTTGAGATTAAGGAGTGGTGATGACTCTTAACGAACATGCTGCCTTCAAGCATCTGTTTAACAAAGCACATCTTGCACCGCCCTTAATCCATTCAACCCTGAGTGGATACAGCACATGTTTCAGAGAGCACAGGGTTGGGGGTAAGGTCACAGATCAACAGGATCCCAAGGCAGAAGAATTTTTCTTAGTACAGAACAAAATGAAAAGTCTCCCGTGTCTACCTCTTTCTACACAGACACGGCAACCATCCGATTTCTCAATCTTTTCCCCACCTTTCCCCCCTTTCTATTCCACAAAACCGCCATTGTCTTCATGGCCCCTTCTCAATGAGCTGTTGAGTACACCTCCCAGATGGGGTGGTGGCCGGGCAGAGGAGCTCCTCACTTCCCAGTAGGGGCGGCCGGGCAGAAGCGCCCCTCACCTCCCGGACGGGGCGGCTGGCCCGGCGGGGGGCTGACCCCCCCACCTCCCTCCCGGAGGGGGCGGCTGGCCGGGCAGAGGGGCTCCTCACTTCCCAGTAGGGGCGGCTGGGCAGAGGCGCCCCTCACTTCCCCGACGGGGCGGCTGGCCCGGCGGGGGGCTGACCCCCCCACCTCCCTCCCGGAGGGGGCGGCTGGCCGGGCAGAGGGGCTCCTCACTTCCCGGTAGGGGCGGCCGGGCAGAGGCGCCCCTCACCTCCCGGACAGGGCGGCTGGCCGGGTGGGGGGCTGACCCCCCCACCTCCCTCCCGGATGGGGCGGCTGGCCGGGCGGGGGGCTGACCCCCCACCTCCCTCCCGGACGGGGCGGCTGGCCGGGCGGGGGGCTGACCCCCCCACCTCCCTCCCGGACGGGGCGGCTGGCCGGGTGGGGGGCTGACCCCCCCACCTCCCTCCCGGAGGGGGCGGCTGGCCGGGCAGAGGGGCTCCTCACTTCCCGGTAGGGGCGGCCGGGCAGAGGCGCCCCTCACCTCCCGGACAGGGCGGCTGGCCGGGCGGGGGGCTGACCCCCCCACCTCCCTCCCGGACGGGGCGGCTGGCCGGGCGGGGGGCTGACCCCCCCACCTCCCTCCCGGACGGGGCGGCTGGCCGGGCGGGGGGCTGACCCCCCCACCTCCCTCCCGGACGGGGCGGCTGGCCGGGCGGGGGGCTGACCCCCCCACCTCCCTCCCGGACGGGGCGGCTGGCCGGGCGGGGGGCTGACCCCCCCACCTCCCTCCCGGACGGGGCGGCTGGCCGGGCGGGGGGCTGACCCCCCCACCTCCCTCCCGGACGGGGCGGCTGGCCGGGCGGGGGGCTGACCCCCCCACCTCCCTCCCGGACGGGGCGGCTGGCCGGGCAGAGGGGCTCCTCACTTCCCAGAAGGGGCGGCCGGGCAGAGGCGCCCCTCACCTCCCGGATGGGGCGGCTGGCCAGGCGGGGGGCTAACCCCCCCACCTCCCTCCCGGACGGGGCGGCTGGCCGGGCGGGGGGCTGACCCCCCCACCTCCCTCCCAGACAGAGCGGCTGGCCGGGCAGAGGGGCTCCTCACTTCCCAGTAGGGGCGGCCGGGCAGAGGCGCCCCCCCCACCTCCTGGACAGGGCGGCTGGCCGGGCAGGGGGCTGATCCCCCCACCTCCCTCCCGGACGGGGCGGCTGGCCAGGCGGGGGGCTGATCCCCCCACCTCCCTCCCGGACGGGGCGGCTGGCCGGGCGGGGGGCTGACCCCCCCACCTCCCTCCCGGATGGGGCGGCTGGCTGGGAGGGGGGCTGACCCCCCCACCTCCCTCCCGGACGGGGCGGCTGGCCGGGCAGAGGGGCTCCTCACTTCCCGGTAGGGGCGGCCGGGCAGAGGTGCCCCTCACCTCCCGGACGGGGCGGCTGGCCGGGCGGGGGGCTGACCCCCCCACCTCCCTCCCAGACGAGGAGGGAGGACGCTCCTCACTTCTCAGACGGGGTGGCTGCCAGGCGGAGGGGCTCCTCACTTCTCAGACGGGGCGGTTGCCAGGCAGAGGGTCTCCTCACTTCTCAGACAGGGCAGCCGGGCAGAGACACTCCTCACATCCCGGACGGGGCGGCAGGGCAGAGGTGCTCCCCACATCTCAGACGATGGGCGGCCGGGCAGAGACGCTCCTCACTTCCCAGATGTGATGGCGGCCGGGCAGAGACGCTCCTCACTTTCCAGACTGGGCAGCCAGGCAGAGGGGCTCCTCACATCCCAGACGATGGGCGGTCAGGCGGAGACGCTCCTCACTTCCCAGATGTGATGGCGGCCGGGAAGAGGCGCTCCTCACTTCCTAGATGGGATGGCGGCCGGGCAGAGACGCTCCTCACTTTCCAGACTGGGCAGCCAGGCAGAGGGGCTCCTCACATCCCAGACGATGGGCGGTCAGGCGGAGACGCTCCTCACTTCCCAGACGGGGTGGCTGCCAGGCAGAGGCTGCAATCTCGGCGCTTAGGGAGGCCAAGGCAGGCGGCTGGGAGGTGGTTGTAGCGAGCCGAGATCACGCCACTGCACTCCAGCCTGGGCGCCATTGAGCACTGAGTTAACGAGACTCCGTCTGCAATCCCGGCACCTCGGGAGGCCGAGGCTGGCGGATCACTCGCGGTTAGGAGCTGGAGACCAGCCCAGCCGACACATCGAAACCCCGTCTCCACCAAAAAAATACGAAAACCAGTCAGGCGTGGCGGCGCGCGCCTGCAATCGCAGGCACTCGGCAGGCTGAGGCAGGAGAATCGGGCAGGGAGGTTGCAGTGAGCTGAGATGGCAGCAGTACCGTCCAGCTTCGGCTCGGCATCAGAGGGAGACCGTGGAAAGAGGGGAGAGGGGAGAGGGGGGAGGGGGGAGGGGAGAGGGGAGAGGGGAGAGGGAGCTCTATCTACCACACAGTCCTTCTCTCTTTTTTTTTTTTTTTGAGCTTTTGCATTTCTTTAAGTAGAGATGGGGTTTCACCATGTTGGCCAGGCTGGTCTTGAACTCCTGACCTCAGGTGATCCCACCTGCCTCACCTCCCAAAGTGCTGGGATTGCAGGTGTGAGCCGCCGCGCCCGGCCCAATCAAAACTTTTTTAGCCAAGTGCAATGGCATATGCCTGTAGTCCCACCTACATGGGATACTGAGGCAGGAGGATTGCTTGAGTTTAGGAGTTTGAGTCCAAACTGGGAAACTAGCAAGACCTCCTCTCTAAAAAATATCTTTAAAAAAATAAAAGAAAACAGGCCAGGCACGGTGGCTCATGCCTGTAATCCCAGCACTTTGGGAGGCCAAGATGGGTGGATTACCTCAGGTCAGGAGTTTGAGACCAGCCTGACCAACATGGTGAAACCCCATCTCTACTAAATATACAAAATTAGCTAGGTGTGGTGGCACATGCCTGTAATCCCAGCTACTTGGGAGGCTGAGTCAGGAGAATCGCTTGAACCCGGGAGGCGGAAGTTGCAGTGGGCCAAGATCCAGCCTGGCTTACAAGACCAGAACTCCATCTCGAAAAATAAAAAATAAAAAAATATATGGCCGGGCACAGCGGCTCATGCCTGTAATCCCAGCACTTTAGGAGGCCGAGGTGAGCAAACAACCTGAGGTCAGGAGTTCAAGACCAGCCTGGCTAACAGCCTGGTCTACTAAAAACACAAAAATTAGCCGGGCATGGTGGTGGGCACCTATAATCTCAGCTACTCCAGAGGCTGAGGCAGGAGAATCGCTTGAACCTGGGAGGTGGAGTTTGCAGTGAGCCAAGATCACACCACTGCACTCCAGCCTGGGGGACAGAGTGAGACTCCATCTCAAAATAAATAAATAAAATAGATAAAATTAATGTTAATAATATATTTTATTTAATTCAATATATCCTCAGTGTTGGCTGGGCATGGTGGCTCACACCTGTAATCCCAGCACTTTGGGAGGCCAAGGCGGGAGGATCACAAGGTCAGGAGATCAAGACCATCCTGGCCATGGTGAAACCCCATCTCTACTAAAAATACAAAAATTAGCTGGTGGCACGTGCCTGTAATCCCAGCTACTCGGGAGGCTGAGGCAGGAGACTCACTTGAACCAGGGAGTCAGAGATTGCAGTGAGCTGAGATCCCACCACTGCACTCCAGCCTGGCGACAGAGCAAGATTCTGTCTCAAAAAAAAAAAAAAAAAAAAATCCTAAATGTTGTCATTTCAACTTGTAATCAATATAACAAAATATCAGTGAGATATCTTACTCTTTTTTGTATGAAGTCTTCAAGATCCAATGTGTATTTTACACTTACAGCACATCTCAATCCAAATAGCCACATTTCTTTTCTTTTCTTTTTTTTTTTTTTTGAGACAGGGTCTCACTCTGTTGTCCATGCCGGAGTAGAGTGGTGAGACTGAGGCTCACTGCAGCCTCAATCTCCCAGGCTTAAGTGATCCTCCCATCTCTGTCTCCTGGGTAACTGGGACTACAGGCACATGTCACCGCACCTGGCTAATATTTTTTATTTTTAGTAGAGATGAGATTTTGCCATGTTGCCCAGGCTGGTCTTGAACTCCTGGGCTCAAGCCATCTGCCCACCTCTACCTCCCAAATGTTGGGATTACAGTCATGAGCCACTGCATCCGGCCCAGCTAGCCACATTTTAAGTACTCAGTAGTCACATGTGGCTAGCGGCTACTGCATTGAACAGTACAGTTTTAAATGTCAGCTGTCATGATTATTTTGGTTTTTTTTTTTTTTTTGAGATGGAGTCTCTCTCTGTCACCCAGGCTGGAGTGCAATGGCACAATCTCGGCCCACTGCAACCTCTGCCTCCAGGGTTCAAGCAATTCTCCTGCCTCAGCCTCCCGAGTAGCTGGGATTACCGGCGCGCGCCACTACACCAGGCTAATTTTTGTATTTTTAGTAGAGACGGGGTTTCACCATGTTGGCCAGGGTGGTCTCCAATGCCTGACCTCGTGATCCGCCCACCTCGGCCTCCCAAAGTGCTGGGATTACCGGAATGAGCCACTATACCTGGCCTATTTTGGGGGTTTTAACCTAAAAATCATTTCCTCAGAAAACTGTTCCCTGACCTGCTGAACTATGTCAGCCCTGTTATTAAAATCTTTTTTTGGGACAGGCGTGGTGGCTCACACCTGCAATCAGCACTTTGGGAGGCCAAGGCAGATGAATCACCTGAGGTCAGGAGATCAAGACCAGCCTGGCCAATATGGTGAAACTCCCCCGTCTCTACTAAAAATACAAAAATTAGCCAGGTGTGGTGGCACACACCTGTAATCCCAGCTACTTGGGAGGCTGAGGGAGGAGAATCACTCAAACCCAGGAGGTGGAGGTTGCAGTGAGCTGAGATCGCACCATTGCACTCCAGCCTGGGCAACAGAACAAGACTCCGTCTCAAAAAATAAAAATAAAGATAAATAAAATCTTTTTTTTAGCATTCTAGAAGCACTCATCATGATTATAATTAAATAATTTCTGGCCGGGCACGGTGGCTCATGCCTGTAATCCCAGCACTTTGGGAGGCTGAGGCGGGTGGATCACGAGGTCAGGAGATCGAGACCATCCTGGCTAATGCGGTGAAACCCCATCTCTACTAAAAATACAAAAAAAAAAAAAAATTAGCCAGGTGTGGTGGCGGGCGTCTGTAGTCCCAGCTACTCAGGAGGCTGAGGCAGGAGAATGGCATGAACCCAGGAGGCAGAGCTTGCAGTGAGCCGAGATCATGCCACTGCACTCCAGCCTGGGTGACAGAGTGAGACTCCTCTCAAAAAAATAAAAAATAAAAATAATAATAATAATAATTCCGGCCAGGCACAGTGGCTCATGCCTGTAATCCCAGCATTTTGGGAGGCTGAGGTGGGCAGATCACGAGGTCAAGAGTTAGAGACCATCCTGGACAACATGGTGAAACCCCGTTTCTACTAAAAATACAAAAATTAGCTGGGCGTGGTGGCGCATGCCTGTAGTCCCAGCTACTCGGGAGGCTGAGGCAGGAGAATGGCGTGAACCCGGGAGGTGGAGCTTGCAGTGAGCCGAGATTGCGCCACTGCACTCCAGCCTGGTGACAGAGCGAGACTCTGTCTCAAAAATAGTAATAATAATCATTCCTATTAACTTGTTATTTGTGTTTGTCTCCTACTAGACTGTAGGCTTCAGAAAGGTGGAGACCATTTGCTCATTGTTCTATCCCAGTGCTGGCATACAACAGGTGCTCAATAAAGATGTGTTGGGTGAATAACATTTATTAAGCACACACTTAATGAATTAGCCTTAGCACTGCATTAACTAAAGTTGGGAAGAAAGAAGTTAAGAGAAAAAAAGCAGCCGGGCATGGTGGCTCACACGTGTAATTCCAGCACTTTGGGAGGCCAAGGTGGGTGGATCACCTGAGGTCAGGAGTTCAACACCAGCCTGGCAAACATGGCGAAACCCCGTCTCTACTAAAAATACAAAAATTGCCGGCCAGGCGTGGTGGCTCACGCAGCTCCTAGCACTTTGGGAGGCTGAGGCAGGTGGATCACCTGAGGTCCGCAGTTCGAGACCAGCCTGACCAACATGGAGAAACCCCATCTCTACTAAAAATACAAAATTAGCCGGGCGTGGTGGCGCATGCCTGTAATCCCAGCTACTCGGGAGGCTGAGGCAGGAGAATGGCTTGAACCCGGGAGGCGGAGGTTGCTATGAGCCGAGATTGCGCCATTGCACTCCAGCCTGGGCAACAAGAGCGAAACTCCGTCTCAAAAAAAAAGAAAAAAAAAATTACCTGGGCATGGTGGCACATGCCTGTCATCCCAGCTACTAGGGGAGCTGAGGCAGGAGGATCGTTTGAACCTGGGAGGCTTGCAGTGAGCCAAGATCGTGCCACTGCACTCCAGCCTGGGCAACAGAGTGAGACTCTGTCTCAAAAAAAAAAAAAAAAAGAGAGAGAGAGAGAGAATAAAAGCAGATCTAGAAGAGTCAGTTCCAGAGCTTATAATATACATGTGGACATTTTCTTTACAAAACCAATAGTTGGTCATTGTGGGAAAACGTCTCAAAAACTCGAATAAATAGCCAAGCACAGTGGCTCACACCTGTAATCCTAGCACTTGGGAGGCTGAGGCAGGAGGATCACTTGAGCTCAGGAGTTCCAGACCAGCCTGGGCAACATAGTAAGACCTCTTCTTTATTTTTATTTTATTTTTTATTGGATTTCCTTTCAGATTCAGACCTACAGATATCTTTTAAAATAAAAAACTTATTTTAAAATGAATAAACTAAGATGAAAATTAATATTATCCATAATCCAAAACTAAAAGAATGACCAGTTGTAGATTTTCCAGAGCGTTCTTTTACACACAAAAAACATACACATATATGTTTTTAGATATAAAACATTAAATATATATTTGAATATTTTTGCACACTGTTTTGAAACTTGGTTTTCTCATTTACCCATTTATCACTACTTTGTTTTTTGTTTGGGGTTTTTTTTTTTTTTTTTTTTTTTTGGGATAGGGTCTCCCTCTGTCACCCAGGGCTGGAGTACAGTGGTGCAAACATGGCTTACTGCAGCCTCGACCTCCCAGGCTCAAGTGACCCTCCCACCTCAGCCTCCTGAGTAGCTGGGACTACAGGTGTGCACCACCACATCTAGTTATTTTTTTACATTTTTTGTAGAGCTGGGGGCCTCCCTATGTTGTCCAGCCTGTTCTTGAACTCCTAGGCTCAATCAGTCCTCCAGTCTTGGCCTCCCAAAGAGGTAGAATTACAAGCATGAGCCACTGTGGCCAGTCCAGTGTGATCATCTTTTCATGGCATTTAACATTCTTCTGAAACATCAATTCCTTGGGTAAAACAGCATTGCATCATATAATTGTACCAGGATTTACTTAGCCAATCTCCTGATAAAATTTAGTTAGTTACAAATTTTCACTATAATCAGCAATGCTAGGACAACATCCTTGTAGTTAAATCTCGGAACACTTCCTTAATGATTTCCTGCAGATCAGTTCTTAAGGAGTGGAAGTGTGAGGTTAAGTGTCGCGTTAGTCCGTTTACTATGTGTTGACAAAGTGTGGTCTATAACTGCTGTATCTAGATAAATATATCATGTATATTTCATGAGTACTGAGTTGACATGCAACACTGTAGGGTGGTCCCAGGCATAATTCTCCCAAATGTAGTGTGACTAACTGCCACTGGTGGAATGAGAGGTTGTAGCTAGTACAAAGATTTATTATTTTATTTGTATTTTTTGCAGACACAGAGAGGTCTCACTTTGTTGCCCAACTGGTCTCAAACTCCTGGGCTCAAGGAATCCTCCCACCTCGACCTCCCAAAGTGCTGGGATTATAGACATGAGCCACTATGCCCAGCTCAGTTTTTTTTTTTTTTCTTCTTTTCAAGACAGAGTCTCGCTCTGTCGCCCAGGCTAGAGTGCAGTGGCGCGATCTCGGCTCACCGCAAGCTCCACCCCCCGGGTTCACGCCATTCTTTTGTCTCAGCCTCCCGAGTAGCTGGGACTACAGGCGCCTGCCACCACGCCTGGCTAATTTTTTGTATTTTTAGTAGAGACGGGGTTTCACCGTGTTAGCCAGTATGGTCTCGATCTCCTGACCTCGTGATCCGCCCGCCTCGGCCTCCCAAAGTGCTAGGATTACAGGCGTGAGCCACCGCGCCCGGCCAGATTCCTTATTTTAATAGTTACATATTTATGTGTTAGAAAATTATCTAATTAGCACATAAAACCTGTGATGGCTCCAATATTATTTATTTATTTTATTTATTTTAATTTTTGAGACGGAATCTCGCTTTGTCACCAGGCTGGAGTGCGGTGGCACAATCTTGGCTTACTGCAACCTCCGCCTCCTGGGTTCAAGTGATTCTCCTGCCTCAGCCTCCCAAGTAGCTGCGACTACAGGCACCCACCACCACGCCTGGCTAGCTTTTGTATTTTTAGTAGAGATGGGGTTTCACCATGTTGGCCAGGATGGTCTCGATCTCTTGACCTCATAATCCACCTCCCTCGGCTTCCCAATGTGCTGGGATTACAGGCATGAGCCACCGCACCTGGCCCAGCTCCAATATTATTGTTTAGGATAAAGATAAGGTTTTTTTGTTTGTTTGTTTGTTTTAAAGTGGGTCCACTTAAAGAAAACTATGTAGGGACGGGCACAGTGGCTCACGCCCATAATCCCAGCATTGTGAGAGTCTGAGGGCTGAGGAGGGTGGATCACCTGCGGTCAGGAGTTCAAGACCAGCCTAGCCAACATGGCAAAACGCCATCTCTATTAAAAATACAAAAATTAGCCAGTGTGGTGGTGCAGGCCCCGTAGTCCCAGCTACTTGGGAGGCTGACATGGGAGGATCACTTGAGCCTGGGAGGCGGATGTTGCAGTGAACCGAGATTATGCCACTGCACTCCAGCCTGGGCGACACAGCAAGACTTCATCTCAAAAAAAAAAAAAAAAGAAGATTTGAGCTAGAATTCCAGTTTTCCTCAGTTCCCATTTGGGGATCCTGGGAGAGTCTCTCAGCCTCAGTTTTCTCATCTGTGAGATGGGGATATTGAGAATTCTTCTCCATATGGCATGCCTGCCTGGAAGGGCTTATATACAAAGAATTGTGTCTGGGCATGGTGGTTCATGCCTATAATCCCAGTACTTAGGGAAGCCGAGGTGGGCAGATCACTTGAGGTCAGGAGTTCGAGACCAGCCTGGCCATCATGGTGAAACCCTGTCCCTACTAAAAACACAAAAATTAACTGGGTGTGGTGGCGTGCACCTGTAATTCCAGCTACTTGGGAGGCTGAGGCAGGTAGAATCACTTGAACTCAGGAGACAGAGGTTGCAGTAAGCCGAGACTGGGCCACTGCACTCCAGCCTGGGCAACAGAGTGAGACTCCCATCTCAAAAAAAAAAAAAAAAAAAAAAAAAAAAAAAATTAAAGAAAACAAAGAATTATAAGGTCAAAAAGGATCTCAAGAGATTCTCCAACCTTTTCTCAGGTGAAGGGGGCTGGATTTCCACCTTCATCCTCCTCTCTATCACCTAAGGACCCCATATGTTGACCGGGTGTCCACCTGGAAGTCATCCTCTGTTCCTCCCCGTCCTCGCTTTCCACACCCAGTTCTGCCTGTCCATCTGCAAAGTGTAGCCCAATTCCCACCCCTACCCCCTCATTTTCACCTCTGCAATTATATCTCTAGGTGCAGCCACACACTACCCTCTCTTGCCTGGGATTACTGCATGAACCTCCAAACTGGACCTCTATTGTCAATTTTCTACCCAGAAGCCAATAAGCCAATGTTATCTTTTAAAAAAATTTTTTTTGAGATGGAGTCTTGCTGTATCACCCAGGCTGGAATGCAATGGCGCAATCTTGACTCACTGCAACCGTCGCCTCCCAGGTTCAAGCCATTCTCCTGCTTCAGCCTCCCAAGTAGCTGGGACTACAGGCACGCTATCACGCCCGGCTAATTTTTCTTATTTTTAGTAGAGACAGGGTTTTGCCATGTTGCCCAGGCTGGTTCTGAACTCCTAACCTTGGGTGATCCACCCCCCTCGGCCTCCCAAAGTGCTGGGATTACAGGCGTGAGCCACGGCACCAGCCTAATGTTATCTTATTTTATTTATTTATTTATTTCGAGACGGAGTCTCACTCTGTCGTCCAGGCTGGAGTGCAGTGGTGTGATCTCGGCTCACTGCAACCTCCGCCTCCCAGGTTCAAGTGATTCTCCTGCCTCAGCCTACTGGGTAGCTGTGATTACAGTCACACGACACGACACCTGGATAATTTTTTGTATTTTTAGTAGAGACGGTGTCTCACCATGTTGGCCAGTCTGGTCTCGAACTCCTGACCTCTGGAGATCCACCCCCCTCGGCCTCCCAAAGTGCTGGGATTACAGGCGTGAGTACCCGGCAATGTTATTTTTTTATTTTTATTTTTTTTAGTATTTATTGATCATTCTTGGGTGTTTCTCAGAGAGGGGGATGTGGCAGGGTCATAGGATAATAATGGAGAAAAGGTCAGCAGATAAACACGTGAACAAAGGTCTCTGGTTTTCCTAGGCAGAGGTCCCTGCGGCCTTCGGCCTTCAGCAGTGTTTGTGTCCCTGGGTACTTGAGATTAGGGAGTGGTGATGACTCTTAAGGAGCATGCTGCCTTCAAGCATCTGTTTAACAAAGCACATCTTGCACCGTCCTTAATCCATTTAACCCTGAGTTGACACAGCACATGTTTCAGAGAGTACGGGGTTTGGGGTAAGGTTATAGATTAACAGCATCCCAAGGCAGAAGAATTTTTCTTAGTACAGAACAAAATGGTGTCTCCTATGTCTACTTTCTACACAGACACAGTAACAATCTGATCTCTCTTTCTTTTCCCCACATTTCCCCCTTTTCTTTTCGACAAAACCGCCATTGTCATCATGGCCCGTTCTCGATGGTCGCTGTCTCTTCGGAGCTGTTGGGTACACTTCCCAGGCGGGGTGGCCTGGCAGAGGCGCTCCTCACCTCCCAGAAGGGGTGGTGGCTGGGCAGAGGCGCCCCTCACATCCCAGACGATGGGCAGCCGGGCAGAAGCGCCCCCCACCTCCCTGATGGGGCAGCCGGGCAGAAACGCCCCCCACCTCCCAGACACAGTGTCCGGGCAGAGGCGCCCCCCCACCTCCCAGATGAAGGGCGGCCAGGCAGAGGTGCTCCCCACCTCCCAGATGAAGGGCTGCCGGGCAGAGGTGCTCCCCACCTCCCAGACGGGGTGGCTGGGCAGAGGCGCCCACTTCCCAGACCGGGCGGCCGGGTAGAGGCACTCCTCTCAGATGGGGTGGCGGCCGGGCAGAGGCGCTCCTCACCTCCCAGACGGGGTGGCGGCCGGGCAGAGGTGCTCCTCACCTCCCAGACGGGGTGGCGGCAGGGCAGAGGCGCTCCTCGCCTCCCAGACAGGGTGGCAGCTGGGCAGAGGCGCTCCTCGCTTCCCAGACGGGGCGGCTGGGCAGAGGCTGTAATCTTAGCACTTTGGGAGGCCAAGGCAGGCAGCTGGAAGGTGGAGGTTGCAGCGAGCCGAGATCACGCCACTGCATTCCTGCCTGGGCAACACTGAGCACTGAGTGACCGAGACTTCGTCTGCAATCCCAGCACCCCAGGAGGCCGAGGCGGGCAGACCACTCGAGGTCAGGAGCCAGAGACCAGCCCAGTCAACAGGGCGAAACCCTGTCTCCTCCAAATATACAAAAACCAGTCAGGCGTGGCGGCGCGTGCCCGCAATCCCAGGCACTCGGCAGGCCAAGGCAGGAGAACCAGGGGAGCCCGGGGCAGGGAGGCTGCAGCGAGCCAAGACCACGGCAGTACAGTCCAGCCTTGGCAACAGAAGGAGACCGAAGAAAGAAAGAGGGAGCGGGTGACGGGGAGGGGGAGGGGGAGGGGGAGGGGGAGGGAGCTGTTATTTTTTTAAAAAAAAATCAACTTTATTGGGCTAAGTGCAGTGGCTCATGCCTGTAATCCTAGCACTTTGGGATCTTGACATAGCTGATCTCAGATCTTGGCATAGCTGTTCACGTGCCACCTCTGTGGGTCCTGAACATTTTATCTAAAGTCTCCCCGTACCCCACCAAATCAGACTCCTTACCCTGGTATTTGTTGAGGTTCACCTTCTGCCATATATTCTGCGTTTATTTGTGTACTTGTTTATTATTTGTCTCTGCCTCCCCCATTAAAATGTCAGGGCTATGAGAACAGGGACTATGTCTGTCTTGTTTGCTGCTTGTTCACCAGCATCTGGAATGGTAGGTTTGAGTAACTATTTTTGAACGAATGAAAGACTGGCAACATGGAGATGCCAGGAGATGAGTGAGCTGGGCTGCATAATTAGTTGTAGCATCAGGATGAAAACCCCAATCTCCTGGCCCCCAGCCCAAACCTCTCTCCTCCTTCTCAGGCCATTCACAGATCTTCCCAGGACTGACACACAAGACAGTACAGGGGTCTTAACTGCAGTGGTTTTTTTTTTTTTTTTTTTTTTTTTTTTTTTTTTTTTTTTTTTTTTTTTGAGACGGACTCTCCTCTGTCGCCCAGGCTAGAGTGCAGTAGCGCGATCTCAGCTCACTGCAAGCTCCACCCCTCGAGTTCACACCATTCTCCTGTCTCAGCCTCCCGAGTAGCTGGGACTACAGGCGCCCACCACCATTCCCGGCTAATTTTTTTTTTGTAATTTTAGTAGAGACGGGGTTTCCTCGTGTTAGCCAGGATGGTCTCAATCTTCTGACCTCGTGATCTGCCCGTCTCAGCCTCCCAAAGTGCTGGGATTACAGGCATGAGCCACCATGCCCGGCCCGTTTGTTTGTTTGTTTGTTTGTTTTCCCCAAGATGGAGTCTTGCTCTGTTGCCCAGAGCTGGAGTGCAATGGCACAATCTCGGCTCACTGCAACCTCCGCCTCCTAGGTTCAAGCAATTCTCCTGCCTCAGCATCCCGAGTAGCTGGGATTACAGGCGTGAGCCACCACACCCGGGTAATTTTTGTATTTTTAGTAGAGATGGGGTTTCACCAAGTTGGCCAGGCTGGTATCGAACTCCTGACCTCGTGATCCACCTGCCTCGGACTCCCAAAATGTTGAGATTACAGGCGTGAGCCACCATGCCCAGCCGCAGTGCTGTTTTTAAGAGCAAGAGACTGGAAACAACTCAAATGTCCATCAATAGGGGGCTGTTTAATTAAATCACATGCAGTTCTACAACGGAAAATTATGTAGCCACAGAAAAGATCCCAGGAAGCTCAAATGTACTGAAACGAAACAGCTTCCAAGATCTGAAAACATAACACTGAACGATGTAGGTAACGTGTGTATCATTTGTGGGAAAAAGTGGGATACAATATGTTTATAAGATACTTATACAGGCCGGCGCGGTGGCTCACGTCTGTAATCCCAGCACTTTGGGAGGCCAAGGCAGGCGGATCACGAGGTCAGCAGGTCGAGACCAGCCTGGCCAATTTGGTGAAACCCCATCTCTACTAAAAATACAAAAATTAGCCAGGCGTGGTGGCTTACGCCTGTAATCCCAGCTACTCGGTAGGCTGAGGCAGGAGAATCACTTGAACCCGGAGG
Organism: Pan troglodytes; assembly: GCF_028858775.2. Classification (NCBI taxonomy): domain Eukaryota; kingdom Metazoa; phylum Chordata; class Mammalia; order Primates; family Hominidae; genus Pan; species Pan troglodytes. Next base: position 127,084,156 of record NC_072408.2, read on the forward strand.
GGGAGGTTGTGTTGAGCAGAGATTGAGCCATTGCACTCTAGCCTGGGCAACAAGAGTGAAACTCCGTCTCAAAAAAAAAAAAAAAAGGTACTTATACAAGGCTGGGTGCAGTGGCTCACACCTGTAATCCCAACACTTTGGGAGGTCAGGGAAGGTGGACTGCTTGAGCCCAGGAGTTCCAGACCAACCTGGGCAACATGGTGAAACCCCATCTCTAAAAAAATATGAAAAAAGTTAGTCGGGCATGGTGGTGGGCGCCTGTAGTCCCAGCTGCTCAGGAGACTGAGGTAGGAGGATCACTTGAGCCCAGGAGGTGAAGAATGCAGTGTGCCACTATACTCCAGACTGGAGGACACAGTGAGGCTGTGTCTAAAAAAAAAAAAAAAAAAAAAAGATAAAAAAGATACTTATACAAATTGAAACAACTCTGGAAGAATGCACACTACCAATGTTAACTGGCTAGGGTTGAGGCTGGAGGAATGGGGTGGCTGGGAATCAAGAGTAGAAAGGAGATTTCACTAAGTACTCTTTTGCATAGTTTGAATTTTTTTTTTTAGGGGCGGAGTCTTGCTCTATTTCCAGGCTGGAGTCCAATGGCACGATCTCGGCTCACTACAACCTCCGCCTGCTGGATTCAAGTGATTCTCCTGCCTCAGCCTCCTGAGTAGCTGGGATTACAGATGCGTGCCACCGTGCCCAGCTAATTTTTTGTATCTTTAGTAGAGATGGGGTCTCACCATGTTGGCCAGGCTGGTCTTGAACTCCTGACCTCGCGTAATCTGCCTGCCTTGGCCACCCAAAGTGCTGGGATTACAGGTGTGAGCCATTGAGCTCGGCCCACATATGTAACTTAATCTATTGCTAAAACAAATTAATATTTTACAAAAATAGGCCAGGCACAGTGGCTCACACCTGTAATCCCAGCATTTTGGGAAGCCGAGGCGGGCAGATCACGAGGTCAAGAGTTCTAGACCAGCCTGGCCAACATGGTGAAACCCCGTCTCTACTAAGAATACAAAAATTAGCCGGGCATGGTGGTATGCCTGTAATCCCAGCTACTGGGGAGGCTGAGGCAGGAGAATCACTTGAACCCAGGAGTGGGAGGTTGCAGTGAGCTGAGATCGCACCATTGCAGTCCAGCCTGGGTGATAAGAGGGAGACTCTGTCTCAAAAAATAAAAATAAAATAAATAAATAAATAATTTTTTTAAAGTACATTTTAAAAAATGTCACTACTGGATGGGTGTGGTGGCTAGTGCCTATAATCTCAGCACTTAGGGAAGCCAGGCGGGAGGATCACTTGAGTTCAGGAAAACAGCCCATCTCTACAAAACATTAAAAAATTATCCAGCTGTAGAGGTGCCAACCTGTAGTCCTAGGTACTGGGGATGTTGAGGAAGGAAGATTGCTTGAGCCCAGGAGTTGGAGGCTGCAGTGAGCCATGATCACACCATTACACTCCAGCCTGGGTGACAGAGCAAGTCCTTGTTCCAAAAAAGAAAGAGAGGAGCGCAGCGCCGCCGCCCGGCCCCTCCAGCTTCCCGGACCACGGCCAACCTCGAGCGCACCTTCATCACCATCAGGCCGGACAGCATGCAGTGCGGCCTGGTGGGCAAGATCATCAAGCGCTTCGAGCAGAAGGGGTTCCGCCTCGTGGCCATGAAGTTCCTCCCGGCCTCTGAAGAACACCTGAAGCAGCACTACATTGACCTGAAGGACCGCCCAGTCTTCCCTGGGCTGGTGAAGTACATGACCTCAGGGCCGGTCGTGGCCATGGTCTGGGAGGGGCTGAACGTCGTGAAGACAGGCCGAGTGATGCTTGGGGAGACCAATCCAGCAGATTCTAAGCCAGGCACCATTCGTGGGGACTTTTGCATTCAGGTTGGCAGGAACATCATTCATGGCAGTGATTCAGTAAAAACTGCTGAAAAAGAAATCAGCCTACGGTTTAAGCCTGAAGAACTGGTTGACTACAAGTCTTGTGCTCATGACTGGGTCTATGAATAAGAGGTGGACACAGCAGCAGTCTCCTTCAGCACGGTGTGGTGTGTCCCTGGACACAGCTCTTCATTCTACTGACTTAGAGGCAACAGGATTGATCATTCTTTTACAGAGCATATTTGCCAATAAAGCTTTTGGAAGCTGGAAAAAAAAAAAGAGAGAAAGAGAGAAGGGGAGGGAGGGGAGGGAGGGAGGAAGAAAGGAAGGAAGGAAGGAAGGAAGGAAAGAAGGAAGGAAGGAAGGAAGGAAGGAAGGAAGGAAGGAAGGAAGGAAGGGGAAAGTTAAATAGAAAGAGACACAGACGGGCCGCGAGCGGTAGCTCATGCCTGTAATCCCAGCACTTTGGGAGGCTGAGGTGGGCGGATCACAAGATCAGGACATCAAGACCATCGTGGCTAATACAGTGAAACCCCGTCTCTACTAAAAATACGGAAAAGTAGCCGGGCGTGGTAGCACGTGCCTGTAGTCCCAGCCACCCGGGAGGCTGAAGCAGGAGAATCAGTTGAACCCGGGAGGCAGAGGTTGCAGTGAGCCGAGATCGCGCCACTGCACTCCAGGCTGGGCGATAGAGTGAGACTCCATCTCAAAAAAAAAAAGAAAGAAAGAAAAGAAAGAAAAAAGAAAGAAAAGAAAGGCAGTACAGACAATAACAAGAGGGGCCTCAACCGCTCAAGAGTGATTCAACTGAGACTTGAAAACATTTCCTGGAAAAGAGCTAACCCTAGCTTGATGTTTTGCGAAAGGGAGGCTGTGGGAAGAGCATTCTGGAAGGAGGGGTTGGTATTTGGAAAGGTATGCCGAGGGCCCCAGAATAGGGGGTAGTAAGACGGAAAGTTTCCAGCCTCCCCTGGCTTATCTCAAGGAGGAGCCTCATGGCTCAGAGGGTGGGTCCTACCAGGCCCTTCGGCCCTCTAGGAGAGGCTCCTCGTGTCCAGGAAACCCAAAACAGGCAAGGGTTTAAATCTCAGTTCTGGCTGGGCGCAGTGGCTCACGCATATAATCCCAGTACTTCCCAGGCCGAGGTGGGTGGATCACTTGAGCTCAGGAGGTCGAGACCAGCCTGGGCAACATGGCGAAACCCTGTCTGTACCAAAAAAACAAAAAATTAGCCAGGCGTGGTGGTGGGTGCCTGTGGTCCCAGCTACTCGGGAGGCTGAGGTGGGAGGATCGCTTGAGCCCAGGAGGCGGAGGTTGCGGTCAGCTGAGCTTCCACCACTGCACTCCAGCCTGGGTGTCACAGTGAGACCCCATCTAAAAAAAAAAAAAAAAAAAAAAAATCCCAGTTCTATCTGCCAGCTGTGTAGTCTTTGGCATGATACCTCATCTTTCACCTTTCTGAGCTTCACTTTTCTCTTTAGTAAAATGGGAGTGAGGTTCTACAGGTTTAATACTTAGTAGTTGCGTGGTTTGAGACCAAGTGACTTGACCACTCTGAGCCTCAGTTGCCTTCTTTGTAAATCTGGATAATAAAACATATATATGCCTTCCATGGCTGTTATGTGGATTTAACAACAAAAACAAAAATGCACAAAAAGGGCTGAGAAATTGTAGCTATTAGCATCATCGAAGAACCGAGGTGAGACTTTAGGGCTAAGAGGGAAAAGGACAGATTTGGGGATTTATCCAGCCACTCAAGTGCTGAATCGAGTTGTTGTGAGTTAATAATAAATATTATTATTATTGAGAACACATTGTTTAACATGTGTAAAGCATCATGTTAAGTCTTTAAAACCTAATGGGTGTTTTATGTCCTATTTACAGGCCAGGAAACTGAGGCTTATTAAGTAAAGTCACCTGCTCCCAGCTACAGCTACAAAGTGGAAGAGTCAGGATTCAAACCCAAGACTGTCTGACTCATGAAGGGGAGTGTCAGGGTTGTGCCACAGCCTTTGGGCAAGTCCAGGATTCCCAGCCGACTTGGACACAGTGCCTTGGGAAGGCTCTGGTTGCCTCTGAATTTGGGAGAAGGACACAGTCTGGGTTACTGCCCTGCATAAAACCTTCATGACACCAGAATAAAGCCCAGTGGTTTTTCATGATCTCATTGGAGGACCCAGTATGTACCTCCTCACTAACTCTCTCTACTTCCTCCCTTCTCAGCTCCACTCACTGGGAATAATTTTCAGGTTGTTCAATAAGCCTTGTTGGGCCGGGCGTGGTGGCTCATGCCTGTAATCTCATCACTTTGGGAGGCCAAGGCGGGTGGATCACTTGAGGACAGGAGTTCGAGACCAGGCTGGCCAACATGGCGAAACCCCATCTCTACTAAAAATACAAAAGTCAGCCAGGCGTGGTGGTGCATGACTATAATCCCAGCTACTCAGGAGGCTGAGGCAGGAGAATCACTTGAACCCAGGAGGCAAAGGTTGCAGTAAGCTGAGATCGTGCCACTGTACTCCAGCCTGGGAGACAGAGCAAGACTCCACCTAAAAAAAAAAAAAAAAAAAAAAAAAAAAAAAAAAAAAAAAAAATTGGCCACGATGGCCAGGTATGGTGGCTCCCGCCTGTAATCCCAGCACTCTGGGAGGACAAAGCAGGTGGATGACCTGAGATCGGGAGTTCGAGACCAGCCTGAACATGGAGAAACCCCATCTCTACTAAAAATACAAAATTAGCCAGGTGTGGTGGCGCATGCCTGTAATCCCAGCTACTCAGGAAGCTGAGGCAGTAGAATCGCTTGAACCTGGGAGACGGAGGTTGCGGTGAGCTGAGATTGTGCCATTGCACTTCACCTGGACAACAAGAGTGAAACTCTGTCTCAAAAAGTAATAATAATAAATAATACAAAAATTAGCTGGGCATGGTGATGCATGCCTGTAGTCTCAGGTATTTGGGAGGCTAAGGCACGGGAATTACTTGAACCCGGGAGGCGGAGGCTGCAGTGAGTCGAGATTACACCACTGTACTCCAGCCTGGGCAACAGAGAGAGAGACTCTATCTCAAAAAAAGAGACAAAAACAAACAAACAAACAAAAACACCAGGCACAGTGGCTCACGCCTCTAATCCCAGCACTTTGGGATGTTGAGGTGGGTGGATCACTTGAGGTCAGGAGTTCGAGGCCAGCCTGGCCAATATGGTGAAACCCCATCTCTACTAAACTACAAAAGTAGCTGGGCGTGGTAGCCCACGCCTATAATCCCAGCTACTTGGGAGGCTGAGGCAGGAGAATTGCTTGAACCTGAGAGGTGGAGGTTGCCGTGAGCCGAGATCGTGCCATTGGACTCCAGCCTGGGTGACAGACTGAGACTCCAGCTCAAAAAAAAAAAAAAGAAAGAAAGAAAGAAAGAAAGGAAAAAAAGGCTGGGCTCACGCCTGTAATCCCAGCACTTTGGGAGGCCAAGGCAGGCGGATCACCTGAGGTCAGGAATCCGAGACCAGCCTGGTCAACATGGTGGAAACCTATCTCTACTAAAAATATAAAAAATTAGCCAGGTGTGGTGACGAGCACCTGTGATCCCAGCTACTCGGGAGGCTGAGGCCAGAGAATCGCCCGAACCCGGGAGGTGGAGGTTGCAGTGAGCCGAGATTGCACCACTGCACTCCAGCCTGGGCAACAGAGCAAGACTCTATCTCAACAACAACAACCACAACAGAAAGGCCACATATTCCTGACTCCAGGCCCCTGCCAGTGCTGTTACCACTGCTAAAATCCATCCTGCCCTCTTTGTCCCGGTTAATGCCTCTCCTCCTTCAGTTCACAGCTCAGCTACCCCCTTCTTCAGGAAGCCCTCCTTGACAACTACCCAGGCTTAGCTAGTCAGTCCCATGACCACCCCATCCCCACTAAAGTACTTAACTCTGAAACAGGTACCAAAGGAAGCACTCTTCCCATATCTCACTTAATACTCACCAAATCTCTGGCCGGTCGCGGTGGCTCATGCCTGTAATCCCAGCACTTTGGGAGGCTGAGGCAGGTGGATCAGGAGGTCAGATCAAGACCATCCTGGCTAACACGGTGAAACCCAGTCTCTACTAAAAATACAAAAAATTAGCCGGGTGTGGTGGTGGGTGCCTGTAGTCCCAGCTACTCGGGAGGCTGAGGCACGAGAATCACTTGAACCCAGGAGGTGGAGGTTACAGTGAGCCGAGATCGCGCCACTGCACTCCAGCCTGGGCAGCAGAGCGAGACTCCATCTCAAAAACAAACAAACAAAAAATACTCACCAAACCTCTCTGGTAGTGGGTCTCATCTTTGCAGAAACATTGGAAGCTTTAACACACATTTTTTTGCCCTGACCCATTCCTCAGAAATTCTGATTTAATGGGTCTGGAATGCAGCCGGGGCACAGGGATTTTTGTAAAGCTCCTCAGGTGGTTTTCTTGCACACACAGTCAGGGTGGAGACCTACCGAACTCTGAGATAGAATCAGGACTCTTTTTGTTTTTACAGCCAGGGACACTGAAGCATGAGAGGGTAGATGAGTGGCTTACCGTCATGCAAGTAGAGAATAACGAAGCAAGGTCTTGAACCCAAGTCTGGCTTCAAAGTTTCCTAGGGGAAAAAAAAATCAGTTGGCCTCAGTTAATTTCCCAGCAATGGAGAAACTGTAGAGCTTAGAGCCAGCTCTGTTTTGAGACAGACACTGAGGGCCCCTTGGGCATGGGATATTTTTAACCTAGAAGCTGGTGATTCTTGCTAACATTCTGCAGTGCCTTGAACACTGAGCAGTTTGTTTAGGGGTCTGTGGGCTCTTTCCCTGCTGAGATAGCCCTTGTAGTAGGGCTTTTCCATCCTCTGGAGCCAGTGGGTGGGAGGGTGGGTGGGGGTTGGCCTCATGGCGGGTGGGGTGGCTAATGTATCCAAGGATATTACCTACATGGTGGATAGGGAGAAGGTCAGTTTTGGATGAGCCCAGATTTCTCCTCCCTCCGAGACATTTTATCTCACCCAACTCAGCCCCTTCTCCCTTCTCTCCACCTGGAGAACAGCTGGAAGACAAACCTAGGTTGAAGCTGGATTGTACACTCAGCGCCTCAGGAGAATGGATGCACGTTCACCCTCCCGCTTCTTCCCCTCCCTGACCCGTGACAGCCCCGTGAAAGCTGCAGAACACTTACAAATGTATGTATCAGGCCAGGCGCGGTGGCTCACGCCTGCAATCCCAGCATTTTGGGAGGCCGAGGCTAGTGGATCACAAGGTCAGGAGTTCAAGACCAGCCTGGCAAATGTGGCAAAACTCCGTCTCTACTAAAAATACTAAAAATTAGCTGGGCGTGGTGGCACATGCCTGTAATCCCAGCTATTCGGGAGGCTGAGGCAGGAGAATCGCTTGAACCCAGGAGGCAGAGGTTGCAGTGAGCTGAGATCGCACCATTACACTCCAGCCTGGGCAACAGAGCAAGACTCCATCTCAAAAAAAAAAATATGTATATGTCAAACCTTCTCCAGCTGTCCTCATATGTGATTTGTTGGGCAAATACATTGGTATAGTCTTAGGGGTGCCAGTATGGGGATATCCCTTAAAACGCAAAATAAGCATGGCCTTTGAGGAGGCAATTCTACCTATAGAAATTTTCCCCACGCCCAGATTACCAGAGGCGAGGAGATCGAGACCAGCCTGACCAATATGGTGAAACCCTGTCTCTACTAAAGATACAAAATTAGCCAGGCGTGGTGGCAGGTGCCTGTAATCCCAGCTATTCGGGAGGCTGAGGCAGGAGAATCGCTTGAACCCGGGTGGCGGAGGTTGCCATCAGCCAAGATCATGCCGCTGTACTCCAGCCTGAGCAACAAGAGCAAAACTTCGTCTCAAAAAAAAGAAAGAAAGAAAGAGATTTCTCCCCAGAAATACCCCAAGAGTAAGGAAAGATGACGTAGCATCAAGCGTATTCATTATAGCATTGCTTATGGGAAAAACTGGAAACAACTCACGTGTCCAATAATGGGGGATTGGTTAACCTTGGTAGGTCACATCCATATGGGAAAAGGGGAATTAGGTGCTGGCATGGAAAATGTGTCCACAATGTATTGTATAGCAGAAAGAAAAAGGAAGTAATAGAACTATATGTAGAGTATAATCCAATTTTTTTTTTTTTTGAGATGGAGTCTCGCTCTGTCGCCCAGGCTGGAGTGCAGTGGCACGATCTTGGCTCACTGCAAGCTCCGTCACCCAGGTTCATGCCATTCTCCTCCCTCAGCCTCCCAAGTAGCTGGGACTACAGGCGCCCGCCACCACGCCTGGCTAATTTTTTTTGTATTTTTAGTAGAGACAGGGTTTCACCGTGTTAGCCAGGATGGACTCGATCTCCTGACCTCGTGATCCACCTGCCTCGGCCTCCCAAAGTGCTGGGATTACAGGTGTGAGCCACTGCGCCCGGCCAAGTATAATCCAATTTTTGTTAATAATTATGTTGACCTATAAGTAGAACATTTTGGAGGAATAATCTCACGTACCTGTGACTATCTCCTTGGAGTCAACGTGAGATTATTGTGGGAGCCTTTGTCACTGTTTCATGTGTATATTTGAATTTTATATACAAACATGCAGTAATTTTTGTATTCAGAAAAAAGAATTTAGATTTGAAACAGAAAACAATGATACGTAAAAATCACATGAAGCCCTCTCTCCCCTCCTTGCTTGCAGAATAATAACAAAAAAATGGATCCACTTTAATATGGTTAATTTTATGTTATGTAAATTTTACCTCAATTTTTTTGTTTGGATTTTCCTTGTGGGGGATTTTGAGATAGGGTCTCACTCTGTCACCTGGGCTGGAGTGCAGTGGCGATATCACGGTTCACTGCAGCCTCGACCTCCTAGGCTCAAGCAACCCTCCTGCCTCAGCCTCCTGAGTAGCTAGGATTACAGGCAAACACTAATTTTTTAATTTTTCCAGGCACGATGGCTCATGCCTGTAATCTCAGCACATTGGGAGGCCAAGGCAGGTGGGTGGCTTGAGCCCAGGAGTTTGAGACTAGCTTGAGCAATATGCAAAACCTCCACCCCTACAAAAAATAAAATAAAATTAGCCGAGTGTGGTGGCACGTGCCTATAGTTCCATCTACTCAGGAGGCTGAGGTGAGAGGATCACTTGAGCCTGGGAAGTGGAGATTGCAGTGAGCTGATATTGCATGACTGCACTCCAGCTGGGGTGACAGAGTGAGACCCTGCTCTCTCCAAAAAACAAAAACAAAAAGAACAACAACAAAAACATTCTCATATTTTTTGGTAGAGACAAGCATCTCATGATGTTGCCCAAGCTGGTCTTGAACTCTTGGACTCAAGAGATCCTCCTGCTTTGGCCTCCCAAAGTGCTGGGATTACAGGCGTGAGCCACCAGGCCCGGCCAAGAACCCATCTCTAATAAAAAATCTGCAATAAACAGTAAGTCGAGTTTTCTTCTAGCATGTGATGATGCTAATTATACAATGCTACATTTCTTCCCCTGCTGTTCAAGCTGTGGACCCTGGACCAGCACCTGCGAACTTTTAGAAATGCAGAATCTTAGTCTCCATCCCAGACCTCCTGAATTGGAATCTCCAGGAATGGGGATTCGATCTGTGTCTTAACAAATTCTCAAGGTTATTTTTATGCACGCCAAAATTTAAGAAATTGTTGTAGTTTGATTTTGAAAGGACATGCACTCTTCTTTTCACGTTATTTCTAAGTTTTGGATAACTTTTTTTTTTTTCTTTTTGAGACGGAGTCTCACTCTGTCGCCCAGGCTGGAGGGCAATGGCGCGGTCTTGGCTCACTGCAATCTCCACCTCCCGGGTTCAAGAGACTCCCCTGCCTCAGCCTCCCGAGTAGCTGGGATTACAGGCGCCCACCACCATGGCTGGCTAATTTTTTTTTTTTTTTTTTTTTTGTATTTTTAGTAGAGATAGGGTTTCACCATGTTGGCCAGGCTGGTCTTGAACTCCTGACCTCGTGATCTGCCCGCCCTGGCCTCCCAAAGTGCTGGGATGACAGGCGTGGGCCACCGCTCCCGGCTTCTTCTTCTTTCTTTTTTCTTTTTTTTTTTTTTTTTTTTTGAGACAGAGTCTCACTGTCACCCAGGCTGGAGTGCAGTGGCGGAATTTCAGCTCACTGCTACCTTCGCCTCCACGTCTCCAGTCTGTGAGGTCCTTGAACTGGGGACTGAGTTTAATTTGCCACTGGAGCTGTTTTTCCCAGCACCGTCTTTGACCTTGTAGGTATTGTTGCCACCCTTTTTGCCACCTCTTTTTGCTACAGGCTGGAGGAGTCTTTTATGGGAGGTGTCCTAAGCAGGTCCAGCTGGATCCGCCATGCCCAGAGTTGTGACTCCTGAGGACCTCTGTCCATGGACAGCCCAGGTCTTCGTAAAAAGATAAGACTGGAAGAGGCTGGTGTAGTGGGAACAAGTACCACACTAGGGGCAAGAGAACCTGATAAGCCCCAGCTCTGCCGAGGACTCCACAGTAGGACCTGAGCAATCTTCTGTGCCTTTTTCCCTCTTGGTCGCTTTAAAAGGAAGAAAACGCGGTGGTTCACACCTGTAATCCCAGCACTTCGGGAGGCCGAGGTAGGCGGATCACCTGAGGTCAGGAGTTTGAAACCAGCCTGGCCAAGAAGGCGAAACCCCGTCTCCACTAAAAATACAAAAATGAGCCGGGCGTGGTGTTGGGCTCCCGTAATCCCAGCTACTCCGGAGGCTGAGACAGAGAATCGCTTGAACCCGGAATGTGGAGGTTGCAGTCAGCCGAGATCGCGCCACTGTACTCCAGCAACAGCGAAAACTCCGTCTCAAAAAAAAAAAAAAAAAAAAAAAAGGAAGACTTTGGATGTATTAATGTGTTAGAGTTCCCCTTCCCTTTAAGGGAATCTGTGACCTTCAGTGACAAAGGAAGTGGAGTAGCTCACTCACTGGCTGCATTTGGATAAAAAAGATTAACGATAACTGTCTTAGTTAGAACCCAGTTCTCAACATAGAGTGTCATACATCTTGGAAAACAACTCACAGTACCCGCACAGAATGCCGGACGTTCAATCACTGAATACTCCTGAACAACAACCAAAAATCTATCATAAAAACAGCTCACAACTTATCGAATATAAGACACAACTTGCAATAATACAAGTTGCTATAACACTTTTTTTCAGACTTTGAAAAATTCAGTCTCCGTAGAGACTGTCAAAAATTGCCAATGCCGACTATATTTCAAGTCGTCATGGCGGGGTATTGGGAAAAGTTTTCAATTAGCAATAATCGCGCCTCGGATAAACCTCATTGGCTACGATACTGCCACTGCGCAAAGCTGAAGAACCGATGTTCGCGCCCCGCTCCCCCGCGGATGATGACTACCATTACATTGAGGGTGAGTGCCTGCCCGTGTGTCCGTGTACACGACGTGTTCCCACTCCACCAGCCGTATTTAAAGCCCATCTGCATGGGAGGTTTCTTGTTGTTGGAACATCCCGTGTCAAACATTCAGGTTTTGAAAACCATAAGAACATTCGCTTGGGACGCTGGGGAATCTTATGCAAATCAACGTGACGTCACAGAGATGACTCGGTTGAGACTCGAATTTTGAGCGAGGAGAGTGAGCAGTGGGAAAGTGAGCCTGGAGGGCGCAGACGGACGACCAGCTGTGCTCGAGGGTGCGGAAACAGCAGGGTGGGGGAGTTGGGAATAATTTTAGGACGTCACTGTGACAAAATCTGAATGGAGAACACGGCTGGGCGCGGTGGCTCACGCCTGTAATCCCAGCACTCTGGGAGGCCGAGGCGGGTGGATCACGAGGTCAGGAGTTCAAAACCAGCCTGGACAAGATGGTGAAACGGGGTCTCTACTAAAAATACAAAAAAATCAGCGGGGTGAGGTGGGCAGGCGCCTGTAATCCCAGCTAGTCGGGAGGCTGAGGCACGAGAATCGCTTGAACCCGGGCGGCAGTTTGCAGCGAGCCGAGATCGCGCCAGTGCACTCCAGCCTGAGCGAGACTTCGTCTCAAAAAGAACACAACAGTGCGAGAGAAAGAAAACAGGACAGCCAGCTGGCAAGAAAAGTCAACACCGCCCTGCATTTACCTTAAAAGTAGAGATCACAAAATCAGCAACTCCAACTTTCATAAACGGAAACCGCTAAACAGGTAAACTTACACGTACTCTGGAGAATCGGTTGGTAAGATACTTCACCATCTCTGATTTGGAAAGTCCGCCGGCAAATACTTTTCAACCTCCCAAAGGTAAGCACACACACACAAAAAATTTCTGTTGTTCAACCGCAACAAAATTCAGTCTCCGCAGAGACTGTCAAAAATTGCCAGCGCCGACTATATTGCAAGTCGTCACGGCGGGGTATTGGGAAAAGTTTTCAATTAGCAATAATCGCGCCTCGGATAGACCTCATTGGCTACGATACTGCCACTGCGCAAAGCTAAGTTGTTACGCCCCCTGCTCATCACTCCCAATAAGCCAGCTTCCTATTTCGCAAAGGTGAGTTTAGGGCCTATGGAAAAATCTTCACTTATTGCTTGCTTGAAAATTATACAATCATAGAAAGATGTTTGTGAGCTGCGTAGGTGGTTTCTGCATATCGTTGCTGATTTCACTTAGCTAGGTTTTTGTTGATATGAAGCAAAGCACTATGGGAGGAACATGCTAATAGACAATTCAGAGACTGCAAAGGGCTTTTGAGAGAAAAGGGATCAAAATCAGGGTTCTGTTCACTTGGCTCCAGATTCAGTGTAACAGACTTCTCCAAAGACGATTATTGTTTTGTCTTTTTTCTTTTTCAAACTTTTTTAAATTGTGCCAAAGTATACATAAAATTTACCATTTTAACCTTAAGTGTAAATTCACTGGCATAGAATATGTTCACATTGTTGTGTAACCATCATCACTACTTACCTCCAGAACTTTATCTTTCATGCCCAAGGGTGGAAACTGAGACTCTGTACCCATTAAACCCTTACTCCCTGTTCCCTTCTCCTCCAGCCCCCGTGGCAACCTGTTTTCTACTTTCTATCTCTATGACTTTGTGAGTACTTTATATATATAAATGGAATCATACAATATTTGTCCTTGAGGTCAGTCTTATTTCATTCAGAATAATGTTTTTAAGGTTCATCCATGTTGTAGTATATATCAGGAATTCATTAATTTTATGGCTGAATAATATTTCACTGTATGAGATGTTATCTTTTTTTTTTTTTTTTTTTTTTTTTTGAGATGGAGTTTTTGCTCTTGTTGCCCAGGCTGGAGTGCAGTGGCATGATCTCGGCTCATTGCAACCACTGCCTCCCGGATTCAAGCGATTCTCCTGCCTCCGCCTCTCAAGTAGCTGGGATTACAGATGCATGCCACCACTCTTTGTATTTTTAGTAGAGACAGGATTTCACCATGTTGGCCAGGCTGGTCTCAAACTCCTGACCTCACGTGATCTGCCTGCCTCGGCCTCCCAAAGTGCTGGAATTACAGGTGTGAGCCACTTCACCCAGCCCGTTTATTTTGTCTATTTTTTTTTTTTTGAGATGAAGTTTTGCTTTTGTTGCCCAGGCTGGAGCGCAATGGCGAGATCAACCTCTGCCTCCCGGGTTCAAGCGATTCTCCTGCCTCAGCCTCCCGAGGAGCTGGGATTATTTTTAGTAGAGACGGGGTTTCACCATGTTGGTCAGGCTGGTCTTGAACTCCTGGCCTCAGGTGATCCACCCGCCTTGGTTTCCCAAAGTGCTGGGATTACAGCCGTGAGCCACCGCGCCCGGTCCCATTCATTCTTTTTTGAGACAGCTTTTGGCTCTGTCACCCAGGCTGGAATGCAGTGGCGCGATCTCAGCTCACTTCAACCTCTGCTTCCAGGCCTCAAGTGATCCTCCTCCCACTTCAGCTGGATACTTTTTGTATTTTTCGTACAGACACGATCTCACCATGTTGCCCAGGCTGGTCTCGAACTCCTGGGCTCAAGCGATCCTCCCATCTTGGCCTCCCAAAGTGCTGGGACTATAGGCATGAGCTGCCGCCCGGACCAACTGTTTATCCTTTTTTTTTTTTTTTTGAGGGGGAGTCTCGCTCTGTTGCCCAAGCTGGAGTACAGAGACTCAATCTCAGCCCATGCAACCTCCACCTCTGGGGTTCAAGCAGTTCTCCTGTCTCAGCCTCCCGAGTAACTAACTGGGATTACAGGTGTGTGCCACCAATCCTGGCTAATTTTTGTATTTTTAGTAGAGACAGGGTTTCACCATGTTGGCCAGGCTGGTCTCAAGCTCCTGACCTCAAGTGATCCTCCTTCTTCAGCCTCCCAAAGTGCTGAGCCACGGCGCCCGGCCTATCCATTTATTTTTAGATGGTCATTGTTGGTTTCCACCTTTTGTCTATGGGAATAATGCTGCTATTGGTGTGCAAATATCAGCTTAAGTTTCTGTTTTCCTTTTTTTTTTTTTGAGACTGAGTTTCGCTCTTGTTGCCCAGTCTGGACTGCAAAGGCGCGATCTCAGCTCACCACAACCTCTGCCTCCTGGGTTCAAGTGATTCTCCTGCCTCAGCCTCCCAAGTAGCTGGGATGACAGGTATGCGCCACCATGCCTGGCTAATTTTATATATGTATATGTATAAATATATATATATATAAATTTTTTTTTTTTTTAGTAGAGACGGGGTTTCTCCATGTTGGTCAGGCTGGTCTTGAACTCCTGACCTCAAGTGATCTGCCTGCCTCGGCCTCCCAAAGTGCTGGGATTACAGGTGTGAGCCACCGCGCCTGGCCCCTGTTTTCTATTCTTTGGTGTACATACCTAGAAGTAAAATTGCTGGATCATATGTTAATTCAAAAGGGTTTTCTTTGGACACCTTAATTCAAAAAGAGGCTCAAATAATAAGGATTTATTTCCACAGAATGTTCACAGTATCTAAAATTTGAAGCAACTTTCACCCTCACTGCCTGTTTTCCTTCAGGATGTAGAAAGCTATTAGAAACCTACATCTGGTCTAGGTGTGGTGGCTCGAGCGTGTAATCCCAACACTTTGGGAGGCCAAGGCAGGTGGATCACCTGAGGTCAGGAGTTCAAGATCAGCCTGGCAACATGGCGACATCCCTGTAAATACAAAATACAAAAATACAAAATTACAAAAATACAAAATACAAAAATTAACCGGGCGTGGTGGCGCTTGCCTGTAATCCCAGCTACTAGGGGGGCTGAGGCAGGAGGATCGTTTGAACCTGGGAGGTAGAGGTTGCCATGAGCTGAGATCATGCCACTGTAATCCAGCCTGGGTGACAAAGCGAGACTCCGTCTCAAAAAAAAAAAAAAAAAAAAAAAGTAACATTTCCACCAACATTTTATTATAAAAAATTGTAAACACGAAAAGTTCAAAGAATTCCTCAGTGAACATTCATGTACTCATCATCCATATACAAAAATGACACTTTTTTTTTTTGAGACGGAGTCTCGCTCTGTAGCCCAGGCTGGAGTGCAGTGGCGCAATCTCGGCTCACTGCGAGCTCCGCCACCCGGGTTCACGCCATTCTCCTGCCTCAGCCTCACCGAGTAGCTGGGACTACAGGCGCCCGCCACCACGGCCGGCTAATTTTTTCTATTTTTAGTAGAGATGGGGTTTCACCGTGTTAGCCAGGATGGTCAAAAACGACATTTTAAAAGGCCTGTTTGATGCTGATGTGTTATGTGATTATTTCTAACTTGTTTTTTTTTTTTTTGAGACATGTTCTCAGTCGCTTAGGTTGGAGCACAGGGGTGCAATCACGGCTCAGTGCAGCCTAAATCTCCTGGGCTCAAGCGATCTTCCCACCTCAGCCTTCCAGGTAGCTGGGACTACAGGCACACACCACCATGCCCAGCTAATTTTTCTGTATTTTTTGTAGATACAGGGTTTCACCATGTTGCCCATGCTGGTCTCCAGCTCCTGGGCTCAAGTGATCCGCCCGCCTCGGCCTCCCCAAGGGGTGGGATTACAGGTGTGAGCCACTGCAGCTGATTTCTTATTTAATTCACAGCCTGGATAAAAAGAAAAGACTAGCAATGTGGTGAATTTAGATTCTTTTACTTTGATCATCCAGTCAAGGATTTAGTCATTAATTCTGGATGGGGTGGAGTTGTGAGAAAAACACTAGGCCAGGCACGGTGGCTCACGCCTGTAATCCCAGCACTTTGGGAGGCCGAGGCGGGTGGATCACAAGGTCAGGAGTTCAAGACCAGCCTGGCCAAGATGGTGAAACCTCGTCTCTACTAAAAATACAAAAATTAGCTGGGCATGGTGGCGGGCGCCTATAATCCCAGCTACTTGGGAGGCTGACATAGGAGAATCACTTGAACCCGGTAGGCGGAGGTTGCAGTGAGCCTAGATTGCGCCACTGCACTCCAGCCTGGGCGATAGAGTGAGACTCCGTCTCAAAATAAATAAATAAATAAATACATACATACATACATAAAATAAAATAAATAAATAATGGGGCTGGGTGTGGTGGCTCACGCCTGTAATCAAAAAAAAAAAAAAAAAAAAAAAAAAAGAGAGAGAGAGAGAAAGACTAAAGCCCTAATCCTAATCCTATGAGGGTATCAAAGGAACTTCCTAGCCCTTGAGAATTCTAGAATGGGTGGCCCATTACACTCTCTCAGTAGCTATCAAGTGAAATTGTGTGTTTCACCAGCTGACTTGGATGACAAAAAAAAAAAAAAAAAAGAAATAGAAACAAATAAAGCATACAAACATTAAAAAAGAAAGAAAGAAAGAAAAAACAAAACAAAACAAAACAAAAAAGACTTGGATGACTTCACCGTCCAGGGATGATTTTCCAGCACTATGAGAAAAATTGAAAACTCAGCTAACTTTTCCTCAGAGCATGAGATTTTTGGGGACCTAGAAGCACAATAGAATTCCCAACCAATCTCTATTAGTGATGATCATTCCACTTGGAGAACTGAAAAAATAACCTAGGTTTGAACTTTTTCATAGTAAAATTGGTGAATGGGGAAGGAGAATGTCACTGTTCTCACATTTTTTAAAGTTATGATAAAATACCCAGAAAATGTGTGCAGAAAATGTGCTGGATTATAATTTTTAAATTTTGGGGGGGATTATAATTTTTTTGACAATGAAAATTTCAGTCTAGCTTCTGGTGTTTTCTTTCAGCAGATGTGGTCAGGTTAACTAATGCAGAAAGGGCTGTCAGTGGCTGGAGTGCAGTCACAGGATCATGGCTCACTGCAGCCTTGAAAAAAAAAGGGGGTGGCCGGGCGCAGTGGCTCACACCTGTAATCCCAGATACTGGGGAGGCTGAGGCAGGAGAATCACTTGAACCCGGGAGGCGGAGGTTGCGGTGAGCCAAGATGGCGCCATTGCACTCCAGCCTGGTCAACAAGAGTGAAACTCCATCTCAAAAAAAAAAAAAAAAAAAAAAGGAGGGGGGCTGTCATATGAGTTTCCCCGCCTAGTAGATCCTACAGCTACTGACTTTCGCTGTTGCTGGAGCTACTACTCCCTGTGTACTAAGGAAAAAAGAATCGGCCAGGCGCAGTAGCTCACGCCCGTAATCACAACACTTTGGAAAGCCTAGAGCCCAGGAGTTCGAGACCAGCCTGGGCAACATGGTGAAACCCCGTCTCTACAAAAAAATACAAAAATTAGCTGGGCGTGGTGGCCCACCTGTAGTCCCAGCTACTCAGGAGGCTGAGGTGGGAGGATGGTTTGAGTCCAAGAGGTTGAGGCTGTAGTGCGCAGTGATCGTGCCTCTGAACTCCCGCCTGGGTGAAAGAGTGAGAGCATGTCCCCAAAATAAAAAAATAAGCTTTTAAATAATTAAAGTGGCAGGGCACAGTGGCTCATGCCTGTAATTCCAGCACTTTGGGAGGCTGAGGCGGGCGGATCGCGAGGTCAGGAGTTCGAGACCATGCTGACAAGCATGGTGAAACCCCGTCTTTACTAAAAATACAAAAATTAGCCGGGCATGGTGGCGGGCACCCGTAATCCCAGCTACTCGGGAGGCTGAGGCAGGAGAATCACTTGAACCCGGGAGGCGGAGGTTGCAGTGATCTGAGATCGTGCCACTGCACTCCAGCCTGGGCACAGAGCAATACTCCGTCTCAAAAAATAAATAAATAAATAAATAGCCGGGCGCGGTGGCTCACGCCTGTAATCCAGTACTTTGGGAGGCTGAGGCGGGCGGATCACGAGGTCAGGAGATAGAGACCATCCTGGCTAACACGGTGAAACCCCGTCTCTACTAAAAAAAAATACAAAAAATTAGCCGGGCGTGGTGGCGGGCGCCTGTAGTCGGGAGGCTGAGGCAGGAGAATGGCGTGAACCCGGGAGGCGGAGCTTGTAGTGGGGCCGAGATCTCTCCACTACACTCCAGCCTGGGCGACAGAGCGAGACTCCGTCTCAAAAATAAATAAATAAATAAATAAATACAATAATAATAATAATAAAAGTGGCGGGGTGCAGTGGCTCACTCCTGTAATCCTAGCATTTTAGGAGACCGAGGCAGGTGGGTCACCTGAGGTCACGAGTTCAAAACCAGCCTGGCCAACATGACGAAACCCCATCTCTACTAAAAATACAAAAATTAGCCGGGCGCAGTGGCGAGCGCCTGTAATCCCAGCTACTCCAGAGGCCGAGGCAGCAGAATCACTTCAGCCGGGAAGGCAGAGGCTTCAGTGAGTGAAGATCGCTCCACTGCACTCCAGCCTGGGCAACAGAGCTAGACTCTCTCTCAAAAAAAAAAATTAAAGTTAGTTTTACTTACAAGTCTTACTGAGGATTACAGACCGAGGGCTATAGTGTGGGAGCAGTTCCATCAGACTGGTCCAACACAGAATTTCAGCCACTCATATACAACTGGTGAGTGTACGGTGCCTGCGAAATCACATTAAACTTGCTTCAAAGTTACATTAAAGCACAATCATATCAAAGTTTGGGTGCAAGAGTATATCTGGTTATGGATTACAGAGGTATCATCACTAACCCCATCAGACATTATCTTGTGCAGGAAAAGGCAATGACCAGAGTCATTTATCTTTTAATGAATATAGTGACTTGGAAGAGACATGGAGGGCTGTGTGCTCTATTCTGTTTTGTCTTCAAAGCATCTTTCTGGAGAGCTGTATGCTGTCACAGAGTCAGGGGCTTCATGAAATGATGCTGCCAAGTCGAAATAAGCAGGCCCGGCATGGTGGCTCACACCTGTAATCCCAGCACTTTGGGAGGCCAAAGCAAGAACTTTCCTTGAGTTCAGGAGTTTGAGACCAGCCTGAGCAACATAGTGAGACCGTGTCTCGACAAAAATAAAAAATAACAAAATTTAGCTGGGCGTGGTGGTGGATGCCTGTGATCTCAGCTACTCGAGAGGATGAGGTTGGAGGATCCCTTGGGCCTGGGAAGTAGAAACTGCAGTGAGCTGTGATGTCACAACTGCACTCCAGCCTGGGTGACAGAACGAGACCCTGTCTCAAAAAAAAGAAAAAAAAAAAGCAGAAATGGGCAAACTACTAAATGGTCATTTTGCCAATATTACCTCCAAAGATACAATGATAGAACCAAAAACCTAAAAACTCTTTCTCAAGCTTCCACATTACTTCTCTGCACTTCAGTTCATCTTTATTTATTATTGTTATTTTTTGAAGAGATGGGATCTCACTTTGTCACCCAGGCTGAAGTGCAGTCGCACAATTATGGTTCACTGCAGCCTCGATCTCCTGGGCTCAAAGTGATCCTCCCACCTGAGCCTCCTGAGTAGCTGGGACTACAGGCACACACCACCACACCCCGCTAATTTTGTTTATTTTTTGTAGTGAGTGGGTCTCACTATGTTGCCCAAGCTGGTCTTGAACTTTTGGGCTCAAGTGATCCTCCTGCCGTGGCCTCCCAAAGTGTTGGTATTACAGGTGGGAACCACTGCACTCAGCCCGATTCATCTTAAAATGGAGGAAGGGAGTCCTTAGGTGGTCTTCAAGGTCCCTGCTGGCCGCCCACCTTTATGTCCAAAGACACTTATACATTTATTGATTTAGGTGATGCTGCAGAGCGGCAGTTCTGGTTGTCTACACATTAGGAACAATTAGGAAATTTGTAGATCAGAATCCCTGGGAGTGAGACGCAGGCCTTGTTTGATTAACTTAATAAAAAAAAATATGATAAATACAATTGGAGAAGCCAAGCAGGTTAAGTACATTAGTCCAGGTATAATATATTTGGCTTCATATTAACTGTAAAAACATCACTTTTGGCTGGGCACAGTGGCTTACGCCTGTAATCCCAGTACTTTGGGAGGCTAGGGTGGGCAGATCACGAGGTCAGGAGATCAAGACCATCCTGGCTAACATGGTGAAACCTTGTCTCTACTAAAAATAAAAAAATTAGCCGGGCGTGGTGGCATGCGCCCGTAATCCCTGCTACTCAGGAGGCTGAGGCAGGAGAATTGCTTGAACCCGGGAGGCGGAGGTTGCAGTGAGCCGAAATGGCACCATTGCACTCCAGCCTGGGCAACAGAGCGAGACTCCATCTCAAAAACAAACAAACAAACAACAACAACAACAAACTATCACTTTTTCAGATATGTATAAACACATTTCTTCACAAGTTCAAGGTATTTTACCAATAGCAAATAACTTGATACTGTCGTTGTGAATGAAAAGGATCACAAACTCTGATGTTTAGAATGAGTCAAATCTAGGCCGGGAACAGTGGCTCAGGCCTGTAATCCCAGCATTTTGGGGGGCCGAGGTTGGCGGATCACCTGAGGTCGGGAGTTCGAGACCAGCCTGGCCAACATGGTGAAACTCTGTCTCTACTAAAAATACAAAAACTTTTAAAAAAGTCAAATCTAGATCCATGATTAATGACGTGCTCATTTCACATTGCATGTTTGTATCAAAACATCTCATGTGGGTAAAGCATAGATAGGCACAGAGAAAAGAAAAAAAGACAAAAAATAAGAGAAAAGATGGCCGGGCGCAGTGGCTCACGCCTATAATCCCAGCACTTTGGGAGGTCAAGGCGTGCGGATCACCTGAGGTTAGGAGTTCAAGACGAGCCTGGCCAACATGGCGAAACCCCCGTCTCTACTAAAAATACAAAAATAATCCCAGCTACTCGGGAGGCTGAGGCAGGAGAATCGGTTGAACCTGGGAGAGGGAGGTTGCAGTGAGCCGAGATCGTGCCACTGCACTCCAGACTGGAGTTTTTTCAAAAAAAAAAAAAAAAACCAACTCCGTCTTAAAAAAAAAAAAAGAAAAAAGAAAAAATCTTATGTACACTATAAATATATACACCTACTAAGTGCCCACAGAAATTGAAAACAAAGAAAAAAATCCATGATTAAAAGCTTTTATATTAACGGGGGAACCTCTGACCAGAAAGAGCCGACAGGGGGCGTTCCTGGATGATCTGGGGCTGTCAATTGCGAGACGCGGAGGATTGTGGGACTTGTAGTTTTTCTCGCATCATTTAAGCTTTCTGGACTACATGTCCCAAAATGCAAATGTAATCAGACGGTCCCACTGTGGGGTGTGAAGTGTCCGTAGAGCTGTGAGAGGTAAGTGTGTTCTGTGTGTGCTGCGGATTTCTAGAAGTTGTGGATTTCTTGTGAGGGATTCTATTTCTCCTCTTTGCCCTCGGTGGGACCTGGAAGAGAGTAGTTGTTCCACTGATGCACGTTTTCAGCGGGGGTTTCCCCTGACCCTTTGGTCTCGGGAAACCGGACTGTGTGCTTGTTCAGCTGTTCACGTTTTGCTGTGGAATGTCAAGGAGAAAGCGGGGTCCTGATCTCAGATCTGGAAAGCCAAACATAAAATAATGTTTACATACGGGGTGCATGTCACTAGAGGATTTATGCATTATATCAAATAATATGTCAAAGTTTTTTCTTTTTTTTTTGAGACGGAGTCTTGCTTCTTCGCCCAGGCTGGAGTGCAACGGCGCGATCTCGGCTCACTGCAACCTCCGCCTCCCGGGTTCAAGCAATTCTCCTGCCTCAGCCTCCCTAGTAGCTGGGATTACGGGCACGTGCCACCATGCCCGGCTAATTTTTTTTGTATTTTTAGTAGAGTCGGGGTTTCACCATGTTGGCCAGGCATGTCTCGAACTCCTGATCTCAAGTGATCTGCCTGCCTCGGCCTCCCAAAGTGCTGGGATTTCAGACGTGAGCCACCGCACCCGGCCCTCTATTGTTACAGCTGGAAAAGCTGACGGGCAGGGGTCTTGTCTCTCTGATGTGTCCAAGTAGCAGAGCTTGCAGTGGAGGGTAAACTAAAATAAGGGGGAAATGAAAAAATAAAAGGAATGCGTGTGTGTGCTTAATTACATGAACAAAATCAAACAAAACCTGACTTATTAGGGCCAGACTCAGAGGCTCACACCTGTAATTCCAGCACGTTGGGAGGCCGAGGCGGGCAGATCACTAGAGCTCAGGAGTTCGAGACCAGCCTGGCCAACATGGTGAAACCCTGCCTCTACTAAAAATACAATAATTAGCCGGGCATGGTGGCCATGTAGTCCCAGCTATTCTGGAGGCTGAGGCAGGAGAATCACTTGAACCCGGGAGGCAGCGGTTACAGTGAGCCAAGATCATGCCACTGTACTCTAGCCTGGGCAACAGAGGGAGACTCTGTCTCAAAAAACAAAACGAAAACAAACAAACAAAAAATGAGAAAAAAAAAAAAAAAACACCCCAGTTTCTCACATGAGGCTTCTTTTTCTCTAGAATGAAGATGAGCTTTGCGTTGACTTTCAGGTCAGCAAAAGGCCGTTGGATCGCAAACCCCAGCCAGCCGTGCTCGAAAGCCTCCATTGGGTTATTTGTGCCAGCAAGTCCTCCTCTGGACCCTGAGAAGGTCAAAGAGTTACAGCGCTTCATCACCCTTTCCAAGAGACTCCTTGTGATGACTGGGGCAGGAATCTCCACCGAATCGGGGATACCAGACTACAGGTCAGAAAAAGTGGGGCTTTATGCCCGCACTGACCGCAGGCCCATCCAGCATGGCGATTTTGTCCGGAGTGCCCCAATCCGCCAGCGGTACTGGGCGAGAAACTTCGTAGGCTGGCCTCAATTCTCCTCCCACCAGCCTAACCCTGCACACTGGGCTTTGAGCACCTGGGAGAAACTCGGAAAGCTGTACTGGTTGGTGACCCAAAATGTGGATGCTTTGCACACCAAGGCGGGGAGTCGGCGCCTGACAGAGCTCCACGGATGCATGGACAGGTGCAGGAGCTGTACACGGTTTGAACGCAAACCCGTGTGTTGTTTTGGGAGAGTAGGGACCTTGGCTGTCTTGATCACCACAGTCTTAGACCTTGAGAAAAGGATTTCAGAGCAAGTTGTTTATTTTGCAGTTGATTCCAGTAAATTCATTGACGGAGCAAGGATGTAAAACAGGAAAGAGAGGAAAGCCAAGAAAGTGTGTGTTAATGAGTGGGTTACTGCCTTGGGCACTGGGGTTCAGTCCTGTGAGGGACCCTCCAACTGTCTAGGACATGCCTGAGGATTGCCTCAATGAAACTTGAGGACTGGGGCCAGGCGCAGTGGCTCACGCCTGTAATCCCAGCATTTTGGGAGGCTGAGGTGGGCAGATCATGTGAGCTCAGGAGTTCGAGACCAGCCTGGCCAACATGGTGAAACCCCATTTCTACTAAAAATACAAAAATTAGCCGGTCGTGGTGGCACATGCCTGTAATCCCAGCTACTTGGGAGGCTGAGGCAGGAAAATCTCTTGGGAGGCAGAGGTTGCTGCAGTGAGCCGAGATTGCACCACTACACTCCAGCCTGGGCAACAGTGCAAAAAAAAGAAAAAAAGAAAAAAAAAAGTTGAGGATGGTGCACAATGGCTCATACCTGTAATCCTAGCACTTTGGAAGGCTGAAGCAGGAAGATTGCTTGAGGCTAACAGTTCAGGACCAACCTGGCAAACACAGTGAGACTCTGTCTCTATATAAGTAAAGTAAATTATATATATATATAATATATATATATATTTTTTTTTTAAAGAAAGTTGAGGCCGGGTGTGGTGGCTCACGCCTGTAATCCCAGCACTTTGGGAGGCCGAGGCAGGCAGATTACCTGAGGTCAGGAGGTCAAGACCAATCTGGTCAACATGGTGAAACCCCGTCTCTACTAAAAATACAAAAATCTGTTGGAAGTGGTGGCACGCACCTGTAATTCCAGCTACTCAGGAGGCTGAGGCAGGAGAATCGCTTGAACCTGGGAGGTAGAGGTTGCAGTGAGCTGAGATCATGAGCTGAGATCATGCCACCACACCCCAGCCTGGGCAACAGAGCAAAACTCCGTCTCAAAAAGAAAAAAAGAAAAAGAAAGTTGAGCAGGCTAGGGTGATTTTCTTTTTTCTTTTATTTTCTTTTGTGTTTGTGTGTACACGTGTGTGTGTGTGTGTGTGTATGACAGGCTTTCACTATGTCACACAGACTGGGATGTGGTGGTGTGATTATAGCTCACTTCAGCCTCAATCTCTTGGGCTCAAGTGATCCTTTCACCCCAGCCTCCTAAGTAGCTGGGACTACAGGCAAACGCCACCGTGCCCAGCTAATTTTTAATTTAATTTTTATTTTTTGTAGAGACGAAGTCTTACTATGTTGCCAAGGCTGGTCTCGAACTCCTGGGCTCATGTGATCCTCCTGCCTTGGCATCTCAAAGTGCTGGGATGACTAGTGTGAGCCACTGTGCTTGGCCTTGAAGCTAGGGTATTTATTCACCATCTCTCATCCCTCATGGGTCCAGGATCACTCTAGGGGAATTAATTCCCTAACATTTTGACTCTGCTCCTCCCAAGGAGGCTTCCGTGGGCAGAGAACATCTGAGGCAAGACAGACACAGGAAACTGCTTGTAAGAAAATTGTGTAGGCCGGGCGCGGCGGCTCACGCCTGTAATCCCAGCACTTTGGGAGGCTGAGGCAGGCGGATCACGAGGTCAGTTGATCGAGACCATCCTGGCTAACATGGTGAAACCCCGTCTCTACTAAAAATACAAAAAATTAGCTGGGCGCGGTGGCGGGCGCCTGTAGTCCCAGCTACTCGGGAGGCTGAGGCAGGAGAATGGCGTGAACCTGGGAGGTGGAGCTTGCGGTGAGCCGAGATCGCGCCACTGCACTCCAGCCTGGGTGACAGAGCGAGACTCCGTCTCAAAAAAGAAAAAAAAAAAAGAAAGAAAATTGTGTCCACCAGGGTGCTGTGGTTCATATCTGTCATCCCAGCAACTCAGGAGGCTGAGGCAGGAGGATTACTTGAGGCCAGGAGATCAAGACCTGCCTGGGTAACACAGCCAGACTCCGTCTCTACAAAAAATTTTTTTAAGAAAGGAAATTGGCTGGGCACGGTGGCTCGCGCCTGTAATCCCAGCACTTTGGGAGGCTGAGTTGGGCGGATCACCTGAGGTCAGGAGTTCGAGACCAGCCTGACCAACATGGAGAAACCCTGTCTCTACTAAAAATACAAAATTAGCTGGGCGTGGTGGTGCATGCCTGTAATCCTAGCGACTCGGGAGGCTTAGGCAGGAGAATAGCTTGAACCCAAGAGGCGGAGGTTGCGGTGAGCCGAGATTGTGCCATTGCACTCCAGCCTGCAGCCTGGGCAACAAGAACAAAACTCCGTCAAAAAAAAAAACAAACAAAAAAACAGAGAAAGGAAACTGGGACGGGTGCGGTGGCTCATGCTTGTAATCCCAGCACTTTGGGAGGCAGAGGCAGGCAGATCACTTGAGGTCAGGAGTTCGAGACCATCCTGGCCCACAGGGTGAAACCCCATCTCTACTAAAAATACAAAAAATTACCTGGGCATAGTGGCGCACACCTGTAGTCTCAGCTATTTGGGAGGCTGAGGCACGAGAGTCGCCTGAACCTGGGAGGCAGAGGTTGCAGTGAGCCAAGATTGTGCCACTGCACTCCAGCCTGGACAACAGAGTGAGACTCTATCTCAATAAAAAAACAAAAAGAAAGGAAACTGTTCGAACGTGGCCTTTAGCATGTTCTGAGGAAAATATGAGCTGAACACCAATAGCATGTGCTATAAACTGCTGGGTTTCCAATGCCTAGGATGGCTAGATACATAGACCATAACGTAGCCGGGCAGTAGTCAGAACTCAATAATGAGGGAACAGATACATGGGAGGGTATCCTGCTTATGGGTCTGGCAATAATTGTAGCTAATTGGAGACTTATTTCTTTAAGCCCTAGAGAGGCTCCTCTGAGGGCTGAAGTCAGTCTGCCAATGGTGAAATATTTACTGGGTGCCTAGAATGTATGGTGTACATACGTTACACTATGTAGTACATTATAACACTAACTACTGTGCTTCTTAGTGGTCAGAACCAAAGTATAGGCTGGGCTCAGTGGCTCACACCTGTAATCCCAGCATTTTGAGAGGCTGAGGGGGCGGATCACTTGAGCTCAGGAGTTTGAGACCAGCCTGGCCAATATGTCGAAACCCAGTCTCTACTAAAAATAAAAGATTGGCCAGGCGTGGTGGCGGGCGCCTATAGTCCCAGCTACTCGGGAGGCTGAGGCAGGAGAATTGCATGAACATGGGTGGCAGAGGTTGCAGTGAGCCAAGATCGTGCCATTGCACTCCAGCCTGGGCGACAGAGGGAGATTGTCTCAAACAACAAACAAAAACCAAAGTATAAAACATGGCCCACTTTATATGCAAGAACTTTGTAATATTTGGGAAGACACAAAAATAACATAATTGGCCGGGCACGGTGGCTCACGCCTGTAATCCGAGCACTTTGGGAGGCCGAGGCGGGGGATCACCTGAGGTCAGGAGTTTAAGACCAGCCTGACCAACACAGTGAAACCCTGTCTCTACTAAAAATACAAAATTAGCCAGGCATGGTGGTGCATGCCTATAATCCCAGCTACTCAGGAGGCTGAGACAGGAGAATCATTTGAACCCGGGAGGCAGAGGTTGTAATGAGCCGAAATCGCACCATTGCACTCCAGCCTGGGCAACAAGAACGAAACTCCTTCTCAAAAAACAACCAAGCAAACAAAGAAAAGCACATAATTAATGATAAATGACAACGCATGATTGTGAAATTGTGTGGTTCTTGATTTATATGCTGTGCATGTTCAAATAAACAGATTTAGTAAAGATTGGAATAATCAGTTGAGAAAGCTTTAAAAAAAAATAAATTTTTTTTTAAATAGAGACAGGATCTTGCTGTGTTACCTAGTCTGGTCTCGAACTCCTGAGCTCAAGCCCTCCTCCTGCCTCGATCTTCCAAAGTGTTGGGATTACAGGTGTGAGCCACCATGCCTGGCCCAAGAAAGCTTTTTTTTTTTTTTTTTTTTGAAACAGAGTCTTGTTCTTGTTGCCCAGGCTGGAGTGCAGTGGCACGGTCTCGGCTCACTGCAACCTCCGCCTCCTGGGTTCAAGTGATTCTCCTGCCTCAGCCTCCCAAGTAGTTGGGATTACAGGTGCCTGCCACCACCCCCAGCTAATTTTTTGTATTTGTAGTAGAGGTAGGGTTTCATCATGTTGGCCAGGCTGGTCTCGAACTCACTCCTGACCTCGTGATCCGCCTGCCTCGGCCTCCCAAAGCGCTGGGATTACAGGCGTGAGCCACAGCGCCTGCCCCAAGAAAGCTTTTATGGGTACAGGGGGCTTGAGATTGGCTCAGGTTTGTCTAGGCAAGAGTGGGAAACAGGGCTTTCCAAATGAAGGGAAGTTGTAGATCCCAGAGGAGTCTGGCCTGGCCTCTGTAGAGGTTTGGACCTGGGACTTGCAGAAACCAGATTGTCTGGGAAAGTTAGGCCCAAATCATGGTTACATTTGAAAATCAGGCAGTGCAGTTGGGTCTGCTGTGAGACACCAAAGGGGTTTATTAGTGGTTTCAGAGCAAGCAAGCAACATGATAAAAATAGCATTTGAGGAAGGCTAAACAGGATTAAAAAGAGCAGGTCAGGGAGGTCAGCCTGAAAGACCTAGACTAAGGTGGTATCCAGGGAATTTGAGTTAATGATGCTTATGGATTCATTAAAACAATTTTTTCCGCCGGGCGTGGTGGCTCATGCCTGTAATCTCAGCACTTTGGGATGCCGAAGCGGGTGGATAACCTGAGGTCGGGAGTCAAGACCAGCCTGACCAACATGGAGAAACCCTGTCACTACTAAAAGTACAAGAACAACAAAAAATTAGCCGGGCATGGTGGCACATGCCTGTAATCCCAGCTACTCGGGAGGCTGAGGCAGGAGAATCGCTTGAACCTGGGAGGCGGAGGTTGCGGTGAGCCAAGACTGTTGTGCCATTGCCCTCCAGCCTGGGCGACAAGAGTGAAACTCTGTCTCAAAAAAAACTCACAATTTTTTTCATGAAGAAAATCTGTTCTTTTAATAATGAAAATTTCAAACATTCACAAAAGTAAAGAGAATAGTATAATGAATTCTCATATACCATCACCCAGATTCCAAGGTTTTATCAAGATTTTGTCATGTCTACTTTATCCATTCTGTCTCTTCTTAAGCATTTTAAAACAATCCAGGACTTCTTGACATTTCACAGGGGACTTTTTTTCTTTTCTTTGTTTTTTTTTTTGAGACAGAGTCTCACTCTGTCGCCTAGGCTGGAGAGCAGTGGTGCGATCTTGGCTCACTGCAACCTCCACCTCCCGGGTTCAACCGATTCTCCTGCCTCAGCCTCCTGAGTAGCTGGGATTACAGGCATGCGCCACCATGCCCGGCTAATTTTTGTATTTTTGGTAGAGACTGGGCTTCACTGTGTTGGCCAGGCTGGTCTCAAACTCCTGACCTCAGGTGATCTGCCTGCCTTGGCCTCCCAAAGTGCTGGGATTACAGGCATGAGCCACTGTGCCCGGCTTTTTTTTTTTTCTTTTTTTTTTTGAGATGAAGTCTTGCTCTGTCACCTAGGCTGGAGTACAATGGCATGATCTTGGCTCACTGTAACCTCTACATCCTGGGTTCAAGCAATTCTCCTGTCTCAACCTCCTGAGTAGCTGGAATTACAGGTGTGCGCCACCACACCCGGCTAATTTTTTTGTATTTTTGTAGAGACGGGGTATCACCATGTTGGCCAGGCGGGTCTCAAACTCCTGACCTCAACTGATCCACCCATCTTGGCCTCCCAAATTGCTGGGATTACAGGTGTGAGTCACCATGCCCGGCCTGGCCTTTTTTTCTTTTTTAGACAGGGTCTGGTTCTGACACCCAGGCTAGAGTGCAATGGTGCCATCATAACTCCCTGTAACCTAGAACTCCTGGGTAATTAGAACTCCAGCTAATTAAAAATTTTTTTTTTTGGCTAGGCGTGGTGGCTCACGTCTGTAGTCTCAGCACTTTGGGAGGCCGAGGTGGGCAGATCACAAAAATTAGCTGGGCGTGGTGGCAGGCGCCTGTAATCCCAGCTGCTCGGGAGGCTGAGGCAGGAGAATCGCTTAAGCCCAGGAGGCGGAGGTTGCAGTGAGCCGAGATCGCGCCATTGCACTCCAGCCTGGGTGACAGAGCAAGACCCCATCTCAAAAAACAAAAAGACAAGCCAAAAAAATTTTTTTTGTAGAGACAGCGTCTTGCTGTCTACCCAGACTGGTCTGGAACTCCTGAGCTCAAGCGATTCTCTTGCTTTACTCTCCCAAAGTGCTGGGATTACAAGGTGTGAGCCACCATGCCTGGCCACAGGGGTTCTTTTAAGAGAAGAAAATCAACATAATCTGATGGCTGACTAGAACTAAAAGGAGAAAAATGAGGCTGGGTGTGGTGGCTCATACCTGTAGTCCCAGCACTTTGGAAGACTAAGGTAGGAGGATTGCTTGAGCTTAGGAGTTCGAGGCTGCAGTGAGCTATGATCATGCCACTGCACTCCAGGTAAGAGCCACTACGCCTGGCCAAGACCCTGTCTCTTTTTTTTTTTTGAAACGGAGTCTCGCTCGTTGCCCAGGCTGGAGTGCAGTGGTGCTATCTCGGCTCACTGCAAGCTCCGCCTCCCGGGTTCACGCCATTCTCCTGCCTCAGCCTCCCGAGTAGCTGGGACTACAGGCGCCCGCCACCATGCCTGGCTAATTTTTTGTATTTTTAGTAGAGATGGGGTTTCACCATGTTAGCCAGAATGGTCTCGATCTCCTAACCTCGTGATCCGCCCGCCTTGGCCTCCCAAAGTGTTGGGATTACAGGCGTGAGCCACCACGCCCAGCCTGACCCTGTCTCTTAAAAAAAAAAAAAAAAAATAGGCCGGGCGCAGTGGCTCATGCCTGTAATCCCAGCATTTCGGGAGGCCAAGGCGGGCAGACCACCTGAGGTCAAGAGTTCGAGACCAGCCTCAACATGGAGAAACCCCGTCTCTACTAAAAATACAAAATTAGCCGGGCGTGGTGGTGCATGCCTGTAATCCCAGCTACTCGGGAGGCTGAGGCAGGAGAATTGCTTGAACCTGGGAGGCAGAGGTTGCGGTGAGCCAAGATCGCGCCATTGCACTCCAGCCTGGGCAACAAGAGTGAAACTCTGTCTCAAAAAAATAAAAAATAAAATAAAAAAATAAAAACAGACACAAAGTGCTCTCCCTCACTGGCTCAAGCTCTGGTGATTGGAGAGGTGAGAAGGGGGGCCGGGTGCAGTGGCTCACACCTGTAATCCCAGCACTTTGGGAGGCCAAGGCAGGCGGATCACCTGAGGTCGGGAGTTTGAGACCAGCCTTACCAACATGGAGAAACCCCGTCTCTACTAAAAATACAAAAAAAATTAGTCGGGTGTGGTAGAGCCTGCCTGTAATCCCGGCTACTCAGGAGGCTGAGGCAGGAGAATCGCTTGAGCCCAGGAGGCGGAGGTTGCGGTGAGCCAAGATCATGCCATTGCACTCCAACCTGGGCAATGAGGGTGAAACTTGCTCTCAAAAAAAAAAAAAAAAAGAGGTGAGAAGAGAACCAGGAGACACTGTGTCCTGGAAACCAAGAAGGAGAAGCATTTTAGAAGGAATGGTAATAGACAGTGGCAAATTCAGCAGATGAGCAAGGGAAAGTATAGAGGGAAAAATGCAGGTTTGGGCATTAAGGAAATCAGCAGGCAAGGCATTTGCAGTCATGTTAAGGATAAAAGTGAGCTATAGCAGAAGGTTAGGAAGGAGTGTATGGGAAGGAAATTGATGGGCTGGGCGCAGTGGCTCACACCTGTAATCCCAGCACTTTGGGAGGCCAAGGAGGGAGGATCACTTGAGGCCAGGAGTTTGAGACCAGCCTGGGCGACACAGTGAAACACCATTTCTACCAAAACTACAAAAATTAGCTGGGCGAGGTGGCGCGTGTTTGTAGTGCAGTCCCTGCCACTCAGGAGGATGAGGTGGGAGGATAACCTGAGCCCAGGAGGTTGAGGCTGCAGTGAGCTGAGATCGTGCCACTGCATTCCAGCCTGGGCAACAGCCAGATCCTGTCTCCAAAAATAAAAAAAATAAAATAGAAAGTATGGCTAAAATGGGGTGGGGATTGTGTGATAGGGAAAGAAAGCAGCGATGGAAGGGCTGAAAATGGTTGGAGATGAAACGTCTCTGACAGCTTTGTGCCTCCCAAGGGCATACTGTTCAGTCGGCGTCTTCCTTGGTTCCAGGGTCCTGTGCTTGGATTGTGGGGAACAGACTCCCCGGGGAGTGCTGCAAGAGCGTTTCCAAGTCCTGAACCCCACCTGGAGTGCTGAGGCCCATGGCCTGGCTCCTGATGGTGACGTCTTTCTCTCAGAGGAGCAAGTCCGGAGCTTTCAGGTCCCAACCTGCGTTCAATGTGGAGGCCGTCTGAAACCAGATGTCGTTTTCTTCGGGGACACAGTGAACCCTGACAAGGTTGATTTTGTGCACAAGCGTGTAAAAGAAGCCGACTCCCTCTTGGTGGTGGGATCATCCTTGCAGGTATCTGACTTGGCAAGAGTGGTAACTACCCCTTGTGCGGGATTGAGTCCTGGAGAGACACCCTGTTTGGTTTAACTTTTTCTAGATCTAGAGAACCTAGACATTCTTATGTGTGTCTTTTCTCCGTGCAGGTATACTCCGGTTACAGGTTTATCCTCACTGCCTGGGAGAAGAAGCTCCCGATTGCAATACTGAACATTGGGCCCACACGGTCGGATGACTTGGCGTGTCTGAAACTGAATTCTCGTTGTGGAGAGTTGCTGCCTTTGATAGACCCATGCTGACCACAGCCTGATATTCCAGAACCTGGAACAGGGACTTTCACTTGAATCTTGCTGCTAAATGTAAATGCCTTCTCAAATGACAGATTCCAGTTCCCATTCAACAGAGTAGGGTGCACTGACAAAGTATAGAAGGTTCTAGGTATCTTAATGTGTGGATATTCTTAATTAAAACTCATTTTTTAAAAATAAAAAATTGTTCAGCTTTATATGAAATGCTTCATGAATTTGTGTGTCATTCTTGCACAGGGGTCATGCTAACCTCTGTATCATTCCAATTTTAGTATATGTGCTGCTGAAGAGAGCACTAAAACTAATTTTTTTTTTTTTGAGACAGGATCTGGCTCTGTCACCCAGGCTGAAGTGCAATGGCCTGACCTCAGCTCACTGCAACTTCTGCCTCCCAGGTTCAAGCCATCCTCCCACCTCTGCCTCCCAAGTAGCTAGGACTACAGGCGTGCACCACCATACCCAACTAATTGTTTATATTTTTTGTAGAGACAGGGTCTCACTTTGTCACCCAGGCTGGTCTCGAAGTCCTGAGCTCAAGCTCTCCACCCGCCTCAGCCTCCCAAAGTGCTGACTTCATAGGCACGAGCTACCACACCCGGCCAAAACTTTTTTTTTGAGACAGTCTCGCTCTGTTGCCCAGGCTGGAGTGCAGTGGTGTGATCTTGGCTCACTGCATCCTCTGCCTTCTGGATTCAAGTGATTCTCCTGCCTCAGCCTCCCAAGTAGCTGAGATTACAGGCACGTACCACTACACCTGGCTAATTTTTTATAGTTTTGGTAGAGACGAAGTTTCACCATATTGGCCAAGCTGGTCTCAAACTCCTGACCTCAAGTGATCTGCCTGCCTTGGCCTCCCAAAGTGCTGGGATTACAGGTGTGAACCACCGTGCCCGGGTGTTTTTTTTGTTTTGTTTTGTCTTTGAGATGGAGTCTCGCTCTGTAGCCCAGGCTAGAGTGCAGTGGCATGATCTTGGCTCACTGCAACCTCTGCCTCCCAGATTCAAGCAATTCTCCTGGCTCAGCCTCCCGAGTAGCTGGGACTACAGGTGCCCACCACCATGCCCGGCTAATTTTTGTATTTTCAGTTCACCATGTTGGCCAGGCTGGTCTTGAACTCCTGGCCTCAAGTGATCCACCTGCCTCAGCCTCCAAAAGTGCTGGGATTACAGGCATGAGCCACCAAGCCCGGCCAGTGGTCATCTTTCCATGTCCTAAGTGCTATGGTATTGTGACTGATAGGCTGGTGTTCACAAGCATTCCCTGGACCCTGCTCTTCGTTTATCTTTGCATTCACTTGTTTCATTTCTTTACAGATCCCTAAGGAGCATCCCTTTTTTCTCAAACTAATCGAAGCTCGCTGAGTGCAGCCTGTAGGGGGCAACAAATCAACACCTCTCTGCCAGCCCATTTCTCAACCCGGCAGCTTTCCCAGCCAACGAGTTAAGGTCTAGGCTGAGGAGATTTGCCCCAGAACAAAGACTTTTTCAAAGAAGCAGCTGCATTCATTTCCTTTTTATCTCACCTGGCAGGAGAAATGGCCTGGGACATATGTAGGCCAGAGTGGTCTCTGGAGTGCCAACCCAAGGATCTCACTAATTTTGTGGGGTAAGGGTAGAAGGAAATGACTAAATTTATAATCCAAATGGTTAAGTGTCTTTAACTGAACCATTTTGATATAATTTTTGAAAAAATAAGCAATGGCCATGAATGAATTTTTTATAACCAAGGGATAAAGGAATCTTTCAAAAATAGCACAGCAGCTGGGCGTGGTGGCTCAAGCCTGTAATCTCAGCACTTTGGGAGGCCAAAGCGGTCGGATCACGAGATCATGAGATTGAGACCATCCTGGCTAACACGGTGAAACCCCGTCTCTATTAAAAATACAAAAAAATGGGCCAGGCACAGTGGCTCACTTCTGTAATCCCAGCACTTTGGGAGGCCAAGACAGGCAGATCACGAGGTCAGGAGATCGAGACCATCCTGGCTAACACGATGAAACCCCTTCCCTACTAAAAATACAAAAAAATTAGCTGGGTGTGGTGGCGGGTGCCTGTAGTCCCAGCTACTGGGGAGACTGAGGCAGGAGAATGGCGTGAACCTGGGAGGCGGAGCTTGCAGTGAGCCGAGATCTTGCCACTGCACTCCAGCTTGGGCGACAGAGCGAGACTCAAAAAACAAACAAAAACAAACAAACAAACAAAATTAGCCGGGCGTGGTGGCAGGCGCCTATAGTTCCAGCTACTTGGGAGGCTGAGGCAGGAGAATGGTGTGAACCCGGGAGGCGGAGCTTGCAGTGAGCTAACATCGCGCCACTGCACTCCAGCTTGGGCGACAGAGCAAGACTCCGTCTCAAAAAAAATAAAAATAAAAAATAAAAAATAAAAATAGCACACCAGGGCCAGGCACAGCGGCTCACGCCTGTAATCCCTGCACTTTGGGAGGCATAGGCGGGTGGATCACAAGGTCAGGAGATGGAGACCATCCTGGCCAACATGATGAAACCCCGTCTCTACTAAAAATACAAAAATTAGCCAGGCATGGTGGGATGTGCTTGTAGTCCCAGCTACTCAGGAGGCTGACGCAGGAGAATCGCTTGAACCAGGGAGGCGGAGGTTGCAGTGAGCCGAGATTGTGCCACTGAACGGCCTGGGTGAAAGAGAAAGACTCTGTCTCAAAAACAAAACAAAACAAAACAAAAAAACCACACTAGGTATGTGGATTGTATGTTTATATATTTAATTATATATATATATTTTTTTGAGACGGAGTCTCGCTCTTTCTCTTTTGCCCAGGCTGGAGTGCAGTGGCGCAATCTTGGCTCACTGCAAGCTCTGCCTCCTGGGTTCATGCCATTCTCCTGCCTCAGCCTCCCAAGTAGCTGGGACTATGGGTGCCAGCCATCACTCCCAGCTAACTTTTTTGTATTTTTAATAGAGACGGGGTTTCGCTGTGTTAGCCAGGATGGTCTTGATCTCCTGACCTCGTGATCCACCCGCCTCAGCCTCCCAAAGTGTACCTGTTTGTCTTTTTTAAAAAAGATTGCAAATGAGGCTCGGTGGGAGGCCGAGGTGGGCAGATCACCTGAGGTCAGGAGTTCCAGACTAGCCTGGCCAACATGGTGAAAACTGTCTCTACTAAAAATACAAAAATTAGCCGGGCGTGGTGGCCAGTGCCTGTAACCCCAGCTACTCGGGAGGCTGAGGCTGAAGAATCGCTTGAGCAGAGGAGGCAGAGGCTGCAGTGAGCCAAGGTCATGCCACTGCACTCTGGCCCGGGCGATAGAGCAAGACTCCGTCTCAAAAAAAAAATTATATAGACACATATATATACATAAAATAATAATAATAGGCCCGGCGCGGTGGCTTATGTGAGTCTGTAATCCCAGCACTTTGGAGGGCCGAGGCGGGTGGATCACCCGACGTCAGGAGTTCGAAACCAGCCAGCCTGACCAACATGGTGAAACCCTGCCTCTACTAAAAATACAGAATTAGCTGGGCATGGTAGCCGGCGCCTGTAATCCCAGCTACTTGGGAGGCTGAGGCAGGAGAATCGCTTGAACCTGGGAGGCGGAGGTTGCAGTGAGCTGAGATAGCGTCATTGCACTCCAGCCTGGGCAACAAGAGCAAAACTCCGTCTCAAAAAATAAAATAAAATAAAAATAATAGTAATAAAAAGTAAAAAAATAGAAAAAGATTACAAATCAAGGCTTGCTTAATGTAATAAAGACTTTCTCAAGAAAAATTAAAGTGCATTATCCTTTCCTCTCCTTCCCCTTAGGAAAATAGTATTTATCGAACATTTACTATACAACAAGCACTTAGGAAGCATTTACACAACATATTTGGACACTTAATTCCCACAACCCTATGATAAGAGCACTATTATTTCGGGTAACCTGCCCAAGGTCACCAAGAGGGTGACTAGGCCAGGAATGAAGGCCAGTCTGTCCAGTTCTGAGTTCGCTCTCGGACTTTCTGCTGTAGAAACCCGGTGGGGTAACAGCAGCTGTACCTGCGGAAGAAGGACAAAGCTCAAGAAACTTCCAGAAGTGACCCAGGCTGGGTTCTGAAAGATAAACATGCCTTCACCAGGTAGGAAAAGGGAGGAAACCACTCATGCAAAAAGCATGGCTGTTACACCACCAAATCTCTTCGGGTTTTTTTTTCCCTTCAATGTGGGGGTGGAAATTTAAGTGTAGATTTGGGGCGCCTCAGAGGCCTGTGGCTCGCCCAACATCCCCTTGCCTCTCTGCTTGGCCACCTCTCCTCTCAGCTCCCCTTTGTTCCCTGCACCCCACTTTCCCTACCCCCTAATCCGTCCCCGGGATAAAAGCAATGCAGGCGATGCCCACAGGAAACCGGCAGGAGGAGCTGGGTGACAGGGAAGAGCGACCCGGAGAGTTACATCCACGTGAGTTCGCCCTCTTTTCACACTCTAGCGCCCATTCTGTCCTTCCTGCTGGATTCTGGCTCAGGAGAAGAGCGCCGCCAGGACCCCAGGAAGCTGCAGACAGGTGCCGCTGCCACCTCCACCTCACGCGGACGCCACCTAGTGTGACCATTACCAGCCACTGCGCCTGCGCAGACTCGGGTTTCCTGTGCGCGCCAGAGGGGCGGGGCCTGGGCCGGGAAGGGGCAGAAGTAGACCGGGGGCTGGGCCGCCATTCACCAATAGAAAAGAGAGATCGAGAGCCACGTGCTCATAAAATATCCAATCACAATCACATCCTGTGGCGGTGGATTGGGGGGCGTGGACTAGAGGTTGATCGGGTTGGGCACACAGCATCACGTGACACGAAAAGGTAAATAAGGCCACGTGGCTTTTTCTCCTTGGCTTCGGCGAAACATTACGTCACACTACCGTCTCTGAACAATTATTTAATGAACTTATGTGATGCGCTAGACAATGTGAAGACAATGCGGTTGCTAGAAATTGTAATCTCTCCATCAAATTACTCTGTCCAGCTTATTTCCTTGTTTCTTCATTCAAATCATCCTAGACATTCAACTAGTTTTCCGTATCCTACTTTCATACAAATGCTCATTTAAAGATTATTAAGGGAATTTATTATCTCTTTCCCAAGCCTTGATAATGAAAAAGAGGTAGGTTATTTTGTTGTTGGTTTTTTGTTTTCTTTTTTCTTTTTTTGAGACAGGGTCTCATTCTATCACCCAGGCCAGAGTGCAGTCTCACTGCAGCCTCAA
The DNA here is from genome assembly GCF_028858775.2 of Pan troglodytes. NCBI lineage: Eukaryota > Metazoa > Chordata > Mammalia > Primates > Hominidae > Pan > Pan troglodytes. The sequence continues at coordinate 127,121,408 of NC_072408.2, forward strand.
CCTTCTGGGCTCAGGTGATACTCCCATCTCAGCCTCCCGAGTAGCTGGGACTACAGCCATGCAACACCTTGCTGATTTTTTGTAGAGACGGGATTTCACCGTGTTGTCCAGGCTGGACTCAAGCAAGCCTCAGCTTCTCAAAGTGCTGGGATTTACAGGCCTGAGCTACCACGCCCGGCCCAAGAGATAGATTTTTACATCAGAGGATATCTTTAGAGCCTTTAGTAGCCCTGTGACTGCTCTCTCTCTCTCGTTTGTTCTGTCATCTAAATAAATAAATAAATAAGTAAGAAGAAGTAAGCACCATTTTCCTAAAAGCCCACTTTTCTTCCATCCAACAGGGACTTGCAATTTCTTTCCACTGAAGAAATATTTTTTATGGCCTTCACAGTTCGTTGAAGATTAAGGCCAGGTCTAACTTGATTTTGCATCCCTTGAAATTCTTCATAGCACAATATGCAAAGAAGGGTTCTTCGGTTTATGCTTGTTGAATTTGAATTTGAGAATAGTCCCATTCTTGCCTGCCAAAGAATTAAAAAGACTTAAAAAGAATTAATTTTAATTAAAAAGAATTAAAAAGATAACACTTCTCTGAATTATCTGGATTTGGGTTCCAAGGTCAGCTATGCCACCCAGGAATTAGTGACTTTTGGGAATCCATTGCATCTTTAAGCCAGTTTCCTCATCCATCAGATGTGGATATAACAGTACCTACAACTATAGAACTTCAAGGATGACAAGATAATTGTGCAAAAGACATGACACCGTCTGGAGCATACAGCATAATATATACAAGGATGCCAGTTGGAAGAGTAGGAAAGAAAGTCTCAGAGCAGACTGAATTGTAGACAGATACTAACACTAAATCATTGTCTTGTGGCCAGCCCCGAATACATTGTATCCTCAGCATTTTGTGTGGTGCCTGGCCCAGAGTAAGTGTTCAATAAATAATCATTGAATGGATGAATAAAATGAGGGACCGGGCATGGTGGCTCACGCCTGTAATCCCAGCACTTTGGGAGGCCAAGTCGGGCAGATCACGAGGTCAGGAGATCGAGAACATCCTGGCCAACATAGTGAAACCCTGTCTCTAAAATACAAAAAATTAGCTGGGCGTGGTGATGCGTGCCTATAGTCCCAGCTACTCAGGAGGCTGAGGCAGGGGAATCTCTTGAACCCGGGAGGCAGAGGTTACAGTGAGCCGAGATTGCGCCACTACACTCCAGCCTGGTGACAGAGTGAGAATCTGTCTCAAAAAAAAAATTATAAATAAATAAATAAATGAGGGAGAAATTATGCCAAAAGATAAGTCCACACACACTCCCTTCTTCAAATGGAAGGTCTTCTGTTGCCCACCACATACCCAGAAGTGGTGGCTGTTCTGTCAGTTTCCAGTGGTCTGAAACTGCTTAATGGTGCCTTTTGATAGTGGACAGAGTCTCACTGTGTCACCCAGGCTGGAGTGCAGTGGTGTTATCTTGGCTCACTGCAACCTCTTCCTCCCAGGTTCAAGTGATTCTTCTGTCTCAGCCTCCTGAGTAGCTGGGATTACAGGTGCACGCTACCATGCCCAGCTAAATTTTGTATTTTTTAGTAGAGATGAGGTTTTGCCATGTTGGCCAGGCTGGTCTCGAACTCCTGACCTGAGGTGATCTGCCCTCTTCGGCTTCCCAAAGTACTGGGATTACAGGCGTGAGCCACCATGCCTGGCCTCAACTTTGCTTTTCTGCTTCAGTTCCCTTCTCTGCCTCTCCCCACTTGCTCTGGTGAATTTCTTTTTTTTTTTCTTTCTTTCTTTGGCCGAGTATCACTCTGTCACCCACGCTGGAGTGCAGTGGTGTGATCTCAGCTCACTACAACCTCAGCCTCCCCGGTTTAAGCCATTCTCCTGCCTCAGCCTCCTGAGTAGTTGGGATTACAGGCCTGTGCCACCATCCTCGGCTAATTTTTGTATTTTTTAGTAGAGACAGGGTTTTGCCATGTTGGCCAGGCTGGTCTCAAACTCCTGGCCTGAAGTGATCTGCCCACCTAGACTTCTCAAAGTCCTGGGATTACAGGCGTGAGCCACTGTCCCTGGCTTAGTTCTGGTGAATTTCAATATAAATGTAGTCATAAATACTCATAGAGGAATTGGGCTGAAGTGACTTAGTGGTTAAAAGCTTGGGCACTGCCACCAGACAGACCTGGCCAAATCCTGATTTTGCCATTTGTGTGATCTTGGACAAATGACTTAACTTCTCTGAATTTTTAGTTCCACATCCATGAAATGGGAGCAAAAATATCAATATCACAGAGCTGGTTTGAACATTTAATGAGATGAGATGTGGAAAACTCCGAACAAGGAAGTATGCAGTAAGTGCTCCAGAAATGCAAGCTGTTATTGGTTTTTCGTTTTGTTTGGTTTTTTTTTTTTGTTTGGGTTTTGTGTGTGTGTTTGTTTGAGATAGTGTCTCTCTCTGTCACCCAGGCTGGAGTGCAGTGGCGTGATCACAGCTCACTGCAGCCTCCAACTCCTGGGCTCAGGGGATCCTTCCACTTCAGCCTCTCTAGTAGCTTGAAACAGGGTCTCACTCTTTCACCCAGGCTGGAGTGCAGTGGTGTGATCATAGCTCACTGCAGCCTCAAACTCCTGGGATCAAGAGATCCTCCTGCCTCAGCCTCTTGTGTAGCTACGATCATAGGCGCGTGCCACCATGCTCGGCTTGTTAATGTTTATTATATTTCATGACTACAGTGTCAAAATTAGCCTGTAGAGTGTGGTGAAGTCTTTTATTTAGAAAAGAAAGTCATGGCCGTGTGCGGTGGCTCACGCCTGTAATCCCAGCACTTTGGGAGGCCGAGGCGGGCGGATCACGAGGTCAGGAGATCGAGACCATCCTGGCTAACACGGTGAAACCCCGTCTCTACTAAAAATACAAAAAATTAGCTGGGCGTGGTGGCAGGAGCCTGTAAACCCAGCTACTCGGGAGGCTGAGGCAGGAGAATGGCGTGAACCTGGGAGGCGGAGCTTGCAGTGAGCCGAGATTGCAGCACTGCACTCCAGCCTGGGCGACAGAGCGAGACTCCATCTCAAAAAAAAAAAAAGAAAGTCATTGTAGAAAAATGGTTTAATACAGTTGAAAATGGAGGCAGAATCATGAGACGGGGGCAAGGTCTGGCTCAAACTAAAGCCTACCACTTCAGGCAGGGAAGGGCAGTGGTTCAGCATGTGTTTTCTGTTGTTAGACTTGCCGAGTTCAAATTCCTTCTCTGCTGCTTACTAGATGATAGCATTGGAAAAGTGACCTCTCCTATTGAGCCTCAGCTTAGGAAAATAAGATTTGCTAATAGCGCCAATACCTCACAGGGCTGTCAAGAGGATTTATGGACACACAGTCCTGGTACAGAGTAAATAATCAGTAGATGGTGATTGTTAATCATTACTCAGGTTTCAAGGTGCTTGCTTGCTTCCTGGAAGTGTCTTTCTAATTCAACTTAGCTTCCAAGGCTGGAAGAAATGATACTCACAAAAGACTAGGTAGAGTAGCCAGGCGCGGCGGCTCATGCATGTAATCCCAACACTTTGCGAGGCCGAGCCAGGCAGATCACTTAAGCTGAGGAGTTTGAGACCAGCCAGGGCAACATGGCGAAACTCTGTCTCTACAAAAAATACAAAAATTAGCCAGGCATGGTGGTGCATGCCTATGGTCCCAGCTACTCGGGAGGATGAGGCGGGAGGATTGCTTGAGCCCGGGAGGCGGAGGTTGCAGTGAGGCAAGGTGGCATCACTGCACTCCAGCCTGGGCCACAGAGCAAGACTCCACCTAGAAAAAATAAATACATAAAAATAAAAGAGTAGGCAGAGACCTAGTTTATAGACAGAGAATAAAACAATATCCAAACATGAGGTCTTTCAACAAGGTGCTTTATTGGAGAGTACAGTGTGAGATGAGGCAGATAGAGGTGATGCTTTTGAGAGGTGATATTCAACTCTGACAATACTTCTTGGTGTCCAGGTTCTTGTGTGCCTTGTTATATGGAGCTTTTGAAAAGCAGATGGCAGCGTTGCGGTCGCAGTTGCAAATGAAGGCCTCACACTCTTTGTTTTTGCCTGGAGAGGGATGAAAGGAGAGGACTGAGCCAAGGTGGACCCTGTTTTGTACAATCTGGGGCAAGAAGAATTAACTGGAATAAGCTGGCAGCCATTCCACTGATGCACATTTAGGGCTGACAGATTAAGTGAATACAAATACATCAGGATGCCCAGTTAAATTTGACTTTCAGATAAACAATGAATGCAATATTTGGGACATATACCCCCCAAAAAATTATCCATTGCTTATCTGAAAGTCATATTTATCTGGGCATCCTGTGTTTTTTTGTTTTGTTTTGTTTTTAAGACGGAGTTTCCCTTTTGTCGCCTAGGCTGGAGTGCAGTGGCGCGATCTCAGCTCACTGCAACTTCTGCCTCCTGAGTTCAAGTGATACTCCTGCCTCAGACTCCTGAGTAGCTGGGACTACAGGTGCTCGCCACCATGCCCAGCTAATTTTTGTATTTTTATTAGAGAGGGTGTTTCATCATGTTGGCCAGGCTGGTCTCAAACTCCGGACCTCAAGTGATCCATTTGCCTCGGCCTCCCAAAGTGCTGGGATACAGACGTGAGCCACCATGCCCAACCTAGTTTCTCTACTTTAAAGCATGTATTTTAAAAATTATGGAACATCCTTAAATGGAATACTACATAGACATTTAGAAAAATTAGGTATGCCTGCACATGGAAATTTTCCCAAATAAAAAAAGCTAGTGTATGCCCCAAAAATCTGGAGGAATATGTAACTGGTTATCTTTGGGTAGTAGGATTATAGATGCCTTCCACTTTCCATAATAGATATTTATGTAGAGTTTGAAGTTGCATTACTTTTGGCTTGTTTACTTTTGTAACCAAAATAAACAATAAGATTACAGTTAAAATGCATTTAAACTTTATTACATATAATTTATGTATCTCTGCTTACCTTCAGGAATCTTATTAGTTTTGTTTCTCTCTGATCCTTTATTTTATTTATTTATTTTTTTGAGATAGAGTCTCGCTGTGTCGCCCAGGCTGGAGTGCAGTGGTGGGATCTCGGCTCACTGCAACCTCTGCCTCCCAGGTTCAAGCAATTCTCTTGCCTCAGCCTCCCGAGTAGCTGGGACTACAGGCATGCATCACTACACCCAGCTAATTTTTGTATTTTTAGTAGAGATAGGGTTTCACCATATTGACCAGGCTGGTCTCGAACTTCTCACCTCAAGTGATCCACCCACCTTGGACTTCCAAAGTACTGTGGTTACAGGCTTGAGTCACTGTGCCCAACTGAGTTATTTTTAATTAATATGAACAAACATCCTCTAATGCAGGTTTCTTGTCTTAGTTGCAAACATTAAAAAGAAACTGTGTGTGTGTGTGTGTGTGTGTGTGTGTGTGTGTATTTCTCTGGGGAGAGGTTTCATAGCTTTCATCAGATTTGTAAATTTGGCCCTCTAAAGTGGAGCAGGAGGATGTATAAGCAAATTAAGCCATATTATTCAGTGATTAAAATAGTAACAATGGAAAAAACAGTAACAATAAAGGTTTGAGGCAATATGAAAAAGTCATGACAAGGTGATAAGTGAAAAGGCAGAATGCAAGATTGTATTTATTCTGCAAAGTTGTCAAGATTGTTTTAAAAAAAGAAAAAGTTTATATCTAGTTATATCTAAATAATTGATGCATTCATCAATTATTTATTGAGCACCTACTATATGTCAGACACTGCTCTAGATCTGGGGATATAGCAATAAAGAAAATAGACAGTAATCGGCCAGGCACAGTGACTCACGCCTATAATTCCAGCACTTTGGGAGACTGAGGCAGGCAGATCACTTGAGGTCAGGAGTTTGAGACCAGCCTGGGCAACATGGTAAAACCCCATCTCTGCTAAAATACAAAAAATTAGCCAAGCATGGTGGTGCTCGCTTGTAATTCCAGCTACTCAGGAGGCTTAGGCAGGAGAATCGCTTGAACCCGGGAGGCAGAGGTTGCAGTGAGCTGAACGGAGGTTGAGATGATGAAGTGAGACTCTGTCTCAAAAAAGAAAGGAAGAAAATAGGCAGTAATCCCTGTTCTGTGGATCTTACATTCTATTGGAAAGATGGAATGTAAAGAAATAAGTAGCCGCACATGGTGGCTCACCCCTGTAATCCCAGCACTTTGGGATGCCAAGGTAGGAGGATTGCTTGAAGCCAGGAGTTTAAGACAAGCCTGGCCAACGTAGTAAGACCCAGTCTCTACAAAAAAAATTTTTTAATTAGCCAGGCGTGGTGGTGCACGCTCGTAGTCCCAGCTACTTGGGAGGCTGAGGTCAGCAGATCCCTTGAGCTCAGGAGGTTGAGGCTGCAGTGAGCTATGGTTGCACCACTGTGCTCATGCCTGGGTGACAGAGCAAGACCCTGTCTCTAAACAACAACAAAAAAAACCCAAACTGTCACCACTTACAAGCTGTGTGATCTTGGGCAAATAGCTCAGCCTTCTGAGCCTCAGTTTTCTTATCTGTTAAGTGAGGATAATTGTACCTATCCCATAGTGTTGTTCTGAGGATTAAAGGAGACACTGCCCAGAACCAAGAAAATTATCACTAAATCATGGCTGTTGTTACTATTATTTCCCCCCGGCCTACTGAGAACCAACTAGAATTCATAGGTCAAGGAAGGGATAAACCTACTGCTACAGGTGATTGCCGAGCCAGAGCACGAGTATGAATAGGTGTTGGTGTACGGGTTGTCCAGCAGAAATTTACAGCTGTCCAGCTTCTTGGCCTGGTCGTAGCAGTTGTCATGTGTCTGGCAGCACCTGGAAAGTGGGAGGGACAGCTGAGATAGAAGTAAGTGCAGAGCAATAGGTCAGCCCTCACCTGCCCACTCTCAGGAACAGGTGGGGATGACTTCGCCAAGATGCTTCAGGAGAAATGATCCTATGGCTTGAAAAAATATAACTCCTTTTATCATATATTTATTGAAAGCATTTTTTTTTTTTTTTTTGAGACAGAGTTGCTCTGTTACCCAGGCTGGACAGCAGTGGCACGACCTTGGCTCACTGAAACCTCCAACTCAGTCTCCCAAGTAGCTGGGGTTACAGGCGTTCGCCACCATGTCCGGCTAATTTTTGTATTTTTTAGTAGAGACAGGGTTTCACCATGTTGGCCAGGCTGGTCTCGAACTCCTGACCTCAAGTGATCCGCCCGCCTCGGCCTCCCAAAGTGCTGGGATTACAGGCATGAGCCACCGCGCCTGGCCTGAAAGCGATTTTTAACATGGTTGCAAGAATACAGTAAAATCCTGTATTCAGAAGGTGCAGTGACACTTAACCACTGCTAGAAAATGACACGTGGATAGTTGCTGTGATGTTTACTGTTGCCACATTCTGCCACTGGAGGGCAGCATCGCCCACTGTTTTGCACGTCGGTCATTGTTTCCATCTCTAACGGGGTGCGTTCGCTACAGGGTCCTCTTGGAACATATTTGTTTATTTGACAAGAGGTGAAAATATGTTATCCTTAGCAGATATGCAAGTCCCCTTTTTATGCCTCGTGAGATCCTTGGTGTGTGCCCCACCCCGCCCCCGGCAGGCACTCCAATTTTCCTCCAGGCGGATCACTTACGTGTCCAATTCATCCACGGGGGTGCCTGAGCCCCCCAAGCCACAGTAGCAGCCGTAGTTGTTGTATTCCAAGAAGGGGTCACTCCCCGGGATCACGCACTTGATCATTTTGCGGAACTGCCACACGGCCCGAGGGCTGATGCCCCTGTCGGCGGCGGCCACTGCAAGAAGACATAGCCAGAGTTCAAATCGGTCTGCCAGCACCCCGGGGACACACTGCCTTCCTGCTCCCTCGGGCCCCACGCTGCCTCCCTGACCCCTGCCAGCTGCCTCCTCTGAAGACCGTTGGACCCAGGAACCTGGTAAAGTGAAAGTGGGTAGAGGTTTTTTTTTTTTTTTAATGAAAACTTTATATATATAAAGTTTATATATATGTGTGTGTGTATATGTATATATCTCTTCTTCTTTTTCTTTTTCTTCTTCTTCTGGGACCCTACCGCCTCAGCTAGGATTACAGGCATGTGCCACCCAGATAGGCCTGATAGTTTTTTTTTTTTTTTTTTTTTTGAGATGGAGTCTTGCTCTGTTGCCCAGGTTGGAGTGCAGTGACACGATTTCAGCTCACTGCAAACTCTGCTTCCCGGGTTCATGCCATTCTCCTGCCTCAGCCTCCCTAGGTCAGATAGTTTTAAACTATCTGCATTGTTTATCCAGTGAATATTTATTGAGCACTTACTATGTGCCAGGCTCTGTCATAGGAGCTAGAGATACAGCAGTGAACAGGTATAATAATAATAATAATAATCTCTAACCTCATGGAGCTTACAACCTAGTGGGAGAGAAAAACAATAAATAATAAATGTGATAAGGCCAGGCACGGTGGCTCATGCCTGTAATCCCAGCACTTTGGGAGGCCGAGGCAGGCGGATCACAAGGTCATGAGATTGAGACCATCCTGGCTAACACGATGAAACCCCGTCTTTATTAAAAATACAAAAAAATTAGCGGGGCGTGGTGGCAGGCGCCTTTAGTCCCTGCTACTGGGGAGGCTGAGGTGGGAGAATGGCGTGAACCCAGCAGGTGGAGCTTGCAGTGAGCCGAGATCGCACCACTGTACTCCAGCCTTGGCGACAAAGCAAGACTCTGTCTCAATAATAATAATAATAATAATAAATGTGATAAGTAAGGAAACTGGATACTGCATTAGAAAGGGGAAGAATAGAGCAGGATGAGGAGAATCTAAAAGGGAGGTCACCCAGCCTGGCCAACATGGTGAAAACCTGTCTCTACCAAAAAAAACACACAAAAAATTAGCTGGGCATGGTGGTGTGTGCCAGCTACTTGAGAGCTACAAGTCCCAGCTACTTGAGAGGCTGAGGCAAGAGAATTATTTGAACCCAGGAGACGGAGGTTGTAGTGATCTGAGATCACGCCACCGCACTCCAGCCTGGGCGACAGAGTGAGCCCCTGTCTCAAAAATAAAATAAAGTAAAATAAAAATAAAAATTAAAATAAAATAAAATAAATGGGAGATTGGCCTAACTACTTAGTTGAGTAAGGTGGGAGGATCACTTGAGCCCACGAGTTGGAAGCTGTGGTGAGCTATGATCATGCCACTGAACTCCAGCCTGGGTGATAGAGCAAGACCCTGTCTGGAAAAAAGAAAATAAAGGCAAGCTTTCTTAGCTCAGGCAATCTGAGTTCAGACTTGCAGGTTGAAAAAGTGCCAGCCTTGAGGGAACCCCAATAGAGGAGCCCTTAAGCCCCACTGGGAACCTCGAATTGAGACTGCGGGGCTGGCCATCCCTGTTTGCTGTGGCCTGTGGCCCCCATTCCAGAGGAGTGAGATCTTAGCTCACTTGGGAGAGAAAGGCGGGTGGAGCCGGGGAGACTTGCCTACCTGTGAGCAGCACAGCTAGCACAAGGAGTTTCATCTTGCAGTCAAGGTGAGAAAAGAACTGAGATGACCAGTCTCAGGTATAGTCTTATAGTCAGTCTCCACACAACCCCGCCCAGATAAGGCTGGAGTGTTTGCTTTGCTCTTGGCTGAGTTTGGGGCTGGCCTTGAATCTGTCTGTTGCAGGAATGACCCTGACGATTTGCCAGCATGGGATCACTGGAAAATATGTTATGCATTTGTCCTTAGCAACTGTTAACCAAAGGGATGGTTTCTGGAGTTTTCAGATCTTACAATCTTGACCCTCATACCCACCACTTTGTACTCAGCCCAGCTTCACGGGCTGGTTGGGGAAAGCAAAGCCGTCAGTTCAGTTGGACGCTGGGATAAGGGAGACAAGAAGGAAGTGCAGCCTGGGCAACATAGAGAGACCTCATCTCTAAAAAAAAAATGTTAACCAGGTGTGGTGGTGGATTGCACCTGTGATCCCAGCAACTCAGGAGGCTGAGATGGGAGGATCTCGTGAGCCAGGGAGGTCAAGGCTGCAATGAACCGTGATTGAGCCTCTGCAGCAGAGTGAGACCCTATTTCAAAAAAAAAAAAGAAAAAAGATTGCTGCCTGCAGCCTCCATGTCTTATCAAGTGCCTGAATCTGCGCACTGGGTCTGGTTGAATAGTCCCATCAGTCGTGCACCTTGCAGATAAAGAGACAGGTTCAGAGAGTTGCGGTAACTTGCCCAAGGTCACACAGTTGGCAAATGACAAAATAGGGCTCCAGTTTAGATCTGTCTGATTCCAAGGCAGAGGTTTTATTTTTTTCCACCACTCCGCTCTGCAGTGTGGGTTTGTGAGGGGTTTGGATTCCAAAGGCCTGAGTCTGAATTATAGAATACTAAAGGGCATTAGAACTGTCATATCAGAGGCCAGGCACGGTGGCTCATGCCTGTAATCCCAGCACTTTGGGAGGCTGAGGCTGGCAGATCACCTGAGGTGGAGAGTTCGAGACCAGCCTGACCAACATGGAATAACCCTGTCTCTACTAAAAACACAAAATTAGCCAGGCATGGTGGCGCATGCCTGTAATCCCAGCTACTCGGGAGGCTGAGGCAGGAGAATGGCTTGAACCCTGGAGGCAGAGGTTGCGGTGAGCTGAGATCACGCCACTGCACTCCAGCCTAGGGAACAAGAGCAAAACTCCATCTCAAAAAAAAACCTGTCACATCACATATCTATTTATTTATATATATTTTTCGAGACGGAGTCTTGCTCTGTTGCCTAGGCTGGAGTGCAATGGCGCGATCTCGGCTCACTGCAAGCTCTGCCTCCCAGGTTCATGCCATTCTCCTGCCTCAGCCTCCCAAGTAGCTGGGACTACAGGCACCCACCACCACGCCCGGTTAATTTTTTTTTTGTATTTTTAGTAGAGATGGGGTTTCACCGCATTAGCCAGGATGGTCTCGATCTCCTGACCTCGTGATCCACCTGCCTTGGCCTCCCAAAATGCTGGGATTACAGGCGTGAGCCACCGCGCCTGGCCAAATATCTACATAACATTGTTTAGCTGAAATTCACATAACATTAACCATGTTTAAGTAAACAATTCGGGGGCATTTAGTACCTTCACAGTGTTTTGCAACCATCACCTCTATGGGGTTCCAGAACATTTTTATCACTCCAGAAGGAAACCCTGTACCCATTAGCAGTCACACTCCCTCAGCCCCTGGTAACTGCTAATCTGCTTCTCTCTCTCTCTCTCTCTTTTTTTTTGAGACAGAGTTTCGCTCTTGTCGCCCAGGCTGGAGTGCAATGGCACGATCTCGGCTTACTGCAACCTCCGCCTCCCAGGTTCAAGCGATTCTCCTGCCTCAGCCTCCTGTGTAGCTGGGAATTACAGGCGCCTGCCAGCATGCCTGGATAATTTTTGTATTTTTAGTAGAGACAAGGTTTCACCATGTTGGTCAGGCTGGTCTCAAACTCCTGACCTCAGGTGATCCATACACCTCAGCCTCCCAAAATGCTGGGATTACAGGCATGAACCACTGTGCCTGGCCTCTGATCTGCTTCTCTCTATATATATTTATAATTGGTTAACTTGGTGCTCTTCTGTTCCTATGTCACCTCTACAACAACCCTGTGGGATAAGGAGGGCCTGGTTATTTAATTTATTTATCTGTTTTTTTTTTTTTTGAGACAAAGTGTCGCTCTGTTTCCCAGACTGATGTGCAGTGACACGATCATAGTTCACTGCAGCCTCAACCTCCTGGGCTCAAGCAATCCTCCCACCTTAGCTTCCCAATTAGTGGGGACTACAGACATGTGTCACCACACCTGGCTAATTTAAAAAAATTTTTTGGGCCAGGCACGGTGGCTCATACCTGTAATCCCAGCGCTTGGGGAGACCGAGGCAGGCGGATCACGAGGTCAGGTGATGGAGACCATCCTGGCTAACACAGTGAAACCTTGTCTCTACTAAAGATACAAAAAATAAGCTGGGCATGGTGGCGGGTGCCTGTAATCTCAGCAACTTGGGAGGCTGAGGCAGAAGAATGGCGTGAACCCAGGAGGCAGAGTTTGCAGTGAGCCGAGATCACGCCACTGTACTCCGGCCTGGGCGACACAGCGAGACTCTGTCTCAAAAAAAATTTTTGGAGACATGGTGTCTCCCTATGTTGCCCAGGCTGGTCTTGAACTCCTGGCCTCAAGTGATCCTCCCATCTAAGCCTCCCAAAGCATTGGGATCACAGGCGTGAGCCACTGTGCCCAGCAACCTTGATAGTTTTGAGGAGTATTGGTCAGGATGACCCTCTCTTGGAATTTGTGTGTGGGTGTGTGTGTGTGTGTTTGTTGTAGTCTCACTCTGTCGCCCAGGCTGGAGTGCAGTGGCACAATCTCGGCTCACTGCAACCTCTGTCTCCCAGGTTCAAGTGATTCTTGTGCCTCAGCCTCTGAGTAGCTGGGATTACAGGCACGTGCCACCACGCCCAGCTAATTTTTATTTATTTATTTTTGAGACGGAGTCTCACTCTGTCACCAGGCTGGAGTGCAGTGGCGCGATCTCAGCTCACTGCAACCTCTGCCTCCCGGGTTCAAGTGATTCTCCTGCCTCAGCCTCCCGAGTAGCTGGGACTACAGGTGCACACCACTGCGTCCAGCTAATTTTTGTATTTTTAGTAGAGACGGGGTTTCACCATGTTGGCCAGGATGGTCTTGATTTCTTGACCTCATGATCTGCCTGCCTCAGCCTCCCAAAGTGCTGGGATTACAGGCGTGAACCACTGCACCTGGCTCTCTATTGGAATTGTCCTGTGTTTTTCTCATAATTAGATTACAGTTACGGGTTTGGGGGAGGAAGACCACAGAGGCAAAGTGCCATTTCATCACATGGCTGCTTTATGTTTAATCATCTCTTTTCTGGGCCGGGCGTGGTGGCTCATGCCTGCAGTCCCAGCACTTCGGGAGGCCAAGGCGGGTGGATCACCTGAGGTCAGGAGATCGAGACCATGGTGAAACCCCATCTCTACTAAAAATACAAAAAATTAGCTGGGCGTGGTGGCAGGTGCCTGTTGTCCCAGGTACTCCGGAGGCTGAGGCAGGAGAATGGCGTGAACCTGGGAGGCGGAGCTTGCAGTGAGCCGAGATCGCGCCACTGCACTCCAGCCCGGGTGACAGAGTGAGACTCTGCCTCAAAATAAATAAATAAAAATAAAAATGAAATACCATTAAAAATTCAGTTTCTCAGTCACAATGGCCACATTTCAAGGCTCATAGACACATGTGGTGAGTGGCTGCCAGATTGGCAGCCACAGAATGTTTCCATGATCACAGAAGGTTCTGTTGGACAGGGCTGCTGTGGATTGTCACAGAGCCTGTCTCAGGGCTGCCCCATGGGAGGTGGGGGCTATGAGGACTAATGGAGGGGGACTTGGTTAGGTCAGAATCCCACATCAGCTTGACTGAATGGTCCTGCCTCTGCAGCCCCAGAATGAGTGGAGTCTGCCCAAGCAAAGGGAAGCCTTGCCCAGCAAAATGTTCAGTCCCTCTTATGTGGGTTCCTTGGGGTCATAACAAGACAGAGGACCAGGCACTGCTCCTAGATTTAGGCCTGAAGGATGCTAAGTGGGTGATTGGGGGTGGCTCAAAGAAGGAGAAGCAGCTATGGTTGCAAGTAAAGTTATTAATTACCCTTTTTTTCCAGGCTGGAGTGCAGTGGTGCAATCTTGGCTCACTGCAACCTCCACCTCCCAGGTTCGAGTGATTCTTCTGCCCCAGCCTCCTGTGTAGCTGGGACTATAGGCAAGTGCCACCACACCTGGCTAATTTTTGTATTTTTATTAGAGATAGTGTTTTGCCATGTTGGCCAGGCTGGTCTCAAACTCCTGCCCTCAAGTGATCCACCCGCCTCGGTCTCCCAAAGTGCTGGGAATACAGACATGAGCCACCGCACCTGGCTAATGAGTTACTATTAACAGAGCGCTAACTCCATCCCAGGTCCCATATGCTAAGAACCTGGCACAAAGGTCGAAGTAGGTCCAGTACAAACTTCATTTTACAGAGAAGACAGCTGAGGCTGAGAGAGGTTAAGTGACTGCCCCAGAGTCACACATCAGGACCAAGATATGAATTCGATCTGGTTCTCATGCTACCATCTCAGGCTAGGGAGTACTGAAAGTCCCTTGAGGAAGGAAGAGATTCAGTCCAACCTACGACTTCCCTCCTTCCCCAGCCCATGAAAGCCTTCCTAAGAACAATCTGGACAAACTCCACGTGCTGGAGTTTAGGCAAAGCACCTGGTGGGGAGGGGGTCCGGCCGCTGCCACAACCCTCTCCCCCCGGAAAGAGACATGCTCACTGTGACAGCCCAGACCTCTGTGGCTCCTGCCACAAAGGTGACAGTATAAGGGACCTGGAAGGGCACTAGGTAGCTCCCCAAGCCCCTACACTCTTTGTACCTTGACCTTACACCACCCCAGATCCCTGCACAGGTGTGCGAAGCACAGCCTCTCCCAGCCTGGGAAAAACACACTCTTCAGTGGAAAGAACAGCTAAGCATAGCTGCTTGGCCCCTTCAGGTGAGGGCGTACCCACGCTTCAGCAAGGCCACATCTACTTGGCTTCTTTTTTTTTTTTTTTTTTTTTTTGAGATGGAGTTTCGCTCTTGTTGCCCAGGCTGGAGTACAATGGCGTGATCTCAGCTCACCGCAACCTCCGCCTCCCAGGTTCAAGCAATTCTCCTGCCTCAGCCTCCTGAGTAGCTGGGATTACAGGAAGGCACCACCACACCCGGCAAATTTTGTATTTTTAGTAGAGATGGGGTTTCTCCATGTTGAGGCTGGTCTCGAACTCCTGACCTCAGGTGATCCGCCCGCCTCGGCCTCCCAAAGTGCTGGGATTACAGGCGTGAGCCACCGCACCCGGCCAGGTCTATTTGGCTTCTAAAGGATAGGGCTCCTGTTTCTAGGAAGTGCTTAACAGCAGCTACCAGCTACCATCTGCTGAGTGTTTCTATACGCTTGGCACTGTGCTAGCACTGTGCTTTACATATGTTGTCTTTCAGCCTAACAACACTCTTCTGATATAGTTATTATTACTGTGATGGTTGTCATCATCTTCCCCATCTTATAGATGATGAAGCAGTTTCAGAGAGTGTAAGTAACTTGCTCAAAGTCACATGGCTAGAAAGTGGAGAAAAAATTTGAACCTGTGTCTACCTGCCTCTGATTCCTGCTCTCTCCAGTGATAACAACAGCAGCAATTAACATGCTGTGAGGCTGTGCTAGGAAGGATACTAAGAGCCTTGTATAGGCTAGCCCACCATCAGGTGCCAATGAGCAAAATGAGGCAGTATACCGGTGTAACTAAACCTTTTCCACTCCCAAAGCCACCATCTTCAGTGTCAGGATCATCCTGACAGCCTCCTAACTGCTATAATGGCACTGTCTACCTCCATCTCTCCGGAGAAGGGATAGTGTAGCCAGTGGCTCCCAAACTTGACTGATCCCTGGACTCCCCTGGAAAACTTAAAGAGTGATATAGGCCAGGCATGATGGCTCAGGCTTATAATCCCAGCTATTCTGGAAGCTGAGGCAGGAGGATTGCTTGAGTCAGGAATTCAAGGCCACATTGTGCTATGATTGTACCACTCTACTCCAGCCTGGGCAACAGAGGGAGACCCTGTTTCAAAAAAAAAAAAAAAAAAAAAAAAAAGGTAATACAGATTATTGGAATGTAAGATGTGCAGGTTGGGTATAAGGATCTGAAATCTGTGGTCTCTCTCTCTTTTTTTTTTTGAGACGATGTCTGGTTCTGTCACCCAGGCTGGAGTGCAGTGGTGCAATCTCGGCTCACTGCAACCCCTGCCTCCCAGGTTCAAGTGATTCTCCAGCCTCAGCCTCCCAAGTAGCTGGGATTACAGGCATGTGCCATCACGCTTGGCTAATTTTTTTGTATTTTTAGTAGAAATGGGGTTTCGCCATGTTGACCAGGTTGGTCTTAAACGTTTGACCTCAGGTGATCTGCCCGCCTTGGCCTCCCAAAGTGCTGGGATTACAGGCATGAGCCACCGTGCCCAGCTGCTCTTTTTTATTTAAATTTTTTTTCAGCAGGCCAGGCACGGTGGCTCACGCCTGTAATCCCAGCACTTTGGGAGGCCGAGGCCAGCAGATCACCCGAGGTTGGGAGTTTGAGACCAGCCTGACCAACATGGAGAAACCCCATCTCTAATAAAAATAGAAAATTAGCCGGGTGTGGTGGTGCATGCCTGTAATCCCAGCTACTTGGGAAGCTGAGTCAGGAGAACCGCTTGAACCCGGGAGGCGGAGGTTGCCGTGAACCAAGATCGCATCATTGCACTCCAGCCTGGGCAACCAGAGTGAAACTCCATCTCGAAAAAAAACAAATTTTGTTTTCTAGGTGATTCTGATATGTAGTTTTAAACCATTGTTTTTTTTTTTTTTTTTGAAATGACTGTTGGATGGAGGTTACTGGGTGTTATTATGCTTTAAAACTCAAATATACTGTATATTTTTTCTCCTTTTTTTTTTTTTTTTTGAGAACACCATGGGGGAAAACGCCCCCATAATCCAATCACCTTCCACCAGGTGCTTTCTTCCACACTTGGGGAATACAATTTGAGATGAGATTTTGGTGGGAAAACAGAGCCAAACCATATCATTCCTCCTTGGCTCCTCCCAAATCTTATGTCCTTTTCACATTTCAAAATCAATCATGCCTTCCCCACAGTCCTCCAAAGTCTTAATTCATTCCAGCAATAACCCAAAAGTCCAAGTTTAAAGTCTCATCTGAGACAAGGTAAGTCCCTCCACCTATGAGTCTGTAAAATAAGAAACAAGTTGGTTACTTCCAAGAAACAACGCAGATACAGGCATTGGGTAAATGTTCCCATTCCAAATGAGAGAAATTGGCCAAAACAAAGGGGTCACAGGCCCCATGCAAGTCCGAAACCCAGCAGTGCGGTCATTAAACCTTAAAGCTCTGAAATGATCTCCTTTGACTGCATGTCTCACATCCAGGGCACACTGTGTGGGCGACAAGCCACCCAGGCGCCGAGGCAAGAGACTGAGGACATGAGCTGTTCCAGTATAATAAAATATAAAACAAGAATAGTTATACTAGATATAGATCTTAGATATTATTATATATGAATATCAATAATCATTAGTTGGTAGCAATGACTCTTTATTCCAATATTATAATAATCCTCGCTCTATAATCATAACTTAGGAAAAACCAGACCATGCAGAGATGGGAGCTGAGGGGACATAGTGAGGTGTGACTGGAAGACAAGAGTGCGAGCCTTCTGTTATGCCCGGACAGGGCCACCAGAGGGCTCCTTGGTCTAGCGGTAACGCCAGCGTCTGTGAAGACGCCCATTGCCAGGTGGACCGTGGTCTAGTGGTAGCATAAGTGTCAAGGGAAAACACCCACTGCTTTGCAGACCGGGAAAGGGAGTCTCCCTTTCCCTGGGGGAGTTTAGAGAAGACTCTACTCCTCCACCTCTTGTGGAGGGCCTGACATTAGTCAGGCTCGCCCATGGTTATCTGGAGGCCTAACCGTCTCCCTGTGATGCTGTGCTTCAGTGGTCACGCTCCTAGTCCGCCTTCATGTTCCATCCTGTACACCTGGCTCTGCCTTCTAGATAGCAGTAGCAAATTAGTGAAAGTACTAAAAGTCTCTAATAAGCAGAAACAATGGCGTAAGCTGTCTCTCTCTCTCCCTCTCTCTCTCTGCCTCGGCTGCCAGGCAGGGAAGGGCCCCCTGTCCAGTGGACACGTGACCCACGTGACCTTACGTATCATTGGAGATGACTCGCACTCTTTACCCTGCCCCTTTTGCTTTGTATCCAATAAATAACAGTGCAGCCAGACATTCAGGGCCACTACCGGTCTCTGCAACTTGGTGGTAGTGGTTCCCCGGGCCCAGCTGTCTTTTATTTTATCTCTTTGTCTTGTGTCTTTATTTCTACACTCTCTCGTCTCTGCACATGGGGAGAGACCCACCGACCCTGTGGGGCTGGACCCTACACACTGATGTAAGGGGTGGGTTCCTAAGGCCTAAGGCAGCTCCATCCTGTGGCTTTGCAGGGTACAGCCCCCATGGCTGCTTTCAGGGGCTATGTACCTGTGGCTTTTCCAGGCACATGGTGTGAGCTGTCAGTGGATCTACCTTTCTGGGGTCTGGAAGATGATGGCCCTCTTCTCAGCTGCACTAGGCAATGCCCCAGTGGGGATTTTGTGTGGGGGCTCCAACCCCACGTTTCCCTTCTGCACTGCCCTAGCAGAGGTTTTCCATGAGGGCTCTGCCCCTGCAGCAGACTTCTGCCTGGACATCCAGGCATTTTCATATGTATTAGTCCATTTTCATGCTGCTGATAAAGACACTTCTGAGGCTGGGAAGAAAAAAAGATTTAACGGACTTACACTTCCACATGGCTGAGGATGCCTCACAATCATGGCAGAAAGTGAAAGGCATGTCTCACATGGTGGCAGGTAAGAGAAGAGATCTTGTGTAGGGAAACTCCCCCTTATAGAATCATCAGATCTTATGAGACTTATTCACTATCATGAGAACAGCACAGGAAAGACCTGCCCCCATTATTCAATTACCTCACACCAGGTCCCTCCCACAACACGTGGGAATTCAAGATGAGATTTGGGTGGGGACACAGCCAAACCATATCACCATACATCCTCTAAAACCTAGACAGAGGTTCCCAAACCTCAACTCTTTTCTTCTGCACACCTGCAGGCCTATCACCACATGGAAGCTGCCAATGCTTGTGGCTTGCACCCTCTGAAGCAATGGCCCGAGCTGTACCTTGGCTCCTTTTAGCCACAGCTGGAGCTGGAGTGGCTGGGATGCAGGGCACCGTGTCTGGGGGCTACACAGAGCAATGGAGCCCTGGATCTGACCCACAAAACCATTTTTCTGTCCTAGGCCTCTGTGCCTGTGATGGTAGGGGCTGTCATGAAGATTTCTGATGTGCCTTGGAGACATTTTCCCCCATGGTCTTGGCCATTAACACATTTGGCTTTTTGTTACTTATGCAAATTTCTGCAGCTGGCTTGAATCCCCAGAAAATGGGTTTTTCTTTTCTACCACATGGTCAGGCTGCAAGTTTTCCAAACCTTTATGCTCTGCTTCCCTTTTAAACATAAGTCCCAATTTCAAACCATCTCTTTGTGAATGCACATGATAGAATGCTTTCAGAAAAGGCCACTCACCTCTTGAATGCTTTTCTGCTTAGAATTTTTCTTCTGCCAGATAACCTAAATAATCTCTCTCAAGTTCAAAGTTCCACAGATCTCTAGGGCAGGAGCAAAATGCCACCAGTTCCTTTGCTAAAGCATAGCAAGAATGACCTTTGCTCCAGGACCAAGTAAATTCCTCATCTCCATCTGAGACCATCTCAGCCTGGACTTCATTATCCATATCACTATCAACATTTTGGTCAATACCATTCAACAAGTCTCTAAGAAGTTCCAAGCTTTCCCACATCTTCCTGTCTTCTTCTGAGCCCCCCCTAAACTGTTCCGACCTCTGCCTGTTATCCAATTCCAAAGTCACATCTACAAGTTTCAGGTTATCTGTATAGCAGTACACCTAGCAGAGGTTCCCCATGAGGGCCCTGCCCCTGCAGCTGACTTCTGCCTGGACATCCAGGCATTTTCACATGTATTAGTCAGTTTTCATGCTGCTGATAAAGACATACCTGAGACTGGGAAGAAAAAGAGATTTAATGGATTTATAGTTACACCTGGCTGGGGAGGCCTCACAATCATGGCAAAAGTTGAAAGGCATGTCTCACTTGGTGGCAAGACAAGAGAAGAGACCTTGTGTAGGAAAACTCCCTCTTATATAATCATCGGATCTCATGAGAGCTGGTACCAATTCTCTGTATTAGTCTGTTCTCACACTGCTATAAAGATACTACCTGAGACTGGGTAATTTATAAAGAAAGGAGGTTTGATAGTTCCACATGGCTGGGAAGCCTCAGGAAACTTACAATCATGGCAGAAGGCAAAGGGGAAGCAAAGCACATCTTACATGGCAGCAGGAGAGAGAGAGCAGAGTGGGGAGTGTTACTTTTAAACCACTGGATCTTGTGAGAACTCACTATCATGAGAACAGCAGGGGGGGAACCACCCCCATAATCCAATCACCTCCCACCAGATCCCTCCCTGGGGATTTCAATTCCAGATGAGATTTGGGTGGGGACACAGAGCCAAACCATATCACCCACATACTTCTTTTTTATTGGCTATTTTAAAGCAAATCACAGCTCTCAAGTCATTTTATTCATAAGCATTTCTGTATGCATTTCAAACTTTAAGTATTTTTTAATTCTGGTAAAAAACATATAAAGTTTACCATCTTAACCATATTTGAATAGGCAGTTCAGTAGTGTTCAGTATATTCACACTGATAACATTTTTCATCTTGCAAATCCAAAACTGCACCTATTAAACAACTCTCCTTCTCCCTTGCCCCAGGCTCTGGTAACCGCCATTCTACTTTTTGTTTCTGTGAATTTGACTAATCTCAGTACCTCGTATAAGTGGAATCATATAGTATTTCATCCACAGTCTTATTTCACATAACACGATGTAACCTGATGTCCTCAAGGTTCATCCATGTTGTAGTATATGACAGTATTCCCTTCCTTTTTTTTTTTTTTTTTTTTTTGAGACAGAGTCTTGCTCTGTCACCCAGGGTGGAGGCTGGAGTACAGTGGCACTATCTTGGCTCACCGCAACCTCCACCTCCTGGGTTCAAGCGATTCTTCTGCCTCAGCCTCCCAAGTAGCTGGGATTACAGGTGCCCACCACCACGTCTGGCTAATTTTTGTATTTTTAGTAGAGACAGGGTTTCACCATGTTGGCCAGGCTGGTCTCAAACTCCTGACCTCAGGTAATCCACCTGCTTTGGTCTCCCAAAGTGCTGGGGATTACAGGCGTGAGCCACCACATTCAGCCCAATTTCCTTCCTTTTTAAGGCTGAATAAATAGTCCATTGTATGGATAGATCACATTTTGCGTATCCATTTATCCATTGATGGACTTTTGGGTTGTTTCTACCTTTTGGCTATCATGAATATTGCTGCTGTGAACACTGGCGTACAAATATCTGTTTGAAGGGCTGGGTGCGGTGGTGCACGCCTGTAATCCCAGCAATGAGTGTGAAGTGGCATCTCATTGTCAACACTAAGCTCTGGGTCAAGTGGAAAGTAAAGACCTTCCCAGGAGGAAAGCAGGAGGGAGAAAGTGCAGAGAATATTTAAAAATATCCACTCTGATTATTTAAGTTAAAGGCACTTGAAAAACAGCAGGAACAAGATGATCACTCTCACCTTTGTGCTGTTTCTTAAAAGCAGAAGATGATGAAATTCCTGAGTGAAAGACCCCCAACCTGTACTGGAAAGAAAGGCAACATCCTTATCTTCAAGGGCGAGAAGTCGGCACCAAGATGATTCTGTGCAGACCCTTGTTAAAGTAATTTTTTTTTTTTTTGAGACACGGTCTTGCTCTGTCACCCAGGCTGGAGTACAGTGGTGCAATCTCAGCTCACTGCAGCCTCTGTCTCCCTGGCTCAAGAAATCCTCCCATCTCAGCCTCCCAAGTAGCTGAGACTACAGGCCTGCACCACCACACAACCGGCTAATTTTTGTATTTTTTTGTAGAGATGGGGTTTTACCATATCTCCCAGGCAAGTCTCGAACTGCTGGACTCAAGGGATCCGCCTTCCTCAGCCTCCCAAAGTGTTTCGATTACAGTTGTGAGCCAACGTGCCCAACCAAAATAGCTTTTTTTTTTTTTTTCTTTGAGACAGTCTCACTCTGTCACCCAGGCTGGAGTGCAGTGGCGCGACCTTGGCTCACTGCAACCTCTGCCTCCTGGGCTCAAACGATTCTTATGCCTCAGCCTCCCAAGTAGCTGGGACTACAGGTGCGTGCCACCACACCCAGCTAATTTTTTGTATTTTAGTAGAGACGGGGTTTCATGTTGCACAGGGTGGTTTCGAACACCTGAGCTCAGGCGATCCGCCCGCCTTGGCCTCCCAAAGTGCTGGGAGTATAGGTGTGGGCCACCATGCCTGGCCCAAAATAGCTGTTATCTTTTAAGCTTCTCCACATAATTGAGTGGCTTTTTCATAATTTACTATTCTTTGTCCAATCCAGTATATCAGTAACTCTAACTGCTTCTTTAGGTCTTCATTTCTCCCTCTCTCTCTTTTTTTTTTTTTGAGAATGAGAGCATCTTGCTCTGTCCTCCAGGCTGGAATGCAGTATCAAGAACACGGCTCACTGCAGCCTCCAACTCACAGGGCTCAAGCAATCTTCCCACCTCTGTCCCCTGAGTAGCTGGGACCACAGGCTTGTGCCACCATGCCTAAATAATTTAATATTTTATATAGATGAAGGTCTCACTAAGTTGCCCAGGCTGGTCTTGAACCCCTGGCCTCAAGCACTCCTTTTGCCTCAGCCTCCCCAAGTACTGGGATTACAGGTGTGAGCAACCACACTCTGCCTTCATTTCTTTATGGAGGCTCCCATGCCATGCACAACTTTTAATAAATAAATGTGTACGCTTTTCTCCTATTCTTTTTTTTTTTTTTTTTTTTTTTTTGAGACAGAGTCTCACTCTCACCCAGGCTAGAGTGCGGTGGCACGATCTCAGCTCACCGCAGCCTCCAGCTCCAGGGTTCAAGAGACTTTCCTGCCTCAGCCTCCTGAGTAGCTGGGACCACAGGCACCCACCACCACACTCGGCTAATTTTTGTATTTTTAGTAGAGATGGGGTTTTGCCATGTTGACCAGCCTGGTCTCGAACTCCTGACCTCAATTGATCTGCCCACCTCTGCCTCCCACATGCTGGGATTACAGGCATGAGCCACTGTGACTGACTGGCCCTGTTCATCTATCTTGTGTCAATTTAATTCTTGGATCCTGCCAGGACCCTAAGAGGATGGAGGTGAGTCCTGCCATCCCTAAAACAGGAAAATGAGGTATCCCTGAATGCACAGAGACACAAGACATTCACAAGCCCAGCAACGTTTTCAAATAATTTATTAGGAATTTAAAACTGAAAATAAAACCTGGAAAAAGAAGTTACAGATGTGGAGAGAAGAGACACCGGAGGATGGTAACTTGCTGGCTTCGAAACACCATGTAACATCTTAAAAAAAAAAAAAAAAAATCCCAAAACAAATCAGAAAACGGAATTCCAGGGTCCTGAGCCCATGGTTGGGCCCAGTGGGGTGGAAGGGTCCGGGGATGAGGGAGAGGGAAGCTAAGTGTCTCAGGACTCAGCTCAAACGTGTAGAAAATTAAAAATAAAAACCAATAAAATGCAGCTTCTCTTTTATTAGGAAACATTAAAAAAAAAAAAAAAAACCCAAAACACGAACAGCCGCGCATCTCAGTAACAAAGATTATTGCTTTGTGTTCTCAGGGCTGATAGGTTAAGCACCTCACACAGACAATTAACTCTCCAAAGGTGGGGTTTCCGGGTGGGGGCAATGCTGGGGAAGAGAGCTCAGGCCCTGGGCCTCATAACTGGGGGAGAGGGACACACAGAAGGGGGATGGCAGTGGGTGGGCCTTGGCCCTGCCACGCCAGCCAGGCCACTGTTCATGAAGGTCCAACGCTCCGAACCTCTCTTTTTCCTTAGAAGGGGGCTCTGGGGTGAGGGGCTGCCAAGGGACTCTGGCTGTGGGGTCATCCTGGTGGGAAACTTCAGTGAGAGAATGTGGGGGTTCCCTGAGACGCCCTTTGCTTTCCCCTGGGGTCTGCCCTCGCCAGAGCGTCCCCTGGTGCCCACTCATTGCGGGGGTAGAGGGGGAAGGGGTACAGACTGAGCAGAAACCATGAAGCCCCAACCTAGGTAGGGAGCAGGGGAGACCTTTGGAGAGTTAATTCCTGTCCAGCAGTGTCGCTGGGCAAGCCCTGCTCTTCCCACGCCCTTTGCCCCCACACTGGGTTTTTGGAGTGGGCAGGTCCAACCAAGGCCTTGACCCTGAGGGCCTGAGAGAGCGGGCCTGCCGTGGCCACAGCTGAGGCCTGCAAGCTTACAGTAACGGTGTCTGAGGGGACAGAAACAGGGGAGGGGGGAGCCCCTCACCCCCGAGGGGTCTTAGAGAGGGGTGGGCACATCACCTCACAGTATTTACATATGATACAGGACGGGATGGTTCCAGGGGCTCGGCCTGGCCTCCCCGCAGCCCTGCCCTCCTCTCCAGGGCTGGAGGGAGGCGGCCAGGGGCCCACACCCAGATAGACACTTTGTTCTCAGCTGGTGGGGGGCACCTGGCCCCTTGCCCCCTGCGGCCTGGGGCTTCACATTCACAAACCTAGAAATAGTTTAAAAACGGTTTCTTTAAAAAAAAAAAAAAAAGGGGGGAAAGGGTAAAGGAGGGGAAATCTGAATAAAAAACAGGGGTTGGGCTGCGGCCTGTAGCAGGCTCCCTCCGCCTTCACTCTAGCTATGCACAAATCCAAAAGCCTTTTGGGGAGGGGGCGGTCCTAGGGGGGCGCGGCACGGAGGGAGGGATGGACCAGAGGGCTGGGGTGGGCAACCGGCTAATCCAAAATAAATAAAAGCAGGGCCGGGAGAGGGGCGGGTGGGGACGGGGGCAAGGGCGAAGAGGGGGACGTTAGTAGGGGAGCCAGACGCTGTTGGGGGCAGCAGGGCAGGGGCCGGGCCCGGGGAGTTGGGGGCAGGCAGTAGCGGGTCCGAGTCGCTGCAGGGGAGGGGGCGGCGGCTGCGGCTGAGGTCTCCCGCCCCCTCGCTGGCTCACTCGTGGTCCTCAGTCAGCTGCAGGCTGGGGCGCTGGGAACACAGCCAGGAGGTTATGGGGGCTCCCGGAGCACACACAGCCCTCCCCAGTTCTCTCCCAGAAGAGCTTTGTTCGTAAACTACCTACTTTCTTCTTCTTATTTTTTTAGAGACAGAGTCCAGCTCTGTTGCCCAGGCTGGAGTGCAGTGACAGCGATCATAGTTCACTGCAGCCTCAACCTCCCTAGGCTCAAGTGATCCTCCTGCCTCAGACTCCTGAGACTCTGGGATTACAGGTAGTATCTGGGACTACAGGTGAAAGCAAACACACTCTGCTCATTTTTGTTGTTGTAGCAGAGATGGGGATTCACTATATTGCCCAGGCTAGTCTCAAACTCTTGTCCTCAAGCCATCCTCCTGCCTTGGCCTCCCAAAGATCTGGGATTATGAATGTGAGCCACCACACCCAGCCAGACTTTGCACTTTCTGTTCCCTGGTTGGATGCCTCTTTCCCCAGATTTTGAATGGCTGGATTTATTCAAATGTCCCCTTCTCAGAGATACCTTCTCTAAACCCCACATCTAAAATAGCCCTGTCATGCACAGTCTGGAATTATCTCATATGTTCACTTGATTTTTGTCCTGTGAAATGAGAGAGGACTTTGTCTTGTTCATCCTCTTTCCTGGAATGGGGCTCATAAATGAATGGGTGAATGAACAGAATGTCATGGGCTCACAGTCTCCCACCATCTGCATAGACACTGTGATGGCCGTGTACACAGTCCCACAAGTCGAGGTATCCTGTTGTTTTTTGTTTGTTGAGGTGGAGTCTTGCTCTGTTGCCCAGGCTGGAGTGCAGTGGCCTGATCTCGGCTCACTGCAGGCTTCGCTTTCTGGGTTCAAGCGATTCTTGTCCCTCAGCCTCCCGAGTAGCTGAGATTACAAGTGCGCACCATCACGCCAGCCAAGTTTTGTATTTTTAGTAGAGATGGGGTTTTACCATGTTGGCCAGGCTGGTCTAGAACTCCTGACCTCAGGTGATCCGCCTGCCTTGGCCCCGCAAAGTGCTGGGATTATAGGCATGAGCCACTGCGCCCGGCCAAGGTATCCTGTTTTGATAGCTGTGTACTATACCACTGTACACACACTCATTTGTTTAACCACTTTCCTTTTGATGGATATTTCAGTTATTTGCAGTTTTAAAAATAAATGCCTAGAAGTGGAATTGTTGGGTCCAAGGGCATGAATGTTTGAAACTGGGACAAACACTGCCAGACTGCCCCGGGAACCCCTGAGCCACTGTACTTACTTGCTTCTCCCATATCTTGATCAATGCTGGGCAGTGTTCATCTTAAAAAATCTTTGTGGCTGGGCCCGGTGGCTCATGCCTGAAATCCCAGCACTTTGGGAGGCCGAGGCAGAGGAAGATCGTTTGAGCCAGGAGTTCAAGACCAACCTGGGCCACATAATGAGACCCCATCTCTACAAAAAAATTTTTTAAAAACTTAGCCAGGCATGGTGGCATGCTCTTGTGGTCCCCGCTACTTGGGAGGCTGAGGTGGAGGATGGCTTGAGCCTAGGAGTTCCAGGCTGCAGCGAGCTGTGATTGCACACTGCACTCCAGCCTGGGTGGCAGTGAGACCGCATCTCTATTAAAAATAATAATAATAGGGCTGGGCACAGTGGCTCACCCCTGTAATCCCAGCACTTTGGGAGGCCGAGGCAGATGGATCACTTGAGGCCAGGAGTTTGAGACCAGCCTGGCCAACATGGCAAAACTCGTCTCTGCTAAAAACAAAAAAAATACCAAAATTAGCTGGGTGCGGTAGCACATGCCTGTAATCCCAGCTACTTGGGAGGCTGAGACACGAGAATTGCTTGAACCCAGGGGACGAGTTTGCAGTGAGCCAAGATTGCGCCACTGCAGTCCAGGCTGGGTGACAGAGCGAGACTCCATCTACAAAAATAAAATAAAATAATAGTAATAATAATAAACGATCTTAAAAAATCTTTGTGGCCTGCACTGGTGACTTACACCTGTAATCCCAGCACTTTGGGAGACCAGGGCAGGAGGATCCCTTGAGCCCAGGAGTTTGAGACCAGCCTGGGCAACACAGTGAAACCCTGTCTCTACAAAAAAAGTAAAAAAGTTAGCCAGGCATGGTGGCATGTGCTTGCAGTCCCACCTACTCGGGAGGAGTCTGAGGTGGGAGGATCCCTTGAGCCCAGGAGGTCTGGGTGACAGAACGATATCTTGTCTCAAAAATAATAATAATAATAATAATCTTTGCCAACCTGATAGGTGGGATGTGAAGCCTTACTGTTGCTTTGATTTCTGTGTTTAAATGGAGTAGGGTGAGCAGCTTTTCATCTTTATTGACCACAGCTGGTATAAAGATCTGTCTCCCCTGGGACTGTGGTTCTTGAGGGCAGGGATGGGGTCTGTGTCCCAGATTCGATGGCCCAGGACAGGCTTCCCCAGTGCCACCCCACCACCTGCCCACCCCCACATCCTCACCTCCTGCCACCGTCCCCTGCTTCAGTGGTACCCATTGGTGAAGGCTGTGGCAATCAAAGGGCCCTGAAAAGGAAAGAATTTGACTCCTAGATTCCTGGGAAATAGAGGAAGATCAGGGGCTCCTTCTCTCTCTGCAGGACATCTGAAGTGAGGCGCTGACCTCTCTCTACCTGTCCGGATCGCCCCCCCACTGCAGGTCTGCCTACCCGGATCACCCCCTACTGCAGGTCTGCTCAAAGATTCTCCAACAGAGGGCCAGGGAATCTGCACAAACCGTACCCTGGATAAAACCAGGGCACCCCTGGAATCAAACCTCCATGTGAGCAGAGATGCCATGTGTCTCATTTGCACCTAGAGCCCACTATGCCTGGCATTCAGAGGCGATAACTAAGTGCCCACTGAATGAATGATAACCCCCACAGCTCTTCCTTAGTGATCTTTCTCCATTCATCCTCCCTCCCCCTCCTTTTGCCCCCAGAGACAAAGAAGGTCTCTCCCTTCCCCAACTTGGGGGTCTCTCAAGGTGTGGGGGGTGAGGTGGGGGCCGCTAGGCCTGGCCACTCACCCCAAGACTGTGGCCGAAGCCGGTGCTGGGGGCAGGGCTGGCGGCGCTGATGTAACTGCTGACCCCCGAGTCCTGGTTGGCCGCCCCGTAGAGCTCGGCCATGGGGCCGGGGCTGGTGGTCCCCAGGAAGCCCCCTGTGCGGCTGGGAGTCGAACCTGGAGGGGGAGCCATCGTCCAGGGGTGAGAGCCTGGCAACCCAGAAAGAAGACGGTGATAGCCCTGGTGCCCTCTGCCACCCCACAGCACCCCCTCAAGCCTGTCCCACCCACCCTAACCTGGACCCCCACATTTCAGAAAGTCCTGTGGGCCCACCTCCTGGAGATCTCCCCATGCCCATCCACCCAGTCACCCCTAGCCCTGACCCCCATCATCTCGTCTGACCACTCAGCAGCCTCACCTCCTGAGCCCCTTCCCAACCTCTCCCCACCTAGCAGCTGAATGCATGTTCTAAACCCTGACCCGCGTCCCTCTGCTACTTGCAATTTCCACTGTCTCCCCACCACCCGGGCTCCTCCTGCCTCCGTTCTCCACTCCCCACTTCCGCACTTTCCCCACCCACTGGCCTCCCAGCCTTTGCATATGCTATTCCCTCAACCAGAAACACTTTTCCTCCTCTTTGCCTTTGAATGCAAAGTTAAGAGGCCCTTCCTCTTGGAAGCCTTCCCTCGCCTTTCCTAGAGGCCCCAGCTGGGAGCTCCTCTGGTACCGGACTCCCCCTAGTGCAGCAGCATCAGCCATCAGCATTATTGCCTTTTTAATACCTGATGCCACCACCAGGCTGCAAGCCCTGGAAGGCAGAGACCCTGTCAGTCTTTTTTTTTTCTTCTGAGACAGACGGAGTCTCACTCTGTTGCCCAGGCTGGAGTGCAGTGACGTGATCTCAGCTCACTGCAACCTCCGCCTCCCGGGTTCAAGCGATTCTCCTGCCTTGGCCTCCCGAGTAGCTGGGATTACAGGCGCGCACCACCACGCCCAGCTAATTTTTGTATTTTTAGTAGAGACGGGGTCTCACCATGTTGGCCAGCCTGCTCTGGAACTCCTGACCTCAGGTGATCTGCCCACCTTGGCCTCCCAAAGTGCCAGGATTATAGGCAGGAGCCACCGTGCCCAGCCGACCCTGTCAGTCTTGCTGAGGGCTGGCTCGCCCATGCTGGCACGATACCCAGCACAGAGCAGGTAATCAGGTGATACTTGAGTGAATGAACAAGTGTCCCTCTGCAAAGGGGTGGCAGTGGCCTTCTCCCCTCCCCTGGACTTCTCTGCACCCTGTGCTCCCTCATCTCTCTTCCTGCACCTCAGAAGAGCTCACCTGTCCCTCGAACCACAGCCGCTGCCGCCGCCGCTGCCGCCATTGGTCCGTAGGCAGTGAGAGGAATGGCTGAAAGGAAAGGGATGGGCACATCAGCATGGCGGTGAGGGGCAGAGATGGGTGAAGGAGGCCCCTACCTTTTAGGCAGAGCCTGTCCAGCCTGGCCCTACCTCAGAGGGTTCCATGTAGCCCCAGGGTCAAGGCAGAAAAGGCTACCTTGGGCCACACCATCTGTGTCCTGACCTGTGGCATGGATGGAAAAAGGTGGGAGAGAGGACAGCTTCCCAGTGAGTAGCTGAGCCTCAATTTTTCCCCTGGTCTGGGGGGACATGCTTGAATAACCCAAAGCTCATGGAGGGTGGAGGCAGGGCACCCAACCCTGAGAAGCTGTGAAGGTTGCCCGCAGCTGCCCCCTTCTCCAGGATGCCCTTGGCAAAACAGGGATCACTTGGCCCAGAGGTGCCTGGGAGCTCACGTCCTTCTTCGCAGCTCACGACACCTAGCGATAGACAGACATGGGACAGGCCCCCAGGCCTGCTGCCCCCAGGTAGAGCGCTCTAGGGGTCAGGCTGAGGCTGGGCTCACACTGAGGCCATAGCTTTGCACCACACCCTCTGCTGCCTGTCCTGCTCCCCTCGCCCCTGTCTCCTGAGAGCACCCTAAGGGCCTCCCTGACCACCCAGAAATGACCACTGCCTCCCCCAAATCCCCCCAGCCTCTTTGTTTGCCATCTCCTCTTCAGACACAGGCACCTATCCCCTTGTTTGCTGTCTGCCATCATCGTCACCTCTGCAGCACCTAGCACCTTGCCTTGTACACAGCAGGTGTTTAATAACTGCTGAAGGAGTAGAAAGGGAATCTGCTTAAAACACCCAGTGGCTTGAATGGCTTGAGCCTGGGGCTCCCTGGGGCTGAGAGGTGATCACCTCCTACTGTGAATCTTTCCTAAAAACTTCACACAGTGGGCTCCTTCTCACTCAGATGCCACCTCCTCTAAGAAGCTTTCCCTGAATACCCCCACTCAGGCGGCCCCTTGTCCCCAACCATAACGCCTTAGCACATTTCCCTGCTTTAATTTCCTCATGGAACTTCTCACCCTCCAAAAATATCTTTTTTTTTTTAATTAATTTTTTTGTAAAGATAGGGTCTTGGAAAGGCTGGGTGCGGTGGCTCATGCCTGTGATCCCAGCACTTTGGGAGGCCGAGGCGGGCGGATCACCTGAAGTTGGGAGTTCAAGTCCAGCCTGACCAACATGGAGAAACCCCGTCTCTACTAAACAAAAAACAAAAAACAAAATTAGCCAGGTGTGGTGGTGCATGCCTGTAATCCCAGGTACATGGGAGGCTGAGACAGGAGAATCGCTTGCACCCAGGAGGCGGAGGTTGCGGTGAGCCAAGACTGCGCCATTGCACTCCAGCCTGGGCAACAAGAGCACAACTTCATCTCAAAAAAAAATAAATAAATAAAATAAAAGATAGGGTCTTGGTATGTTGCCCAAGCTGGTCTCGAACTCCTGACTTCAAGCTATCCTCCTGTGTTGGCCTCTCAAAGTGTTGGGATTACAGGCATGAGCCACAACACCCAGCCCAAAAATATCTTATTTGCTTTGGGGATACTCAGGTAAGCCTTTCTTGTTTTACTTGATTTTTTTTTTTTTTTTTTTTGAGACAGAGTCTAGCTCTGTTGCCCAGTCTGGAGTGCAGTGGCATGATCTCGGCTCACTGCAACCTCTGCCTCCTGGATTCAAGTGATTCTCCTGGCTCAGCCTCCTAAGTAGCTGGGACTACAGGCGTGCACCATCATGCCTGGCTAATTTTTTTTTGTATTTTTAGTAGAGATGGGGTTTCACCATGTTGGCCAGGCTGGTCTCAAACTCTTGACCTCAGGTGATCTGCCTGCCTCGGGTTCCCAAAGTGCTGGGATTACAGGCATGCACCACCACGCCCAGCTAATTTTTGTATTTTTAATAGAGATGGGGTTTCACCATGTTGGCCAGGCTGGTCTTGAACTCCTGACTTCAAGTGATCCACCTGCTGCAGCCTCCCAAAGTGCTGGGATTACAGGCATGAGCCACCACCCCCGGCCTGTTTACTTGTTTACTGCTGTCTCCTTCCTCTGGAATTTCAGTTCCAGGAAGACAGGAACCTTGTCTGTCTCACTCACTGTTGTGGCCCCAGTGCCTGGAGTGGTGTCTGGTACAATGGATATTTACTGAATGCATGAAAAAACCACCCAAGTCTCCTTTTCTCCAAGGCTAGAGGAAAGTTCAGATCCTAGGTGCCCAAGCACTGTTGATCTTGTACCTACTCCCTTGCCTGCCAAGATATCTCTAAAAGGGACATTTCTTCTGTCATTTCTTTAAGGCCAGGGACTGGGCTCTGAGGTCTGTTGTTTGGCTCATTTAGGCATTTCCATAAAGTCAGAGGAGCCAACCCCAGCATGTGCTTACCACACTGTAAAGAATGACTTATTTATATAATCAGTATTTGCTCCCCTCTCTAAACTGCGAGTTCTGTGAGATCAAGGCCTGCCTCTGTCTTATCCCCGCTCTGTCCCCAGGGTCTGGGAGGGCATCCTGTGCACAGTAGGTCCGTAACACATGGTGCTCTGTTGCCCAGGCTGGAGTGCAGTGATGCAATCATGGCTCACCGCAGCCTTCACCTCTTGGGCTCAAACGATCCTCCCACCTCAGCCTCCCAAGTAGCTGGGACTACAGGCATGCACCACCACCACACCTGGCTAGTTTTTTATTTTTTTTTAGTAGAGATGGGGTTTCACCATGTTGCCCAGGCTAGTCTTGAACTTCTGGCCTCAAGGGATACTCCTGCTTTGGCCTCTCAGAGTGCTGGGATTATAGGCGTGAACCACCACGCCCAGCACACACAGTTCTTAAATGAGTAACAAGGACCTCCTTCCAGCCCTCCACCCTGACAACTACTGGCCAAACTCTCCCTCTTTTCAGGGAAGAGCCTCTGTTACCTGCATCTCTAGGGTTCTCCTCCCCACCCCTTCCTTCACTCCAGGTTTCTCTTCCTCTCCCCCATTTTGGGGGAACCCTGAGCACCCCTTGGAAGGAAGGTCTTATCTAAAGCAGGGTCCATGCTCACGTCTTCCACACATGGCCAGGTTGAGGGGAGAGTCTGGGGGTGGGGTGGGGGAGAAGCAGGTTGGACAGAGAAACCCCGTGCAGCCCACCCCACGTGCTTGCAGTCTCCTCGGCTCAAGGCTGGCTCCGCAGCTGAGCTGGCTGGCCCGAGTGAAGGTGCCAGCCAGGAAACCGGCCCCCTGTCACCTTCACCCCACTTGTCCAGAAGTCACCAAAGGGCTGGATTCGGCCCTTGGCAATATTTCATTTGGCTCACAGTGTTTTAAACATTTAGAATCTGTTGCCAACATTGAAAAATAATGGAAAAATTCATACGAAAGCAAAAGCCAGGTTTCTGGCATCTCTGGAAAAACATGAGATCTGAGCATAGTGAGTCTGTATCCCCTCCCGGCAAGAGTCAGCTGGCACCGAGGGCAGGTATGCCCACGCTGGTGTGCAGACGTCCCCACCCAGCCCACTTTGCAATGAGTTTGAGACCCCGGCTTGTTCACTGCGGGATCCCAGAGCCTCCATGGAGCCTGGCACACGGGAGGTGCTAGATAAATATTTGCCAAATGGATGAATGAGTGACTTTGCCTCCATCTGCTTGGCTTGGCCCTATGCCCCACCCTTAAGGGCCATGTAGCCGCCCAGACTGGCCAGTGCCCAGGCACAGTCTGCTGTGTCCCCACAGCCGGAGGGCTGGCGGGCAGGAGAAAAGGATCCCGCTAGCTTTCCCCAGGAAACTCCCTGGGCCCCTTCTGTTTCTCCCCATGTGGCCTGAGAGGTATACAAAATCCGAGCGACTGACCTGTAAGCTCGGGGAGGACTGGGGCGCTCGGGAGAGGGGTCCGCTCTACACGGAATTCTAAAATGAAACGTAAAACAGCTTAGGAAGAAGCAGGGGAGGCCCCTTGGACATGGCCCAGGGAGGACAAATGCACCCACAGGGACACTGGGTGAGGAGACAGGCCATGCACAGGACCCAAGAGCTGGGGAGGGGGAGAGCACAGTTCCCAGAAGGCAGGGGAGGGCAAGGAGACAGACACAGAGGAGAGACAGAGAGAGAGAGCAGAGTTGCCACCTATACCCTGGGCACGGGGCAGGGCTGGAGCTACGATTCCAGGTGTTGGTTTGTTTCCTTCTTTTCTGTTTCTTTTCTTTTTCTTTCTTTCTCTCTTTTTTTTTTTTTTGAAATGGAGTCTCGCTCTGTCGCCCGGTCTGGAGTGCAGTGGTGCGATCTCGGCTCACTGCAAGCTCTGCCTTCCGGGTTCATGCCATTCTCCTGCCTCAGCCTCCCAAGAAGCTGAGACTACAGGCGCCCGCCACCACGCCCGGATAATTTTTTGTATTTTTAGTAGAGACGGGGTTTCACTGTATTAGCCAGGATGGTCTCGATCTCCTGACCTCGTGATCCGCCCGTCTTGGCCTCCCAAAGTGCTGGGATTACAGGCGTGAACCACCGCGCCCGGCCCTTTTTATTTAAAAAAAAAAAAAAAAAAAGACAGGGTCTCACTCTGCTGCCCAGGCTGGAATGCAGTGGCATGAACACAGCTCACTACACACTCGATCTCCTGGGCTCAAGCGATCCTCCCACCTCAGCCTCCTGAGTAGCTGGGACCACAGGCACACAACATCATGCCTGGCTAACTTGTAGAGACAAGGCCTCACTATGTTGCCCAGGCTGATCTCAAACTCATGGGCTCAAGCCATCCTCCCATCTCAGGCTCTTAAAGTGCTGGGATTACAGGCGTGAGTCACCATGTCCAGGCTCGGGTGTCTCTAAAAGGCTTACAATTTGACTATTACCAAAAACATCTCCCAGAATCCTCTTCTTCTTGTGTGTGTGTGTGTGTGTGTGTGTGTGTTGGGGGGAGGCAGCCTGATGAAAAGCGACGGCCCTAGAATAGGTAGAATAGGTCAGGCTTGGGTTCAAGTCCCAGCTCTGCCACTTCCTAGTTGGCTCATCTTAGCTTGTCATTCTTCCTCTGAGCCTATGTCCTCATCTCTAAAATGAGGATAAGCATCCTTCCCCCATGAGATTATTGAGAGAATTAGGCAACGTCCCGTACACAAAGTTCTCCAAGCTGAACAGCCCTGGGGCAGAGGATGTAAGTGCTTAGGGGCCCTCCAAATAAATAAGACCCCCAAGTAAATAAATAAATAAATGGCCTTGCAAAAGTTTGTATTTCTTATTTCAAAGAAAACTGCATTGAATAGTCATCATGGGAAGTCCAGAACTGGGCTTCCTGACATTTACTTTCAGGTCTAGTGTTATCTTTATGTTGGCTTACAAATGAGCGTGGTAATGATAATGCTTTTCAACTGGTTTTCAGCATTTAGGGTCTCAGCATAATACCTTGTCTGGACTTGAAAGAGCTCAGCCTAGAGCCTGGCCATTATAGGTGTCTGTGATGATGCAACCAACAATGGCCCTCGGAGAGGCCCCCACTACAAGCCCAATGCCCTCTCTGGTGGAAGTGGCAACCCTGGAGTCGGGTGGGGAGGAGAGACAGGCAGGAGGCAGGCAGAGGATGGCCTGGGAGAAAACGGTGCCATGCAGGGCCACGCTGGGAGCCCCTGTCCCCAGCTTCTGGGGAGGGGTTTGGGGGGGATGGGTGGGGAGAGGCCCTCTTTCCTCAGACATGCCCTTCCTTCCAAGCCTCCAGCAAGCAGACCCCCAGCCATGCACCCCTAGACACCACCCTGAGAAGTCAGACTGCCCGGGAACCAGGGGCATGCTGGCAGCAGAGGGACACCGAGCAGGACTTACCGGGGAACTGGTAGGTGTAGCCAGGGGCGAGGCCTGTATAACTCCGGCTGGCGTAGGTTGTGGCTTGGAAACCTGGGTAACCTGATGGGGCAAGGGGGCAGTGTCAGATGGCTCATCCACAGGGCGGATCCTGATCATGGAGAAGGACCTGAGCCACTCATGTCCCCTCACCTTCCTTTATCATGAATAATAGCTATACCCTCCAAATACCTTCTTCATACCAAGCCCTGTGCCAAGCACACTGCACACTATTATCCCGTTAAACTCGCCTTAGAGGTAGGTACTGTTAGGCACCCCATTTTACAGACAGGAAACCGAGGCTCTGAAAGGTGACACTTTTTGGCTGAGAATAATCCAATGCTCTTTGAGCTCTGGCTCCTGCTTCCCTCCTGTCCTCATCTCCTGCACACTGCTCCTCCCTCCCTCTGCTCCAGCCACACTGGCTTCCTTGCTGTTTTTCAGCTTTGCCAAGCTCATTCCCACCTCAGGGCCTTTGCACATGCTGGTGCCTTTGCCTGGAGCACTCTTTGCAGATGACTACATGCCTGAGTCCCTCTCATTGTGCAAGACTCCGAAACATCTTCCCATAGGCGTCCTCCTTCCCATCAGCTACAATTTCTATCATGTCACCTTGGCTTTTCTTAGTACTGATGATCATTATCTGAACTTATATAATGATTTTTTTTTCTTTTTTCTTTTTTAGAGACAGGATCTTGTTCTTTTGCCCAGGCTGGAGTGCACAGTGGTACAATTGTAGGTCACTGCAGCCTCAAACTTCTGGGCTCAAGTGATTCTCCTGCCTCAGCCTCCCTAGTAGCTGTGACTACAAGGTGTGTGCTGCTATGCCTGGCTAATTTTTAATTTTTTTGTAGAGATGGGGTCTTGCTGTATTGCCCAGGCTGGTCTCGAACTACTAGCCTCAAGTGATCCTCCTGCCTTGGTCTGGAATTATAAGCATGAGCCACCACACCTGGCCAGAAAGTACTCATGATTTCTTTAAGTGCTGATTTTCTGTCTTCTCAAAGAAAAATCCAATAGTTAGCAATAATGGTGCAATTAAGATTAAAATTCAGATCTGACGGGCTCCAAGCCTCTTAACCACCGACCTCACTATTTGTTAGATAATTTCTTTTTCCACTTTTTTTTTTTGAGATGGAGTTTCACTCTTGTTCCCCAGGCTGGAGTGCAATGGCATGATCTCGGCTCACCGCCACCTCCGCCTCCCAGGTTCAAGCAATTCTCCTGCCTAAGCCTCCCGAGGAGCTGGGAATAAAGGCATGTGCCACTACCCTCAGCTAATTTTGTATTTTTAGTTGAGACAGGGTTTCTCCATGTTGGTCAGGCTGGTCTCGAACTCCCAACCTCAGGTGATCCACCCGCCTCAGCCTCCCAAAGTGCTGGGATTACAGGCGTGAGCCAAGGTGCCTAACTTCTTTTTCCACCTCTTAAATGAAGGGTGAAAACAGCTCATGAATCACCTTAGAATAAAACTTTCTCAATGTTCTAAATAAAAAGGTGAAAGAGACAAGACAACTAACTACAATACCTGATTCTAGCCTGGATCTTATTCTGAAGGACAAAAATATTCTATAAAGAGCATTACTGGGTCTGGCTGGGCATGGTGGCTCATGCCTACCACCACAACACTTTGGGAACCTGAGGTGAGAAGATTGCTTGAGGCCAGGAGTTCGAGACCAGCTGGGCAACATAGTGAGACCCTGTCTCTACCAAAAAAAAAAAAAAAAAAAAAAAAAAGAGCATTATTGGGTCAATTGATAAAATTGGAAAATAGAAAGTAGATTAGATAAAAATATTGTATCAAGGCCGGGCGCCGTGGCTCACGCCTGTAATCCCAGCACTTTGGGAGGCTGAGGTGGGCAGATCATGAGGTCAGGAGATCAAGACCATCCTGGCTAACACGGTGAAACCCCGTCTCTACTAAAAATACAAAAAATTAGCTGGGCACGGTGGCGGGCGCCTGTAGTCCCAGCTACTCGGGAGGCTGAGGCAGGAGAATGGCGTGAACCGAGGAGGCGGAGCTTCCAGTGAGCCGAGATCCCGCCACTGCAGTCCGGCCTGCGAAAGAGCGAGACTCCGTCTCAAAAAAAAAAAAAGAAAGAAAAAAATATTGTATCAATTATAAACTTAGGAAGTTGATAACTAAACTGTGGTTACATGAAAGAATATCCCTAATCTTAGGAAGCATCAAAGGGTAAAGGGCCACGATGCATGTAACTAACCCTCAAATGATTCAGTGAAAAATCACAAGTCTGTGTGTGTCTATACATGTGTACATACGTATTTGCAAACACACATACACACACATATATACACATAGAGTAAAACTGATCAACCAAAATGGGGGCAAAATGTTAAGAACAGGTGAATCTGATAACAGGGTATATGGATGTTCTTTGTACTGTTTTATTTTTGCAGCTCCTCTGAGTTTGGGATTACTTCCAAATAACATGTTAAAGAAAAAAGAAAAGCTTCAAGGAAGACTGTGCCCTATTTGGAGGCTGCTCGCCTCCCCGACTTCTGACCCTCTAGCCCATGCCGTGCCCCCTCCTCTGAATTCCCAGAGTACCTCTCTGTGTGCCACTCCCCCATGCCTGGCATAAAGACCCCCTTGTACTGTTCTCTTTCTGTGTGTACACATCTCATCTCCCCAGGGAGCCTATGAGCTTCCTGGGGGGCCAAACTCAGATTTACCACCCTCAGTCTTGGACCCAAAGCACAGCTGACTCCTGCTCAGCTTTCAAGGCTCATGGCAGCCTTCACCTCTTCCAGGAAGTCTCCCCAACCTCCAGGTGGGTTTAGGGGCCTCCCACAGCCTCCAGTCACTCTGTAGTGGCAGTGCCCATTTACTCCTGTCTCCAACTTGAAGGAGAGCCCCATGAGAGCAGGCTCTCCTTCTCAGAAGTTGCTCAATAAATATTACCTGAATGAATAAGACCAGGCAGCCTTTCTTTTGCCCCCTCCAAAGGCCTTTGGCCTTTGCAAATGCTGTTCCCTCCGCCTGGAACACTTTTCCCCTTCCCGTCTCTCCAGCCTCCCCATCACCGGCTCCTACTCCACCCGCAGACTCAACTTAAATGTAACTTCTTTTCCCACTTCTCCAAGTCATGGTCAAGTTCCCTGTGACCACACTCCCTCGGCACCCTACACTTCTGCATCTGAAATCTATTTTATCTTCTTACTTGTTTTCCCTGCCAGATTGTAAAGAAAGTCATTGTTGCAGTTCCTGGCATAATGTCTGGCATATAGAGTTGCTCAATAACTGTGTACTGGATGGATGAATGGATAGAGGAATGGACAGATGGAGGGATGGATGGACGAGAGAATGGACAGATTGACAGGACCAATGAATATGGTTGGACCTTTCTGCTGGCTACCACCAGAGGGCAGCACCCCCCCAACCAAACCACCCCACCTTGGGTAGGACTGCCAGACCCGACAGATCCCTTGTCCCCACTCCTGCTCAATGACTCAGACAGGAGGAGGGCAGACCACAGGGGAGGTGCAACACCCACACAGCCCCTGCTAGCCCTGGGAGCAGTTCCGGCAGAAAGAAGCTGCAGGCGCAGGCTCGCGCATACCCAGCATGCCGATGCCCAGCATGAAGGCGTCCATTCCGTAGGGCATGACTCGAGACCTCCCCCGGGCTGAGCCCGTTGGCGACATCACCTCCTTTGGCTGAGCTTTCTTACATTCCACCTGCAATGAGACCTGGCGGTTAGTCTTTCACACAGAGCTAGAGTCATTAGCCCTCTTGTTCCCTGGAAAGCCTCTTTATTAATTTTATTAATTTCACTGTCCAGCTGAAAACTATTTCATGGTTACCACTGATGGAGCACTCACTATGTGCTGGGGAGTGTGTAAACGGCTTTGCATGCAATCGTTCAATGAACGCTTACACCAATACTACCAATACTATGATGGAGGAGCTTTTCCAGTCCCATTTGACAGATGTGGAAACTGAGGCTCAGAGAAGGGAGGTCATCTGCCTGATTAACTACCATGTGACACTGCCTCCCTGTCTAGGTTTTTAGGGGTTGGAAGAACTGGCTCTGCCTCCACTCACTCGAAGCCCCTCTGCCTGCCTTTAGAACCTCAGAGCTTCCCTGGCAGGCCCCACAAGGAGCCCCAGTCTTCTCTGTGCCTGTGCTCCATCCAATCCCAACTCACCATGTTTTTGTTTTTGTTTTTGTTTTTGTTTTGTTTTGTTTGAGACGGAGTCTCACTCACTCTGTTGCCCAGGCTGGAGTGCAGTAGCACAATCTCAGCTCACTGCAACCTCCACCTCCCGGGTTCAAGCGATTCTCCTGCCTCAGCCTCCCAAGTAGCTGGGATTACAGGCATGCACCACCATGCCTGGCTAATTTTTGTATTTTTAGTAGAGACAGGGTTTCACTGTGTTGGCCAATCTGGTCTCAAACTCCTGACCTCATGTAATCTGCCCACCTCAACCTCCCCAAAGTGCTTGGCTTACAGGCGTGAGCCATTGCGCCCGGACCCAACTCACCATTTTGTTGTTGATTTCATGAAAATGAATTTCACACACTTTCTCCACGATGTCCTCACTCTCAAACGTGACAAACCCGAACCCTAGAGGTTGGACAAAGGATAAAGGCAAGGTCAGAACCAGAGCGCAGGGTCAAAACTCAACCCCAGGTCGTACCAATATCCCCGCTCCTCTCTCTCTGGCGAGTGAGAGTTAATGAAAGGCTCTGCTCACAGCCTGGAATCCTCTCAACTATCCACTGAGACAGGGTTTCAAGTCCCAGAATACAGATGAGGAAAATAAGGTTCAGGTAAGTGAAATAACTTGCCCAAGGTCACACAGCAAGTTAGAAAGTGGTAGAGCTGTGATGAGAATACACTCAACATGCTTTTTCTAGTCCTCAGGTGTTTTCCAAAGAGGGAAGAAGGAACACACATGCACACTCATTTAAACTTACACAAAGGTGTACATGTCCAAACATACAAATGTACATAGACACACATTCACGCATGCACACATCTAGATACCTGCGTATCACGCAGACACATGCAGTTACCCTGACATACCAGATATAAACAGATATTTAGGCACAGATACCCCCTTTTGCACAGATACAAATACACACACACACAGAGCACATACCCCACTCCCAAAACGGACTAAAAGTCCTGAAACAACTGGAGAAACAACCCCGTCTCCTCCTGGGTGTGCCCCAGGGGCTGGAAAGGGATTTCTCAGAAGGTAAGGCCCTCGGGAGAAAAACAGCCAGGTGGCGCGTGTGCACACGCACACGGTGTGGCCCAGATGCTCACAGGTTCAGAGGCAACGGGGCTGGGGGCTAGGCTGGGCAGGAGGTGACTGGCTGGGGCTGTGGAGTCAGCCTGACCCTGGGCGGCCTGGCCTAAGCTCTGGTTACCAGGGACAAGGTAAGCCCGGGCAGAGGCAGACACCACTAGGGTGGGGGTAGGAGACTCAGTGGGTTGCAGGGACTTGGGGGGGTGGGTACTCCTCTGTTCCTCTCATGTGTCTGCAATTCGGCAAGTTTCTAGCACAGGAAATGGTGGGACAAAAGCCTTCTGTAAGGCCAGGCCTGGGAGAGGACGCAGATCCTGGGGGATAGGATGTCAGAAGGCGAGATGAAAGGGCAGCTGTGACCTGCAGCCCCCTGGCTGACCACGGGGCCCAGCCTGGGAAGGGGGAGGGGGCCACACTCACCTCGGTGCCGGTTGGTGGTTTTGTCAAACATCAGCATGGCGTCGTCCACCTGAAACACAGCCTGCCATGGAGGACCCAGCAGATACCAGCGGAACCCACTACCACCAAGGAACAGGGGCTCTGGCAACCCACTGCCCTCTTGCCCACTCCAGGCTTGACCTTCAACCTGCTCCCTGCACAGGGGACAACTTTCCTTCTGCAACCCCACTGAAAACCCTTTTCAATCACCATCATCTCAATGCACCAGCCTGCATTTATTAAGCTCCATTGTCCTCCCCACATTCCCTGCATGGTAAGATCCCCATGGTGTAGATAAGAAAATAGGCTCAGAGAGGTGAAGTTGCCTGCCCAAGATCACACAGCAAGACCTTGACCAAGCTGGGGAGGCACAGAGAAGATGCTAGAGAAGGAAATATGGGAGGGAGGAAAATGACAAGATGGGGAAGCAAAAGCCTCATCCCTTTCTGTAAAAGGCCAGGAGGACAGCAACCAGACTGGACTCCCCTCTCCGGCTACAGATCTTTTCCTCTAATTGAGGTTTCCTTTTGCTAGAGGCTGTAATTAAAGCAAGTAGAGTTCAGTGCCTGGGCTGCTTTGCCTCCCACTGACTGGGGGAAGGGAAGGTGACTGGGAAAGGGGGAGGATCTACATCATCCATCCTCTCTTGGACCCCAGTCTACTCTTGTTACTTCCTCTAGGTACCCCTTGGATATACGGTCACCAAAGGCCTTGGTGCCACCTTCCATTTGCCTGCATCTGGTGCCTCCTCCTTGCCCTCTTTCTTAGTTAAGGTCTGAGTCACCTTTGGTATAAATCAGGGGCTGCCTCTGATACCCAACCCAATCCTACTCCAGGCCCCAACCCTCCCCCAAATGACCAGACATCCAAAGGATTAAAAAAAAACTTTTCTCAAGCCATCAAGCCACGAGTAACCAGCCTCTTCCCTACTCTCCTTCCCTCTACTTCCAGGCCCAGCATCCACCACCTTCTTTTTTTTTTGGAGACAGAGTCTTACTCTGTCACCCAGGCTGGAGTTCTGTGGCATGATCTCGGCTAACTGCAGCCCCCGCCTCCCAGGTTTAAGCAATTCTCCTGCCTCAGCCTCCTGAGTAGCTGGGATTACAGGTGCATGCCACCACTCCTGGCTAATTTTTGTATTTTAGTAGAGGTGGGGTTTCACCATGTTGGCCAGGCTGGTCTCGAACTCCTGGCCTCAAGTGATCCACCCGCCTCAGCCTCCCAAAGTGCTGGGATTACAGGCGTGAGCCACCGGGCCCGACCCCCATCATCCATCTTCTAAAGGCCCTCCCCTGCCTCATTAAAGACCCTGAACTACAGTGATCCTCCAGCTCTCCTTAGGCATCAAGCTACAGTGGGCCTCTGACTCCCACTGGGAGAACCAGGACCCCACTGAGCCAGGAGGCAACAAGGTCCCTGGAGAATCTCATGACATCTCTTTTCTCAAAGAGCTGCCTGTACTGGGGCCCACGCAACAGAGTGGCACTCTCACTCCCATCCTATGGACCCACTCTGAGTCCCAATCCCAAATCAGCTGGACCACCCGAATGGGACAATCATTTCAGGTTCAGCACATCTTCCCCACCCCTCACTTAACCAATGAAAAACAGAAACCCAGAAAGAAGGATTGTGGTCAAAGCACAGGCTTTGGGTAGGACGGGCCTGAGTTGGAATCCTGGATCCTGCATTTGCTGGTTGGGTAACCTTGGGCAGGTGACTTGATGTTTCTCTGGCTTTGGTTCCTCATCTGTGAAATAGGCATAACAGTGTCTATCTCACAGGTTGAAGTTAAATGAAAGACACCTTTTTTTTTG
Source organism: Pan troglodytes (assembly GCF_028858775.2). NCBI lineage: Eukaryota > Metazoa > Chordata > Mammalia > Primates > Hominidae > Pan > Pan troglodytes. Next base: position 127,163,994 of record NC_072408.2, read on the forward strand.
GAAAAGGGTTCTCGCTATATTGCCCAGGCTAGTCTTGAACTCCCAGGCTCAAGCAATCCTCCCATCTCACCCTCCTTGGTAGCTGGGACTACAGGTGTGCACCACCAAGCCTGGCTATGAGAGGATTTAGTGAGATAGTGCATGTAACAGTCTTAACTCACAGCACCCAGGATATAGTAAGTGCCTAATAAATAATAGCTATTATTATTATCTTTACAAGGGAGGGACTTGCCCATAGTTACACGGGGGGAACGTGGCAAAGCTGGGGAGAGAGCAGCCAGATACTACTGGCTTGAAGGTTGCATGAGGACATCGTCTGTGTCATTTAGGGCCATGACCACCATCCTATTGAGCACCTTGACTGGAGGTCAATCATTTTTTGAATGAATGAATGAATGAATGAATGAACGAACCAGCCACACCCTCCCCCCTAATCCTACAGCTCCGAGTCCCTGCCTGACCCACAGATGGATTCAGCCCAAATCCACAACTTCTCCCACCTTCCTCCACCCAACCCTGCAAGGAAGGCCACCATCCCTGGCCCCACTACACCCTTCAACCTGGGCCTTGGCTGGAGAGGCCCCTAGTGGGACGGTGGGGTTGAGGCCAGGGCAGGGGGCAAGGAAGATGGCTGGGGGTCCGGGTTACCCCCACCGGTGTCCCCTCCTGGGGCGAGCTGAGGGGAGGGAGGCTCCCGGCCCAGTGTCCTTAATAGGCTTTGGTCTCCATGGGAACCCGAGGGCAGGGGGGATCGGGCGGGGGGAGGGGAGGCGGCCGAGGCCTGCTGACCAGTAGGAGCCGAGCCGCCAAGTTCGGCGGCCGCTAAGCCTGAGTGGCAGCCATGGCGGCTGACCATTGTTCCCCCCTCGGCGGCGGCCCCTCGATCCGGGCGGGGGGCCCCCCGCCGCGGGGCCCTTGGCATTCCCGGCTGTCCCCCTCGCTCCCTGGCAGCCTATTCTCCGGCTCCCCCTGGCCTCCCCGGGCCGGTTTCACATGCCAACGCCGATTTAGGCCCGAACAAAAGACGCGGCCGCTGACGGCTTCTCCTGGGGCCCGGTTGCCATGGCAACGCCGGCCCCGGGGGCAGGCGGCCTCCAATCACAGCTGCTGGATCAGATTAGTGCGAGCTCTAATGCTCGGCGCTCAGACACAAAGACACCCCGCCGCAGCCGAGCCGGGCCTGCTGCTTCCCAGGAGCGCCCTACCCTCTGGGGCCCGGGCCCGCCCGACCTGCCCTCTGTCCCGGACCCAGGTGCCCACCGAGGCACGAAAGCCGAGGCCTCTGGTCCCCCACACCACCAGCCTCAGCTGGCCAGGGGACACCTCCCCCCCCCCCCCCCACAATCCCAGGCCCATTTCCCAGGCCACGTCCCCCTTCGCTTGCCTGGGGGTGACTCGAAGTGTCTTGATGGGAAAGTAGAGACCCAGCCTCTCGCCTGTCTCACCTAAAAGAAGAAAGACCAGGGACCCCGGCCCCAAGCAAAACAACCCTCTTTCCCTCCTAGACTTCAAACGTAGGACCCTCTCTGCCATCTCCCCATGGGACCCCAAAGTTCACATTGTCCACCTTTCAGAGGACACCCTAATGTCGGATGTCGCCACAACATCTACCTCTTCAGAGGCCCAGAAATTAAAGCTCCATGCCCCTTACAGCTCACAGCCAATCCTCTGGGCCTGATCAGGAATTGGGGGGTGCTCTCATCAGTTCCCCCCGATACCCAGGGGACCAGCAGCCCCCCAGCTCTGGCTCCAAGCTCCCCACCTGTGCAAATAGGGTGCCGAGTGCAATTGGGAGTCATATTTATTGCCTCCTTATCATCCTCGCCTGGAAGGAGTGGGGAAAGGTTCAATAGCCTGTGGCCTGGACAGGTGCAAACTCCCAGGAGGCCACGGGCTGACTTGATTGAACTGGCTGTGGGAGCACTGCCTCCCTTGTGAGAATGAAGATAAGTAAGAGAAAAATACAGTGGAAGGGCAACAACAGGGCCAGCTACTGTGTGGCTTCTCTGTCCCAAGGGATATCCTGAGTCTGAAGCTCACAGATGAGCCAGGAGGCTGCAAGGTGGATTGGCCTGGTCTCCCCCGACAGCAGGATCCAGCCCCACTCTCATCTTTTGCAGGAATGGAATGACCTGGCTGGATTCGGCTTGCTAGTGCCGCATTCTACAGTGTGTTCACAGCCCCAGCAGCAAGCGCCCCCAGTTTAAACCCACCTTCCCAAACTGCTCAAAATATTGCTTCACGTCCTCCACCGTGGTGTTCACCGACAGCCCCCCTACAAAGATCTTCTTCGTTCGAGTCACCATCTGTTAGGGGAGGGAATGAGAAAGTGGGCATCTGAGTCCTGTGGCCTACCGCCACCAGCAGGGGCTCGAGCCCCCCTGCCAGGATGCCAGCTGACAAGCTCTCTGTGGCCCCAGCCTCTTTAAAGGCCCCCCCCACAAGCTCCCTCTTGGACCCCCGCCTCTAGGCCTGTCATGGGCAGCTGTGCACCCACACCCTGGCTGGCTCGAGTGTGCCTCCTTCCTGCCTCCCCTAGGGACTATGTCCAGAAAATGCCTTCCCTAAGGACTAACACAGGGAAGGGGGCGGGCCAGTGACCCAGACCCACAGCCTAACTCTAAGACCTCACTGGCCCTCCTGGGAGACCCCCCAAGGTCCATCACAGAGTCTCCCTGAACTCAGTGCCGACATTTTCCTCATCAGCCTCCTCCCAACACAACCTCTGGCAGCCCCGTGGCCCCAGCCCTGTTTTAGGAAGAACACATGGTCCTAATTACCCCAGGAGCGCATGGCTAATCCGCGGCAATTCCCAGCCCCATCCTAACACTAAAGCACCTTCTGTCACCAAACTGCTTAATGGAATTAACCCAATTCCAACCATGTGCTCCCTGGTGCGGCTTCCTTCGAATACCTGCTCCATAATTGCTTTCAGGCCCTCTACTGGACCCTTCCAGAGATGCCCCTTTCCTGTCTCCCAAAACTCTTCCTCTCCTTCAGCCCTGGCAGGAGTTGGGGGCCTTGATGGAATTCACTGGCCCGGAATCTTAAAGAGCTCTAGTTCCACCTGGCAAAGGAGGAAACCGAACTCTCCTATAGAGGGACCTCGTCCTAGGACCCATGATAAGTCAGTAAACTCAGGGGTCCTGACCCCATGTTCCGCAATCAGTCTCTCCTTCTGTCCTCTATATTCAATTGCTTCAAAAGGAAGATCTGGCTAGTTGCCCTGAGGCCTAGAATAGACTCTTAGGCCCCTGCCCTGCACCAAAAGTTTTTTGAGTGTTGTATCGCTCAACTGCTCAGAAATCCATTTTCTGCGCAACTTGACCCTCTCACTGGAAGAACTCGCCAGAGCAGCAGGGTAAGAGAGCATTGAGAAAGCAGCCACAGACATCTAAACTGAAAGACAACAGGTGACAGAGTCTGTGGTCCCCTCTGCCTCTGCAAAGGGTGACTGGGGGGATCCAAGGGTAGCTCCCTAGCCTGCCTGTAGCGCGGCCTTAGGGTCTAAGTCTGTCCTGTATTTCACTTCCAGAGGCCTGGGCATCAAGGCTGTGGTCTATGATGTTGGAATTAGACTCAGGCTCCAAACTCTACTGGGTTCAAATACAGGACGATGAATCCTCTGAGTAGCTCCCCTTTCTCCTAACACACACAAGCCCCTCTCCAGTCCACCCCAGAGCTCACGTGGAAAGACGTATAGTGTCTTCAGGCCACAGAGCAAGGACGTCAAGAATCCCCTCTTCCCAGCCCAGCCCATTCCACAAACACTCCAAGCAGAGGTGCCAGAAGCATCTTCCAGAGCAGGAAATACTGGGAAAATCACTGCCCAGCATTGCCCATTGTAAGAGAGCTCCTCCCAGACATAGACACACCTACCTTGGGCTGTGCTCGCCGAGGGAAGGCCACCTTAGGGTCAATCTACAAGAAAAGGGAGAGGTAGAAGGGGTCTTGGTTATCGCATTTTTAGAAGAGTGACCACACAGCCTTCAGCCCTCAGGACCTCTCTCCTCCCAGGACACAAAGGTGACAGAAATCACAAAAGCCTCTAGGAGGAGAGAATAGTGGTTAAGCATTTATTTTTATTTTTTCTTCAGACAGAGTCTCACTCTATCACCCAGGCTGGAGTGCAGTGGCACGATCTCAGCTCACTGCAACCTCTGCCTCTCGGGTTCAAGTGATTCTCCTGCCTCAGCCTCCCTAGTAGCTGGGATTACAGGTGCGCACCACCACACCCAGCTAATTTTTGTATTTTTCGTAGAGACGGGGTTTCACCATGTTGGCCAGACTGGTTTCAAACTCCTGACCTCAGGTGAGCCGCCCGCCTCAGCCTTCCAAAGTGCTGGGATTACAGGCATGAGTCACCACGCCCAGCCAGTTAAGCGTTTAGACCCTAACGTCCCACTGCTGGGTTCAAATCCCATTTGCACTGCTTCCCAGCTGTGAGACCATGGACAAGTTATTTCCCCTCTTTGAACGTCAGGGTCAAGTTCACCTGCAAAATGGGCAAATAATAACACCCACCTCAAAGGGTCATCAGCAGATTATTGGAGATAATGCATACAAAGCATTTGGCATGGTGTCTAGCTCACAGCAAAAACAAAAACAAAAAAATGTAAGCCGTCTTATTCCTTCAAGTATCAGGTAAATCGAGGGCCTTCCTTGCGTAACTGACTTCACGCAGATGACCTATCTAGGTAAGGTATGCAATTCAGGCTTTGGAAACCCTGCAAATGGGAATACTCTTTGTCTGCAAAAGGCCACAAGCTGAGAGTTCATAACCATCAGGAGTAGGCTCAGTTCTGTTTTCGCAGTACTATCTACATCAAACAGCTCTCCTTGAGGCTGTGAGCAAACAGCTCCTTGATAATGCAGCTAGGCTTGGGGCAAGGTAGAGTGCAGTCTTCGGTGACGTGAAAGGGCATGGGACTTGACTTAGAAACTCTGGGCCTCTTGCCAAGCCTGTGATCTTGGTAATGCACTCGAACTCTCTGAGCCTCAGTTCCTTCATCTGCAAAGTGGGGACAATCACACCCGCTTTTCCCAGGGGCAGCTGCGGGGAATCAGATGAGATAACGCGGGTGAAAGCGGCCCTTTGTGAACTGCCCTTCGTTGCACAAACAAAGGTGCTATTACCAGCAGGCCACCTTTGCCCTTGGCTGTGAACAACCAGAGGGAAAAATCAAGATGCATCTGGGTGTACTCCTGGGTACTATAGCTGTACGACAAACAGCAAAAGACAGGGCATGAGACGCTGTGATCCATGCGGGGCCTACAGGGCCAGGTCAGGCCAGAGCTTTTTGCCACCCACACGGGTGGACGTCATTCATAAGTTCACCAGCCAATCGCAGGGAAGATCTATCTTTTCCCAAAGTTCCTTCTGTTCAAAACTCAGCCTCGTTCTAGGCAGCTGGCTCTGGCTTCTCTCTGAATGGCACAGACCAGGAACTAGCCTCCTACAGGCTCCCCCACTGGAATCTGTCCACAGAGATGGAACCTCCAAAATCCACACTAGGGCAATGCCTCCTCTCCTGCCAAGTCCTACTGGGCTCCAGGGAAAAATCACAACTGCCCATTTCTCCCGCCTGAAGTTTCAATTCCACACCTCCACGGACATGTCCATCCTTCTCTTTCTCCCAGAAGCAGCCGCCCCAGCCACCAGCGCACCACACACAGTCCCCCTACACAGACCCCGATGGGGAGATGGTACCCAAGCCACGATCCCACAGACCCACGCACACCCCATCCCTGACACACCCCACCTCCACTGTGACTCACAGCTGGCAACATAAATAAAACCCAACAAGTAAATAAAAGGTGAAAGTCAGAACTCAAAATAGACTCCCCACAGTAAACCTCCCTCCCACCCCCTTTCCCAGGCTGGAGGACGCCAAACACAGACAAAGCCCTGGCCCTTTTCAGCCCCATCTCCTAAGGATACTCATCTCACCCTCCTTCCTCCCTCATTCTCTTCCCCTTTATCAATCTTCCACTCCTCCATCCCCCAGCCCCTAAATCTCAGCTTCCTCAGCACTGCAGAAGCCATCAGTGCATTCTGAGGACAGGGGATGGTAGCAGAACAGGCAGCTTGATGGCAGATAATCACCAAAAACAATAGGCCACTGTCTCTCCATTTCCAGGCTTGGGTCACTCAGGCTGCGCCAAGAAGATCCTTTCAGAGCCGGCAAAGTTGAGGCCTGGCCTCATTTGCTCATTACTGCGAGCGGGAGCGGGAGCCACTGGGCAGAGATAACAGGAGCTGGGGACAGGCGGTAATTTGACAAATTCTTGGGCACAAGCAGCTATTGTTGCAGGTAAACAGGAGCCAGGGACTGACCCAAGCAGAGAGGCCCAAGGCTGGGGGACAGCCGGGAAGCATGGAGAGAAGAGATCCACACTATCCCTGCTCCCGGCAGACAGACACCCCCATCACATGGGGGTAACCCCCTCCTCTGACTTTTCTCCTTTTCCATCTGCCCTGGAGCCAGCGCCCCCTGCAGGGTCTAAGACACGAAGGAGCTGTGGGACAACAGCAAAATGTTCCATGAGTTTGAATGCCAACCAAGCGGCTTCTCCTAAGATCTAGTCTTCCGAAGGGTCGTTTCCAGGCAAGCTAGAGCCTTTCTCATAAATCCCCTCTGTGGGCAAAGCAGGTCCCTGTCTTCCACACAAAGCAAGGAGCTCATTGACCAAAAGTCGGGGGAGGAGGGAAGGAGAGAGGGAGGGGGCTTCAAGGGATGCTTTGCCATTGGTCTGGATGAAGAGGGGGTGTCGCAGAGCCAAATACTAGTTAGAGTTCACAGAAGCCACCGGGTGGGTCAGTGCTACCCTGACTCACCCAATTTGGGCTGGGGGAGGGACCTAGCCCCACCCCAAGCTCTGCTCTGAGGCATCATGATTAGTACTTCTAGGGAGAGGGTGGCGGCTGCCTCTCCCCTCACCAGGACTAGGGGAGGGGGGATGTAGCATCTCATGGCAGGCCAGGGATTTTTCTCCTCCCTCTCCCCCCAACTCTAGTGACAAAGTTTCAGAGCATGGCAGCCCTCTTACTCAGAAAAACTCCCTCCTTCCTCATGGACCCCGTCCAGCTGTCCCCTGGGGAGAGTCCTGACCCTCTCCTCCGGCAGCCTCCCTCTCCCAAAGGACCCCCGAAGCCCCGAGGGCCACTCACTGTTTTGGAGTCGAGCTCGTGCCGCGATTGCGCCAGCACTTTATCCACCCCCGCCTGGTCCATGAAAGTGACGAAGCCGAAACCCCTGCGCGCCGTAGTGAGGGAGAGGCAGATGGTTACAAGGCAGTGAGTGGCGGGTGGAGGGGGGCGAGCCGGGAGCAGGAGGAGGGGGTGAGGGGCTCACCTGGATCTCTTGGTCAGGGGGTCCCGCATCACCAGACACTCCTTCACCTCCCCGAACTGGCCGAAGTATTCGCGCAGCCCTTCTGTAACCACACACCCGCCTTCGGACCAGCCCGGGCCCCGCGCCCTTCCCCCCTCCCCCGTCCTTTGCCCCCGGTGACCCCGGAGCGGCCCGGCCGCCCCCGCGCCAAGCTGCCCGCGCGCTCTCCACTGCCGCCGCCCCCCACCGCCCTCGCCCCGTTCCCGCTGAGCCTCCTGGCGCCCACCGGGGCCCCAGGAAGCCGAGGGCCGAGCTGGGCTGGAGGGGGGACGGCTCCGGCCGGGTTCCCGCCGCTCCGGGAGCAGCCTCACAAAAGTTTGAGCCGCAGGTGCGAGCGGAGTTGGCGCTGCCGCCGGCGGGTCCCGGGGGCCCAGCCCACCCCCCCGATACCCCCTGAACCCCTCATCTGCTCCCCTCCACCCGCTGGGCCGGGTGCGCTCGCGGATCGCCCTGCGCTCTCGAGGTCTCCGGGCGGGGCGCGAAAGAGGGCGCGAGGGCGCCCGGGGTCAGCAGGGCGCAGGGCCGGGCTGGGGTGTCCGGGTCCGGGGCGCCGGGGGGTCCGGGGTGCCCTGCCGGACCGGCGGGCGCTCCCGGGCTCGCTCACCCTGCGTAGTCTGCCAACTGAGTCCCCCGATGAACATCTTGCTGCGGGAGGAGGAGAGACACAAAGGGCCCGCGTGAGCGCCGGGCGCCAGGGCGCAGGGGGCGCGGGCCCGGGCCCCGGGGAGGCCCGGCCCGACCCGGATCGGCCATGTTGGCGGGGCCAGGGCGGGCGCGGGCCAAGCAGGCCGGGCCGGGCCGTACCAGGGGTCGTGCGGCGAGTCCGGGGAGGCGAGGCCGGGCTGGGGCGCGTCAGTCTCCATCGGGAGCCGCGGGCGGCGCGGGCAGCGGAGCGGCGGCGGCGGCGGCGGCGGCGGCGCTCGGCGCGGGGCAGATGAGGAGCGCGGCGAAGGGGGCCGGACGGACAGGCCATGCTGCCCCCTCCCCCGACCCCGCTCGGGCGGGCGGGCGGGGACGGCCGAGGGGAGGGCCCGCCGGGGGCCGACCTGCCGGCTCCTCCCCCCGCCGCCCTGCGCGCATAAAGCCCCGCGCTCGCCCGCGCGCCCGGGCGCCCGCGGAGGCGGCGGCGCTGGGACCCCCCTCCCGCGGGGCTCCTGGGTCTCCGGGGCCGAGCGAGACCCCCGAATCCCGGTGCGGGCCGGGACCAGGGCGCGGCCGCACCCCCCACCCACCCCGGCGCGGGGGCCCGGCCGCGGGAACGCCCTCCCGGAATGAAGCGCTTCCCGGTGCCTTCAAGGTAGCTCGGTTCCGGATCGGGAACCCCCCCGGTCTTCCCTCTCAGGTCCCTGCTGTCCAGAATTGAAGAGAACCCCAATCTCCTCGGGTCGGGCGGGAGATAGCCCTAGTGCTCCCCAGTCCCCACATGCTCCATTTCCCCAGTCGGAGCGAGAAGCCGCCCTCAGAGCCCCCAGTTTCCTCCCAACCTAATTTAGAGCCCCCCACCCCCACCCCAGGGCTCTAATTTAGAGCCCTCGCTCCGTTCCCAGGATCCCATATCCAGTTTGGGGGACCCACTCAGTGCCTCGCGTCCCGAGTGGGGAACCTCCATCAGCACCCCAGTAGAAACCGTATCCTCTTCCCCAATCCGTCCTCAGCCCTTGGTGTCCAAAGTGAGAGTCCCCCTTAGTTTCCCCAAATCCCTGCCGTCCACATTAGTGGACCCTATGGTCTGTTGAGAAAATCCCGCGCCCCAAGCCCGGGTTCCCAGTTTGCCGCCACCCCCACCTCCCGGTGTGTGGAGTCTCCCCTGGTTCTCTCCCTCCCTGGCCGGTTTTTGTGAGATCCATTCAGACTCCTGTCCTGATTCGGGAAACCCGGTTCCAGACACTCACCACCCCCACCACACCGAGGCTGGAGGAAAAGGCAGTGCCTCTTAGAGCCTCCTGTTTCCAGTTTAGGAGCCCAACGCCTCAGCTGTGCACCGTCCCCTCCGAATGACCCCCTTCTTTTGCAGAGGTCTAAGCTCCACCCCATCCCATTGGAAGAGCCTAAACTACCTACCCACTGCATTTGGAATGACTTCCCTCAGTCCCTCTTATTTTGAGGCTACTCCCCATGAAGGCAAACACCTTCCTTTCTACCCCCATCTTCTGGGTCTCTGGGATCCCCCAGTACTTGCACCCAAGGCTCCTTGGAGTCACCTTACGTACCCCTAAAATTCTCTCCCTCCAGCCTGGGAACAACCCTGAGAAAGTATTCTGGTTCACCAGGGGAGCTGCGGGGCCACTCTCCTTATCCCCACCTCTCCTTATCCCCACCTCTCCTTATCCCCACCTCTCCTTATCCTCACCTCTCCATATTCCCACCTCTCCTTATCCCCACCTTTCCTTATCCCCACCTCTCCATATTCCCACCTCTCCTTATCCCCCACCTCTCCATATCCCCACCTCTCCATATCCCCACCTCTCCATATCCAAGCCTTAGGACCCTTCACTTCCCCAGCTGAAACCAGCCAAAAAAGGATCAAACCAGGAAGCTTAGGTGGCCAACACCCCTTCTCCCCATCCCTGCTGGGGGTCTCAGTGCCACACAAGCCCCTCCCTCCCAACTCACCTTCTACTCCTTCCCCCATCCCTACCTTAATCCATCCAGTGTAATCCAGTGACAACCCATGTTGACAAGCCCTTTGCTGTTCACCTTCACATTCCATCCTGAAATCAACACCTTTTATTCCTGGGCATCATAACTCTGACCCCTGGAAGGGTGCCCATCCCCCTCTTGATAGCCCTCCTTCCCTCCCCTCACCCCAACCACCAGGCAGAGAAGAAAGTGAGAGACTTACAGTAATGGTTTCCTTGGGGACCTTCTGGGAATGCTCAGCAGGTATATCCTGCCACCCTGTGAGCATAACACTAGAAACAAACTTGCTTTTTCCTGTTTGTGTCCCCTACTCTGCCCCACAGTTTCTCAGCATCCCCTGGACTGGGGACTGGAGGGCCACCCACACAAGGCATTTCTTACCATTCCAACACAAAAGCATTCCAGTTTGTGTTGTAGCAGAGACACAGATGAGGGTGAGCAGGTAGTCTCTGCGGTATTAGGGAGGTGACTCTTCTTAGGTCTGAACTTAAAAAGGGTCATTGGAGAGGTGCGGGGAGTAGGGATCTTCCAGTGTTCCTGGACTTTGGTTTGTGTGCTGGTGCTGCTGGGCAGATGAGCTTGAAGGATAGGAAATGGGTCCTTTCCGGCAGTGGCGACCTACCCACGAGAACATGCCTCTCGAAAGGGATCTCCTTCATCCCTCTCCAGAAGAGAAGAGGAAACAGAAGAAGAAACGCCTGGTGCAGAGTCCCGATTCCTACTTCATGGATATGACATGCCCAGGATGCTATAAAATCACCATGTTCTGTAGCCATGCACAAACGGTAGTTTTGTGTGTTGCCTGCTCCACTGTTCTCTGCCAGCCTACAGGAGGAAAAGGAAGGCTACAGAAGGATGTTCCTTCAGGAGGAAGCAGCACTCAAAGCACTCTGAATCAAGATGAGTGGGAAACCATCTCAATAAACACATTTTGGATTAAAAAAAAGAGGAAATGGGTAAGGGCATCTGTTCAGAGTCAGCCAATGCTGTGTAAGAAGTAGCTTGAGATAGGATCCATGTATTAGCATATTCATTCAGAATCTGAGGAGGAAGCGTCTACCTCTTTTGGTCAGTAGCTTGTTTGTATCACAGTAACATGGGTTAGACTTAGACAAATCCTCTTTCAGTGCAGGTGTATCTCAGCTGCAGCAGCTTCAGTCCACTTTGTTCACAATAGGGGCGACAAGTCCTTCTAGAGGTAGCCCTCACAGGACAATGCAGTTGTAAACTCATGATCCTCATAGTAAATTGAGGATCTCAGTGGTATTAAGGAAAAATGATCTTTAGAGCAACAGGCCCAGACTTCAGAATTAAGAGATTAGAGGATGTGGTTCCAGCTCTTTTTCTCTGGTACTAAACACACAGAACATCACTCAGAGAATAAAAGAAGAATTTGCTTTATAGTTTTTAAAAAATCCTCTTGAGAAAGACAGTGGGCAAATGATATTATGCAACTTGGCACAGCTATTTACCGAACATCTTCTACGTACTAGACACTGTCCTAGGTGCTGTAGTCCCAGCAGCTGCCTTTGTAAAGCTTGCATTCTAGAGATGAGAGTCATACAAGTAAATGAATGAATGAATGAGTCAATGAATGAATGAGTGAATGAATGAATAAACAATAGATAAATAAATGGTGTGTTCAGTTAGATGTTGTAAGTGCCACAGAGAAGGAAGGGTGATAGGGAGGGTGGGTACTATGGGGAAGAAGGTGAGATGAAATTTTATATATATATATTTTTTTGAGATGGAGTCTTGCTCTGTCACCCAGGCTGCAGTGCAGTGGCATGATCTCGGCTCACTGCAATCTCTGCCTCTTGGATTCAAGTGATTCTCCTGCCTCAGCCTCCCCAGTAGCTGGGATTACAGGCGTCCACCATCACTCCTGACTAGTTTTTTGTATTTTTAGTAGAGATGGGGTTTCGCCGTGTTGGCCAGGCTGGTCTTGAACGCCTGACCTCAGGTGATCTGCCCACCTCTGCCCTTGAAAGTGTTGGGATTACAGGCGTGAGCCACCACACCTGGCCTGAGATGCAATTTTAAATCAACAACATTCTCATGGGGAGGGAGATGTTTTAGCAAAGACTTGAAGGAGATGAGGTAAATTAGTCTACTCTATGATACAGAACTCTCATTTAAGCAGAATGTCTGCATCTCTTAAGTGCAATGATAATTAACGTTCATATTTTGACTTTCACTACTCTAAAACTGTAGGTCAAGTGGACTAGGGGCGGATGGGGGCTCAGAAAATGGCAGTTTTTGAACAGACACCTCTATCAGATGAGAAGGCTGAGAGCTGAGGGTTTTCCTTGGCCACTCTTGGAGAAACACAGCTTTAAGATATATTGAAGAGCCTTTGAGAATGACAACAACAAAATTAAAGATTAAATTATAGTCCATGTGGTTTTAGCGTGCAGAGTATTTCACAGTGTTCTCATTCTTTGAAAATGCAATATTGGCCGGGCGCAGTGACTCACGCCTGTAATCCCAGCACTTTGGGAGGCCGAGGCGGGTGGATCACGAGGTCAGGAGTTCGAGACCACCTGGCCAACATGGTGAAACCCGGTCTCTACTAAAAATACAAAAATTAGCCTGGCATGGTGGCGCACGCCTGTAATCCCAGCTACTGGGGAGACTGAGGCAGGAGAATTGCTTGAACTCAGGAGACGGAGGTTGAAGTGAGCTAAGATTGCACCACTGCACTCCAGCCTGGGTGACAGAATGAGACTCCATCTCAGAAAAAAAAAGAACAAAAGAAAATGCAATATCCAAGCAAAGCCCTGAATTACCCGGAACTTCCCATTTCTTGTTCATGCAAGACAAGGAAAAATTTACTGTAAGCTGATTAAGAGCCATGCATTTATAATCAGCCCATTTTACAAACTTCCCCCACTTAAAAAAATATATATATATACCTATATATATACTTTATTTTTTCTTTCTTTTTTTGAGGCAGGGTCTCACTCTGTTGCCCAGGCTGGAGCGCGGTGGCACGATGAGGGTTCACTGTAGCCTCAACCTCCTGGGCTCAAGCAGTCTTCTCAATGCAGCCTCCCAAATAGCTGGGACTACACATGCACGCCACCATGCCCAGCTAATTTTTGTTTCGTTTTGTTTTGCAGAACGGGGTCTAACTATGTTGCCCAGGCTGGTCTCAAGCTCCTGCACTCAAGCAATCCTCTGCCACCACGGCCTCCCAAAGTGCTGGGATTACAAATATATGCCACTATGCCCAGCCTAAAAAGTAGACTTTATTTTTATTGAGGAGAAGGTACAGAGATTTCCCCATACCGCCTGACCCCACATGTGTGTAACCTTTCCCACTGTCAACATCCCCCACCAGAGTGGTATATTTGTTACAATTGGTGAACCTATACTGACACATTGTTATCACCCAGAGTCCATAGTTCAGAGTTCACTCTTGGTTTTATACATTCTTTGGGTGTGGGCAAATGTATAAGGACATGTATCTCCCATTATACTGTCATACAGAGTAGTTTCACTGTCCTAAACATTCTCTGTGCTCCACCTATTTGTTCTCCCCCTCCCCCAACCCCTGACAACTCCTGATCTTTCACTCTCCATAGTTTTCTCTTTTCAAGAATGTCATATAGGCCGGACGCGGTGGCTCACGCCTGTAATCCCAGTACTTTGGGAGGCCGAGGCAGGTGGATCACGAGGTCAGGAGATCGAGCCCATCCTGGCTAACATGATGAAACCCCGTCTCTACTAAAAATACAAAAAATTAGCTGGTCATGGTGGCGGGCGCTTTTAGTTCCAGCTACTCGGGAGGCTGAGGCAGGAGAATTGCGTGAACCCAGGAGGCAGAGCTTGCAGTGAGCCGAGATCGCCCCATTGCGCTCCAGCCTGGGCAACAGAGCGAGACTCCGTCTCAAAAAAAAAAAGAACGTCGTATAGCTCGAATCATACAGTAGTAGCTGTTTCAGATTGGCTTCTTTCACTTAGTAACACACAGTTAAGATTCCTCTATGGTGGCTTTTTGTGTGTGTGGGTTTTATTTTTTTGTTTCCTGGGTTTTTTTGCTCGTTTGTTTCGTTTGTTTGTTTGTTTGTTTGAGACAAGGTTTCACTCTGTCGCCCAGGCTAGAGTGCAGTGGCATGTTCAGGCTCACTGCAGCCTCAACCTCTCAGGCTCAAGCAATCCTCCCACCTCAGCCTCCCCAACAGCTGGGACTACAGAATAGCCGGGACTACAGGCACACACTACCGCTCCTGGCTAATTTTTGTATTTTTTGTAGAGACAGGGTTGCACCATGTTGCCCAGGCTGGTCTGGAACTCCTAGCTTCAAGTGATCCACCTGCCTCAGCCTCTCAAAGTGCTGGGATTACAGGTGTGAGCCACCTCGCCTGACCCCCTCTATGTCTTTCCATAGCTTGATAGCTTGTCTGTTTTTAGTGCTGCATAATAGTCTGTGCTCTAGATGTACCACGGTTTATGCATCCCTTCACCTCCTGAAAGACATCTTGGTTGCCTTCAAGTTCTGGCAATTATGATTAAAGCTCAGGCTTTTGTGTGGACATAGGTCTTCAGTCCCTCACTTTTTTGTCCTAATTTTTCTCTTTTTTTTTCCTTCTCTCAGATTTCTGGACTCAACCAGAAGGCTATGAGCTGGAGTAATGAAAGCACTTGACTGAGAGTCCAAAGATCCATATGCTGGTCTTGGGACTACCACTGTTTCTGGTCGGGTGGTTCTAGGGATACACCACTTAGCCTTCTGAGCTTCCATTTACTTTCGGAGTTGCTGCAAGACTTAAGTGAGATCATGTATTTGAAAGCACCTTAGACACTCTAAAGCACTATGGGAAAGTAAAGGTAGTCCATCAAAAGCACTATGGGGGTGCCGGGTGTGCTGACTCACGCCTGTAATCCTAGCATTTTGGGAGGCTGAGGTGGACAGATCACTTGAGGTTAGGAGTTTGAGACCAGCCTGGCCAACATGGCAAAACCCCGTCTCTACGAAAAATACAAAAATTGACCAGGCGTGGTGGCACATGCCTGTAATCCCAGCTACTGGGGAGGCTGAGGTGGGAGAATCGCTTGAACCCAGGAGGCGGAGGCTGCAGCGAGCCGAGATCCTGCCACTGCACTCCCGCCTGGGCAACAGAGTCAGACTCTGAGCAATTATTGTGTCTCAGGCACTTTGCGTTGGGAAACTCATTCAATCCTTGCAACAGCTCTCTGAGGCATGTCCCTATTTTACAGATCAGGAAGTGAAAGCATTGAGAGGTCAACTTGCTAATAAAGATAAGATGGGTGGTAAGTGAGGGGGCTGAGATTTGAATTCAAGTCTGATACCAGAATTCCCATCATGCACTTCATCATGAACATAATTTTATGTTATCTACCTATTTAATGCACACACAATGCACCTATTATTACAGATGGTTCTGGAATGTCTGTTATGCTGGAATGGGAGCTCTCTAAGGGAAAGTCCCTTAAACCTCTTTGCATTCTCCTCTACCACCCCTTATCCTCAGGACCATACCTTACACTAAGTACTCAATAGTTGGTTTTTGTTTGTTTGTTTGTTTTTGAGACAGGGTCTCACTCTGTCACTCAGGCTGGAATGCAGTGGCATGATCTCGGCTCACTGCAACCTCTGCCTCCTGGGCTCAAAGGATCCTCCCACCTCAGCCCCCCAAATAGCTGGGACTACAGGCTCAAGCCACCACACTCAGCTAGTTTTTGTATTTTTTATAGAGACAGGGTTTTGCTATGTTGCCCAGGCTGGTCTCGAATTCCTGAGCTCAAGTGATCTGCCTGCCTCAGCCTCCCCAAGTGCTGGGATTACAGGCATGAGTCACCATGCCCGGCCTCACTAGTTGTGCTTGCCTAGAAACCATCACTGTGCTAGGGCTGGAGGATGAGATGGTGAATGAGACAGACAGTGATTCCTACTTTCACAGATGTGACAATCTGGAGACACAGTAGTTTTACATACATCTTTTTTGCCTAGGCTGGTCTTGAACTCCTGAGCTCAAGCGATATTCCCGCCTCAGCCTCCCAGAGTGCTGGGATTACATGCATGCACCACCACGCCTGGCTGATATACATCTTTTTAACCAAGTCATTTGAATCACTGCAATAATTAAATGTAGTAGGTTCTATTAATGTGCTTGCCTTACAGATGACGAAGCTGAAACTCAAACATCTGAAGTGACATGCCCAAGGTCATGCAGCTGGCCAGTCTAAAAATCTAGCTCTACCTGACCCAAACATTATGCTACACTCTGTCTCCATTCCCCACCCCCCGACTTTCCCCGCTGCCCTGGCGGGGAGGGAATTAAATAAACTATTCTGCTTGCCCAGCTGAGAACACCCACAGTCTGTCCAGACCTGCTGACTCTCCCACTTTCTCACTTTCTCACTGTCGCTTCCAATGACAGCCAGGGCTGGTTTGATGTGTCGGTGAAAGGGGGGATGCTTCAGAGTTCTATGGTTTCAGCATCTGAAGTCACCTCTCTGCTGTAATTAACTCTGTGATTTAATCTGCTCAACTAATCATTCTACAATTCAGGGGCCAAAGACAAAGATGTTAAGAGGATGCCTCCTTTATGTTTTATTGTTTTTAATGTTTATTTTGGGAAACCGAAACTGTGGACCTGGAGAAGTGAAACCGCAGGTCTGTCAGTGCTGACGGTGGGGAAGGGGTGCCAGGCTGCAGGCAGGGGCTTCTCTTACACTTAGGCCAGACCTAAAGGTGAAGGGCTGGCTAGAAGGGAGGTTCTCATCTCTGAGCCCCATCTGGAGAACAAAGCGCCTTCCCTAGAGCCCAGGTTTTCAGGGACCAGGGAAATAGTTTTTGGAGTTTGTGAACTTAGTGGAAAAAGTATTAGGGAGTTAGGAGCCTGGGGCTCCACCTCTGACCTTGAAGCAGGCTCTTCCCCTCTCTGAGCGCTAGTTTATTCATGTGCAAAATGGAAAGTGGCATATTATTCCAGAGATGGAAAATTGGTTTCAGTTTTTCTACTTGGCCTCCCAAATTACCTCCAAAATGACTGGTAGTGGCTAGGGCTGGGCAAGGATAGAAATCGGGTGATTGATTAGTGATGTCTGCCTTGGTGCAGGTAGTCGTGGAACAGTGGAAGGTGTGCTATAGCGTTGCCTTCTCTGGACTAGATGATCACTACATCTTTTCCAGTTTTGGTCTTCTAGAGACCTTACAACAAGAAGGGCAAGGATTCAGAGCTATGCAGCATCCCCAGGAGTCAGACAACCAAGGGAGGAACCATCAAAGTGACAATTTTATTAATAATGATAATACATGATTCTATATGTGGAGGAAAAGAATTTACATCAAACCATAAGCCATTTGCATCAAACCATTAATGTGGTGGGGAGGCGTGTGTGTTAGTATGAGTATGAATTTTTTCTGTGAGTATGGATTTATCTTAACAACCAGAAAACAGTAAAAATAATTTAAATGAGTCTATTTAAAGACTGTTCAAGAACACTGATAGCAGCATTATTCATAATAACCAGAAATTGGAAGTAATCCACACGTCCATCAACAGGAGAATGGATAAACTATGATATATTCATACAATGGAATACTATGTAAAATGAAAAGGACTGGGCGCCCAACACTTTGGGAGGCCAAGGCGGGTGGATCACTTGAGGCCAGGAGTTCAGGACCAGCCTTGCCAACATGGTGAAACCCCATCTCTACTAAAAATACAAAAATTAGCTGGGTGTGGTGGCACAGGCCTGTAATCCCAGCTACTTGGGAGGCTGAGACAGGAGAATCACTTGAACCCGGGAGGTGGAGGTTGCAGTGTGCCAAGATCACTCCAAGATCACACAACTGCACTCCAGCCTGGGTGACAGAGATTCCATCTCAAAAAAAAGAAAAAAAAAAAAAAAAAGACCATGCTTGGTGGCTCACGCCTGTAATCCCAGCACTTTGGGAGGCTGAGGTGGTCAGATTGCTTGAGGCCAAGAGTTCAAGACCAGCCTGGCCAACATGGTGAAACTGTCTCTACTAAAAATACAAAAATTATCCGGGTGTGGTGGTGTGAGCCTGTGGTCCCAGCTACTGGGGAGGCTGAGGCAGGAGAATTGCCTGAACCCAGGAAGCAGAGATTGGAGTAAGCCAAGATCGAGATCGTGCCACTGCACTCCAGCCTGGGCAACAGAACAAAACTCCATCTCAAAAAAAAAAAAAAAAACAAAACACAAATGACAGATACATATAACAATACAAATGAATTTATTCCTTTTTTTTTTGAAACAAAGTCTTGCTCTGTCACCCAGGCTGGAGTGCCTCCCAAGTTTTATATATAAATTTTTATATATAGCTACAACCCAGATTAAGATACAGATCCATAAAAGTGACCACTCACCACGTGTGGCTACTGAGCACTTGAGATGCAGCTGGCCCAAACTGACCAGTGCTGTAAGTGCAAAATATACATTGGATATCAAAGAATGCAGAAAATGAATGTAAAATACAGTGATAATAATTTTACATTGATTACATGTTGAAACGTAATTTTTGAATATATTATTAAAATAAATTTCACCTGTTTTGTTTTATGTCTTTTTATTTTTATTTATTTATTTATTTTTATTTATTTTTTTGAGATGGAGTCTTACTCTTTCACCCAGGCTGGGGTGCAGTGGCGCAATCTTGGCTCATTGCAACCTCCACCTCCTTCATTCAAATGATTCTTCTACCTCAGCCTCCCGAGTAGCTGGGATTACAAGCACCCACCACCACACCCAGCTAATTTTTGTATTTTTAGTAGAGACATGGTTTCACCCTGTTGGCCAGGCTGGTCTCCAACTCCTGACCTCAGGTGATCCACTTGCCTCGGCCTCCCAAAGTGCTGGGATTACAGGAGCGAGCCACCGCGCCTGGCCTTTATGTCTTTTTAATGTGGTTCCTAGAAAATTTTTAAATTACATATATGGTTTACAGCTGTAGCTGGCTTTTTTTTTTTTTTTTTTTGAGACGGAGTCTTGCTCTGTTGCCCAAGCTGGAGTGCAGTGGCACGATCTTGGCTCACTGCAAGCTCCGCCTCCCGGGTTCATGCCATTCTCCTGCCTCAGCCTCCCAAGTAGCTGGGACCACAGGCACCCGCCACCACGCCCGGCCAATTTTTTGCATTTTTAGTAGAGATGGGGTTTCACAGTGTTAGTCAGGATGGTCTCAATCTCCTGACCTCGTGATCCGCCTGCCTCGGCCTCCCAAAGTGCTGGGATTACAGGCGTGAGTGTAGCCGGCATTTTATTTCTATTGGGCAGCACTGATGTTGCAGCTTTCCTTCCTCCAGAGAGTTATCTGCTGCTTCCAAGTCAATATCTGCTTCCCTCTTCCCAAAGATAAACGCGATTATGACCTGTCTTCCCATAGATTAGTTTTGCCTGTTCCATAATTTCATATAAATGGAATTTTTGTATGTATTTTTTTGCATCTGGCTTCTTTTGCTCATACAGTTTGTTGTTGTTGTTGTTGTTGTTGTTTTGAAACAAGGTCTCACTTTGTCACACAGGCTGGAGTGCAGTGGCATGATCTCGGCTCACAGCAGGCTTACCTTAAGCAAGTTCAAGTGATCCTCCTGCCTCAGCCTCCTGAGTAGCTGGGACTACAGGCATGTACCACCATCCCCCGCTAATTTTTGTATTTTTCATAGAGATGGGGTTTTGCCATGTTGTCCGGCTGGTCTCAAACTCCTAGGCTCAAGTGATCTGCCCTCCACCACCTCCCAAAGTGCTAGGATTACAGGCATGAGTCACTGTGCCCGGCCTCAACATACAGTTTTTGAAATTCATCCAAGCCGAGCATAGTGGCTGACACCTCTAATCCCAGCACTTTGTGAGGCCAAGGTGGGAGGATCACTTGAGGCCAGGAGTTCAAGACCAGCCTGGGCAACATAACAAAACCCCACCTCTACAAAAATATAAGAAAATTAGCCAGATATGTTGGTATGAGCCTGTAGTCCCAGCTACTTGAGAGGCTAAGGCAGGAGGATCTCTTTAGCCCGGGAGTTTGAGGAAACAGTGAACCATGATTGTGCCACTGCATTCCAGCCTGGGTGACAGAACAAGACCCTGTCAAAAAAGAAAAAAAGGAGTGAGAGTGAGAGTGATACTTTACAAAAAAAAAAAAAAAAAAAAAAAAACAGAAAAAATTAAAAGGGGAATAGGATGAGCGAGTGGAGATAGAGTAACAAAGGTAAAGAAGGATTGAGCTACATCTGGCCGGGTGCGGTGGCTCACGCCTGTAATCCCAGCATTTTGGGAGGCCGAGGCAGGTGGATCACGAGGTTAGGAGATCGAGACCATCCTGGCTAACACAGTGAAACCCCATCTCTACTAAAAATACAAAAAATTAGCATGGTGGCGGGCGCTTGTAGTCCCAGCTACTCAGAAGGCTGAGGCAGGAGAATGGCGTGAACCCGGGAGGCGGAGCTTGCAGTGAGCCGAGATCGCGCCACTGCACTCCAGCCTGGGCAACAGAGTGAGACTCTATCTCAAAAATAAAATAAAACAAAATAAGGAAGGATTGAGCTACATCCGTGAATCTATTTCCACCAGCAGAGAAATTCACCAGGGCTCAGCGTCCCCAAGACTGGGTGAGAAAATCACAAAAGATCAAATTTGGCAGAAGCTAATCAAGAGTTTACTTTTTGGTCTCAGCATCATATCCCAATTTTTTAGTGTGTCACATGTAACATGTAACTAATAACAACAAAGTAGATATTGACAACTTTACTGAGCCCTTACCATATACAGCATGGTGCTAAGAGCTTTCCTGTCTGATCGCATTTAATCCCCTCTACAGCCTTCTAAAGTTAGTTCTATGATGATCCTCCCATGTTGTAGATGGGGAAGCTGAGGCTCAGCAAACTTACCCAAGGATACTACGCTCAGAAATGGCAAAGAGGGGATTCAAAGGCAAGTGTCTCTGGTTTCTGGTCCGGTATTTTTAACCACTACCTCTACTGAAGCTTGAAAATGCTTTCTTTGCCTTAAATAAATAAATGAAGAAGAAAAAGAAATAAACAAATGAGGAGAAGTGGAGTCAAGGTTATGTCTATAAATAACGTCACTCTTGCTCCCTGGCCTTTGGACAAGCTCTCCAGAGGGAGAGAGGAAGAGCTGGGGTTACGCAGAATTCAGACTATCTTATCTGAACACCATGGAAGCATGAGTCACGTGGGAATGCCATTCATCAGGAGTGTCCCAATTTTAAAAAGGTTGAGAAAGGCTGCCTTGGAGAGCCTCTGATGCCCCCCTCTTGCTTTACGGATAAACTTAGAGCTCCAAAGAAATAATTATTTTTCCCAAGGTCACACAGCTAGTACTCAGTGGCTACATCTTTGCCTCTTCTCTTCTCAGTGAATGAATCAAATGTGCCTTTTCCACCGTGTCAGGTACTCTGGAGGTATCCACACCTGAATAAGGCTTGCTGACAGTTCTTGAGGCATTTACGCTCCAGTAAAGGGACAAATTATATCCCAAAGCAAAGTATGAGAGCCTTAAGAGAGCTTTGGAAGCTCAAGGGAGGGAGGGAGTACAGTGGGTTGGAGAGGAAAGGGAAGGCTGGCATCTAAGCTGGGTCGGAAAAGCAGAAACAGAGAAGTGGGCACTCCTCAAAGGAGAGCCAGTGGGTACTTGTGTTGGCTGAACTGTGTATTTACCACCGGCCCAACTATTGCCTCTAGTGTCCACCATGATGTTGAGTCAACATTAAATTATTGGTTAACTGATGCAGAATGGAACTCATTCAGGGTGGTTTCGGGGGCAGGAAAAAAAATTAAATTAAAAAAGAACTCATTTGGCCAGGCTAGGTGGCTCACGCCTGCAATCTCAGCACTTCGGGAGGCCAAGGTGGGCGGATCACCTGAGGTCAGGAGTTCAAGACCAGCCTGGCTAACCTCATCTCTACTAGAAATACAAAATTACTGGGCATGGTGGCACACGCCTGTAATCCCAGCTGCTCAGCTGCTCAGGAGGCTGAGCCACGAGAGTCAGTTGAAACTGGGAGGCAGAGGTTGCAGTGAGCTGAGATTGCACCACCGCACTCCAGCCTGGGCGATAGAGTGAAATACCATCTAAAAAAAAAGAAAGAACTCATTCATCAGAAATGGAGAGATAAAATTAGCTGAGAGTGGTGTGCATGTCCCTGTAATCCTAGCTAGACAGGAGCCCAAGATAAGAGGACCACTTGAGGTCAGGAGTTCAAGACAGACCAGCCTAAGCAAAAGACTGAGACCCCCACCTCTACTAAAAATAAAAGATTAGCAGATTATGGTGGCTCATGCCTTGAGTATGGTGGCTCCCAGCCACTTGGGAGGCTGAAGTGGGAGGATCCCTTGAGTCCAGAAGGTAGAGGCTGTAGTGAGTTATGATTGCTCCACTGCATAAATACAGACAATGTGTATTTGTGTGTGTATATTGTAATGTCTGTGTATCCCGAGGTCATATGCTTCTCAAAAGAAAGGACTGTTAGCCAGGCACCGTTACAAACACCTAGGCAACATAACAAGACTCTCACCTCTAAAAATAAATAAATAAATAAATAAATAAATAAATAAATAAATAATAAGGACTGCTTTCTTCTTGTTCCCCATTATGGCTGGCACATAGCAGGCATTCTTTACATCTTGGCTGAAGGAACAAATAGGTAAATTGTGGGTAAGACACATTGGCCCCTTTAAGCCTTAAGAAATAATAACCAGCTGGGCGCGGTGGCTCACGCCTGTAATCCCAACACTTTGGGAGGCTGAGGCGGGCAGATCACGAGGTCAGGAGTTCGAGACCAGCCTGGCCAATATGGTGAAATCCTGTCTCTACTAAAAATACAAAAATTAGCCAGGCGAGGTGGCATGCGCCTGTAATCCCAGCTACTCGGGAGGCTGAGGCAGGAGAATTGCTTGAACCAGGGAGGTGGAGGTTGCAGTGAGCCAAGATCGAGCCATTGTACTCCAGTTCTGGGTGACAGAGCAAGATTCTGTCGTGGGAAAAAAAAAAAATTAGCCTGGCATGGGGGCGGATGCTTGTAATCTCAGCTGTTCAGGAGGCTGAAGCAGGAGGATTGCTTGAACCTGGGAGGCAGAGGTTGCAGTGAGCAGAGATTGCACCATTGCACTCCAGCCTGAGGGACAAGAGTGAAACTCCGTCTCAAAAAAAAAAAAAATGGCTAAGTGTAAGGCTCACACCTATAAACCCAACACTCTGGAGGGCCGAGGTGGGAGGATTGCTTGAGGCCAGGAGTTCGAGACCAGCCTGAGCAAAAAAGGGAGACTCTGTCTCTACAAAAATTTAAAAATTAGCCAGGCATGGTGGCACTTGCCTGTAGGCCCAGCTACCTGGAAACGTGAGGTGGGAGGATCGCTTGGGCCCAGGAGATCGAGGGTGCGGTGAGCTATAATCGTGCCACTGCATTCCAGCCTGGATACCAGAAGAATACCCTGTCTAAAAAAAAAAAAAAAAAAAAAAGGCTGTTAAGACTTTGCTTTTTAATATAGCTATATGGCTTTTATTTTGAGATGGTGTCTCACTTTGTTGCCTAGGCTGGAGTGCAGTGGTGTGATCTTGGCTCACTGCAACCTCCACCTTCCAGGTTCAAGCGATTCTCCTGTCTCAGCCTCCCAAGTATCTGGGATTGTAGGCGCCTGCTACCACATCTGGCTAATTTTTGTATTTTTAGTAGAGACGGGATTTCATCATGTTGGCCAGGCTGGTCTCGAACTACTAACCTCAGGTGATCCACCTGCCTCAGCCTCCCAAAGTGCTGCAATTATAGGCGTGAGCCACCGCACGTGGCCAAATACAGCTTAATATAGTGACACACAACTAGGAAATAGATGGAACCAGGATTCAAACACCCGTCCTTCTGATGTGAAATTTTGTGACTCAGAAGAGGGAAGTCAGACCCAACCTGGAGAGCCCACTCCCATGCCTGCCTGCAGCTGTCCCAGCTGTGCCTTTAGAGGGTGGGCTGACCTCACTCTGTCATCAGCAGCACCAGCAAGCACCAGAGGGGTGAGTGTCCCAGGGAGCACTCAAAATCATCCACCAAGAAAAGATCAGGCCTTCTATAGTATTTTTTTCTATTTCATCTCTTTCCCCCACTCTTTTTTTTTTTTTTTTTATGACAGGGTCTGCCTCTGTTGCCCAGGCTGGAGTGCAGCAGTGATGTAATCATAACTTACCGAAGCCTTGAACTCCTGGGTTCAAGCCTTCCTCCCACTTTAGCCTCCTGAGTAGCTAGGACAACAGGTGCGTGCCACTCTATCTGGCTAATTTCTTATTTTATGTATTTATTTAGACAGAATCTCACTTTGTCGCCTAGGCTAGAGTGCAGTGGCCCAATTGTAGCTCACTGCAACGCAACCTCTTTTTCCCAGGCTCAAGTGATTCTTTTGCCTCAGCCTACTGAGTATCTGGGATTATATGCACGTGCCACCACGCCCAGCCTTTTTTTTTTTTTTTTTTTTTTTGAGATGGAGTCTCACTCTGTGGCCCAGGTTGGAGGGCAGTGGTGCAATCTCGGCTCACTGCAACCTCTGCCTCCTGGGTTCAAGCGATTCTCCTGCCCCAGCCTCCCAAGTAGCTGGGATTACAGGCACACGCCACCATGCCCAGCTAATTTTTGTATTTTTAGTAGAGATGGGGTTTTGCCATGTTGGCCAGGCTGGTCTCGAATCCCTGACCTCAGGTGATTCGCCTGCCTCAGCACCCCAAAGTGCTTGGACTGCAGGTGCGTGCCACTGCTCCTGGCCTAATTTTTGTATTTTTAGGAGAGACTGGGCTTCACCGTATTGGCCAGGCTGGGCTTGAACTCCTCGCCTCCAGTGATCCACCCGCCTCAGCCTCCCAAAGTACTGGGATTACAGGCATGAGACACTGTGCCCAGCCTATTTCATCTTTTTAAAATTTCTTTTGCATAGATGTTTGTAACATAGATATTATAACAATAGAGTATGTATATATTTTGTAAATATATAAATGTATGTATGGCAGAAATATGAGCTCAAAGATTGTTTCCTCTTAGGGATGTATCATCACAAAAATTTGGAGATCATTTGTTAAGACAGCAAAGACAAAGATTAAAAACAATTATTATAGGATATTTACATGTGAAAGAATAAAGTTGGACCTGGCACCATGTAAAAACAAAATGAACTCAAAATGGATAAAAGAAAC
The DNA here is from genome assembly GCF_028858775.2 of Pan troglodytes. Lineage (NCBI taxonomy): Eukaryota > Metazoa > Chordata > Mammalia > Primates > Hominidae > Pan > Pan troglodytes. The sequence continues at coordinate 127,189,205 of NC_072408.2, forward strand.
ACAGGGGTAAATCTTTATGACCTTAAATTTGGCAATTCTTAGTTATGTCACCAAATGCACAAACAACACAAGAAAACAATAGATATATTGGACTTCATTTAAATTTAAAACTTTTGGCTGGGTGCAGTGGCTCATGCCTGTAATCCCAGCATTTTGGGAGGCTAAGCAGGAGGGTTGCTTAAACTCAGGAGTTTGAGACCAGCCTGGGTAACATAGTTAAGACCTCGTCTCTACATAAAATAACAAAATTTAGCTGGGTGGTGGCACGAGCCTGGAGTCCCAGGTACTTGGAAGGCTAAGGCTGGAGGATGGCTTGAACTCAGGAGTTCGAGGCTGTAGTGAGCTATGATTGTGCCACTGCACTCCAGCATGGGTGACAGAGCGAGACCCTGTCTCAAAATAAATAAATGAATAGATAAATAAAAATAAAAACTTGTGCATCAAAAGGCACTATCAAGAAAGTGAGGCCAGGTGTGGTGGCTCACGCCTATAATCCCAACATTTTGGGAGGCCAAGGCAGGCGAATCACTTGAGGTCAGGAGTTCGAGACCAGCCTGGCCAACATGGTAAAACCCCATCTCTATTAAAAATACAAAAAAATTAGCTGAGAGTGGTGGTGGGCGCCTGTAGTCCCAGCTACTCGGGAGGCTGAGGTGGGAGAATCGCTGGAACCTGGGAAGTGGAGGTTGCTGTGAGCTAAGATTGTGCCACTGCACTCCAGTCTGGGCAACAGAGCGAGACTGTCTCAAAAAAAAAAAAAAAAGTGAAAAGGGCTGGGTGCAGTGGCTGACACCTGTAACACCTGTAATCTCAGCACTTTGGGAGGCTGAGGTGGGCAGATCACTTGAGGTCAGGAGTTTGAGAACAGCCTGGCCAACATGGTGAAACCCTATCTCTACAAAAAAAAAAAATACAAAAATTAGCCAGGCATGGTGGCGTGTGCCTCTAGTCCCAGCTACTTGGGAGGCTGAGGCAGGAGGACTTGAGCCCAGGGAGGTCGAGGCTACAGTGAGCTGTGATCAAGCCACTATACTCCAGCCTGGGCAATAAAGTGCGACTCTTTCTCAAAAAATAAATTAATAAATAAGTACAAATAGGCAAAGGACTTGAATAGATATTTCTTCAAAGAAAATACATAAATAGCCAATAAGCTCGTGAAAAGATATTCATCTTGAGCCATTAGTGAAATGCAAGGCAAAGCCACAATGAGATATCATTCCACACCTACTACCACAGCTATGAATAAATAAATAAATGGAAAATGACAAGTGTTGGCAAGAATGTGGAGAAATTGGAGCTTTCTGTACGTTGCTGGTGTGAGCGTAAAATGGTGTGGCACTGTGGAAAACCGTTCGATGATTTCTCAAAAAGTTAAACAGAATTATCATATGACCCAGATCCTAGGCATATACCCAAAATAATTAAAAACAGGTATTCAGACAAAAACATGCGTGATCATAGCAGCACCATTCACGACTGCCAAAAGATTGAAACAACCCAAATCTCCATCAAGTGATGAATGGGTAAACAAGATGTAGTATACCCATGCAAGGGAATACTATTTAGCTGTTAAAACGAATGAAATAGGACACATGCTACAACATGGATAAACCTCAGGGACATCATCCTAAATGAAAAAAACCAGGCTGAGCTCAGGGGTGCATTTTGCCGGCCTTAATCCCAGCACTTTGGGAGGCCAAGCCAGATAGATCGCTTGAATCCAGTAGTTTGATCAGCCTGGACAACATGGAGAAACCCGATCTCTACCAAAAATACAAAAAAATTAGTTGGGTGTGGTGGCGGACACCTGTGGTCTCAGCTGCTTGGGAGGCTGAGGCAGGAGGATCGCTTGAGCCCGGGAGGTGGAGGTTGCAGTGAGCTGAGATTGCACCACTGCACTCCAACCTGGGTGACAGAGTGAGAGCTCATCCAAAAAAAAAAAAGAAAAAGGAAAAGAAAAAAGCCAGATGAAAAAGGTTACATACTGATTCCATTTCTATGAAATGCTATAATTCCATTTCTATGAAATATCTAAAATAGGTAAATCTGTAGAGACAGAAAGCAGGTTAGTGATTGCGAGGGGTGGGGGGAATAAGGAAGGAGAAGTAATTGCTTACTGGATATGACGTTAGAAGTTTGCCTTTAGGGTGATGAAAACGTTGTAAATATACTAAATGCAACTGAAATGCACGCTTTAAAATAGTTAACTTCAATAAAACAAAAATAATTATCATAAAATAAATACATGATCATAGTAAGAAAATATCTTTTTTCAAACAGCACAGAATGGTACTAAGTGACTTCTCTCCATGCTCTATTTCCACTCTTCAAAGGAAATAAAGGATACTACAATTTATGATGTTTTTTCTCCAAATTTATTCCATACAGATAGAAATGTGCGATATGTGTATACATGTTTGTGTGTAGATATTTCCTTTTCCTCTTATGCAAATGGGATTATATTCCATTCAATGTACTGCCTTTTTCTCTTGGCAATGTGTCAATTACCATTCCATATCAATGCAGTTTTCTTAATGGCTTCGTAATATGGGCTTCCCATACTCCCCGTCTCTTCATCTTCAGACCTGAGGGCCCCACTGTTTCCCTTCAAGTTCTGAGTCCCAACGCCATCCTGCCTCGGACTTGTCAGTGACTTTGACCTCAATCGTTGCTCCTTCACGTGGCATTGTCAGGAGTCTCTAATATGCAGCAGGTGCCTGGCCCCATGGGCTTTATAAAAATGGCAGCTCCCTTCTTCTGCACCCTGTGCTATGCTAGGGCCCGCTGGGGGTACCATAGAATAATGCCCGAGGGTGTAGACTCCCTGTTTTACCAGCCGTATGACCTCAGGCAAGTGCCCTAACCTCTCTGAGCCTCAGTTTCCTCCGTTGCATTGAGGCTATTCACAGTCCCGTACAATGATGCTCACACAGCGCTGAGCCCAGGGCCCAGCTCGGAGCCAGTCGGCATCACGTGATCTTTCGGGAAGAAAAGGTGGGCAGAGCCCTGGGTCGGTGGCCACCTGCTTTTGGGTAGGGCACTAATACAGGGTGCTGAAGCGGGAAGGTGAGGCCGAGCTGGGCGGCCCTGGGAACCCGGGAAGGAGGCGAGGCTGGAGTGGAAACGATTAGAATGAGAACAAACTGGCTCCTGAATAGAAGCTTTTATTCCTGCCGGAGAGGGCTTTGTTCCCCAAACACGTGACACACAAAAGCCTCTACTTGAATTCGGGAACCCTAATTGGTTCTCAGGTGGGGGAGGAGAGGGGTGTCCGGATTTAGGGATTCCTTAAAGGGACAATACTGTGGGGAGCTGAGCCCAGGGTTCCTCCCCATTGTCAGTGGGAGGGGGTGGCGTGGAGGGGAGGGGATGGGTAGGGGGGAGGGGAAGAGCTGGACCAGTGGGGGTGGGGCAGCTGTTAGAAGAGGAGGGGGAGGGGAGAGGAAGGGAGAAGGGAAGAGGGAGAGAAGCACAGAGAGACTCAGAGGCCTGCAGCCCCCTGGGCCAGTGCTTGAGAAACAGTAGGCATGGACGGAGGGAAAGAAGGAAGGACGGAGGGAAGGAAGGAAGAGAGGAAGGAGGGGAGGAAGGAAGGAGGGGAGGGAAGGAAGGAAGGTAGGAAGGGAGAGAGGAAGGAGGGAGGGAGGGAAGGAGAGGAGGAAGGAAGGGAGAGAGGAAGGAGGGAGGGAGGGAAGGAGAGGAGGAAGGAAGGAAGAGAGGGAGGAGGGGAGGAAGGAAGGAGAGAAAGAAGGAAGGAAGGTAGGAAGGCAGGGAAAAAGGGGAGGAAGGGGGGAAGGAAGAAAGGAAGGAGAGAGAGAAAAGAAGGAAGGGAGGAACGGAGGGAGGGAAGGGAGGAAGAAAAAGAGGAAGGAAAGAAGGAAAGAAGGAAGGAAGGAAGGAGCCTGGCACGGTAGCTCACACCTGTAATCCCAGCACTTTGGGAGGCTGAGGTGGGCAGATCACTTGAGGTCAGGAGTTCGAGACCAGCCTGGCCAACATGGTGAAACCCCATCTCTACTAAAAACACAAAAATTAGCCAGATGTGGTGGCAGGTGCTTGTAATCCCAGCTACTTAGGCGATTGAGGCAGGAGAATTGCTTGAACCCGGGAGGCAGAGGTTACAGTGAGCTGAGATGGTGCCAGAACAAGACTCTGTCTCTTTTTTTTTTTTTTTTTTTTGAGGCGGAGTCTCGCTCTGTCGCCCAGGCTGGAGTGCAGTGGCATGATCTTGGCTCACTGCAACTGCTGCCTCCCAGGTTCAACTGATTCTCCTGCTTCAGTCTCCCAAGTAGGTGGGATTACAGGCACCCGCCACCACACCCAGCTAATTTTTGTATTTTTGCTAGAGACGGGGTTTCACCATGTTGGCCAGGTTGGTCTCAAACTCTCCTGACCTCATCTCAGGTGATCCACTTGCCTCGGCCTCCCCAAGTGCTGGGAGTACAGGCGTGAGCCACTATGCCTGGCTGAGACTCTGTCTCAAAAAAAAAAAAAAAAGGACAGAGGAAGGAGAGAAGGAAAGGGAGGGAAGAGGGAAGAAGGAGGGAAGGAAGGAAAGGAGAGGGGGGAGGAAGGAACAAGAGAAGGAAGGAAGGAGGGAAGGAAAGTAGGAGGAGAGAGAGATTGAGGGAGGAAGTAAGAAAAAAAGGACGGGAGGGAAGGAGAAGGAAAGGAAGGAAGGGAAGAAAAAAGAGAAGGAAGGCAGGAAGGGAGGGAGGGAAGAAAGGAAGGAGGAGGAGGAAGGGAAGGAAGGAAGGGAGGGAGAGAAGAAAGGAAGGAAGAGGGAGGAAGGGAAGGAAGGAGTTCTTAGGATGTCCCTTAAGGCCCTTCCTCCCTCTCCAGCCTGGCCCATCCCACTCTCACTCTCCCTCCCAGTGCTCCAGCCACACTGGCTGCCTTTCAGTTCCTGAGATACCCCAAACTAAGTCCTACCTCAGGACCTTTGCACCTGCTCTCCTGCCTACCTGGAATGCTTCCCACTTACCTGCCCCCCTCTTCCCATGGCAATCCTGCAGTTCAAGTATCACCTATACAGAAGAAGTCTTCCTAGACCCCCAGGCCTCTAGCCCATCACCCTGTTTTACTGTCCTCAAGCCCTTAACACTCACAGACATTGATGGAAAATGGCGATTGTGCTCAGCTCTATCCCCTGCCCTCAGCACAATGCTTAACACACAGTAGAAGATCAAAAGATACCTGAGACTATCTGGCTGGCTGAGTGGAAAGGGAGCAGTGGCTGCAATAATGCCCATCCTTTCCTGGCTCCAGAGCCATTGTTCTTAGGGTCAGCTGAGCTCAAGCCTCCCTTTGAAACTTTCTAGCCGTGTGGCCTTGGGCAAGTCACTTTGTCTCTGACTTCATTTTCCTTTTTAAAAAATTATTATTATATTTATTTATTTATTTATTTTGAGGCAGAGTCTCATTCACTCTGTGGCCCAGTCTCATTCACTCTGAGTGCAGTGGCCTTCCCAGGTTCAAGAGATTCTCCTGCCTCAGCCTCCCAACTAGCTGGGATTACAGGCGTGTGTCATCACACCTAACTAATTTTTTTTTTTTTTTGAGATGGCATTTCGCTATTGTTGCCCCAGCTAGAGGGCAATGGTGTGATCTCGGCTCACGGCAACCTCTGCCTCCTGGGTTCAAGTGATGCTCCTGCCTCAGCCTCCTGAGCAGCTGGGATTACAGGCATGCACCACCACGCTTGGCTAATTTTTTTTTTTTTTGTATGTTTAGTAGAGATGGGGTTTCTCCATGTTGGTCAGGCTGGTCTCGAACTCCTTACCTCAGGTGATCTGCCTGCCTCAGCCTCCCAAAGTGCTGGGATTACAGGCAGGTGTGAGTCACTGCGCCCGGCCTTTTTTTTTTTAAACAGAGTCTCGCTCTGTCGCCAGGCTGGAGTGCAGTGGCACGATCTTGGCTCACTGCAACTTCTGACTTCCCGGTTCAAGCGATTCTCCTGCCTCAGCCTCCCGAGTAGCTAGGATTACAGGCATGTGCCACCACACCCAGCTAATTTTTGTATTTTTAGTAGAGACGGGGTTTCACCATGTTGACCAGGATGGTCTCGATCTCCTGACCTTGTGATCGGCCCGCCTCGGCCTCCCAAAGTTCTGGGGTTACAGGTGTGAGCCACTGTGCCTGGCTCTAATTTTTAAATATTTTTAGTAGAGACGGGGTTTCACCATGTTGGCCAGGCTGGTCTTGAACTCCTGACCTCAAGTGATCAGCCTGCCTTGCCCTCCCAAAGTTCTGTGATTACAGTCATGAGCCACCAAATCTGGCCTAAAAGTCATTATTTTTTATTTTAAAAAATTTTGTTTGTAGAGATGATGTCTCACCATGTTGCCCAGGCTGATCTTGCACTCCTGGGCTTAAGCCATCCTCCCACCTCAGCCTCCCAAAGTGTTGGTATTAGAGGTGCAAGCCACCACGCTCAGCCTTAACATTTTTAATATACAATTTTGTTGAAGAAACAGGGTCTTGCTACATTGCTCAGGCTGATCTCAAACTCCTGGCCTCAAGTGATCCTCCCGCCTAGGTCTTCCAAAGTGCTAGGATTATTGGCCAGGCGCAGTGACTCACACCTGTAATCCCAGCACTTTGGGAGGCCGAGGTGGGCAGATGACCTGAGGTCAGGAGTTCAAGACCAGTCTGGCCAATGTGGCGAAACCCCATCTCTACAAAATTACAAAAATTAGCTGGGCGTCGTGGCAGGTGCCTGTAATCCCAGCTACTTGGGAGGCTAAGATAGGAGAATCACTTGAACCCGGGAGGCAGAGGTTGCAGTGAGCCGAGATCGTGCCACTGCACTCCAGCCTGGGCGACAGAACAAGACTCTGCCTCAAACAAACAAACAAACAAAAAAGTGCTGGGATTATAGGCATGAGCCACTGCACCACCGGGCCCCTTTTCTTTAAAAAGCACAGAACCGGCCAGGGAGCGGTTGCTCACCCCACAATCCCAGTACTTTGGGAAGCCGAGGCGGGCGGATCACGAGGTCAGGAGATCAAGACCATCCTGGCTAACACAGTGAAACCCTGTCTCTACTAAAAAAAGACAAAAAATTAGCTGTGTGTGATGGCAGGTGCCTGTGGTCCCAGCTACTTGGGAGGCTGAGGCAGGAGAATGGCGTGAACCCAGGAGGCGGAGCTTGCAGTGAGCTGAGATCGCACCGCTGCACTCCAGCCTGGGCGACAGAGTGAGACTCCATCTCAAAAAAAAAAAAAAAAAAAGCACAGAACCTACCTCACAAGGGCGTTGACAGGATGGCAGAGAGAACAAGCACTGAGCGGGTGCATAATGGGGACCTGGGGAACATTAGCCACGCGGGTAGAAAGGCAGTGGGTATTTCTACAGAAGAGGAAGGACTCCCATTCCCTGAGCCCCAACTCTGTGGCAGACGCTCTCATATGATATTTTAAGAAATACCTGTAAACAACTTTTGAAGCAGGTTTTGATCGTCCCCATTTACAGAAGAGAAAACAGCCTCAGAGAGGTTAAGAGACTTCCTCCGGATCACACAGCTAGTAAGCAGCAGAGCCAGGATTCGAACCCAGCTCTACCCTCTATCTCATCCCAAAGACTATGTTCTGCCTACTCTGATCCAAGTGCCCTCTTGGACTTCCAGTGCAAGGAGGCTGTGGGAAGGGGAAGGAAGGGCTTAGGACCCTGAGGGACCTGCAAGGCTGGGGCTGCCCCTGTACCCTCCATTAGCATTCAGCCTGGGCCCTCATTATATGAGTAGGTAGAGTCCTGAGTTCTGGACATGGGCTCCATGCTTCAGTGAGTTATCTTATTTTATTTATTTTTGTGACAAGTTTTTGCTCTGTCACCCAGGGTGGAATGCGGTGGCAGGATCACAGCTTACTGAAGCCTCAGCCTCCCAGGCTCAAGCGATCTTCCCACCTCAACCTCCCAAGTAGCTGGGACCACAGGCATGCACCACCACACCTGGATAATTTATTTTATTTTATTTTTATGTTTTGAGACAGAGTCTTGCTCTGTTGCCCGGGATGGAATGCGGTGGGGCAATCTCGGCTCACTGCAACCTCCACCTCCCGAGTTCAAGCGATGCTCATGCCTCAGCCTCCTGAGTTGCTGGGATTACAGGCGTGTGCCACCACACCCAGCTCATTTTTGTATTGTTAGTAGGGACAAGGTTTTGCCATGTTGGCCAGGCTGGTCTGAAACTCAAGTGATCCTCCTGCCTTGGCCTCCCAAAGTGCTAGGATTACAGGCATGAGCCACTGCGCCTGGCCCAGTTACTTATTTTAGAAGTTATATTTGAGCACCTATTCTGTGCTGAGCCCTGGCATGAGCTGTGAACAGGCCATATCTATCCTAGTTGTGCACTAATGGGGCTTTGGAGGGTGGAAACAGGAGGCCCGGTGAAATCCCCGGTGAGAGCAGCCTTTTCGCCGTGGCCTGCTGTGAAGCACTATGGCAGCACTCACACCTGCCAGGACTGAAGGTATTGTCGGCCCTCTCCTGCTCCCAGCTGCAGCCAAGGCCCTGTGTACAGGGCCCTTTAAGTAGTCTGTGCCCTCCCTAATTAACCAGCTAAAGAAAGAGCTGGCTTGAAATGGGATTGTGCAGACCCAGCTTTGGGACCCGAGGACGCCGGATCGGGGATTGTTATGCTAATCGCCTGAGATCAGCAGTTCCCGTGCCCTTCAGATGGCAGGTAGCGAGGCCGAGGCCGGGCTCTGCCCAGCGGCTGTGGCTACAGGAGGCCAGGCTTTTCCTCCAGCTTCCGGCTTCCTCTGTTCCCCTCCTTACCCCGTCAGACTTGCCCTGCCTGTCCTCCCACCTGCCCGTTGGCTGGAAGGCTTGGCGTCTCCTAGAAATGTCCAGGCCAGCTCCTCCCACCCTCCAAAGAGAAACCTGCTTGCCTTCAAGCTGGGCGCTAACTGGGGATGCAGAGGCAGGAAGGAGAAGGTACCCAGCTCCTCCTCCTGTATAACCCATTCTCATCTCCAGGCATGAGAGCCTCATTGGTCCCTCCTGCCCCCTTGGGCTCTGGAAAACACACTAGGTGGTGCCTTTGCCGCTTACTAACTATACCATCTTGGGCAAGTGACTGCCTCTCAGAGCCTCAGTTTCCTAATCTGTAAAATAGGTTGATAATAACAGTAGCTACCTCAAAGGGTTGAAATGAGAATAGAATGAGAACAGGCATCTAACATAGCCAGTTCAATTGCTACTGCCCATCCAGCACTGGATAATAGCTCCCTGTGTAGAGCACCCACTATGTGTCAGCCCTATGCTGTATCCTTCTTTTTTTTTTTTTTTTTTTTTTGAGACGGGGTCTCACTATGTTGCCCAGGCTGATCTCGAACTCCTGGGCTCAAGCAACTCTCCTGTGTGCCACCATGGCTGGCCCTTTTATAAGGTGTTACCCCATTTTGCCTTGCCTGCCTGCCTGCCTGCCTGCCTGCCTGCCTGCCTTCCTTCCTTCCTTCCTTCCTTCCTCCTTCTTTCCTTTCTTTCTTTTTTGAGACAGTCTCACTTTCTTGCCCAGGCTGGAGTGCAGTGGCACCATCTCGGCTCACTGCAACCTCTGCTGCCCAGGTTCAAGCAATTCTCCTGCCTCAGCCTCCCAAGTAGCTGGGATTAAGGCGCCTGCCACCGTGCCTGGCTAATTTTTGTGGTTTGAGCAGAGACAGGGTTTCGCCATCTTGGCCAGGCTAGTCTTGAACTCCTGACCTCATGATCCACCCACCTCAGCCTTCAAAAGTGCTGGGATTACAGGTGTGAGCCACCGCGCCCGGCCCATTTTGCCTTTTCAACCACTCTGTGAGATAATTAACATTATCACCCCCCATTGCACAGATGAAGAAACCAAGGCCCAGAGGGACTGACGCACTTGCTCGAGACCTACCCCAAGCCAGTCTGTTCTCTTAACGTCTATTCTGCAGTTTGATATGTGACCATTCACAGTGAGCTTGGTCAATACAAAGATGTTCCCAGAAACGTGTCATCCTTATGTATTTAATGTGCAGGAGAAAAAAAATTAAAGTAGCATTTTAAGCCTGTGAGTTCACAAATAGTATTGCTTAGGTTAAATATATTTAAGTTCATACAGTGACCAGTGCAAGTATGGTCATAGCGGCTTTATTCATAATAGCAAAAACTGGAAACAATCAAGACACCCATCAACAAGATAATAGAGGAACAAACCGTGGAACAGCCATATAATGGAATACTCAGCCAGCAGCGAAAGGGAACAAACGACTGGTCAATCTACAATGGGGACAAATGTCACAGACTTTGTTTGTTTGTTTGTTTTGTTTTTTGTTTTTTTGAAATGAAATCTCACTCTGTAGCCCAGGCTGGAGTGCAGTGGTGCAATTTTGGCTCACTGCAACCTCCGCCTCCCGGATTCAAGTGATTCTCCTATCTCAGCCTCCCAAGTAGCTGGGATTACAGTCACCTGCCACCATGCCCGGCTAATTTTTGCATTTTTGTAGAGATGGGGTTTCGCTGTGTTGGCCAGCTGGTCTCGAACTCCTGACCTCAGGTGATACTGATCCACCCACCTGGGCCTCTCAAAGTGCTGGGATTATAGGCGTGAGCCACCATGCCCATCCTCACAAACCTAATACTGAGCGAAAGAAGCTAGACTTGAGTGTACACATTATACTATACGATTCCACTGATATGAAGTTCAAGAATAGCTAAAGCAAATCTATGGCTGCCAATGGGGAGGTGGATACTGCTCAACTGCTCAGGGACCCCAGGGAATCTTCTGGGGTGATGGGAATATTCTATATCTTTTTTTTTTTTTTTTGAGATGGAGTCTCGCTCTGTCGCCCAGGCCGGAGTGCAGTGGCACCACTTCGGTTCACTGCAACCTCCGCTTCTCGGGTTCAAGTAATTCTCCTGCCTCAGCCTCCTGAGTAGCTGGAATTACAGGCGTGCACCACCACCCCTGGCTAATTTTTGTATTTTTAGTAGAGAGGGGATGTCACCTTGTTGGCCAGGCTGGTCTCGAACTCCTGACTTCAAGTGATTCGCCCACCTCGGCCTCCCAAAGTGCTGAGATTACAGGCGTGAGCCACCACAGCTGGCCGGGAATATTCTGTATCTTGATGTGGGTGCGGTCACATGAGTGTTCTTGTAGGCAAAAATGCATCAACAGGTACATTTCATATTTGTTCAAGTTAATGTATTTGCACTATGCATCAATAAATCACGGTTAATAGGTTAAGGGAGTTTTTTGTTTTGTTTTGTAGAGATGGGATCTCACTTTGTTGCTCAAGCTGATCTTGAACTCCTGGCTTCAAGTGATCCTCCCCCCTCAGCCTCCCAAAGTGCTGGGATTACAGGCTTGAGCCACTGAGCTCGGCCAGGTTAAGATTTTTTTTAAATACATTTATTTAAAGAAAAATTGTATCTAAATAGCAGTTCGGGGTGTGCAGATATGGCCAAAAAATAAAAATAAAAAACAAAAAGCAAGCAAACAAACAAAACTTCAACCACTGAAGTTGGGGGTAATATAAGTGCTAGGCAATGCAGATGTATTCAGTTTCCCCTTCAAAGGGTGCCAGACAAAATACAGGACGCCTAGTTAAGTTGAAATTTCAGATAATCAACCAATACTTTTTGAGTGTAAGTATGTCCCATGCAATATTTGGGACATACTTATACTTTGTTTTCTGTTTGCTTTTGTTTGTTATGTATCAGAAATTCACATTTAACTGGACGTCCTGTATTTTTATTTGCTAAATCTGGCCACCGTGGCCTCCTGGGATCCCACCCCGTCTCGCAGCCCGGTGCCCACCGCAGACGGGTGCACCCTGCGCGGTGCAGTCACTCCGGGCGCAGCCTGGCAACGCGGCCACAAAGGGAGCCCGGGAGGCGGAATCTTTCCACATGCCTGATCAATGGGGGCGCGGAGACGGCGGCGCAAACAGGCCTGAGACAGCCGCACAAAGAGGAGGCCCCTCGGTCGCTCCCGCCTTCCATTGATCCTGGTCCTTTGTGGCTCGGACAACGGGGGCGCGGGAGGCGCCTTGCGGGGACTTGGCCCTTTCTCATTAGAGGGAGAAGGCCTGTGAGGACCCCCGTCCCGCCAGCCCTCCCCACCGTTCCTCCTCCCGTGGGCTCCAGGCCTCAGGTCTGGGGCTGTCCAAACCTATCAGGGGAACTCGGCAGGGCACAGGGTGGGGTCGGACCAGGCTAGGAAGGTCTGGAGCCTACCTGTGGGGGCCAGCCACCCAGCCCCCGCCTCCTGAGGACCCCCCAGTCTCCTCTGGCAGGCCCTCTCTGTCCCCTTGGTTACAGGCAGGTTTTGCACAGTCTCTATTTTTTTATTTATTGAGCAAATATTTATTGAGCGTTTGTTCCAAGCTGTTCCCACTCCCTCCTGCCTCCATGGCCACTTAAACTAGCCAATTCCTCCTCCAAGCATCACCTCTCTGGGAAAGCACCTCTCAGTCCTCTCCCACCTCAGGTTGGGTAGTGAACCCCCACTACACATACACATACCCCGTGTGCCTCTCCCCACCTCCCTGCTCTTCAATCATGATAAAAATGACTAACAATTATGAAGTACTTACTATGCCTGCCATGCTTAACATTTTATTGCTGTCTCCTTTAATTCTCATAACATCCCTCTAGACTGGAGCTACTATGATCTCCATTTTCCAGAGGTGGAAACTGAGGTTTGGCATGCTAAAATGGTCACCCAAAGTCATACAGCAAGCGGTAGAGTGGAGATTTGAATGCAGGCGATGAATTGCAGTTTGAGATCTTCACATCCCAAGTTCCAGACTCTATGCAGGATTCATTGCTGTGGCCCAGTAATGAACTGTTTACTCCATCAGCACATTTACCCACTGTACTGTGTCTATTTGGCCTTTTCCGTCTGTGTTCCCCACTAGACTGATTGGTCTGTGACCGCAGCACCCAGCACAGAGAAGGTGCCCAGGGTATATTTGCTAATCTGAACTATTGGGTTTAAGAATTTTGGTTGGGCGCGATGGCTCACACCTGTCATCCCAACACTTTGGGAGGCCGAGGCGGGTAGATCACCTGAGGTCAGGAGTTCAAGACCAGCCTGGCCAACATGGTGAAACCCCGTCTTTACTAAAAACACAAAAATTAGCCAGATGTGGTGGCAGTCGCCTGTAATCCCAGCTACTTGGGAGGCTGAGGCAAGAGAATCTCTTGAACCCGGGAGGCAGAGGTTGCAGTGAGCCAACATTGTGCTGCCACACTCCAACCTGGGCAACATAGTCAGAGTCCATCTCAAAAAAAAAAAAAAAACAAACAAACCAAAAAAAAAGAATTTTGCTAGGCCCTCAGGCTGGGAAGTGAGGGGAGGACCTAAAGATGAATCTGTTACAGTCTCTGCCCACAAATGAGCTTGAAATCAGACACTCAAATAATATAAGAAGGGTTGCAGAGCTCTGGAGTCTGGTATACCTTCCCCACCCCCTTGAAAAGATCAGCTTCATTGAGGTATAATTTACATGCAGGAAAATACACCCATTTTAAGTGTCCAGTTCGATGAACATTGACAAATGCATACACCCATGTAACTAGTATCAGTGTCAGATGTAAAACATTTCCATCTTCTCAAATAGGTTCCTCAGGCTCTTTGCAGTGAATGCCCTGCCCACCCTGTCCCACGCAACCCCTGATCTGCTTTCTGTCACTATAAGTTAGTTTGCGTTTTCTAGAGTTTCATATAAATGAAATCATACAATGTGTACTCGTTTGCATCTGGCTTTTTTTCGCTCACCATGCTAATGTGGTGATTCATCCATACTGTGGAGTGACCTTTCAGTTCTAAATCCTCTCTCTGCTTGTGACCTCTTTGAGTTTCACCCTCTTCATCTGTAAGACAGGGGTGGATTCTGTGAAATTTCGTTAAGAGAATGTCTGCCAAGTGCACAGGACCTGCACACAGTTGGCATGCAATAAACGCTCTTGATTAGTATAACCTTCCTGCTAGACTGTAAGCTCCATGAGGACAGGGACCTTGGCCATTTTGTCCACCACTCTCCACTAACTGCAGTGGCTACCGTTTATTATAGACAGTGAATAGGAGCTCGGAGACCTACAGCAAACCTGTCCAAGATCACACAGCTAGTAAGAGGCAGAGCTGGGATTTGAACCCAGGCAAACTAGTTCTGGAGTCCTTACTTTTTTAATTTTTTTGAAACAGGGTCTCACTGTGTCGCCCAGACTGGAGAGCAGCAGCACGATCTTGGCTCACTGCAGCCTCCACCTCCCAGGCTCAAGCGATCCTCCCACCTCAGCCTCCCAAGTAGTTGGGACTACATGTACCCACCACCATGCCCAGCTAATTTTTGTACTTTTTGTAGAGACAGGGTCTCACTATGTTGCCCAGGCTGGTCTTGAACTCCTGGAATCAAGCAATCCACTCACCTCAGCTTCCCAAAGTGCTGGATTATAGGCGTGAGCCACCACACCGCACCTGGCCTCTTTTTTATTTTATTTATTTATTTTTTTTGGACAGAGTCACGCTCTGTTGCCCATCTTGGCTCACTGAAACTTTCACCTCCTGGGTTCCAGCAATTCTCATGCCTCACTTTCCCAAGTAGCTGGGACTACAGGCACCCTCCACCACACCTGGCTAATTTTTGTAGTTTTAGTAGAGACAGGGTTTCACCATATTGCCCAGGCTGGTCTTGAACTCCTGAACTCAAGCGATCTGCCCACCTCATCCTCCCAAAGTGCTGGGATTACAGTCATGAGCCACCGCAGCTGACCTCTTTTATTATTATTATTACGGTATTATGTATGGGGTCCTTATCTTAATCACTATACTAAACTACCTCACAATCATTGTTCTCTCTAACAATCTCCCCGAATCTTCTCTTCTCGTCACCTTCACCCTTTACTGACCACTCTATGGAGGGAGCATAATATAAAAAAAAAACTCTACAACTACTAACATATATTTTTAGTTTATGTGCGAGGCAGTATTCTAAGCACTTGACATTTATTTACTTGTGTAACTCCTCAATAATGCTGTAAGGTAGCATTATTGGGCATCTCCCCATTTTACAGATGAATGAGGAAATTGTAGTGTAACTGAGAGGCTGTGGTGTTGGAGTCAAGAAATCTTCCTTTTTAAAAAAAGTGACACATGGGCCGGGCACGGTGGCTCATGCCTGCAATCCCAGCACTTTGGCAGGCCGAGGCAGGCGGATCACGAGGTCAGGAGATTGAGACCATCCTGGCTAACATGGTGAAACCCCGTCTCTACTAAAAATACAAAAAATCAGCCGGGCGTGATGGCGGGCGCCTGTAGTCCCAGCTACTGGGGAGGCTGAGGCAGGAGAATGGCGTGAACCCGGGGGTCAGAGCTTGCAGTGAGCTGAGATGGCGCCACTGCACTCAGGACTGGGCGACAGAGCGATACTCCATCTCAAAAAAAAAAAAGTTATACATAATAATGGTACATATTTTGGGGGCACATGTGGTATTTTGATACATACATGCAAGGTGTGATGATCAAATCAGGATAACTGGGACATCCATCAACCCAAATATTCACCCCTTCTTCATGTTGGGAACATCTCAGTTCCTCTCCTCCAGCAAATTTTTTTTTTTTTTTTTGAGACAGAATCTCATTCTGTGGCCCAGGCCAGAGTGCAGTGGCGTGATCTTGGCTTACGGCAACCTCCACTCCCCAGGTTCATGTGATTCTCCTGCCTCAGCCTCCCAAGTAGCTGGGATTACAGGCACCCACTATCACATCCAGCTAATTTTTGTATTTTTTTAGTAGAGATGGGTTTTTTTGCCATGTTGGACAGGCTGGTCTTGAACTCCTGACCTCAGGTGATCTGCCTGCCTCGGTCTCCCAAAGTGTTGGGATTACAGGCGTGAGCCACTGCTCCCAGCCAAGCAATTTTGAACTCTATGACAAATTATTAACTCTAGTCTCTCTACTGTATGGTAGAATGCTAGATCTTATTCTTTCTCAATGTATTTTCGAAGGACAGCTTCCTTTTGAAGCCCAGCTTTGTCATGCTTTCCACGGGACTCGAGCAAATCTCCTCCCCTGACAGCCTGTGTATTCCTCTTGCCAGGACTTCCCCAGAGCCCCTTGTTTGACCTGACATTTTTTTCTGGGCGCTTCTCTCTGACCCCTCGGCAGGGTTTTCTCTTCCTCTTCTAAGTTTCTTTCCCCAGTCCCTTCCTGGGCCTTAGCAGGCCAAGATTACAATTTCAAAAGGAGTTGAGTTTCTTCTGGAAAGGGGCTGGGACCGAACCCCTCCCCTCCATGGTCTCTTCCCATAAATGCCCCCTGTGTGCAGCGCCCAGGGGCCCCGGGGAGCCTGGCCGGCTGATCTGTAATTAGAAACTTTTCTGCCTTCACGACAGGAGGAGGGAGGGCCCAGGTCTGGCCCAGTCATTTTGTTCGTCATGAATTATTCAGGAGATGGGAAGTGGCGTGAAGCCGGCCCCTCTGCTGACCAAAGCCCTGCCCAAGGCAGCCCGACCTACCCAGCTCTGCCTCTTTCACCGTTTCAGATCCAGAGAATAAACAAACCATGTGCCAGGCACGTTTATGGAGGGCGTTTTCATCAGACTCGATGAGGGAGCATGTTCTTCAGCTGAGAGGGGTGACAGGGACTTATCCAAGGTCACAAGCCTAGGAAGAGGACGCCTGAGCTGGGACTCAAACCCAGGAACATGATGCGAGGTTCCGTGCTCATTTTGTGCTATTACAGATGCTGGGCAGAGGAGGAGGGGAGGAGACCCCACCAGGCCAGCTAGGAGAAGATAAAAGATGCTTTCCTTTCTCCGCTTGCCTTGCTCTTGCTAAGTCTGGGGGATGGAGAAGGGGGATAATATGGAAAGGAGACAACTAACCTCATGGAGACCAGCTGGGTGACAAGCAAGAATTATTATTGTTATTGTTACTATTACAGACAGGATCTTGCTCTGTTGCCCGGGCTGGCGTGATCTTGGCTCAATGCAGCCTTGACTTCCCTGGCTCAAGAGATCCTCCCATCTCGGCCTCCTGAGTACCTGGGACTACAGGGGCATGCCACCATGCCCAGATAATTTTTCATATTTTTCGTAGAGATGAGGTCTCACTATGTTGCCCAGGTTGATCTTGAACTCCTGAGCTCAAGTGATCCTCCTGCCTCAGCCTCCCGAAGTGCCGGGGGATTACAGGCATGAGCCACCGCACCCAGCAAAGCAGGTATTATTTTGCCTGCAGTATTTAATAGAATCCTCGCTAACCTCTGAGGAAGGTGTTATTATGCCCATTTTATGGATGTAGAAACAGACAAAGATCTTGTTTGTTTTTCTGAGATGGAGTTTCGCTCTTGTTGCCCAGGCTGGAGTGCAATGGCGCGATCTTGGCTCACTGCAACCTCCACCTCCTGGGTTCAAGCGATTCTCTTGCCTCAGCCTCCCAAGTAGCTGGGATTACAGGCAAGCACCACCACACCTGGCTAATTTTTGTATTTCTAGTAGAGACGAGGTTTTGCCATGTTGGCCAGGCTGGTCTCAAACTCCTGACCTCAGGTGATCCGCCCACTTTGGCCTCCCAAAGTGCTGGGATTACAGGGGTGAGCCACCGTGCCTGGCCACAGAGATCTTAAAGGAGTTTATTCAAGACACATAACAGCTGGTTAGCAGCAGGTTAGGTGCTCAATCTTGGCACTTCTCTGTGCGTTGCACTCTTTCTCCTCCACTCCTGTGGGTAGGGAAGCAGGGCTACCAAGGAATCTCAGCTCCTGAGTCCACAATGGTCCTTGGATCAGACTTGCCTTGTTGTCACACCTCTCAGTGTCCAGGCACTGCTCCAGGATAAACCCTCATGAGTATGTGGATGATATCTGCCATCCCACATTGGTTAACCTTGCAAGGTGGTCCTTTAGAAGGCTCAGGGCTTCCTCATTGGCACGGAGCTGGCAATTCTGAGAGATAGGTCAAGTCTAACTGTAGTTCCTGGAGAAACTAAAGCACAGAATTTGGAAAGGATGCCCTGGCTCCACTCCTTACTCTCTGTATAAACTTGGGCCAATTCCTTAACCTCTCTGTCAATTTGCCCATTGATGAAGTGAGATGAAGATAAGAAATAAACATGGCCAGGCGTAGTGGCCATGCCTGTAATCCCAGCATTTTAGGAAGCCAAGGTGGGCAGTTGCCTCAGCTTAGGAGTTGGAGACCAGCCTGGGCAACATGGTGAAGCCCCAGCTCTAGTAAAAATACAAGAAAATTACTCCTGATGACAGCCTCTCATTAAATTTGGTTAACAGAGAGGCAGCAACTACCAGATGGTGAACATGTGTCTTCTGGAAACAGCCCCCCAGTTTTCCCTGGGGAACTCTCCCTCTCCCAATATCAGTTCCTGTATCTTGGATGGAACTTACTCTGCCCACCTGTGCCTCCAGGGTTGGCCCTGGGATCCAGCCTGGCCACAGGATTGGTTGAAGAACAGGCATATGACCCAATGGGAGCCAATCAGTGGGAGACTTGAGATTTTTGCTGGAGAGAGGCACTGTTTTTTAACCAACAGGAAAAAGCATGGGTGGAGCTCCTGAGAGCCTTCTTGTCACCCTGGGGAGGAGCGTGTCTGTCTGAGATTGAAGCCACAGAAGAAAGCAGAGTCAAGACATGGCAAGGACATGAATTGGAATCTTTGAACTCTTTGATCCAGTTGTAAATCAGTAAATAATAATAATTATTATGATTCTTTGCTTTGTTTGCATCAGTGAGTTTTCTATCATTTACAATCAGGAATGCTGAGGAAACTTGCCAACAATGTGCCAATGTGTGCACTCTCTCTCTCTCTCTCTGTCTATATATATATATACATATATATATATATATATTTTTTTTTTTTTTTTTTTTTTGAGACAGAGTCTTGCTCTGTTGCCCAGGCCACAGTTCAGTGGACGATCTCAGCTCACTGAAACCTCCATCTCCTGGGTTCAAGCAATTCTCCCGTCCAGCCTCCCGAGTAGCTGAGACTACAGGGCACGGCATCACGCCCAGCTAATTTTTGTATTTCTAGTAGAGATGGGGTTTCACCATATTGGTCAGGCTGGTCTCGAACACCTGACCTCAGGTGATCTACCTGCCTCAGCCTCCCGGAGTGCTGGGATTATAGGATTACAGGCGTGTGCTATATATGGGCCAGACGTGGTGGCTCACGTCTGTAATCCCAGCACTTTGGGAGGCTGAGGTGGGTGGATCATGAGGTCAGTAGTTCGAGACCAGCCTGGCCAATATGGTGAAACCCTGACTCTACTAAAAATACAAAAATTAGCTGGGTGCGGTGGCGTGAGCCTATAGTCCCAGCTACTCAGGAGGCTGAGGCAAGAGAATCACTTGAACCCGGGAGGTGGAGGTTGCAGTGAGCCAAGATCACGCCACCGCACTCCAGCCTGAGTGACATAGTGAGACTCCTTATCTACGAAACAAAACAAAACAATATATGTATATTTGTTTTGTTTTGTTTTGTTTTGTAGAGACAGGGTCTCGCTATGTTGCCCAGGCTGATCTTCAACACCTGACCTCAAGCGATCCTCCCACCTCGGCCTCCCAAAGTACAGATGTGAGCCACTGTGCCCAGCCACACATCTTTCTCTCTCTGCATATATATATATGGTGGTGCACACCTGTAATTCCAGCATTTTGGGAGGCTGAGGGAGGAGGATCACTTGAGCCCAGGAGTTTGAGGCCAGCTTGGGCAACACAGTGAGAGCCCATCTCTATTTATTTAAAATAAAACAAGAAATACAATAAAATGGGGCCAGGTGTGGTGGCTCATGCCTGTTTTATATATATATATATATATATATATAGTATAAATATATATACTCTATATACATATATACATATATATACACATACACATATATAGATAAATATATATACATATATATTTATAATATATATGTATATAGAGGATATATACTATAGATCCTCTATATACATATATACACACACATATATATAGTGTGTGTGTGTATATCTATCTTTGATTAAAATAACAGTATATGCTGAAGAGTCACTTCTAATTATTACTTTTGTTTTACAAACTTAGGTCAAGAGAGAATGTGGAGTAAGGCCTTAAGATTCATAACAACGCCTAGGTGCAAATGAAGGGCCTTTACTCACTGGACTTTCGCTGTCATGGAGTCATAGACTTAGAGTCATGGCTTGGCTTTAACTATGGTTTTCCTTTCTGCTTTCAGGAAAACATTTAATTTCCATCCTGGGCGTAGTCTATGCCCAGCTTCCTTGTGGTGCGCTGTTTCTGTCTGCCTTTTGTCTGTGTGCTGGTGGTGTCAGAGCCAGTAACTATCTGTTTACAGTTTCAGACAGTAGCATTAATTGCCTTTTGAACCTCCCATTTTCCTCCAAGAACTCCCTGCCTAACTGTCTCAACTGTCTCCCTGGAGTTTCTTTTCTGTGTGGAAATGTCTATTTTTTTTCCCGTAAAATCTGACCACCTGCAAATCCCTACATATTCTCTTGTGAGTAGGCAACATGAGAGAAAGACATGTAGGTGGCAGATAATCTGCGCAAATCAGAGCTTACAGGATGAAGCTTCTAGGCCAAACAACAAGGCAGCTGTGGGGTGGCAGAAAGAGCCCTGGAATTGGAGGCAGACCAGCAAGTGAAATCTGGTTTTGTTACTTACTTGCTCTGTGACCTGGGACAAGTTACTTCATACTGCTGAGCCTCAGTCTCCTCATCCATAAAATGGGCACAGACTGGGTGCAGTGGTGCACACCTGTAATTCCAGCACTTTGGGAGGCTGAGGCAGGAGGATCACTTGAGCCCAGGACTTTGAGACTAGCCTGGGCAACATAGCGAGATCCCATCTCTATTTCTTTAAAACAAAACAAAAAATAAAATAAAATGGGGCCAAGCACGGTGGCTTATGCCTGTAATCCCAGCACTTTGGGAGGCTGAGGTGGGTGGATTGCCTGAGGTCAGGAGTTCGAGACCAGTGAAACTCCGTCTCTACTAAACATACAAACATGTCTACAACATGGTGAATCTCCGTCTCTACTAAAAATACAAAAATTAACTGGGCATGGTGGCACACACCTGTAATCCCAGCTACTTGGGAGGCTGAGGCAGGAGAATCGCTTGAACCTGGGAGGCGTAGGTTGCAGTGAGCCAAGATCATGCCATTGCACTCCAGCCTGGGCGACAAGAGTGAAACTCTGTCTCAAAAAACAGAAAAGAAAAGAAAATAGTACCTGTTTCACAAGGTTGGATAATTTACCCGTATGACAAAGGCACTTTCTTCTGGAAAAGCACGTTTCTCTGCCCTTTACTTGTCTAGTATGGATTCAAAATAGTAATAAAACTAACATTTATTGAGCACTGAGTTTGAGCTCAACATTATTTCAGCCTTACGACAAATCCTTCAGGGGGCCAGCCACTGTGGCTCACACCTGTAATCCCAATACTTTGGGAGGCCGAGGTGGGAGGATCACTTGAGCCCAGGGGCTCGAGACCAGCCTAGGCAACATAGGGAGACCCTGTCTCTATTAAAAAAATAAATAAAATAAAAAATAAAAATAAATTTAAAATACCAAACCCTTCAAAGTTAATGCTATTATAATACTCCCACTTCACAGGGATGGAAGTAGAGGATCCAAGAGTAAGTTGCTGAAATCACACAGCTAAGTGGCAAAGCTGGGATTTGAACCCAACAGTTTCACTTTACAGCTTACTCTTAACCAGGACCATATGGCCTCCACTGTGGTAGTAGATATCAGCCACCCACAGTGAAGGCCAGATAGGGCTAAGAGCTGTGGGTGCTGCCTTCTGGGGAAAACCACATTGTTCTCCGACTTCCCTGGCCCATATGCCAACTCTACTTCATAAAGAGCTGATTTTTTTTTTTTTTTTTTTTTTTTTTGAGATGGAGTCTTGCTCTGTCACCCAGACTGGAATGCAATGGTGTGATCTTGGCCTACTGCAACCTCTGTCTGCTGGGTTCAAGCAATTCTCCTACCTCAGCCTCCTGAGTAACTGGGATCACAGGTGTGCCACCATGCCCGGCTAATTTTTTGTAATTTTAGTAGAGACGGGGTTTCACCATGCTGGCAAGGCTGGTCTCCAAATCCTGACCTCGTGATCCGCCCACCTCGGCCTCCCAAAGTGCTGGGATTACAGGCGTGAGCCATCACGCCCTGCAAGAGCTAATGTTTTATTTTGTTATTTTTTATAGAGACAAGGTCTTGGTCTGTCACCCCAGCTAGAGTGTAGTGGTGTGATCATAGTTCACTGCAGCCTTAAACTTTTGGGCTTAAGTGATCCTCCTGCCTCAGCCTCTCAAAGTGCTGGGATTACAAGTGTAAGCCATTGTGCCTGGCCAGCTTGATGAGGTTTTTTTGTTTGTTTGTTTGAGACAGAATCTGGCTCTGTTACCCAGACTAGAGTGCAATGGCATGATGTCAGCTCACTGCAACCTCCGCCTCCGGGGTTCAAGCAATTCTCCTGCCTCAGCCTCCCAAGTAGCTGGGACCACAGGCGTGTGCCACCATGCCCAGCTAATTTTTGTATTTTTAGTAGAGATGGAGTTTTGCCTTGTTGGCCAGGTTGGTCCCGAACTCCTGACCTTAAGTGATCCACCCACCTCGGCCTCCCAAAGTGCTGGGATTACGGGTGTGAGCCACTGCCTCCCGCCCAGCTTGATGTTTTAAGAGTCCAGACCCTAACTACTCTTGGGAGACATGGTGGGAATAAGGAAGTGGCAGCTGGGCTTTGGAATCCAAACCCTGGCCCCTCCTGGACACTCATGCCTCCTGTGTACCAAGGGCAAGGTGGAGAAACCAAGGAGATAGGTCCTGTGGGAGCCTGGACAGGGGAATCCATGGGCACATACATCTCTACATGCTTGGGCACCATGATGTCAGCAGAGCACTGGTTAACACATGCATGCACCCACGCCGTCAGACTCATGGTGAACACATGAGTACACATGTGCATATCTGTGGCTCCACAAGTACGCACATCCCTCACTCACACACTCACAGGTCCGCCCACCCTGCACTGAATTCCTGGATTTTGTGAGAACCCCATTAGGGCCGGGCGCGGTGGCTCACGCCTGGTAATCCCAGCACTTTGGGAGGCCAAGGCAGGCAGATCACTTGAGGTCAGGAGTTTGAGACCAGCCTGCCCAACATGGTGAAACCCCATCTCTACTAAAAATACAAAAATTAGCCGGGTGTGGTGGCGCACACCTGTAATCCCAGCTACTCAGGAGGCTGAGGCAGGAGAATTGCTTGAACTCAGGAGGTAGAGGTTGCAGTGAGCCAAGATCGCACCACTGCATTCCAGCCTGGGTGACAGAGTGAGACTCTGTCTCAAAAAACAAAAAAATTTAAAAAAAAGAAAAGAAAAGAAAAAGAACCTCATTAGGCAGAATAGCTAGGTCAAGTGTACAACTCTGCTCTTGCCTGTTGGGTTTGAATCCTGGTTCTGCCAAATACCAGCCGAGTCTTTGGGCAAATCCTCTCATCTTTCTGTGCCTCTACTTTCCCATCTGCAAATGGGAGTAATAATAATATCTGTTCCTTTGAGTTGTTGGGAGTTTAAAGAATTGTAGGGTGTTGCCGGGCACGGTGGCTCACGCCTGTAATCCCAGCACTTTGGGAGGCCGAGGCGGGTGGATCACGAGGTCAGGAGATCGAGACCATCCTGGCTAACACGGTGAAACCCCATCTCTACTAAAAAAAGAAAGAAAGAAAGAAGGAAGGAAGGAAGAAAGAAAGAAAGAAAGAAAGAAAGAAAGAAAGAAAGAAAGAAAGAAAGAAAGAAAGAGAAGACAAAAAAGAAAAGGAAGAAAGCTGGATTGGGCAGAGGGAAGAGTTGTGCTGTAATGCAGTCTCAGTGGAGGCCTTGGCCAGCCCCATCGAGAGTTCTGAAGCTGAGATGGTCCTTCAGAGTTGTTCTGAGTTGAGATGAGGAGGCTGAGTATTTATACCTGTGCCGAACAGGCCAAGGATATGAGCTGCACTGGGAAGGGGACATGACCTCAGAGTGATGACTGCCTTCAGTGTGGCCAAGCCACAGAGGGACTCAGCTGTGAGCTATCAGCAACCAACACCTCCAGCAGCTAGAGGAATGCATGGATTCTAAAGCGGCATCAGGGCTGGATCCCTTAAATTACACAGCTGGTGGGTGGTGGGGGCGTTTTTCCTCCTCTCATCTCTGGACTCCAAACAAAGACCCCTGAAAACAGCAAATCAAGGAACAGGAACCTGAACTTTCCCTGACTTGGGCCTCACACCAAGTTGTTTGCTCTTGCTTCTGTATTTCAGGGTACCTTGTTCAAAACTCAGTATTTCATTTAGCACATTCTTTGAATAATAATAATAAGTGATGTGGCCAGGCAAAGTGGCTCATGCCTGTAATCCCAGTACTTTGGGAGGCCAACGTGGGTGCATCACTTGAGCCCAGGATTTCGAGACCAGCTTGGGCAACATGGCAAAACCCCATTTATACAAAAAATAGAAAAATTAGCTAGGTGTGGTGGTGTACGCCAGTAGTCTCAGTTACTCAGGAGGCTGAGGTGGGGGGATTGCTTGAGTCCAGGAGGTGGAGGTTGCAGTGAGCTGAGATCGCACCACTGTACTCCAACCTGGGCAACAGAGCGAGACTCCATCTCAAAAAATAAATAAAGAAATAAAAATAGAGTGGGAACTCAGGGCAGGGCATTTGGCCGTCTTTCACCTTTGGTGGCAGCCAATTCCCAGTTCCCTTCTTTGGGGCATCACCTCTCTCTCCACTGCTTTTTTTACAGCCTTTCCCCAGTATTCTCTCCTTCTTCAGGGATTTTCCTTCCCTTCTCTCACCTCTTTTCTGTTGCTCTCAATGCTTCATGGTCTTCACCATAGACTGGCCGTGGCTGAACATGCATTGGGGTTGCCCGACTTCCTCCCTGTCTGGGCATGTGAGTGCTTAACTGCTATTTCCTTTTTTTTTTTTTTTTTTTCCGAGACACAGTCTCGCTCTGTCGCCAGGCTGGAGTGCAGTGGCATGATCTTGGCTCACTGCAACCTCTGCCTCCTGGGTTCAAGCGATTCTCCTGCCTCAGCCTCCCAAGTAGCTGGGACTACAGGCGGGTGCCACCACACCCGGCTAATTTTTGTATTTTTAGTAGAGACGGGGTTTCATCATGTTGGCCAGGATGGTCTTGATCTCTTGACCTTGTGATCTGCCTGCCTCGGCCTCCCAAAGTGCTGAGATTACAGGCGTGAGCCACTGCTCCCGGCCCTTATTTCCTTTTTTTAAGATGGACAGATAGCACCCAGCCATGAAGGGGAGATGCACTGCTGGGGCTGTGGTTCTGAGAGACTCTGAATCTTGTTGTAACCCAAAAGCCCTATGGGAAGATTATCTGTGGCTGCGTTTTGAACTTCTTAAGGTCCCAACTCCTTAGATCAGCATCCTGCAACCAGACAATGGAACACAGTGGAAAGAATCCAGCAATCTGGGCTGGCCTCTTTCCCTGACTTTGGGCAAGTCACATCACTTTTCCAGGCCTGATTTTTCTACCTGTAAAGGAGAGTTTGATCATGCAAAATTGGGCAAAGGGAATCGGATTGCCTGGTTCTAAGCTCAGCTGCACCACTGACCAGCTACATAACCTTGGAAAAGATAGTTACCACTTTTTTCTTAACTTATTATTATTATACTTTAAGTTTTGGGATACATGGGCAGAACGTGCAGGTTTGTTACATAGGTACACATGTACCATGGTGGTTTGCTGCACCCATCAACCTGTCATCTAAATTAGGTATTTCTTCTAATGCTATCCCTCCCCTAGCCCCCCACCCCCCGACAGGCCCCAGTTTGTGATGTTCCCCTCCCTGTGTCCATGTATTCTCATTGTTCAACTCCCACTTATGAGTAAGAACATGTGGTGTTTGGTTTTCTGTTCCTGTGTTGGTTTGCTGAGAATGATGGTTTCCAGCTTCATCCATGTCCCTGCAAAGGACATAAACTCATCCTTTTTTGTGGCTGCATAGTATTTCATGGTGTATATATGCCACATTTTCTTTATCCAGTCTATTATTGATGGGCATTTGGGATGGTTCCAAGTCTTTGCTATTGTGAATAGTGTTGCAATACACATATGTGTGCATGAAGACTCTTACCACTTTAAGCCTCGGTTTCCTCATCTGTAAAGTGGGGGTGATAAAACCACCAACCTCATAGGGTTTTTGTGAGAAATAAATGAGATAGTGCATGTAAAGTGTAAAGCACAGTGCCAGGCACGAAGTAAATGCTCAATGATTGGTGGTCATTGTTGAAATGTTAGAGAAAAGGAAGGAAGGATGGGCGTGCTGGCTCACGCCTGTAATCCCAACACTTTGGGAGGCCGAGGCAGGCAGATCACGAGGTTAAGAGATCAAGACCATTCTGGCCAACATGGTGAAACTCCATCTCTACTAAAAATACAAAAATTAGCTGGGCGTGGTGGTGCTTGCCTGTAGTCCCACCTACTCGGGAGGCTGAGGCAGGAGAATTGCTTGAACCCGGGAAGCGGAGGTTGCAGTGAGCCAAGATTCTGCCACTGCACTCCAGCCTGGCGACAGAGTGAGACTCCATCTCAAAAAAAAAGGGAAAAGGAAGGAAAAGGGAGAACTAACAGCAAACAGGCAGAGGTGTTTGTTTATGTATGTATTTATTTGAAAACAAGTTATTGCCCTATTGCACAGGCTAGATGGAGTGCAGTGGCATCATCATAGCTCACTGTGGCCTCAAATTCCTGGGTTCAAGCGATCCTTGAGTCTCAGCCTCCCAAGTAGCTGGGACTACAGGTGCACACCACCACGCCTGGCTAATTTTAAAATTTGTTGTAGAGATGGGCGTCTTGCTATGTTGCCCAGGCTGGTCTTGAATTCCTGGCCTCAAGCATTTCTTCTTCTTTGGCCTCCCAAGGGGATTACATTTGCGAGCCAGACCTAAAGATGTATATTTATAAAGATATATATTTAAATTCTAGGTGTTTCCACCTAATTTTGCCAAGCAGAACCCCTTCCCTTCCCATCTTTTCTCCCCCTCCAGAATGCATGTGCCCCTCATGCATAATTAAATGTACAGGATGTTTCATGCACTGTGCATGGAGATGTAAAAAAGTGTAACACTTATTTTTACTTATTTATTTATTTATTTTTGAGACAGAGTCCCTCTGTCGCCAAGGCTGCAGTGCAGTGATGCAACCTCTGCTCACTGCAATCTCCACCTCCCAGGTTTAAGAGATTCTCCTGCCTCAGCCTCCCGAGTAGCTGGGACTACAGGTGCGTACCATTGTGCCCGGCTAATTTTTGTATTTTTTTCTAGAAACAGGGTTTCATCTTGTTGGCCAGGCTGGTCTTGAACTCCTGGGCTTAAGCGATCTGTCCACCTCAGCCTCCCAAAGTGCTGGGATTACAGCCCGGCACTGTAATGCCGGGCATGAGCCACCACGCCCGGCCAGAAGTGTAACACTTTTGAGAAATAATTTGACAGTGGTTTTTGTTGTTGTTGTTGTTGTTTTTTGTTTTGCGTGTGTGTGTGTGTGTGTGTGTGTGTGTGTGTGTTTTGAGATGGAGTCTTGCTGTCACCCAGGCTGGAGTGCAGTGGCTCACAGCAACCTCTGCCTCCCGGGTTCAAGCCATTCTCTCCTGTTTCAGCCTTCCAAGTAGCTGGGATTACAGGCACCCACCACCACGCCTGGCTAATTTTTTTGTATTTTTAGTAGAGACGGGTTTTCACCATGTTCACCAGGATGGTTTTGAACCCCTGACCTTAAGTGATCCTGCCACCTCGGCCTCCCAAAGTGCTAGGATTACAGGTGTGAGCTACCGCGCCCAGCTGACAGCAGATTTAAGACCCTGGAAAATGGGTATATCCTTTAGCCCAGTAACTCCACTGCTGAGACATAAAGATGTTATTTGACACACAGAAAAAAATGTAAGTATAAAATGTTCATCTGAGTTGTTTATAATCACAAAAACCTGGAAACAATTTAGTGGTTAATTAACGGAGAATGTTTAAAGAAAGGATTGTTTATTGCTGGGATATTTTATAACTTAACATATATTTATAAGTTGTTTATAAAAACATGAAGAAGCATATAGAAATATCGAATGAAGATAAGCAAAACAAAAATTTACACATATAGAAGGAATGGTGTAAAAAAGACTAAAATCAACTTCCCAAAGAAAGCTCTGCAGAGGATTTAGTTTATACTCTTAAATGTAAACAGTAGCTATTTCTTTCTTTTTTTTTTTGAGACGGAGTCTCACTCTGTCACCCAGGCTGGAGTGCAGTGGGACGATCTCGGCTCACTGCAACCTCCGCCTCCAGGGCTCAAGCGATTTTCCTGCCTCAGCCTCCCAAGTAGCTGGGACTACAAGCGTGCACCATCGCGCCCGGCTAATTTTTGTATTTTTTGTAGAGTCGAGGTTTCACCATGTTGGCCAGGCTGGTCCCAAACTCCTAAGCTTAAGCCATCTTCCTGCCTCGGCCTCCCAAAGTGCTGGGATTACAGGCATGAGCCACCACTCCCGGCCAACAGTGGTTATTTCTGAATAATAAGGTTTGAGTGGTATTTATTTTTTATTTTAATTTTTTTACAGATATATCCTTTGTGTATGTTTTTTCATTTGTATATTTTTAAAAGTTAAAAAATATATTTAGGCCTGGCGCGGTGGCTCACACCTGTAATCCCAGCACTCTGGGAGGCCGAGACAGGCGGATCACCTTAGGCCAGGAGTTTGTGACCAGCCTGGTCAACATGGTGAAACCCCGACTCTACTAAAATACAAAAATATATATGTATATATACACACATATATGTGTGTATTATGTGTGTGTATATATGTATGTATATACACACACATATATATATGTATATATATTTGCAGGCCAGGCTCAGTGGCTCATGTCTATAATCCCAGAACTTTGGGAAGCCAAGATGGGAGGCACGCTTGAGGCCCAGAGTTTGAGACCATCCTGGTCAACAGGGCGAGACCCCCTCTCTATTTGTTAAAAAAAAAATTTTTTTTGTAAAATATTGCCAGACATGGTGTGGCTCACACCTGTAATCCCAGCACTTTGGGAGGCCGAGGCAGGTAGATCACTTGAGGTCAGCAGCTCGAGATCAGCCTGGCCAACATGGTGAAACCCCTGTCTCTACTAAAAATATAAAAATTAGCCGGGCATGGTGGTGTGTGCCTATAGTCCCAGCTACTTGGGAGGCTGAGGCAAGAGAATTGCTTGAACCCGGGAGGAAGAGGTTGTGGTGAGCCAAGATCATGCCACTGCACTCCAGCCTGGGTGACAGAGCAAGACTTTGTCTCAAAAAAAAAAAAAAAAAAAGGTCCTGGTGCGGTGGCTGATGCCCGTAATCCCAGCACTTTGAGAGGCCAAGGTGGGTGGATCATGAGATCAGGAGTTCAAGACCAGCCTACCCAATATAGTGAAACTCCATCTCTACTAAAAACACAAAACTTAGTTGGGCATGGTGGCACGTGCCTGTAGTCCCGGCTGCTCCAGAGGCTGAAGTAAGAGAATTGCTTGAACCCAGGAGGCAGAGGTTGCAGTGAGCTGAGACTGCACCACTGCACTCCAGCCTGGGCAACAGAGCAAAACTCTGTCTCAAAAAAAAATTTGTAAAATATTAAAAATGTATAAATATATATATATAGAAAACTAGAAGGAAATAAATTAAAATGTTAATATGGTTGCCTTGAATAATATGGGGGATTATATTTTATTTAATCAACACTATTTCTTTAAGACACTGTGTTTATTTAATGGACATTTTTTGTTTTTCTGTTTTTTTTTGAGATAGAGTCTTGCTCTGTTGCCAAGCTGGAGTGCAGTGGCGAGATCTCTGCTCACTGCAACCTCCGCCTCCAAAGTTCAAGCGATTCTCCTGCCTCAGCCTCCTGAGTAGCTGGGACTACAGGTGCGCACCACCACGGCCAGCTAATTTTTATATTTTTAGTAGAGACAGGGTTTCACCATGTTGGCCAGGATGGTCTCAATCTCTTGACCTTGTGATCTACCCACCTCAGCCTCCCAAAGTGCTGGGATTACAGGTGTGAGCCACCGTGCCCGGCCTGTATTTTCTTTAATAAATATATATTAGAATTATATATAGCAAAACCACATTTCTTTTGTTTTGTTTTGTTTTTGAGACAGAGTCTTGCTCTGTCACCCAGGCTGGTATGCAGTGGCATGATCTCTGCTCACTGCAACCTCCGCCTCCCGGGTTCAAACAATTCTCCTGCCTCAGCCTCCCAAGCAGCTGGGATGACAGGCGCCTGCCACCACCCCCGGCTAATTTTTGTATTTTTAGTAGAGATAGAGTTTCACCATGTTGGCCAGGCTTGCCCGAACTCCTGACCTCAGGTGATCCACCTGCCTCAGCCTCCCAAAGTGTAGGGATTACAGGCATGAGCCACTGCATCCAGCCCTAAACCACATTTCTATTAGCTAGCTTTTAAAAATTACAAATGTAACATATGCTCACATTAAAAGAAAAAAATGCATCAGTACACAAAGGTATAAGATGAAAAAGTAAAAGTTCTTTACCCCTTAGACTCCTTCCCTAAATGTAACTGTTACCAATTTCATGTATATCCTTCCAAAAATGTTCCATGCTATATACTTAGATATGATTATTATATTTTTAAAAATAGATATAGGCTACTTGGGAGGCTGAGACGGAAGGATCACTTGAGCCCAAGAGGTCGAGGCTGCAGTGAGGTATAATCACGCCATTGCACTCTAGCCTGGGCAACAGAGTGAGACCGTCTCAAACAAAACAAAACAAAAATAGATATAGAATCACACAATCCAAATGATTTTGGAACTTGCTTAGTTATTTACTATAGTACAGATATTTGGATATCTTTGCATGTATGATATACTCTTTTTTTTTTTTTTTGAGACGGAGTCTCACTGTCACCCAGGCTGGAATGCAGTGACGTGATCTTGGCTCACTGCAACCTCTGCCTCCCAGATTCAAGCAATTCTCATGCCTCAGCCTCCCGAGTAACTGGGATTATGGGTGAGGGCCACCATGCCCAGCTAATTTTTGTATTTTTAGTAGAGACAGGCTTTCACTATGTTGGCTAGGCTGGTCTCCAACTCCTGGCCTCAAGTGATACACCCGCCTCAGCCTCCCAAACGGCTGGGATTACAGGTGTGAGTCGCTGCACCTGGCCTGATATACTCTTTTTTTCTTTTTCTTTCTTTCTTTCTTTCTTTTTTTTTTTTTTTTTTTGAGATGGAGCCTTGCTCTGTCGCCCAGGCTGGAGTGCAGTGGCACGATCTTGGCTCACTGCAACCTCTGCCTCCCGGGTTCGAGTGATTCTCCTGCCTCAGCCTCCCTAGTAGCTGGGATTACAGGTGCACACCACCACGCCTGGCTAATTTTTGTATTTTTAGTAGAGGCAGGGTTTCACCATATTGTCTAGGCTGGTCTTGAACTCCTGACCTCGTGATCCACCCGCCTCGGCTTCCTAAAGTGCTGGGATTACAGACCTGAGCCACCACGCCCAGCCGATATACTCTTATAATGACTACAAAACATTTCACTGTAAAGTTACATGATGATTTACTTACTTAATTTCCTACTGATAACCATCAAGGTTGTTGCTAGCCTTTGCTTTTATAAACACCTTCAAAATGAACAAATTTGTTTCTACTATTTACCTACTCTTACTCACGTGAATAGAATTTTAGGTGTGGAATTGCTGGACCCCAAGGGCTTGTGTATTTCATATTTCAAAATAATGCCATCCAGTAACATAAATATATATAGGTGGTCCTCTGTATTAATTCATTCCACATCCCTGGACTCCACCAACCTCGGATGGAAAATATTTGGGAAAAAACCCTGCATCTGTATTGAACATAGACAGACTTTTTTCCTTATCATTATTCCCTAAAAAACACAGTATAACAATGATTTACCAGGCATTGACATTGTATTAGGGATCATAAGTAATCTAGAAATGACTTAGCGTATACAGGAGGGTATGCATAGATAATATGCAAATACTATGCCATTTTATATCAGGGACTTGAACATCTGTGGATTTTGGTATCTGAGGGAGGTCCCAGAACTAATCCCCCAGGGACACTGAATGACGACTGTATATAAAGCACAAGAAGAGAAAAGATGAATGGAAGAAAAAAACCTCAGTGTGAGGCCAGATGCGGTGGCTCACGCCTGTGATCCCAGCACTTTGGGAGGCTGAGGCGGGTGGATCACCAGGTCAGGAGTTTGAGACCAGCGTGGCCAACATGGTGAAACCCGGTCTCTACTAAAAATACAAAAATTAGCCAGGTGTGGTGGCGCGTGCTTGTAATCCCAGCTACTCAGGAGGTTGAGGCAGGAGAATCGCTTGAATCCAGGAGGCAGAGGTTGCAGTGAGCCAAGGTCACACCACTGCACTCCAACTCAAAATAAATAAATAAATAAAAAGAATAAAAGAAAAAAAAGAAAACCTCAGTGTGTTAAGTTGTACCCAAACTGTTTGTGCAGTATAAGTATGCAAAATGAACATAAAGTAAAAATGAACTACTTAGCCAAGAAATAAATCATCTATGGCCATATACTTAAATATTAAAAGTGTTTTTCTTTGATTTCCTTTAATGCAGAATCAAGGAAGAAAAAAATGATATTCTTTCATGGAGCCACAGATAGTTTTTATACTTTATTTTCTCAATGTCTTATATCAAATATTAATTTCTTTTCTGTAATCAGAAAACAGTACCATGGATACTATGAAAAATAACCTTGTGCTTTTTAATTAAAAAGCAATACATAGTCATTGTAATAAGTTTAAAAATAAAAAAATGTATAAAAATGTTAATAATGTCCCTTTCTTTACCTCTAAACTTACCCCCTGGCCAGGCACAGTAGCTCACACCTGTAATCCCAGCACTTTGGGAGGCCGAGGTGGGCGGAACACCTGAGTTGAGACCAGCCTGGCCAACAGGGTGAAACCCCCTCTCTACTAAAAATACAAAAATTAGCCAGGCATGGTGGCGCGCACCTGTTATCCCACCTACTCGGGAGGCTGAGGGCACGAGAATCACTTGAACCCAGGAGGCAGAGGTTGCAGGAAGCTGAAATTGCCCCACTGCACTCCAGCGTGGATGACAGAGTGAGACTCTGTCTCAAAAATAAATAAACAAACAAACAAACTTACCCCTCGAAATAAACAATGTTAAAGGCCTGGATAGGAATCTTTTCAAACATTTTTCTGTAATAGAGTGTGTGATTTTTACATCAGAAATGAATTTTAAAACCTTAAAAATTTTGTTTAATTACCCCTGCCTGGCACTTCAGCAAATCGCCCTTGCTACCTCCAACCCTGTCAAGCTGTGTGCCCTCTTTCTGTGTCCAAACAACTTGCCCTCAAAGAAACCTACTTGGGGCCCTGCTCCCTGGAGGCACCTGCGCCTCTGCCTTGGCTCAGGTTCAGCAGAAATCAAGGCCAGACCCAGGAAGCGTTGGCCCCAGCTCTAGCCTGATCCCGGCCCTGGAGAGCCAGCGCTCCCCAGCCTGGGGAGCGAGGGGCCCGGCGCCAGGCGAGGCCCTGGGCTCCCAGAGAGGCCTCCTTCCCGCCCGCTTTCTCTAGGAGTAATTAAGAGTGAAATCCTCCTCCTGGTGACCCCGTGCTCCAGGCCCGGGCTGATTTACACATGAAAGGTCTACGGAGGGCCTGGGCTTTCTCCTTTTCACATTCACAATGAGGCACAGCCTATAAATAAAACCTCTCTGAGAAACAAGAGGCTTCAAAATGTGTGTGTGTGTGTGTGTGTGTGTGTGTGTGTGTGTGTGTGTCTGTGTCTGTCCCCCAGAGGGAGTGTGTGTGTGTGTCCCAGAGGGAGTGTGTGTGTGTCCCTGTGTGTGTGTGTCCCAGAGTGTGTGTGTGTCCCAGAGTGTGTGTGTGTCCCCCAGAGGGAGTGTGTGTGTGTGTGTGTGTCTGTGAGAGAGAGAGACAGACCCAGAGGGAGAGAGACCAGAGGGAGAGGGGGAGTTTGAAAGGGCTAGAAAAGGGAAGGAGTGGAATAAAAGCTGGTGTTAATTGAGCGCTTACTGTGTGCCAGGCAACCATCCTCACAGCAATCCTGTAAGGGTGGTTTTATGGTTCCCATTTTAAAGATGAAGAAACTGAGGTTCAAAGAGGGCAAGAGTTGCCCAAGATAACACAGTGAATTAAGGGGAAGGCTTGGACTCAGGAAGTGGGATGAACATAAGATTCAAATGATGGGCCGGGCGCAGTGGCTTACACCTATAATCCCAGCACTTTGGGAGGCTGAGGCAGGCGGATCACCTGAGGTCAGGAGTTCAAGACCAGTCTGTCCAACATGGTGAAACCCCGTCTCCACTAAAAATATAAAAATTAGCTGAGCGTGGTGGTGCGTGCCTGTGGTCCCTGCTACTCCGGAGGCTGAGGCAGGATAATTGCTTGAACCTGGGAAGCAGAGGTTGCAGTGAGCCAAGATCACGCCACTGCACTCCAGCCTCGGTAAAAGGGCAAGGTTCCAACTCAAAAAAAAAAAAAAAGATTCAAATGATGACCTGTGTCTTTGTGTCTTGATTGTGATGATGATTACAGGACTATGCATTTGCCACATATGTACTAAAAAGGGAGAATTTTACTGTATGTATACTGCAATAACCATGACTTTTATCATTTTTAATTTTATTTATTTATTTATTTTTGAGAAAGAGTCTTGCTCTGTTGCCCAGGCTAGACTACAGTGGCACGGTCTCAGCTCACTACAACCTTCACCTCCCAGGTTCAAGCAATTCTCCTACCTCAGCCTCCTGAGTACCTGGGACTACAGGTGTGCACCACCATGCCCAGCTAGTTTTTGTATTTTTTAGTAGAGATGGGGTTTTGCCATGTTGGGCAGGCTGGTCTCAATCTCCTGACCTCAGGTGATTCACCTGCCTCGGCCTCCCAGAGTACTGGGATTACAGGTGTAAGCCACCGTGCCCGGCCAATCCTGACTTTTAAAAAGGTAAAATAAAATAGGCCAGGTGTGGTGGCTCATGTCTGTAATCCCAGCACTTTGGAAGCCGAGGTGGGAGGAGCTCTTGAGCTCAGGAGTTCAAGACCAGCCTGGGCAACATGGCAAGATCCTATCTCTACAAAAAAAAAAAAAATTAACTGGGCACAGTGGCACATGCCTGTAGTCCTTGCTAGTTGGGAGGCTGAGATGGGAGGATTGCCTGAGGCTAGGGAATTGAGGCTGCAGTGAGTTATGTTTCCACCACTGCACTCCAGCCTGGACAACGGAGTGAGACCGTGTCTCAAAATTTACAAAATAATAATAATAAAATAAAATACATACAAAAAACAGAGGCCAATGGGCAGTGATTGGTGAGGTATCCTGGATACTTGAGGCCTCTCTATACCATTCCCTCTAGCAGGCCTGTTAACCTTATTCACCTCTGTATCCCCAGGCTCAGGGCTCAATAATGGGGAATGTAGATATTAGGGAAATGTTTGCTCAATTGATTGAATACATGGGCTAAGTCATTCTCTCTGGACTCATTTTGCCATCTATAAAATGAGAAAATAATGAAACACTATGGCAAACACCTCCTAATCAGCCTCAGAGGTCACCACCTGCAGGAAGTCTTCATGGATTCCCTTCCACCCGCAGATTGATCAAGGGCCTCTTCTGGCCTCTTACAGAGCCAGGTTGTGTTCCCATCCCTGCACTGACTATAGTGTACAATATTTGTCTGGTTCTGCTCTGTGGAGGCACCTGTGCCTCTGCCTTGGCCCGGGTTCAGCAAAAATCAAGGCTAGGCCTAGAAAGTGATGGGAAATACTCCACGTGAATATTCAGGTTCTTTGCGGTAGGGCCCATGTCCATTTTGCTCCTCTCTGTACCCCAAGTACCTATCCCATAGCATGTAGAATGTTTGAGAAGTTAATGAATTAATGCATTTATGAGCTCTGGTCTCAGGTTCAAATGTGAATCATGGCTGGGCGCGGTGGCTCACACCTGTAATCCCAGCACTTTGGGAGACCGAGGAGGGTGCATCACCTGAGGTCAGGAGTTGGAGACCAGCCTGGACAACATGGCGAAACCCTGTCTCTACTAAAAGTACCAAAATTAGCCAGGTGTGGTGGTGCACTCCTGTAGTCCCAGCTATTTGGGAGGCTGAGGTAGGAGAATTGCTTGAACCTGGGAGGCAGAGGTTGCAGTGAGCCGAGATTACGTCACTGCACTCCAGCCTGGGCAACGAGAGGGAAACTCCATCTCAAAAAAACAGAAAGTGAATCATGCTGGTGTTGGCTGGGGCTGGGCAAGGGTCTCAGGCAGCAGAAACCGGCCGATGGAGAAATCCCTGTGCAGTAAAGATGAGCTGAAAGGCCTGACTTCTAGAGCCCCAAGAAAACAATCAGAGGGGCAGATGGTTTGGGGAAGTGGGGAGGCTCTGGTGAGTGGGCAATCTGCCTGCATCTGTTTGAGGCTGAGAGTGAGGTGGGGCACATGGATATGGTTAGGTCCCAGCTCTGCTACTTCTTAGCTATCATTCAGCCCCACCAACCCTCAGTCTCCATATCTGTGAAATGGGCAGGGAATTTAATGATACCTGCTTCTACTTTAACATGTTTATTCGGAGGGTGAAGGTACACAATAAGGTCAAAGTGCCTAGTCAGAAATAGTTTGTAATTTATTTATTTAGAGACTGAGTCTCATTCTGTTGCCCAGGCTGGAGTGCAGTGGTGCGATCTCTGCTCACTGCAGCCTCCACCTCCTGGGTTCAAGTGATTCTCCTGTCTCAGCCTCCCGAGTAGCTGAGATTACAGGTGCCCACCACCACACCCGGGTAATTTTTATATTTTTAGTAGAGACGGGGTTTCACAATGTTGGCCAGGCTGGACTTGAACTCCTGACCTCAAGTGATTCGCCCACCTCAGCCTCCCAAAGTACTGGGATTATAGGTACTTATTTATTTTTATAGAGATGGGGTCCTACTATGTTGCCCAGGCTGGTCTTGAACTCCTGGACTCAAGCAATCCTCCTGCCTCAGGCCTCCCAGAGTGCTGTGATTATAGGCATGAGCCACTGTTCCCCACCAGAAATATTTTAAACTCCATAACATCTTTTCCTCTTTTCTCCCAAATGTTTTTCTTTCTTCCTTTTTTTTTTCCTTTGAGACAAAGTCTCACTCAGTTGCCCAAGCTGGAGTACAGTGGCACAATCACGGCTCACTATGGCTTCAATCTCTTGAGCTCAAGCCATCCTCCCAGCTCAGCCTCCTGAGTAGCTGGAACTACAGGCACATACTACCACATGCAGCTAATTTAAAATTTTTTGTGGAGACAGGAGTTTCACTATATTCCCCAGACTGGTCTCCAACTCCTGGACTCAAGTGATGCTCCCACCTCAGTCTCCCAAAGTGCTGGGATTACAGGTGTGAGCTACCACACCCTACTCCCATGTTTTTCACCCTAATTAGAGCTGCCACTCATGAATTCCTAAAAATAATATTAGCTTTCCTAACATTTAGTGAGTGTCTTCTGTGTGTCAGGCACTGTGCCTACACATATTATTTAATTTAACCTTCACAATCATTCTGTAAGGTAGGTCTGCTATTATTCTTATCAGAGAAGAAATAGGTTCAGAGAGGTGCAGTGACTTGTCTGAGATCACACAGCCTCTGAGTGGTAAACCTGTGAGGTGAGCCATCTGTTAATTTGAGGGAACACCAGAATCCTTTGGAGGGCTTGTTCAAACACAGATTTCTGAACCCCACCCCAAAGTATCTGATGCAGCAGTTCTGGGGCGGCTCCCAAGAATTTACATTTCTAGCAAGTTCCCAGGCAATGTTGCTGCTGCCGGTCCTGGGGCACACTTTGAGAAACACTGCCTAATACCAAGATTTTTCCACTGTCATTATCCCAATTAGGCATGTTATGTCAAGTCCAGCCTTTTACAATATGCTCGATTCAAGGAATTTGAAGTCTAGTATAGTTCATTCAGCCCTAGGCATATATGACCCTATAGTCTTAATTAAGTCTTCAAAACACACACACACACACACACACACACATCCCAACTTTCATCCACATTAAAGGTGCAAAAAGCTGGAAAATATATATGAGTAAAAAGGACAGAATCAACCCTGGTCACTTCAATTACTCCAGCGAGATCACTTTTTGTTATACTTTTTGTTTAAGGTTGTATAGGGAAAGCTTTCTGGATAAACCAACTCACTGGATTAAAAATTCATGGGAGGCCAGACATGGTGGCTCACTCCTGTAATCCCAGCGACTTGAGAGGCCAAGGTAGGAGGATTGCTTGAGGCCAAGAGTTCAGA
The DNA here is from genome assembly GCF_028858775.2 of Pan troglodytes. Taxonomy (NCBI): domain Eukaryota; kingdom Metazoa; phylum Chordata; class Mammalia; order Primates; family Hominidae; genus Pan; species Pan troglodytes. The sequence continues at coordinate 127,227,546 of NC_072408.2, forward strand.
AGCAGCCTCGGCAACTTGGCAAGACCCCGTCTCTACCAAAAAAAAAAAAAAAAATCCCTGGAATTGGCTCACTAGATTAACAAATGCTCGCTTTGCCTGCTATAAAATCTAGAACAATGTGAGGCCCACAGCAGCTGGTGGGTTCATTTCTAGTGTGACAAGCCACTAACTCCTGTTGAGTGAAGATGTGACCATGTGGTTATCAAGAGTCAGGGGGGTTGGTTCTCCCATCAGTTACTCCTTTTTTTGAGACGGAGTCTCACTCCGTTGCCCAGGGTGGAGTACAGTGGCATAATCTCGGCTCACTGCAACCTTCACCTCCCAGCTTCAAGCGATTCTTGTACCTCAGCCTCCGGAGTAGCTGGGATTACGGGCACATACCACCATGCCTGGCTAATTTTTGTATTTTTAGTAGAGACAATGTTTCACCATGTTGGCCAGGCTGGTCTCGAACTCCTGACTTGAAGTAATCTGCCTGCCTCGGCCTCCCAAAGTGCTGGGATTACAGGCATGAGCCGCTGCGCCCGGCCATCAGTTACTCTTGTAATTAAATCTTATAATTATATAGGACAAACTGATAAAATATGAGTGGGAAAAGAAGACGGATGTTTCTATGAATGCAGTTGAATGCTTTGGAAAGACTCTAAAAAGTTAGTTGGTACATATCATTATACATCTGTCCAAACCCACAGAATGTGCAGCATCAAGAGTGAGCCATAGCTGGGCGCGGTGGCTCACGCCTGTAATCCCAACACTTTGAGAGGCCGAGGCGGGCGCATCATGACATCAGAAGATAGAGACCATCCTGGCCAAAATGGTGAAACCCCGTCTCTACTAAAAATACAAGCTGGGCGCGGTGGCTCACGCCTGTAATCCCAACACTCTGAGAGGCCAAGGAGGAAGGATCATGAGGTCAGAAGATAGAGACCATCCTGGCCAAAATGGTGAAACTCTGTCTCTACTAAAAATACAGGCTGGGCGCGGTGGCTCATGCATATAATCCCAGCACTTTAGGAGGTCGAGGCAGGTGGATCACCTGAGGTCAGAAGTTCAAGCGCCTGTAATCCCAGCTACTCGGGAGGCTGAGGCAGGAGAATTGCTTGAACCTGGGAGGCAGAGGTTTCAGGGAGCTGAGATCGCACCGTTGCACTCTCGCCTGGGAGACAAGAGCGAAACTCTGTCTCAAAAAACAAAAAAAGAAAAAATATAAAAATTAGCTGAGTGTGGTGGCACGTGCCTGTAGTCCCAGCTACTTGTGAGGCTGAGGCAGGAGAATCGCTTAAACCCGGGAGTCGGAGGTTGCGGTGAGCCAAGATCACGCCACTGCACTCCAGCCTGGGCAACAGGAGCAGAACTCTGTCTCAAAAACAAACAAACAAACAAAACACCACTCATGTAGGGTACGTTGATAATGGGGGAAGCTGTGCCTGTGTCTGGAGAGGAGAGAGATATATAGGAAATCTCTGTACCTTCTGCTTAATATTGCTGTGAACCTAAAACTGCTCCAAAAAATAAAGTTTTTGTTTGCTTGTTTGTTTATTAAGACAGGGTCTCGGCTGGGCATGGTGGCTCACGCCTGTAATCCCAGTACTTTGGGAGGCTGAGGTGGGCGGATCCCAAGGTCAGGAGATTGAGACCATCCTGGCTAACACGGTGAAACCCCATCTCTACTAAAAATACAAAAACAAAATTAGTCAGGCGTGGTGGCGGGCGCCTGTAGTCCCAGCTACTCGGGAGGCTGAGGCAGGAGAATGGTGTGAACCCGGAAGGCGGAGCTTGCAGTGAGCCGAGATCGCGCCACTGCACTCAAGCCTCGGCAACAGAGCCAGACTCCGTCTCAAAAAAAAAAAAAAAAAAAAGACAGGGTCTCACTCTGTTGTCCAGGCTGGAGTGCAGTGATGCAATCATGGCTTATTCAGCATTGACCTCCTGAGCTCCTGTGATCCTCCTGCCTCCACCTTCCGAGTAGCTGAGACTACAGGTGTGCACCACCATGCCTGGCTAACTTTTGTATTTTTTGTAGAGACGTGGGTCTCACTATGTTGCCCAGGCTGATCTTGACTTCCCGGGCTCAAGCAATCCTCCTGCCTTGGCCTCCCAAAGTGCTAGGATTACAGGCATGAGCCACCATGCCTGGCCAATAAAGCTTAATTAAAAAGAAAAGAAGCCAGGTGCGGTGGTTCCTGCCTGTAATCCCAGCACTTTGGGAGGCTGAGGTGGGTGCATCACCTGAGGTCAGGAGTTTGAGACCAGCCTGGCCAACATAGCGAAACCTCATCTTTACTAAAAATACAAAACTTGGCCGGGCATGGTGGCGGGTGCCTGTAATCCCAGCTACTCGGGATGCTGAGACAGGAGAATTGCTTGAACCTGGGAGGCGGAGGTTGCAGTGAGCCAAGATCTGCCACTGCTCTCCAGCCTGGGCAACACAGTGAGACTCTGTCTCAAAAAATAAACTACTGGGAGCCGTGACTCATGCCTGTAATCCCAGCACTTTGGGAGGCTGAGGCGGGCAGATCACCTAAAGTCAGGAGTTCAAGACCAGCCTGGCCAACATGGTGAAACTCCGTCTTTACTAAAAAATACAAAAATTAGCCGGGTATGGTGGCGGGCACCTGTAATCCCAGCTACTTGAGGGGCTAAGACAGGAGAATTGCTTGAACCCAGGAGGCGGAGGTAGCAGTGAGCCAAGATCGTGCCACTGCACTCCAGCCTGGGCAACAGAGCGGGACTCCGTCCAGAAAAAAAAAAAAAAGAGAGAGAGAGAGGAGATTGTGCAGTTCTCAATTATTTATCAATTTTGATTTCCTCTCTCTCCAGACCATAATACTAATATCGGTACCACACTTTGCAGCTTATAAAGCACTTTCAATTCTATTTTATTTAATTCTTGCAACCCCAGGCAGAAGGCTTTTATTACCCCCTTTCTATAGGTTGGGAAACTGAGGCTCAGAGAGGAGAAATGAAGGTTCCAAGTAGAGGTAAGTAAGGCATTCAACTGGGGCAAGAATTTAGAGTTACTTGATGAAGTGCCTAATTAGCTCCAGGGCATGGTGTTGACAAAGGAACTATAATGAAATCACTAAACTCTACCCTTTGTGGAGGAAGATCCCCTGGGGCGGGGGAAGGAGGTAAGGAGTAGAGACTAAGAAGTTGACCTTGTCTGTTCATCTGTGATCCTGGGCCAATGTAGGCCCTCGGGAAAGATTTGGTGCTGGGTTGAAGAAATAAGAAGTGAAGGAGGCCAGGCACGGTGGCTCACACCTGTAATCTCAGCACTTTGGGAGGCCAAGGCGGGTGGATCACGAAGTCAGGAGTTCAAGACCAGCCTGGCCAAGATAGTGAAACCCCATCTCTACTAAAAACACAAAATTAGCCGGGCATGGTGGTGCATGCCTGTAATCCCAGCTACTCGGGAGGCTAAGGCAGGACAATCGCTTGAATCCAGGAGGCAGAGGTTGCAGTGAGCTGAGATGTCACCATTGCACTCCAGCCTGGGCAACAAGAGTGAAACTCCATCTCAACAACAACACGGTGGCTCACGCCTGTAATCCTAGCACTTTAGGAGGCTGAGGTGGGCAGATCGCGAGGTCAGGAGATCAAGACCATCCTGGCTAACATGGTGAAACCCCGTCTCTACTAAAAATACAAAAAAAAATTAGCCAGGTGTTGTGGTGGGCGCCTGTAGTCCCAGCTACTCGGGAGGCTGAGGCAGGAGAATGGCATGAACCCAGGAGGTGGAGCTTGCAGTGAGCCGAGATCACGCCACTGCACTTCAGCCTGGGAGACAGAGCGAGACTCCGTCTCAAAAAAGAAAAAAAAACACCAACAACAACCAAAGAAAAACAAAAAGTGAATGAATAAATGAATGAATAAAGGGAGAAACTTGGAGCAAGACCCCTTCACCCTCTCTGGACTCAGTTTCCCCATTTTTTACTTGTTGACAGCTAAGTTTCTCATCCTTAGGAAAATGAGCAGACACAATATTGTACTCTATTTCCAGATGCACACAGACCACCCTCCTGAACCCCTACTGTGGATCCCTTGGGAGGGGGTGATCCACTGAACCCTATGTAGGGAGCCCCTGAATTTGAGGATCTGAGATCCCTTCCAGCCCTGGTGTTAATAGTTGTAATAATGAGAATAGTAATAATAATAGGATCCAGAAGTTTTGGGATATTGGCTCTGGGCCAGGCACTGTGCTAAAAGCTTTATCTCATGTAATCTCTTTACAGCCCTGTGACGCAGCCATGGTTATTATCATCTCCATTTTGCAGATGAGAAAACTGAGGCTTAGAGAGGCTAAATGACTTGCTCACGTTGCACAGCCTAAAAGTGAAGTCCATGGTTTCCAATTTAGCACTGCGGACACCAGAGCCCCAGCACTACCCCACCTCCATTATGGAAGAGTAGGACCTCCATGGGGCCCGCCCTTCCTTCCTTCCTTCCTTCCCTCCTTCCCTCCCTCCCCTTCCCCTTCTCCTTCTCCTTCTTCCTTCCTTCCTTCCCTTCTCTTTCCTTCCTTCTTTTCGTTTTGTTTTGTTTTGTTTCGTTTCTTACTTTCTTTTTTCTTTTTTGATGGAGTCTCCCTCTGTCGCCCAGGCTGGAGTGCAGTGGCGCGATCTCGGCTCACTGCAACCTCCGTACCCTGGATTCAAGCAATTCTTCTGCTTCAGCCTCCCAAGTAGCTGGAAAGGCAGGTGCGCACCACATGCCTGGATAACTTTTCTATTTTTAGTAGAGACGGGGGTTTCACTATGTTGGCCAGGCTGGTCTTGAGCTCCTGACCTCAGGTCAGCCACCCAAAGTGCTGGGATTACAGGCGTGAGCCACTGTGCCTGGCCCATGGGGCCATGGGGCTCTTTCAAGGGCAAACTCAAGTTGCTTTTTTCTTTTCTTTTTTTTTTTTTGAGATGGAGTCTCACGCTGTCGCCCAGGCTGGAGTGCAATAGCACCATCTCAGCTCACTGCAACCTCCGCCTCCCAGGTTCAAGTGATTCTCTTGCTTCAGTCCCCTGAGTAGCTGGGATTACAGGCACCTGCCACCGCACCCAGCTAATTTTTGTATTTTTAGTAGAGACAGGGTTTCACCATGTTGGCCAGGCTGATCTTGAGCTGCTGACGTCAAGTGATCCTCCTGCCTCGGCCTCCCAAAGTGCTGGGATTATAGGCGTGAGCCACCACTCCTGGCCCAAGTTGCTGTATTTGAAGAGTGTATCATAACACTGGCAATCATTCATTAATTTAAGTATTCATTCAGAAATCATGTATGAGCACCTCCTATGTGCCAGGCACAGACTGGTTAATGCGGGCTCATGAGGATCATGGTCTCTGCCCTCAAGCAGCCCCACTTATTTATTATGTATTTATTTATAGAGACAGAATCTCACTCTGTTGCCCAAGCTGGAGTGCAATGGCGTAATCATAGCTTACTGCAGCCTTGAACTCCTGGGCTTAAGCAATCCTCCCACCTCACCCTCCTGAGTAGCTAGGACTACAGGTACGCACCACCATGCCCAGATAATGTTTTTCGATTTTTTTTTTTTTTTTGTAGAGATGGGGTCTTACTATGTGGCCCAGGTTGCTCTCGAACTTCTGGGCTCAAGCAATACTCCCACCTCTGCCTCCCAAAGTGCTGAAATTACAGGTGGCATGAGCCACCACACCTGGCCAGTCACATTTATTTTATTGTTCCTCTCCACGAGATTCAGGTGTGAGCTATTGCAGTGCAGAGTCTCGGACCCTGTTCTGGTCCCACAGAGTCTGATGCTTTGTGGTTGGAGCCCAGGAATCTGCATCTTACAAGCTTCCCAGATGCCTTATAAACATTGAGGTGCGGGAACCCCTGGGTTGGGGCTGAGGCGACCTCGACAAGCAAAAATTCATCACACAGAAAGAAATGTTTGCTTTTTTCTTTTTTTTTGAAACACAGTCTCGCTCTGTCACCCAGGCTGGAGTGCAGTGGCATAATCTTGGCTCACTGCAACCTCCACCTCCTGGGTTCAAATGATTCTCATGCCTCACCCCCCCGCCCGAGTAGCTAGGATTACAGGCAGGCGCCACCACACCCAGATAATTTTTGTATTTTTAGTAGAGTCCAGGTTTCACCATGTTGGCCAGGCTGGTCTTGAACTCTCCTGACCTCAAATGATCAAACTCCCAAAGTGCTGGGATTACAGGTGTGAGCCACCGTGCCCGGCCAAGGAACATTTTCTATAGGGATTATGGGGGTTGCCAGGGAAGGCTTTTGGGAGGAGGTAACCCTTTTTTTTTTTTTTTTTTTTTTTTTAGAGACAGGGTCTCGCCACGTTGCCCAAGCTAGTTTAGAACTCCTGGGCTGAAGTGATCCTCCTGCCTTAGCCTCCCAAAGTGCTGGGATTACAGGCATGAGCCACCAGGCCCACCCAGAGGTGACCTTTTAAGATGAGACCTGAGGGGTGAGTAGTAGTGAACAAGTCAACGAGAAGGGGGAAGAGACACAGCAATGTAGAAGCCCCAGTCCTTGCCCCGAAGGAGTTGACAGCCAGGTGGGTGGAGGGGATATAGTAATCTAGCATAGCAGATGATGCTCCCAGGAGGTGGTGGAAGGTGAAAGAAGCCCTGACTCAGCCTGAGGAATCCGGGTGACTTTGCCGAGGAGGACCATGTTTTCCAACGCCCAGATATGAGTGCAGACTGCGGCACAACTTGGGTGAAGAGAATGGGTGTTCAAGAGAATCAGGGCAGGCCAGGAGTGAGGGAGGGGTCTCCTAAGTGTTAAAGGCCTCTTAACAGCCAACTAGTGATGGGTAGAAGTCCCAATCGACCTCTGATCTGGATACTGTTTTCACCTCCATTGTCAATGCTAAGCCTTTGTTTGTTTGAACTAAGTCCTTCTATCTGGAGTCCTTAGTGATCTGGCAGTAAATGGTGTAAATGGTGACATTTAAGTAAGTGGAGGATTCCTTTGCAATGGGACCCAGAGAACACCTGCTAATTCAGAGGAATCTCAGGATCTCATCCCTCTCGAAATAACCTTCATGGCCACCATTGCTGAGGAGTGGGTAGTAGAACTCTGGCCCTGGCCCTGGCCAGCCTTCATTCAGTCCTAACATGGCTGCTTTCTAATTATCTGTCCTTGGATACGTGTTACTTAATTTTCTGATGCTGCAATCTCATACTCTGGCGAAGGAGGCTAATAATAGTACTTACTACTGCCAGAGAGTTATTTTGAAAACAGAATTTTCTTATGTATTAACTTTTTTGTGTGAGTTAAATTTTCATTTACAAAAAAGAAATATATATTTATATATAACATAAAATATATAATTATATATTTTATTTATATATAATATATATAATAATTCATTTTTAATTTATATATATTTATAATATATAATTATATATTTATATATTTATAATATATAATTATATATTTATATATTTATAATATATGATTATATATTGTATATATATTTATAATATATAATTATATATAGTGTATATATTTATAATATATAATTATATATTGTATATATATTTATAATATATAATTATATATTGTATATATAATATATAATTATATGTAGTATATATATTTATAATATATAATTATATATTTTATATATATATATATATATATATCGTGTGTGTGTGTGTCTATGTCTGTGTGTGTTTCGGACAGGGTCTCGCTCTGTTGCCCAGGTGGAGTGCGGTGGCATGAACATAGCTCGCTGCAGTTTTGAACTGGGCTCAAGCGATCCTCCCACCTCAGCCTCCCGAGTAGCTGGGACCACAGGCATGTACCACCATGCCTAGGTAATGTCTTTTATTTATTAATTTATTTATATTTATTTATTTATTTGAGACAGGGTCTTGCTCTGTTGCCTAGGCTTGAGTGCAGTGGTGTGATCTCAGCTCACTGCAACCTCTGCCTCCCCGGTTCATGCCATTCTCCTGCCTCAGCCTCCTGAGCAGCTGGGACTACAGGTGCGTGCCACCACACCCGGCTAATTTTTTGTATTTTTAGTAGAGATGGGGTTTCACTGTTTTAGCCAGGATGGTCTCGATCTCCTGACCTCATGATCTGCCCACCTCGGCCTCCCAAAGTGCTGGGATTACAGGTGTGAGCCACTGTGCCCAGCATGTCTTTTATTTTTTTATTTTTAATTAAAAAAATTTTTTTTGAGGTGAAGTCTCGCTCTGTTGCCCAGGCTGGAGTGCAGTGGCGTGATCTCGGCTCACTGCAAACTCCACCTCCCGGGTTCAAGCGATTCTCTTGCCTCAGCCTCCTGAGTAGCTTGGATTACAGGTGTCCACCACCACACCCGGCTAATTTTTGTATTTTTAGTAGAAACGGGGTTTCACCATGTTGGCCAGGCTGGTCTTGAACTCCTGACCTAAAGTGATCCACCCGCTTCAGCCTCCTAAAGTGCTGGGATTACAGGTGTGAGCCACCGCGCTTGGCCACGTCTTTTATTTTTGTAGAGATAGGGGCTTGATCTGTGTCACCCAGGCTGGTCTCGAACTCCTGGCCTCAAGCAATCCTCCCACTTTGGCCTGTCAAAGTGTTGGGATTACAGGTGTGAGCCACCTGGCTTCACCCATGTTTTTTATTTGTAGAAGTTTATGGGGCGCATGTGTAATTTTGTTACTTCCATAGGTTGCCTAGTGCTCAAGGCAGGGCATTTAGGGTATCCATGGCCCAAGTACCATACATTGTACCCATTAACTAATTGCTTATCCTCCTCTCAACTCCTACCCTTGAATTTTCTTATGAAATCTTCTTAGGATCTAAGATCACTGCAGCCTCTGCCTGCTGGGCTCAAGTGACCCTCCCGCCTGCCTCAACCTCCCAAGTAGCTGGAACTACAGGCTCACACCACCATTCCGTGCTAATTTTTTTGATAGGAGGTTTCGCCACATTGCCCAGGCTGATCTTGAACTCCTGGGCTCAAGTGATCCACCCGCCTCAGCCTCCCAAAATGCTGGAATTACGGGTGTGAGCCACTGCCCCCAGCCTTTTATGAAATCTTTAGAAGAGCACCTGATGCACAGTGAGACCTCAGAAAATGTTAAGTATTGTCATTTTATCAGTTATGTACCAAAAACTGTGCAAAGTGTTGGGGATACAACAACAACAAAGACAAGCTAAATAAGCTAAATGCTCTCGTGGAATTTATAATCTATTTTTTGTTTGTTTTTGAAACAGTCTCACTCTGTCTCCCAGGCTGGAGTGCAGTGGTACAGCGTGATCTCGGCTCACTGCAACCTCCACCTCCCGGGTTCAAGCAATTCTCCTGCCTCAGCCTCCCGAGTAGCTGGGACTACAGGCACGTGCCAACACACCGGGCTAATTTTTTTTTTTTTTTGAGACAGAGTCTCGCTCTGTCGCCCAGGCTAGAGTGCAGTGGTGCCATCTCAGCTCACTGCAAGCTCTGCCTCCCAGGTTCACCCCATTCTCCTGCCTCAGCCTGCCGAGTAGCTGGGACTACAGGCGCCTGCCACCACACCCATCTAATTTTTTGTAGTTTTAGTAGAGACGGGGTTTCACCATGTTAGCCAGGATGGTCTCGATCTCCTGACCTCGTGATCCGCCCACCTCAGCCTCCCAAAGTGCTGGGATTACAGGCGTGAGCCACCATGCCCGGCACACCCAGCTAATTTTTGTATTTTTAGTAGAGATCACACCAGTGCACTCCAGCCTGGGTGACAGAGTAAGACTCCATCTCAAAAAAATAATAAATAAAAAGAATTTTTAAAAATAATAAATTATTATTATTATTATTATTTGAGATGGAGTTTCGCTTTTGTTGCCCAGGCTGGAGTGCAATGGCACGATCTCGGCTCACAGCAACCTCCGCCTCCCAGGTTCAAGCAATTCTTCTGTCTCAGCCTCCCTAGTAGCTGGGATTACAGGCATGTGCCACCACACCTGGCTAATTTTGTATTTTTAGTAGAGACAGGGTTTTTCCACACTGGTCAGGCTGGTCTCGAACTCCCGACCTCAGGTGATCCACCCGCCTCAGCCTCCCAAAATGCTGGGATTACAGGCGTGAGCCACTGCACCCGGCCAAAATGATTTTTTGAGACAGTGTCTCACTCTGTCCCCCAGGGTGGAGTGCAGTGGTGCTCACTGCAGCTTTGACCTCCTGGGCTCAAATTATCCTCCCACCTCAACCTCCCACTGAGTAGCTGGGTTTATAGGCACTCACCACCACGCCCTGCTAATTTTTTTGTTTTTCGTAGAGATGGGAGTCTCACTTTGTTGCTCAGGCTGGTCTTGAACACCTGGGTTCAAGCAATCCTTTCACCTCAGCCTCTGAAAGTGCTGGAATTACAGGCGTGAGCCACCACGCCTGGCTTAAAAAAAAAGTTAAGAACAATTAGTGTTTGTTATTACTCTGCAGACTGTCGTGGGAAATGCAGACAGGACTGTGGTGATTGCCTGGGTGGAGTTTAGAAAATAGCTGTGGAGCACATGAATCTGCTAGATAAAAACAGAATTCATAATTCATGACCTGTTATATTGCACTGTAAGAGTCCAGACATTGTGTCAAAATTTAAAGAGGCAGAATTGACTTGTGTGTATATGTATGTCTGTGTGTGTATATATATATATTTTTGATGATACATATATATATGTATAAAGCTGGGTGTAGTGGCACATGCCTGTAATCCCAGCTACTAGGGAGGCTGAGGCAGGAGAATTGCTTGAACTCAGGAGACAGAGATTGCAGTGAGCCAAGATTGGGCCACTGCACTCCAGCCTGGGTGACAGACTGAGACTCTATCTCAGGGAAAAAAAAAAAAAAAAAATTAAGCACTTTGTTTGTGTCAGGTACTGTGTTTGGTGTTGGGATATAGGAGTCAGCAAGACAGACAAGCTCCCTGCTCTCGTGAAGCTTTTTCCAGGCGACTTAGAAGTTAATGGGGGAGGGGGAAGAGCAGTCCTGGGACAGGGAACCGCCTGAGCGAAGGTCCTGAGGTTGGAAGGGGCTTGGCACATTTCAGAAACAGAGGGAAGCCTAGCTCGGAGGATGGATGTGGTGTCCCTAGGGATAATGGTGGAGATAGGCAGCGATCGTATTCCTTAGCACCTTGGAGGTCAGAGTAAGTAGTTTGAGTTCTATCCTGGGGGCAACAGGGTTTCAAACAGGGATGGTGGGATAGGCAGATTATACTTTAGAAGGATCTCCTGGCCAGGCAACCTGGCTCACACTTGTAATCCCAACACTTTGGGAAGCTGAGGCAGGAGGATCACTTGAATTCAGGAGTTTGAGACCAGCCTGGGCAACATGGTGAAACCCCATCTCTACAAAAAATACAAAACTTGGCCGGGCGTGGTGGCTCACACCTGTAATCCTAGCACTTTGGGAGGCTGAGGCAGGCGGATCACCTGAGGTCAGGAATTCCAGACAAGTCTGGCCAACATGGTGAAACCCGGTCTCTACTAAAAATACCAAAATTAGCTGGGCATGGTGGCGGACGCCTGTAATCCCAGCTACTCAAGAGGCTGAGGCAGGAGAATCGCTTGAACCCGGGAGGCAGTTCTGCCTCCCGGGTTCACACGATTCTCCTGCCTCAGCCTCCCGAGTAGCTGAGATTACAGGCGTGTGCCACCAAGCCCGTTTAATTTTTGTATTTTTAGTAGAGACAGGGTTTCGCCATGTTGGCCAGGCTGGTCTTGAACTCCTGACGTCAGGTGATCCGCCCGCCTAGGCCTCCCAAAGTGCTGGGATTACAGGCGTGAGCCACTCTGCAACTGGCTGAGGTCTTTCTCTCAAAGCGATCACTAACCTGGCGCCACTGAACTCCAGCCTGGGCGACAGAGACCCTGTCTCTAAAAAAATTATTAAAAAAAAAAAAAAAAAAAAGGAATCCTTGAGGCCCAGGAAGGGTCTTCTCCAGCCCTCGCACAAGCTCCACCTCCCCTCCTCCTCCAAGGATCCTGAGACCAGACAGCCACGTATAAGGTGGTGGGCGTGACTCCTCTGGCCAGGCTCGTGGGCGGCGCCCGCACATGCGGAGCCTGCCACCCACTGGGCGAGAGCGGTACTGCAGACGCGGGTGTCAAGAGTCGCCCCACCCGGTGGCTTTGCTGTAAATGTTCACTGAGCGCCTTTTCTGTTCGAGGCAGAAGGGGTCCCTGCCCTCATGTGGCTTACAATCTAATGGAACTAATACCAGCAACGGAAGTGCTGCTAGCGACTTGATTAAAACTTTTTTTTTTTTTTTGAGACGGAGTTTCGCTCTTGTTGCCCAGGCTGGAGTACAATGGCGCAATCTCGGCTCACTGCAACCTCCGCCTCCTGGGCTCAAGCGATTCTTCTCAGCCTACTGAGTAGCTGGGACTACAGGCGCCCGCCACCACGCCGGGATAAATTTTTTGTATTTTTAGTAGAGACGGGGTTTCACCGTGTTAGCCAGGATGGTCTCATCTCCTGACCTCGTGACCCACCCGACTCGGCCTCCCAAAGTGCTGGGATTAGAGGCGTGAGCCACCGCGCCCGGCCAATTTTTGTGTTTTTAGTAGAGACAGGGTTTCATCATATTAGTCACAGGCTGGTATCGAGCTCCTGACCTCCGGTGATCCACCCACCTCGGCCTCCTAAAGTGCTGGGATTCCAGGTATGAGTCACCACGCCTGACATTTTTAAAATTTCTTTACAGCAATGCAAGAAAAAACTTTTTTTTTTAAATAGAGATGGGATCTCCCTATGTTGCCCAGGCTGGTCTTAAAGTCCTGGAATCAAGCAATCCTCCTGCCTCAGCCTCCCAAAATGTTCCGATTACAGGCATGAGCCACCACGCTTAGCCTATAGCAACTTTATAATCTGCTTTTTGATGAAAGCTTTTGTTCTTATAATACAAGTACTATACGTTCATGGTAGACAATTTAAAAAGAAAATTTAAAGCCCAGACATAACTTCTGTCAACATGTGAGTGTAGCCCTTACAGAATTGTCGTGTGTTTTACAAAAATAGAAGTATACATTTAATATTTTGTAGCCTGCTTTCTTGTTTTTAACAGCTTTATTGAGATATAATGTAAGAGGGACCGATATCAATACATTCCAATATACCACCTTTTCACATACAATATATCTGCTTTGTTTTAAACTTAATGTAATAGTGGTTTATTAATAACAATATAACACAAATCACTGCTATAGGTTGAGGAAAGTGCTAAGTGCTTTACACACATCATCATGTTCAGTTCTCCCAAAAACCCTAACAGTAGGTACTATTATTTTCCTCATTCTGCAGATGAAGAAACTGAAGCCTAAAATTATTTGTCCAGCAATAGCAGCAGAATCTGGATTTATTTTTATATTTTAAGATAGGGTTTTGGCTGGGTGTGGTGGCTCACGCCTGTAATCCCAGCACTTTGGGAGGCTGAGGTGGGCAGATCACCTGAGATCAGGAGTTCGAGACCAGCCTGGCCAAGATGGTGAAACCCCGTCTCTACTAAAAATACAAAAATTATCCAGGCAAGTTGGCGGGTGCCTGTAATCCCAGCCACTCGGGAGGCTGAGGCAGGAGAATCGCGTGAACCAGGGAGGCAGAGGTTGCAGTGAGCTGAGATTGTGCCACTGCACTCCAGCCTGGGTGACAGAGTGAGACTCCGTCTCAAAAAAAAAAAAAAGATAGGGTCTCACTCTGTTGCCCAGGATGGAGTGCAGTGGCATGATCTTGGCTCACTGCAACCTCTACTTCCTGGACTCAAGCAATCCTCCACCTCCGCCTTGCAAGTAGCTGAGATTACAGGCAGGCATCACCATGCCCAGCTAATTTCTGTATTTTTTGTAGAGATAGGGGTTCGCCATGTTGCCTAGGTTGGTCTTGAACTCAAGGGTTCAAGTGATCCTCCTATCTCAGCCTCCCAAAGTGCTGAGATTATAGGTGTGAGCCACCTCGCCCAGCCAGAGGTGGACTTAAATCCAGCTTTGTCTGAGAACCTGAGTTCTTAACCATTTTGTTATGCCTGGCCTGTGCCAGGCTTTGAGAGAATTTAGAGGAATCCGGAAAAAAAGGGGTCTCCTGACCGGGCGCAGTGGCTCACGCCTGTAATCCCAGCACTTTGGGAGGCCGAGGTGGGCAGATCACCTGAGATCAGGAGTTCGAGACCAGCCTGGCCAACGTGGTGAAACCCCATCTGTACTAAAAATACAAAAATTAGCCAGGCGTGGTGGCAGATGCCTGTAATTCCAGCTACTCAGAAGGCTGAGGCAGGAGAATTGCTTGAACCCAGGAGGCGGAGGTTGCAGTGAGTCGAGATCGTGTCACTACACTACAGCCTGGGTGACAGTGCAAGACTCTGTCTTAAAAAAAAAAAAAAAAGGTTAGGGGGTCTCCTGCAGCCTGAAGTGGAATGAGGAAGTGGAATAGTCATCATACGAGGTACAGTGAGCTGAACATCACTGGGGGACCAGAGGCCAGGGTCAGGATGTAACCAGGAAAGGCTTCCTGGAAGAGGTGAGAACCGGGTGTGATATGTGCAGACAGAGGTGGGGAACCATGTGGGGCTGGCCTAAGCAGAACCTCAGGTGTAGACGAGTGTATGAGCATCAACAGGGACCAGTAAGGAAAAATAACTGGGCACCAAATTCTATGGGGTCACAGAGATAGATGATACTGGGGGTCTGCCCTCCAAAGCCGACAATCTAGCTCGGCAGAAGGTTGAGAGGTGGGGGTAGGAACACAGAAATAAGTAATAGCTATCACTGTGCACCCCCGCCCCCATGTGTCAGGCTTTCTACCTACATGGACACATTTAAGCTCACAACATCTCTGGAAGATCCAGTTATTAGGCCCATTTATAAATGAAGAAAGAAAGGCTCAGAGTAAAGCAGATTGCTCTAGGTCTTCCTAGCAGGAAGGGCTAGGGCCAAGGCTCAAACCTGGGTGGCTCAAGGTCTAAACCCAGTGTTCTAACCTGCACAGCTACGCTATTCAGCCTACCCCAGCTGGACTGCCCCCTCCCACTGCAAGGAAACCAACCCTCACACCCAGCCTTCTATGCAAACCTCTAGGTGCACTTCAGTCAGAAATCTTTTTGTTTTTTGAGATGGAGTCTGGCTCTGTCGCCCAGGCTGGATCTTGGCTCACTGCAACCTCCACCTCCCAGGTTCAAGTGATTCTTGTGCTTCAGCCTCCCAGGTAGCTTGGATTATAGGTGCCCGCCACCACACCTGGCTAATTTTTTTTTAAGACGGTGTTTCACTCTTGTCGTCCAGGCTGGAGTGCAATGGCGTGATCTTGGCTCACTGCAACCTCTGCCTCCCAGGTCAAGAGATTCTCCTGCCTCAGCCTCCCAAGCAGTTGGGATTACAGATGTCTGCCACCACGCCTGGCTAATTTTTTTTTTTTTTTTTTTTTTTTTTGTATTTTTAGTAGAGACGGGGTTTTACCATGTTGGCCAGGCTGGTCTAGAACTCCTGACCTCAGGTGATCCACCCGCCTCAGCCTCCCAAAGTGCTGGGATTACAGGTGTGAGTCACAGCGCCTGGCCTTTTTTTTTTTTTTTTTTTTTTTTTTTTTTGACAGAGTCTCCTCTGTTGCCCAGGCTGGAGTGCAGTAGTACAATCATGTCTCACTGTGAGCTCCGCCTCCTGGGTTCAAGCGATTCTCATGCCTCAGCTTCCCAAGTAGCTGGGATTACAGGTGTGTGTCACCACACCCAGCTAATTTTTGTATTTTTAGTAGAGACGGGGTTTTGTCATGTTGGCCAGGCTGGTCTCAAACTCCTGACCTCAGGTGATCTGCCTGCCTTGGCCTCCCAAAGTGCTGGGATTACAGTCATGAGCCACTGCACCCAGCCTCTCTGGTGGTATCTTTTGGAAAGATATCTTTCTGGAAAACTCTTTCCATCCCAGCCCAAACTTGTCTCTGACTCACTCATTTATTTGAGGGTAGGTGACTTAGATGTCATATCCTACAGGAGGGCAGACTGACTGCCCCTCCAAAGCCAAATGCCATTTTGATCGGCTTCTATTGACCCTGTATCACCTCGATCAAGACAATTCTTTGTTTTTTTTTCTTTTATGGTCAAAAAATTTAAGACTAGTTCCAACTTGAAGTAGTTTTGTTTCAACAGATCAAGATAATTCCTTGTTTTTTTTTTTTTTTTGAGACAGAGTTTCACTCTTGTCACCCAGGCTGGAGTGCAATGGCACGATCTCTGCTCACTGCAACCTCCACCTCCCAGGTTCAAGCGATTCTCCTGCCTCAGCCTTCCAAGTAGCTGGGATTACAAGTGCCCACCATCACGCCCGGCTAATTTTTGTATTTTTAGTAGAGACAGGGTTTCACCACATTGGCCAGGCTGGTCTCAAACTCCTGACCTTAGGTGATCCACCCGCCTCGGCCTCCCAAAGTGCTGGGATTACAGGCATGAGCCATCGCACCTGGACTACATCAAGACAATTCTAACAGTTAACAATTATTGAGCACTCATTTTGTGCCAGGCACTGTGCTAAGAGTGCAGTATCTCAGAGTGGTTAAACATGGAGGCTTTGGGGCCAGACTTCTAGATTTAAATTCTGGCTCTGGGTCAGGAACAGTGGCCGACACCTGTAATTCCAGAACTTTGAGAGGCTGAGGTGGGAGGATCGCTTAAACTCAGGAGTTTGAGATCAGCCTGAGCAACATAGTAAGACCCTGTCTCTAAAAAAAAAAAAAATTAGCTGGATGAGGTGGTGTGCACTTGTAGTCCTAACTACTTAGGATGCTCGTTAGGTGCAGTGGCTCATGCTTGTAATCCCAGCACTTTGGGAGGCCGAGGCAGGTGAATCACTTGAGGTCAGGAGTTTGAGACCAGCCTGGCCAACGTGGTGAAGCCCCATCTCTACTAAAAAATTCACAAATTAGCCGCGTGTGGTGGCGCACGCCTGTAATCCCAGCTACTCGGGAGGCTGAGGCAGGAGAATTGCTTGAACCCAGGAGGTGGAGGTTGCAGTGAGCCA
Organism: Pan troglodytes; assembly: GCF_028858775.2. Lineage (NCBI taxonomy): Eukaryota > Metazoa > Chordata > Mammalia > Primates > Hominidae > Pan > Pan troglodytes. The sequence goes on from NC_072408.2 coordinate 127,244,491, forward strand.
AGATTGTGCCACCACACTCCAGCTTGGGTGACAGAGCAAGACTCCATCTCAAAAAAAAAATTTGTTATACAAAGGAATGAATAAATGCATATTACATTATTACATTCCTATTGTAGAGAAGAGGAAGCATAGCTGGTGGCAAACCAGAGATTTGAACCCAGGAGTTCCTGATCCCTGTCTTGAACACTTTCTTTTTCTTCTTTTTTTAGAGATGGTGTCTTGCTATGTTGCCCAAGCTGGACTTGAACTCCTGGGCTTAACGGATCCTCTGGCCTCAGCCTCTCAAGTAGCTAGGACTACAAGCAAGCCCGGCTAGCTTAGACCCTTTGTATGGCCCCAGTGTGGGGCCTCATATACCCTTTGGCTGTGTTTGAGGACGTGTTTGACAGATTTGATGATCTTGACTGCACCGTGAAGTATAAAAACTTAGGCTACTCGAGAAAGATTTCATGCTAAATCAGGTCGTAAAGCTCTAGTAATATGATCCTAAGGTTTTGTCTTCATGAAACTGCATGACCTTAAGGCATCGGTTTCAGCTAACCTGCCCAAGGCCACACAGGCTGTAAGGGAACAAGATGTGAGCCCAGCCTTCTCACACTAGAGTCCCTGTTTGTTCTCCTACCTGGACTTTTTTGTTGTTGTTGTTGTTTTGAGACCAGAGTCTCGCTGTGTCGCCCAGGCTGGAGTGCAGTGGCACGATCTCAGTTCACTGCAAACTCCACCTCCTAGGTTCAAGAGATTCTCTTGCTTCAGCCTCCCATGTAGCTGGGACTACAGGCTTGCACCACGACGCCGAATAATTTTTGTATTTTTAGTGGAGACGGCGTTTCACCATGTTGGCCAGGCTGGTCTCGAACTCCTGACCTCAAGTGACCCACCTGTCTCCGCCTCCCAAAGTGCTAGGATTACAGGCGTGAGCCACAGTGCCGGCCTTTTTTTTGTTTTGAGATGGGAGTTCAACTCTTGTTGCCCAGATTGGAGTGCAATGGTGCAATCTCAGCTCACTGCAACCTCTGCCTCCTGGGTTCAAGCGATTCTCCTGCCTCAGCCTCCCAAGTAGCTGGGATTACAGGCATGTACCACCATGCCCGGCTAATTTTGTATTTTTAGTAGAGATGGGGTTTCACTATGTTGGTCAGGCTGGTCTCGAACTCCTGAACTCAGGTGATCCACCCACCTTGGACTCCCAAAGTGCTGGGATTACAGGCATGAGCCACTACATGCAGCCCCCAGGAGCTCTTGATCTGAGGCATAAAGATGCTTAGAGGGTTTCCAAATATATTTTATGGTCACCTATTCTCCCAACAATGTGTGCTATACTGTGTGTTTACACATAGGTGTGTCTTTAGAGGAAAGGGTTCAAAGCTTTCATTAGATTCTTTTTTTTTCTAATAAAGAAAAAAGCTTTGTTGCCCAGGCTGGTCTCAAACTCTCAAGCTCAAGCAATCTGTCCGCCTCGGCCTCTCAAAGTGTTGGGATTACAGCCATGAGCCACCACGCTGGTCCTCATTACATTCTCAAAGGGGCCTATTGAAAAAAAAAAAAAAAAAAGGCGGGGCACAGTGGCTCACGCCTGTAATCCCAGCACTTTGGGAGGCCGAGGAAGGCGGATCACAAGGTCAGGAGATGGAGACCATCCTGGCCAATATGGTGAAACCCTGTCTCTACCAAAGTACAAAAAAAAAAATTAGCCAGGTGTGGTGGTGCGTGCCTGTAATCCCAGCTATTCAGGAGGCTGAGGCAGGGGAATCGCTTGAACCCGGGAGGCGGAGATTGCAGTGAGCTGAGATCGCGCCACTGCACTCCTCCAGCCTGGCAACAGAGCAAGATTCCGTTTCAAAAAAAAAAAAGTTTACTGTCATTTTATGTTATATACTTTTTTTTTAAAGTTTTATTTTTAAAGCTGCTTTTAGACAAGTCGAAGGAAGAAAGAAGGGGATAAGGAGGAAAGAATTTTGTAGACAAAATTTAACAGATGTCAATTTTTTTTTTTTTTTTTGCCTCCCAGGCTGGAGTGCAGTGGCATGATCTCAGCTCACTGCAACTTGCCCTCCCAGGTTCAAGCGATTCCTGTGCCTCAGCCACCTGGGTAGCTGGGATTACAGGTGTGCGCCACCATGCCCAGGTAATTTTTGTATTTTTAGTAGAGTTGGGGTTTCACCATGTTGGCCAGGCGGGTCTCGAACTTCTGACGTCAAGTGATCAGCCAGTCTCGGCATCCCAAAGTGCTGGGATTAGAGGCATGAACCACCACTCCCGGCCAGATGTCAATTTTTGTTTCCACAATTTCAAGGAAGAGAAAGCCAGTGTGACCAGAGGTCAAAAGATGAGAATGTTGGCTGGGTACGGTGGCTCATGCCTGTCATCCCACTATTTTGGGAGGCCGAGGCAGACAGATCACCTGAGGTCAAGAGTTTGAGACCAGCCTGGCTAACATGGTGAAACACCGTCTCTACTAAAAATACAAAAGAATTTGCTGGGCGTGGTGGTGCGTGCCTGTAATCCCAGCTACTCAGGAGGCTGAGGCAGGAGAACTGCTTGAACCTGGGATGCAGAGGTTGCAGTGAGCCGAGATTGCGCCGCTGCACTCCAGCCTAAGCAACAAGAGTCAAACTCCGTCTCAAAAAAAAAAAAAAAGATGAGACTGTTGAGTCAGGATTAGGATCCAGGTCTGCTGGCACCAATTTCAGTGCTCTTTATACTTTCTCTTGCTATTCATTCATTCATCCATTCATTCAGCAAATTTATATCAAGTATCTGGTATGTGCCAGGTATGATTCCAAATTACACCATTCCCAGATTATTCTGAGAATGCTGCAGTGCCAAACTCTTGGTATCACAGACTTTATATTCTAGTGGGGGAGACAGACAAAATAATAATATAACGACGAAGGTGCAATGTTATGTGCTATAAGAAAACGCAGTCGGAGGATGGTGAGGAAGGGGAACGGAATTTTAGATAGGGCGGTCTGGGATCAGAACCTCCAGATGCCCGTCCATGGACTCCAACGAAGGGAGCGATTCCAGGTACCAGGGCACCCTGCACAAACCTCTCTTGAGCTTCCGCCTCGCCCAGGTGGGGACGGTAGGGAGACCGGAGGGCACACGCATGCGCACGAAGGAAACGGTAAAGCCTGAAGGGAGGTGCAGAGCGCATGCTCTCTCTTGCCCGAGATGCCGAGGATTTTGACAAGGACTCTGTCGTCCCGGATGATAGTGCTCAGGTTAATGCCAGTGGGAGGGCGGTGCCCAATAGTAACTTCCTTTGGAGGTTGTAGTACCGCCCCCAGAGCCAATTTTCCACTTCCGCTTCCGGCGCTGCGGCAGTCCAGATCAAAAATGGCGGTAGTTGGTGTGTCCTCGGTTTCTCGGCTGCTGGGTCGGTCCCGCCCACAGCTGGGGCGGCCTATGTCGAGTGGCGCCCATGGCGAAGAGGGCTCAGGTACTGGGGCCGGGGTCGACCGGTCGGGCCTCAGCCCCACTCGGGCGAGACAGGGAGGGACTGTGACCTTGGCCCGAGGCCTTGCGGGAGGGAAAGTGAGACCCGGGCCCGCCCCATACCGGCGCTGAACGTTTGTGGCTTCTCCGCAGCTCGCATGTGGAAGACTCTCACCTTCTTCGTCGCGCTCCCCGGGGTGGCAGTCAGCATGCTGAATGTGTACCTGAAGTCGCACCACGGAGAGCACGAGAGACCCGAGTTCATCGCCTACCCCCATCTCCGCATCAGGACCAAGGTACGCCCTTGTACATCTCTTCAAGCGTCCGTTCTCTTTTCGTTATGTGTGCCTTAGTGCAAGTTCTTCATTCTCTGAAGGCATGGGTGCCAGGCGTGTACAGCTTGTTTATCCTCACAAACAGAAAATGTATTTTCTTCCATTTTGTGGAAGGACAGCTGACACTTGGGATTACGTCTCAATTCTCTTCTTCAAGTTCATACAATAAGTGCCCTTCAGTTTCCCTTTTCTCCGATTCATCCTACCTCCTGCCTTCTGAGACAGTTCTTTTTTTTTTTTTTTTTTTTTACTTCTGAGACAGTTCTGAAACAGATGTCCGTTGTGTAAAGCCTGGAGGTTTGGGAAATCCAATTAGAGTGGTAAAGTCTGAAGGTGGTTCGCGTAAGCGAACCCAGCAGCTACATGGGAGGCTGAAGCAGGAGAATCCCTTGAACCTAGGAGGCGGAGTTTGCAGGGAGCTGAGATCGTGCCACTGCACTCCGGCCTGGGCAACAGAGCGAGACTCTGGTCTCAAAACAAAACAAAACAACAACAACAAAACATGAGCATCTGGCAGCTACTAGTTGCATAATGAAGAGACTGACAGCTTTCTCTATTCCCCACCAATACCTTTTCTCGACTGTTTTATCATTGGTTGTTGATGTAGATATGTTACAATGATGTGTCCTCTGTTGTTTGCTGTATCTTTAACAAGGGCTTATTCTGATTCTTCAATACTGGCCATGCGCGGTGGCTCACGCCTGTAATCCCAGCACTTTGGGAGGCCAAGGCGGGTGGATCGCCTGAGGTCAGGAGTTCAAGACCAGCCTGGTCAACATGGCGAAACACTATCTCTACTAAAAGTACAAAAAGTAGCCGGGCGTGGTGGCGGGCACCTGTAATCCCAGCTACTCGGGAGGCTGCGGTGGGAGAATCTAGGAGGTTGAACCCAGGAGGAGGAGGTTGCAGTGAGCCAAGATCCAGCCATTGCACTGCAGCCTGGGCAACAGGAGTGAAACTCCGTCTCAAAAAAAAATAGTAATAATATACTTGATCTTAGCCAAACGGCCGAGAAGCGATGAAAAAAGTTATGATTATGATTATTATTTATTATTACATCACCTAGCCCATATAGGACTGGCCTTGTAGAAACTTAACCTAGACTCTTGAATTTGTTGAGTCTTTGAGCGGCACTCCCATCCTTGTACAATGCAATTAGAAGCCAAACAGTAAAGGTTTCTCAACCTCAGCACTGTTGACATTTGGGGCTGGGTAATTCTTGTTGGGGGGCTATCTTGTGCATTGTGAAATGTTTAGCCATATCCTTGGCCTGTACCTACTAGGTGGCAGTAGTACCTGCGCAACCCCACTCCTGCTTCCGCCTCCCCCGCCCCCATCACAGTGTCTCCCGATACTACCCAGTGTGCCCTGGAGGGGCAAAATCACCCTGGGTTGGAGACCGTTGCCCTAAAGTAATGCTTTTCAAAGGTAATAGGCAAGATAATTGAGGGTGGGCTGCAGTTTCCCAGCCCAGATATTGTTTGAAGTCTGGGATGGTGCCAGAAATCTGCATTTAATTAAGCATCTCCCTCCCCTAATACTGCCACCATTTTGATATAGGTGATTTGAGGATTACACTTTCATAAACACAGCACTGGATATACTAGTTACTAGGGAGAGGATGATGAGTAACTAACTTGAGCTTGCATTTTCTGCCATCCATATTTGTTTCTGGAATTAAAACTGTCCTGTAGCCAGGATAACTTTAAGGGCTCCCCTGGTAGTTATAAGAGCTCCTTAAATAATGGGAAGGTTGAACTACACCAGTAGATAAAGGACTAATTTCCATTTTGTTTTTATATATGATCTGTCACCCTGTTATAAGCAGTTCATGACGGTGTTCTTTCTAAATTATTTTCTGGAATTATCTAACTGACATCTTCACTCCACAGCCGTTTCCCTGGGGAGATGGTAACCATACTCTATTCCATAACCCTCATGTGAATCCACTTCCAACTGGCTATGAAGATGAATAAAGAGAATCTGGACCACTACCCGGGCACCAGGGACCACAGCACTGGTTTGGACCGTTACTCTGCACATGGACCAGAAAAAGTATATGGGACCTTAAGCTCACCTTCTTTACTTGTATCAAATGATGACTGGTATACTGGTCTCCCATCCCTTTGCTTGTGGCAGGAGATGGCTTAAATAAATAACTTAAACTTAGATTGGTCATGAGCTGAGAGTTACTTTCTTTGGTTGTGTTTTTTCGCAGAAATTAGCATTTGAGCTTCAAGTCAGTGTCCAAGTTGAAAAGAAATTGGCATTAGTTATTTCTGTTTCCACAGTGAAGGTCTAGGCTGCTGTTAGTGTTACAGGTCCAATTCAGCCCATTGAATAAGTGTTTATAACAGCCCCTCTTGGTTTATTGTGCTTGATGTGGATAAAGGGACCAAGTGGAGTGGTGCTAATTAAGCATCAAGATTAGTCCTTGGTCAGGTGCGGTGGCTCATGCCTGTAATCCCAGCACTTTGGGAGGCTGAGGCTGGCAGATCACCTGAGGTCAGGAGTTGGAGATCAGCCGGGCCAACATGATGAAATCCTGTCTCTACTAAAAATACAAAAATTAGTTGGGTGTGGTGGCGCACTCCTATAGCTGGGTGTAGAGGCTTGAACCCGGGAGGTGGAGGTTGCAGTGAGCCAAGATCGTGCCACTGCACTCCAGCCTGGGCAACAGAGTGAGACTCTGTCTCAAAAAACAGAAGATTGGTCCTTGATGGGCCTGAGATATCAAAGACATTGAATAGCTAGCAGAATGGCTGCAATTTACACCTGAAAGAGGTATCTGTATTTCTCAAGAGGAAGTGCTTGATCTGGGTCTCATCTTTTTCCTGTCCCATTCCACTAGCATTTACTGCAGAATCTTCCCTGTAGTCATAATTTTCTTGAACATGTCAAGTTCTTTTTTTTTTTTTTTTTTGAGACGGAGTCTCTCTCTGTTGCCCAGGCTAGAGTGCAGTGGCGCGATCTCCACTCACTGCAAGCTCTGCCTCCCAGGTTCAAGCCATTCTCCTGCCTCAGCCTCCCGAGTAGCTGGGACTATAGGCACCTGCCACCACACCCGGCTAATTTTTTGTATTTTCAGTAGACACAGGGTTTCACCATGTTAGCCAGGATGGTCTCGATCTCCTGACCTCGTGATCCACCCGCCTCAGCCTCCCAAAGTGCTGGGATTACAGGCGTGAGCCACCGTGCCTGGCCTCGAATGTGTCAAGTTCTTACTTTGAGGTAATCTCCTTCAGGGCTGGTAGGGTCAGAAATCTTAAGAGAAACAAAGGGAGTGTGACACATTTCTGCTTATTGGCTTTTCTGTGGAATTAAAACTATCCTGTTTTAATGGATAGTAAATGGTAGTAGTAGTAGTTACAAAACCACTCTGAGAGGGCAATTAATTGCAATCAAAATTTAAAACCTTTATTTTGGCCGGGTGTGGTGACTCACACCTGTAATTCCAGCACTTTGGGAGGCCAAGGTGGGCAGATCATGAGGTCAAGGGATCAAGACCATCCTGGACAACATGGTGAAACCTCATCTCTACTGAAAATACAAAAATTAGCTGGGCGTGGTGGCACACACCTGTAGTCCCAGGAGGCGGAGGTTGCAGTGAGCTCAGATCGCTCCACTGCACTCCAGCCTGGTGACAGAGGAGACTCCGTCTCAAAAAAAAAAAAAAAACTTTTTTATTTTTTTTGAGATGGAGTCTCACTCTGTTGCCCAGGCTACAGTGCAGTGGCATGATCTCAGTTCACTGCAACCTTCTCCCAGGTTGAAGCAATTCTCCTGCCTCAGCCTCCCGAATAGCTGGGACTACAGGCACGTGCCACCACGCTGGGATAATTTTTTGTGTTTTTAGTAGAGACAAGGTTTCACATGTTGGCCAGGCTGGTCTTGAACTCCTAACCTCAGGTGATCTGCCCACCTCAGCCTCCCAAAGTGCTAGGATTACAGGTCTGAGCCACTGTGCCTGGCCAGAGCTGGTTTATTTTATTTTATTTTTTGAGACAGAGTTTCGCTTTTGTTGCCCAGGCTGGAGTGCAATGGTATGATCTTGGCTCACCACAACCTCCACCTCCCAGGTTCAAGCAATTCTCCTGTCTCACCCTCCTGAGTAGCTGTGATTACAGGCATGTGCCACCACACCCGGCTAATTTTTTGTATTTTAAGTAGAGATGGGGTTTCTCCATGTTGGTCAGGCTAGTCTCAAACTCCCAGCCTCAGGTGATCTGCCCACCTCAGTCTCCCAAAGTGCTGGGATTACTGGCGTGAGCCACCGCGCCCAGCCAGCTGGTTTATTCTTAAGGCTCAAAGGAACACTTTCGTGGTAAGGTTCAAGAGGCAACAAGGTATTTCATATTATATTACATTAAACTGGTAACGCAAAAATAAGGCATATACAGTACAGAATAGAGAATCTCATTATCTTTGCCATTTTGTAATATAACAGCCTGCACTTCTGAGTCCCTATAGAGCTGTTTTGGTTGTGGCCAGTCTGAGTTTAGGACAGATGCATTATACTTCAGCTTGCTGCCTGGCCTCCCTTGGCTGGGTTCCAAACATCTTTTATAATCCTTGGATAATGGACCCTAGCCAGTCATAAAATATAAATGAAGAATGTTTTGAAATGACATTAAGGACAAGTCACATTAAATATGATGTAGCAATTGGTAAAGTGGAGAAAAGACAATAGAATTAGGGCCTTCTATAAATCAAGTTTCTTGGTTTATTTTTCAGACAGGGTCTTGCTGTGTCACCCAGCCTGGAGTGCAGTGATACAATCACAGCTCACTGCAGTCTCCACCTCTCAGGCTCAGGTAATTCTCCCACCTCAGCCTTTAGAGTAGCTGGGACTACAGGCACACACCACCATACCCAGCTGATTTTTTTGTAGAGACAGGGTTTCGCTATGTTGCCCAGGCTGGTCTCAAATTCCTGAGCTCAAGTGATCCGCCCATCTCAGCTTCCCAAATTGTTAAGACTACAGGCATGAGCCACCATACCCGGCCTGTAATTCAAGTTTCATACTACTTTGGGCATCTAATAAAACCAAATTACTCAATTAATTGTGGGGATTACGTGACATTCTGAGGTATGTAAGTGCTCTCCTGATCCTTTTTTGGTACCATAGTGTATTTGTATAGCCTATTGTGGAAATTTTAGAAATCAGTGAGGTTTTGGCTGGGTGCAGTGGCTCATGCCTGTAATCCCAGCACTTTGGGAGGTCAAGAGTTCAAGACAAGCCAACATGGTGAAACCCCATCTCTACTAAAAATACAAAAATTAGCTGGGCATGGTGATGCATGCCTGTAATCCCAGCTACTTGGGAGACTGAGGCAGGAGAATCATTGGAACCCAGGAGGTGGAGTTTGCAGTAAGCCAAGATTGCGCCACTGCACTCCAGCCTGGGTGACAGAACCAGACTGTCTCAAAAAAAAAAAAAAAAAGTGAGGTTTCTGATTGCCATACTGTACCACCTAGCTTAAGACAAGTCACTTTTTCTTCACCTTTAAGTTACAAAACACAAAACTCTCCCCACTGTATATATGAGGTTTGTAGGGTAACAGGGTAATAGTTCCATAAAATGCACTGAGTTCCAGAGGCAAATAATGATAGAAACTAAATGTTACAATTTATTCCATCTTCAGGATTACAGACATTACAGGGCAGGATGAGTAAACAAGGCAAATGAAGCGAGCACCTTCAGCTTCCCCCCTACCCCGACATTTAACCAGATGCAGCATTTTGACATTTTTAGGATATGCAGGTTGACAATTCACTGACTTGGGTTGAGAGCTGGCAATAGCAGATCTTTGCAATTTAGGTTCTTCCTCCACAGCTATTCCAAGTATCTTAATTCCTGAACTGCACACTGAGAGCTCTGAAATGGTGTTCACTGCAACATTCTTGCAGCTTTCACATCTTAATCTGACACCTCTTGTGAAGGCAGGGAACTGTGTTAAAAGCTGTCTTCCTCTTTGCTAATCCAGGCCACCAGCAATCTTAACCATTAGTTACTATATAAAAATAAAAGTGTGCTCAAAAGCACTCACTGAAACTGTTGTGCCCAGATCCCTTTTCAGAGCATTAGTTCCCTGAGAGGAAAAAAAGGGGTCCTAACCAATTGCTTTCATAAACAGTGACCCCAGTACAGTGTATATGTCTTTTGCAGCAGAAATCAAGAGGTCAGGCAGCTCTGCTCATCCTGACTAGTTTATCATCGTTTGCATACAAGGTATATTTATGTAAAGCTGATTCCACGCCAAGTATTGCAACCATAATCTCAAAAAAATTGTTCAATTTTAGCACACAGTTCCTGCAAGATACCACAGCAGGTGAGAAATCATCTCAAAGAGTTCATCTTTTACAACTGAGAGGAAAACATCGAAGGAGGAAATAAAACTCCTCTCTCCTAAGTTCCTCATCAAATCCGATGGCTATGTGCACAGAGTTAGTTGACAAAAATCCAGAGTCCTCAATTTCTGGACTTGCGAAATCCTTCAAGGTGACTGTCAAGGTCAAGAAGAATTTTCAGGCTTTTCTTTGCCATGGCCCATGAACTCCAGTCCTTCAATAGGAATCTCTTTCTCCTTTATTGCTTTCTGGTAGGAAGAGAAAACACATTATAAAGACCTACATGAAGCTTAAGTTGCAAGCTTTGTAAATAAAATATGACAGTACAAAAGTAAAATCAAGCTGATTATAAAGACTTATAACCATGATTCAAACCATATACTTTTTAAAAAACAAGTACCGGTCGGGTGTGGTGGCTCACGCCTATAATCGCAGCATTTTGGGAGACCAACGCAGGTGGATCACTTGAGGCCAGAAGTTAGAGACCAACCTGGCCAACATGGCGAGACCCTGTTTATACTAAAAATACAAAAATTAGCTGGGCATGGTGGCGCATTCCTGTAATCCCAGCTACTCGGGTGGCTGAGGCATGAGAATAGCTTGAACCTGGGAGGCGGAGGTTGCAGTGAGCTGAGATTGTGCCATTGCACTCCAGGCTGGGAGACAGAGTGAGACTCTGCCTCAAAAATAAATAAAAACCAGAAGTACCATAATGAATAAATCAAGTGTAAGACCTGAGGGAGACTGGAAAAGGAGTTGTGAGGGAACCGTTAAAATTAAGTGAAATTTGAAAAATAATCATCACTTTGTATTAGTGAAAGACTTAGGTTCAAATCTGGGTTCCAGGACTTACTGGCTATGTGACTAACTGTAAATGGGATGAAGACAGCAACTACCTCGGGGAATTGCCGTGAGGATGTGTTGGGTTAACTTATTGGAAGTGCTTTGCCCGGTGCTGTTCTTACAATTCAAAGCAGTTCCACATCCATTGGGCCAGAATAAACATATCCTGGCTGCAGTTGCGGGGACTGGTCAAGAGAGAAACAGGCTAACGAAGGGTTTATAACAACAAAAAAATGTGACCCTCCAGTCTGAATTCTGAAGTATAATCCCGCCCAGACCCCAGCAGTAATAGTGGAAAAGTGCACCACCTGCGAAAGAATCAAGGAAACCTGATGCTAGTGAACTCGGATTAATCACTTCCTATTTCTGGGTGTTAGTTTTTTATGTATAAAATATGAGTAACTATGCCCACCTTGCGAGTTTAGGGTGAACACCAAATGAACCAAAGGACGTGACTGTGCTTCTTGAAAAGCACTGCCCCAATATTTGTCATTCGGAGAGACACCCAAGTGGCCTCGGTGGTGATGGTAGGGGAGCGAGCTCCTGCCACTGGCCTCACTGCGACTTTTCTCCACCCTTCCAGTCCAGTCCCAATCCCCGTAAAATACGATGAGTGTGGTGGGACACAGCGCCGAGAATGCAGGGCCTGGGAACAGAGGCGGGAGGGCTCACCTGAACACACTGCTGGTAGCGCTTGAAGAGGTCGGTGCACGGGTCCCCGGAGCTGTCCCCCTTGAGAAATTTCTCGGCGAACCAGCGATTGAAGCACTGGTCGTACTCGCGCTTCATGTCCGTGCATGCCTCCCCCACACTGTTCATGGCGACAGTGGTGGCGGCGGCGACGACGGCGCACTCTGATGTCATCACAGGCGCGTCGCTCGGCGTTACGCGCGGGCGCACTGCGGGGGCCAAGGAAGGAAGAAATGTGGTCGCGGTTGGTGTGGCTGGGCCTTCGGGCCCCTCTGGGCGGCCAGGGCTTCACCTCCAAGGCGGATCCTCAGGTAAAGGCCAGGGCCATCTAGGCGGGTGGCGGAGCAAGCCGGGAGGCACTTCGGGGCGCCGGTGACCCACACTCCCCGCCTCATCCCTCCTCCAGGGCAGTGGCCGGATCACGGCTGCGGTGATCGAGCACCTGGAGCGTCTAGCGCTTGTGGACTTCGGCAGCCGCGAGGCAGTGACGCGACTGGAGAAAGCTATCGCCTTCGCCGACCGGCTACGCGCCGTGGACACAGACGGGGTGGAGCCCATGGAGTCGGTCCTGGAGGACAGGTAAACTCGCGGCTGCAGCCCGGAAGCCTTGACCGTGGCCCGTTCGCAGCCGTTTAATGTGACGATTAGCGAAGTTTTCCAGGGGGTTAAAGAGTGTTAGCAAGATTCAGGAACTTGCCCACAGTCACCTCGCGAGTCAGTGGCTTCACTCTTCCCCTTGTTCATTACTGATGCTCTCGCTCGTGTCCTGCTAGTGTAAGTGGAAACAAAACCCGAACTGCTAATCACTGCCTTTGTTTGTTGTTGTTGTTGTTGTTGTTGTTTTTGAGACGGAGTCCCGCTGTGTTGCCCAGGCTGGAGTGCAGTGGCTCGATCTCGGCTCACTGCAACCTCCGCCTCCCGTATTCAAGCAATTCTCTGCCTCAGCCTCCCGAGTAGCTGGGATTACAGGCGACTGCCATCACGCCCGGCTAATTTTTTTTGTATTTTTAGTAGAGACGTGGTTTCACCATCTTGGCCAGGTTGGTCTTGAACTCCTGACCGTGATCCACCCGCCTCGGCCTCCCAAAGTGCTGGGATTACAGGCGTGAGCCACCGCGCCTGGCCTAATCATCGCCTTTAAGGCCCTACTCCAGAGTCCCTACCTACTCACTCCAACGTACTCTTCTCAATACTCTCCTTGGCTACCTTGACTGCTTCTCCAGCAAGACAAGTTCTTTTCCTCTCTAGATCTCTGCACTGGCCCTTCGTTTTTTTCCTTCCTCTCAGTATTTGCATGGCTGCCTCCCTCTTGGCACAGGTCTCAGCTTATCTTCTCAGAAAGGGCTCTCCTAACCACTCCAAATCCCTTCCCCCCTCTAGTTAGTAACTCATCCTATTGGGTTTTTTCCCTAACATTTCAATGGACTTTTGTTCATTTGTTATATCTCTTTTATTAAAATGTGAGCTCATTATGTAGTTACTGTTTTATTCCTGCCTCGAATTTTTATTTTATTTGTTTTTGAGATGGAGTCTCACTCTATCACCCAGGTTAGAGTGCAGTGGCATGATCTCAGCTCATTGTAACGTCCACCTCCCAGACTCAAGAGAGCCTCCCATCTCAGCCTCCCAAGTACAGGACCACAGGCGCGTGCCACTTGGCCTGGCTAATTTTTTGTACTTTTGATAGAGACGGGATTTTGCCATGTTCCCCAGGCTTGTCTCGACTCCTGAGCAAAGGTGATCCACCCATCTCAGCCTCCTAAAGTACTGGGATTACAGGCATGAGCCACAGCACCTGGCTGTGTTTGATTCTTTCAAATGTCTTCTCTACTTTGCAATTTTCTTTTTCCTTTGGGACAGGGTCTCACTATGTTGCCCAGGCTGGTCGCAAACTTCTAGACTCAAGAGATCCTCCTGCCTCAGCCTCCCAAATAGCTGGGACTATAGGTGTGCACCACCACACCTGGCTAATACTTAAATTTTTGTAGAAACGGGGTCTTGCCATGTTGCCCCGTATGGTCTCAAACTCCTGGTCTCAAGCAATCCTCCTGCCTCTGCCTCCCACTTCCTCAAGAAAGTTTTTTTTTTTTTTTTGAGGTGGAGTCCTGTCCCATCACCCAGGCTGGAGTGCAGTGGCATGATCTTGGCTCACTGCAACCTCCACCCTCCAGGTTCAAGTGATTTTTGTGCCTCAGCCTCCGGAGTAGCTGGGATTACAGGCACCCGCCACCACACTCAGCTAGTTTTTGCATTTTTAGTAGAGACAGGGTTTCACCATGTTGACCAGGCTGGTCTCGAACCCCTGGCCTCAAGTGATCCGCCCATCTTAGCCTCCCAAAGTGCTGGGATTACAGGTATGAGTCACTGCACTGGCCAAAGAAATCCATTCCTTTTTCTTTTTTTTTTGAGACGGAGTTTCACTCTTCCACCCAGGCTGGAGTACAGTGGTGCAATCTCAGCTCACTGCAATCTCCACCTTCTGGTTTCAAGTGATTCTCTTGCCTCAGCCTCCCGAGTAGCTGGGACTACAGGCACCCGCCACCACGCCCAGCTAATTTTTGTATTTTTAGTAGAGACGGGGTTTCACCATGTTGGCCAGGCTGGTCTCGAACTCATGACCTCACAATCCGCCCGCCTCGGCCTCCCAAAGTGCTGGGATTATAGGCGTGAGCCACAAGTCTTCATTCTTTTATACTTAGTTTTTTTTTTTTTTTTTTTTTTTTTTTTTTTTTTTTTTGAGACAGAGTCTCGCTCTGTCGCTGAGGCTGGAGTGCAGTGGCGTGATCTTGGCTCACTGCAAGTTCTGCCTCCTGGGTTCATGCCATTCTCCTGCCTCAGCCTCCCAAGTAGCTGGGTCTACAGGTGCCCACTACCACGCCTGGCTAATTTTTTGTATTTTTAGTAGAGATGGGGTTTCACCGTAGCCAGGATGGTCTCGATCTCCTGACCTCGTGATCCGCCCACCTCAGCCTCCCAAGGTGCTGGGATTACAGGCGTGAGCCACTGTGCCTGGCTATACTTAGGTTCTCTACCTGTGGCTCTCGTGATATCCAAAAGGGCTGATTTATACATGCGTTTATACATCTATTTAAGGGATGTGTTGAGTCTCTGCCCCTCTCCTGCTCACCCACCTTCCACAGCATGTCTGTTTTTCCTTATCATGTTCTCAGTGGTTGGCACTGAGTATTCAGTAAATGTATTTTGTTTTGTTTTGTTTTTTTGAGATGGAGTCTCACTCTGTTGCCCACGCTGGAGGCAGTGGCGTGATCTCGGCTCACTGCAACCTCTGCCTCCTGGGTTTGAGATTCTCTTGCCTCAGCTTCCCGAGCACCCGGGATTACAGGCATGCACCACCATGCCTGGTTAATTTTTGTATTTTTAGTAGAGAGGGGTTTCACCATGTTGGCAAGGCTCGTCTTGAACTCCTGACCTCAGGTGATCGGCCTGCCTCAGCCTCCCAAAGTGCTGGGAATACAGCCTTGAGCCGCCGTGCCCGGCCACAGTAAATGTTTAATGAGTTTTTTTTTTTTTTTTTTTTTTTTTAAGAGACAGAGTTTTGCTCACGTTGCCCAGGCTGGAGTGCAATGGCACGATCTCAGCTCACCACAACCTCTGCCTCCCAGGTTCAAGCGATTCTCCTGCCTCAGCCTCCCAAGTAGCTGGGATTACAGGTGCACGCCACCACGCCCGGCTAATTTTGTATTTTTAGTAGAGACAGGGTTTCTCCATGTTGGTCAGGCTGGTCTCAAACTCCCGACCTCAGGTGATCTGCCCACCTTGGCCTCCCAAAGTGCTGGGATTACAGGCATGAGCCACCATGCCCGGTCCCAGTGTTCTTTATTAATATCTCTAGGAAAGGAGGGACTAGAAGCACAGAGTCATCAGAATTTCCCCAAGTTATCTAGAGGGTAAATATAAAGAAATATAACCATCATTAATAAGGGAAAAGGTCGTGAAAAAAGATGAGGAATTTGGATCCAGTAGCTAGCATCTCAACCTGGTATTCAGTGATCTGTACTGTTTTTCATAAATTTGGAAACCAGTTTGGGTTAATAATTCCCATTAATCATTTTAATGTGACATCTGTAGGACTTTAATGCTTTGAACACACAGAATGTAAAGTGAAGACAAGTATTAAGCCTTTTATTTTTTATTTTTTTGTAGTTTTTATAACTTCATTTGATGTATTTGATGATCAGCAGTTAGTTCCCATCCACACTAACTGTAGATTTGTGAAAGTGGTAACAAGTATATAACCAAAGTATAGAGCTTATTTGGTGAATTTCTAACCTCATTATGTTTTCTGGACCATCCACTGCACATGGACACAGTATGGACATTCCTTACTACTTTGGCCCAGACAGCTTTGTTGAGCCTGGTATCAATGCACATATCTGGAGTTTTCTATCTCCTTCATTGCAAATTTCTGGTCTCTTTAAGAGCCTGAGGGGCACACTTCTTGAAGCCCACTCCATGGATACACTTGTGAATATTAATGGTGTACTCTTGGGTCGCCACCTAGTTGATGGCATAATGGCCATTCTTCTCACCATCCTTCTTTGCAGGAGCCCAAGTTGCTTAAATGTTTTAGGTAGTAGGCATCTTAGCTATAAAAGCCCTGACTTGGCCGGGCATGATGGCTCACTCCTGTAATCCCAGCATTTTGGGAGGCCGAGGCAGGCAGATCACTTTAGGTCAGGAGTTCGAGACCAGCCTGGCCAACATGGCGAAACCCTGTTTCTACTTAAAAAATACAAAAATTTGCCGGGCATGGTGGTGCATGCCTGTAATCCTGGCTACTCTGAAGGCTGAGGCAGGAGAATTGCTTGAACTCAGGAGGCGGAGGTTGCAGTGAGCTGAGATCACGCCACTGCACTCCAGCCTGGGCGACAGAGCAAGACTCCATCTCAAAAAAAAAAAAAAAAAGGTAGACTGGGCGCAGTGGCTCACACCTGTAATTCCAGCACTTTGGGAAGCTGAGGTGGGTGGATCACGGGGTCAGGAGTTGAAGACCAGCCTGGCCAAGATGGTGAAACCCCATCTGTACTAAAAATACAAAATTAGCCAGGCAAGGTGGCAGGCGCCTGTAATCCCAGCTACTCGGGAGGCTGAGGCAGGAGAATCGGTTGAACCAGGGCGGCAGAGGTTGCAGTCAGCCAAGATGGAGCCACTGCACTCCAGCCTGGGCGACAGAGTGAGACTCCATCTTAAAAAATACAAAACAAGGCTGGGCGTGGTAGTTCACGCCTGTAATCCCAGCACTTTGGGAGGCTGAGGCAAGTGGATCACCTGAGGCCAGGAGTTCGAGACCAGCCTGACCAATATGGTGAAACTCCTTCTCTACTAAAAATACAAAAATTAGCCGGGCATGGTGGCGCACTCCTGTAGTCCTAGCTGTTTGGGAGGCTGAGACAGAAGAATTGCTTGAACCTGGGGAGCAGAGGTTGCAGTGAGCCGAGATCACGCCACTGCACTCCAGCCTGGGCAACAGAGCAAGACTCCATCTCAAACAAACAAACAAACAAACAAAAAACGCCTTGACTGGCTAATAGAAACCTCTTTGCACACTAATAACATGTCATTTGGTTTGAGGTAAAAACAGTATGCTTACGTGCCAGGGGCTAATAAATTATATAAATTTTTTTTTTCTTTTTTTCTTTTTTTTTGAGCTGGAGTCTCACTCTGTCGTCCAGGCTGGATGCAGTGGCACGATCTCAGCTCACTGCAACCTCTGCCTCCCAGGTTGAAGCAATTCTCCTGTCTCAGCCTCCCAAGTAGCTGGGACTACAGGTGCCCGGCACCATGCCCAGCTAATTTTTGTATTTTTAGTAGAGACGGGGTTTCACCATATTGGTCAGGCTGCTCTTGAACTCCTGACCTCAGGTCATCCGCCTGCCCTGGCCTCCCAAAGTGCTGGGATTGCAGGCATGAGCCACCGTGCCCGGCCTAAATTATTTCAGTTTTCACATGCAGTCCTGGAAGGTCAATACAAGTTATCTATTTTATATAGATGGAAAAAACTGAGGTTCAGAAAGGTTATATAATGTGCCCAAAGTTTCACAGGTAATAAGCAGAGAATTTGGAACTCAGAGCTTCTGCTGCCAAATACTGTTCTAAGATATGCCAGCTAAAGTCGATTCCTAGGAACTTTACTCTCTTTCATCTGAAATCCAGAGAATGAGTTGACAGCAACTCTGCAGCCAAATACTTAAATGTCCCTCATAGTCTTATGAACCAAAAACTTCAAACTCTTAGGCTCAAGCCATCCTCCTGTCTCAGCCTCTCAAGTAGCTGGGACTACAGGTGTGTACCCCTATGGCCAGCTAATTTTTTTCTTTATTATTTTTTTTTTTTGGTGGGGACAGGATCTTGCTGTGTTGCCCAAGCTGGTCTCGAACTCCTGGGCTCAAGTGATCCTCCTGCCTCGGCCTCCCAAAGTGCTGGGATTATAGGCATGAGCCATCATGCCTGGCCTGAATCCAGAACTTTTTTTTTCTCATTCTGTTGCCAGGCTGCAGTGCAGTGGCGCAATCTTGGCTCACTGCAGCCTCCACCTCCTGAACTCAAGTGATCCTCCCACCTCAGCCTCCCGAGTAGCTGAGACTATAGGCACACGCCACCACCCCTGGCTAACTTTTGTATTTTTTAGGGGAGATGGGGTCTCACCATGTTTCCCAGGCTGGTCTTGAACTCCTGGGCTCAAACAATTCACCCCCTTCGGCCTCCTGAAGTGTTGGGAATATAGATGTGAGCCACCTTGCCTGGCTCAGAACTTTTAACCAAGTTAATTAGCCCCCATTCCAGTCTGCATCAAACTAGAAATAAAGTAGAAGGAAGGGAGAAGGCTTTTAGATGGAAGTAGAGGGGTCCACAAGAAGCTATTCCTTCCAGCCAGATAGCAGGAAAGAAGCTCAAAGAAAGAAAAGCAGTGGGAGAACTGTCCCATCAGTGAGTCCAAGGGCTGACAGAATCACAAATGGAGCCACTTTGTCCTCCCTGTTGCCACAGCATTTTCCAATGCCACCGTAGCAGCATTTCTCACAGTTACTTAAGTTATTGTTCCTGAGTTTTAACCAGCAGGGACTTCTAGTTTACAACTGAAGTCTTTCTCAACCAGGGTTCCTCAGCCAAACCAGAACACAGAAAGATTCAAGTGACTTTTTTTCAGTTCTCCCAAGGACAGTATATGACAAATGTTAGCTTAAACACACAGGAGATAAGTTAACTTATCATCAGAATGGGTGTCTTGGGGTATGTAGGCTAACTTATCTTACAGAACCCTGACTGGGAAAGACAGGTGGTGAGGTAGAAGTTTAGTCAATCATTAATTGATCTGAAAAGCTCATCTGGTCCTGTTCGGTGTTTTATACAATTCTGAGGTCCAAGAAAGTGAAGCAACTCACCAAGTGAGAGGTATGCTTGCTGTACCACTGTCACAGAGACCGTGGGTTCAGGAGCCTGTAATTAATAAAGCTAGGTATGGTGGTGCACACCTGTAATCCCAGCTGCTTGGGAAGCTAAGGTGGGAGGATCACTTGAGCCCAGAAGTTTGAGACCAGCCTAGGCAACACAGCAAGACCCTGTCTCAAAAAAAAAAAAAAGTAAAAACAACAACAACAACAACAAAAAACCAACCCCAGAAAATGTGTCTATTTTAGGAACAACTCCATCATAACCAATAACTAAATAGAAATGTATGTATGTATGTACATACATACATAAATAGAAAGGTATGTAAAGGGGTGAATTTTGTTTTCCTGGAAATTTCACTTACGCAGGAAACTTAATTATGAAACTTGATTACTTGATGAGTAAATAGATTAGTTGCTATTAGATCTACTCTTGGGGAAGCAGTAGCATTTAACCGCCTGTTGGCGGTAGCAGAGAGTCTTCCCAAACCTTCAGATGCTAGGCAGGTTATGCCTCATCAGGAGTGCACAGACTTTGAATGAGTGGTAGGGACTGAGATGTACTGGGGTGCACTAAGGCTTTCTGAAAGGAGCAGGTGCTACTCAGAGCCCTCTTACTGCCGTGAATGCTGGCTCAGCATTATCAGATCTTGTTTTTTTAACATTTCATTTAATCTTCCCAGAAATCCTATGAAGCATTCAACAAACAAGGAAACTGAAATATAGAGAGGATAAGTAATGTGTAGCAATGGGATCTGAATTCAGCTGTGACTTGAGAGCCTAAGCTCTTAGCCTTTTTGAGACGGAGTCTTGCTCTGTCGCCCAGGCTGGAGTGCAGTAGCATGATCTCCGCTCACTGCAAGCTCCACCTCCAGGGTTCACGCCGTTCCCCGCCTCAGCCTCTCGCTACAGGCCCCCGCCACCACGCCCGGCTAATTTTTTTTTTGTATTTTTAGTAGAGACGGGGTTTCACCCTGTCAGCCAGGATGGTCTTGATCTCCTGACCTCGTGATCCGCCCGCCTCAGTCTCCCAAAGTGCTGGGATTACAGGCATGAGGCACCGCGCCCGGCCTCTTAGCCATTTTTTAATACTGTCCAACAGAAACTATAAACTCCAGAAAGTCCAAGGGTTACCTTTGAGTAGTGTAATTATGATTTTTATTTTACTTTTGTTCTCCCAAGTTTTCTTAAATGAATACACAGTCCTTGTGTTATTCAAAAAAAAAAAAAATCTAGTACAACTCTCGTGTGTGTGTGTGTGTGTGAGACACTGTCTCACTCTGTCACCCAGGTTGGAGTGCAGTGGTGTGATCTCCGCTCACTACAAACTCTGCTTCCTACATTCAAGTGATTCTTGTGCCTCAGCCTCCCAGGTAGCTGGGATTACAGGTATGCACCACCATGCCCGGCTAACTTTTATATTTTTAGTAGAGACAGGGTTTCACCATATTGGATGGTCTCGAACTCCTGACCTCAGGTGATCCACCTGCTTTGGCCTCCCAAAGTGCTGGGATTACAGGCTTGAGCCACTGTGCCTGGCCTTTTTTTTTTTTTCTTCTTGCTCTGTCGCCCAGGCTGGAGTGCAGTGGTGCCATCTCAGCTCACTGCAACCTCCGCCTCCTGGGTTCAGGCGATTCTCCCGCCTCAGCCTCCCGAGTAGTTGGGATTACACGTGCGTGCCACCACGCTTGGCTAGTTTTTGTATTTTTAGTAGAGATGTGGTTTCCCCACGTTGCCCAGGCTGGTCTTGAACTCCTGAATTCAGGTGATCCACCCGCCTTAGCCTTCCAAAGTGCTGGGATTACATGCAGGAGCCACCACACCTGGCCTTTCTCCCCCACGCCCCGCCACCCCCCGCCCCAAGAAATTTAATGTCTGAAAAGATCATACTTGTTCAAGGCCACACAGTTAAGAATGTGCCAGGTCCTATAACAGACTTCAACTTTCTAATATTCATACCATGAGTAAATATTTGTTGTGTCTAGCCTTGGGCTGGGTGCCACAAAAAAAGAACTAGTCCTTTCCTAAAATAATCTTATTGTGACAACTTAGTTCTCTTTTTTTTTGAGGCAGAGTATCGCTCTGTCGCCCAGGCTGGAGTGCAGTGGCGCGATCTCGGCTCACTGCAAGCTCCGCCTCCCGGGTTCACGCCATTCTCCTGCCTCAGCCTCCCAAGTAGCTGGGTCTACAGGCGCCCACCACCACGCCCAGCTAATTTTTTTGTATTTTTAGTAGAGACGGGGTTTCACCGTGTTAGCCAGGATGGTCTCAATCTCCTGACCTCGTGATCCGCCCACCTCGGCCTCCCAAAGTGCTGGGATTACAGGCGTGAGCCACCGCGCCCGGCTGACAACTTAGTTCTTATGTGCAGCCTTAGCCCAGATGTACCTGTCACATCTTTGTCCCTCTCTGACATGACTCAAACGCCATTAGGGTCTGCCCTCAGTCTGTCCCCACTCAAAGCAGGAGGAGCGTGGCTACTACCGAATACCATATCAGTGATTTAACAGACTGCTTATTTTTTTAATCCAAGTATCTGGAAGCAGGCTTACACACTTTTACACCTTGAAACAATAGTGAAGCCTCATGCAAATGTTCAAGCTCTTGTGTGTTTTTTACCAGTTTGCCATCTGAAGGCTTTAGTAAAGTCACTAGGTCCCACAGAACACTGGGAGATTCTTGAGCTGTTTGTGGCACATCTTGCTCAAGGGCAGGCACATCCACCAAAGTGGCTGTGGTGGAAAAAGCATTCATTTTAGGTGTACCAGATTGGGCTGAGATCCCAGTTGTTACTTAGCAGCCAACATCCTTAAGTTACTCTTGTGGCAAGTTTGCTTCCCCATCTCTGCTTAGCTTTCCAGCTTCATCTTCCACCCCAGCAGACCACACCCCAGCCTGCTAAACTCCCTGTCCTTCTCTGAATCTCTGAGCTCTCGGCTCTATTGCTTTGGGATTCATGCTGCTATACCTGCCAGGAAGTCCATTTCTCATACCTTCATCCCCCAATCCAGCTATTTCTTGCCCATCCTTGAACAGTGACATCAGCTATTCTGAGGATGTGCTACTCACCCAGGCTGGACTAGGTACCCTTTCTATCCTTTGGCAGGCTGTACTAACCTCTGTTAGATTTAAAATATTGTTTTTGTAATTGCTTTTACCTGTCCCCACCAAAAGACAGTTGCCCATATAATCATCAAAAACTATTTGTTAAATCAATCCAGAGAAGTAATTAGCACTTACTTCTCAGGGTTGTTCGGTCAATCTATAAACTGTAGGCTGTTATTTGGTCTACTGTTGATCCCAGCTTCTCTATCTTTGAACAGTGCCCATTAACTCAAGAATATACTGCTTCCTTGTTCTCTCCTTCTTGCCCCTCTCCATCATCCCCTAAAAGCCCCCTTCTCTGAGAGGGTAACCTTGAGCTTCTGGGTTTTGTAGATGTCTATACCTGAGATCCGACAATGTGGTAGAAGGCAACTGTGCTGATGAATTACTACAAAACTCCCATCGCGTCGTGGAGGAGTATTTTGTGGCCCCCCCAGGTACGTGCTGCCCAGAATGGTTTAACAGATAGTCTCACAGTAACCTTAGGAATGAAGCAGGAAGCATGAGGACCAAAGATGCTATGTGAAGGCACTTTGAAAAGGATGAAGTGCATACAGATGGTGGCATTAAGGTGGCAGTAGGGTCCAGGGTCATACTCACCTCTAGGGGGCAGTTAGTAACAGGAATAAGCAAAACAGGATTGGGGGCATGCGGGAGGTTTAAAGTAGGTGGAAATCTGGAGCTCAAGATCTCCCTAAAGGGGCAGCTGGCATTCAGTGTTTCTCAAAGCCACAGTTAAGACCGTGCCAGATCCTGTAATCGACTCCAACTTTCTAGTATTCATACCATGAATAAATATTTGTTAGGTCTAGCTTTGGGCTGGGTACCACAAAAAAACCAGTCCTTTCCTAAAAGAATCCTTTTTTTTTTTTTTTTTTTTTTGAGACGGAGTTTCACTCTTGTTGCCCAGGCTGGAGTGCAGTGGTGCAATCTCGGCTCACCGCAACCTCCACCTCCCGGGTTCAAGTGATTCTCCTGCCTCAGGCTCCCCAGTAGCTGGGATTACAGGCATGCACCAGCACGCCTGGCTAATTTTTTGTATTTTTAGTAGAGACAGGGTTTCACTGTGTTAGCCAGGATGGTCCCGATCTCCCGACCTCAGGTGATCCACCCACCTTGGCCTCCCAAAACGAATCTTATTGTGACAACTTACTTACGTGTGGCCTTAGCCCAGATGTTTCTGTCACATCTTTGCCCTTCTATGACATGATTCAAATGCCATTAGGGTCTGCCCTCAGTCTGTGCCCATTCAAAGCAGGAGGAGCATGGCTGCTACCCTATCAGTGTTGTCAGGCAGGAATGTAAACCCATTTCTCCAGAGAACCTGGATACCTGACATTTTGTGTGATATTTCTTAAATTTTTTTTTTTTTTTTTTTTTTTTTGAGATGGAGTCTCGCTCGGTCACCCAGGCTGGAGTGCAATCTTGACTCACTGCAACCTCTGCCTCCCGGGTTCAAGCAATTCTCTGCCTCAGCCTGCCGAGTAGCTGGGATTACAGGTGCCTGCCACCATGCCTGGCTAATATTTTTGTATTTTTAGCAGAGGCAGGATTTCACCATCTTGGCCAGGCTAGTCTTGAACTGGTGATCTACCCGCCTCAGCCTCCCAAAGTGCTGGGATTACAGGGGTGAGCCACTGCACCCAGCCGATATTTCTTAAATTTTAAGTGCTGGCAACCAATTCAAAATTTAAAAAACAAAATACCATCCAAGCCAAATAAAACACATCTGCAAGCCAGGTGCAGTCTGTGAGCCATCAGTTTACAACAGCTAGTATAGAGATTTGCATCATCTACCTACTGTAAATATTTTAAATAGAAGCTTTAAAATTACTCTGGGCTGACAGTAAAATCCAGAACCTTGGATAGGTTGACTGTTTTTATCTCCTCTGCAGGTAGGTGAGTACTTGGAGCTGTTGTACTACCCCTCTGGGCATCTGGGAGTGGGACTAGCCAAAAGCAATCAGGTAGCCTGCTAAGTGCCAACTTCCAGTTCAGGATATCCCGAGGGAGAATCATTCTGAGCAGACTCCACAGAAGACATTGGCCCTGGTCAGCTTAAGGTGCCAGTTAAAGGCAGGCTCTGGTTGATGCAAGGATGGGAAAGAAAGCTAGAAATTTTGTGAGCTAAACTTTTTGTTTGTTTTGAGACGGAGTCTTGCTCTGTTGCCCAAGCTGGAGTGCAGTGGCGCGACCTCGGCTCACTGCAAGCTCCACCTTCCACGTTCATGCCATTCTCCTGCCTTAGCCTCCCAAGTAGCTAGGACTACAGGCGCCCACCACAACGCCTGGCTAATTTTTTGTATTTTTAGTAGAGACGGGGTTTCACCGTGTTAGCCAGGATGGTCTCTCTCTCCTGACCTCGTGATCGCCCGCTTCGGCCTCCCAGAGTGCTGGGATTACAGGTGTGAGCCACCGCACCCGGCCGTGAGCTAAACTCTTAATCATGCCTCCAATCCACTAAACCACCTGTTAACTGTGGAGAGAAAGGAGACTCTCCATCTCAGAGCCTGATAATTGTGGCTCCAGCAGAAATATCTTTTGATCAGACATGCTATCTCCCACACAGAACCTTACTTCAGACTTTGCTTTTTGGGACCACCTGAGTTCATGGTCAGTCTTTCCTTCTACTCCTATCTGCATATTAGTGGCTAATCAACCTGTATACTCCTTACTGAAAAAGGTGAATTTGGCTACACTTAGAACTGATTCTTTCAGATACTCCCAGTTAGGAAAACAGGACAGTAGCTACATTACTTCCATATTTTCCATGAGAAAGTAGTGATCAGTTAGCTCAGTAGAGCCAGCTGGGCGGCAGGCTCAGCTATAACATTCTCTTTTGTGGCCGGGCACGGTGGCTCATGCCTGTAATCCCAGCACTTTGGGAGGCCGAGGCGGGCGGATCACGAGGTCAGGAGATCGAGACCATCCTGGCTAACACGGTGAAACCCCGTCTCTATTAAAAATACAAAAAATTAGCCGGGAGAGGTGGCGGGCGCCTGTAGTCCCAGCTACTCTGGAGGCTGAGGCAGGAGAATGGCGTGAACCCCAGGGGGCGGAGCCTGGAGTGAGCTGAGATTGCGCCACTGCACTCCAGCCTGGGCAACAGCGAGACTCCGTCTCAAAACAAAAAAAAAAAAACAAAAAAATTCTCTTTTGTTATTTTCAAACAGGTAATATCTCTTTGCCAAAGCTGGATGAACAAGAGCCATTCCCACACAGCTGAGTAGCTCATTCTGGAAAGGGGGTACTCTGTGAACATGTGGAAGCATAATGACAGTATTTTTTTTTACTGTGAATACTAATGTTCCTGCTTTTTTCAGTCCCCTGAAAAAATGGATGCTCAAGCATTTCTTAATAACAGATTCTTCTGAAGACAGAATTGGGAAAGATCTGGCCCCAACAAGGCAATGAGTTCCTGATGCTAACTGAGGTGAAAGAAAAGCAAAAGTCAGCTTCCAAGGAATTCACTTAACAGGCCTGTTCAGTATGGAAGACATTATTTATCTGCCTTTAACTCCCCCCAAAGGACCATACCAACTGCATGAAAGTGAACTTTTCTATCTACGTAACTGGTAGACGGAGCATCTTGATCACTATGTGACAACCTTGGCTGTCATTTTTAGTTGCCGTTTGCATTGATTTGAGCAGCCCTATCTTTACCGAACATACCTGAATTTGTTCCTGGGCTCCCACTTTCTTCCCAGAAGAGGGCTAACTTCCTACTAAGGTCTGAAGAGTGTTGAAAGTAGACTAGAGCTTGGGAACTCCTAGCCTAGAACTATCTGCCATCCCACAAAGTGATTATATGCCAAAGGGATACTAGTCATACCTAGTGTTTCTCTTTCTGAAAAGAGAACTTATCCTAAAATTAGCCCTGGGCCTGGGACAAAGGAGCCCTCTCCGCCCCCAAAATGATTATTAAATTGAGATGAGTCCAGGATAAAACTCAGATACCAAGGATAAATGAAACTTATTTAGGGATAAAAGTGGGCTGGGCGCAGTGGCTCACTCCTGTAATCCTAGCACTTTGGGAGGCTGAGACGGGCGGATCACAAGGTCAGGAGATCAAGACCATCCTGGCTAATGCGGTGAAACCCCATCTCTACTAAAAATACAAAAAATTAGCTGGGTGTGATGGCAGGTGCCTGCAGTCCCAGCTACTCGGGAGGCTGAGGCAGGAGAATGGCGTGAACCCGGGAGGCGGAGCTTGCAGTAAGCCGAGATCGCACCACTGCACTCCAGCCTGGGCGACAGAGCAAGTCTCAAAAAAAAAAAAAGTGATAGAATCAGAGAGTTTTTCCTCTAACCAAACTGCCAAAGTTGGTTTTGGCTAAGAATTTCCCAATAATATTTATGCTGCTGCTCATTTTTTTAGTTTTCTGAGACAGGGGTCTTGCTCTGTCACCCAGGCTGGAGTGCAGTGGTGTGATCACAGATCACTGCAGCCTCCAACTCCTGGGCTCAAGTGATCCTCCCACCTCAGCCTCCTAAGTAACTGGGACTACATATGTGCATCACCACGTCCAGTTAATTTTTTTTTAAGCAGAGGTGGGGGTTTTGCTATGTTGCCTATCTGGTCGTGAACTCCTGGCCTCAAGGGATCCTCTGGCATGCCTTGGCCTCCCAAAGGGCTAGGATCACAGGCAAAAGCCACTGTGTGTTTATTTTTCCCATTCCCTTCCTTTATCTGCAATGCTTTTTTCTTTAAGGCAGCCTAATTTACAAGCTTGGCCTTGAATTAAAAGAGAACCCAGAACCCGCTCTTGGAGTTTACGTTCTCAAACCAACATCAGAGCAACTGTCTATCCCCATATAAATAAAGTTATCTACCCCTGCTCCTAACTGGGTACAAGTTATGACTACAACTCAGTGATTTTTTAAATTAGTATGCCTATTTGGTGAAATCTGTGAACTTAATCAAGGACAACCACACATGTCAATTACTAAACATTTAAAATATATTTCTAAACAGAATGGGCCGACTCAGTCACAGTAACTGTTGATCTCCATAGTAGAGCAACCCACAAAGACAGAACTGATTTTTTTCCCATAATCAGGGGTGAAAAATATACAACTTGTTTCTGAACCAAAACCACAATTTCTGCAGTTTAAAATGTTTCACTGCTAATATGGCCCTGGTAGAAATTATGTAGTTTTTTTTCTTCTTTAAAAAAAAAAAATTAAAAAAATTTCCTAAGACACTAAATCCTCAATCTGGAATGTAGATTCTGAGCACAAAGCAGCTCAGTTAACCTAAAAAATAAAGAAAAAATTCCCATCACCTGTCTCAGTAGGGCCTGAAAGGAGAGAAGTAGTGTGGGGAACCCCTGCTTTGGTATGGAGAGTCACGGCCCCTTGACCCAGACCGAGACCGTGAGTAGCCATAGCTGGTGCTTCTCTCAGGATAAACTCGGATGTAGGAAGTTTCACCCTGAAATGCAAACAAAAACAAAAAGAGTAAAGGGGAAAAAAATCAGAGCCAGAAAAATAAGCAAACCAACATCTAACAATAATAGTTAAGTATTGAGCACTTACTGTGTACTCTGTGCCTGGCATGAGGCTATCTCATTAAACCTTCATAACATTATGAGGTAGGTACTCTTACTATCCCATTTCAAGAATGAAGAAAATTAAGGCTTAAGTTATATCATTTGCCCAAGGTAACACAATAAATGCCAATTTGACATGTTGATACTCAATTAACTATGATAAACAATATATCTGAATTACTGCCATTGACCCCCCTCAAAGCTAAGAACTGGAAAGGATCTCAGGGTTCATATAGTTTAATCCCCTGCCACCTCATGTATGCATCTTTGGATGGGCATCTATGGAAGGAGCTAGCCTGTATTTAATACCTTCCAGGTGTGAGGACCTGAGCTAGATGCTTTAGACGTTATCCTCCTGCTCTAGATTCCTGGCAAGTCTTGTGATGGTGCTATTATGTGACCATTTTGCCCATGAAGGAATCGAGGTCCCAAGAGTAGTTCAGGTAAGGAATTAATAAGCAGCAGAGGAGTCATGTCCAGGCTGGCTTGTCCCCAGGCCCTCTGCCTTCAGCCACCATTCTCAGAAGATCCAAAGATGCCAAGGGGAAAGAAGCTGGATGCTTTTTCACCTTAGGTGAAAGTCAGTAATTGGAGTTACCCTGAGGCCCTGCTTTGCAGTATAAATGAGGATCAGGTGCTGTTCTGTTTCTGCTCCAAATTCAAGTCCTAGAGGACAGTCTGAACAAAAGCATCATTAAACCAGGGAAGGACCAACCTCTAAGCCAAAAACTAGGCAATTATATGAATCCTCAGAAAAAGAAATGAGCCCAGAGACCTGTGTCCCCAAACATCCGTAAATCTCATAGTAAGGCAGGACAGGATAACCAGAAAAAAACAATGTCCAACTGGTGGTCTGGTTTCTGGTCTCAATGGTACCAAAGGGATAGTCACCACCTCAATCAAACTGAGATCCAAAACAGCAGCTGCTTTCCTACAAGGAAAGACATCAAGAACTACTGAGTCTGAAGGGTAACGTAATCAACCACAAGAAAATGTTATGGTTTAGCCTGGCACAGTGGTGCATGCCTGCAGTCCCAACTACTGGAGAGGCTGAGGTGGGAGGACTGCTTGGGCCCAGGAGTTCAAGGTCAGCCTCAGCAATATAATGAGACTCTGTCTCTAAAATCAAAAATTAGAGAAATATAAAAATTATAAAATTAAAAAAGAAAATGTCATGATAGCTCAGGTTTCAGAGAGGATGCTGCACTACTCTGGGAAAAAAGTGAAGTGACAGCTCAGCCCTGACAGCAGGACCTAGAAGGGCTGAGATGAAGAGGCTGACCTGTAGAGCTCAGCCTGGACCCACAGGAGGGGTAGTTGAGTTCACAGAGGGATACTGCCGTTTAAGCTGGTTGTGAATGGGGTGGTATGAAGACCGACTGCACTAGTATTCTCTCCAGGTTACAAATACCATGACCAAACTGTGTAATGTGATACTAATATGCAGAATAAAGCATATTAAAAAACAAACATACCATGAATGCATACTTCTTTCAGCTATGACCCTGAAGGACTTAGGCATAGCAAATTCCATGGCTTTGTCCACCTAAGATAGATCTCTTATGGTACTGTGAGGTTACCAAATGGCATGGCCTCTTGCTACCTCTGCTAGGTCAGGTTCAAGTGGAGTGATTTGAGTACAAGCTCCTCAACAGAAGGCAAGGACCCACCTCATGAGAGCGGAATTTGGTGTCATCCAGTTTACGCAGGGCATATTCCATGTCTTCTTTTCTGAGATACTCGAC
The DNA here is from genome assembly GCF_028858775.2 of Pan troglodytes. NCBI lineage: Eukaryota > Metazoa > Chordata > Mammalia > Primates > Hominidae > Pan > Pan troglodytes. Next base: position 127,273,959 of record NC_072408.2, read on the forward strand.
CATCCCCACTCCATCCTTCTGCACATCAGCATAACAGACATCCCCAGCTTCTCGCATGTGATCCTTCAGGTCCTGCCAGCTGCCTGACGGAGGAAGTCCTAGGCATGGAGAACATAAGAAAGCCCACATCCTTCAGCTATGTTAACTGCCCTGTTAAGAGCCAGCAATACCTATGGTCCCTTCTCCATGATCACTTAAATCCTGAGGGTCCCCAAATCATAAACCTTGATAAGGGACATGAAATCAGAAAAGAGCACTGAAGTATGTGTGGTAAATGAACCACCTTGAGAAGCTGGTTTTAAGTTCATCTTCCAGAGACCAGGCCTTTTCAACAGAGCAAGAAGTCCATCCCATTACAGGTTTAGTATCTTTGAGAATTCATAGCCTCTTTCTTTGTCCTTTAAAATCAATGCCAAACTCCTAATACTTTGAGTTCCAATTTTTTCCATTATGAAATTTAACAGTACCAATTATTTATTGCTTGACAGGGTTTCACAGGACATGGGAATTTTGAAACCAGACATGAAGTAACCAAAGAGTAGCTGAAGGTAACAACACAACAACAAAAAATCTAAAGTTTGTTTTCTTGTAGGTATGAATGACAAACTATACAGAGTACCTCTTAAAAGATCACCAACATTCTTCAATACAGTGGGGGGGAAGGTAAGACTCAGATGCTAAAACTAGTCGGGAGTCATACAACCCTACCTGATGTCATGAAAGGGAAATGTGCTCCTGCTCTCAAAGGCTGTGTTTACCGCTCACAGCTCAGGACTGCAGCCATTTCCTAATAGTTTTCTAAGCAGGATTTCAGAGCAGCATGGAGAGAAAAAAAGATAATGTATGACATCCTGAAGGAGGGAATAGAGTTCTGGGGTTAAAAAATTACAAAGGGACACAAGATAGGCAGATACTGAGAGTATCACTCTTAAGCACATGGGAGTATGCTGTGATTGTGTGACATTCACATCTTAAAAAGGTGCCAGGCTCCTCGATTTATTTCATTCCACCAGGGCCCTAAAACTCCCATGCAATATGCAGAAGGCCCCAGGTCTTTCCAGTGTGTTAATATTTTGAAGATAGATAAACCTCCCAGTTTAGCATTTCATCACTTACAAACACTAGACAGAAATAGTCTATACTTTCCAATAAAATCTCTAAGACTCTTAAGTTACGGGGTTTTAAAAAATATTTAATTCTAAAACCACCACAAAATCTGATCTTCTTCAGGATCCAAGGCTGGGTAAGTTGTTCAAATCTGGCTCCTTGAATGCCTTTCTACCATGTCTGATGCCAAGTATATTCCAAAAGAAGCATCTTTAGAATTGTAGCTCAAGTTTTCCCATCATCTTTCCTTCTCACCACTAGAAAACTCCTTTACAAGAAATATGGTTATGTTCTTCCAAGGCTGCACTCCCAGCGCAATTTCATTTGCAGGATACTTTCCTCATTGGCAATCCAGGGCAAGGCTTCACACAGGCTATTGAAAAGAAAGCCCCCATGTCCCATGCACTGAAGAATAACAGCTATCATTTCTTGGAAGACAGACTCTGTGTTAAGTATTTTACATGTATCATCTCATTCTGTTTGAAAGGAACATACCTGAAACAAGAACTCGGAAATCAGATCTTCTTGTAGGAGGCCCATTCCTCCCACCACGGGGCCACCCACCCCGACCTCCATAAGTCCTGGGGAACTCCACACGAAGCCGACACTGGCCATAATCATAACCATTTCTTCCATAAATAGCATCCTCTGCATCTCTAAAAAACAACAACAACAACAAAAAAAACGTTTGGAGTTAGTGCTGTTCAGGAGGCCAAGTGACTTTCCAAGTGAGGGGCATGAGTAGTAAGCATAAAAGGGAAACCTAGAGTGAAGAAAAAAACACACAAATCAGGATCCTGAAGCACTTCTGCTTTGGTTTGGAGACGTTTCATGATACTGGAATTAACCTTTACAGCTGTCACACGCAGTTTTAGAGGTATGAAATTATAATGAATGAGCAAACAGATTACTCATAAGAGGGCTAATTCAGAGAAAAAAAAAGAATCAACTGCTGACAGATTATTGATTTTGCCAATAAACCACCAATGTTTTTCTAACCTTCGTGAGCATTTTCTCAAAAAGCACACCACACACTAACCCCTTAATATTTTTCTACAAAGCCTAGTGCCATAAAGTCTATGGAAATAAAAAGTAGGCGGTTAGCCAGGCATGGTGTTGCATGCCTGTAGTCCCAGCTACTTGAGAGGCTGAGATGGGAGTGCAGAGCCAAGATCACACTACTGTACTCCAGCCTGGTTGACAGAGACCCTGTCCCAAAAAACAGGAAAAAAAAAGTAGCCAGTTGGATAGGAGAGTATTTGAGGGTAAATAAAGTAGCTGGGCATGATGTTTGAGCCCAGGTCAAGGCCAGCCTGGGTAATATAGTGAGACCCGGTCTTTTAAAAAAATAAATAAATAAGGCTCAAAGGACAAAAGGAAAATGCAAATGAGTGTTTCGTGATGAATGTGGAACTTTTTTTTTTTTTGAAACGGGGTCTTGCTCTGTCACCAAGGCTGAGTGCAGTGGCTGGAGCATAACTCACAGCAGCTTCTAACTCTTGGGCTCAAGCAATCCTCCCACCTCAGCCTCCTGAATAGCTAGGGCCACAGGCGTGTACCACTGCACCCAGCTAATTTTTGGATTTTTTGTAGAGACAGGTCTCCCTATGTTGGCCAGCCTGGTCTTGAACTCCTGGGCTCAGGCGATCCTTCCCCTCAGTCTCCCAAAGTGCTAGGATTACAGGCATAAGCCACTGCGCCTGGCCTTGGAACTCTAAGTGTACCTTTTCAGCATGGTTTGGAGAACTATTTTTGTCAAAAAACATTCTTTGGATACAATTTTGCCAAAAGAGATAAATATTCAATAAAATTACTTTAAGTCTTTCCTAGGACTCTAGGAGAGTCAGGAATGCCACGTTGATTCTCCAGTATTGGATGGTAGAAAGTATGACCTTGGAGCTTGGGTGGACAAGAGGGGCTGAATGTGCTAGTGAAGGCATTGTTCAGTGTCACAGGCACATAATCACTTGTAAGATTTTAGAACTAAAAGCAACAATGACCATATCCAGTGCAACCTTGACTATGTAAAATGCAGACTGGGAGAGGCAGAACTGCTAGGAGGTCAGAACAGACTCTGAATAAAAACTGGCCAGTATTCAGGCCAGGCGCTGTGGCACATGCCTGTAATCCCAGCACTTTGGGAGGCGGAGGCAGGTGGATCACTTGAGGTTAGCAGCTTGAGACCAGTCTGGGCAACCTGGTGAAACCCCTCATCTCTACTAAAAAGATGAAAATTAGCTGGGCATGGCAGTGCGCAGCTGTAATCCCAGCTACGCAGGAGGCTGAGGCACGAGAATCTCTTGAACCCAGGAGGCGAAGGTTGCAGTGAGCTGAGACTGTGCCGCTACACTCCAGCCTGCACGACAGAGCCAGACTCCATCTCAATAAATACAATAAATAAATAAAATTAGCCTGCATTCAAATCATTATTCTGCAAATTACTAGTAGTCATCTCTGGGTAAGTGTTTAATCAAGTTTTTACATCTCTAATGTGAACAGTATGCCTATCTCACAGGGTTATTGTAATGGTTAAATAAGATACTACATGAAATGCTTTGCTTGAATCTTCACATCTAGTGACACCAAAAGATAGTTTTTCTATTATGAAAGGAATGAGGGAAGATGACAATGTAGCGTATCATATAGTAAGTTTGCATTCGAAAAACAGAAGAGGGAGTTCAAATCCATTGATCCCGGCCTGGCGTGGTGGCTCAGGCCTGTAACCTCAGCATTTTGGGAGGCTGAGGTGGGTGGATCACTTGAGGTTAGGAGTTCAAGACAAACCTGGCCAACATGGAGAAACCCCATCTCTGCTGAACATAGAAAAATCAGCCAGGCATGATGGCGGGCGCCTTTAATCCCAGCTACTGGGAAGCTGAGGCAGAAGAATCGATTGAACCTGGGAGGCCGAGGTTGCAGTGAACGGAGACAGTGACATCGCACTCCAGCCTGGGCAACAAGAGCAAAACTCCGTCTCAAAAAAATAAAGAAAAATAAAAAAAACAAATCCCTCGAACTTTTTCTCTTTTTTTTTTTTTTTTGAGATGGAGTCTTGCTCTGTCACCAGGCTGGAATGTAGTGGCGCCATCTCGGCTCACTGCAACCTCCGCCTCCCGGGTTCAAGAGATTCTCCTGCCTCAGCCTCCCGAGGAACTGGGACTACAGGCGCGCGCCACCACGCCCAGCTCATTTTTGTATTTTTAGTAGAGACGGGGTTTCACCATGTTGGCCAGGATGGTCTCAATCTCTTGACCTTGTGATCCGCCCGCTTCGGTCTCCTAAAGTGCTGGGATTGCCACTAGCTTTCTATCAGTAACTCTAAATACTCAATATCCTGATCTGTAAAATCTGGTTAACCATACAGGCCGGGTGAGGTGGCTCACGCCTGTAATCCTAGCACTTTGGGAGGCTGAGGCGGGCGGCTCACCTCAGGTCGGGAATTCGAGACCAGCCTGACCAACAAGGAGAAACCCCGTCTCTACTAAAAATACAAAAAAATTAGCCGGGCGTGGTGGCGCATGCCTATAATCCCAGCTACTCACGACGCTGAAGCGGGAGAATCGCTTGAACTCAGGTGGCGGAGGTTGCGGTGGGCCGAGATCGCGCCACTGCGCTCCAGCCTGGGCAACAAGAGTGAAGACCCGTCTCAAAAAAAAAAAGTACCTACACCTCATAAATTGTTAAAAATACTAAATACAGGCTGGGCGGGTTGCTCACGCCTGTAATCCTAACAATTTGATCCGCTGAGACGGGAGAATCACCTGAGCTCAGGAGTTCGAGACCAGCCTGAGCAACATGGTGAAACCCCCTAGTTTATCAATCTAAAAAAATAAGAAGGAAAGAAAAAAAGCTAAATACACACCATGGCACTTGACCCATAGCAACTGTTGAAAAACCACAATGGCACGGTTACTAAATAAGCGAGGCATAGCCTTCTCCGCCTTAGGGGTAAAAATGCCCAGTTCCGGTTTTGAGGCAAATGAGGAGATACTAGGGATGAGCTGTCAGAGTCGACTCTTCAGCCATCAACGCCTCGCGGTGCTTCCTGCCTGCCCTTCCTCAGATGCTCCCCTTGCCCTATCAATACGTCCACCCCAGGTAGGTCGGACACCCTACGAACATTCCGCGTTCCCCGGGAGCAAATGATGCTAGGAAAACAGGGTGCGGGCTCTTATTTGGCCGGAGTGGAGTGACCAGGTCAGCGCCGCAGCTGCTAACCACCACCCACCACAGTTTTGAAAGTTCCTGGGCTTTTTCCGGCCTGAGGGCCGACGCTGTTTGCAAAATCACATGCACTCCCTGGAGCGGGGTTAGGAATCTAGAGTTTCCAAATCCCTGGAACCTTCAGCATCTCGCCAAGCCTCCCTCATCAAAGGAGGGAAGTGAAATCAGAGCCCCACTCCGGCTGTTTTAGAAGTTTTCCCGAATCCGTGATCCCTTTACAAAGCCCGGGCCCTGGCCTGCGGGGCGGGGCGCGCGAACGGCGAGCTGTTCCACCAGAGATCCCTCCACGACCTCCAGCGGCATCCGCGACCCTGCAGCTTGCTCTCCAGCCACGGCGAGACGGGCCGGGGGAGAGGCGAGCGGGAAGGGCGAACGGCGACCCCCGCGCTGCCCCGGGGCCGCTTCCCCCTACGGTGCTGCCCCAGGCAGGAGGCGGACAAGGCTCATTTGGACCCCCCGAGGCCGGTGCAGGCGGGCTTGGGCCCTCCAAAGGCTCAGCTTTTGGGTTTCTAAGTAAAATATTGGAATAATAAAAATAAAGGAAGTGACGACGGCGCGAAGGACGGCCCGGGCCTGCGAGGAGAGGCTGCCTCATCCTCCACCCGTGAGGGGGCGCCGTGAGGGGTCTGCGCGGAGGCGGGGGGAGGGGAGGCCGGGGGGAGGGGAGCCCTGGGGGAGGGGACAGCAGGGAAGGCGGGGGCCTCAGGCACCGAGGAGGAGAGGGCAGGGGCGCGGGGGCCTCACCGGGGGTCCTCGAAGCGCACGAAGGCGAAGGGCACGAGGCCGTGCCGGTTCTTGAGCTCGATCTCGCGGATGCGGCCGTACTTGTAGAACAGGTCCTCCAAGTCCTTCTCGCGCACGTCGGTCGGAAGGTTCCCCACGTAGATGCGCCCGTCGCCCTCGCCGCCGCGCTCGTCCGCCCAGCCCGACATCCGCACCGCCCGACGCCGCGGGCCCGCCGCAGCCCACGTCGCCGCCGCCGCCGCCGCCGCCTCAGCACGGGTCCCCCCGCAGCGTCCCCGCGGGCTCCGAGGCGCTCAGCCGCACTGCATTGTGGGAACGCGGAGCGGAAGCGAAGGGGTCGGCGGAGGCAAAAGGAGTCCTCTTAAAGGGAACGCGGCTGCGACCATTGCGCGTGCGCGCAGGCCGGCGCCCCCTGGAGGTGCGAAGGGCCTTCGGGCGCTGACAGGGAGAGCCTGGGGCCGGGCTGTGTGGATGCCATCCCCGAGCGCGGTTCGCGCTCGGCTGAGGCGCTGGACAAGTGACTTGGGCTCCCGCGCCTCAGTTTCTCTCTGTGGCGCCGCCTACCTCACAGACTTGTGAGCACTCACTGACGTGGGTAGCGCCCAGGGCCTGCGGGGCGCAGGAGAGCTGGAGTCAGGCGGAGACCGCAGGCTGACCCCGCAGCGGCCGGGCTGTCGCGGCCCCCAGCCTCAGGTCAGTAGGCCCCCGGGCCACCCTGTCCCCATTTTACAGTTGCTCAGAACTGACGGTGTCAGCATGAGATGGACTCCATATCTTGGCCTTGAGTTTGTCGGAGTCGAGGGAGTAAGACTCTTAATGAGTATCACAGCGATCACTATAGAGTGCATCCGACTTGTGCTTTTCATCCTCTCCCGGGCGGAGTCTGAGGCCACAGAGGGGTCAGGAATGGAACCCAGAGCCATGCTCGCATCCTAAGTACTGAGTCCTTATGGAGCTCAGGTAGACACCCACCTTGGCACTTACTTTTCCACATTCACATCCCAGAACGCGGAGCATTGAACCCAGGGACCTTACAGTGAGGCCTTGCACCAGAAGACTTTTTGTTTTTGATACAGGGTCTTATTCTGTTGCTCAGGCTGGAGTGCAATGGCGCGAACACGGCTCACTGCAGTCTCGATCTCGCTGGACTCAGGTGATCCTCCCACCTCGGGGCGCCGTGAGGGGTCTGCGCTGCGTCCAGCTAGTTTATTTTCTATTTTTTGTAGAGAGGCTGGTCTCGAACTCCTGGGCTCAACCGATCCTCCAGCCTTGGCCTCCCAAAGTGTTGGATTACCGGCTTGAGCCCGGCGCCCGGCTGGAATACTCCTAACCTAAAGATTGTTCAGGCTGGGTGCGGTGGCTCACGCCTGTAATCCCAACACTTTGAGAGGCCAAGGCGGGAGGATCACTTGAGGTCAGGAGTTCGAGACTAGCCTGGGCAACATGGGGAAACCCCGTTTCTACTAAAAATACAAAAATTAGCTGGGCGTGGTGGCGTGTTCCTATAATCCCAGTTACGCGGGAGGCTGAGGCAGGAGAATTGCTTGAGCCCGGGAGGCGAAGGTTGCAGTGAGCCGAGATCATGCCACTGCACTTCAGCCTGGGTGACAGAGTGAGACTGTCTCAAAAATAAATAAAGATTTTTCATATTAAAAATGAAACCTGGCTGGGCGTGGTGGCTCATGCCTGTAATCCCAGCACTTTAGGAGGCTGAGGTGGGTGGATCACTTGAGGCCAGGAGTTCAAGACCAGCCTGGCCAACATGGCAAGACCCGCCCCCCTACTAAAAATACAAAAAAAAAAAAAAAAAAAAAAAATTAGCCAAGCTTGGTGGCACGCCTGTAGTCCCAGCTGCTTGGGAGGATGAGGCACGAGAATCGCTTGAATCTGGGAGGCAGAGGTTGCAGTGAGCCGAGATTGTGCCACTGCACTCCTCCAGCCTGGGTGACAGAGGGAGACTCTGTCTCAAAAACAAGACAAAACAAAAACAAACAAAAAAAGGGACTAAAACCACACATTTAATCAGAAGGTAGTTGATTTCTCATTATACCATCTGAGCGTTTTAAAATCAAAACAAACCAAAGACTAGACACCCACATATACTACTGAGTGTATATCTTTTTTGGAATACAAGTTGATAGTATACATCAGGCTTTCATAATATACATATACCCTTCGATCTTGTAATTCTGCTTGTAGGATTTTGTGTTTGTTTGTTTTGAGACGGAGTCTTACACTGTCACCCAGGCTGCAGTGCAGTGGCGTGATCTCGGCTCACTGCAAGCTCCGCCTCCCGGGTTCATGCCATTCTCCCGCCTCAGCCTCCCGAGTAGCTGGGACTACAGGTGCCTGCCACCACGCCCGGCTGATTTTTTTATATTTTTAGTAGAGACAGGGTTTCACCGTGTTAGCCAGGACGATCTCAATCTCCTGACCTCGTGATCCGCCTGCCTCAGCCTCCCAAAGTGCTGGGAATACAGGCGTGAGCCACCGCGCCCAGCTGCTTGTAGGATTTTTATCAGACGGAAATAAGCAAGAGATTCTCATAATAAATTACATGTGTATATTTATCATTGCATTCTGTGCAATTAAAAAAATTAAACTTGATAATAAGGGAGTGGCTCAACACATTAACTTTGAATGTTACACAATTATTGTCATGTTTTTAATATGACAGAGATATTAAAGTCACAGTAATTTACAGTTAAAGTGAATTGAAAGTGGTGTTTAATGTATACACATATATAGTGTATTTGCTGCTTGTAACAAAAAAAAAATAGAAAGAAAAAGCTTTCCAAATGTTGTGGTTGTGGAGATATCTCTTGATGGCAGTTATTTTTATGTTTTTATTTATGCTTTTCTGTATTTCTCAAATTGTAATTAGCATGCACTACTTTTATAATTGGAATAAAACACAATAAATGATTCCTAAAATAAAACCATTATAACTGTCTGTTGTATTCTGGATTATATAAAGCGTCTAGCTGTTCTCTAGACAAGCAGGAAAGAGCCCTGGCCAAATATGATCTCGAGTCTAAGTGTGCAGCCTTATAGGAGCTTACATATCCTATAGGCATCCGAAAGTCCAGATGCCTTCTCATTTTGGGTGGTGTGCTTAGGTGTATTAATACCATTCTCTGAGTCCTACCACTCCTATGTGATTGTTGCCTGGAAAGACAAAAAAGGGAAAAAAAGTGCTGTTGGAAACAATTGGGCAGTCTCCTAGGGAGAGAGAAATAGAGTCAGCTAAGTGACTCAATAGGACTGTAGGTGGAAAACTGCTTGCAAATAATAATAATTCAGTTTTAATTGTGCAAAGTCCTGCAGCATACAATCTCCAAAGGAGTTCAGTTACCCAGCAGAAAATATAGGGATGTGGTTAGTACAGGCTTCTTGGATTAGATAGAGCACAGCTAAATCATTAGGAGGCATTTATGATCATCCATGAAACCCCCTTTATTCCTGTACTGACCTTTGCAGTTAGAACACAAATGAGACCACAATTATGACTTCATGCTCAAAGGGTTCATAGGTTCCATTCTCTGCTAAGGCCAGAGACTCTAGGCAGGGACACCTTTTAAACTTTTTGTTCATCTAGATATTCAACATTATTTATGATTTAGGTCCTGTATGAGGCCCAGGGCATGCGATAATTCAGCTCCGTCCTTGAGTTGTGTATATAGGTTGCTATTCGGTCATGTAGAGTACAGTTGTGATAAGGATAAGCTGCTTGAGACTACATCGGAGGGTCACCTACCACAGTCTTAGAGATTTTAAGGAAGGCTTCTGGGAGGAGATGTTTAGAGTCTTGAAGAACCAGTAGGAGTTAACCAGGGGGAAGAGGGAAGGGCATTTCAGACAAAAATGAGGGCATGACTGCTGAGTGCAGTGGCAGTAATCCCAGCACTTTGGGAGGCTGAGGCAGGAGGATGGCTTGAGTCCAGGAGTTTGAGACCAGGCTAGGCAATGTAGTGAGACCCCTATCTCTACAAAAAATTTAAAAATTGCCAGGCCCAGTGGCTCATGCCTGTAATCCCAGCACTTTGGGGAGGTCAAGGTGGGTGGATCACTTGAAGTCAGGAGTTCGAGACCAGCCTGGTCAACATGGCAAAACCTCATCTTTACTAAAAACACAAAAATTAGTCGGAGGTGGTGGCGCACACCTGTAATCCCAGCTACTTTGGAGGCTGAGGCAGGAGAATTGCTTGAACCCGGGAGGCAGAGGTTGCAGTGAGCCGAGATTGCACCACTGAACTCCAGCCTGGTCAACACCGAGACTCTATCTCAAAAATAAAAATAAAATAAAAAATTATCTAGGCATGGTAACGTGCACCTGTGGTCTCAGCTACTTGATCTCGAACTCTTGAGCTCAAGTGATCCGCCCATCTCGGCCTCCCAAAGTGCTGGGATTACAGGCATTAGCCACGGCACCTGACAGTCCCAGCTACTTAAGAGGCTGAGGTGGGAGGACTGCTTGAGCCTGGGAGGTTGAAGCTGTAGTTAGCCATGATTGCACCACTGCACTCCAGCCTGGGCAACAGAGTGAGACTCTGTCTCAAAACATAAAAAAGGACACCATGAGAAATCACCCAAATAGGAGAGAGAGTAGCAGACCAGGGAAAATCCCTACTGGTGTGACTGGGGCAAGGAGTTCAAGTAGGGAAGAAGAGAGAAGGAGCTGAGGCACCACCAGCCTGGGCAACATGTTAAAACCCCGTCTCTACAAAAAATACAAAAATTAGCTGGGCATGGTGGCACACACCCATAGTCCCAGCTACTTGGGAGGCTGAGGGGGGGAGAATCACTTAAGCCCAGGAGGCAGAGGTTGCAGTGAGCCGATATTGCACCACTGCACTCCAGCCTGGGCGACAGAGTGAGATCCTGTTACAGAAATGGGCTTGTCCTTCTTTTCACCAAACTGAAAAGAAGCCTTTGATGTTGGCAGACTATTAAGAATTAATGCAGTTCCCACAGCAAGCCATTTATTCTCCACCAGAGTGTAGGGCAGTGCCCAACTGAAAACAACAACATAAAAAAAAAAATCCCAAAACCAACAACAGCTCGGGTGATGAGTGCATGAAAATCTCAGAAATCACCACTAAAGAACTTAAAGAACTTATCCATATAACCAAACACCACCTGTTCCCCAAAAACCTATTGAAATAAAAATTTAAAACAAACAAAAAACCAACAACGCCAGGCATAAAACATGTTGCAAACCTGCCCATCTGGTTTTCTCCTTTTCTCTGTGACATCAGTCCCCTCTGGCATCCCAGCAAAATATTTTCCTCTCTGTCAGGCTCAGTCATGAGCTCCTCCCAGACCTTGGCCCTAGGTATCAGTGGGCAGAGAGGAAGTGATGGGGGAGTAGACCATCTGAGAAAATGAGGAACTGGTCCCGCCTGGCAGGAGAGCTATGGAATGAGTCACTGGGAAACGTGTTCCTGGTCACAGCACCCTGGGAGCTTTCTCTGTCATTCTTTACCACTGTACTTGTGTGATGGAGTAAAATAAAACATATTCTGGAAAGCTACATAATAAAGAACTGAGCCATGCAGGGGAGGAAGGAGAGAAACAGCAGCAGAACTAGGAGGTTTGGAAGAGAGTTTGGAATTGGGGGTGAGCTTTTGGAAAGCAAGTGTCAAGTGTGGGAGGATGAGAAGAGAAAAATGGGAAAGATAATTCAAGATTTGCAGTATATTGTGAATATAATTCCCCTCTGGTGTTTTTTTCAGAGATTGCAAAAAATCTTTAACATTATTTTTCAATAACTTTTAGATAATGAACTGGTGTTTTCTTTGAATATGCCCAAACAGGTGGGAACACAAGGGCTTGATTTTATATGAAGTTACTTCAAGTGAACATACTGTATTTGTAGCAGCTCGGTTGCTTTATTTTTACTAACTTGTTAAATTCTGTGATGGAGTCTTCAAACAGCTTTTTATATCAGGGCTTCCTTTTCTTGGATTAATGGGCTTCTGGGATCAGTGAACTCCTGCCTCCCTGCCCCCTCAACCTCCACCTCCTGACCCTGATCCTGCAAAGTTGTAACAGTTGTATGCAAAATATTGTATGTGGGCAGAAAAGTGTTTTTATTCTGTGGAGAATCTCCATGTAGCACTGTCCCACAGAACTTTCTAGGATGATGAAAACATTCTATATTTGAGTTCTATGTGGTAGCCATTGGTTACATGTAGCTATTGAGCACTTAAAATGTGGCTACTGCAACTGAGAAACCAACTTTTTAAATTATATTTAACAATAATTAACTTTAATTGTAATAGCCAAATGTGGCTAGTGGCTACCATACAGGACAGTGTAGGAGTTTATCATTCTCCAAGGTCTATAAGCTGTACCCCCACATTCCCCCAAAAAAGGCCAAGAATCACTGAGACCAATCACTTCCCTTTACAGCCCTATGGTACTGGCACATAGTAAGTGCTTAGTAAACACCTGTTGATTTTATTAACTAGTATATAAAGAACAGTTATTCTAGCTCCAGAAAAGTGGAACTGAGGTACAAAATGGCAAATGAGCTCATCAGGTTCACCAAATTTCATTTCCTAAGCTCTAAATTCCTTACCCTCAACCCAGAACTTTTTCCAAAACGTTTTCCACTGTAACAAACCTTGAAAACTTTCTTCACAGCAGAGTAAATCAGAAACACAAGCAAAGGGTAGGGGGGTGTGAAAAGATTAATAACAGTACTAAGAATGTTTTTCAATGCAACAAAAAAGGATGCATTTATTTAGTAGAATCCTAATTTTTTTAGACCCAAGTCAGTTTTATACTAAGCAGATTTTTAATGAACTGTGTCAATATAATTCAGTAATGGCACCTCCAAGGCAAATACATTCCTTAAAGGTAAAAAACAAGTATGGGAATTATCTGCAGTTTTTTTTTTTAAGTTAAAAAATAATAATAATAACTGAAAGCCAGGAAGCTTCTAGGCTACACATCCCCCATGCTAACACATGCCCAGTGGCTGAACTTCCTTCTGTCTGCCTGATGCTGGCTCTACCCCTCAGCCAGCACGTGTGCAGGGCTTCTGTGAATGTCACATTGACAGACATTCCTTGCTAGGCAGCTGGGGACCAGTTTCTTTTGTAATTCCATCCTTCTCATGGGCTGACAGTCTGTCTTGTTGTGACACACTCCTTGAAGGTGCTAGAAGGACAGCGGGTGTTTGGGGGGTTTTTTTGTTTGTTTTTTGAGACAGAGTTTCGCTCTTGTCACCCAGGCTGGAGTGCAGTGGTGTGATCTCGGCTCACTGCAACCTCCGCCTCCCAGGTTCAAGCGATTTTCCTGCCTCAGCCTCCTGAGTAGCTGGGATTACAGGCATGCACCACCACACCTGGCTAATTCTGTATTTTTTAGTAGAGATGGGATTTCTCCATGTTGGTCAGGCTGGTCTCGAACTCCCAACCTCAGGTGGTCCGCCCGCCTTGGCCTCCCAAAGTGCTGGGATTACAGGCATGAGCCACCGCACCCGGACTTTGTTTTTTGTGTTTTTTTTTGGTTTTTTTTTTTTTTTTTTTTGAGACGGAGTCTCGCTCTGTTGCCCAGGCTGGAGTGCAGTGGCACGATCTTGGCTCACTGCAACCTCTGCCTCCTAGGTTCAAGCGATTCTCCTGCCTCAACTTCCCAAGTAACTGGGATTACAGGCGCCTGCCACCACACTCGGATAATTTTGTATTTTTAGTAGAGATTGGGTTTCACCATGTTGGCCAGGCTGGTCTCGAACTCCTGACCTCAAGTGATCCACCTGTCTTGGCTTCCCAAAGTCCTGGGATTACAGGTGTGAGTTACCACACCCGGCCAAGAGCAGGTTTTTTAATCTAGTGCTATGCTTGGACCCCAGCTTTAAGAGCCCAGGGTTATGTACATGGCATCTGGGACTTTGGTGGTGGCTTCACTCCTTGTCTGCTCAACATTTGTTCATGTATTCAACCCACATTTATCGAGTCATAGAACATTGAGCCTGGCTCTGTGCTGGGCACTGGTGCTCCGGATACAACAGTAAGACTCAACCCTGCCCTCACACCATTCACAGACAACTAAAAAGGCAATTACAGTCAGGCGTGGTGGCTCATGCCTGTAATCCCAGCACTCTGGGAACTCGCTTGAACCCAGGAGTTCCAGACCAGCCTAGGAAACCTAGTAGACCCCGTCTCTACAAAAAAAATAAATCAATAAAAATAAATAAATAAATAAATAAAGCTGGGTGTGATGGTGTGCACCTGTAGTCCCAGCTACTCTGGAGGTAGAAGCGGGAGGATGGCTTGAGGCCAGGAGTTGGAGGCTGCTTTGAACTAGGGTCTCGCCACTGTACTCCAGCCTGGGTGACAGGGCAAGACCCTATCTCTGAAAAATAAAGTAAAAAAATTTTTTTCTGAGACAGAGTTTCGCTCTTGTTGCCCAGGCTGGAGTGCAATGGTGCGATGTCAGCTCACTGCAGCCTCTGCCTCCTGGGTTCAAGTGATTCTCCTGCCTCAGTAGCTGAGATTACAGGCATGCGCCACCATGCCTGGCTAATTTTTTTTGTATTTTTAGTAGGGACAGGGTTAAGCCATGTTGGCCAGGCTGGTTTCAAACTCTTAGCCTCAGGTGATCCACCCATGTCGGCCTCCCAAAGTGCTGGGATTACAGGCTTGAGCCACTGCACCCGGCCAAAAGTGTTTTTTTTTGTTTGTTTGTTTGTTTTTTGAGAAGGAGTTTCACTCTTGTTGCCCAGGCTAGAGTGCAATGGCACAATCTTTGCTCACTGCAACCTCCACCCCCAGGTTCAAGTGATTCTCCTGCCTTGGCTTCCTGAGTAGCTGGGATTACAGGCATGCGCCACCACGCCCAGCTAATTTTGTATTTTTAGTAGAGACGAGGTTTCTCCACGTTGGTCAGGCTGGTCTTGAACTCCCTACCGCAGGTGATCCGCCCGCCTCGACCTCCCAAAGTGCTGGGATTACAGGCATGAGCCACCATGCCTGGCCCCAATTTTTTTTTTTTTTTTTAAATAGAGACAGGGTCTCACTACATTACCTAGGCTGGTCTCAAACTCCTGAGCTCAAGTGATCCTCCTGCCTCAGCCTCCCAAAGTGCTAGTATTACAGACATTAAGCCACCATGCCTGGCCTAAAAAATAAAAAGGCAATTACAGGCTGGGCACAGTGGCTCATGCCTGTAATCCTAGCACTTAGGGAGGCTGAGGCGGGCAGATCACTTGAGGTCAGGAGTTCGAGACCAGCCTGGCCAACATGGTGAAACCACGTCTGTTTTCTTTTTTTTTTATGAGATGGAGTCTCAATCTGTCACCCAGGCTGGAGTGCAATGGTACGATCTTGCTCACTGCAACCTCCACCTCCTGGGTTCAAGCAATTCTCCTGTCCCAGCCTCCCGAGTAGATGGGATTACAGGCGCCCGCCACCACGCCCAGCTAATTTTTGTATTTTTAGTAAAGACAGGGTTTTGCCATGTTGGCCAGGCTGGTCTTGAACTCCTGACCTCAGGTGATCCACCTGCCTCGGCCTCCCAAAGTGCTGGGATTACAGGTGTGAGCCACCACACCAGGCTGTGAAACTGTCTCTACTAAAAATACAAAAATTAGCTGGGCATGGTGGCAGGTGCCTGTAATCCCAGCTACTCGGGAGGCTGAGGCAGGAGAATCGCTTGAACCCGGGAAGCAGAGGTTGCAGCGAGTCGAGAACACACCACTGCACAGCAACCTGGGTGACAGAGCAAGTCTCCGTGTAAAAAATAATAGTAATAGGCCAGGCGCAGTGGCTCACGCCTGTAATCCCAGCACTTTGGGAGGCTGAGGCGGGCACATCACCTGAGGTCAGGAGTTCGAGACCAACATGGAGAAACCCCGTCTCTACTAAAAATACAAAAAATTAGATGGGCATGGTGGCACATGCCTGTAATCCCAGCTACTCAGGAGGCTGAGGCAGAGGAATCACTTGAACCCGGGAGGCAGAGGTTGTGGTCAGCTGAGATCACACCATCCAGCCTGGGCAACAAGACTGAAACTCCGTCTCCAAAATAATAATAATAATAATAATAATAATAAAATTTAAAAAGGCAATTATAACAAAATGAGATATGTGCTACAAGAAATTCAGGGCACTCCTGCAGCTCTTAACCCAGGCTGGAGGGGAGTGTTCAGGGAAGACTTCCTGGAGGGAGTGGCTCTTCTAAACTGAGACCTGAAGAACCAGATGGTGCTAGGCAGGTAAATGAGAGGAGAAGAAAAGCATTCCAGACAGAAAGAAAGCACTGCAAAGAAAGCTGGGAGGAAAGAGGCAAGCTTGGGGCTTTCGGGAAGCTAAATAGTTCAGCACAGTTAGAGCATGGGGTGGAGGTGAGGGCTGTTCTTCCTTGCACTAGTGCCACAAGCTACTTACAGTGAGATGCCCTAATGTAAATCAGAGCCTGGCTGGGTTAGATTACACATGTCAGTCCTAAGTACTTCAGATGTTCACTGGCAATCAGTATGAGTTGCCTTTACCATACAAATGTTTATTGTATATCCCTGAATAGGATGATTGTAAAGGGGTGGCATGATCAGTCTGGGGGAAGGGGCCTTGAGGGGAGTATGGTCTCACAGTGTCCAAAGGAGAGCTGTGAATAGCAAAAGGATGCTTGTTTGGAAGACAGAAGGACAGCAGAAGGGGACAAAGCAAAAATCCAATCATCCCTCCTTGTGTGAGGAAGATGGGGCTCAGGGGGAGCGGAATTCAAAATGTGAGGATGTTTATTAAAACCTATGGTTCCCCCAAAATTAGAGGGGACCTCAATCTGCATCCAGAGGGGGCTGGTTAAGCAGGAAATGTACAGTTCTAGTTCTGAATACTATGCAAACATTAAAAATACCACATTCATATGTGTGGATATGAAAAGATCTCCAAGATACTGACATCTATAGTGTGTACTGTGCTAGATGCTAGGGACACAGCAGAGGGGACAAAGTGTCCGCCTCCCTAGAGACAACACCATCTCCACACCCTCACCTTGGCCTTCAGGATGTGCCTGAAGCAGCTTCTCCTCCACTCCTGCTACTCCTGGCAGCTTCTCTGGGATCTGCTGTCTGGAAGCCTGTGTCCCTTTCCTTCCTCCAGGTCTTTGCATGGGCTGGCTCCTCTCCCTGGACACTGTTTTGCTCCCTCCACCTCTGCCTCCCGAGTCTTTGCCTGGCCAAGGCCTCCTCGGCCTTCAGGTCCTTGACTTAGTAAGGGGCCCAGACCTGTGTGACCCAATCTAGAACTTTCCTTTGAGTTTATACCTCTGAAAGGCCTTGTTGTCTCCCATTATGCCTTTTGTTCCACCTCAAAGCATTTTTCTTTTCTTTTTTTTTTTGAGATGGAGTCTCGCTCTGTTGTCCAGGCTGGAGTCGTGGCTCGATCTTGGCTCACTGCAAGCTCCGCCTCCCGGGTTCACGTCTTTCTCCTGCCTCAGCCTCCCGAGTAGCTGGGACTACAGGCGCCCGCCACCATGCCCAGCTAATTTTTTGCATTTTTAGTAGAGATGGGGTTTCACCATGTTAGCCAGGATGGTCTCGATCTCCTGACCTCGTGATCTGCCCACCTTGGCCTCCCAAAGTGCTGGGATTACAGGCGTGAGCCACCATGCCCGGCTCACATATTTCTTAATTTCTTTTTTCCTATTTGTAGTTTATGATTCTTATATTTATTGAAGTCTGTATGTATAACACTGTGCTAATACCAGTGACTTCCTGTGATGTCTTATCTTTGACACTATTTCTGACACCAAATGTGTGGTGCGGTCTTTATCTCTGGCACCAGATACGTGTCATTTTTCCACATCAATTGTTCAATTATCTGAGATCAACTGGACCTCTGAAAATTCTATTCAGTTCTGACACTAACTACCCAGAGTTAGCACAGACCCTGAACAAAAGTTAAGGACTGAGTCCCACGAGACCGCCCCCACTTTAGATGCCTGCACAAATGAGGTGCCCCAGCTACCCACATTTTTGTTGGGCCTACTACAAATTCAGAGGTTCCCACTCACCCCCTTCAGGTTCAATAATTTACTAGAGTGACTCACAGAACTCAGGACAGCACCTTATTTACATTTTCCAGTTTATTATAAAGGATACAACTAGGATCAGCCAAATGGAAGCGATGCATAGGGCAAGGCATGGGGCGGGGCACAGCAGGAGGAGGTGGGAACAGAGCTTCCATGTCCTCTCCAGGTGCACCACCCTCCCAGCACATCAATGCGTTCATCATTCCAGACTTTCGGAACCTCCTGTTCAAGAGTGTTTGGAGCCCAGTCTCTAGCCCCACTCCCCTCCCTGGAGGTTGGGGGAAGGAGCTGAAAATTTCCATCTCTAATAATGTGGATAGTCTTTCTGGTGAACTCCCATATGTATGTTAATAAAACAAATGATTAAATTTTGTCTTCTTTTTGTTTGTTTTAGAGACAGGGGTCTCGCTCTGTTGCCCATGGGGCAGTGCAGTGGCATGATGCTAGCCCACGGCAGCCTCGACCTCCTGGACTCAAGTGATCCTCCCGCCTCAGCCTCCCAGAGTGTTGGGATTATGGGTGTAAGCCACCATGCTTGGCTTTCTCTTGTTAATATATCTTTCGTCTGTTTAATTCACAGGTCCCCAAAGACTAAACCTGAGGGTAGATAAAAAGTTTTTCCTCCCAGACACTGTCTACAAACTGATTCTAAAATTTACAGAGAAGCCAGGGCACTGTGTTCTGCACCTGTAGTCTCAGTTGCACACTTGGGAGCTACTTGGAAGCTGAGACAGGAAGATCGCTGGAGGCCAGGAGTTTGAGGCTATAATACACCATGATCATGCCTGTGAGTAGCCAATGCACTCCAGCCTGGGCAACATAGAAAGGCAAAGGTACTAGATTTGCCAAAACAATTTTTTTTTTTTTTTTGAGATGGAGTCGCGCTCTATCGCCCAGGCTGTAGTGCAGTGGCGCCATCTCGGCTCGCTGCAAGCTCCACCTCCCGGGTTCACGCCATTCTCCTGCCTCAGCCTCTCAGGTAGCTGGGACTACAGGCGCCTGCCACCGTGCCCGGCTAATTTTTTGTATTTTTAGTGGAGATGGGGTTTCACAGTGTTAGCCAAGATGGTTTCAATCTCCTGACCTTGTGATCCGCCTGCCTCGGCCTCCCAAAGTGCTGGGATTACAGGCGTGAGCCACCATGCCCGGCCTAGCCAAAACAATTTTTTTACAGAGAAAGGCAAAGGTACTAGATTAGCCAAAACAATTCTGAAAAAAAAATAGTCAGAGGACTCACATACTCACATTAGCCAACTTCAAGACTCACTATAAAGTTACAGTATTCAAAGTAGGGTGGTATCAGCAAAAAGATAAACACATAGAGCAGTGAGACAGAATAGACAGCCCAGGCCAGACATGGGCTTTGGGAGGCTGAGGCAGGAGGATTGCTTGAGTCCATGAGTTCGAGACCAGCCTGGGCAAGATGGCGAGACCTCCATCTCTACAAAAAAGTAAAAATTTAGCCAGGCATGGTGGCTCGTGCCTGTGGTCCCAGCTACTCGAGAGGCTGACGCAGGAGGATCCCTCAAGCCCAGGATCCAGCCTGGAAAACAGAGCAAGACCTCATCTCTTAAAGAAAAAAAAAGGCCAGGCACGGTGGCTTACACCTGTAATCCCAGCACTTTGGGAGTCTGAGGCGGGTGGATCACGAGGTCAGGAGTTTGAGACCAGCCTGACCAATGTGGTGAAACCCCGTCTCTACTAAAAATACAAAAATTATCTGGGTGTGGTGGTACACACCTGTAACCCCAGCTACAAGGGAGGCTGAGGCAGGAGAATTGCTTGAACTTGGGAGGTGGAGGCTGCAGTGAGCTGAGATTGTGCTACTGTACTCTAGCCTGGATGACAGAGAGAAGCTCTGTATCAAAAAAAAAAAAAAAAAGGTCAGAAGAAGAGCGAAGGTGGTGAGATATATTTTCAAGATTGAGCTTAAAGAATTTAAGCTCATTAATGTGCTTAAATTAGATGTGAGGTGTGAGGAATATACACAAGTCAAGGAAAACTTCTAGATCTCTCTCCTGAGCACCTGGAAGAATGCAGTGGCTATTTACAGTGATAAGGAAGCCTGCAGGATAAGCAGGCAGGTTTGGGAGTAGAAGAGGTCTGTTGTGGATGTGTTAGGTTTGAGACAGATGCCTGTTAGACATCCTAGAGCTATTTCAAATAGGACTTAGAGATATGGGATGGGCATTCAGGGGCAAAGTTTGGGGTGAAAATACAAATTTGAGAGTCGTGAGCCATGAAATTTAAAGCCATGAAAATGGAGACTCCCAAGGGAGAGAGTTTAAATAGAGAAGTAGCCCAATAGAGAAGGCCTGGGTCACTTCTTCCTTCAGATGTCATGGAGAAAAGGGGAAACAAACAGAGGAGCCTGAGGTGGAGCAGCCAGTGAGATGGGAGGACAGCTAAGAGAGTGTGTGGTCCTGGAAGCCAAGGGAGGACCCAGAGGAAGAGAGCAACTGTGACAAGTATGGCCATGAAGGGCACTGAGAACTGGCCACTGTGTTTAGCAGCATGGTGGTCACCAGTGACCACCACATTTGAGCTGTGTGGGTGCAGTGGATTAAAGAGAGAATGGGAGGTGAGGAATTGGGGACAGGGAATACAGACAACTCTTGGAGGAAAGCCGAGATGGGATGGTAGCTACAGGAGAATGTGTAGGCAAGGGAAGCATTTTTAAAAGAATATGACAGCATGTTTGCATGCTGGTGGGAATAATCCAGTAGACAGGGGAAACTGATGATGCAGGAGAGGGAGAAGAGACAATCACAGGAATGAGAGGAGATGGACCCAGTGCCAGGAAGATGGCCTTAGATAGGAGCATGAACAGTTCATACAGGGTAACGGCAAGGGAGGCAGAATGTGTGTATACAGATGTGGGTGGGTGGGTGGGGACAGGTGGTGGAAATGTATGGAAGTTTATGAAAGGAATAAAGTAGATTTATATATCGTGACAGGGAACTCAGAATCATCCCATTTTGGTAAAAAGGAAAAAAGCCTGTTATATGCCGGGAAAAAATCAAATTTTAACATTATCTTTGAGTTGTAAGATTACAGATCTTACAAAGGAACTTTCTTTTTCAGATTCTAAATTTCTACAGTGTTTCACTTTTATACAATGAGTACCTATTACTTCTGAAAGTAGAATTAAAAAGATTATTTTTATCTTTGAAAGATATTCATCAGAACAAAGCACTGTTACAATACTGAAAAACTGGAAGCAACTTAAGTGTCCACTGATAAGTGATTGTTTCAAGAAGTTATGCATGGACTTTTTTTTTTTTTTTTTGAGACGGAGTCTCACTGTGACACCCAGGCTGGAGCGCAATAGCGCAATCTCGGATCACTGCAACCTCCGCTTTGCTTCCTGGGTTCAAGCGATTCTCCTGCCTCAGCCTCCTAAGTAGCCTACAGGCACGCAACACTACACCTGGCTAATTTTTTATATTTTTAGTAGAGATGGGGTTTCACCATATTGGCCAGGCTGGTCTCGAACTTCTGACCGCAAGTGATCCAACCACCTGGGCCTCCCAAAGTGCTGGGATTACAGGCGTGAGCCACCGCCCCTGGCCGCATGGACTATTAAGAAGCTATTAAAATTGGGCTGGGTGCAGTAGCTCACGCTTGTAATCCCAGCACTTTGGGAGGCGAAGGCAGGATGCCTGCTTGAGCCCAGGAGTTTGAGGCTGCAGTGAGCTAGGATTGCACCACTGTACTCCAGCCTGGGTGAGAGTGGAACCCCATCTTTAAAAATACATAAGTAAATAGTTATGTTGTAGAAGGCTTTTTTTTTTTTTTTTTTTTTTTGAGAGGAGTCTTGCTCTGTCGCCCAGGCTGGAGTGCAGTGGCACGATCTCGACTCACTGCAACCTCCACCTCCTAGGTTCAAGCAATTCTCTGCCTCACCCTCCCAAGTAGCTGAGATTACAGGCGCCCACCACCACACCCAGCCAATTTTTGTATTTTTAGTAGAGACAGGGTTTTAACATCTTGGCCAGGCTGGTCTTGAACTCCCGACCTCGTGATCCACTTGCCTCGGCCTCCCAAAGTGCTGGGATTACGAAAAGCAGGTAACAAAAATGATACATTGGCCAGGTTCAGTGGCTCATGCCTATAATACCAGCACTTTTGGAGGCCAAGGTGGGAGGATTGCTTGAGCCCAGGAGTTCGAGACCAGCCTGGGCAACATAGTGATACCTCATTTTTATTAAAAATCAGAAAAATTAGCCAGGTGTGGTGGTGTGCACCTGTGATCCCAGCTACTTGGGAGGGAGGGGCAGTCGGATCCCTTGAGCCTGGGAGTTTGAGGCTGTGGTGAGGTATGATCGCACCACTACACCCTAGCCTATTTGACAGAGTAAGTCCCTGTCTAAAAAAAAAAAAAAAAAGATACATACAGTGTGATAGGTATTATATGATATGAATATGTTCTTATCTGTAGACTGGATGTATTTAAGACAAAATATTGACAATGGTTATCTCTGTACAGTTAACATTTATAATTTATTCCTTGTGTTCTTCTGTATCTACTACCATGTGCATTTATTATTTTTGTAATTTTTAATAAAAAATGGGTGTCAGGAAAGAAAATTGATTAAAACCCTTGTAAATATTTCACATGTGTAATGGCCGTGACATTGAGTTTGAGAACAGCTGCAGTTGGCTGCACTAATTACATTATTTTACTTTATAGCTTTGTAGTAAAGGTTGATTTATATGAGCCGAAATGGAAAATGGTCACAGAGAAAACAGTTGCAGAGGCCCTGGCCAAAACCACCTGGCACCCTGCTAATGAAATAATACCTTTGGAGTTTCTTGGGGGAAGTGGCTCCTGGAAGAAACAGATTATTATGTACAGCCTTAAGCTCTGGCTTTGTGATCCTAAGATGATAAGTTTGGGGGTACCAAGGGTTCTGCTCTTACCGAGAGAGAAAAACAACTTCTTTGCATTCCCCTCTCTGTCCCCTGAGAGAACCAGGGCTTTGCAAACAGATGTTTCTGTTTTTGTTTTTGAGTCAGGGTCTCGCTCTGTTGCCCAGGCTGGAGTGCAGTGGTGCAATCATAGCTCACTGCAGCCTTGAACTCTTGGGCTCAAGCAATCCTCCCCGCTGTAGCCTCCTGAGTAGCTGGAACTACCGGCACACCCCACTATACTAGCTAATTTTTTATTTTTATTTTTGGTAGAGATGGGGTCTTGCTATATTGCCCAGGCTGGTCTCCATCTCCTGGGTAAGCCATCCTCCTGCCTTAGCCTCCCAAAGCGCTAGGATTATAGGCATGAGCCACTGCACCTGGAGTGCAAACAGATGTTTAAAATGGAGAAACCAAGAGCCTGAAGCAAAGAGGCAACAATCAATAACTTCCTCACTGGTGTCCTGGCTGCCCTACTAACCTGCCCACTTCAGTGGCCCTCTAATCATACGAATCCCTACCCACTACCTTTCAGTGTTGTGGGATTCAGGAGGATGAGAGAGAGACCTCGGGTTAAAACAGGAGAATCTTTTTTTTTTTTTTTTTTTTGAGACACAGTCTCGCTCTGTCGCCCAGGCTGGAGTGCAATGGCGCCATCTCGGCTCACTGCAAGCTCTGCCTCCCAGGTTCACACCATTGTCCTGCTTCAGCCTCCCTAGTAGCTGGGACTACAGGCGCCCGCCACCACACCCGGCTAATTTTTTGTATTTTTAGTAGAGACAGGGTTTCACTGTGTTAGCCAGGATGGTCTCGATCTCTGACCTCGTGATCCACCTGCCTCAGCCTCCGAAAGTGCTGGGATTACAGGCGTAAGCCACCGTGCCCGGCCTTTTTTTTTTTTTTTTTTTTTTTGAGACCGAGTCTTGCTCTGTTGCCCAGGCTGGAGTGCAGTGGCGCGATCTCGGCTCATTACACATGTGCAGTATTTACTGGGTTCACGCCATTCTCCTGCCTCAGCCTCCCAAGTAGCTGGGACTACAGGCGCCCACCACCACACCCGGCTAATTTTGTTTTTGTATTTTTAGTAGAGACGGGGTTTCACCGTGTTAGTCAGGATGGTCTCAATCTAAAACAGGAGAATCATTTATTGAGTGCACTCAGGCCCAGCTGACTCAACGTCCAAAAGACTGGGCCCGGAAGAAAGACAGCACTTGACTTCTATACACACTTCACAAAAGGGGGTGGGCTAGCTTGAAGCAAGCTTACAGTGGCATGAAAGCAGGGATATAGAGGCAGGACAAACTCAGGATTGCACGTGACCGTTGCCAAGCAACCCAGATGTCCGTTATCTAGGTTTGCCCAGGCACAGGCTTATCCCATAACCTTCACTATGGCGCCCAGGTGGCCGTAACTCAGGCCAGCTCAGAGGCTCATGACCTTCACTCCACTGCTTAGATAAAACAATACTTGAAGTCACTAGTTACAGAGAACAGGAATCTATAAACTCATTCCATAAAACAAAGGAAAATTTGTTTTTCTTCTCCCTATGTTGAGGGAGTACTGGGAGAATCTCCAGAGCACATTAGATAATATTATGAAGAATTTTCCTGGGTCTGGCCTGTGCCTATTGCTGCCTCTGGGACAAGTCACCCTAATACAGAAAAACTTATTTCTCTTTCTTTTTAATTTTACTTTTCTTTAATTTCCCACCTCAACAGAGCCACTGGTGGCCGCAGAATACAGTCCACGTGTCTTAACCAGGCTTACAAGACTCCAAAGGTCTGGCTTCTCCCCACCCCTACTCCCTGTCTTGTTTCTCCCACACTCCCCCAACAGCTTCTCTGGAGCCAAGTCAGCCAGCCTCCTTCCAGCTTCAGGCCTTTGAACATGCTGTTCTTTCCACCTAAAAAGCTCCCCGCACTTCCCCCAGCCTAGTTCCCTGCTTGTATAGATTGTTCCTCTAATGTGACTCCTGGAAAAGCCTTCCTTGCCTCCCAGGCTAGAGCAGAGCCCCCATTAACAGCTCTCACACCAGCCTATCTTTCTCCTCCACTGCATTTGTCACATCCTGTGATCCTGTGTGCATCCTGTTCAATGTCTGTCTCCACACATAAAATGTAAACTCCAAAAGGATAGGAACTGTGTCTGACTCGCTTCCTTTCATGTCCCTTGTGCCTAGATGGGTGCCTTGTATCAAGCAGGTGCTCAACAAATGTCTGCTGAAAAAATGATGCAGGGTGCGGTGGCTCACGCAGGTAATCCCAGCACTTTGGGAGGCCGAGGCGGGTGGATCACCTGAGGTCGGGAGTTCAAGACCAGCCTGACCAACATGGAGAAACCCCATGTCTACTAAAAATACAAAAAATTAGCCCGATGTGGTGGTGCATGCCGGTAATCCCACCTACTGAGGAGGCTGAGACAGGAGAATTGCTTGAACCCAGGAGGCGGAGGTTGTGGTAAGCCAAGATCATGCCATTGCACTCCAGCCTGGGCAACAAGAACGAAACTCTGTCTCAAAAAAAGAAAAAAGAGAAAAAAAAGGACTAAGTGACTAAAACACAGGGTAGGAACTCAAGGCTCATCCTCTACATGGCTAAAGCACTTAGGCAGGAAAATTAAGTAAGTAATAGAGCTTCTCTGGGGCAGGTGCCAAAGGAAGTCCATCTCTGTACCTAGCACCTAGCTCTGGGCCTGGCCCATAGTAAACGCTCAGAGAATATTGCTAGCTGAATAAGCATTACTTCCATCTACACGTACTCCACCCTCAGTGGTGATCTCATCCAGTCCCATTGCTTTAAATGTCACCTATAAGCTGATGACTCTCCAAATTATAGCTCAAGGCTGGCCCTCTTCCCAGAACTCATATATCCAACTGCATATTTGACATCTCCACTTGGAATATCTAATAGGCATCTCAAACTTAACATGGCCAAAGCAGAACTTCTTGTTTCCTCTGCCAGACTTCCCCATCTCAATCTATTCTTCTCATTGTTCAGCTCACAAGTCTGGAGTCATCCTTGACTGCCTCTGGTTCCCTCCTATTCTGCATCCAATTGCTCAGCAAATCTGTCAGCTCTACCTTCAGAATACATCTGGAATCTGGCCATCTCTGCCCTATCTCTGCTACCACCTCCTTGTCCAAGCCACCATTCCTTCTTACCTGGACTGCTGCAATAGCCTCTAACTGATCCCACCTCTCTCGCTGCTCCCATCAGCTTCCCCACCTTCCATCCTCATGCAGGAGCCAGGTCATCAAGTCTTGGCTCAAATGGTACCTTCTCAGAGAGGTCTTCCTAGAAAACTCTTTAAAACAAGACCCCTCACCCAGCGATGCTTGGTTCTCTTAGTCTACTTTTTAAAATTTTTTTGAGGTGGAGTCTCACTCTGTCACCCAGACTGGAGTGCAGTGGCGCGATCTCAGCTTACTGCAACCTCTGCCTCCCAGATTCAAGCAATTCTCCTGCCTCAGCCTCCCAAGTAGCTGGGACTACAGGTGCACGCTGCCACGCCCAGCTAATTTTTTGTATTTTAGTAGAGACGGGGTTTCACCGTGTTGCCCAGGCTGGTCCCGAACTCCTGAGCTCAGGCAATCTGCCCGCCTTGGCCTCCCAAAGTGCTAGGATTACAGGTGTAAGCCACCGTGCCTGGCCTATTCTACTTTATTTTTATCCATTGCCCTTATCAGAGATAAATATTTTTGCTTGTTTTTATCTTTATTCTCCTGCTATAAGTTCCATAAAAAGGAAACTTTGCCTATTTTGTTCTCTTGTGCATCTCCAGCACCTGGAACAGGGCCTGACACCTAGCTCTCGCTCAGAAATCTCCCCAGAGTCATAAATGAAGGGCTAAATGAACTCTGAAAGAGTTTTGGAGAGTCAGATTTTCTCCCAGTCAATGAATCAGGATCTTGATGCCAGAAATCAGATACCAACTACCTATTTTCTTGTTTGGAGCCCTAGAATAATTAAGAGTTAACACAAGACCACTTTGCATATAATTAAAGAGTGACACTGAGGTCACCTACTGAGTCACAGAGGCCTTGTTAGCTCCTAGAGCAGACTACAGATCCCGCCTCTTAGTCTACACTGGAGCTAGCCACTTGATCTGTAATTGTTGCTCTTTCCGTTCCTTCATCTGCAAGTAGGCCTGCCTGCCTTGTGGCCTTTACATGGAGCTGTGAGCTTGGGATCTGTGACATTCAAATTCAGTCCAGATTGTTTAGGGTGGTGCTTTTCAACGGCTGGGGAGTGATTTCACCCTCCAGAAGACATTTGGCACCATCTGCAGACATTTTTGGTTGTTGAAACTGGGGGTGTGGTGTGATTGGCATCTAGTGGGTAGAGGCCAGGGGTGCTGTTAAACATCCTCAAATGCATAGGACAGCTCCCCACAACAACAAAAAAAACTTTCTGGCCCAAAAGGTGAATAGTGCCAAGGTTGAGAAGTCCTGGTCTACAGGAACACTAATGATAAGTGGTAGCTAGCATCACTGATCTTTGCCATGTGCCCAGTACTGCACCACATTCTCTATGTGTATCATCTCACTTAATCCTCACATTGTCCCTGAGAAACAAGAACTCTTATAATCCCCATTTTACAGATGAGGAACCTGAGGCTCAGAGAGGTGGACTCACTTGTTTAATGTCACATGGCTTAGTAGGGACAGATGCACACCCAAGGCTGCCTGGCCTCAAAGTCTGTTCCTTTAATGTCTATTCTGTGTTGCTCTGCCCTCTGACTGGGAGCTGAGGGGGCCTGTTAGTCCTCTCTGGATGTGTCTTCATCTGCTGCCCCTGTGGACAGGAGAGTGTTGGTCCACTCAGGCGGTGCTTGACTATTAGCCAGAAGGGAGGTTTTCTTTCCCTGAGTTGTCTCAGCCTTTCTGGCCTCACTCTCCCTGCACTGCAGTACAGTCCTTGGCTCCAAAGCTCAGCTCCACTGCCAGCCCCAGGCTGGTGCCAGCCCTTCTCCATGGGGTGGAAGCTTCCGGATTCAGACCTAGGCCTTGCAATCTCTCCCACAGGGTGCCTTCTTTCTGGATGGGGTCTTCAATCAACTCTGGGACCTGCAAGGTCACCTCACACTTCCTTTCAGGTAAGGGAGGGTTAGAGCTGCTAGGGTGGTCACAGGACTCATGGTTCAAGAAAGTACTCAAGGTTCCAGAAAGCTAGACAAGTGATTGCTGGACTGGGCTGGGAACAGAGTGATCCTGGGGCAGTAGTGAGGCACAGGCCACGGTCCTACTTGTGGATGAGGTGAGGAGAGCTGCAGACCCCGTAAGGAATCCCTCAGCCTGCCTGTGAGTAACAACTCTGAAGGGCTTTCTGAGGGCCCTGGGAAAGTCTGATGACCGGAGCTGAAAGGTGATTCTGTCCAAGGAAGATCACGATGGCCAAGAACCAATGTAGGGTCAAGTTTGAGGTGTCTGTTGCGGAGGAATCAAGGCTGAAGTACTCTGAACTATCCATCCTTTCTTCCATCCATCCAACACATATTTAGGGAGCTCCCGCCAGGGGCCGACGATGCTTAGTGTCTCCAGTGACATCACTCTGTTCGGAGGCATCAGCTCCCTTTGTTTAGGTGTTGCTCAGAGGTTCCATCTACCATGTGGGACTGTGGAGTCAGACCAGGATTCACATCCCAGCTCTGTCACTTTCTGTCACTGACTTCAGGCAAGAGACTTCATCTCTTTGAACCTCATTTTCTTCATCTGTATAATAAAGAGACGAACAGTTCTTACCTTGTAGAATTGTTATGAGAAGCCAATGAGATAATGTGTCTAAATGTCTGGCACATGGTAAGGTCTCAATATACAGTGGCAATAGCTACTATTTATTATACCGTGGCTAGGTCTCTAGATGCATTATTTAATATAATCCCTGCCACCAACCTATAACGAAGATGTGATCTCCATTTAAAAATCAGGAACCTACGAGGTGGGTGGATCACCTGAAGTCTGGAGTTCGAGAACAGCCTGGCCAACATGGTGAAACCCTGTCTCTACTAAAATACAAAAATTAGCCAGGTGTAGTGGCAAACGCCTGTAATCCCAGCTACTTGGGAGGCTGAGGCAGGAGAATCGCTTGAACCCAGGAGGGGGAGGTTGCAGTGAGCTGAGATCGCACTACTGCACTCCAGCCTGGGTGACAGAGCAAGAGTCCATCTCAAAAAAAATAAATAAATAAAAATAAAAAATAACAATCAGGAACCTGTGCCTTGGAGAGGTTAACTAACTTGAAGGAGCTCATAGCTTAGGTTGATTCCAAAGCCCGTGCTCTCAGAAACATTAACCCCTAGTTATAATTTCCTGTGGCAAGAATGAAAAATGCAGGTTTTCAGGCTTAGAAGGATTTTTAAGCAAGTTTATCAGGCAGGAGTAGATATAGTAAGTTGCCAAAATGTGTGATGCTACAGAACCCCATATGGGCCACTTCAGGGGGACCTGGTGAAGGACTCTCACATTTATTCTAGGAGTCTGGGTTATTGTAGAAGAGTTTTTTTTTTTTAATCCTCCTTAGGTTCTGAATCCCTTTATGAATCTGATGGAAGCTAAGGATCCTCTCTTTGGAAAAATGCCTGCAAGCACTACATACATTTTTGTGCATAATTCCAGAGGGCTTGGAAAACCTTTGCAATCCGGCCGTGGACCCCATTTAAGAACCCTCCTCGAGGGTAGCATTTTCCAAGTGCAGGACACATATCACTCATAGTGTCTGAGATCAGTTTAACAATGCCAAAACAAATGTTTTATATTCTAATATTTATATTTTATAGTTACCTTCTATTTATGGCCAATGAGACTGGCTTTCCATTTATGGTAATGATATAAATTTGTCTTTTAAAAGCATACTTATTAGGCCGGGTGCGATGGCTCACGCCTGTAATCCCAAAACTTAGGGAGGCCAAGGCAGGCGGATCACTTGAGCTCAGGAGTTCAAGACCAGCCTGGCCAACATGGCAAGACCCTGTCTCTACAAAAATAGAAAAATTAGCCGGGCATGGTGGTGTGCACCTGTATCCCAGCTACTCAGGAGGCCAAGGCAGAAGAATCACTTGAACCCAGATCGAGCCACTGCACTCCAGTCTGGGCAACAGAGTGAGATTCCATCTCAAAAACATAAAATAAAATAAAAAGTATACTTATTTAAAAAATAAAGGGAGTTCAAATAAAATTATTATATACAGTATTATTTTTTATTTTTTATTTATTTATTTTTTTTGAGAGAGTCTCGCTCTGTCTCCCAGGCTGGAGTGTAGTGGTGCGATCTCGGCTCACTGCAAGCTCAGCCTCTGGGGTTCACGCCATTCTCCTGCCTCAGCCTCCCAACTAGCTGGGACTACAGGCGCTCACCACCACGCCCGGCTAATTTTTTTTTTTTTTGTATTTTTAGTAAAGATAGGGTTTCACCATGTTAGCCAGGATGGTCTTGATCTCCCGACCTCGTGATCCGCCTGCCTCGGCCTCCCAAAGTGCTGGGATTACAGGCGTGAGCCACCACACCCGGCCATATAAGGTATTATTAATGAACAATTACATTATTATATTATAATGATAGTATTATTATAGTAAAAATTAAATAAATAATAACAGGGGTAGTGTAGTGTAGATATGGAAAAAAATCACGAGGATGATTTAGGAAATTTCCCTGGGGTTTCTACTTAGTGGAGTCACCGTGGCTTTACTTTAGTGTCATTTGCATTTCCAGGGTCCTCACTTGTTGTCAACCTATTTCTTCCTCAAGAGAGGTACTATAGTAATATTATAACTCCTCAAACCCTGAATCTCATCATTAGAAACATGGAACTGGAAAAAGCTGTTGATTTAATTGATATGCATATGTTGAACCTGAAGAGGTTCTAATTATTGCCATTTTTTTCCTTTTTTTTTTTTTTTGAGACGGAGTTACCCAGGCTGGAATGCAATGGCGCGATCTCGGCTCACTACAGACTCTGTGTCCCGGGTTCAAGTGATTCTCCTGCCTCAGCCTCCTGAGTAGGTGGGATTACAGGCACGTGCCACCATGCCCAGCTAATTTTGTATTTTTAGTAGAGATGGGGTTTCTCCATGTTGATCAGGCTGGTCTCAAACTCCTTACCTCAGGTCATCCACCCGCCTCAGCCTCCCAAAGTGCTGGGATTATAGGCGTGAGCCACCGCACCCGGCCTATTCCCATCTTTTTCTTTCTGGAGTTGTGTGCCTCTGCTCAAATTGTTTTATTTTTATTTTTTGAGATGGGGTTTGGCCATATTGCCCAGGCTGGTCTCCAACTACTGAGCTCAAGCGATCCCCTTGACTCGGCTTCTCAAAGTGCTGGGATTACAGGTGTGAGCCATCATGCCCAGCCACAAATTGTTTTAAGGAGTAATGAGAGTAGATGGTCAGAGGAAAATGTAGAAATGTAAATAAGAAGCTTCCAGATACATGATTAACCTGATAACTTATTTATGGAGGTTCGAAAAATACATTATAGGCATTTCAGAGCTGGTTGTTCAAAACCTTGCTGTGGCCTTTGGGATAGTTGTATAAACTGACAATTATTGATAAGATTCATTGATCATTTACTATGTGCCTCACATTGTGCTGAGAGAACTTCAAATGTTTAATACTGCTAACAAGCGTATGAACTGGTTTCCTTTTACATTTAGTCCTCCTTTACTTAAAGAAGACATTCAAATAGCTAGTAAATGACAGTGCTGGGATTTAAATCCAGATCTGACTTGTCCCTCAACTCCCCCAAGATCTTGCTTTTTTAACCACTTCGTGTCTCCTCCCTAAGCCAGAGGGGACGTCATCTCTCTAACGGCCGCTTTTTCGTCCATTAGGATACCTCCTCCTCAGAGATAAATCCCAACCAAGAATCTCTCCCACACAGGAAAGACTGCCTCACCTGAGCAAGAAGCTTCACCCTGGACAAAAACCCCGGGGCTCAACACTCCCAAATCCACCCGGATCCCCATCCCCAACCCCTTAAAGGATGTCCGCATTGCTTGGCAGAGACCCCACTCTTGGGGATAATCCCTTAATTCGTAAGGAAACACCCTCCCTCCTTGAAGCCCTCCCTCAATCCTGAGGATGCCCTCCCCTAAATATTTCAGAGCAGAACCGACTACAAATGGGGCCCAGTGCAAAATGAAAACGTAAGGGTCCCTCCTGTGAGACTGCACTGCTGGTTTACCCACGAAGCCGGCCCTGCTTCAGAGATATCCTTTCAGTAAAGGGAGAGGCCACCTCTGTCGTAATCCTGCTAACCTGGGGTGCGAGATCATGCGACCTGTCGTGGTGGGGGGGCGGGGGGGTGGGGGCAGGAATGGCCACCAACTTCTAGAGACTGTTGTTCGAGAACACACCCTGGGACAACCTCCGTGAATTTGGAATCACTTCCCTTGGCCCCGGCAGAAGCTCCCTTCCTACCTCTCCAGACAGCTGGGTGGTCCTCGTAACCGGGCCGGGGCTCCACCTTCTGGGTGTGTGGGCCTCGTAGCGTGCGGCCCATTGCCCGGGCAACCGACGCCGTGAGCGGTGCATTGTGGTCTGCAACAAAATGCAGGAGAAAGATCCTGAGGGAACCATGGAGTCCATGGACCAATGGAAGAATGCCGTGGGCTGCGTCAAGCCAATAGGGTCGCGCGGCGAGGGGCGGGGCCGGCGGGAGCAGGGCGGGGCCTGAGCACTAGGCGGCGGCGGCTGGCGTGGGGCTGCTTAGATGCGCCACGGCTTCGGTAGCGACGGTAGCTCTAGCCGGGCCTGAGCTGTGCTAGCACCTCCCCCAGGAGACCGTTGCAGTCGGCCAGCCCCCTTCTCCACGGTGAGAAACTCGGGGGGCCAGGGGGTGTCCTCGCTGCCTTATTTCGCCCCACTCCAGACTTAGCCAGCCGCGTAGCCCGCGCTTCCTGAGAAGTGGGGTGGGGGGCGTCGTCCCGTGGTGGCGCCGGCCGGGGTGGGGGCAGTTAGTGCCTGGGGGGCGCGGCCCAACTCAACCCCTCACCCCAGGCCTTGCCCACTAGGTAACCATGTGCGACCGAAAGGCCGTGATCAAAAATGCGGACATGTCGGAAGAGATGCAACAGGACTCGGTGGAGTGCGCTACTCAGGCGCTGGAGAAATACAACATAGAGAAGGACATTGCGGCTCATATCAAGAAGGTGAGGATGGGCGCGGGGGCCGATACGCAGCCGGGAGCAGGGGGTT
Organism: Pan troglodytes; assembly: GCF_028858775.2. Classification (NCBI taxonomy): domain Eukaryota; kingdom Metazoa; phylum Chordata; class Mammalia; order Primates; family Hominidae; genus Pan; species Pan troglodytes. The sequence goes on from NC_072408.2 coordinate 127,307,176, forward strand.
CCTTCCCCCCGATCCTGCTTTCCTAAGGGCGCCTGACAGGTCCCGGGAACACCGCTGGCGGCTTGGGGCGTAGAAGCTTCCAGAAAGGACGCAGATGCATTTTGCGCTCCTGTGGAGAAGACCAGACCCCCGGCGTCCGAAGTTTTTTTTTTTTTTTTAATTACCCAGCTCCGCGGGGGGAAAGCGCCACCTAGCAACGGTATCTAAGATCAGGGAGCAGCGGTTCCCCCTTCTGTGTGGTTCCTGCGCCGAGGATCCATCTGGGTGTTCCGGAGGGGGGAGCTGCGTGGGTGTTTCCAGCCGGGCCGGGAGGAGATCTTGCCAGCCTTCCAGTGGGGAGTTGAGGGAAGGTGGGTGGTGGCGGGGCTGGGGGCTGGGGTGGGGGCTTGGTAAATGGCAGTCTAGAAAGCCGGCAGGACTGCCAACTTCTCGAGCAGTGTTTGCTGGAAGGGAAGAAAGCTGGCAGCCTAAGCCGTGGGAGGGTTCCAGTCGAGAATGGGAAGATGAAAGACTTCAGATGGAACAGAAATAAATGCCTTTTTTGACAAACGCAGCAGTGCGTGCCTCTAGCTTGCAAGAGCGTTACTCCCCTTCATAGCTTTAAAAGGTTTTCGCACTGCGTGCAGTTAGAGTAGCTAAATCTTGTGTGACGCTCCACAAACACTTGTAAGAATTTCGCAGAGAAAGATAACCGTTGCCACCCAATGCCCCCCACAGGCATTCTACTCCCCAGTACCTCTTAGGGTGGGAGAAATGGTGAAGAGTTGTTCCTACAACTTGCTAACCTAGTGGACAGGGTAGTAGATTAGCATCATCCGGATAGATGTGAAGAGGACGGCTGTTTGGATAATAATTAAGGATAAAATTTGGCCAGTTGACAGATTCTGTTTCCAGCAGTTTTTACAGCAACAGTGGAGTGCTTCAGTATTGTGTCCCTGTAAATTTAATTTTGATCCGCAATCATTTGGTATACAATGCTGTTTGAAGTTTTGTCCTATTGGAAAAGTCTTGTGTTGCAGGGATGCAGTTAAGATCTTTGTGATGAGGAATGGGATGGGCTAATTTTTTGCCGTTTTCTTGGAATTGGGGGCACGGCAAATACAGTAGGGTAGTTTAGTTCTCTACACAGAACATGATAAACTACACCTGTTGATGTCACCGTCTGTCAATGAATATTATAGAAGGTATGAAGGTGTAATTACCATAATAACAAAACACCCTGTCTTTAAGGCTGACCTTTCGTCCTTTGACCTCCTCAGCCTCCATTCCCATCTTCGCTCAGACTGCAAGTATGTTTGTATTAATGTACTATGTAGGCGGCTTGGAGCTGGGGAACATTCTTTCATTCTAAGAATTTGCAGATGCTGACGTTCCTCCTTTCTGCCCCTACAGGCTCTGGCTTATCCAAGAGGCAAACACTGACCTCTGGTAATTAAAATTCTAGTTCTTTTCTTTTGTCTTTCCCAGGAATTTGACAAGAAGTACAATCCCACCTGGCATTGCATCGTGGGGAGGAACTTCGGTAGTTATGTGACACATGAAACCAAACACTTCATCTACTTCTACCTGGGCCAAGTGGCCATTCTTCTGTTCAAATCTGGTTAAAAGCATGGACTGTGCCACACACCCAGTGATCCATCCAAAAACAAGGACTGCAGCCTAAATTCCAAATACCAGAGACTGAAATTTTCAGCCTTGCTAAGGGAACATCTCGATGTTTGAACCTTTGTTGTGTTTTGTACAGGGCATTCTCTGTACTAGTTTGTCGTGGTTATAAAACAATTAGCAGAATAGCCTACATTTGTATTTATTTTCTATTCCATACTTCTGCCCACGTTTTCTCTCAAAATCCATTCCTTTAAAAAATAAATCTGTTGCAGATGTGTATGTGTGTGAATTACAATTTGTTCAAATAACAGCGTTGAAGACGGTCACTTGATCAGATGTCCAGGTTGGTGGGGATGAGTCCATCCTTACAGAAGTTAAGTTTCTGTGGGGTATTTCAGTACTCTTTAGTCACATTCTCTCACCCATCCTGCAACTGTTGTGCATGTTGAGAAATGCAGTGCATGATAAAGAAACATTTAAATCTTTAGTCCTAATCTGAAAAAAATCAGTGTTTAAGGATATTTGTTAAGACAGTGCTATAGAATGTTCTGGGCCTTTGGCCTCAGGTGGTGGTGATGGATGTGTAGTAGTACTTGAAGGTTTCCATGGCTATAAAATGGAAATAAGCTCAAAATAAAGTTGGGATAATGAAATGGATTCCAGGACCCTTGTCTAGCCCCCTCCCCTGCCTAGAAAGAAGGTGGCCTTAGGGGAAAGTAAATGTTTCTGAGCAGCAGTTTTCATGCTCTTCTAATAATGTAAATTCCTGCAAAGACTTATCAGCCTGCTGTGCTGTGCTTTGCTGTGGTCAGGAACAAGTGTGAATTGATGCCTTTTCCTGAAAAGACCCAATTAAAGCTGGGGACAAGTAGCTATCAAAGGTTTCCTGCTATCAATTTTAAGAGGACTGCAGTCGTAGAAAAGCAAATATGGCAGACTTGTAGGTGGAAAGGAAATAAGACAGGCTGGAACAACCCACACCCATCTTGGGAAACTGCAAGAAGGGTCCTGACTTGTAGTTAGCCTATGTTTTCCCATGGATCTCTAAGATGCCATTGGGATTTCTAAGCAGCTAGGCGACTGCTACACAGAAGAGGGCAATAGATTGGAATTGATGGGTGATAACTCCCATTGTAAGAGTAGAATTAGGTCAGTAACATATTTGGAAGTTTACTTTTCTTCAGAATGTGTGGTTTTAAGAATCCTAGCAAAGTTGTGCTACTTTAGGATTGGAAGGGTTTCAGGGTAGAGGTGCAAGATTTTGACTTTTTTAAGACAGAGTTTCGCTCTTGTTGCCCAAGCTGGAGTACAGTGGCGCGATCTCAGCTCACTGCAACCTCTGCCTCCTGGGTTCGAGCAAGTCTCCTGCCTCAGCTTCCCAAGTAGCTGGGATTACAGGCATGTGCCACCATGCCCGGCTAATTTTGTATTCTTAGTAGAGATGGGGTTTCCCTATATTGGTCAGGCTAGTCTCGAACTCCTGACCTCAGGTAATCTGCCCACCTCTGCCTCCCAAAGTGCTGGGATTACAGGCGTGAGCCACCAAGCCCGGCAATTTTGACTATTGTGCCAGTTTTTTCCCTGCTGTCTGCAAAAAAGGATGAGGTACTGTGGTATAAACAGGAGACTGCAACTGGGGTAATTTTATGTTTGTATTTATATAAACAGACCGAAAATGTTCCTTTTTCTAACTTTCATTTTTTTTGAGACTCCTATTGCCCAGGCTGGAGTGCAGTGGTGTGATCATAGCCCACTGCAACTTCGACCTCCTGGGCCCAAGTGATCCTGCCACCTCAGCCTCCAAAGTAACTGGGACCATAAGTACATGCCACCATGCCTAGCTAACTTTTGAATTTTTTGTAGAGCTGGAGTCTCCCTGTGTTGCCCAGGTTGGTCTTGAATTCCTGGGCTCAAGCAATCCTCCCAAGGTGTTGGGATTACAGGTACGAGCCACCACACCGGGTTTAATTCATATTTTTTCTTTTCTTTTTTTTTTTTTTTGAGACGGAGTCTCACTGTTGCCCAGGCTGGAGTACAGTGGCGCGATCTCGGCTCACTGAAAGCTCCGCCTCCCAGGTTCACACCATTCTCCTTCCTCAGCCTCCCGAGTAGCTGGGACTACAGGCACCCACCACCACGCAAGGCTAATTTTTTTTGTACTTTTAGTAGAGACAGGGTTTCACCATGTTAGCCAGGATGGTCTCGATCTCCTGACCTCGTGATCTGCCCACCTCGGCCTCCCAAAGTGCTGGGATTACAGGCATGAGCCACCGAACCTGGCCTAATTCATATTTTTTCTATCCCTTTTCCCTCTTTAGTGACCTGGCTATATTCCTATTTGAAGCCCACAAGGAATTTGGCCTCCAAAGCTTTAGTTTGTCCAGTTAAGCCCTACTCAGAACGGATGATCTGTCTCTAGCCACAGACCCAAAAGCTGATTCAAGACTGATAGCTAGACATTGGGAGTTTTAGTTGAATTTGATCTGTCCCATATTTACTGTCAAGTTGGCAGCTTTTTTGTTTTTTTATTCAGATGTGAGAAAACCATGTTGCTATGGAGATAAGACTGGGTTGATGTTTATGAAGCTCCTTCCAGTGCCTGTTCCTTCCTGTTAATTTCAAAAGCCAATAGGCTCCAGCTGGCTGAAAAGAAAATGTAAGCTAAGTTTTTCTAAGCATTTATCAAATGCTCTTAGCTGCTGTTCTTTGAGAGAGTTGTATATAGCTAGCTCTATCTAGAAGCTTTTTAGTGACAGGGCAAGATCTTGTAAGTGAAGGCACGTAAATGATCCTTACTGTGCTGGGTCAGGAAGCAGCGTATCTGAAGCCCTTTCACATACCTTTGAACTATGTTATCCACAAACTGTTAGCCAAGTCACAGACTGATTTCTGCAATTCATTTTTGAGACAGGGTCTCACTCTGTCACCAAAGCTAGAGTGCAGTGGCGTGATCTCGACTCACTGCAACCTCCGCCTCCCGGGCTCAGATGATCCTCCCACCTCAGCCTTCCAAATAGCTGGGACCACAGGTGTGTACCACCACATCTGGCTAATTTTTTATTTTTTGTAGAGATGGGATTTTGCCATGTTGCCCAGGCTGGTCTCGAACTCCTGGATTCAAGCAATCTGCCCTCTGGCCTCCCAAAGTGCTCGGATTACAGGCATAGGCCACTGTGCCGGACCAATTTCTGCAGTTTCTTAGCAAGGCCTCTTTAAAACCTTACGATTCATCCACACTCAAAATATTTATGGCTGGGTGCAGTGCCTCATGTCCCAGCACTTTGGGAGGCCAAGGTGGGAGCCCATGAGTACGAGAGCAGCCTGGGCAACACAGGGAGACCCAGTCTCTAGTAAGAAAAAAAAAATTATGGCAGCCAGGTATGGTGGCTCACACCTGTAATCCCAACACATTGGGAGGCTTGAGGTGGGCAGATCACCTGATGTCAGGATATCGAGACCAGCCTGGCCAACATGGTGAAACCTTGTTTCTACTAAAAATACAAAAATTAGCCGGCCATGATGGTAGGTACCTGTAATCCCAGCTACTTGGAAGGCTGAGGCAGGAGAATTGCTTGAACCTGGGAGGCGGAGGTTACAGTGAGCCAAGATCACGCCACTGCACGCCAGCCTAGGTGACAGAGGGAGACTCGGTCTCCAAAAAAAAAAAAAAAAATTACAAATTAAAAAATTAACCAGGCACTATGGCGTATGCCTGTAGACCCAGCTATTTAAGAGGCTGAGGTGGGAGGGCTGCTTGAGCCCAGGAGTTTAGGCTGTAGTGGGCTATGATCAGGTCACTGCACTCCAGCTTGAGTGACAGAGCGAGACCCTGTCTCTTAAAAAAATTTATGGCCTCATTTTAACATCAAACAGTGGACTGTATTCAGGGAGAAGTTTAGAAAATGACAAGGCCAGGCGCGGTGGCTCACGCCTGTAATCCCAGCACTTTGGGAGGCCGAGGCGGGCGGATCACGAGGTCAGGAGATCAAGACCATGGTGAAACCCCGTCTCTACTAAAAATACAAAAAAATTAGCTGGGCGCAGTGGCGGGCGCCTGTAATCCCAGCTACTCGGGAGGCTGAGGCAGGAGAATGGCGTGAACCCAGGAGGCGGAGCTTGCAGTGAGCTGAAATCACGCCACTGAATTCCAGCCTGGGTGACAGAGCGAGACTCCGTCTCAAAAAAAAAAAAAAAAAAAAAAGAAAATGACAAAAAATGAAAAAGAAAGACAACAGTAGACTATAACAAGGAGACAAGAAGTCTGCTCAGCTCCATCTCTGAGTACTGAAGGTTAGCTTACATCATTTTCAAACTTTTTTTTTTTTGCTATAAAACAAGTGTACTCTTACAAAAAAGCTCCCTATATAAGACATGAAAGCAGGATTTTGCTGGTACATTTATTTTCCAACAAGGATTTAGTGAAAAGGTTTTTTTTTTTTTTTGAGACAGAGTCTCTCTCTATCACCCAGGATGGAGTGCAGTGGCACGATCTCGGCTCACTGCAATCTCCGCCTCCTGGGTTCAAGTGATTCACCTGCCTCAGCCTCCTGAGTAGCTGGGATTACAGGAGCACACCATCATGCCCAGCTAATTTTTTGTATTTTTAGTGGAGACAGGATTTCACCATGCTGGCCAGGCTGGTCTCAAACTCCTGACCTCGTGATCCACCTGCCTCGGCCTACGAAAGTGCTGGGATTACAGGCGTGAGCCACTGCACCCAACCTACATAGTAGCTTTTTATGGAAGAGGACTGAAAGAATGATGAAAAATATATTTTCTGGCCAGGTGCGGCCAACATGGTAAAATCCCTTATCTACTAAAAATACAAAAAAATTAGCCGGGCGTGGTGGCGCGCACCTGTAATCCCAGCTACTTGGGAGGCTGAGGCAGGAGAACTGCTTGAACCCACAAGGTGGAGGTTACGGTGAGCAGAGATTGCACCACTGCACTCCAGCCTGGGTGACAGAGGAAAACTCCATCTCGGAAAAAAAAAAAAAAAAAGTAAAAGAAAAATATATTTTCCTTACCCCCTTCAAGAAAAAATGACAAGTACCATCAAAAGGTAAACTCGTTTACTGGTTCAGCACACAATTCTCATGATCACTAATACTCTGACTTGGGCCTAGACTTCGTCCTAGGCTGAAAGGTTGATTCAGGTACAATTAAATTTTCTGGTTAAAAATTGTCATTGGGTTCAAATGATCTATCATCCCTCTAGAAGGCAGCACCAGCAGAGAAGCTATAAATACGCTCACTTCAAAACTGAGCTTTAGGGGTGGTTGTACCTTAACCACACACCCTACAGCCAAGAGAAATTAGCAGTTGAGCAAAGATACAGACCAAATGCCTCTGGGAGATGGACTGAAGCAGCTCCAAAGAAAGCTGTAAAAAAGTGACAAGAATTTGTTCTTCCACTTTGAGACTGTTCGATTCAAACATGAGTCCAAGGCACGTATCCTTAAGAGGAGATGCTCTGCTGCTGTCTCATTTGCCAGATTATCCTTCAGTTCCAGGCTTTCAACAGGATGTGACTGGTTCATGCTCCATGATAGGAAAGGAATTAAAGTTTGAAGCCAGAATGAATGGCCACAATGCCTGATGTTAGACTTTCGTAAGTCACCTTGTGAAAGCCTGCATCTTCTATCATCTCCTTGAACTCTTCCTGAAACACAAGGAAAGATGATAAAGCCAGGGTAGCCTGGATATCACTGTAGGGCCTTTGTTTAAAGCTATAGAAGTTTCATACCTGAGACGGAAACCTTCGGATACTCTCTACAAGGTACTGATAGGACTTCCAGTCTCCAGCGATGACCTCTCCCAGGACAGGGATGACCTGGAAGCTATATAGATCATAAAGCCTAGGCAAACAAAAAGGTAAAAGATGAAGATTAGAACATGCCCCTCACTTCTTCCCTAGATAAGAAGAAAGAAGGACTAAACCTGGGGTCACAAACTCAAATGCCTGTAGGGATCAAGCAAGAACCTGAATTAAGTGGGTCAGGTACAAGACCTGTAGAAGTGCTGACAGGTACAGTTAGGAAGTATTATGAAGTGGAGAAGGGACAGTTACTACTCAGCCCTCCCTGTGGCATGTGGGGAGATAGGCCTACCCAGGGCTGCCATGTATCTGATTTCTCAAGTGAAGCTGGAAATTCAGATTTTTATGGAAAATTTCCTGATTTAAATTTTTTTTTTTTTTTTTTTAGAGATAGGGTCTCACTATGTTGCCCAGGCTGGTCTTGAACTCCTGGCCTCAAGTGATCCTCCCGCCTCAGCCTCCCAAAGTGCTGGGATTACAAGCATGAGCCACTGCACTTGGCCCAAATGTCCTGATTTTTTTTTTTTTAAGCCAGTCAAATTTATCAGAGGGGGGTTGAGTAGCAACGTTATTGCCACTAATAAGTTCTGATAACCCACTACCATTGGACCAGGCATTTCCTGATTTTTAAATAGGGGCTTCTAAGTCAATTTCTTAATATACATATGTAAGCCAACTTGGGTCTGGTTTGAGACTCTTGTGGCCTAGGTATTGTCATTCAGAACTGGCTGACCTCTGGTACTCTGAACTACAAAGTTCATGCTTATAGCTTACTGGCTATTTTCAATCCATTTCGGGGTGGGAAACCTTGGCTATACAATGAAGATAAAGCCCTATTAACAATGCCAACCTGGATATGAGGGGATTGTTCACTTGGCTAAATTCCAGACAGAGAAACCGTCCTCCTGGTTTCAGCACCCGATGAGCTTCCTGGAGTGCCTGAGCAAGACAAGGAACAACAGGACACACTCCTCAGTAGACCTCACCCAATTCCATGAGGCCAAGACAGCTTTAGCTTCTGCAGGCATTAAAAAAGTTATCATGGCCCACAAACCTCTTGTTTGTTCTCACTTGGGAAGCTGTAACAGCAGCAATAACCCTACGTATCCCAAATGCTATAGGCATTCTGCTGCCGGTGACTAGACAAAGTTAGCTGGGGTAATCTAAACTGACTACAGATTGGTACAATTGCATGAAGGGTAAGTTTAGAGTTACCTTTCAAAATCACAATGGATATCCTCTCTGATAAAGCAATTTTACTTCAAGGAATCTATCTTACAGAAATGCTTCTACTGTGGGAATGACATGTACGTGGGTTATTCACTTTATTTTTTATTTTTTATTTTTATTTTTTGCAATGGAGTCTTGCTCCGTCGCCCAGACTGGAGTGCAGTGGTGTGATCTCAGCTCACTGCAACCGCTGCCTCCCAGGTTCAAGCGATTCTCCTACCTCAGCTTCCTGAGTAGCTGAACTACAGGTGCCTGCCACCACGCCCTGCTAATTTTTTGTTTGTTTGTTTTTGAGGTGGAATTTTGCTCTTGTTGCCCAGGCTGGAGTGCAATGGCATGATCTCGGTTCACCACAACCTCCGCCTCTCAGGTTGAAGCGATTTTCCTGCCTCAGCCTCCCGAGTAGCTAGGATTACAGGCACGTACCACCACACCCGGCTAATTTTGTATTTTTAGTAGAGACGGGGTTTCTCCACATTGGTCAGGCTTGTCTCGAACCCCCAACATCAGGTGGTCTGCCAGCCTCGGCCTCCCAAAGTGCTGGGATTACAGGCGTGAGCCACCGCACCCAGACTATTTGTTTGTTTTTTTGAGACAGAGTTTCGCTCTTGTTGCCCAGGCTAGAGTGCAATGGCATGGTCTCAGCTCACTGCAACCTCCACCTCCCGGGTTCAAGTGATTCTCTTGCCTCAGACTCCCAAGTACCTGGGATTACAGGCATGCACCACCACACCCAACTAATTTTGTGTTTTTAGTAGAAAAAGGGTTTCACCATGTTGGCCAGGCCAGTCTTGAACTCCTGGCCTGAAGTGATCCACTCGCCTCGGCCTCACAAGGTGCTAGGATTACAGGTGTGAGCCACCAGGCCTGGCCGGTTATTCACTTTTAAATAAAAAGTATAGGAAGCCATTGTTTTGGATTGTTTCTGCACTAGGTTCCAACAGACCAGACTAAGAATCAAGATGCAGTCACCCAACTTTTGACTCCATAGTTCCACATCACCAAACTGAAACTAAGTTGTCAGCTGACCTTCTAGAGAGATCAGGAGAAAGAGATACAGTCAATTTCTCCAACACTCCTGTTTAAAATTTTTTTTTTTTTTAGACAGAGTCTCGCTCTGTCACCCAGTCTGGAGTGCAGTGGCATGATCTCAGCTCACTGCAACCTCTGCGTCCTGGGTTCAAGTGATTCTCCTGCCTCAGCCTCCCATGTTGCTGGGACTACAGGTACATGCCACCACACCCGGCTAATTTTTGCATTTTTAGTAGAGATGGAGTTTCGCCATGTTGGCCAGACTGGTCTTGAACTAGAGACTTCAGGTGATCCTTCCACCTCGGCCTCCCAAAGTGCTAGGATTACAGACTTGGGCCACCACACCCAGCCTATTTTTTTTATTATTCTGCCTCCCTATCACAGCCTTTCAAGAAAAGTAGTTTTGAAAGGATGAATAATACACTCTTTGTTCTTTGCTTCTCTGCTTTCTTCAGTCTTTCTGTGTCTATAAAGCCAATGTCTTCTGCTCAACTCATTGGGATGCATTCTATTTTTATTTATTTTTTATTTTTTTGAGATGGAGTCTTGCTCTGTCTCCCAGGCTGGAGTGCAGTGGCACAATCTCGGCTCACTGCAACCTCCACCTCCCGGGTTCAAGCAATTCTCCTGTCTCAGCCTCCCAAGTAGCTGGGATTACAGATGCCCGCCACCATGCCTGGCTAATTTTTGTATTTTTAGTATACACAGGGTTTCACCATGTTGGCCAGGCTGGTCTCAAACTCCTGACCTCAAGTGATCTGCCCGCCTTGGCCTCCCGAAGTGCTGGGATTACAGGCGTGAGCTACTGTGCCCAGCACATTCTATTTTATGAAATGAAGTCATTTTAAAATTTGCTGTAAAACAGTTGTCAAAAGACAAGTGTTTGAATAGCACAAGATTAGAAGCATCTTTAACGATTAATAAGAGACTAAATTATGAAATATAAATATAAATGGAATCTATTCAACTTCTTATTTTTTTTTTTTTGAAACGGAGTCTCGTTCTGTCGCCCAGGCTGGAGTGCAGTGGTGCGATCTCAACTCACCGCAACCTCTGCCTCACGGGTTCAAGCGATTCTTCTCCCTCAGCCTCCCAAGTATCTGGGACTATAGACACGCGCCACCACGCCCAGCTAATTTTTGTATTTTTAGTAGAGACGGGGTTTTCACCATGTTGGTCAGGCTGGTCTCGAACTCCTGACCTCATGATCCACCCGCCTCGGCCTCCCAAAGTGCTGGGATTACAGGTGTGAGCCACCACGCCTGGCCTGTATTCAACTATTTTAAAAAGTGCCAGGTGCAGTGGCTCACGCCTGTAATCCCAGCACTTTGGAAGGCCGAGGTGGGTGGATCACCTGAGGTTGGGAGTTTGAGACCAGCCTGACCAACATGGAGAAACTCCGTCTCTACTAAAAATACAAAATTAGTCGGGCATGGTGGCGCATGCCTGTAACCCCAGCTACTTGGGAGGCTGAGGCAGGAGAATCACTTGAACCCAGGAGGCGGAGGTTTCAGTGAGCCCAGATCTCTCCACTGCACTCTAGCCTGGGTGACAGAGTGAGACTCTGTCTCAAAAAATAATAATAATAATAAAATAAAAAAATAAAAAGAGCCAGTGCTCTTTATGTACTTACAAGGAAAAATCTCCAAGAAATACTTGTTTACTTTTATTCTATCCATCTATCTATTTATTTATTTTTGAGGTGGAGTCTCACTCTGTCGCCCAGGCGGAGTGCAGTGGTGTGATCTCGGCTCACTGCAGCCTCCACCTCCTGGGTTCAAGGGATTTTCCCAACTCAGCCTCCCAAGTAGCTGGGACTACAGGTTCGTGCCGCCACGCCCAGCTAATTTTTGTATTTTTAGTAGAGACGGGGTTTCACCATGTTGGCCAGGATGGTCTTGATCTCCTGACCTCGTGATCTGCCCACCTCGGCCTCCCTAAGAGTTGGGAGGCCAGCCTGGAGGCCTCCAAAGAGTTCAAGACCAGCTGAGGTTGAACTCTCAACTGGCTGCAGTGAGCTGAGATCACGTTACTGTACTCCAGCCTGGGTAACAGAGTGAGAGTCCGTCTCCAAACAAAAAAAAGAAAAAAGAAAGAAAATAGTATATACACCTTGGCACAAAACATCACAAACACTTGTCTAAGGTTAGTCAGTAAACAAATGATCGAATCCGTGCAAAAATTACAAATAAGGATGTCACAAAGTTGTGCTACATGCAAAACATAGGAAAAAAAGAAATATCAATTGGTTATTAGTTATGTGAATCATAACCAATTCACAAAACATCTTGACAAAGATACACAAGAAGCTGGTGACTGTCTGAAGGGAGAAGCACTGAATGGGAGAGGAGGCAAGGATGGGAGGGAGATTGTCACATATAACCTTTTGTGCCTTTTGAACTTTGAACCTATTAAAAAAATTTTTTTCCCCAGGCGTGGTGGCTCACGCCTGTAATCCCAGCACTTTGGGAGGCCAAGGCGGGAGGATCATGAGGTCAAGAGACAGAGACCATCCTGGCCAACATAGTGAAATGCCGTCTCTACTGATAAATACAAAAATTAGCTGGGCGTGGTGGCACACGCCTGTAGTCCCAGCTACTCGGGAGGCTGACGCAGGAGAATTGCTTGAACCCAGGAGACAGAGGTTGTAGTGAGCCAAGATCGCGCCACTGCACTCCAGCGTGGCAACAGAGCGAGACTCTGTCTCAAAAAAAAAAAAAGTTTTCATTCAACAAAATAATAAACTGGCTACTGACATAGGAAAGGTGATGCAAACCAAGCTGATGAACACCATAAAGAACTTACCACTTAACCAGAGGACCCAGGCAACCAGAGACCATGTTACTGAAATGAAACTCTTTGCCTTGCACATGGTCTTCAAGTGTTTTGAACAGAATATTAAAGTAGGAATAAAGGCCAGGCATGGTGGCTCAGGCCTGTAATCCCAGCATTTTGGGAGGCTGAGGTGGGAGGATCACTTGAGCTCAGGAGTTCGAGATCAACCTGGTCAACATGGCAAAACCCCATCTCTACAAAAAATAAAGTAGGAACAAAGAAGAGCTCCATCAGATTAAGAGCTGAACGTTCCCCTTTTCCTGTAGAAAAGCCATGAATCCAGCTATCTTTTGTCAAAACAGTGTTTGAGGGCCCTTGTCTTTGTCAGCCTCTGACATGTCTCTGATTTTCTGCAAATTCACAGGGTCAGGCAGCTTCACAAGTATGAGGAAATACACAAAAGGCCAGAGCAAGACTAAATCCCAAAGATGTGAATACCAATCCAAGTAAGACAGACTTCTATGGAGATCAGCTCTGTGGCTTCAGTCTTTTTCAATTTTGTGACTAGAAAATTTGTCAACTTAAAGGATCGAGGACCCTAAACTTCAAACAGGCATTCCACTCAAGCGCCAAGCCCTTAAACATTATTTTTTTTTAAGATTAAAAAAAAAAAATCTATCTATCTCTCTCTCTCTCTCTCTCTCTCTCTCTCTCTCTCTCTCTCTCCCTGGGTGTGGTGGTGGGTTCCTGTAAGGTTCCTGTAATCCCAGCTACTTGGGAGGCAGACGTGGAAGGACTGCTTGAGCCCAGGAGTTTGAGACTAGCCTGGGCAACATACCAAGACCCCATCTCAAAAAACAAAACTCTCCTTCTTTCCTCACTCACTGTAGCTCTACAACAGAGGTAATTTCCTGAGAGTCATACAAGCTGAGGATGCAGCCATTCATACCTGATCAATGTGTGTGACATTCCGGATCCCAAAGGCAATGGTGTAAATATCAAACTTGTCATCATCAAAGGGCAGTTCTTCAGCATCTCCTAATACCCATGCAAGTCCTGAAAGAGAAAGTGAGTTCCAGGTCTCAGTGTGGGTAGCTGTTTTTCCTGCCCCCAGTGAATTCATTTCATGTAGAGCATTGAGCTGGAGAGCCCAAGTCCTGGGTGGTTAGGCTGCCTGGATTCTAATCCCAGCTTCACCATATTCCTTATATATACATATTTTTCCTTTTATATTTTTAATCAATCATTATAATTTTTTTTAGACATGGGGAGGTCTTGCTTTCTCACCCAGGCTGGAGTACAGTGGCACACAGCTCACTGCATCCTCAAACTCCTGGACTCAAAGGATCCTCCTGCCTTAGTATCCCCAGTAGTTGGGACTATAGGCACACACCACCCTGCCCAGCTAGTTTTTAAAAATTTCTTCTGTAGAGACGAGGTCTCGTCATCTTGCCCAGGCTGGTCTCAAACTCCTGGGCTCAAGCAATCCTCCCGCCTCGGCCTCCCAAAGTGCTGGAATTACAGATGTGAGCCACTGTGCCTGGCCTGTGTATTCTTGAATAAACTACTTTGTCTGTTTCCTCATCTGTAAAATGGAGTTAAAAACTAGTGCCTACTTTATAGGGTTACTAAAAGTATTAACTGAGTTACTCTAAGTACAGAATTTAGCAGAGTTTTACTGGTTTTATTGGAATCATAGAGCATCAGCGTGTCCAGGTCTGAGATTCAGAGATCACCAGAGGCCCCTATCAGGGTGGCTGTGTCCTCCAAGGATCTTGATTAGACTTTAACATTATACAACCTACAGCGAATTAGATGTAAAATACAAAAAGAAGACTGTATAGAGGAAGGTAAATGAAAATAACCTTTCTGGAAAGCAAATTAACAGTATCTACCAAGGGCCTTAAAAATAAGTATACCTGGCCAGGTGCGGTGGCTCACGCCTGTAATCCCAGCATTTTGGGAAGCTGAGGGAGGCAGATCACGAGGTCAGGAGATCGAAACACGGTGAAACCCCGTCTCTACTAAAAATACAAAAAATTAGCCGGGCGTGGTGGCATGCACCTGTAGTCCCAGCTACTGGGGAGGCAGAGGCAGGAGAATTGCTTGAATTTGGGAGGTGGAGGTTGCAGTGAGCTGAGATCGCACCACTGCACTCCAGCCTGGGTGACACAGCGAGACTCTGTCTCAAAAAAAAAAAAAAAAGTATGCCTTTTGACCCAGTGATTTGATTTTTAGGGAAAGGACATTGACATCATCATCACAGCTACTGCTTAGAGGGCCCTTATCAAGTGGCAGGGTCTGTGTTATTTTATGTACATCTTTAGATAGATTATCTTAGTATATCCTCATACCAACTCTGTGAGAGAGTTACTACCATTATCCTCATGTTTCAGGTCAGCAAAGTGAACATCAGAAAGGTTTAAAGTCTGAGCTGAGCATGGTGGCATGCACCTGTAATCCCAGAGACTCAGGAGGCTGAGGTGGGAGGAGAGCTTGAGCCCAGGAGTTCAAGACCAGCCTGGGTAACACAGAAGACCATATCTCGAAAAAATAAAAAGCAAAAAGAGAAAGGTTGCTTGCCCAAGGTCACACAGATGGACTGGAACCCACAGCCTATGTTTTCAACAGCTATGGCATATCACCTCCTAGTATGAAGTAGTTATTAGAGTTTAAACACTTGACTAAGGTTATACAGTCAGTAAACGAATGAATCCATGCAAAAATTACAAATAAGAATGTCACAAACTTGTGCTACATGCAAAACGTTGGGGAAAAAAATAATTCTCAATTGGTTATTGGTTATATGAATCATGAAACATCCATATGGAAGAATAGCATAAAAAATAATGATTTTGGCCAGGTGTGGTGGCTCACGCCTGTAATCCCGGCACTTTGGGAGGCCGAGGCGGGCGGATCATGAGGTCAGGAGATCAAGACCATCTGGGCTAACATGGTGAAACCCCGTCTCTACTAAAAACACAAAAATTAGCCAGACGTGGTGGTGGGTGCCTGTAGTTCCAGCTAATCAGGAGTCTGAGGCAGGAGAATGGTGTGAACCTGGGAGGTGGAGCTTGCAGTGAGCCGAGATCGCGCCACCGCACTCCAGCCTGGGTGACCGAGCGAGACTCCGTCTCAAAAATAAAATAAAATAAAAAAAAATAAAAATAATGATTTCAAGGAATTTCTAATGACGTGGAGAAATCTTTTGATACCATAGTAAATTAAAGCAGGATTACTAAATTGTAGGACGGGCGCGGTGGCTCATGCCTGTAATCCCAGCACTTTGGAAGGCCGAGGCAGGTGGATCACGAGGTCAAGAGTTCGAGACCAGCCTGGCCAAGATGGTGAAACCCCCTCTCTACTAAAAATACAAAAATTAGCTGGGCTTGGTGGAGGGTGCCTGTAATCCCAGCTACTTGGGAGGCTGAGGCAGGGGAATCGCTTGAACCGGGAGGCGGAGGTTGCAGTGAGCTAAGATCGTACCACTGCAATCCAGCCTGGGTGACAAAGCAGGACTCTGTCTCAAAAATAAATAAATAAATAAACAAACAAATAAATAAATTGTATATATAGGATGTTCTCAACTTTATAAAAAGGGATAATTAGGAAAAAGGAAGGAAACATTACCATATTGAGGGGCAACTCTGAATGTTGGAATTATGGTTAACATTTACTTTCTTCTTAATACTTTTCCAGGCCAGGTGCGATAGCCCACACCTGCAATCCCAGCACTTTGGGAGGCTGAAGAGGGCAGACCACTTGAGGCCAAGAGTTTGAGAGTAGCCTGGCCAACATGGCAAAACCCTATCTCTACTAAAAATACAAAAATTAGCCAGGCATGGTGGCATACACCTATAATCCTAGCTACTCACCTGCCTGATTTTTTTTTTGTATTTTTAGTAGAGACAGGGTTTCGCCATGTTGGCCAGGCTATTCTCGAACTCCTGACCTCAGGTGATCCACCTGCCTCGGCCTCCCGAAGTGCTGGGATTACAGGTGTGAGCCACGGCACCCAGCCAAATATGTATATATTTTAAAGCTCCTGCCCCTAAGATCTTCCATTTGGGAAGGAAAGTGCTACATAAAAAATATAAATAAAACACATAACCATGCTATACATTAAAAAAAAAGTAGTTAAGGGCTGGGTGCAGTGGCTCACACCTGTAATCCCAGCACTTTGGGAGGCCGAGGCGGGCGGATCACAAGGTCAGGAGATCGAGACCATCCTGGCTAACACAGAGAAACCCTGTCTCTACTAAAAATACAAAAATTAGCCGGGCGTGGCGGCATGTGCCTGTAGTCCCAGCTGCTGCGGAGGCTGAGGCAAGAGAATGGCGTGAACCCGGGAGGCAGAGCTTGCAGTGAGCCGAGATTGCGCCACTGCACTCCAGCCTGGGCAACAGAGCGAGACTCTGTCTCAAAAAAAAAAAAAAAAAGTAGTTAAGTTACACGTTAACTTTTTTTTTTTTTGAGACAGAGCCTCGCTCTGTCACCCAGTCTGGAGTGTAGTGGTGCGACATCCACCTCCTGGGTTCAAGAGATTCTCGTGCCTCAGCCTCCTGAGCAGCTGGGATTACAGGCGCGCACCACCACGCCTGGCTAATTTTTGTATTTTTAGTAGATACAGGGTTTCACCATGTTGACCAGGCTGGTCTCAAACTTTTGACCTCAGGTGATCTGCCTGCCCCAGCCTCCCAAAGTGCTGGGATTACAGGCATAAGCTACCACGCCCGACCACACATTAACTTTTATATTTATTAAATAATTTCTAGGGTCCTCCTACTTAGTTTCTACTTTTCATGATGTTTTTGCAAAGGTATGATTATTGGAGATTGATAAAACAAGGAGGAAAGATAAATCTGTACTATGGGGCACTTAATAATTCCTACGCAGATGCATTTGTCTTGGTGCTTAGGAGAGCTCGACGGGCAGGCTATGCAATGGAAGAGATGATTCCAGAAATGGAACACTGCTTATCATTTCAATATCTTTGTTTTCCGTTCTTTATGGCTGAGTACCAGAGAGAAGGGAAACATGTTTGTCAGTAGGAGTAAGGAAACATAGTGCCTTTGTCTAAAAACACTAGCGACTGTCCGCCTTCTGACCAGTATTGATGGTTAACAAAGGAGCCCTTCAGCTTGGGGGCCAAGTGGGCTGCAGCTCGTCTAGGCAGCTCCTTCTGGGGGTGGGAGGAGGAAGAGGAGGAAGATTTGAGCTAAAATAACCATAGACACTCATGGTGGGGGAGGAGAAGGAGAGAAGTGCTGATGTTGACCTGAGGGACGTTCTTTGTTATATACCACTGCCCCTCACAGTGGCCATCTGTGGTCCCTGGCCAGCATGGAAGAGGGCAGAATAGCGGCTCTGAAAAGCTGGGCCGGGCGCAGTGGCTCACACCTGTAATCCCAACACTTTGGGAGGCATGGGTGGACAGATCACATGAGGCCAGGAGTTCGAGACCAGCCTGGCCAACATAGTGAAACCCCGTCTCTACTAAAAATACAAAAAAATTAGCCGGGTATGGTGCTGTGCAGCTGTAATCCCAGCTACTCGGGAGGCTGAGGCACAAGAATTGCTTGAACCCGGGAGGCAGAGGTTGTAGTGACCCGAGATCGCTCCACTGTACTCCATCCTGGGCAACAGGGCGAGACTCTGTCTCAGAAACAACAACAACAACAACAAAAAAAAAAACTGGGCCAACAGGGTGCAGTTGCCAGGATGGAGTTTCTCTCTTGTTGCCTAGGCTGGAGTGCAATGGCACCATCTTGGTTCACCACAACCTCCCCACCTTCCAGGTTCAAGCAATTCTCCTGCCTCAGCCTTCAAATAGCTGGGATTACAGGCATGTGTCACCACACCCAGCTAATTTTGTATTTTTAGTAGAGACAGGGTTTCTCCATATTGGTCAGGCTGGTCTCAAACTCCAGACCTCAGGTGATCCACCCCGCCTTGGCCTCCCAAAGTGCTGGGATTACAGGCGTGAACCACCACGCCTAGCCAAATTTGCTTTTTTTTGAGACAGGGTCTTACTCTGTTGCCCAGGCTGGAGTGCAGTGGCATGATCATGGCTCACTGCAGTCTCGACCTCCTGGATTCAAGTGATCCTCCTGCTTCAGCCTCCCAAGTAGCTGTTACTACAGGTGTGTATCACCACACTTGGCTAACTTAAATTTTTTGTAGAGACAGAGTCTCACTATGTTGCCTAGGCTGGTCTTGAACTCCTGGCTTCAAGCGATCCTTCACCCTCGGCATTCCAAAGTGCTGTGATTACAGGCATGAGCCACCTCGCTGCCACAATTTACATTTTTAAGCTAGCACACAAATCATCCATTTTGAGCTTGCAGTAATCTCACAGAGATAGGCATGCAGTCATCTGCCTATCTGCTCTTCGTATTTACCACAGTGGGGAAGTGTGAGGAGTACTGTTCACGAGTGTTTCTTTGAGTGTATCAGTTGGGTCCTCTGAGAAACATGCTGAGATGGTCCAAGGAGTATAATAATTTTTTGTGTGTGTGGCAGGGGAAACACAGAGTAGACAAAGGGAGAGGAAGAAAGACTGAGCAAGGAAAGCCTTTAGACCTTAATGCAGATCTGACAAAGGCTCAGCCTACCCAATAGGGACCTCCGGAACACAGGCTGGCTGTTGAAGAGTCTTGCTTGGAAAATGTCCAGGCCCTAGTAGTCCCACAGTGTTCAGCCATTGGCTACGGGCTGCCACAAAAGAGCCGGGCCTCCCTTGGAAGCTGAAGCAGAGGCTGATGTGGTAATAGGTGGAGGCTGCTAGCTAACTGCACTCCTTGTGGCTGAAGGGCAAGTTATTTCTTTTTTTATTGTTTAAATTTCTTTAGAGACAGGGTCTCGCTCTGTCACTCAGGCTGGAGTGCAGAGGTGCAATCATAGCTCACTGCAGCCTGGAACTCTTGGGCTCAAGTAATCCTCCTATTGTGGCCTCCCAAAGTTCTGAGATTATAGGTGTGAGCCATGGGCCCAGCCAGAAGTTCTTTCTTTACAGGAGATGAGAGGTCCAGTTGCACAGCAATCAAACTATCCTAGTATGGACAGGAGAATGGAATGGTTCAAGAATGGGAATGATACACCGAAGTCACCCTGAAGCTGCTGGGAAATGACAGCAAAACTTCTGTCTCAGGGTCTCAGAGCTGAGATCTGAAGATTCAACTCCAATTTGGGATCTGCTACTGAGAAGTTGTGTGACTTGGGTAAGATTCTTGACTTATTTGGGATCTAGTGATCCCAGTCACATAGGGCTGGGTAAGCTCACTCAATGGGCTGCTATGCATAAATAATGCATATAATAGCACACAAACTAGATTCAGCCATGCAAATCATCTTCAACCTGCCCATCTATAAGTTTCTGAAAGCCAAAAGATAAAGCATTTCAATATTTCACATATTCCACCTTATTCTATAAAGACACAAATACTTCCCCTGTGTCTGCCTTCTGCAGGACTCACCAGCTCTGTATCCTTGAGCCAAGGCTTTCTGCTTTCCAACCTTTAGCATCTCCTTGTTGATGTCACACACCACGACACGAGACCCGCCCAAGGAATCTTCTTCATTCTGGTACTCTTTGGCAATTTCTTCCCAGGATAAATTTTGCTGGGCCCTTAACTGCCTCTTCTGTTTTCTCTGATGCTGGGACTGAACATAATTAAGGAACCGGAATGCAATGTCACCTGTGGGAAGCCAACATGAGGAAAGATGCAGACTAAAACAAAAATAAAAAAGGAAGAAACAGCATTTCCTAAAACCCAAAGGGGTAACAGAGGCACAGGAGTACCTGTGTTAGCTAACTGGATGCAGTGTGGCTGAAAGCCAAGTCCTTTCTTCTTTTTGTTAGAGACAGGGACTCACTCCATCACCCTAGCTGGAGTGCAGAGGCACAATCATAGCTGAGTGTGTGAACGTGGAAGTTTCTACTCATTTCAACACTAACTTTTTTTTTTAATTAAAGAAATTGGGCTGGGCTCATGCCTGCAATCTCAGCACTTTGGGAGGCTGAGACTGGGGGATCACCTGAGGTCAGAAGTCTGAGACCAGCCTGGCCAACATGGTGAAACCCCGTCTCTACTAAAAATACAAAAATTAGCCAGGTGTGGTGGCAGGCGCCTGTTATCCCAGCTACTTGGGAGGCTGCGGCAGGAGAATAGCTTAAACCTGGGAAATGGATGTTGCAGTGGGCCGAGATAGCGCCATTGCACTCCAGCCTGAGTGATAAAAGCGAAACTCCGTCTCAGAAAAATAAATAAATAAATAAAATAAAAACTGAGGCCGGGCGCGGTGGCTCATGCCTGTAATCCCAGCACTTCGGGAAGCCAAGGCGGGTGGATCACGAGGTCAGGAGATCGAGACCATCTTGGCTAACATGATGAAACCCCATCTCTACTAAAAAATACACACACACAAAAAAAAATTAGCCGGGCGTGGTGGTGGGTGCCTGTAGTCCCAGCTACTCAGGAGGCTGAGGCAGGAGAATGGCATGAACCCAGGAGGCAGAGCTTGCAGTGAGCCGAGATCGCGCCACTGCACTCCAGCCTGGGCGACAGAGCAAGACTCCGTCTCAAAAAAAAAAAACAAAATCAAGTGTTTATAATACTGTGACCTGGTAAATATTGTTCAGGACAAATCCAGTGCTTTGTAGAATCCTATTTCTTTTTTCCTCTCTTTTCTATATTTTCTTTTCTTTCTTTCTTTTTTTTTGAGATGGAGTTTCTGCTCTTGTTGCCCAGGCTGGAGTGCAATGGCGCGATCTCAGCTCACTGCAACCTCTGCCTCCCAGGTTCAAGTGATTCTCCTGCCTCAGCCTCCCAAGTGGCTGGGATCACAGGCATGTGCCACCAAACCTGGCTAATTTTGTATTTTTAGTAGAGATAGGGTTTCATCATGTTGGTCAGGCTGGTCTCGAACTCTTGACCTCAGGTGATCCACTCGCCTTGGCCTCCCAAAGTGCTGGGATTACAGGCATGAGCCATTGCGCCTGGCCCTATATTTCCTTTCTTATAATGCTGTTTCCGGCTGGGCTCGGTGGCTAACGCCTGTGATCCCAGCACTTCAGGCTTCAGGAGGCTGAGGTAGGCAGATTGCTTGAGCCCGGAGGTTTGAGACCAGCCTGGGTAACATGGTGAAACTCAGTCTCTACGAAAAAATTACAAAAATTAGCCAGGTGTGGGGCACATGCCTGTATTCCTAGCTATTTGGGAGGCTGAGATGGGAAGATTACTTGAGGCCTGGGGGGTGGAGGTTGCAGTAAGCCGAGATGACGCCACTACACTCCAGCCTGGGCGAAAGTGCAAGACCGTTTCCAAAAAAAAAAAAAAAAAAAGCTGTTTCCTTGTCTTTGTTTTTCCTACACTATTTCCAAGAAATATATCCTTGTTTCTCCCATATGTCCAACCAATCAGGTATTCTCCAGTCATTCTCCAGTCATTTTTTATTTTATATCTTTTTTTTTTTTTTCCTGAGACGGAGGCTCGCTCTATTCCCAGGCTAGAGTGCAGTAGCACGATCTCAGCTCACTGCAACCTCCGCCTCCCAGGTTAAAGCAATTCTCCTGCCTCAGCCTCCTGAGTAGCTGGGATTACAGGTGTGTGCCACCATGCCCAGCTAATTTTTGTATTTTTAGTAGAGACAGGGTTTCACCACATTGGTCAGGCTGGTCTCAAACTCCTGACCTCGTGATCCACACGCCTCGGCCTCCCAAATGCTGGGATTACAGGCGTGAGCCAACATGCTCGGCCATATATTTCAATATATTACTTTGTGCATCTTCTCTGTATCATTCCAAATTTAGTATATGCGCTACTGAAGCGAGCACAATATTTCAATATATTTATAGGTATGCATATAACAAAATTTAAAAACATAAACAGGGATATTGTATACATTGTTATACCACGTGTTTTCTTATTCTTCCCACTTAATATGTCCTTGCAACCTTTCCATCATTACTTGTAAGTTTTCCTTATTGTTTTAAATAGATAAACAATACTTCATAGACTGGATATGCCTTAATTTAAAGCCATGTCCTTATTGGGAAGAAATAGGTTATTTCCAATTTTTAATTACTATTAAATGTGATGCAATGAGCATATATGTGACTAAATCTTTGTGGAAGTTTTTCTTTAGGCGACATAGAATTGAAAATGTGAGGCCAGGCGGAGTGGGTCAGGCCTGTAATCTCAACACTTTGGGAGGCCAAGGTGGGCGGATCACCTTAGGTCAGGAATTTGAGGCCAGCCTGGCCAATATAGTAAAACCTTGCCTATACTAAAAATACACAAAATCAGCCAGGCATGATGATGGGCGCCTGTAATCCCAGCTACTTGGGAGGCCAAGGCATGAGAATCACTTTAACCCAGGAGGTGGAGGTTGCAGTGTGCCGAGATCATGCCATTGCACTCCAGCCTGGGCAACAGAGCAAGACTCCATCTCAAAAAAAAAAAAAAAAAAAAAAAAAAGAATTGAAAATGTGGGATCCGCCAGGCATGACGGCTCATGCCTATAATCCCAGCACTTTGGGAGGCTGAGGTGGGTGTATCACCTGAGGTTGGGAGTTCAAGACCAGCCTGACCAACATGGAGAAACTCCGTCTCTACTAAAAATACAAAATTAGCTGGGTGTGGTGGCACATGCCTGTAGTCCCAGCTACTTAGGAGGCTGAGGCAGGAAAATCGCTTGAACCTAGGAGGCGGAGGTTGTGGTGAGCCGAAATTGCGCCATTGCACTTCAGCCTGGGCAACAAGAACGAGACTTGGACTCAAAAAAAAAAAAAAAGTGGGATCCTAGGCTTATATGCATTTTAGATTTTGGTAGATTCTGCTAAATTACCCTCTACAGAGCAAGGTGTCTTCTTGCCCTCTGAGCTTCCATTTGGGGAGAGGATCACACCAACATAGCTACAGATAAATATGTTTCAAGTATAGAGATTATTCTATTGTAATTTATTATTATACATTACTCTATCATTACTATCAAATTATTACATTATATTTTATATTATTCTAATGTAATTTTATGTGTTTATTTACTATTATTATTATTTTTTGAGACAGAGTCTTGCTCTGTAGCCCAGGCTGGAGAGCAATGGCACAATCTCGGCTCACTGCAACCTCTGCCTCCTGGGTTCCAGTGATTCTCCTGCCTCAGCCTCCTGAGTAGCTGGAATTACAGACGCCCGCCACCTTGCCAGCTATTTATTTTTTTATTTTATTTAATTTAATTTTTAATTTTTTTTTTTTGAGACAGAGTCTCGCTCTGTTGCCCAGGCTGGAGTGTGGTGGCTTGATCTCGGCTCACTGCAACCTCGGCCTCCTGGGTTCAAGCAATTCTCTTGCCTCAGCCTCCTGAGTAGCTGTGATTACAGGCACATGCCACCACAACCGGCCAATTTTTGTATTTTTAGTAGAGACGGGGTTTCACCATGTTGGCCAGGATGGTCTCGATCTCTTGACCTCATGATCCGACCGCCTCGGGCTCCCAAAGTGCTGGGATTACAGGCATGAGCCACCACACCCCGCCATCGCCCAGCTGAATTTTTGTATTTTTAGTAGAGGCGGGGTTTCACCATGTTGGCCAGACTGGTCTTGAACTCCTAACCTCAGGTGATCCTCCCAAAGTGCTATGATTATAGGTGTGAGCCACCACGCCCAGCCTCTAATGTAATTTAACATGTACAATGACATCACCAAGACGCATTGTGTAAAATCATGACATTTTTCTCTCCAAATGCTCAGTGTACAAGAAGTAACAAAGGACTGTGCACAAACTTTTGATATTTGATGTGATAGCAAATCAAGCAGAAAAGGCAGCCTCAAAAACTTATATAAAGTGATAAAAGGCTTCTCTCATCCCCTAAAAAAGAAGAAAAGGGGGTTAAAGGTTAAGCAGAAGATAAAACAGTCATTTAGATGGTGAAATGTCACTGGTCAAAAATTCGACTTTTTCCTTTGTAATCCTGCGTTGTTTTTTTTTTTTTTCAGACAGAATCTTGCTCTGTTGCCCAGGCTGGAGTGTAATGGTACGATCTCAGCTCACTGCAACCCTCACCTCCCCAGTTCAAGCAATTCTCCTGCCTCAGCCTCCCAAGTAGCTGGGATTACAGGCACCAGCCACCACACTGGCTTTTTTTTTGTATTTTTAGTAGAGATGGGTTTTCACCATGTGGGCCAGTCTGGTCTTGAACTCCTGACCTTAGGCAATCCACCCACCGTGGCCACCCAAAGTGCTGGGAGTACAGGTGTGAGCCACTGCGGCCAGCCAATCTGTGTATTTTAGAAATGTGACAGGCAGCTGGGCACAGTGGCTCACACCTGTAATCCCAGCACCTTGGGAGGCTGAGGCGGGTGTATCATGAGGTCAGGAGTTCAAGACCAGCCTGGCCAAGATGGTGGAACCCTGTCTCTACTAACAATACAAAAATTAGCCAGGCGTGGTGGCACATGCCTATAATCCCAGCTACTCAGGAGGCTGAGGCAGAGAATTGCTTGAACCCCGGAGGTGGAGGTTGCAGTGGAGCTGAGATTGCACCGCTGCTGCACTGCAGTCTGGGAGACAGAGCAAGACTCCATCTCCAAAAAAAAAAAAAAAAAGGAAATGTGACAGGCAGACAGGCACCGGCCAGGCTCATGCCTGTAATCCCAGCACTTTGGGAGGCCGAGGCAGGCGGACTGCCTGAGCTCAGGAGTTCGAGACCAGCCTGGGAAACACAGTGAAACCCCGTCTCTACTAAAATACAAAATATTAGCTGGGCATGGTGGAGTGCGCCTGTAGTCCCAGCTACTCAGGAGGCTGAGGCAGGAGAATTGCTTGAACCTGGGAGGCAGAGGTTGCAATGAGCTGAGATTGAGACACTGCACGCCAGCCTGGGCGACAGAGTGAGACTCCATCTCAAAAAAAAAAAGTGACAGGCACAAAACTGTTATTCTATGCTTTTGATTGATATTCAGTCAAAAAGATAAGTGCATGCCTTTCTCAGAAGTTATAAGTATGCAGATTTTCAATCACCATCTTCTGCCTCGTGTTAGGTGAGCTAGCTCATTACAAGAGAGACTAATTTCTGTAAAACATGCTCAATGGTAGTGAAGGATACCAAACTCGACATTACCTGTGCCTCCAGCAACATCAAGCAGCTGGGTCCCAGGAAGTGGGCGCATCTTCCAGAGCAGCAAATCCTTCCAAACACGATGGATACCAAGACTCATCATATCATTCATCACATCATACTTCTTAGCCACACTTTCAAACACCTGATAGACTGACATGGGAGAAACACACACAATAGTGCTATTAACAGTATTCCCTTAGAAAAATCCTAAACAAAAAAGGAGGAAGCTTTTTTCCCCTGAAATGACCTGTCTTTGCAAGGTGAAACTAAGTCGTAATGCTTGATGCCCAAATCTACACCTTAACATTACCTCTTTATTGATTTATTTTTTTTTCCTGCCTCAGATTTATTTGTACAAATAGCACAGGAGGACCCCAGCCCCATGCAGATGGCAGTCCAGGGGGGTCACACCAGTCCTTCTGTCCTCACACTGGCAGACAGAGATATCTACTCTGAAGCCTTCGTAGGTGTCTGGGCACCTTTGGGAGCCTAAGCTGGAGCTGCAGCCTGGGCCTTGGTTTGATCTTTGGCCTTGGCCTTTGACCGACATAGCTTGAGCCCCTTGGCAATGCAGGAATGAGCACATTTCCCAAGCCTGGGGGTGGGCAATGTCGGCAAGTGGATCGAGCTTGCGGCTGACACCCTTTGGGATCTCGGGCTTAACCTCCTTGGGCTTTACAAGGGCCTTCATAGCGTCGGCACGTCCACTCGTGGCCCTGGCACTGTTGGCCTGCATCTTTTTTAGGCCTTTCTTGTTGTGCTTCTTGGCAAAGCGCATGTTCCTCAGGAACTTGGGGTCCACTCCCTTAAGAGATTCTTATAAAAAAAAAAAAGAGAGAGATTCTTATCGGCCAGGCGCGGTGGCTCACGCCTGTAATCCCAGCACTTTGGGAGGCTGAGGCGGGCGGATCACGAGGTCAGGAGATCGAGACCATCCTGGCTAACATGGTGAAACCCCGTCTCTACTAAAAATACAAAAAATTAGCCGGCATGGTGGTGGGCACCTGTGGTCCCAGCTACTCGGGAGGCTGAGGCAGGAGAATGGCGTGAACCTGGGAGGTGGAGCTTGCAGTGAGCCGAGATGGCGCCACTGCACTCCCGCCTGGGCCACAGAGCGAGACTCCGTCTCAAAGAAAAAAAAATAGGATTCATATCTTTGTGATCGGGGTTTCTTGATACCATTTCTGTGCCATTTCGGGACTGGCTGTGTGTGGTGTGGTTCTTAGACTTGGCCATGTCTGCACTGGTCCTCTCCACAGCCTGCTCCCCGCTGCTGCTCCTAAGTCGTGGATGGCATCACATTACCTCTTTAATAAGAGGCTTAAATGTACTTCATAGAAGAAATCAACCTCTTTTCTGCTGTCTTAATTATTATTACTTAGGACTACTACTTTGTAAAAATGCCATCCATATACCTGGTACTAAATAGATGTTTCTGTTTCTTAAAGGATAGGGTGGGGGAAATTGGAATTTTTCTAATGGTTATTATAATAAAAGACAAGATCCATTAGAAGTATGCATACAGGGCACGGTGGCTCTTGCCTGTAATCCCAGCACTTTGGGAGTCCAAGGGGGGTGGTTCACTCGAGGCCAGGAGTTCAAGGCTAGCCTGGCCAACATGGCAAAACCCTGTCTCTAGTAAAAACACAAAAATTAGCTGGGCATGGTTGCGCACACCTGTAATCCCAGCTACTCGGGTGGTTGGGGCAGGAGAATCACTTGAACCTGGAAGGTAGAGGTTGCAGTGAGCTGAAATTGGACCACTGCATTCCAGCCTGGGCGACAAAGAGAGACTCTGTTTCAAAATACAGATGAAAGATGCATGATTAATGGATGGAAAGACCTCGGCTCATGTCTGCCTGTATCACTGAGAAGAACCTCAGGTACAATTTGGTGGGCACCTAGATGCCAAGCTGTGAATCAGGGCTAAGTCACAATTTAGAGGGCTCTCATGAGTCTTCTCCATAGGATCAACACAGACTGTGGAATCTGGGATAGCTAAAGAGAGAAAGAGTCTACTATCCAAGACTCTCAGAAGTGTTTCCCTTTAAAGTTACATTTTTTTTTTTTTTGAGACGGAGTCTCGCTCTGTCGCCCAGGCTGGAGTGCAGTGGCGCGATCTCGGCTCACTGCAAGCTCTGCCTCCCGGGTTCACGCCATTCTCCTGCCTCAGCCTCCCGAGTAGCTGGGACTACAGGCACTCGCCACCATGCCCAGCTAATTTTTTGTATTTTTAGTAGAGACGGGGTTTCACCATGCTAGCCAGGATGGTCTCGATCTCCCGACCTCGTGATCCGCCCGCCTCGGCCTCCCAAAGTGCTAGGATTACAGGCGTGAGCCACC
This sequence comes from Pan troglodytes, assembly GCF_028858775.2. Lineage (NCBI taxonomy): Eukaryota > Metazoa > Chordata > Mammalia > Primates > Hominidae > Pan > Pan troglodytes. The sequence goes on from NC_072408.2 coordinate 127,335,105, forward strand.
ACGCCCGGCCTTAAAGTTACATTTAACTGTTTTTCACCTCAGTTTCTCTGCCCGTAAGACGGCTATATCAGTGCCAGCTCCCTATCTCCCTGCCAGAAGGCTGAATTGGATAATGAAGAGGAGATGCTTTGAGTTCCTCAGATGAAATGTGCTACACAGATTGAAAACATGACTCTCTTCTGCTGAATCAGACTACAGAGCCCGCCTTTAACTCAAACTTCAATGCCTATTCTCAACCTTTGGATTTCCAAGTTCGCTCTTTCCTTTTTTTTTTTTAAATTTTTTTTGGGACGGAGTCTTGCTCTGTCACCCAGGCTGGAGTGCAGTGGCATGATCTTGGCTCACTGTAACCTCCGCCTCCCGGGTTCAAGCAATTCTCCTGCCTCAGCCTCCCAAGTAGCTGGGACTACAGGCACGTGCCACCATGCCCAGCTAATCTGTTGTATTTTTAGTAGAGATGGGGTTTCACTGCTAGCCAGGATAGTCTCGATCTCCTAACCTCAGATCTGCCCGCCTTGGCTTCCCAAAGTGTTAGGATCACAGGTGTGAGCCACCGTGCCCGGACTTTTGTTTTTGAGACGGCGTCTAGCTCTGTCGCCCAGGCTGGGTTACAGTGGCGCAATCTCGGCTCACTGCAACCTCCTCCTCCTAGGTTCAAGTGATTCTCCTGCCTCAGCCTCCCGAATAGCTACGATTACAGGCACTTGCCACCATGCCTGGCTAATTTTTGTATTTTTAGTAGAGATGGGGTTTCACCATGTTGGCCAGCTGGTCTCAAACTCCTGACCTCATGATCTGCCCACCTCAGCCTCCCAAAGTACTGGGATTACAGGTGTGAGCCACCACGCCCAGCCTGCTCTTTTGAGCATCTTTTGGGGTGTCTGGGGGACACTAAGGCTAACTCCACTCGGTATAAATAGTCCTTGCTGGCATGGTGGCACATACCTGGAGTGCCAGCTACTCGGGGGGCTAATGGGAGAGGACTGCTTGAACCCAGGAGTTCAAGGCTGCAGTGTGCTATGATTGTGCCTGTGAATAGACATTGTACCCCAGCCTGGGCAGCACAGTGAGAACTTGTCTCAAAAGTAAATAAACAAGGCTGGGCGCAGTGGCTCATGCCTATAATCCCAGAACTTTGGGAGGCTGAGGCGGGGGGATCACGAGGTCCGGAGATCGAGACCATCCTAGCTAACACAGTGAAACTCCATCTCTACTAAAAATACAAAAAAACTAGCTGGGCGTGGTGGTGGGCGCCTGTAGTCCCAGCTACTCGGGAGGCTGAGGCAGGAGAATGGCATGAACCTGGGAGGCGGAGCTTACAGTGAGCTGAGATCGTGCCACCGCACTCCATCCTGGGCGACAGAGCGAGACTCCATCTCCAAAAAAATAAAAATAAATAAATAAATAAATAAATAAGCAAATAGTCCTGGCTTTGCATGTTCCAATATGCATGAATTTCAGTTACTGTGGTTTAGCTAAACAACACCAGTCACCCAATACCACAATTCAAGTACAATGGTATATTAAATATGAGTAATTACATAAAATACATTCTTTAGTCTACAAATCACTATGTAAATAACAGATACACAACATGTTCAGCAACCAATCACGCACTTCTTTCCCAGACTTTAGGTGACTGGTCACTGCATCAGTTACTCAGTTCACAGACAGTAAAGCATGTACTTGTATTGCCTCCTTATCTTTCAGTGATAAAGCACACGTGGCATAACTGGATAAATGAAAGAGGGAATTGAACAACAAAAATGAAAATGCTGATAATGCTGGAAGTGAAATTCAAATTGAGTGTCAGTGGAGTTATAGGAGAAATAGATGACTGTGGGAATATTGACACTGCTGCCACTGGAGAGACTCTAGACATACAGCCAGAGGAACTGCAGGAAGATGAACTTACCAACATGAACAAGAAATGGAGCTGTGACAAAAAGGTTGAAGATGTCGCAGAAGAAGTGATGCCAGCAAAAACTTTCACATTAAAGGAGTTCTTGGAGGTATTTCATAACATTGAAAGCACAAAGGATAAAATATCAGAAGTAGATAAAAACTTAGAAAGAAATATGGCAATTTGCCAAGGCATAGAAAAGATATTTCATATGACAAGAAGGTGGCAAATAGTGCTCAAACTACTCTTGGCAATTTTTTTTTTTTTTTTTTTTTTTTTTGAGACAGAGTCTTGCTCTGTCGCCCAGGCTGGAGTGCAGTGGCGTGATCTCGGCTCACTGCAAGCTCCTCCTCCCGGGTTCATGCCATTCTCCTGCCTCAGCCTCCGGAGTAGCTGGGACTACAGGCGCCCGCCACCATGCCTGGCTAATTTTTTTGTATTTTTAGTAGAGACGGAGTTTCACCGTGTTAGCCAGGATGGTCTCAATCTCCTGACCTCATGATCCGCCCGCCTCGGCCTCCCAAAGTGCTGGGATTACAGGCGTGAGCCACTGCGCCCGGCCTACTCTTGGCAATTTTTTTACAAGGAAATAAAAGAATTTAATTCTCAAGGTTTCTAAATTTTTATTAGAATTTTTTTTCTTTGTTTTTGAGACAGTCTCACTGTGTCGCCCAGGCTAGAGTGCAGTGGCCCAATCTCAGATCACTGCAACGTCCACCTCCCAGGTTCAAGAAATTCGCCTGCCTCAGCCTCCTAATTAGCTGTGATTACAGGCGTGCGTCACCATGCTTGGCTAATTTTTTTTTGTATTTTTAGTAGAGATGAGGTTTCACCACGTTGGCCAGGCTGGTCTCGAACTCCTGACTTCAAGTGCCTACCTCGGCCTCCCAAAGTGTTGGGATTACAGGTGTGAACCATCGCACCTGGCTGTAAATAAATATCAACTTCAGTATATATTTTTTCATTTCACTATACATTTATAACTGACAGGGTTTTTGATGGTTGATAATTTTTAAAGGTCATAAAACAATTCTAATTTTTCCCATTGATTAAGGTCATTGTGTATGACTTCAGCTTGCACATTTTCACAGTCTTGCATTACTGTGCACAGCGAGGACTGTCTGTACTGCAATCTCAGTCCCCAATCTGGAATTCATATTTAGTTCAGTAGTTAACTTCTTCCTTGCTTGCCACTGTGTGAAATGTTGATTATACATTGATTATACATTGTAAAATGTTGATTATACATTGGCAGGTGCGGTGGCTCACGCCTGTAATCCCAGCACTTTGGGAGGCCGAGGCAGGTGGATCACGAGGTCAGGAGATCCAGACCATCCTGGCTAACATGGTGAAACCCTGTCTGTACTAAAAAAAAAAAAATACAAAAAATTAGCCGGGCATGGTGGAGGGCCCCTGTAGTCCCAGCTACTCGGGAGGCTGAGGCAGGAGAATGGCGTGAAGCCAGGAGGCGGAGCTTGCAGTGAGCCGAGATCGCGCCACTGCCTTCCAGCCTGGGGGTGACAGAGAGAGACTCAGTCTCAAAAAAAAAAAAAAAAAAGAAAAAAGAAACCCCGTCTCTACTGAAAATACAAAAATTAGCAGGGCACAGTGGCAGATGCCTGTAATCCCAGCTACTCAGGAGGCTGAGACAGGAGAATCGCTTGAACCTGGGAGGCGGAGGTTGCAGTGAGCCGAGATCAAGCCACTGGACTCCAGCCTGGGCGACAGAGAGAGACTCCATCTCAAAGAAAACTGGGCTAATAGTTCTTATCTTACAGTTTTATTTACAAGAATTAATGTTAAGTATTTTAGAAAGTTTCAGAACCTTAATAAGTGCTTGCTACTGCACTTGACTAGTCTTAAAAGTAAAAAATAAAATAAAATGAAATACTTGGTATTATCGTACTTGGCTCCACTTATTTCATTCCATAAGCAATTATCAAGCTCCTAATGTGTATCAAGCACTGAGGAAACAGGAATGAATGAGCCACTGTCCTGGCTTTCTGGGCATTCAATCCTGTGAAACAAATAATAATTTGAATTCGATATTCAAAGTGTTAAAATAGAGCTATGTATTAGCAAGGTTGAGGTGGGTAGACTTTAAGGGGATGGGAAATTCCACTGTGGGCACTTTCTCTTATTTCCTGGGTGACTCAGTAAAGAAACCTCTCAGAGCCTCACCTTACACATCTGTAAAATGGGCCAATTCCTTCATCATTATAAATAGTGCTAGCAGAGTTTAAAAACACTCCTTTTCCTTTCCTATGCCTGTGGCACAGTGCTGACAAAAAGAAACTGCTCAACAATATCTAACATTATTGAACAATTACTAAATGCCAGGGACTGTTTAAAGTGCTTTCATGTATCAAGTATTTTGATACTCACAAGAACTCCAAGAGAAGAAGGGTTACTATTAGTTCTACTTGGCAAATTTGGAAGCTGAGGCACACAGAAGATAGTTTCTCTCCTTCCTTCCCTCTTTTCTTTTCTTTTTTTCTTTCTTTCTCTCTTTCTCTCTCTCTCTTTCTTTCTTTCTTTCTCAGGCTGGGGGCGGTGGCTCACGCCTGTAATCCCAGCACTTTGGGAGGCCAAGGCGGGTGGATCACCTGAGGTCGGGAGTTCGAGACCAGCCTGACCAACGTGGAGAAACCCCGTCTCTACTAAAAATATGAAAGTAGTCGGACATGGTGGCGCATGCCTGTAATCCCAGCTACTCAGGAGGCTGAGGCAGGAGGATCGCTTGAACCTAGGAGGCTGAGGTTGCAGTGAGCCCATATTGCGCCATTGCACTCCAGCCTGGGCAACAAGAGCGAAACTCCGTCTCAAAATAAATAAATAAATAAATAAAAACAACCAAAAAACCCCCTATTTTTCTCTAGAGGTAAAGAACGGGGGCTTCAGACTCAGATTAAACTGGGTTTGAATACTGGTTCCGCCACTTACTGATATGTTCAACTGGGCAACTTCTTGCTTAACCTTCAAGTCTCAATTTCCTCACGTGTAATATGGTAATAACAATACCCACTACTGGAATGTTGAAAATGAGAATTGAAAATAATGTCTGTATGTTGCCTGGCACATCACAAACGCTCAGTTGATGGGATTTAGTCATCAGTATTCTGCTTTTAAAAAGGGGGCGTCTGGCTGGGCGCGGTGGCTCACGCCTGTAATCCCAGCACTTTGGGAGGCCGAGGCAGGCGAATCACCTGAGGTCAGGAGTTCGAGACCAGCCTGGTGAAACCCCATCTCTAGTAAGAATACAAAAAAGTTAGCCGGGCGTGGTGGCGGGCGCCTGTAATCCCAGCTACTCGGGAAGCTGAGGCAGGAGAATCGCTTGAACCCGGGAGGCGGAGGTTGCAGTGAGCCAAGATCGGACCATTGCACTCCAGTGTGGGCAACAAGAGCGAAATTCTGTCTCCAAAAAAAAAAAAAAAAAAAATCATAACTGCACAGACAACAACACTGGAACTAATTGGATGTTAAATCAACCCTAACTGGCCAGAAGAAACCAGACCAGGGACGGTCAGATCCCTCCCATCCGCCCTCTCGCCCCTTTCACCTTTGCCCCCCTTCTCCTCTTCCGACACAGTCTCAAACCCAAAGTGCGTTTCCGCTGCCCGCTTCTCTTGGGACAAGAGCCGAGCACTTAGTGGGTCCCCGGGCCAAGAGCTACGAAGCCCGAGGAGCTGGCAGCCCCGCATCGCCCGCGACCACCCACGGCCGCAACAGCTCCATAGAGCACAGCTCCCGGGGGCCGCCATCTTGGTAGTCGAGTGACAACGGCCAGAGAGTATGCCTTGTTGCGTCACTCGACGAACGACGGCGGCTGGCCGGCAACATTATTAGCCGAACGCGCCCTGAAATCTGATACACAGTTGTGCCGGCATAATCTCTAGGATCCAAATGGTGGTCTTTAAGTATCGGAAATCCCTTCCTCTCTCTCTTCTCAAATTGAATTTACAATTCACCAGGAATCAGGGGATCTCAGGGGAGCCCCGGGTCACCTCTTAGCGGCCATGTCTCTGAATCCGGCTAGGCAGAAAAGTACTAACTCGCAAGATATCCAGGAACTCTTGTTGTCTTGTGCAGAAGGGGTAGATTGAGGCATGGTGTGGTTAAAAAGCCAAGATCACGGGCCAATTCCTGCACACTTTGTTGAGCGTAAGAATCACTTGGTTTAAGTTTTAAAATGAAGATTCCTGGGTCCCCAGCTACCAGAGATTTTGATCTGACCTATATCCCTTTAATCTCTATTTAAACAAATTTCTCTGGCGATTCTGATGCTAAAGATGCAGACCATTCTTGAGAAACATATGTTAGACTACTCTGAAAAATAAACATAGGACAGACTTCTTTGTTCTGTCCGTTTTATGAACCTAGGAAGCTCATAAATGGGAACGAAAGCTCTGGTATCCACTTAGCAAGCCAGAACCACCACTCACACTTGGTCTCCTGCTGACACAAAGCTACATTCCTAGCTCCAGGTGGCATGTCATGGGTGTTTTACTTCAGCCCCAGATTTTCAGTCTTTTTTTAATGGCAAGGGTAATGCAGACCGTCCTGTGCAAAATAAAGAATGGACGTTATTGAGTTTTGCTTGGATTACTGTATGTTTCTGCTTTCATTCCATTTTAAATGTATGTTTCCTGTAAATATTTCACGAGGAGAAAGCGCCAATAGAAGAAACTGTTTTGAAATGAAAATTCTCTTCCTGGTTTAATATAGCCTGACAGATGGACACCTAACCGCTTTCGTTTGGGAAGTACTGCGCTGGGATTTCTGTTTCTTTCTCTTTTATTTTAAGAATGATAGAAGGTCCTCGTTGGTATAGTGATGAGAAAAAAAAAAAGAAGGATACAAGGGCGAAATGATTCATCCATGTATTCATAATTCTCATGTCTTTGTTAAAAGAAATTAAGTGGCTGGGTGTGGTGGCTCACGCCTGTAATCCCAACACTTTGGGAGCCCGAGGTGGGCGGATTGCATGAGGTCAGGAGTTTGAGACCAGCATGGCTAACATGGTGAAACCCCGTCTCTACTAAAATACAAAAATCAGCCAGGCATGGTGGTGCACACCTGTAGTCCCAGCTATTCAGGAGGTTGAAGCAGGAGAATCCCTTCAACCCAGGAGTCACTAGTTGCAGTGAGCTGAGATTGCACCACTGCACTCAAGCCTGGGTGACAGAGTCAGACTCCATCTCAAAAATAAATAAATAAATAAATAAATAAATAAAGTCTCATCAAAGAATCTTATATCTTCCATGTCTAGTTATATAAAAGAATGGATCTCAGGATTTAGGGCTGTTCCTTCTGCACATCAGATTAAGTATCCAGACCAACAGTATTTCACTGTTCTCTTATTTCAAATGATTTGTGGAGGAAAACCTGTAAAAAGTGAAGTAGGATAAGGACTGTTGGAAGGTTTTTTTTTTTTTTTTTGAGGTAGCGTCTTGCTCTGTTGCGCAGACTGGAGTGCAGTGGCATGACTTCGGCTCACTGCAACCTCTGTCTTCTGGGTTCAAGTGATCCTCCTGCCTCAGCTTCCCTAGTAGCTGGGATTACAGGCATGCGCCACCATGCCAGGCTAATTTTTGTATTTTTAGTAGAGATGGGGTTTCGCTATATTGGCCAGGCTGGTCTTGAACTCCTGACTTCAGGTAATCCACCTGCCTCAGCCTCCCAAAGTGCTGAGCCACCACTCCCGGCGCTAATTTTTGTATTTTTAGTAGAGATGGGGTTTCACCATTTTGGCTAGGCTGGTCTTATTTACTTATTTATTGATTCATTCTTTATTTTGAAACAGGATCTCACTTTGTCACCCAGGGTGGAGTGCAGTGGCACAATCACAGCTCACTTCTCACCCTCCCAGGCTCAAGCCATCCTCCCACCTCAACCTCCTGAGTAGCTGGGACTACAGGTGTGCACCACCACACTGGGCTGATTTTTGCATTTTTTGTTGAGACAGGGTTTTGCCATGTTGCCCTGAATGCTCTTGAACTCCTGGGCTTGGGCAATCTGCCTACCTCAATCTCCCAAAGTGCATGAGCAACCGCACCTGGCCCTGGTCATTTCCTTAATAGCATGTCTATGTGATCTTTTGAATCTCAAACTACTATGGTTGGAAGGGAATCATTTGTAATTTTCCAAAGTACAAATAGGTGTGGTATGATTCCCAAAGTCTTAGCGTCTATATCTGTAAACCATACGTTTTTGTTTTTTGTTTTTTGTTTTTTAATTTTTAGTAGAGAATTGGTTTCACTATGTTCAGGCTGGTCTCAAACTCCTAACATCAAGTGATCTTCCTGCCTCAGCCTCCCAGAATGTTGGGATTGAGCTACCTTGCCTGGCCACATACATGATTTTCCCTTTTTTTTCTTTTTTCTTTTTTTTTTGAGACAGAGTCTCGCTCTGTCACCCAGGCTGGAGTGCAGTGGCCCAATCTCAGCTCACTGCAACCTCCGCCTCTCAGGTTCAAGCGATTGTCCTCCCTCAACCTCCCAAGTAGCTGGGACTACAGGTGTGCACCACCACGCCCGGCTAATTGTTGTATTTTTAGGAGAGACGGGGTTTCACTGTATTGCTCAAGCTGGTCTCGAAATCCTGACCTCGTGATCTGCCCACCTCGAACTCCCAAAAAGTGCTGGGATTACATTGCACCTGACCCACATACATTATTTTCTTTCTTCTTTTTTTTTTTTGAGATGGAGTCTCGCTCTGTTGCCCAGGCTGGAATACAGTGGCGCAGTCTTGGCTCCCTGCAACCTGTGCCTTCTGGGTTCAAGTGATTCTCCTGCCTCAGCCTCCTCAGTAGCTGAGATTACAGGCGCGCACCACCACGCCTGGCTAATTTTTTTGTATTTTTAGTAGAGACGGGGTTTCACTATGTTGGTCAGGCTGGTCTCGATCTCCTGACCTGTTGATCCACCCGGCTCGGCCTCCCAAAGTGCTGGGGTTACAGGTGTGAGCCACCATGCCCGGCCCCATATGCATGATTTTCTAAATCTCAGTCTGTATCTGTAAAATGAGGAACTGCTTGTCTCATAGGTAAGAACATCACTTGTTAGCTATGTGATAATAGGCAAATTATCTGGACTTTTGGAGTCCATTTACTCATCTTTAAATTTTATTTATTTAGGGACGGAGTCTTGTTGTGTTACCCAGGCTGGATTCATACTCTTGGGCTCAAGTGATCATCCCTCCTCAGCCTCCTGAGTAGCTGGGACTACAGGCACACTTAGTCTAAAATTTAGTTATTGAGAAGATTAAATGTGATAATGTTAACAGCTGTTAAATACAATTTATAGGAGCCCATTGTCTTGCACTGAGCTTCAGCACAGTAGACCAAACCAAAACAGAGTTACTCAAGGTAAATTTCTACCCAACCACGCCTAAACGAAATTGTTTATCTGACCTTCTGAGAAATCATCATATCCCCAAACTGGTCAGTTTTACCCCACATAAGGAAGTCCATTCTGCTTAAACCTTTACAAGAAAAGTAATTTTGAAATGACTAATCTGCTTTTTGTTCTCTGTTTCTACTTTTTAAAAAAAAGTTTAGACAGGGTCTCCCTCTCTGTCACTCATACTGGAGTGCACTGGCACGATCGTATCTCACTGCAACCTCCAACTGCTGGGCTCAGGTGATCCTCCCACCTCAGTTTCCTGAGTAGCTAGAACTACAGGTGTGCAGCCACAGCCACTATGCTTGGCTAATTTTTTTTTCTTTCTCTCTTTTAAAGTTAGTTTTATTCAAACTATTTTATTCAGAGCCCAGCTAATTTTTGTATTTTTAATAGGGTCCGGATTTTGCTATGTTGGCCAGGCTGGTCTTGAACTCCTGGCCTCAAGTGATCTGCCCCCGCCTCAGACTCCCAAAGGGCTGGAATTACAGGTGTGAGCCACCACGCCCGGCTGCCCAACTAATTTTTTAAAAAATATTTTTATTCTTTAGAGACAGGGGTCTCGCTATATTCCCCAGGCTGGTCTGGAACTCCTGGCCTCCAAGGATCCTTCCACCTCTGCCTCCCAAAGTGTTGGGATTACACGCATGAACCACTGCCTACTGCCTGTTTCCGCCTCTGTCTCCTGAGTAATGGGGACCACAGGTGCGCACTGCCACGCCAGGCTAAAGAAATAAAGTGATGTACTGTATGAAGAAGTGCCGTAAAGTGATATTAAATGTAAGGTATTGTCATTATTAACGTTATTATTATTATTCCTAATATGAGATAGACTAAAGGCCATAAATCAATTGGTATTAACGCTAGAATAAGAACCATAAATTGGCCGGGCGCGGTGGCTCACGCCTGTAATCCCAGCACTTCGGGAGGCCGAGGTGGGCGGATCACGAGGTCAGGAGATCAAGACCATCCTGGCTAACACGGTGAAACCGTGTCTCTACTAAAAATACGAAAAATTAGCCGGGCGTGGTGGCGGGCGCCTGTGGTCCCAGCTACTCGGGAGGCTGAGGCAGGAGAATGGCGTGAACCCGGGAGGCGGAGCTTGCAGTCAGCCCAGATCGCGCCACTGGACTCTAGCCTGGGCGACAGAGCGACTCCGCCTCAAAAAAAAAAAAAAAAAAGAACCATAAATCAAACGAGTCTATAAAGGAGTTCCACAGGTATTCCAATGTTTGGCTACATTATTATCAGTGTATATTATTATTGTTACTGTATTTTTAGTGTACTAAGTGAAAAACCTGGACTTGGAGCAACTGCAAGTCCCGTTATTTTGAATGCCCTCACAGTGGGGTTGGGGCGGAGGTGGGGGAGGAAATAAAAAAAACAAAACCAAAACAAACAAACAAACAAAAACCAAAAAACAAACCACGAGACCCGGATGTAGGCAAAAACTACATTTCCCAGAATACCTCACCCCCTCTCCACTATATATGCAGTCCATCCGGGTTCTTTGAGATGCTGTTTGGCGACTCGTCGCCATTCCCGGAGCAGGTCGGCTTCGGCCCAGGGGCGAGTATCCGTTGCTGTGTCGGAGACACTAGTCCCCGACACCAAGACAGCCAGCCCTCTCCCCTGCCTCGCGGCGGGAGAGCGTGTCCGGCTGGCCGGCCGGCGGGGCTCGCGCAACCTCCCTCGCCTCCCCTTCCCCCGCAGCCTCCGCCCCGCCAGGCCCGGCCCGGACTCCCGAGCCCCGGCCTCCTCGTCCTCGGTCGCCGCTGCCGCCGGGCTTAACAGCCCCGTCCGCCGCTTCTCTTACTAGTTTGAGAAGCCAAGGAAGGAAACAGGGAAAAATGTCGCCATGAAGGCCGAGAACCGCTGCCGCCGCCGACCCCCGCCGGCCCTGAACGCCATGAGCCTGGGTCCCCGCCGCGCCCGCTCCGCTCCGACTGCCGTCGCCGCCGAGGCCCCCGTTGATGCCGCTGAGCTCCCCCAACGCCGCCGCCACCGCCTCCGACATGGACAAGAACAGCGGCTCCAACAGCTCCTCCGCCTCTTCGGGCAGCAGCAAAGGGCAACAGCCGCCCCGCTCCGCCTCGGCGGGGCCAGCCGGCGAGTCTAAACCCAAGAGCGGTAAGGACGGGCCTGCGGCAGTGGGCGGGGGCGACTGCCCCTGCTGCTGGGGAGAGTCGTTGCTCTCATCGGCTGGGTTACTCGGGGACAGGCTCCACTTTCTTTTATAGCTCCTACCTGCCCTTTTCCATGGCTCTCATTATTTGCAGTTACATTAATGAGCGCTGTGCTGCGTGGTTTACGTGGATCATTTACATTAATACTCAAAACTGCTCGATTAAGCAGGTGCTGTTCTTATCCCCATTTTACATATGATGAGAAAGGGTAAGGTCACCCAGCTAGTATTTGGCTCACAGCAGGCCTTAAGACTTGGTTTGTGTGACTCATCAGTCCACGCTCCTAAAACCACTAAGTTGTTCTACCCTTTAATGTTGAATTAACATTGGATAGTGTTCAAGTTTAGACGGGTGGGTGAGGGCCCAAGGACCTTTCAAACTCAGATCTCTTATTTAATAACCTGGTCCCAGATCCATTCCTCTGTCGAAGAGGAAGTCATCCTTCAGTGGCTATTCATTGTGGGGTTAAGAGCGCAGACTATGAATTCAGTCTTTTTGGGTCCCAGTTTGCCAGACCTTGAGTGAGTGCCCCGAGTTTACTTACTTGTAAAGGTAGGTGGAGGTAATATAATTAAATAAACTTAAAAAACGTATTAAAAACAAAACAAATGAACTAAGGTCTTAGGGTATCTGACGTCTATTTTGCGCCAAATACACATAATGTCTATTGTTGTGTGTTGGACTATAGGATTGTCCTTTAACAGGGAAGGTTTTATTTCTGTAATCAAGTCTGTCAATATTATGACCATGTTGATAATAGCTACCTTTAATTGAGGGCTTACCATGTGCCAAGTACTAGGTGAAGTTTTTACCTCTGTTTTCACTGTGCCAGTCACTGACTTGTCTACCAGGGTGAAATTGTTCATATTTAAAGAAGGAATAAACTGAGCAGGTAGGATGTTAGGAGTTGGCAGAGGCTAGAGTCCCGGTGTTCTTCATTTTATTTCGAAGTTTGTACTAATCTCTCTTTTGTATTTCAGTTACATTAGCAGTAATAGGAAGGTATTTTCAGCGACAGTGGGGATGTTGTGGCAGAGAGGGAAATATTTGAAGTCCCTAAATGTGGAGGTCCAGTTTAAAACTTGTCAAGATTAAAAAAACTGTTTAGAGTGAGACCGGGCGCGGTGGCTCATGCCTGTAATCCGAACACTTTGGGAGGCTGAGGTGGGAGGATAGCTTGAGCCCAGGAGTTTCACACCAGCTTGGGCAAGATAGTAAGACCCTCGTCTCCATAAGAAAAAAAAAAAATTAGCCGAGTGTGGTGGCACACACCTGTAACCCTACCTACTTGGAAGGGTAAGGTGGGAGGATCGCTTAAGCTCAAGGAAGTTGAGGCTGCGGTGAGCTATATCACGATACTGCATACCATCCAGCCTGGGTAACAGAGACCCCCATCTCTTAACAGTAAAAAGAAAACTAAGGCTGACTTAAAACAAACAAAAAAAAACAGAAAATTGTAAGGTCTGCTAACTCGCTCAGAGTTCACCTGCTGGATATGGCAAACTTGTTTACCTGGTGTGAGACCATTGGAGTATGGGTTCTCGGGCCGTGTCAGGAAATGGCATGTATGCAGACTGATTTTGCAGTTCTGCACATGCGTAGCTTTGCCATAGATCCCTCAAAAGATAGAAGGTAACCAGTCCTTTTGGTCAGTGTTGGAACTGGTTTAGAGTGGTCTGTTCAAAGCAATTGATAAGTAAGTTTATTTTTGTACTCTATTCCCAGATATATGTTAAGGATTTGGTTCTCCAACTGTGAATTCTCAACTAATTTTTCTGGGGCTCCTCTTTAAGCCACTAACATACATTCATTAGTCAGTTGCAATAAATGCCTTAAGTTTATTTCTTAGCAGTAGGTGAAAGCTTGTGACAACTTAAAACAAACAAACAGGTATTTAAGGAATTTTACTGCTATGTCCTTCACTTTGAATATGTTGGTTAGTGGAATTAACTCTGATTACCCAACAAGATGATACAGAATTCTATAGTAGTTTGACCAAAGCAAGTATTTGTCGTTGTTAACATTTCAAATGGGCTGGGTGGCTATAATCCCAGCACTTTGGGAGGCTGAGGCAGGCCGATTACTTGAGCCCAGGAGTTCGAGACCCTGTCCTACAAAAAAATAAATGAGCCGGGCGTGGTGGCACGCACCTGTAGTCCCAGCTGTGAAGAGGCTGAGGCAGGGGAGGAGGAAGAGCACTTAAACCCAGAAGTTCAAGGTTGCAGTGAGCCACGATCACTCCACTGCACTCTAGCCTGGGTGGCAGAGCGAGACCCCGTCTCAAAACAAGAAAACTTCTGTAAAAACTCATGTAGGCCGGGTGCGGTGGCTCACGCCTGTAATCCCAGCACTTTGGGAGGCCGAGGCAGGTGGATCATCTGAGTTCAGGAGTTTGAGACCAGCCTGGCCAACATGGTGAAGCCCCGTCTCTACTAAAAGTACAAAAAATTAGTCCGGCGTGGTGGTGCGCACCTGTAATCCCAGCTACTCGGGGCTGAGGCAGGAGAATCCCTTGAAACCGGGAGGCGGAGGTTGCAGTAAGCCAAGATTGCACCATTGCACTCCAGCCCGTCTAAAAAAACAAAAACTCATGTAAAGGCCCTTTGTTAGATTTTACAAATACACATGTGTGCCTTGAGGCAGCATTCTTTTTTTTTGTTTAATGTGTGTGTTAGAAAGCTTGAGCATGTTTGCCACCGCCAGTGTCTGCTTTTCTGGCTTCTGCTGTGCGTGTTCGCTTAGCAAGGAAGGATGGGCTTTGTAGCCAAATCCATGCTTCTTCACTAGCCATAATCCACTGCTTGCATTTAGGAACAAATTAAAAGGCAGAATATGTGGAGATTAAAAGGTTAGGAAACTCTGGATATTGGCTGATTTTTAAAGTTGAAACTAAGCTGCCTTAGGAACGTAACAGCTAAGACCAGTGCTACTACAGCAGATACTCAGGAGCTCTGATGCAGTGACTTCACGATGAGATGGTTGCTCTAACAAAAGGGTACACTCAAGCTCCGCATAATCCCATAAAAAGATTTCTGCAGTATCTCATAAGCTGAACACTTCATATACTTGATTCTGCTGGGAATCATTGAAAGGACCTCTTGAATTACAGAGTACTGAGTTGAGGGGAAAACAAGCGTAAGGTGAAAAGATAGTTTATCTTTTGTCAAGGTGAAAAGAGCAAGACTTTTCAGTATTCAAATATTTAAGTCACTTTTTTCTCCCCCTTTTCTACCTCGTGGAAGAAAGCCCTTTGGTTTCTATTCTGTAAACTGTCATTAATGGCCATTTGCTTCCTAGCTACATGATTAATTTCTTTGAGATTTTGTTCCAGTGGCTGGCTTAAATTTGCCCTTCATTTGTATACAGGAAATATGTAAATTTGGCTACCAGGATTTTCTTGATCTTTCCAGCTAGAGTCGCATACCACAGTTTCTTTGCCTGGGCTAATTGCCCGAACATTTATATAACATTCCTTTTCTTGATTATATTCCTACAGCTTCATTCCAGTAGTGTTAATAGGTATTTCTGAGAACATGCAGCAGTAAATATCCCGTGAATATAGCTCAGAGGAGAGAAGGTGGGTTAGAAAGTGGGGAAAGTCATTTAGAGGGAGCAAAGAAAGAGAGTCAAGAGAGAAGGTAGGCCGTTTATGGGCAGGCAGTGGACTCTGGCCAGGAACCAGGCTCTTGTCCCATCCCCCTGGGCCGATAGAACTGCCAGGGAGGTTAAGGGAAGGTCAGGTATTATGAGGCAGTTATTTTGAGGTTGGTGGTATGAAGCACTGCCCTGGCATTCTTCCTGTTATTCTGGTACCAGAAACCAGGTTACTAGTGGTAATCTGCCTGGAAGAATGCCTCTGAGCTGTAAATGGACCTGGAGATTTTAATGGCTTTGAAAATTGAGGTGATTTGAAGCCTTCAGTAAAACCACTTAGAGAAATTTAAAGAATTTCAGGGCCTGTTGGCTGGATTCCTTGGTTTATATGGCTTCATTGGAAGTCTAGTGGGTGCTCTTGACAGGAACGCTTTGGATTTATTAATGATAGGCTTTCAAATCATAGTAAAACTGTGTGTCAGCCACTATGGTAGGCATTTTACAGAAGTTTTCTTTCTTAATCCTCATGATTCTATGAGGAAGTATGGTAGAATATTAGTCCTGTTTCACAGATAAGAAAATAGAGGCTTAGCAGTGTTAAGAGTGATTTGTCCAAGTAAATTTTTATGAAGTCCTAGGCGGTATTTTTCAATAAGCTTTGTATAATCACACTTAGCAAGCAGATAACTTACTGGCATGTGCATCATTCCTGATACCACCTCTCTCTTCCTTTCATTCAGAATTACTAATTTCAGCTGGATTCAATTTGTTGTCAGTTGATTCTGTAGTAAGGCCATATGTTGCCCCTCTGGAGGTGCTTGTCAACTACTCTGGATGATGGGTAAGCAACTTGCTTGTGATTACAGCATGAATCAGCAGCAGAAACTTGCTGACTGGTATTCTGACCTCTAGGCTGAGCCACCTGTTAGAACTAGAGCTAGAAATGAGGATGCCAAGTAATTTAACTGTGAAAAACTTGTGGCCCTTAATTTGGTAATGGGGGGAGGCTGAGATATACCTACTGCTACTTGGTGGAGACCTTTCCATTAGGGAAATGTGGAACAACTGAGAAGCTGGGTTAAGTTTTTAAGTCATTTATTTGTCGACTCTGGAGCCTGAGTTTAGTGGTCTTGTCCATTTTGGAATGTGTCTTGACGGTAGTTCTTGGCAGTTGTTCTCAGTGGTGGCTGTGCATCAGAATCTCCTCAGGAACTTTTTTTTTTCCCTCAAGACAGTCTTGCTCTGGCACCCAGGCTGGAGTTCAGTGGCACGATCTCAGCTCACTTTAACCTCTGCCTTCCAGGTTTAAGCAATTCTTCTGCCTCAGCCTCCTGAGTAGCGGGATTGCAGGTGTCCACCACCACACCGGCCTAATTTTTGTATTTTTAGTAGAGATGGGTTTCACCATGTTGGCCAGGCTGGTCTCAAACTCCTGACCTCATGAGGAACTTTAAAAAAAAAAAATAGGGGTGTGTGGGGCCCCTTCCTAGGAATTTATTATCTTTTTTTTTTTGTAGAGATGGGGGTCTCACCATGTTGCCCAGGCTGGTCTCAAATTCCTGGCTTCAAATGATCCTCCCACCTTAGCCTCTCAAAGTGCTGGGGTTACAGGCATAAGCCACTGTGCCTGGCCTTTTTCTGATTCTTTAAGCCTAGATTGAACCCGTGGGTCCTGGGCATTCATAATTTAAAAAGTCTGTGCAAGTGATTCTGGTGTGCAGCCAGGATTGAGAACCACCACTCTTGAGATTTAAAACTTCACCCATAGTTCCTTCTCCCAGGAACTTGATATTTTTTCTGTTTTCCAAAATCTAAAGTGGATCATCTTATCACTCCTGTTCTACCCTCGAGTTTTTCCCATGTATATCCTGGCAAGTTGTCCACAAAACATTTCAAAAATAATACTCTGAATTTTATCTCTGGGTCCCAGGCCTCATGGTACCTTCAACCTTTAGCTGCCTTTTGCCTGGGTCTAGAGATAAGAGCCAGTCTCTCACTTGACATATCTGTCTTCATACCCTTAGGTAACTGGAAGACGAGAAACGAGTTGATTTTGGCAACTAAAATCACTAATCATGATGTGGTCAGTTGTTATGTGTTTTGGAAATGAGCAGTTTACTGTCTATCAGTGAGCATTTCTGTAAGCATTATGAAACTGTTTCCTTGCCAGTGTGGTAATAAGTGAAGAAATGAAGACAGCCTTCTTGCTGAGTGCCAGTTTACTTTCTTTTTTTCTTTCTTTCTTTTTTTTTGAGACAGAGTTTTGCTCTTGTTGCCCGGGCTGGAGTGTAGTGTTGCAGTCTTGGCCTTGCCACAACCTCCACCTCCCGGGTTCAAGCTATTCTCCTGCCTCAGCCCCCGGAGTAGCTGGGATTACAGGCATGCGCCACCATGCCCAGCTAATTTTTTGTATTTTTAGTAGAGACAGGGTTTCTCCATGTTGGTCAGGCTGGTCTTGAACTCCCGACCTCAGGTGATCCGCCCGCCTTGGCCTCCCAAAGCGTTGGGATTATAGGCATGAGCCACCGTGTCTGGCCAGTTTACTTTCTTAATAAGCCCTTGCCATGTAGAATCTGGCTTTACCTAAATCTATGCAAACCGTGAGGTGCATCTTGAAAGCAGCAGTTAGGGTCAAACAGGTAGGGTCCAGGATCATCTGAAACAGTCTTGGATAATGAGGTTGGAGGATATGTGTTTTCTTTATATACCTATCCTCGTAGAATCTCCTTTGCTTGAGGTGATGTGAAATGGAGTTAAGGAAAGCAAAGCAAGAGAATGTGGCTGAGTTAGCTGGGGTTCTGCATCCCCTGAGTTTTCCTTTTTTTTTTTTTTTTTTTTGGAGACGGAGTCTCACTCTGTCGCCCAGACTGGAATGTAGTGGTGCGATCTCCGCTCACTGCAAGCCCCGCCTCCCGGGTTCACGCCATTCTCCTGCCTCAGCCTCCCGAGCAGCTGGAACTACAGGCGCCCGCCACCACGCCTGGCTAATTTTTTGTATTTTTAGTAGAGATGGGGTTTCACCATGTTAGCCAGGATGGTCTCTATCTCCTGACTTCGTGATCCACCTGCCTTGGCCTCCCAAAGTGCTGGGATTACAAGCATGAGCCATCGTGCCTGGCTTTTTTTTTTTTTTAGAGACAAGCTCTCGCTCTGTCACTTAGGCTGGCATGCAGTGGTGCAAACATAACTGACTGAAACCTTGAACTCCTTGGCTTAAGAGATCCTTGAACTCTTGAACCACTGTGCCTGGTTTATCTTTTTCTTTTTTTTTTGAGATGGAGTCTCACTGTGTCTCCCAGGCTGGAGTGCAGTGGCGCAATCTTGGCTCACTGCAAGCTCCGCCTCCCAGGTTCACACTGTTCTCCTGCCTCAGCCTCCTGAGTAGCTGGGACTACAGGCTCCCGCCACCACGCCTGGTTAATTTTTTGTATTTTTAGTAGAGACGGGGTTTCACCATGTTAGCCAGGATGGTCTTGATCTCCTGACCTCGTGATCCGCCCGCCTCAGCCTCCCAAAGTGCTGGGATTACAGGCGTGAGCCACCGTGCCTGGCCTTTTTCTTTTTTTGAGACAGAGGCTCACTCTGTAGCCCAGGGTGGAGAGCAGTGGTGCCATCATCCTTGAACTCTTGAACCACTATGCCTGGTGTATCTTTTTCTTTTTTTGAGACAGAGGCTCACTCTGTAGCCCAGGGTGGAGAGCAGTGGTGCCATCATAGCACACTGCAGCCTCAACCTTGGCTTAAGCAATCCTTCCAACTCAGCCTCTCAGCTAGGACTGCAGGTGTGTGCCACCACATTGGGCTAATTTTTAAATTTTTTGTAGAGATGGGGTCTTGCTATGTTGCCCAGGCTGGTCGCAAACTCGTGGACTCAAGTGATCCTCTTGCTTTGGCTTCCCAAAGTGTTGCGATAACCGGCATGAGCCACCAAGTCCAGCGCTGAAACTTTGCTTTCTAATTGTTACTACTAGTGCCATGTTTGACACTAACTGTTGCTAACTGAAGTAATAGGTAAAAGTTTAGTTTTTAAGTTCTAACTTTATTTATTTGTTTTTTGAGACAGAGTCTCACTCTGCTGCCCAGGCTGGAGTGCAGTGGCATGATTTCAGCTCACTGCAACCTCTGCCTCCCGGGTTCAAATGATTCTCATGCCTTAGCCTCCCAAGTAGCTGGGATTACAGGCGTGTGGCACCACACCTGGCTAATGTTTGTATTTCTAGTAAAGATGGGGCTTCACCATGTTGGCCAGGCTGGTCTCGAACTTCTGGCCTCATGTGATCTGCCTGCCTTGGCCTCCCAAAGTGCTGGGATTACAGGCATGAGCCACCATGCCTGGCCTTAAATTGTAACTAAGGTAAGGGTCACTGTCCGTAAGCAGGATTTAAGGGTAACTGGTAGGAGTGAACCTAGCCTGTTTCTGTGACTGTTCTGTTTACATTGCTGCCATTTCACATGGTTTAGATTGACTCCCAGGTTTTAGGTGGTCAGGTTTGGAGAGAATGACATCTCATTTATACAGTGAGGTTGACAGACTATGGGCGTGAAGTGGTTGCTTTCAAAATTTGGTCTCTGATTTATTAACTTACATTTTCTTCTTTCTGAGGCATTGTTTAACCTTGAATTTATTTAGCCTGCTATAAAAAGCTGGTGATTGTACTTACCAAGAAATAATTTTTTCTAAGTTTAAAAAAATTACTCAGATAATATTACAGGTCTGCAGACAGGTACTTTTGTATAGTTATATCAGAATCTTAGAGGGTGAGGCCTGAGCATAGGAATTCCGTAAAAGCTCATCTGTGTGATTCCTATGAACTGGCAAGATTGAGAATCATTGTAGTAAGATAAAAGTGGGGCCAGACCCCATGGCTCATGCTTATAATCCCAGCACTTTGGGAGGCTGAGGTGGGAAGATCACCTGAGCCTGGAGGATCGCCTGAGCCCAGGAGTTTGAGACCAGCCTGGGCAACATAGTGAGACCCCCGTCTGCACAAAAAAATTAAAAAATTAGGTCAGGCCTGATGGCTCACGCCTGTAATCCCAGCACTTTGGGAGGCTGAGGCTGGTGGATCGCTTGAGCTCAGGAGTTTGAGACCCGTCTGGGCAACATGGCAAAACCCCGTCTATATCAAAAATATAAATTAAGCCAAGAATGGTGTATATGCCTGGAGTCCCAGCTACTTGGGGGGCTGAGGCAGGAGGATTGCTTGAACCCAGGAGATGGAGGCTGCAGTAAGCCGAGATCATGCCACTGCACTCCAGCCTGGGTGACAAAAGTAAGATCCTGTCTCAAAATAAATTTAAAAATTAGCTGGGTGTGGTGGTGCACACCTGCAGTCCTAGCTGGGAGGCTGAGTTGGAAAGATGCTAAGCTGAGGTTGAGGCTGCAGTGTGCTATGATGGCACCACTGCTTTCCACCCTGGGGGAATAAAACATGCTGGGCGTGGTGGCTCATGCCTGTAATCCCAGTACTTTGGGAGGCCGAGGTGAGTGGATCACCCGAGGTCAGGAGGTCGAGACCAGCCTGGCCAATGTGGCGAAACCCCATCTCTACTAAAAATACAGAATTAGCCAGGCGTGGTGGCTCATGCCTGTAATCCTAGCTACTTGGGAGGCCAAGGCAGGAGAATTGCTGGAACCCGGGAGGTAGAGGTTGCAGTGAGCCGAGATTGCGCCACTGCACTCCAGCCTGGGCAATAGAGTGAGACTGTTAAAAACAAAAAAAAAGATAAACCAGGCATGGTGGTTCATGCCTTTAATCCTAACAGTTTGGAAGGCCGAGGCAGGATTGCTTGAGTCCAGGAGTTGGAAACCAATCAGGGTAACAAAGTGAGACCCCAACTCTACAAAAAAAAAAAAAAAAAAAATTGGCTGGGAGTGTTGGCTCATGCCTATAATACCAGCACTTTGGGAGGCCGAGCAGATGGATCACTTGAGCTCTGGAGTTTAAGACCAGCCTGGGCAACAAAGGCAAACCTCGTCTCTACAAAAAACACAAAAATCAGCTGGACATGGTGATGAGTGCCTGTAGTCTCAGCTGCTCAGGAGGCTGAAGTGGGAGGGTGGCTTGAGCCTGAGAAGTGGAGGTTGTAGTGAACGAGATTGTGCCACTGCACTCTAGCCTGGGTGACAGAGCAAAACCTTGTCTCTAAATAAATAAAGTGCATAAGTAATTATTATGTTGTTAGAGTATAAATAAATCAGTGTAACGGTTCTAGAAAGCAACCTAGGGATGTGTAAATGGCTTTAATGACCATATTTTATCTGTCAGTTCCACTTTTTGAGAATTTGACATAATCACATAAGCCTCTGTGTAAAGAGACTCCCAATGGTATTATATTAAACTAACAAAAAATTAGAAGCCACCTAAATATACAACAGTGGGGGATTGGTTACATTATTCTGTAAGTATGTGGCCAAGAAGGGTACAGCAATTAATCATGCTTCTGAAGACTAGGGATGCATAAAAATGCTCACAGAGTAGTAAGCAGAAAACAATATATCTTCTATGCTTGTCATTTTATATAAGATTTGTGACACGTATGTAAAATGGAGATTAAAAGGAAAACACTGTTAATGAGTTAGTGCTCTGTGGGTACTGGCAACTTTAAATTATTCTACACTATTTTCAGAATTGAACACATATTATAATTGAAGAGAAAAACAAGAAACATTTTTATTTTTTATTTTTTGAGACGGAGTCTCGCCCTGTCGCCCAGGCTGGAGTGCAGTGGCACGATCTCAGCTCACTGCAAGCTCTGCCTCCCGGGGTTCATGCCGTTCTCCTGCCTCAGCCTCCCGAGTAGCTGGGACTACAGGTGCCCGCCACCATGCCCGGCTAATTTTTTTTTTTTTTTTTTTTTGTATTTTTAGTAGAGACAGGATTTCACTGTGTTAGCCAGGATGGTCTCAATCTCCTGACCTCGTGATCTGCCCACCTCGGCCTCCCAAAGTGCTGGGATTACAGGCATGAGCCACCGCGCCTGGCCATTTTTAAAAAGGATATGACTCAATCTGATCCAATGTGCTTTTATTTATTTAATTAAATTTTTTTTTGAGATAATCTTGCTCTTTGCCCAGGCTAGAGTGCGGTGGCACGATCTCGGCTCACTGCAACCTCTGCCTCCCAGGTTCAAGCAGTTCTCCTGCCTCAGCCTCCCAAGTATCTGGGATTATAGGTGCCCGCCACCATGCACGGCTAATTTTTTGTATTTTTAATAGACATGGGGTTTCACCATGTTGGCCAGGCTGGTCTCAAACTCCTGACCTCAGGTGATCCACCTGCCTCGGCCTCCCAAAGTGCTGGGATTACAGGCGTGAGCCATTGCGCCCAGCCCCCAGTATGCTTTTAGAGCTCAACTTCTTTTGTTCTGTCAATTTAACAGCTTCTGAATTTGACCTCTAGAGCTTCTGTAAACACGGTTTTGCTGTTAATGCCTTTTGAATATATTTGCTAAGGCCTAGGACAACCCCTTGTAGTATAGAATCTGGTTATGTTATAGTAATTTAAAAAGGAATCTCTTCTGTCCTGTTACCAGGTAAAATACTTTTCCTTAATACAGAATGGCTGTTTCATTTCCTGTAACTTTATCTGACTGAACTTTTACAAGGACAGTGGTTAAGCTGTGTAAAGTAAAGACATTATGGATTGAGAATCCATGTGGTTTGATCTATGCTGTGTTTGTTTTGAGAGAGGGGACCCGTTAGGCTTCATTATTGCAAGAAAAAAACACTCTACTATGTGTTGTCTTGCTCAAAGCACTCATGCTCTGGCCCAAACCCAGATTCCTGAAGGTGGTCAAAGGGCCTATTCACCCTTATTTTTTGCTGGGAGGTGGAGGGCAGTTGGCTAAGTGAATGTATCAGCTTCTTAAGACGTTCTTTTGTGTTTCTTGCTTTCAGATGGAAAGAACTCCAGTGGATCCAAGCGTTATAATCGCAAACGTGAACTTTCCTACCCCAAAAATGAAAGTTTTAACAACCAGTCCCGTCGCTCCAGTTCACAGAAAAGCAAGACTTTTAACAAGATGCCTCCTCAAAGGGGCGGCGGCAGCAGCAAACTCTTTAGCTCTTCTTTTAATGGTGGAAGACGAGATGAGGTATGGAATTTGAGAATGTCCTTTCTAGAGCATAAGCATGAGATCTGATCCCATCCCCCGTCCCCCAGTTTATCAGTAGTTGAGAAGGGGAACAAGAGGTAGAGGAATAGATAATCAAAGCAGTCTTGAGTAGGCGAGAGGGTTAACCAGGTTTGAAACCTTGCCTCCTTTTTTCCCCTGAAGGTTATGAAAATTTCTTTGGAGGAAGGAAAATTTCCTTTATGACAAATTTGGGGTTCCTTAATTTGTATGGTCTTTCTGTTATCACTCTTGAATTAGAGGTACTTTTTGGAATATTTAGGTAATAAAATGACATTAATGACATTTGCCTTTGTAATCTAGCAAAATGTAAAATGCACATATCTATAGTCTCAAATTTTTTTAGGAGTTTCTTAGCTATGCTTCTGTAAGTGCATAAAGATATTTATGTACAAGGGTATTCACTGCTTTGTTTGTAGTTGCGAAATTGGGAAATAACCTAAATGCCTATCTACAAGAGACTGATAGAGTAAATTACGTTTCATACCATGCAATTATGATAGAATAAGACAGATAAAAAAATATAGACTGAGGGAAGTAAAGGGATAGAGAGTAACAAGGAAAACAGTTTTAGAAGGTGCTTTAAAGACACCTTCTCTGAGGAGGTGGATTTTGAGAGAGACCTAAAAGAAGCAAGGGAGCACACTATATGGTTGTTTTAAGATGGTCTTGCTCTGTTTTAAGATGGTCTTGCTCTGTAGTACATTGGCATGATCATGGCTCACTGCAGCCTTGACCTCCTGGGCTCAAGTGATCCTCCCACCTCAGCTTTGAGTAGCTGGAAATACAGGTGCATGCCACCATGCCTGGCTAATTTTTTTCTTTTTCTTTTGTAGAGAGTGGATCTCACTATGTTGTCTAGGCTGCTCTTGAACTCCTGGCCTTAAGCAATCCTCTCATCTTGGCCTCCCAAAGTGCTGGGATTACAGGCGTGAGCCACCACACCTGGCCATGTTACATGGTTTTGAGGCAGAGTGTCTTAGCCTGAAGGAATAGCACATGCAAGGGACGGGAGGTGGTAGTGCGTTTATTGGTTTGAGGTAAAGCAAGTAGGCTACCGTAAGTGGAGGAGGAGAGGTAGGAAATGTACCCAAAGACTAGGAAAGGGATCAGATCATGTGGGGCTTTGAAGGACTTTGGCTTTTGTTCAGAGAGATGAGAAGCCATTGAAAGGTTTAAGGAGAAAAGTAAGGTAACCTGATGCGGAGTTTTAAAGGGGAAGAGTGGAAGCAGGAAGACTAAGAGACTACAAAGATATTCTTGGTGAGAGTGATGGAAGCTTTGAAAGAGGGTGAGTGATGGAGGTGGTGAGAGACGTTAAGATTTGAGATATTACTTCCATATAGAGCCAAGACTTTTTGTTAGATGTGGGGTCTGAGCAGAGAAAAGGATGAGTAATGTTTTTGGCATAAGCCCAATTCAGGTACCTTTTGCTGGAATGGAGAACATTCTTTGAAGAAGAGCACAAAGTTGTTTTGGGAGAGGGGAATAGGGTTGAGATAAAGAACTTCAGTTTGGAAATGTTATATGTACATTGAAATTCCTATTTGATAAATATAAGCAGAATATAAGTAGAGGTAGGTAGTTAACTGTGAATCAGCAGTCAAGGAAGAGACCCAGGTTAGAGAGCTGTCAGCATACAGTTGGTGCTTAAAGCTGTGGAACTAAGTGAGATAGATTAAGGAGTGAGTGTTCCAAAAACGGATTAGGTTCAAGAACTGAACCTCTGAGTCTGGATAAGAAACCAGCAGAAGAGAGCACAGTCAGGGCGGGAGGAAAATTGCTGAAAGGTGTTGCAGAAGGTGATCACTTTTGTCAAGTGTTGCTGATAGGTTAAGAATAGGACTGAAAGTTGACCATTCGATTTGAAAATGGCATGTAGATTGGAGAGAATAGGAGGATGGGAAGAAGAAACGCAAATTTACACAGTACTTTTCAGTGGCTTTGCCCTAAAGGGGAGCAGAGATGTGAGGCGGTGCTTGAAGGGAATATGAGCTTGAGGGATTTTTTTTTCTTTCTTTTTTTTTTTTTGAGATGGAGTCTCGCTCTGTCCCCCCAGGCTGGAGAGCAGTGGCGCAATCTCGGCTCACTGCAACCTCCGCTCTTGGGTTCACGCCATTCTCCTGCCTCAGTCTCCCGAGTAGCTGGGACTACAGCTGGGACTATTAGCCCACCACCACGCCCGGCTAATTTTTTTTGTATTTTTAGTAGAGACGGGGTTTCACGGTGTTAGCCACGGTGGTCTCGATCTCCTGACCTTGTGATCCACCCGCTTTGGCCTCCCAAAGTGCTGGGATTACAGGCGTGAGCCACCGCGCCCGGCTGAGGGATTTTAAGATTAGGGAAATGATAGCATGTCTGTGCTCATGGGATGGTTCTGGTGAGAGGCAAAGTGATGTGGGGAAAAGGGAGAGAATTGCTGAGCAATGTCCTTGAGTCCTTGAGATCTAGTGAGAAGTGGAGCAGTTGTCTTAGATAGGAACTCTACCAGTTCATCCCTAGTAACAAAAGGAAGGCCTGGTGATGGAGGTGGGTTCGGAGGTAGTTGGAATTCTTTTCTGATTGTTCTAATTTTCTCAATGGAATATCTAAGGTGAGCCAAGAGGAGATTTGGAAGCCTGAGGAGTGAAGGAGTTGTCTGGGAAAGTGAGGGAATGAATGGACTGCAGAAGCGTACTAGGATTGTAGTACTTCCAGGCACATGAGGGTCTACTGTGGTGAGGCTGGTTGCTGTGGTTGTATTTGTTAGCCCTGTTTGTCTGCTCCAGGGCTGATGTGGAATAGGAAAAGAGTTGAATTAATCAGGGGAAGGTTTTGCCAGGTGAATACAGCAGATATATGAAGAAGTGGGTGATGGGGCCGGGCGCAGTGGCTCACAGCTGTAATCCCAGCACTTTGGGAGGCCAAGGAGGGTGGATCTCCTAAGGCCAGGAGTTTGAGACGGGCCTGGCTAACGTGGCAAAACTCTGTCTCTACTAAAAATACAAAAATTAACCGGGCATGATGGCAGGTGCCTGTAATTCCAGTTACTTAGGAGGCTGAGGCAGGAGAATTGCTTGAACCCAGAAGGTGAAAGGTGCAGTGACCTGAGATCACACCACTGCACTCCAGCTTGGGTGACCGAGCAAGACTCCATCTCCAAATAAATAAGTGAATAAATAAATAATAAATAAAAATTTAAAAAAGAAGTGGGCAGTGGACCACAGGATCTAAGCCAAATCTGAGGGGTTGGATCATTGATTTGGAGGTCCTAGTGGGGGTAAAGAATTGTTGGAGTCAGGACTAAACCTGGGGAAGGAGTGTATTCCTGTCTGGACAACAGAATGCTCAAAGTTAAGATAGTGGAAGAGGTTGTGGTTGTTGGTCTAGACTATAGAACACTCCTGTCTAATAGATCAAGCCATGTGTGTAATCATACATTTTCTAGCTGCCTGCGCTAGAGAAGTAAAAAGTCCATTTTAATATGTTTAATATATTAAATTCAATATATCTAAAATCTAAAAGTTTACCACGTGGTACAGCCACATTTCAAGTGCTTAGTAGCTACATGTAGCTACTGGCTGCTGTGTTGGACATTACAGCTGTAGAAGGGAAACCTGTAGGTGTGGTTGGCTGAGATGGGAGGGGCAAGCTAATTGGAAGAGAGGAGGTCAAGGACCTGGAGTTCAGGGTATTGCGAGGATAATCAGGAAGTATGAGTGGCGTCAGAGAAAGTGACAGTGGGCCAGCTAGGACAAGCTGAAGATGATCAAAGGTTGAGAATGTGGAGGATTTTGTTGACTGAGCACAAGCTCTTAGATCTAAGTTTGGGGCATTAAGGGTGGAAGACCGTTTGATTAAAGAGATCAGAGCCATGTGGAGATGAAAAATAAGGGATGACCTGGAAGTCCTGGGCTTCCTGTGTTGCACAAGCAAACAGAATGTGGAGAATGTGGCGTTTTTTTGTTTTTTGTTTGCTTTTTTTTTTTTTTTGGACGAAGTCTCGCTTTGTCGTCCAGGCTAGAGTGCAGTGGCGTGATCTCGGCTCACTGCCAGCTCTGCCTCCTGGATTCACGGCATTCTCCTGCCTCAGCCTCCCGAGTAGCTGGGACTATAGGTGCCCGCCACCATGCCCAGCTAATTTTTTGTATTTTTAGTAGAGACAGGGTTTCACTGTGTTAGCCAGGATGGTCTTGATCTCCTGACCTTGTGATCCGCCCGCCTCAGCCTCCCAAAGTGCTGGGATTACAGGCATGAGCCACCGCACCCGGCCCAGAATGCGGCGTTATCTTTAAGCTTGGTTGTTAATATAAAAAAGGAAGTTATCTGACTGGATGGTATACCACCAGTTGTATTTAATTATTTTTAATTTATTATTTTTGAGACAGGGTCTTGTGGTGTCGCCCAGGCTGGAGTGCAGTGGCATGATCGTGGCCCACTGCAGCCTTGACCTACTGGGCTCAAATTATCCTCCCACCTCAGCCTTCCAAGTAGATGGGACCACAGGCATGCATCACTAAGCCTGGCTAATTTTTAAATTTTTTGTAGAGACATGGGATCACTGTGTTGTCTAGACTGGTCTCAAACTCCTGGCCTCAAATGATCCTCCCTCCTTGGCCTCCTAAAGCACTGGGATTATAGATGTGAGCCACTGCGCCCATCCTAGTGTTTTTTTTTTTTTTTTGAAATGGAGTTTTGCTCTTGATGCCAGGCTGGAGTGCAATGGTGTGATCTTGGCTCACTGCAACCTCTGCCTCTCGGGTTCAAGCGATTCTCCTGCCTCAGCCTCCCGAGTAGCTGGTATTTCAGGCACCTGCCACTGTACCCGGCTAATTTTTTTTTTTTTTTTCAGTAGAGATGGGGTTTCACCATATTGCCCAGGCTGGTCTCGAACTCCTCACCTCAGGTGATCCGCCTACCTCAGCCTCCCAAAGAGCTGGGATTACAGGCATGAGCTACTATTCCTGGTCACCCATCCTGATTTTATTTTTAAATTTTAGATTTTATTTTTTAGACACAGAATCTCACCCTGTTGCCCAGGCTGGAGTGCAGTGGCTATTCGCAGGTGTATCATAGTGCACTGCAACCTTGAATTCCTGGGCTCAAGTGCCCCTCTTCAGCCTCCTGAGTGGCTGAGAGTGCAGGTGTGCATTACCATTGCCTAGCTTTGTATTTATTTTTAAAGACTGTATTAGTCCATTCTCTCATTGCTATTAAGAACTACCTGAGACTGGGTAATTTATGAAAAAGAGAGGCTTAATTGACTCACAGTTCTGCAGGCTGTACAGGAAACATGGCTGGGGAGCCCTCAGGGAACTTACAGCGGGAGAACGGGAAGCAGGCACATCTTAGGAGGAAGACTGCATAAGAGGAAATGCTACATACTTTTTTTTTTTTTGAGCTGAGGTCGCGCCACTGCACTCCAGCCTGGGCGACAGAGTGAGACTCTGTCTCAAAAAAAAAAAAAAAAAAAAAAAAAATTCCTCTTCCTGGCCGGGCGAGGTGGCTCATGCCTGTAATCCCAGCACTTTGGGAGGCTGAGGTGAGTGGATCACCTGAGGTCAAGAGTTGGAGACCAGCATGGTCTCTACTAAAAATACAAAAATCAGCTGGGTGTGGTTTAATCCCACACACCTGTAATCCCAGCTACTCAGGAGGCTGAGGCAGGAGAGTCACTTGAACCTGGGAGGCAGAGGTTGCAGTGAGCCAAGATCGTGCCATTGCACTCCAGCCTGGATGACAGAGTAAGACTCCATCTCAAAAAAAAAAACTGTGTAAAAGGAGGGTTATTTTTGGGTTTCTGCTATAAATCAGTGTCATCCTAATCTGAAATACTGATTCATTCTCATTCTCTCTAGGTAGCAGAGGCTCAACGGGCAGAGTTTAGCCCTGCCCAGTTCTCTGGTCCTAAGAAGATCAACCTGAACCACTTGTTGAATTTCACTTTTGAACCCCGTGGCCAGACGGGTCACTTTGAAGGCAGTGGACATGGTAGCTGGGGAAAGAGGAACAAGTGGGGACATAAGCCTTTTAACAAGGAACTCTTTTTACAGGCCAAGTGAGTATTGCTACCCCTCAGAGGAAAGGGAAAGTAGGACTCTCCGGATAGCTGTGGTGCCTCTGTGAGAGGCTTTTTTTAAGCTATTGTGGGAAAGAAGCAGAAAGGGAATTGGTCTCATTCTTTTTCTGTTCACCACTGCCCCGCCCTTCCTTTCTTTTACCCACTTTCCAGGTGGATGTTTTTGGTACTTAATATAATGCTTAAATAACTGTTAGTATCATGATAAGGTAGAAAACATGTTTGGAATTGGACCTAGATTTGAATCTTGTTTCGGCCTTTGACCTTAAGTAACTTAACAGCTTTGAGATTTAGCCTCTCCTTTATAAGGAAGAGGAAAGTTTTTTTTTTTTTTTTTTTTTTGAGGTGTAGTCTCGCTCTGTCACCCAGGCTAGAGTGCAGTGGCGTGATCTCGGCTCACTGCAACCTCTGCCTCCCGGGTTTAAGTGATTTTTTTGCCTCAGCCTCCCGAATAGCTGGGACTACAGGTGCATATCACCACCCCCGTCTAATTTTTGTATTTTTTTTTTTTTGATAGGGATGGGGTTTCACCATATTGGCCAGGCTGGTCTCAAACTCCTGACCTCGTGATCCACCTGCCTCGGCCTCCCAAAGTGCTGGGATTACAAGCATGAGCCACCATGCCCAGCCAGGAAGAGGAATTCTTTTTTTTTTTTTTTTTTTTTTGAGACAGAGTCTTGCTCTGTCACCCAGGCTGGAGTGCAGTGGCACGATCTCAGCTCGCTGCAAGCTCCGCCTCCCGGAGCTTCATGCCATTCTCCTGCCTCAGCCTCCCGAGTAGCTGGGACTACAGGCGCCCACCACCTGGCTAATTTTGTTTTTGTATTTTTAGTAGAGATAGTGTTGCACCATATTAGCCAGGATGGTCTTGATCTCCTGACTTCATGATCCACCCGCCGCGGCCTCCCAAAGTGCTGGGATTACAGGCGTGAGCCACCGCGCCCAACCAGGAAGAGAAAATTTCTTAAGAGACAATTGAATGACAAGTTGAAGTGCTTGGCATACATTTGCTCAAATATGATCCCCTTTTGTTTCCTTTTGTGTGGCCTTAGTCATAATTGAAGATTCGACTTTGGATCTAGACTGAAGTAACCGTTTTGTACTTTATGTGAACTGATGAACCGGTTTCAAATACTAATGACAGTCTTCTGTTTTTTTTTTTTTTTTGGTGACGGAGTCTCCCTCTGTCGCCCAGGCTGGAGTGTAGTGGTGTGATCTCGGCTCCCTGCAGCTTCTGCCTCTCAGGTTCAAGTGACTCCTAAGTAGCTGGGACTACAGGCGCGTGTCACCATGCCCGGCTAATTTTTTTTGTATTTTTAGTAGAGACGGGGTTTCACCGTGTTAGCCAGGATGGTCTTGATCTCCTGACCTCGTGATTCACCTGCCTCGGCCTCCCAAAGTGCTGGGATTACAGGTGTGAGCCACCACGCCTGGCCTAATTTTTCTATTTTTAGTAGAGATGGGGTTTCACCCTGTGGGCCAGGCTGGTCTCTAACTCCTGACCTCAAGTGATCCACCCACCTTGGCCTCCCCAAGTGCTGGGATTACAAGTGTGAGCCACTGTGCCTGGCCGAGAACAGTCTTTTCAACTGCCTTGAAGACTAGCCATTTTCTGGGGTTCTAAGGGGTGAGAGAGGAAATCTGGCTTACTGCTGTTTGATGGAGTCACAGTCTAGGTTAATTTTAGTTCAAGGGATGCCTTCGGGGAATTTGGCTGGACTTGGAAGCAGAAGAAAACAGTTCATGGATTTAGACTTCTGCCTGCTGAGTCTTTGGGTTCTTTCCAGAGCTGGAGCTCAGAACTGAGGCTGAGGTCCTAGTGCAGTGCCTCATGAACCAGGGCTGCTAATGGCCTGCATTTGATTTCTAAGTGAATAGATGACAATTTCTGCTGAGGGTTTATTGGTAGATCCTGACAGTCTAGCTTTTTCCTGTCTTCTTTCCTATTTCTAGCTGCCAATTTGTGGTGTCTGAAGACCAAGACTACACAGCTCATTTTGCTGATCCTGATACATTAGTTAACTGGGACTTTGTGGAACAAGTGGTGAGTAGCTCAGCCAAGCCCATAAGCTATGAATGGGAGCACTAAATAAAGGCACTGTGGTGACGCAGCAGCTGTTGGCTGTGTGCACTGCTTGATACCCTTTTCTGCCTGGCCTTTCTATAGATGTTTCCCAGAGGTCAGTTCCTGGTTCTTCCTGGAGTCCATTTTGTGACTAATTGGCCTGTTGGGATGGTGTATGAAAGGCTCTGATCTGAAGATGTGTAAGCTGGGAAGTAGTAACCCCTTACCCTCCTGACCTGGGTTGGGCTCATTACAGGGCCATTGCTTCATTGGCAGCCATTCGTAGCAATCACTATCAAAGTAGGCCTCAGCCTTGTGGCAGGGAGGCACATGAATGAGCCACACAGTTGTACTTTTCTTTTTTGAGAAAG
Organism: Pan troglodytes; assembly: GCF_028858775.2. Lineage (NCBI taxonomy): Eukaryota > Metazoa > Chordata > Mammalia > Primates > Hominidae > Pan > Pan troglodytes. The sequence continues at coordinate 127,366,818 of NC_072408.2, forward strand.
AGTCTCACTCTGTTGCCCAGGCTGGAGTACAGTGGTGTGATCTTGGCTCACTGCAACCTCTGCCTCCAGGGTTCAAGCAATTCTCATGCCTCAGCCTCCTGAGTAGCTGGGATTACAGGCACCCGCCACCACGCCTGGCTAATTTTTGTATTTTTAGTAGAGACGGGGTTTCACCTTGTTGGCCAGGCTGTTTTTGAACTCCTGACTGCAAGTGATCCACCCACCTTGGCCTCCCAAAGTGTTGGGGTTACAGGCGTGAGCCACTCTATCTGGCCCAGTTGTACTTTTTTTTTTTTGAGACGGAGTTTCGCTCTTGTTGCCCAGGCTGGAGTACAGTGGTGCAATCTTGGCTCACTGCAACCTCTGCCTGCCAGGTTCAAGCGATTCTCCTGCCTCAGCCTCCCGAGTAACTGGGACTACAGGCATGCACCACCACTCCCAGCTAATTTTTTTTTGTATTTTTTTTTAGTAGAGATGGGGTTTCTCCATGTTGGTCAGGCTGGTCTTGAATTCCTGACCTCAGGTGATCCTCCCGACTTGGCCTCCCAAAGTGGTGGGATTACAGGCATGAGCCATCGTAACTGGCCTCTTTTTTTTTTTTTTTTTTTTTTTTTTTTTTTGAGACAGTCTTGCTCTGTCGCCCCAGCTGGAGTGCAGTGGCGCGATGTTGGCTCACTTGTAACCTCCACCTCTTGGGTTCAAGCAATTCTCATGCCCCAGCCTCCTGAGTAGCTGGGATTACAGGCGTGCACCACTATGCCTGGCTAATTTTTGTATTTTCATTAGAGACGGGGTTCCACCGTGTTGTCCAGGCTTGTCTCAAACTCCCAGCTTCAAGTGATCAACCTGTCTCGGCCTCCCAAAGTGTTGGGATTACAGGCGTGAGCCACCACGCCCAGCTTCAGTTGCACTTTCAAAGCCACTGATGTGTTTTCTACTGAAGTTATAAACTCTAGGTATCCCCTTGTTGGTCCTAGTAGGGTATCTGTTGAAGAATAATAATTTCAAAATGATGGGCACTTTTTCTTTATGAGCAGGGGCTTTTGACCTTAAAGCTTGAACTCTCGCCGGGCGCGGTGGCTCACGCCTATAATCCCAGCACTTTGGGAGGCTGAGGCGGGCGGATCACGGGGTCAGGAGATCGAGACCATCCTGGCTAACACGGTGAAACCCCGTCTCTACTAAAAAAAAAAATTAGCCCGGCGCAGTGGCGGGTGCCTGTAGTCCCAGCTACTCGGGAGGCTGAGGCAGGAGAATGGCGTGAACCCGGGAGATGGAGCTTGCAGTGAGCCGAGATGGCGCCACTGCACTCCAGCCTGGGTGACAGAGTGAGACTCCGTCTCAAAAAAAAAAAAAAAAAAAAAAAAAAAAAAAAGCTTGAACTCTCACTACTGTGAAAATGTATAAAATCATCTGAGAATGACATAGAAAGCATAAAAACTTAAGTTTTATTAAAAAAAAATGAAGTCTTTTTAATGCGTTCTTTGTTGGAAGTTACTGGTAGATTACTTCTAGACCCTTTTTAGGCCTTTATGCATACATATTAAGTTTTTTAATAAATGGGAATATAGTGATTTGTCACTTTTTTCTATTTAATGTAGAACCCCCAACATACCTGTTGTGTATTAGTTTTATTATATTTAACGGTTATTATGGTTTCCTTGATGCTTTGCTTAAAGAGCTATCATACAAAGCCAGGCGCGGTGGCTCACGCCGGTAATCCCAGGACTTTGGGAGGCCGAGGCGGGCGGATCACAAGGTCAGGAGATCGAGACCATCCTGGCTAACACGGTGAAACCCCATCTCTACTAAAAAATTAGCTGAGCGTGGTGGCAGGCGCCTGTAGTCCCAGCTACTCCGGAGGCTGAGGCAGGAGAATGGCGTGAACCGAGGAGGTGGAGCGTCTCAAAAAAAAAAAAAAAAAGAAAAAAATTATCATACATGTACCTACATTGTAAACAATTTTAGGAAGATATGTTGAGTATAAGGATGTACGGGGATAGAGATGAGAGAGATGGGGATGAGAGAGTAGAGAGGCCTAAAACTTTGACAGTCCCTAATCAATTCTTCAAGCAGTGAACCTTCTGGTGGCATTTTGTTTCAGCGCATTTGTAGCCATGAAGTGCCATCTTGCCCAATATGCCTCTATCCACCTACTGCAGCCAAGATAACCCGTTGTGGACACATCTTCTGCTGGGCATGCATCCTGCACTATCTTTCACTGAGTGAGAAGACGTGGAGTAAATGTCCCATCTGTTACAGTTCTGTGCATAAGAAGGATCTCAAGAGGTGAGATTGAGACATTTACTCAGTTATATCCCAATCTCTTCACTCCTTGCCCTGCTACATATAAGTGTCCATGTTTCAGTGTTGTTGCCACAGAGTCACATCAGTATGTTGTTGGTGATACCATTACGATGCAGCTGATGAAGAGGGAGAAAGGGGTGTTGGTGGCTTTGCCCAAATCCAAATGGATGAATGTAGACCATCCCATTCATCTAGGAGGTGAGTTCTTTAAATTTTGGGGACAAATAATCCTGGGTACATTCTTTAAGGTGATTGAATATATCTAAGCATCAGAAAGTGAAGCCTTTGGGCAGGGCACATCTGGCATGTTCATATTAGTCATAGGATTCCAGTAGGTTAGGGTGGGGTTTGTAGAGAGTAGATTAATTATTGGTTTCAAGTTTGTTTAATCTATACATCCTAATTTTTCATTTTGCAAGGTTTTATTACATAGTGTCTTTCACTGTGCCCAGTCTTAGAGGTTCTGTGGTCAGCCAGTCTTGGTGCCTGTCGTCAAGAAACTCAGTAGTCCGATAGAAGAGACAGACTGGTAGACTGGCCATTAGGATAAAGAGTGTGATAAGTGCTCACAATGAATGCCAGAGATGTATTCCCTGTGTTTCATGCAGAAATGAGCATTTGATTAAAATAGCATTTCAGTCTCTGGGGAAAAGATAGATTTCTCAATAAATGGTATTGAAACAATTGATTCTCCCTAAGGAAAAAATAAAATTAGATTCCTATTTCATAACATTCATGAAATTAATTCCAGATAGATTGAAGAAGTAAATGTAAAAAATCCAAAAGTTTTAACCTTTTTATTTAAAAGAAAATATAGGACAATTTCTTTATAAATCCTCAGATGTGCATCTGTCTGAAGGATTGTGTGTTCTCATTTGGGTGGTAAATGTGTGTGTGTAATATTTTTTTCCTAGTGATTTTGACTGTTTAAATGTTTAACAACTTAAAACATTAAAAATGTGTATTAATTAAAAAAAAAATCCTCAGATATGGGTGGATTTTTGAACCAGGCTGAAATGATAGATGCTGTAAAAGACTGATTAATTTTATTTTTATTTTATTTATATATATATAATATAATATGTATATATATATATTTTTTTGAGACAGAGTCTGGCTCTGTCACCCAGTCTGGAGTGCAGTGGCATGATCTTGGCTCACTGCAACCTCTGCCTCCCGGGTTTGAGCGATTCTCGTGCCTCAGCCTCCCGAGTAGCTGGGACTACAGGTGCCTGCCACCATGCCTGGCTGATTTTTTTTGTATTTTTAGTAGAGACGGGGTTTCACCATGTTGGCAGGCTAGTCTCGAACTCCCGAGCTCAAGTGATCTGCCCACCTTACCTCCCAAAGTGCTGGGATTACAGGCGTGAGCCGCTGTGACCGGCCAAGAAAACCACTTTTAGTGTCCACAGAATTTTCGTTAATGAACATACCATCATGTCATTAACCCTTTATTTGAGATGGAATCTCACTTTGTCGCCCGGGCTGGAGTGCAGTGGCAATAATTACTTTTAATTAATTAAATTCATTAAAATAATTAAAATTAATTACTTTAATTAATTAAATTAATTTAACTTTTAATTTAAAATTATATTTTTTTATTTTAAAAAATTAACTGGGCATGCTGGTATAGTTAATTTTTTATTTTTATTTTTAGCAGAGATGAGGTCTTGCTATGTTGATAGGCTGGTCTTGAACTACTCTTTTTTTATTTTTTGAGCCGGAGTCTTGCTCTGTTTCCCAGGCTGGAGTGCAATGGTGTGATCTCGGCTCACTGCAACCTCCACCTCCTCGGTTCAAACGATTTTCCTTCCTCAGCTTCCTGAGTAGCTGGCATTTCAGGCACCTGCCACCACGCCTGGCTAATTTTTGTTTTTTTTTGTGTGTGTGTTGTGCTTTTTTTGTTTTTGTTTTTGTTTTGAGATGGAGTCTCACTCTGTTGCCAGGCTGGAGTGCAGTGGTGCAATCCCGGCTCACTGCAATCTCCGCCTCCCAGGTTCAAGAGATTCTACTGCCTCAGCGTCCTGAGTAGCTGAGATTACAGGCACGCACCACCACACCTGGCTAGTTTTTGTATTTTTAGTAGAGACGGGGTTTCACCATGTTGGCCAGCATGGTCTCAATCTCTTGATCTTGTGATCCGCCTACCTCAGCCTCCCAAAGTGCTGGGATTACAGGTGTGAGCCACTGTGCTCCGCCTGGTGTTATTTTTTTTTAATTTTATTTTTTGAGGCAGAGTTTTGCATTTGTTGCCCAGGCTGGAGTGCAATGGTGCGATCTTGGCTCACTGAAACCTCTGCCTCCTGGGTTCAAGTGATTTTCTTACTCCAGCCTCCCTAGTAGCTGGGATTATAGGCGTCCGTCACCACGCCCAGCTAATTTTTTGTATTTTTAATAGAAACAGGGTGTCTCTATGTTGGCCAGGCTGGTTTCGAACTCCTAACTTCAGGCGATCCACCTGCCTCAGCCTCCCAAAGTGCTGAACGTGAGCCACCACACCCAGCTGGCTTGGTCTTAAACTTCTAAACTCAAGCAATCTTCCTGTCTTGGCCTCTCAAAGTACTGGGATTATAGGTGTGAGCCACTGCGCTGGTCCACCATTTCTTTATTCTTTATTGTTGAGCTTTTCTTTTTCTGTGTGTGTTTTTTTTTTGTTTTGTTTTTTTTTTTTTTTGAGACAGAGTTTCGCTTTTGTTGCCCAAGCTGGAATGCAGTGGCATGATCTTGGCTCACTGCGACCTCTGCCTCCTGGGTTCAAGCGATTCTCCTGCCTCAGCCTCCCAAGTAGCTGGGATTACAGGCATGCCGTACCACGCCCGACTAATTTTTTTGTATCTTTAGTAGAGACGGGGTTTCACCATGTTGGTCAGGCTGGTCTCGAACTCTTGATCTCAAGTGATCCACCCGCCTTGACCTCCCAAAGTGCTGGGATTACAGGTGTGAGCCATGGTGCCTGGCTGGTTTGAGCTTTTCTGATATTACATACAATGCTGTAATAATAAACGCGTGACTAACGTTTTGACTACATCTCTGGGTTTCTTAGATTTCTTATATCAAGAGCAGAGCTACAGACCTTATTTTAAGACCATTGTTAAATTATTTTCTAGGAAATCATGCTAAATTACCCCATTTTCACCCCAGAGAAAAGGCTGTATTTGAAAATTCCTATTTAGCTACACCATCATGAGCTTTGAATGTTGCATTTCTTTGATCTTGCTGGCATTCTTATAGATGAACAGCACAGCCAGTACTCCAAGTTGCTGCTGGCCTCTAAGGAGCAGGTGCTGCACCGGGTAGTTCTGGAGGAGAAAGTAGCACTAGAGCAGCAGCTGGCAGAGGAGAAGCACACTCCCGAGTCCTGCTTTATTGAGGCAGCTATCCAGGAGCTCAAGGTGAGAGGATGCATTGGAGATGCTAAACCTTTTCACTTTCTCGGCGTTCTGTGGTGAAAACCAGAAATGCTAAACCTTTTCACTCTGTCGGGGGTGAGATGATGGACGCTGGGGATTAAGTTAGTTCCATTCCACATTTAAGACAATAAGCAGAGAATGGCTAAAAAAGCCAATTTGTTTTGGGCTTTGTTTGATGACAGTAGAGAAGGTTTAACCTAGGGCTTTTAAAGCTCTTTCTAGAGCTGAAAGGAACAAGTCAAAATGATTTTATAACTAATTGTGACAGTGGAGTTTTTTAGATTAGCTATGTTCTTAAAGCAAGTTAGAGTTCTTTGTTTTCTGGGAAAATACTCAAGATTCTATTCTAGAGGTGTTTTGAAAGACATTGTGGAGAAAGTATTATGGCCTGCCCAGTATGCCTTAGGAGTACCTGAAACGGCAAGAATTACACAAGAACAGAATTCCCTGGGTCTTTTATCTTCCACAACAGAGATTCTTGAAGCATCACAACCACTGGTTGTTAGGTCCCACTTTGAGATATTGATTGCATAGGTTAAACTCAGTAGGCTCAGTAATTGGCATATAACAAGTTCTAGGGTGATTCTGATGGCTGCTCATCCCCAGACCACACTCCTGGAACCACTGATCTAGCTTAGAGCAATAGAAGCCCATATTTATTGAGTGATCAGCATTTGATAGGACCTGTGCTATACACATTTATCTCACTTAAGCTTCTAGTGTGGTAGATAGAACTATCCCCTTTCATGGATGAGGAAACTGAATCCTGGGTTGGGTAATTTGCTAGTAAGGGATGCAGCTGGTATTTGAATTCCCTTCTCCCTGACTCCCAAGGGCTCCTTGGGTAGAGTCCTGTATATTTAACTTTTGCTTTCTTTCTATAATACGTTGCAGCCGTATTTGTTCAAATGCCATTACAGGCATAAGAAAGGCTACATAGAATTAGAGCTGTCCAGGCTGAGGTGGAGTTAGCTAAACCCTTCCTACTACTCTGGACCTCTGTCTGAGCATAGTTTGTAAAAACTAGGTTAGTTTCATGTTCTTAGATTTCTGTTCTGGAAGTTTTTTGTATAGTGTTGTTAGTGTCAGATTCTGTTTTATTTATTTTTTTTAACTTTTAAGTTCAGGGGTACAAATGCAGGTTGTTACATGGTAAACCTGTGTCATGGGGGTTTGTTATACAGATTTTCACCCAGGTATTAAGCTTAGTACCCATTAGTTATTTTTCCTGATCCCCTCCCTCCTCCCACTCTCCACCCTCTGATAGGCCTCAGTGTGTGTTCCCCTCTATGTGTCCATGTTTCATCATTTAGCTCCCACTTAGAAGTGAGAACATGCATGCGATATTTGGTTTTTCTTTTTCTTTCTTTTTTTTTTTTTTTTTTTTTTTTTGAGACAGAGTTTTGCTCTCGTTGCCCAGGCTGGAGTGCAGTGGCGTGATCTCGGCTCATCACAACCTCTGCCTCCAAGGTTCAAGTGATTCTCCTGCCTCAGCCTCCTGAGTAGCAGGAATTACAGGCATGCCCCACCATGCCTGGGTTATTTTGTATTTTTAGTAGAGATGGGGTTTCTCCATGTTGGTCAGGGTGGTCTTGAACTTCCAACCTCAGGTGATCCGCCCACCTCAGTCTCCCAAAGTGCTGGGATTACAGGCATGAGCCACCACACCTGGCCATATGTGTCTTTACAGTAGAATGATTTATATTCCTTTGGCTATATACCCAGTAATGGGATTGCTGGGTGAAATTGTATTTCTGTCTTTAGGTCTTTGAGGAATCACCACACTGTCTTCCACAATGATTGAACTAATTTACACTCCCCAGTGTCAGATTCTAAGCAGATTCCAATCCTTAGTGGGTATTGCATGCTTTTTGCTTCCTGTTTCCCTCAAAGTTGAGATATTTAAGCACCTAATTTCTTCCCATTGGGTCTCATTGCCTTTTAACTTTTGGTCCTGTTGAGAGGCCATTCTAAGCCCTTGCCCTTCAAGCTAAGTGTGTGTCTGGAAACTTAACCTTCTCTGGTGTTCTCCCTGGCCACGTTAGACTCGGGAAGAGGCTCTGTCGGGATTGGCTGGAAGCAGAAGGGAGGTCACTGGTGTTGTGGCTGCTCTGGAACAACTGGTGCTGATGGCTCCCTTGGCGAAGGAGTCTGTTTTTCAACCCAGGAAGGTTAGTGTGTTCCTGTTACTAAGTGGCTGCCGTTCCTCAAATGCTGTCATTGAGCTGGTAGGCATTACTGTGAGATCTAAACCTTCTCAAGAGAAGAGGGGACAATGAGTATTTTCTGTATGCTTGTTATTAGTTCTTTCCTAAGGGGTGTTAAATCAGTGAACACGACAGCTAAGATAAACATCTAGGGAGCTTGGCTCTTAGGTCTGCATTTGCCACATTGCTTTCGGAAAGCAGGAGATATACTTTCTGTTGACTTAGAGTTTGCTGCAACAGGGTGTGCTGGAGTATCTGTCTGCCTTCGATGAAGAAACCACGGAAGTGTGTTCTCTGGACACTCCTTCTAGACCTCTTGCTCTCCCTCTGGTAGAAGAGGAGGAAGCAGTGTCTGAACCAGAGCCTGAGGGGTTGCCAGAGGCCTGTGATGACTTGGAGTTAGCAGATGACAATCTTAAAGAGGGGACCATTTGCCCTGAGTCCAGCCAGCAGGAACCCATCACCAAGTCAGGCTTCACACGCCTCAGCAGCTCTCCTTGTTACTACTTTTACCAAGGTGAGGGTGCCGGAAGAGAGGGCTGGGTTGCCGCAGAGGTGTTTCAGAGGTGACCCGGTGCTCTAAGCAGAGGAGCGCCACTAGATCCTGTGGCTTGGGTGGCTTGAGCCCTTGGGCATGGGGAGGGGTGGGGAGCCTTCTGGGGACTGGCCAAGACTGGTGTGTGATAGAGCCCCTTGTCCTCAGCGGAAGATGGACAGCATATGTTCCTGCACCCTGTGAATGTGCGCTGCCTCGTGCGGGAGTACGGCAGCCTGGAGAGGAGCCCCGAGAAGATCTCAGCAACTGTGGTGGAGATTGCTGGCTACTCCATGTCTGAGGTGAGGCCTTCCTGTAGAAATGGAGGGTCAGGCAGCAGTATTAACCTAATCTCTTTGAGGTAGGCCTAGCCATCCTAAGTTCACAAACCTTCAAGGCCTTTAGTTTTTGTATTTTTTTTTTTTTTTATTGTATACCTTTCTTTTTTTTTTTTTTTTTCTTTTTTATTGATCATTCTAGGGTGTTTCTCGCAGAGGGGGATTTGGCAGGGTCACAGGACAATAGTGGAGGGAAGGTCAGCAGATAAACAAGTGAACAAAGTTCTCTGGTTTTCCTAGGCAGAGGACCCTGCGGCCTTCCGCAGTGTTTGTGTCCCTGGGTACTTGAGATTAGGGAGTGGTGATGACTCTTAACGAACATGCTGCCTTCAAGCATCTGTTTAACAAAGCACATCTTGCACCGCCCTTAATCCATTCATCCCTGAGTGGATACAGCACATGTTTCAGAGAGCACAGGGTTGGGGGTAAGGTCACAGATCAACAGGATCCCAAAGCAGAAGAATTTTTCTTAGTACAGAACAAAATGAAAAGTCTCCCATGTCTACCTCTTTCTACACAGACACGGCAACCATCCGATTTCTCAATCTTTTCCCCACCTTTCCCCCCTTTCTATTCCACAAAACCGCCATTGTCTTCATGGCCCGTTCTCAATGAGCTGTTGAGTACACCTCCCAGATGGGGTGGTGGCCGGGCAGAGGAGCTCCTCACTTCCCAGTAGGGGCGGCCGGGCAGAAGCGCCCCTCACCTCCCGGATGGGGCGGCTAGCCGGGCGGGGGGCTGACCCCCCCCACCTCCCTCCCGGACGGGGCGGCTGGCCGGGTGGGGGGCTGACCCCCCACCTCCCTCCTGGACAGGGCGGCTGGCCAGGCAGAGGGGCTCCTCACTTCCCAGTAGGGGCGGCCGGGCAGAGGCGCCCCTCACTTCCCGGACGGGGCGGCTGGCCAGGCGGGGGGCTAACCCCCCCACCTCCCTCCCGGACGGGGCGGCTGGCCGGGCAGAGGGACTCCTCACTTCCCGGTAGGGGCGGCCGGGCAGAGGCGCCCCTCACCTCCCGGACAGGGCGGCTGGCCGGGCGGGGGGCTGACCCCCCCACCTCCCTCCCGGACGGGGCGGCTGGCCGGGCGGGGGGCTGACCCCCCCACCTCCCTCCCGGACGGGGCGGCTGGCCGGGCGGGGGGCTGACCCCCCCACCTCCCTCCCGGACGGGGCGGCTGGCCGGGCGGGGGGCTGACCCCCCCACCTCCCTCCCGGACGGGGCGGCTGGCCGGGCGGGGGGCTGACCCCCCCACCTCCCTCCCGGACGGGGCGGCTGGCCGGGCGGGGGGCTGACCCCCCCACCTCCCTCCCGGACGGGGCGGCTGGCCGGGCGGGGGGCTGACCCCCCCACCTCCCTCCCGGACGGGGCGGCTGGCCGGGCGGGGGGCTGACCCCCCCACCTCCCTCCCGGACGGGGCGGCTGGCCGGGCGGGGGGCTGACCCCCCCCACCTCCCTCCCGGACGGGGCGGCTGGCCGGGCAGAGGGGCTCCTCACTTCCCAGAAGGGGCGGCTGGGCAGAGGCGCCCCTCACCTCCCGGACGGGGCGGCTGGCCAGGCGGGGGGCTAACCCCCCCACCTCCCTCCTGGACGGGGCGGCTGGCCGGGCGTGGGGCTGACCCCCCCACCTCCCTCCCAGACAGAGCGGCTGGCTGGGCAGAGGGGCTCCTCACTTCCCAGTAGGGGAGGCCGGGCAGAGGCGCCCCCCCACCTCCTGGACAGGGCGGCTGGCCGGGTGGGGGGCTGATCCCCCCACCTCCCTCCCGGACGGGGCGGCTGGCCAGGCGGGGGGCTGATCCCCCCACCTCCCTCCCGGACGGGGCGGCTGGCCGGGCGGGGGGCTGACCCCCCCACCTCCCTCCCGGATGGGGCGGCTGGCCGGGCGGGGGGCTGACCCCCCCACCTCCCTCCCGGACGAGGCGGCTGGCCGGGCAGAGGGGCTCCTCACTTCCCGGACGGGGCGGCTGGCCGGGCGGGGGGCTGACCCCCCCACCTCCCTCCTGGACGAGGAGGGAGGATGCTCCTCACTTCTCCGACGGGGTGGCTGCCGGGCGGAGGGGCTCCTCACTTCTCAGACGGGGCGGTTGCCAGGCAGAGGGTCTCCTCACTTCTCAGACAGGGCGGCCGGGCAGAGACACTCCTCACATCCCGGACGGGGCGGCAGGGCAGAGGTGCTCCCCACATCTCAGATGATGGGCGGCCGGGCAGAGACGCTCCTCACTTCCCAGATGTGATGGCGGCCGGGAAGAGGCGCTCCTCACTTCCTAGATGGGATGGCGGCCGGGCAGAGACGCTCCTCACTTTCCAGACTGGGCAGCCAGGCAGAGGGGCTCCTCACATCCCAGACGATGGGCGGTCAGGCGGAGACGCTCCTCACTTCCCAGACGGGGTGGCTGCCAGGCAGAGGCTGCAATCTCGGCACTTAGGGAGGCCAAGGCAGGCGGCTGGGAGGTGGTTGTAGCGAGCCGAGATCACGCCACTGCACTCCAGCCTGGGCGCCATTGAGCACTAAGTTAACGAGACTCCGTCTGCAATCCCGGCACCTCGGGAGGCCGAGGCTGGCGGATCACTCGCGGTTAGGAGCTGGAGACCAGCCCAGCCCAGCCGACACATCGAAACCCCGTCTCCACCAAAAAAATATGAAAACCAGTCAGGCGTGGCGGCGCGCGCCTGCAATCGCAGGCACTCGGCAGGCTGAGGCAGGAGAATCGGGCAGGGAGGTTGCAGTGAGCTGAGATGGCAGCAGTACCGTCCAGCTTCGGCTCGGCATCAGAGGGAGACCGTGGAAAGAGGGGAGAGGGGGGAGGGGAGAGGGGAGAGGGAGCTCTATCTACCACACCACATCTCAGCTATTTTTGGCTTTTTATTTTTATTTTTATTTTTTTGTTGAGACGGGGTCTCACTCTCTCACCCAGGCTGGAGTGCCTAGTTTTTGTATTTTTAGTCTTTCTGTCAGTGATGGTGCTGTGAATTCTTTGTAAGTGAAGTGTCCCCTCAGCATGCCAGGGTTCTGTTAAATCAGTTAGTGCTGTTCCCTGCTTCTCTGGTTCATTGATTGTAGTTTGGGGATGTAGATATTTCTTTTATTCAAGATGGAGTTTATTTTTGTTTCTTATCCTCCTTATTGCTTGGGAGAAATGTCACAAATTTGTTGTAAGATTTAAAATTAGACTCTTTGAGTACTATAAATTTTTCATCAAACATATGCAGAAAAAGAATAGAAATGAAAATAAATGGGCTGGATGTGGTAGCTCACACCTGTAATCCCAGCACTTTTGGGAGGCCTACTCAGGCAGATTGCTTGAGGCTAGGAGTTTCAGACCAGCCAGGGCATTTCTACAAAAAATACAAAAAAAAATTAGCTGGGTGTGATGATGTGCACCTGTTGTCCCAGCTCCTCAGGAAGCTGAGGCAGAAGGATCACCTGAGCTGGGGAGATCAAGTCTGCAGTGAGCTGGCCTGGGCAACAGAGCAAGACCATGTCTCAGAAAAAAAAAAAAAAATTGGGCTTCATTTTCTACTATTACAGGCCAAGTGTCTTTCAATAGGGAGATCTGCTTTATCTTCCTTCCCAGTTATTAATTCTGTCAGTGGTTCCCAGGTTTTTTTCTGTTCTGTTTTTCTGCCAACAAATAACTTTATCTTCGCTGTTCGTCCCCCTCAGCTGTGGGCCCTTGAAAAAATCAGAAACAGCTGATGGGCTTTAGATTATTTGTTGCTGGACTCAGTTCACTCCTTTGCAGTACAAACCAAAAATAACTGGATTTGGTTGCTTATTCCACCTTGCTGTAGGTTGACAGTTTCTCTTTGGCTTTTCAAAATGAGGATAATTGAGCACTACTGTTTCCAGCCCCAGTGCTGGCTGTGTTATGTATATAGTGTTGGATATCGGGGTTAGGACCCCCTGCTTTCAGAGTTAGGCTTGCTTTTGTTGAGTATTGGTCCTTTTTCCAATGTAGGATGTTCGACAGCGTCACAGATATCTCTCTCACTTGCCACTCACCTGTGAGTTCAGCATCTGTGAACTGGCTTTGCAACCTCCTGTGGTCTCTAAGGAAACCCTAGAGATGTTCTCAGGTGAGAATGCCCCTGCTCTGCTTCTCTTTATAGTAGGGTTCAGGGATTCTTGTGGCTAGACACCCAGTGGGGGAGGAAACTTATGGAACTGTATCATGAGTCTTAGTACCTCCTAAACATTTCATCTGTTCATCTAGTCCAGCTGGGCCTACTGTTGTGGGCTTAGCTGCTAATACTGGGAGGAGGTAATGACCATGTTGTCCTGGGTGTACCTCTTTACAACCTGACCAATCTGCAGATGACATTGAGAAGAGGAAACGTCAGCGCCAAAAGAAGGCTCGGGAGGAACGCCGCCGAGAGCGCAGGATTGAGATAGAGGAGAACAAGAAACAGGGCAAGTGTAAGTTCAGGAACTTTCATCTTTGACTAGCACTGCTGTACATCATTGTATAGAACTCTGTGTCTGGGACCCGGGAGCCAGACCTTAGCCACTTGTTTTCTTCAACTTTTAAATGTGAATCATGAGAGCACCTCCTTAATAGGCTTGCTTGCAAATATAATGAGTTAATATGGGTCAAAGTGCCTAGCACATAGTAAGGATTAAGAGGAAATTCAGCCTTGGTAATAGTGGGTGATATACACCTGTTCCAGAGATGGGAATTGGGGCTTCGCTAAGAATGCTGGGGGCCATCGTTCCCCATGCTCTCTGGATCACTGACCTTACCTCTGACTCTTTATTAAAGGGACCAGCTATACACAGCAAGTCTGCCAGGTAGGTCTGATAAGATGGAAACTTTGATAGACTAGGAAATGCAGGAAGTTGGATTTAAGATATGTTTCGTAGCAGTAAGCACAGCCTTTTGATCTGGTTCTCCAAAATAAGTTTCATTGAATCCAGGGGATTAGTGTGACCTGAGGTCCCATTATCCACTAGAACACAAGGAACTGAGTCCTTGGCCCAGAAAAGGACTTCGGTGTTTTGACTCCATATGGCATGGAAACATACATTTTATATCTCAAGTGGGACAAGTGTATAATTGGGGTCCCAACACCGTGTAGGTGTTTGGCACATGTCCTGAACTTTGAGAAAACTGATATTTCAGGAATAGGATTTTTTGTTTTAACCTTTTTATTATGGAAATATCAAGACAAGTAGAACAATGTAATTAATCTGCATGTTTGTTACCCCGCCTCAATTATGAATAGTTAGAACAAGGTTAACTATATTAAAGACATTATAGAAGGACAGTTATTGTAAATTTGGGTTTTAGCTTCTGTCTGCATCCTCTAGACCTTTGGGGGTACGCATGTGTGATGTCCTCAACTGTTGGAAACTATTTGAAAAATTCAGGCCAGGTGTGGTGGCTCACGTCTATAATCCCAACACTTTGGGAGGCCAAGGTGGGCAGATCACTTGAGCTCAGGAGTTCAAGACCAGGCTGGGCAACATGGTGAAACCCCATCTCTTTAAAAATTCAAAAAATTAGCTGGGTGTGGTGGCACGTGCCTGTGGTCCCGGCTACTTGGGAGGCTGAGGTGGGAGGATCGCTTGAGCCTGGGAGGCAGAGGATGCAGTGAACAGAGATCGTACCACTACACTCCAGCCTGGGTGACAGAGTGAGACCCCATCTCAAAAAAAAAAAAAAAAAAAAAAAAAATTGAATTCTGTAAATGGGTTTACAAGGGTTATCTTTCCTTTGCAGACCCAGAAGTCCACATTCCCCTCGAGAATCTACAGCAGTTTCCTGCCTTCAATTCTTATACCTGCTCCTCTGATTCTGGTTTGGGTCCCACCAGCACCGAGGGCCATGGGGCCCTCTCCATTTCTCCTCTCAGCAGAAGTCCAGGTTCCCATGCAGGTAAACAGGTGAAATTTAATGAATTCACCCATCAGTTAGACCTTATGCAAAGCTTTGGTGTCTGAGTTTACAACCCCGGCCTACTCAGCACGGTGTGGACTTAAGGGGCATAACCTTACTTTGGTAGTCCTGAGGTACATCAAATTCTTTTATTCATCTTTCCCACTTGCTATACTGACTGCTTTACCCTGCCAGCTTCTAAGCACCTCAAGGAGCTCTTTAGGCAGGATAGTTGAAAATGGAGTCTTCCCTTTGACCCACCTATTTTTGTTTCTAGTTTTTGTTTGAGATACTCCCCTGTATGCCTAAACATCTTTGTACATGTCTCTTTATTGTAGCATCGTTTTAATAGCTCAAAAAAAAAAAAAACAGTTTAGAAAGCCTACCAATAAGAAAATGACTAAATTATAGTATTTATACTGTAAAATGTTTCACACCAGAAGGCCGGGCTTGGTGGCTTATGCCTGTAATCCCAGCACTTTGGGAGGCCAAGGCTGGTGGATCACGAGGTCAGGAATTCAAGACCAGCCTGACCAACACAGTGAAACCCTGTCTCTACTGAAAATACAAAAATTAGCAGGGCATGGTGGCAGGTGCCTGTAGTCCCAGCTACTTGGGAGGCTGAGGCAACAGAATTGCTTGAACCTGGGAGGCGGAGGTCTCAGTGAGACAAGGTTGCGTCACTGCATTCCAGCCTGGGCGACAGAGCGAGACTTTGTCTCAAAAAAAAAAAAAAAAATCACACCTGTTAAAGAAGGGAATGTAGTTCTTCTATTCACGTACTAATGGGAAGATAAAAGTAATTTGTAGAACAAGAATAAATGTTCGTGGGTTTAAAAAAAACACCACCACCACCACAAAACTAAAGCATTTCATTATGGGTGTGTGTGTGTGTGTGTGTGTGTGTGTGTATGTGTATATATATATGTAAATGTATAGAAAAACTTCTGTTAGAAGGCAGGGGAGGAAATAAAAAAATATTAAATGTATAGAAAAGAATTGAAGGCCAGGCACGGTGGCTCACACCTGTAATCTCAGCACTTTGGGAGGCCAAGGTGGGCAGATTCCCTTGAGCTCAGGAGTTCAAGACCAACCAAATTTTGTCTCTACAAAAAATACGAAATTTAGCCAGGTGTGGTAGTGTGTACCTGTAGTCCCAGCTACTTGGGAGGCTGAGATGGGGGGATGGCTTGAGCCTAGGAGGCAAAGGTTGCAGTGAGCCCAGATTGGGCCACTGCACTCTAGCCTGGGCAACACAGCCAGACCCTCTCAAAAAAAAAGAAAAATACTGAGACAGATGTGTTCCAAATTGGTAGTAGTGTTACATTCTAAGGAATGAGACTGGATTGAAATGTTCAAATGGGCCTTTAGCCTTCAAAAAGTTTGTCTTATATATAAAGAATGTTTAAAGTGTTATGAAATTAAACATTTATTAAAGAGTTACTATAATTTCAGAGAACTATCTTTTGTGATCTTCATCTGCCTGGCACATGGTTTATTAATTTCTTTTTTTTTTTTTTTTTTTTTTTTTTGAGACGGAGTCTCGCTCTGTCGCCCAGGCTGGAGTGCAGTGGCGCGATCTCGGCTCACTGCAAGCTCCGCCTCCCGGGTTCACGCCATTCTCCTGCCTCAGCCTCCCGAGTAGCTGGGACTACAGGCGCCCGCTACCACGCCCGGCTAATTTTTTGTATTTTTAGTAGAGACGGGGTTTCACCGTATTAGCCAGGATGGTCTCGATCTCCTGACCTCGTGATCCACCCGCCTCGGCCTCCCAAAGTGCTGGGATTACAGGCGTGAGCCACCGCGCCCAGCCTTTTTTTTTTTTTTTTGAGATGGAGTCTAGCTCTGTCACCCAGGCTGGAGTGCACTGGTGCAATCTCAGCTAACTGCAACCTCTGCCTCCCGGGTTCAAGCAATTCTCCTGCCTCAGCCTCATGAGTAGCTGGGATTACAGGTGTGCGTCACCATGCCTGGCTAATTTTTGTATTTTTAATAGAGACAGGGTCTCTCCATGTTGGCCAGGCTGGTCTCGAACTCCTGGCCTCAAGTGTTCTGTCTGCCTCAACCTCCCAAAGTGCTGGGATTGCAGGTGGGAGCTACTGTGCCCAGCCTGTTTGTTTTTAAGAGATAGGGTCTTGCTCAGTGCTGTGATGCATTCATTAGCTCACTGCAGTCTTGAACTCCTGGGCTCAAGTGATCCTCCTGCCTGAGCCTCCCAGAGTGCTGGGATTCCAGGTGTGAGCCACTGTACCTGGCCAAGAGAGATACTTTTTGATGCTTACGTCTGATTTCTCAGGCATTCTTGTTTTGTTTTGTTTTGTTTTAGATGGAGTTTCGCTCTTGTTGCCCAGGCTGGAGTGCAATAGTGCAATCTCGGCTTACTGCAACCTTTGCCTCCTGGGTTCAAGCGATTCTCCTGCCTCAGCCTCCAAGTAGTTTGGATTACAGGCATATGCCACCACGCCTGGCTAATTTTGTATTTTTAGTAGAGACAGGGTTTCTCCATGTTGGTCAGGCTAGTCTCAAACTCCTGACCTCAGGTGATCCACCAGCTGACCTCAGGTAATCCACCTGCCTTGGCCTCCCAAAGTCCTGGGATTACAGGCATGAGCCACTGTGCCTGGCCTCTGTCGGGCATTCTTAACAAAGTGTCCATCATTGGAATATTTAAAACTTGTGGTGACCATTTTGTTCATATGCATATCATTTTGCAGATTAGGAACCTGTGGCTGAGGCAGGTACTTAGTGGCAAGAACTGGGATTAGAACCTGGTTCTTGAGGACTGCACTACTGTGACGCTCTTCTGCTTAACTGAAAAAGGAGCATACGAAGGACTGTGGCAGATCATTAAATACATTATTTGTGATATGCATCTTTTTTTTTTTTTTTTTTTTTTGAGACAGGGTCTTGCTCTGTCGCCCAAACTGGAGTGCAGTGGCACAAGGCACAATCTCGGCTCACTGCAACCTCTGCGTCCCAGGTTGAAGCAATTCTTGTGCCTCAGCCTCCCGAGTAGCTGGGATTACAGGCAGCACCACCATACCCTGCTAATTTTTGTATTTTTAGTAGAGATGGGGTTTCGCCATGTTGGCCAGGTTGGTCTCAAACTCATGGCTTCAAGTGATCTGCCTGCTTCGGCCTCCCAGTGTGCTGGGATTATAGGCCTGAGCCACTGTGCCCAGCCTATCTGTGATACCGAGATTGTGTTTTCACATACTGTCTTTTCTGAAAGCTGCTTTTTGTTTTGTTTTGTTTTGGATGGAGTCTGTCTCTCTGTCGCCCGGGCTGGAGTGCAGTGGTGCGATTTTGGCTCACTGCAACTTCCCCCTCGCGGGTTCAAGCGATTCTCCTGCCCCAGCCTCCCGAGTAGCTGTGTAGCGTGCCACCATGCCTGGCTAATTTTTTGTGTTTTTAGTAGAGATGGGGTTTCACCGTGTTAGCCAGGATGGTCTCGATCTCCTGAGCTCGTGATCTGCCTGCCTCAGCCTCCCAAAGTGCTGGGATTACAGGCGTGAGCCACCACACCCAGCCTTTTTTTTTTTTTTTTAAGATGGAGTTTTGCTCTATCACCCAGGCTGGAGCACAGTGGCACGATCTTGGTTCACTGCAGCCTCCACTTCCAAGGTTCAAGTGATTGTCCTGCCTCAGCCTCCCAAGTAGCTGGGATTACAGGTGCCCGCCACCATGCCCAGCTAATTTTGTATTTTTAGTAGGGATGGGGTTTTGCCATGTTGGCCAGCCTGGTCTTGAACTCCTGACCTCAGGTGATCCACCCACCTCAGCCTCCCAAAGTGCTGGGATTACAGCGTGAGCCACCGCACCCGGCTTTTCTGAAAGTTTAAGCTTTTAATGTATTTAAGCAAGAGCAATTGGTTGGTCCTAGTAATAAGAGTACTGACCATGTGAGGGCCTGCTGCTGGGGGAGAGAATAGGGCCCCTCTCGTCCAACACTGTTCAGGGCAGTGGATAGACTCATCTGTGGGAAGTGTTCAGCTCTAGTCAGAATGGATAGAGAAGTGTATTACGTAGGGAGTATTGGGGAAAAGTTTGCATCCTTGTGCTGGATCTTGTTGATGTGTCTTGGATTCTAATTGGATACTCCCAGGTCATAGTGTCTACTATTGGGAATGTAAACGCTGAGCTGATTAAATTTTATCTTTTTCTTGGAGCTATTTCATCCTTGTAAAACCAGTCCCTGATAGTACCTATCCTTGAGAGCCAGCCTTTGTGGAAAGTATAGCATTTCAAAAGCAAAGACTTTTCTTACAGTTGGAGTAGATTCTACCATGACTTCTAGAGTTACTGTAACGATGAAGCTCTTCCCTCTTCCTATACCGGTCACTGATTTCACTGGTGATATTGTTGGCTTTTTAAGAACATGGAAGAGTTGAAAGTTGGATCAATGTTTGCTTTTTTTTTGAGGGGATGATTTGTAATTTTCCAGACCTGACTCAGGGCTCACTCATCTCTCTTGTTAAGGACACCCCTTGGAACGTGACGAATATAATCAGGTCTCTGGTTCCCTTTCAGACTTTCTGCTGACCCCTCTGTCACCCACTGCCAGTCAGGGCAGTCCCTCATTCTGCGTTGGGAGTCTGGAAGAAGACTCTCCCTTCCCTTCCTTTGCCCAGGTAAATCCTTTGCTTGTGAAGCAGCCCAGGGGTATTTAACATGAACTCTGCTGCTCATTATTGTGGGAACCTCCTCCAGGGATTGTTACCTCGCATTCTAATACGGCTGGACAAATTGAGTCATCTGATGGGTAGGAGGGAAGTTAACTGCCTGTCGGAGCTTTATGCAGCATGGAGTTGGTTGAGGGCAGATTATGTCATGGACGTCCGCTCTGTTGGAAAAGGAGAGACTTAACAGGCTAATGTTGCACTGACTCTAATAATCATGGGAGGCATTCCTAAGAGGAAAGCTCATGGATTTAGTCCTCAGATGTTACTGTAGACGTACCCAGGAAAGAGGCCAAGAATAGCTGAGGCAGAATCAGAGTTTAGAATATTTTAAAAATCATTTGATAACTTGTGTACTGGATACTATTGTAGGGGCTGGGGATACAGCATCAGTTTTAACTGGTCTCTGGTTCTAGGACCTCTGATTCAGGTGGTATTTATCTGTTACATAAAATGAGCCATTTCTCTTCACTTTGAGAGGGGAAGATTGTCTTGGTTATACTGCACCTAGCCAAAGCAGCTTCCTTGGAGCTGGGTGGGGGAACGATAGGCTAGTGAGGCTTGCTGTGAAACCACTTTGTTAATCTCTAAGATAACAAGCTAATACTCAGCATTCCTGCATTCAGATAAGTGAGGAAGATGGATGGACAGCTTGACATGTGCCCTTGTAAGAAGTCCGTATAAACTTCTTTGAGGCTAGTGCAGAATCATTATCTTGACAGTTCTTTTTTTTTTTTTTTTCCCCCCCGAGACGGAGTCTCCCTGTCCCCCAGGCTGGAGTTCCGTGGCGCGATCTCGGCTTGCTGTAAGCTCCGCCTCCCGGGTTCACGCCATTCTCCTGCCTCAGCCTCCCGAGTAGCTGGGACTATAGGCGCCTGCCACCACGTCCGGCTAATTTTTTGTATTTTTAGTAGAGACAGGGTTTCACCGTATTAGCCAGTAGGGTCTCAATCTCCTGACCTCGTGATCCGCCTGCCTCAGCCTCCCAAAGAGCTGGGATTACAGGCATGAGCCACCATGCCCGGCCATTGACAGTTCTTTAGAGCAGTTGATACGGATCTTTCTTATGTAATTACAGCAGTTTGTACTGAGAAATAAGCAAGAATTGAGCTTTGGTAAGGAGGGTTCCGAAGTCAAGGAACATGAAATAATTGTGGAGGTGAGGTGAGAAGAGAGGGGGATCCTGAAAATTAACTGCTGGACTTAGAGATGATTAACAAGTGGCTCCCAGGAGTTATGCCAAATACTTGTTTTGTTTTGTTTTGAGTTGAAGTCTTGCTCCTGTCCCCAAGGCTGGAGTGCAATGGCGTGATCTCGGCTCACTGCAACCACCGCCTCCCGGGTTCAAGCAATTCTCCTGCCTCAGCCTCCCGGGTAGCTGGGGTTGGGTTACAGGCGCCTGCCACCATGCCCGGCTAATTTTTGTATTTTTAGTAGAGACAGGGTTTTACCATGTTGGCCAGGCTGGTCTAGAACTCTTGACCTCAGGCGATCCACCTGCCTCAGCCTCCCAAAGTGCTGGGATTACAGACATGAACCACTGCGCCTGGCCTTTTTTTTTTTTAAAAAACTAGGCTGTATTGCTATTGCTTTTTTCCTTTTAACTTTATTTTGAAATACAGAGTTGAAAGAATAGTATTATGAACACTTAAACTTTTGACCTAGATTCACTAATTGTTATTATTTTGCTGTTATATATTTGCTTTCTCTTTTTTCTGTGTTGAAAAGAAGTTGCAGATATCCTGAATGATACTTTACCGCTAAGTACTTAGGAGATACATGCCAAAGAAAGTGGGATATTCGCCTATAGAACCACAGTGATCACATTAGAGAAATTCCACTGCCACAATAATATCTAATATGGTGCATATTTATATCTTCACATTTGTCTCAGCGTCCTTCATTTTCAACTCAGGGCAGAATCCCGTTACTCCCTGCATTTAGTTGTCAAGTCTCTTTAGTCTCCTTTGATCTATAACCGTTCCTTTGCCCATATCCCCTCTTTTTTTTTTCCCTTCCATGGCCAGTTGTTTTATAGAATATCCTACAGTTTGGACTTGTATGATTTCTCATGAATGGATTCAGGTTAAACATTTAAACATTTTGGTAAGAATAAGACATAGGTGACATTTTGATTACCTTTTAAGAGTAAAACAATTCACATGTCAAACTATTTGGATACTGTCTCAGTCCATTTGTGTGGGTATAAAAGATTACCCGAGGCCGAGTCATTTATCAAAAAAAAAAAAAAAAAGTTTATTTGGCTCATGACTCTGCTGGCTGGAGGACTGGGCATCTGGTGAGTGCCTCAGGCTGCTTCCACTCATGGTACACGAAGTGAAGGGGTCCCTGCTTGTGAAGAGATCACATGGCTAAAGAGGAAGCAAGGAGGGGAGGAGGTGCCAGGCCGTTTTAAACAACCGTGTTCCTGTGCCCAGTTTCAAAATAGCCTTCAGCCAAGCTATTGAAGCAGCCTTTGTGAAACTGGACACACCAGCTACTTCAGATCCCTTCTGTGGTAAGGGCAGAGGCTGGAGTGCCCAGAGTTGTCAAACACACATGTACTGCCATTCCCACTTGGATCCAGTGGCAGACATCACTCATCAGCTCTTTCAGGAATGAATGCGAGAATAGGTCTCCCATCCCCCAGGAAGGGCATTAATCTGTTCATGAGGGGTCCACCCCCATGACCCATACACCTCCCATTAGGTCCCCACTTCCAGCATTGGGGATCAGATTTTAACATGAGGCTTGGGTGGGTCAAATGTCTAAACCGTAGGAGACCCAAACTCCTAGAGACAAAGGGAGAAGTTCACCAAAGTGGAACATAATGAAGAAAGGTTATTTAATGAAATCGGCATCTGCCAACACAAACTCATCTTGAGTAATAGGCGTTCCTCACTTTGGAATATATGATTTAAGGACAAGGCATCCCTGCTTGAACCCCATGGGGTTTGTCTCTTGATATTTTTCCAGGAATAAAATGTTCCCTGCCTTTTAAGTGGCATATTTGCAGTTGGGGCTCATAGTGGCCTTCAGCAGTTACAAAGCTGGCCTTGGCCAAGTGGAATGAAAATTCCTCAGGGGCATGAGGATTGTTCTGATTTTATTGTTCTTGCAGGAATTTTACTGGCCTGTGGTTGGATCTGAAAGTTAATGATGAAGGAGCTATTGGAAAAGCAGACTAAAAGGTAGTGAGGGGCTGTTGAAGCGGTGTCAGGAGAGAGTTTAGTTAGTTTTCATGGCTTTAGGTAACTGAAGTTTAGTAGCCATGTGGTTTAAAACTGGAGGGTACTTGGCTGGGCACGGTGTCTCATGCCTGTAATCCCAGCACTTTGGGAGGCCAAGGCGGGCGGATCACCTGAGGTCAGGAGTTCGAGACCAGCCTGACCAACATGGAGAAACCCCGTCTTTACTAAAAATACAAAAATTAGCCGGGCGTGGTGGTGCATGCCTATAATCCCAGCTACTCAGGAGGATGAGGCAGGAGAATCACTTGAAGCTGGGAGGCAGAGGTTGTGGTAAGCCAAGATTTGCGCCATTGCACTCCAGCCTGGGCAACAAGAGCGAAACTCCATCTCGAACAAAACAAAAAAAACTGGAGGGTACTAGGCCGGGCACAGTGACTCACGCCTGTAATCCCAGCACTTTGGGAGGCCAAGGTGAGGGATTAACTGAGGTCAAGAGTTCAGGACCAGCCTGGCCAACATGGTGAAACCCCGTCTCTACTAAAAAAAAAAAATCCAAAAATTAGCCAGGCAGGTGCCTGTAATCCCAGCTACTTGGGAGGCTGAGACAGAATTGCTTGAACCTGGGAGGCACAGGTCACAGTGAGCCAATATTGTGCCATTGCACGCCAGCCTGGGCAACAAGAGCTAAACTGTCTAAAAAACAAAAACTAGAGGGTACTACTCACTGCTTCCTCCAACAGCTCGATGTTTTTAGGGGTCCCAGGAAGGGCAGAAAAACTTAACCAGAAAGTCGGAATTCCCAATTTGAGGGTCTCAGTAAGAATCTCTTGTGCCTTCTGTGCAGTGTTCTTTACCCATTTCCTAAGGAACAAACAGCTTATGGTTTACTACCTTGTGGGTTTCATTGCCATTTCCATTAGCCAGGATATAGAGGACATGACTAGAACAGTGTGTTAAGGAGAGAAGTACCTGGAAAATCTTTTCAAAGGTGATAGTTGGTTCTGTGCCTCTCCAGTCAGTCAAGGTAGGTCTGAAAAAGAAGTTGGACCAGCTACTTAAATTCTCTCCCCCACTTCTTTCCCACTTTGGCAGATGCTGAGGGTTGGAAAAGCAAAAGCAGATGTGTGGCCCAAAACTGCTCCAAAGAAAGGTGAGGATGGTCCACTGGTGAAGGGGGAGTTTGGCTTCTTTCCATAAAAGGCTGTTTCTAGAAAAAGAGTTGTTTCTGTAGTTTTAACACTGGTATTTTTTAGATGAGAACAGCTTAGTTCCTCCTGCCCCTGTGGACAGCGACGGGGAGAGTGATAATTCAGACCGTGTTCCTGTGCCCAGTTTTCAGAATTCCTTCAGCCAAGCTATTGAAGCAGCCTTCATGAAACTGGACACACCAGCTACTTCAGACCTCCTCTCTGGTAAGGGCAGAGGCTGGAGTGCCCAGGGTTGTCAAACATACTACACATGTACTGCCATTCCCGCCTGGATTCAGTGGCAGACATCACTAATTAGGCTCTTTCCCTTCTGAACCCTTCAGCACACTCTAGTGTGTCAGATAGGACCTATTTGCCACCCCAGAGAAATTGATGACGCCTGAAAGTGAAATTCTGAGGAACTCTTCCAAGATACAGTGGGGTGTACAACCTGTATCCTTTAGAATCTTGAATTGGTACAGGGTGGCTAATTAGATGGAGAAGTCAGTCTCGAAGCCTGTTGCACTCTGTTCATGACTAGACAAGAATCACATACGTATGGCGTGCTATGTGCCTAGCACTGTGCTAATTCTCCCAACAACCACGTTAAATGGGTGTACCTCACGTTACAGATGGGGAAACTGAGGTCCAGGGGGGTAAAAGTGATTTGCCCAAAGACACCCACTTGGTGTATACCAAGACTGGTATTGGCATCTAGGCAGTCTAATTCCAGAGCCTCCACTCTTAGCTCCCACTCTGTGACTCTCAGTAATGAAAACTGGCCAGGGGACAAGGGATGGCATTTTAAGTTAAGCTGTCTTTCTGTGTCTCCCTTTAGAAGAGAAAGGAGGAAAGAAAAGAAAAAAACAGAAACAGAAGCTCCTGTTCAGCACCTCAGTCGTCCACACCAAGTGACACTACTCGCCCGGGCTACCTTCTCCATCTGGTTTTTGTTTTTGGTTTTTTTTCCCCCATGCTTTTGTTTGGCTGCTGTAATTTTTAAGTATTTGAGTTTGAACAGATTAGCTCTGGGGGGAGGGGGTTTCCACAATGTGAGGGGGAACCAAGAAAATTTTAAATACAGTGTATTTTCCAGCTTCCTGTCTTTACACCAAAATAAAGTATTGACACAAGAGATCTCTTCCTGCCAAGGTTTTTAGTTCATTGCCAGTTTAGTCTTTTTGACCCATGTGTAATTAATTTTTCTCAACCCAAAGTAAGATTGAGTCCCCTTTGAGATGCATTAGAGCAGTCCAACCCAGAATGGCACACACTGCTCTGCTGTAGCATCATGTCAGGGCTTCCTGGACTCAGTACACCTCTCAGTTTGTCTTTTAAAAAACAGCTGAATCTTTACTACCTATTTAGTTCTCCTTGTTAAAGAAACGGGTGGGAATAAAATGGATTTAGGACACCCAGTTTGAATTGCAGTTTTTTTTTTTTCTGACACATGGCCAGGCTGTGGTGCCATCTTAATGGAGTAGGCTGTCCTTGGCACTTGCATGTGTGAAAGGAGGGTTTTGCCTCTTCTTGAGCATGGCTTGAGTTGGTAAGGAAAGCTGTAACTCACAAAGCCCTGAGACCTGCTACCCCTAAGATCGAGCTTGTTTTCAGTGACTGGCTTGAGTCATAGGAGGAGGAGTCTGGTACAGCTGCAGGAGAGCAGGGCCATCTGAAGCGGTAGCATTGCCACCATCTCCCTCTCATCTAGAGCAGTTTTCTTATGCCTTGATTTGAGCTGAATTTGATGTGAATTCTTTTGCTGCTTAATAAAGTGACCTCTAGGTGCATTAGAATGCGAAGGCAAATAGTTGCAATAAATCACCTGCACAAGCAATGTGAGCTTTTTGTTTTGTTAAGTTCATTACAGGTAAGCTAGACAAGTTATTTCTTGAATAGGTTAACGTGACAGCTACTATGATATTGTAGGCTGTCTTTTCTGGTGTCAGGTTTAAATGGTTCTAGAGCTGGGCTTAGCTTTAACCTGCCATTTTAAAAGAAATCCTATCAGGAAATTTCCTGGATGGATGAGGGTGTTCTGGCCTCCAGATGAGGGGGCATGTTGAAGCCAGAATCACCAGTGTTTCTGTTAAATGTGTATGGTACTTTCAGTCTCATCCATTGTATTATGGAGAAAACAGATCCCAGAAATGTCAGTAGGTAGCAGATCAAACCTGGATCACAAGTCTCCCGCCGTTCCTACTTCCTGTGAGTATGGCAGTCTGACTTGTCTTCAGGGCGCCTTGTATTCAAGGCGCAATAAAGAAGAGCGGAACTACAAAAACTACCTTAAGTTCCTTAAGTGGACAGCTGCTACATGACCATGCAGTAATGTCAGATGAGGCCAGCACCCGCGCCCCCCCAACTGCAAAGGTTGCATTTTTTATTTGAGACAGAGTCTCGCTCTAGCCCAGGCTTCAGTACAGTGGTGGGATCTCAGCTCACTGCAAGCTCTGCCTCCCGGGTTCACGCCATTCTCCTGCCTCAGCCTCCTGAGTACCTGAGATTACAGGCACCCGCCACCATGCCCAGCTAATTTTTTGTATTTTTAGTGGAGACAGGGTTTCTCTGCGTTAGACGGGATGGTCTTGATCTCCTGATCTTGTGATCTGCCCGCCTCAGCCTCCCAAAGTGCTGGGATTACAGGTGTGAGCCACTGCGCCTGGCCCAAAGTTGTATTTTTTAAGTTACCTGATTAACTATTGGCAAGGAATCTGGTATCTGTAAGACCCTGTGGTTCAGTACTGAGATGGGCTGTAGATCTCTGCCAGTTCAGTTGCTGTGTCTCAACTAATATTTCTATTCCAAATGACTTGGCTTGCTTAGGGCCCATCATGGGGCCGGGGGTACAAAGCTTCAGGTAGAAGGCTAAGTATTGAAAATTTAGGCCAGGCACAGTGGCTCACCCTTTAATCCCAGCACTTTTGGAGGCCAAGGTAGGCCGATCACTTGAGGCCAGGAGTTCAACAGCAGCCTGGCCAACATGGCAAAACCCCGTCTCTACTAAAAATACAAAAATTAGCCAGACGTGGTGGTGCACGTCTGTAATCCCAGCTACTTGGAAGGCTGAGGTGGGAGAATTGCTTGAACCCAGGAGGCGGAGGTTGCAGTGAGCCGATACTGGGCCACTACACTCCAGCCTGGGTGATAGACTGAGACTGTCTCAAAAAAAAAAAGTTTAACTAGTACCACATAGGGAGTCAGTCTTCCCACCAAGGCTAGGGATAGAGAACAGAGACTTGGCCAAGCATGGACTCCATAAGCCCTTTTTGTAATATAAGTATGCTAAATGCCACGGAAACCGATACATTTATTAAATCTACTCTTAGCCAAGCAATAAAGATGTCTACAGAGTTCACAACCTGCAACACTTCACCAGGGAATGCTAGGTAAAGGCAACTTCAGTTTAACTGAGTACTCCATTTCAAGTGGGTAATGTCCGCTGGTTGGCAGCTATCCAGTTTGGAAAACTGTGGAAGATGCTGTTGCTACCCAGATTGTTCTGTTCAACAAGTGGGCCTGAAGCCTGAGCAGTGTAGCCAGCTGTGTGGGGAGTAGAGGTTCACTCCATTGCTTCTGCAGCCTCCTCACCTGACTCTTCCTCCTCCTCTAGTAAGCAGCTTCTTGTCACAGACTTCTGGATAGCTTCCCGCTCTCCTGGAGAAGGCAGATAACAGGGATGAAAGATATCTTTGGGAGTGATTTCTTCAGCTTAAGGTCAGTCACTGCTCAGTGGGCACTGGGCTAGTGTTGCTTACCTTCATCAGTGCAGTTCTGCAACAAGATCAACAGTTGTCTCCTGTTGTACTGAATTAGGAACTTCTGACATGTTCTTATTGTACCTGGCATATGAGTTACTGTGGTCAACAGCTTGTGAAAGGTCTCGACCTTACAGACTTTCAGAGGTAGGGGGAAGTGTCTTGTTAGCGGGACAGCAGCAAGACCCACCCACCAGTCTAGACTGAACTGTGAACGTGTCACCAATTGAAAATCAGTAGCCATACCACCTCACTCCTACCTCCCACATGTAATGTGTTGAAAAAGCATGGGTAACGGTGTCCTTTGTTCTCCAAGTATGTGATGAAGGGAAGAGCTGACCACACAAGCTGATAGAATTCTTTTCTGCATCGAAGTAGCACTATTCCAGTATAGGCATTGAGGTATCGAACTACAACAGGAAAGAAAAATCATTTTGGAAAACTTTTGCTGTGTGTGGTGGCTCACGCCTGTAATCCCAGCACTTTGGGAGGCTGAGGTGGGCAGATCACTTTAAGTCAGGAGTTCGAGGCCAGCCTGGCCAACATGATGAAACCCCGTCTCTACTAAAAATACAAAAATTAGCTGGGTGTGGTGGTGCGCACCTGTAATTCCAGCCACTCAGGAGGCTGAGGCATGAGAATCACCTGAACCCAGGAGGCAGAGGCAGCAATGACCCCCGATCTCGCTGCTGCACTCCAGCAGCCTGGGCAACAGCCAGACTGTCTCGAAAAAAGGAAAACTTTGGAGTAACAGAGCCTACTATGTGCCAAAAGTATGTTGTAGGCAAGTGGCACGTAGATCAGCGAGTAAAAGAGAAAAGCCAAAACACCCACTGTGTTGCACACCACTCAGAACTGGTGAATGAATTTAGAATTGAAAATGCTTTCTAATTCACTAGTTAATTCAATAAATAGGAGCAGGTAGGAGGCGATCCGTTTTAATTTAGGAAAAACCCCCACAAAACCCTTGCCTGAAAAACAGGCTGTTTTACTGCATTTGGGCTCCGTAATTATTGTAGCAGTCAGCTCTCAGTCTCACCTGACTTAGGAGAGTTAAGTCTATCTGCATTTAACTCTCCAGAAGTCAATCTCAAACAAGGTAAAAGTGGGAACTAATTTAAGTGGTGTGAAAGAAGGGCCCCTCTGTCCTAGCTCATCCTGTATTTACATATATTGACAATCATGTGTTCTGTACTTTACCAACTATTTAAGGGCTTTCCCGGGGTACTTTTGACAATTTTTTTCCATGTGATGTTAATGTAATCGGTCATATAATAGCTCTTACTAGGAAGTATACACAGCTTCCCTCATTTAATTCTCTACCCTATCAAATACAATCACAACCAATTACAGAAATTACCTGTCAAGC
This sequence comes from Pan troglodytes, assembly GCF_028858775.2. NCBI lineage: Eukaryota > Metazoa > Chordata > Mammalia > Primates > Hominidae > Pan > Pan troglodytes. The sequence goes on from NC_072408.2 coordinate 127,395,670, forward strand.
AGGTAAAAAGAGGCTTCTAGCTCAAAGCCCCACTGCCTTCGGGCCCCTCCTTTTAGCGCTCTGCTAATTTCGGACTCTCGCTTGGGGTTCCAGGCGCTTAAAGAGATACCTTACAAAAAACGGTGCACGGGCTTGGCCACTCGTGCCCCTTCTTTCTTCCTCCGGCGCCTGCCCCCTCCACATCCCGCCATCCTCCCGGGTTCCCCTCTTTCCCCAGCGCCCTTGCACCCGCGAAGCCGATGGAGCAGGCGGCTGCGCCGAAAGTTCCGTGCACCCTGGCGATCGTGTCCCGTACGAGGCTGCTCAGAACTCGGTCATCGAGGCTTAGGCGGCAGCGGGGGTCGTCAGACACCAGTTCGCAGAGCAGGTACCTGCGGCAGGCGAGAGGAAGGTGGACACTAGCGGGGCCGCGAGGACCCAGCAAGGCACTGGGAGGGTCTGGAACGGAATGCTTACCTGTGCTTGAACCGCACCATGGCTGCCTCCGCGCTCTCCGGTCCGGCGTGCAAACCGGATGTGAGTTCTGCCCGCTGCCAATGGGAAGCTTGCTTCCGCAGCCTTTCAGCCATTCAGAGAAGGAGACAGGATATTAGGGCGGAGCTAGAAAGTTGAGAGGCCGAAGTCTGTCAGCTCCCTCAAGCCCCGCCCAACTGCGTTTGTAAGCGCGCATGCGTCCTGCGGAGGGTCACTGACTAGTTTGAGGGCTGAACCCCGGGATGGAGCGGCTTGCAGCTGTAATGGATGGTTCTGTTGCACACTGAAGTTTACAATAGTGTGTAGGATGCAGCCGCTACCCTTGGGGCCCTGGGAACCTTGCACCACAGTTATGTATGCGAGTATATTCTCTCCCCAAGGTGAACGGTGGAGCTTTTGAGGGCAAGACCCTGCACCTCACAGCCCAGGGATTGACAAACGGGAAATCGGACTTTTATTTTCAGGTTTGAGCTCAGTTTAATTCTTCCATACAGCTAAATATGCTATTGCTGTTTGGGCCTTTCAGCAATCTTAGGGAGGCGAGTGTGCCGTCTCGTTTTTTGCTCGCAGAAACAATACGTGGTCATTGTATTTTCCATTTCCGTTTACCTTTTTTTTTTTTAACAGAAAAGCACAAAGAAGCAAATAAATTATAATCCCAGCACTGAGAGAGAATAACTGTTGTCGTGTAGTGTGTTTTCTTCTGTCATTTTCCCCCTGCGCCAGTGGTTCTCAAAGTGCCGTCTGGGGACCACTGAGATTTCCTAAATTCACTCGATTTGGGAGTCCCCGAAGTCAAAATTACTTTCATAATAATGCTAAGATGTTACTTGTCTTTTTCATTCTCTCTGAGTGAACAGTCAAGTTTTCCAGAGGCTGCTTGACGTGATGACGTCACTGCTCTAGGAATTGTGTATTGTTTTTTAAACGTTTCTCAACTTTAATGTCCATAGTAAATATAACCCACAAAACTAAAAGCTCTTGGGCATCCTCAGTAACGTGTGTAAAGGGGTCCTGAGACAGAGAAAACAGCTTGAGAACTATGCCCTCTGTTAAATTATGCTTTTTTCTTTTATTTTTAAGTATTTAAAAAAAAGTCTTATGGGGTATTACATAAAGTACATATTCTTAAGTGTACATCTCAATGAATTTTTACATATGGATAGACTTCTATAACCACCTCCAAGATTAAAATAAAGAGCATTTCCAGTATCCCAGAAGGTTCCCTGAGCCCTCTTCCAGTCAAATTGCTTACTGCTATCAGCCACTATTACCACTTCTACCCTGCTAGATTAATTTTGCCTGTTCTTAAACTTTATATAAATGCAGCCAGGAGGCTGGCTGCAACCTCTGCCTCCTGAGTTCAAGCGATTCTCCTGCCTCAGCCTCCCGAGTAGCTGGGATTACAGGCACCTGCCACCACGACCAGCTAATTTTTGTATTTATTTATTTAGTTTTTTGAGACGGAGTCTCACTCTGTTGCCCAAGCTGGAGCATGATCTCAGCTCACTGCAACCTCTGCCTCCTGGATTCAGGCGATTCTCCTGCCTCAGCCTCCCAAGTAGCTGGGACTACAGGTGTGTGCCACCACAACTGGATAATTTTTGTATTTTTAGTAGGGACAGGGTTTCCCCATGTTGGCCAGGCTGGTCTTGAACTCCTGACCTCAGGTGATCCACCCACCTCGGCCTCCCAAAGTGCTGGGATTACAGGCGTGAGCTACCACGCCTGGCCATTTGGCTATATTTTCATGTCAGCTCTTCAGCGACAATACTGTTTTTTTAGCTGTGCAGTATTGCATTGTTTGGACGTACCATTGTGAAGTTGGTCAGTATCCCTTTGGTAGACGTTTACATTATTTCTAGGTTTTCTTGTTATACCCAATACTTTGATGCATGGCTTTGTAGCTTAGTCTTTATGCCCATCCCTGATTATTTGTAGAAGTGTCTTGGCCTTGGCTGGTCCTGTGAGGCCCGTAATGGGGGCAGCTTTCACAACCTATTTTTGCAAGATCTGGAATGAGTTCTGAATTTTCCCATCTCCCACTCTTCTTGGCCACCTTAAAGGAGGGATGTGGGGGAAGGTAGGGAAGAAAAGAATATGAAGAGGGAACGCCGTGGCCATGCCAAGGGACCAGTGACAGTGACGGCACTCCCCACCCAAGAACAACTTTTCACCAGAAAGTGTCTGCGGCATCCTCCTTTGGCCAACAGGGGGCGCCAGAGGCCCGCAGTGCGCGGAGAGAGCAAGACACCCCCAACTCCTGAGCGCTCCACCCCTCATAGAAATTTCACTCCTAACACTTCCCAGCCTTCATTTCAATAGCAATGCTTCGCCCATTTTATAGATGCAGTTGGGGCTCAGACCAAAGCCTCGTATCCAGTTAGGAGCAGGATCAGAATTCGAACCCAAAGCCAGCTGACTCCTTGTTCTGGTCAACACGGTTGGTGCTCTCCCGTGCAGGGTTTCACTCGTCCATTTAGTGTAATAAGATGGAGAGACGACAGATGGAGGTTCGATTCGCTACTCCGTCATTTACTGGCCCGGCCAGGTGCTGTCAGGAGGGTTAATTCATGTCTCAGATCTTAGTTTCCTCATCTGTGCAATGGGATAACAATGGTTCCTCCCTCGTGGGTGGATATGAAGTTTAAGCGGGGTCATGTGGACAAAATGCCTGGCACAGCGAGTGCATAGTAAGCCCTTTTTTTTGTTTTTGTTTTTTTTTTGTTTGTTTGTTTTTTGAGACTGATTTTTAAGACTGTCTTAAAAACAAGAAAAGAAAAAAGAAAATATAGCCAAACAACAGGAATTTTTTGAGACAGTTTTTTGCTCTGTCGCCCAGGCTGGAGTGCAGTGACGCGATGTCGGCTCACTGCAGCCTCTGCCTCCCGGGTTCAAGCAATTCTCCTGCCTCAGCCTCCAGAGTAGCTGGGATTAAGGCGCCTGCCACGACGCCCGGCTAATTTTGTATTTTTAGTAGAGATTTCACCATGTTGGACAGGCTGGTCTCAAACTCCTGACTTCAAGTGATCCGCCCGCCTCGGCCTCCCAAAGTGTTGGGATTACAGGCGTGTGCCACCGCCCCCGGCAAGTAAACGCTGTTCTGAACAAATGATTTACTTCTCCCCCACAGGCACAGCCCCGGGAGGAAGCACATTGGCACGGCCCGCGGCCTCCCAGTCTTGGACCAGGCCCGGCCCCTTCTGGCCCAGGAGGGTGCAGACGCCGGCGGTGGCCGGGCGGGCGGGCTGGCGCGGTGGCGGCGCGGCGGGCTCCCCGCGGTAATTAGCGCGCGCCGGCTCGGGCTGCGCCAGCCGCTAATTACAAGTCTCCTAATGAGGCCGGCGGCTGTTTGCAATCACCCGGGTCCCCGCTGCGCGGCGCGGGAGGCTGCGGGGGAATCCGCCCGCGGAGGCATGGAGGAGGAGCGGCCGTCTTCCCCTGGGCCCGGAGATCCGCTGGACGGCGGCAGGGGTGTGCCCCGGCCGCGAAGGGGCAGCGGCGGGGGCTCACACCCCAACCCCTCCTCGGTTCTCTCCCCAGCCGGGCCGCAGAGCCATTATCCTCCCCAGTTGAGGAAGCCAACGAGGCTCTGAGAGGTGAGCTCACCCAGGTGCGACATCACAACTCACCCAGGTGCACAATAGAGCCCAATCCACGTCTGTCTGACCCCAGCCTGTGCCCTTAGCCGAGTCAGGTATCCCCTGGATCAATGGGGTGGTCACTGTTATTACTGTTAGCATTATTACAGTCGTCCTGGGACTTCTCAGATTCTTTTTTTTTTTTTTTTGAGATGGAGTCTCCCTCTGCCGCCCAGGCTGGAGTGCAGTGGCGCGATCTCAGCTCACTGCAACCTCTGCCTCCCGGGTTCAAGCGATTCTCCTGGCTCAGCCTCCCCAGTAGCTGGGACTACGGGCACGTGCCGCCTCGCCTGGCTAATTTTTTGTATTTTTAGTAGAGACAGGGTTTTACCGTGTTAGCCAGGATGCTCTCCATCTCCTGACCTCGTGATCCACCCACCTTGGCCTCCCAAAGTGCTAGGATTACAGGCGTGAGCCACCGCGACCGGCCTGTCTTTTTTTTTTTTTTCTGAGACAGGATCTCACTCTGTCCCACAGGCTTGAGGGCAGTAGCTCCATCTTGGCTCACCGCAACCTCTGCCTCCTAGGTTCAAGCGATTCTCCTGCCTCAGCCTCCTGAGTAGCTGGGACTACAGGTGCCCACCACTATACCTGGCTATTTTTTGTATTTTTAGCAGAGACGGGGTTTTGCCATGTTGGCCGGGCTGGTCTCGAACTCCTGGCCTCATGTGATCTGCCTGCCTCGGCCTCCCAAAGTGCTGGGATTACAGGTGTGAGCCACCGTGTCCAGCCAGGATCACTGTCTTTATTCTTCATCCGTGTCTCCTGGGTGATCATTAATTGGGCTCTCCCAGTGTGCTGGCCACTGTCTTTTCTGGGTTTGATTGATTGAGTCCTCACATCAGCCTCATGAAGTTAGGACCCATTATCCTCTGAGACACAGGGAGGAAAATGGCTTGCCCAAGTTGACACAGTAAATTTGGGTGGACATCTGTCTTACCCTAAAACCCGTGCTCTTAACCCCTTGCTCTCTACTCTGTATTCTGGGACCTAGAAAGATGCTGAGGAAGGAGAGCGCAACTGGGGTACCATTCTGAGGTGACTTTGGCATCTGAGGGGTTTCTGTCAGAGCCCAGACGCTGCTGTTGTGGATGGTGGCAAAGGGAAACTGTATCTGCTCCAGCATTTTATTAAGCAGCCACTGCTCGTAAGAGGCTCCTACTCCTCGAATCTTAACCAATTTTCTGTAAAACCCTTATGGGGACAATCTAGATGAAATTAAACCCTCCATCTGCTTAGCCAGGGGCTTGGGAAGCCGCCGCATCCTCCAGGTTGCTGGGACAGATGCAGCCCTCCCTGGACTTCAGTCAAAACATTGCATCTTGCTCCTCCTTTGTCCTCGCTGCCCTGTGAACCTCTTTCCCTGTCCCTGCCTGCTGTGAGAATTCGCTCATCCAAAAATTAATTGAAATTACAAGGGCTCTACTGTTTGACCCAGCAATTTCTCCACCAGCAATTTCTCCCACAGAGATTGTCGCATTTGTGCCAAATGACAGGTGAACGAGGATGTGTCTTGCTTGCAGCATTGTTGGTTATAGCAAAAGGCCACCTCAGTGTTTACCAGAAGGGGTCCACTGTATGTGTGTATTTATCGGACAACTATGGGCCAGGGAATGTTCATTCTAAACACTGCCTAGGCTGGGCGCGGTGGCTCACGTCTGCAATCCCAGCACTTTGGGAGGCCGAGGTGGACGGATCACTTGAGGTCAGGAGTTCGAGACCAGCCTGGCCAATATGGTGAAACCCCATCTCTACTAAAAATACAAAAAACTAGCTGGGCATGGTGGTAGTTGCCTGTAAATCCCAGCTACTCGGGAGGCTGAGGCAGGAGGATCGCTTGAACCCAGGAGGCAGAGGTTGCAGTGAGCTGAGACTGTGCCACTGCACTCCAGCCTGGGCAACAGAGCAAAACTCTGTCTCAAAAAATAAATAAATAAATAAACAAACACTGCCTAGACTGACTCATTTAATCCTGACAACTACCCTATAAAGTAGGTACTTGGTTTTATTAACCCCATTTTACAGATAAGGAAACTGAGGCTCAGGGAGAACAAACTGTTGGCCTAAGCTTCACGTAGCTTGTCCACAGCAGGGCCAGAATTTGGATCAGGCAGTCCATGTTCTTAACCACTGTTCTGTATGGCTTCTCTGCCTTTATTTGCATGGAAAATTTCCAAAGGGTGACCCAAGAAGCTGTTGATGGTGGTTACCTCTGGGGAGAGGAATTCAGGTGTGAAGTAGGAAGGCCTTAGTTTCTACCATGTCCTCTGTTTTTCCATTTTATTTTGCCATATGTTTGTGTGCTGAATGTTTATGTTTCCTCAAATTAATATACGGAAATCCTAACCTTTAAGATGATGGTATTAGGAGGTGGGGCCTTTGGGAGGTGATTAGGTCATAAGAGTTGAACCCTCATGAATAGTATTAGTGCCCTTATAAAAGGGACCCCAGGCTGGGGACTGTGGCCCATGCCTGTAATCCCAGTACTTCAGGAGGCTGAGGTGGGTGGATCACTTGATTCTAGGAATTTAAGACCAGCCTGGGCAACATGGTGAAACCCCGCCTCTCCTAAAAATACAAAAATTAGCTGGGCGTGGTGGTGCATGCCTGTAATCCCAGCTACTCAGGAGGCTGAGGCAGGAGAATCACTTGAGCTTGAGCCTGGGAGGCAGAGGTTGCAGTGAGCTGAGATCACACCGCTGCACTCCAGCCTGGGTGACAGAACAAGGTCCTGTCTCCAAAAAAAAAAAAAAAAGAGGGACCCCAGAGAGTGCTCTCTCCCTCTCCTGCCACATGAGGACACAGAATCTCCTGGCACCTTAATCTTGGACTTCCCAGCCTCCAGAACTGTGAGCAATAAAAGCAATAAATATTTGTTGTTTAAGCCAACCAGTCTGTGGTATTTTTGTTGTAGCATCCTGAAAAGACAAATGGAGATGTGCATATGTTAGTTTCATAATTTAAAGAAGTTACTGGCCACGCACGGTGGCTCATGCCTATAATCCCAGCACTTTGAGAGGCTGAGGCAGGAGGATTGCTTGAGCCCAGGAGTTCAAGACCAGCCTGGGCAACAAAGTGAGACCCCGTCTCTACAAAAAAGTACAAATTAGCCAGGCATGGTGGCACTTGGCTGTAGTCCCAGCTACTTGGGAGTGTGAGGTGGGAGGATTGCTTGAGCCCAGGAGGTTGAGGCTGCAGTGAGCCATGAGTGCACCACTGCACTCCAGCCTGGGTGACAGAGCAAGGCTTTGTCTCAGAAAAAAAAAAAAAAGTAAAAAAAGTTACTGAGCCCCAGTCCCCAAGGTATGTTAACACCAGTCCTTACCTTAGCTTTGGAAGTGGGTACTATCATTATTCCCATCTCAGAGATGAGAGAGCTGAGTTCACAGAGGTAGTCTGCCTGGCCCAATTACAAAGAGGGATGGACTCTTCAAGCTAGTGGTCTTTCTCCTAATTCATATTAGCCCCTGGGCTTGGAGGGTTCAGAGGGGAGAAAAGTGATTAAAAGCATGAACTGGAGCCAGCTGACCTGGGTTCAAGTCTTCATTCAGCCATTACTGGCTGTGTGACCTTGGGCAAGTCACTTTCCCTCTCTGAACCTGTTTCCTTTCTGTGAGGATTAAACAGTTTACATTCATGTCACATGCTTAGAACAAGGCCTGTTTAATCGTGAGCACTCAAGAAATGTCAGGTATTTTTAAAAAATATACATTAAAATGTAATAGAGACAGGGTCTCGCTATGTTGCCCAGGCTGGTCTCAAAGGCCTGGGCTCAAGCAATCCTGCCACCTTGGCTTCCCAAAGTGCTGGGATTACAGGCATGAGCCACTGCGGCTGGCCAGGTATTTTTATAGTACTGTTTTCAATATTGTCCCCAATTTCAAGCTCAGAGTGGTTCCTTCTCCCAGCTAGTGGGTCCAGTCCTCCCCCCAGGGGCAAAGCCCAGCCACCCTGTGCTCCCATCTCCAGCAGGAGCCCCTTGCAATCAGTTCTCCTGGGTTATCCCAGGGCGGTGGCTGTGATCAGAGCTGATCACATTGCCAGAGCTGATCTTAGGAGAAGAGGCAGAGCCACAGGACTGGTGTGGCCCGGATCCAAGGCAAGGCTGTGGCGGGCGGGCGGCCTCCCAGTTCGGGATGTTCCCAGCGCGTTCCCACCGCTCACACTTGGAGGGAGAAGGACCTCAAAATAGCTGCTGCTTCCCCAGCACGGCGCTAGGCCAGGGACAGGAATAGACATCTGGGGGTGGCCGCTGCAGCCTCCCTCAAGGACCCTGGGGGGCTGGAAATAGGCAGAGGCCAGAACCCCACCAATGTGGAGGGGATGGTACAGCTGTCTATGTGCGGTGACCCGCCTGTGACAGTCCAGCCCATGGAGTGTGTTGCCCCAGCTGGGGCTAGCTGGTCAGTGGGTCACCAGCTCCAGCCAGACACTGGCCATGGCCTGGATTGTTAAACCAAAAGGGAGTGTCCTTCAGCACTGGCTCCTGTGATCCTCTCTGGGAAGGTGGGAAAACTAAGGCCCAGAGAAAGGTTCACATGCCTGAGATCATGCAGCTGATCTGTTTGGTGAGCAGCAGCCAGACTGACAGGAAAGGTAGGCCTTGGGGCTTTGAGAGCAGCGTAGGGCGGTGGTTAAAGGGTTGGAGGACTCAGACTGCCTGGTTTAAATCCAGCCTCAGCTACCTATGTCCTGCATGCCCTCAGGCCTCAATTTCATCATCTATAAAATGGGCACAAGGAGAGTACCCACCTCCTTTAATGGTTGTAAAGACTGAGTGAATTATTCTTTGTACTGTTGTTATTGTGTTTTCCCCAGATTCCTTTTTTTGTTGAGACAGGGTCTTGCTCTGTCTTGCAGGCTTTTGTGCAGTGGCATGATCATAGCTCACTGCAACCTTGAACTCCTGGGGCTCAAGTGATCCTCCCATCTTGGCCTCCCATGTAGCTGGGACTATAGGTGCATGCCACCATGACTGGCTAATTTTTATTTCTACTTTTAGTAGAGATGAGGTCTCACTATGTTGCCCAGGCTGGTCTTGAACTCCTGTCCTCAAGTGATCTTCCTGCCTCAGCCTCCCAAAGTGTTGGGATTACAGGCGTGAGCCACGGTGCCCGGCCGTATTATGCTCAGTTTTATAGATGAGCAGAGCGAACATCAGGGAGGTGAAGTCACTCCTCCAGGGTCACATAACTGGGAGGTAACAGAGCTAGGATTTGAAACCCAGTCTGCCTGCCTGCATAGCCCATGGAAGTAACCACTGCATGACATTCTTTATCGGGACACTTTTTTAGACGGAGTCTCACACTGTCGCCCAGGCTGGAGTGGAGTGAGGTGATCCCTGCTCACTGCAACCTCCGCCTCCCGTGTTCAAGCGATTCTCCTGCCTCCGCCTCTCAAGTAGCTGGGATTACAGGCACATGCCACCATACCCGGCTAATTTTTTTGTATTTTTAGTAGAGATGGCGTTTCACCATGTTGGTCAGGCTGGTCTCGAACTCCTGACCTCATGATCTGCCCACCTCGGCCTCCCAAAGTGTTGGGATTACAGGTGTCAGCCACCGCGCCTGGCCGGGATACTTTTTTTTTTTTTTGTGAGTCAGAATCTCACTCTGTCACCCAGGCTGGAGTGCGGTGGTGCAATCATGGCTCACTGCAGCCTTCACTTCCCTGGGCTCAGGTGATCCTCCCACCTCAGCCTCCCAAGTAGCTGGGACTACAGGCATGCACCACCATGCCTGGCTAATTTTTTTTTTTTTTTGTATTTTGTGTAGAGATGGGGTTTTTCCATGTTTCCCAGGCTGATTTCAAACTTCTGAGCTTGGGTCATCTGCCTCCTCAGCCTCCCAAAGTGCTGGAATTACAGGCATGAGCCACTGTGCCTGGCCTGGGACACTCTTTATAGGGGAGACAGACATGTCGTTCACTTGTTACTGCCCAGGCGTTTGGCACTTGGAGGAGGACTCCACTCCCTCGGCCTGGACATTTATGACCTCAGCCCCCAGTGGTCCCTCCCTGACCTCTGCTCCAGGCCTCTCCAAGTGGCCAGGGCCTTCTTGGGAGAAGGGAGGCTCGGGGAACCCCACAGTCCAACCTCACTCATGTACCAGTCTCATGTGAGATGTGAGGTCCCCAGCCTGCATTACAGAATTCCTACCTCCCTTCCACTGGGTTTCCCTGAGTACTTACTGTGCCAGGCCTGCACTAGGCTCTGAGAACAAAAGAGGACTTTGTCCCTGCCCTGATATTGCTCACTAGGTGGTGAGACAGGTTGTTAAAAAGGTAGGCTGGGCGCAGAGGCTCACGCCTGTAATCCCAACACTTTGGGAGGCAGAAGTGGGTGGATCACCTGAGGTCAGGAGTTCAAGACCAGACCGACCAACATGGTGAAACCCTGTCTCTACTATATACAAAAAATCAGTCAGGCATGGTGGCGGGCACCTGTAATCCCAGCTACTCAGGAGGCTGAGGCAGGAGAATCACTGGAACCCGGGAGGCAGAGGTTGCAGTGAGCTGAGATCGCGCCACTGCACTCCAGCCTGGGCAACAAGAGTGAAACTCCGTCTCAACAACAACAACAACAACAACAACAGGCAAGAGCAGCTACTGCTCTTGTAAGAACGGGGGTAAACAGGTGCCTGGAGGAGGCACTTAACTCAGCCCAGGTGGTCAGGGAAGGCTTCCTGGAGCCGGTGGTGTCTGAGCTGAGGCCTGAAGGAGAAAAAGAGCCAGGGGAAGAGAGAGGAGGTAGGAAAGAGTGTTGTAGGAAGAGGGAACTGCTTGTGCTAAGGAAGCGACGTGCTGAGTTCCAGGAACTGTGAGTTGTAGGGGATAGAGGTGTGGGTGAGGGGGACTGGGACTGCAGAGATGGGCAGGGACAGGTCCCTCAGGGCCTTGTTGGGCACACTGAATGCTTGGATACTGAGTGGACGGCTGAGAGAACGAGATCGGGAGCTGGAAGCTTCCCTTTGGCTGCAGGGAAGAATAGACCTCAGGCGGCTGGACTGGAGGTAGGGACCCTGGGGAGGAAGCTGCTGCCTGGAGGGAGAAGAGGGACTTGGATGAGGGTGGTGGGGATAGAGAGAAACGGGTGGCTTTGTAAAGTGTTTACAGGTAGAACTGGTTACCTCTTGCTGCACGATAAATCACCCCAAAACTGTGTGCCTTAAAACAACAACACTGTTTTTTTCTCATGATTCTGTAGGGTGAGAGGGCAGTTCTGCATCACGTGGGGTTGCTGGGATGGCAGGAAGGTCCCAAGTGGCCTCACCCACGTGGCTGGCAGTCATTGTTGGCTGCCGGCTGGGTGCTCAGTTAGGGCTGTTGGTTGGGGGGAGCCTCAGCTTAGTGCATTCACAATGTTGAGCAACCACCACCTCTTCCTAGTTTCACACTTTCCTATCACTCCATACCCATATGGCAATCTCTCCCCATCCTCCCTCCCCCCAGCCGCTGACAACCATGAATCTGCTTTCTGTCTCTATGGGTTTACCTATTCCAGACATTTCAGATCCATGGAATCATACAATATGTGACCTCTGGTGTCTGGCTGCTTTCAGTTAGCATGATGTTGTCAGGGTTCACCCATGTTGTAGCATGCGCCAGCACTTCATTCCTTTTTATGGCTGAATAATATTCCATTGTATGGCTAGACCACAATTTGTTTATCCATTAATCTGTTGATGGATATTTGGCTTGTTTCCACCTTTTGGCTCTTGGGAATAATGCTGCTATGAGCATTGGTGAACAAGGATCTGTTTGAGTCTCTGCTTTCAGTTCTTTAGGAATGGAATTTCTGTGTCATATGGTAACTCTATGTTTAACTTTTTGAGGAACTGCCAAACTGTTTCCCACAGCAGCTGCACCATTTTCCACTCCCAGCCGCAATGGATGAGTGCAATGGACTGAATGTTCATGTCCTCCCCAAAATCATATATTGAGATCCTCACCCATGAAGTGATGGCATTAGGAGGTGGGGCCTTCGGGAAGTAAACAGGCCATGCGAGTGGAGCCCTCATCAGTGGGATGAATGTACTTAGAAAAGGGACCCCAGAGAACACTGTTGCCTTCTCTCCACCATGTGAGGGGACGATGAGAAGTCCACAGCCTTCAACCCAGAAGAAGGCCCTCACCAGAACCCGGCCATGCTGGCCACCGTGACCTCACACTTCCAGGGTCCAAAACTACGAGAAATACAATTCTGGTTTTTGTTGTTGTTGTTTCTTTTTGAAACAGGGTCTCACTCTGTTGCCCAGGCTGGAGTGCAGTGGCAGAGTCTCGGCTCACTGCAACCTCTGTCTCCCGGGTTCAAGCGATTCTCCTTCCTCAGTCTTCTGAGGAGCTGGGATTACAGGCCCCTGCCACCATGCCCGGCTACTTTTTGTATTTTTAGTAGAGATGGGGTTTTCCCATGTTGGCTAGGCTGGTATCAAACTCCTGTCCTCAAAAGATCCACTCTCCTCAGCCTCCCAAAGTGCTGGGATTACAGGCATTAGCCCCCGCGCCTGGCTGAATTTCTGTTGTTTATGAGCCATCCGGTCTACAGTACTTTGTTATAGCTGCCTGGATGGACTAACACAGCAGAAGTGTCTATTTTTCCACATCCTTACCAACACTCGTTATTTTGTTTGTTTGAGATGGAGTCTTGCTCTGTTGCCCAGGCTGGAGTGCAGTGGCACGATCTTGGTTCACTGCAACCTTCACCTCCCAGATTCAAGCGATTCTCCAGCCTCAGCCTCCCCAGTAGCTGGGACTACAGGCGTGCGCCACTACGCCTGGCTAATTTTTATATTTTTAGTAGAGACGGGGTTTCACCATGTTGGCCAGGATGGTCTCGAACTCCTGACCTTAGGCGATTAGCCGGCCTCGGCCTCCCAAAGTGCTGGGATTACAGGCACGAGCCACCGCACCCAGCCAGCACTTGTTATTTCTCTCCCCACTTCTTATTTTATTTTGTTTTACATTTCCCTGAAAACTGTTTATTGGCTTTTTGGATAGAAACGGGAATTTATTTGCGAGGAAGCATGATCCCATCACACTTCTGTTGGAGCCAGTGCATGGTCTCCTCTTTGCTGATTCTGTGTTTGGCCCCAGTGCAGCCTGTCCTGTGCTTCTTGTCTGTGATGCTGAAACCCGGCCTACTCAGCACCGCAGAGAAGTCCAGGCCATAGACACCCACACTTGGGTCATATTTGATACCCAGATTGATGTGTTCCTGGATCCCAAAATCAAAGTTTCCGGTATCTGAGAAGTTATTTTTTCTCAACTCATACTCCCGTACCTCTAGACGCTTCTCCAGGATTTCTTCTGCTTCGGCCTCTTGAACTATGCAGCGGACAGCATTTTCGGCTTTTCATTTTTCCGGATGTCAAACAATATGACAGTGTATCTGGCTTTGGAAAACACAGGGTCCGGGCTGCAAGCTGCTCCAATGCTTTGGCTGCAGGGATTAGTCTCTACTCTCCCCAACACAGATGTCGAGGCAGAGCTTGTGAATGCAAAGTTCCCACGTGGGGTTCTCCTTTTCATCTTCATCCTGTGCCTGATGGAGAACAGGAAGAGCTCTGCCCCCTTTTTAAAAATTAAGGCCATCCTAGTGGGTGATATCTTATTGTGGTTTTGATTTACATTTACTTAATGGCCAATGATGTTGAACATCTTTTTCATATGCTTTCTGGCCATTTGTTTATCTTCTTTGGAGAAATGTCTGTTCACTTACTTGGCTCATTTTTTTTTTGTTGAGACAGAGTCTTGTCCTTGTTGTCCAGGCTGGAGTGCAGTGGCACGATCTCAGCTCACTGCATCCTCTGCCTCCCAGGTTCAAGTGATTCTCCTGCCTCAGTCTCCCGAGTAGCTTGGATTACAGGCACCCACCACTACGCCTGGCTAATTTTTGTATTTTTAGTAGAGACAGGGTTTCGCCATGTTGGCCAGGATGGTTTCAAACGCCTGACCTCGTGATCTGCCCACCTCGGCCTCCCAAAGTGCTGGGGTTACAGGCGTGAGCCACCGTGCCTGGCTCACTTGGCCCATTTTTTAGAAGGGTTGTTTGTCTTTTTGTTGTTGAGTTCTTTATATATTCTGGATACTAAATTCTTATCAGACATATGATGTGCTAATATTGCCTCCCATTCTGCAGGTTGCCTGTTTACTTTCTTGATAATGTTCTTTGATGCAGAAAAGTTTTTACTTTTCATGAAATCCAGTTTGTCTCTTTTTTCTTTTGTTTCTTGTGATTTCAGTGTCAAATTGAAGAATCTGTTGCTAAATCCTAGATCATGAAGATTTATCTCTGTGGTTTATTTTATTTTATTTATTTTATTTTTTCTGAGATGGAGTTCACTCTTATTGCCCAAGCTGAAGTGCAATAATATGATCTCGGCTCACGGCAACCTCCACCTCCCAGGTTCAAGTGATTCTCCTGCCTCAGCCTCCCGAGTAGCTGGGACTACAGGCGTGAGCCACCACACCTGGCCTTATGGTTTCTTTTAATTTTTCTATGGTATTAGCTCCTACCTTTATGTCATTGATCTATTTTTTGTTGTTGTGTGTTTGTTTTTGAGACAGGGTCTCACTCTGTCGCCCAGGCTGGAGTGCAGTGCTACAATCTTGACTCACTGCAGTCTCCACCTCCCGGTACAAGTGACTCTTGTGCCTCAGTCACCCAAGTAGCTGGGACCACAGGTGTGTGCCACCATGCCTGGGCAGTTTTTGTACTTTTACTAGAGACGGGGTTTCACCATGTTGGCCAGGCTGGTCTCAAATTCCTAACCTCAGGTGATCTGCCCGTCTCGGCCTCCCAAAGTGCTGGGATTACAGGCATGAACCACCGTGCCCAGCCTCAATCTCCACCTCTTGATGGGAGGTCAGCATGCCCTTATAGGGTGGCGGGGGAATGGTTGGGGGCCGTCTTTGGAGAGAGTCTCCTACAGGAAGTTTTGGTAATAAGTTGGCTGTAAGGGGTTGGAGAGAAGAAGAACAGAAAAAGGCAGGCAGGGTATCATCCACATTTCTGGGTTGAGCCACTGGGCAGTTAGAGAAGCCTGGGGAGAAGCAAGAATGAGGTGAAGGAAATCAGTCATGGACATATTGAGTTTGAGCTCCCGTAGGCATCCAGGCCCCAGGAGCCCTGGGAATCAAATAAATGATAAACAAAACATGGAAGGGTACTTACAAGGGCTTATTTAACAAATATATTCAATAAATATTTATGGAACACTTTATGCTAATACTACCTAACATTTATGTGGTGCTAGCCATGGGTCAGGTACTTTGCATTTAAAAAAAAATTGAGTTATGGCCGGGTGCAGTGGCTCACACCTGTAATCCCAGCATTTGGGGAGGCCGAGGCGGGCGGATCACAAGGTCAGGAGATCGAGACCATCTTGGCTAACACAGTGAAACCCCGTCTCTACTAAAAATACAAAAAATTAGCTGGGTGCGGTGGCGGGTGCCTGTAGTCCCAGCTACTCCGGAGGCTGAGGCAGAAGAATGGCGTGAACCCGGGAGGCGGAGCTTGCAGTGAGCCGAGATAGTGCCACTGCAGTCCGGCCTGGGCGAAAGAGCAAGACTCTGTTCTCAAAAAAAAAAAAAAAAAAAAAAAAAAAAAAAAAAAAATTGAGTTGTAACATACATACAGTAAAATGCATAAATCTACCGTGGTGGTGGTGTTATTTTTGAGATGGAATCTCAAGAATGAGATTCCAACAGAGTTGCCCAGGCTGGAGGGCAGTGGCATGATCTCGGCTCACCGCAATCTCTGCCTCCCAGGCTCAAGCGATTCTCCTGCCTCAGCCTCCCGAGTAGCTGGGATTACAGGCACCTGCCACCACGCCTGGCTAATTTTTGTATTTTTAGTAGAGATGGGGTTTTGCCATGTTGCCCAGGCTGGTCTTGAACTCCTGTGCTCAAGTCATCCTCCCGCCTCAGCCTCCCAAAGTGCTGGGATTATAGGCATGAGCCCACCCTACAATGTACATTTCATTGAATTTTATATATCACCTTGCAGGTAAAGATATAGAACATTTCCAGCCCCAGAAAGCCCCCTCTCAGCCATGTTATATTTAATTTTCACATTGACCCTATGAGGTAGGTAGTGTGATTATTCCCATTTTTCGGATGATGAAACTGAGACTTAGGTGAAGCGACTTTCCCAAAACCACATGGGGATAGAGTCTGGACTCTAATTTAGGTCTATATGACTAGGAACGTGGATCCCTTTCCAGCCCACCAAGATTTCTCCCTAAGGCCAGACTCTTGACTCTCAGACCCTCTGAGACCAAGCTGGGGAACACCCCATTCCCTCACTGAGCTGGGACTGGACTCAGACCTCTGGGGGGCACCCTGAGGGCAGGAGCTAGGTGGTCCAGCCTCCACTGGAGAATGGGAGCCCCTCATTTGTGGCTCTGTGGGAGGTACAGGGCCAGGGAAGATGTGGATTTAGGGTGAAGAGGGAAGAATGAGACGGGCCCTTCCATGTCCCCATCAGTCAGGGAGGGGGCCACCTGTGGGTGGTGCTGGCCGAGGCTACACCTGCTGCACTCATTTCCCAGCAATGGGCCCCGGGGAAGATCAGCTTTGACCACGCCTCATCGACTTGATAGGGGAGAGGAGGGGAGCCACACCTGTCAGAACGACTTCAGGCCCTGCTTCCCAAGCATCCCTCAGACCTGCCAGGAGGCTCCTGGGAACGTCTCCTGGGCCTCCTTGAGGAGGACAGAGGAGGCTCCTCCCCAACCCCACGTGTCTGCCCCGCGCACCGCTCTGACCTCTTCTATCCTCTCCTCAAGCTAAAACTGACCTCCTCGCTCTTCTCCCAACCTGTGAAGCCCCTACTTGCCTCAGGGCCTTTGCACTCAATGTTCCCTCCATCTGGAACCTTCTGCTTCCTGGATTTTGCATGGCGGATGTCTTCTCATGCGTCCTGGCTCAAATGTCACCTCTTTAGAGGGCTATTCCCTGGACAAGTTGCCCTATTTAGTGCTCTCCTCACCAGCCAGCACAATGGTGCCAGATGGCCTGGATTTGAATCACAGCTCCACCTGCTCCAATGCTGTGTGGCACTGGGCAGGTTACTTAACTTCACTGTTAAGCCACAATTTCCTCAGCTGTAAGGTGGGAGTGGTGATTACAGCCTCATCATGTGGTAGCAAGGATCAAATTATTTAACATCTGTTGGCAATGCCTGACCCATAGCAGATGCTTTACACGTATTAGCTTTTATTCACGTAAATGCTTATCCCATGCTGAAATGATTCTGGGTATTGATTTGTTTACTTGGTTTTTCCATCTCCCCCAATTAAAATGAGCCCCATGAGGCTGAGTGGGGTGGCTCACGCCTGTAATCCCAGTCCTTTGGGAGGCCAAGGTGGTTGGATCACTTGAGGTCAGAAGTTTGAGACCAGCCTGGTCAACACGGTGAAACGCTGTCTCTACTAAAAATACAAAAAATTATCCGGGCATGGTGGCAGACACCTGAATCCAGCTACTCAGGAGGCTGATGCAGGAGAATCACTTGAACCCAGGAGGTGGAGGCTGCAGTGAGCCAAGATCGCACCATTGCATTCCAGCCTGGGCGACAGCGAGATCCCATCTCAAAAAAAAAAAAAAAAAGAAAAAGAAAGAAAAAAGAATGAGCCTCGTGAAGATGGTGGTTTTTTCTGTTTTGTTCACCGCTGTATCCCCAGTACTCCAACACTGCCTGGCACACAGTGATAAATGCTGGTTGAATAATCAAATGAGTAAACCAGGTTACTAAACGTTGATTAAATAATTGAATAAATGAATAAACTGGGTGACTGGATTCTTCTACTTGCAGCTCCCCAAACGTGCCATGCTCACTCTCATTTCCCGACCTCTGCTTTTGCTGTTCCCTCTGCCTGGAACTATTCACCAGGAGAAGGGAGGGAAGTGACAAAGGGGAGATCACCTGGCAGTGGCCCAGGTCCCTCTCTTGTCCTCGTTTCACTGCTGCCTGCACCGGATACTCACCAGAGAACCAGGGAGCAAGAATCTAGACTCTCCAGGACTCGAGTCACCTGTTACCACCACTTGTTCTGCAACTGGGGAAACTGAGGCCCAGAGAGAGGAAAGAACTCAGCCAAGTTTCCATGCTCAAGGGCAGTGCTCGTCCCTCTCCACTGTACATGTCTCACCCGGAGGCTGTTTCCCACGTGCATGCCGTATCTGCTCCCAGCATGGGGCCCAGAGAGAGGCGGTGGGTGAGGGGCTGCGCCCTGCCTGTGGGCCACTGCCCTCCTCCCTGCCCACTGAGGAGCGAGCAGGGTGGCCCGGGCTAGTGAATTCACATGCTCCTGACTTAGACTCACATGAGTCACCATCCCGACACTTTCACTTATTAGCCATGTGACCTTGGGCTCTCTGAGCCTTGGTTCACTACCCTGTAGAATGAGGAGACAAAACCTAACCCTCTTCCCCCAGCATTGCTGGAAAGTTTTGTTTTGTTTTGTTTTGTTTCTTGAGACAGTCTCTGTCACCCAGGCTGGAGTCACAGTGAATCTCAGCTCACCGCAACCTCCGTCTCCCGGGTACAAGCAATTCTTATGTCTCAGCCTCCCAAGTAGCTGGGACTACCGGCACCTGCGACCACACCTGGCTGATTTTTGTATTTTTAGTAGAGATGGGGTTTTGCCATGTTGGCCAGGCTGGTCTCCAACTCCTGATCTCAGGTGATCCACTCACCTCAGCCTCCCAAAGTGCTGGGATTACAGGTATGAGCCACCGGCAATCCCAGGAAATGAGCCCCTGGAAATATTTCTATTATAATAAAAGTTCACATGTATCGAGCACTTATCCTCAACTACCCTGAGGGGCAGGTATGAATTTTATCCCCATTTTCCAGATAAGGAAACTGAGGCTCAGAATGGGGAAATAACTCTTCGGAGGTCACACAGCTAGCAGGAAGTAGAGCAGGAATTCCAATCCAGGCAGGCCGACTTCAGAGCTCACATGCCTAGCCATATGAATGCATCAGGCATACAATAGTAGGCGCTCAATGGCTATTAGCTACTGGTGGCCCTCTGACCAAGGCCCTAGGAAGAACTTGCTTTCATGTTGGCACCGTTTTCCAGGACAAACTCCGTCTTTTGTTTATTTTCTTCCCCTCTAATCCCTGCTTGGAAACACAAGGCCTCTTAGCAGCCCCTCTCTGAGGGATTTTCGGATTATTCCCACCTTGATTAGTTCCAGTTTCTCCTGCAGAAGCAGGAGTTATTTTGGGGCCTTGATGGCTCCCTCTGGCTGCCTGCGACCTCCACCCCGTTGCAGACACCTCTCCCTTCACCTGCATGGCTCATTAGCCGCATTCTGCTGCTCGGCTGCTGCTTTCTGTGCCCGCAGTTCCCCGCCCTACCTCGAGGGCCAGCACCTGCTCTCCTCCTCCCGGACCCCACAGCCACTCCTGCCACCCCACTATTTTGCAGGGATAGAGGCTGTTATCTGTTTCTTTTTTTAATTACCATTTTAATTTTTTATTTTTTGAGACGGAGTCTCGCTCTGTTGCTCAGGCTGGAGTGCAGTGGTGAGATCTCTGCTCACTGCAACTGCCACCCCCCAGGTTCAAGCGATTCTCCTGCCTCAGCCTCCCGAGTAGCTGGGACTATAGGCATGCGCCACCATGCACCGCTAATGTTAATTTTGTCACCTGTGTCCTAATCCTCAGACCCCAACTTTGCCTCAGAGCAATGACCCTCCCTCCAGTTCCAGGATTTTCCCAGACTCGAGCAAAAGCTCACACACCATTTGGATGCAAATGTGTTTGGCTGGTGTTCCCACTCCCTGTTCCTGTGGGAACCCAGTCCTCAATGTCATTCAGCCTGGGGCGGGAGCAGTAAAAACTCCCAAGGATGCATTTTATGTGATGTATATTTTACCACAATTAAAATAAAATTCCCAAGGGGTCACAGGACGCCTCCCCGCCTCTGCCACCATGTTATGTCGCCGTGCGTGGGGCCCACGTCACAGGCGTGGGGCGTGGGTTCTGTGGTAGCTGTCTGTTCTCTCTCTGCTCCTGGCTCTTCTTTCCAGCTCTGCGTTCTGCCTCTGCCAGGGCCGCCTGCAGGCCTTGCTTGCTTTTCAAAAATAACTCTTGAGTCTCTCACTGAGCTTGGGGGCTGCTTCCTGGGTGTCCCGGGCTGTGTGTTAATCCTTCCAATGCAAAACTTCCTGAAGCTTAAGACTCTGGGCTGGGCGAGGGAACTGGTCACCAGTGTCGGGCTGAAGTAGCTCAGATACTGACCTGCTGTTCCAGCACCTATGGTAAGGGCAGGTGGGTCCTTCCCAGTGACAGCAAGTCATTCATTCACTCATTAATTCAGATATTTATCAAGCTTCCACTAGTGCCTATTGGCTGCTGAGCACACCCCCAGGTGGCCCCTGTTGGTTTCCCATTTGCTCCTCTTTGAATTTCCATTTCCTTCTCTAAAGTAGGGGTTCTCCTTTTTTTTTTTTTTTTTTTTTTGTTAGCTCACTGCAGCCTCTACCTCCTGGGCTCCATCGATCCTCTTAATTCAGCCTCCAGAGTAGATGAGACTACAGGCAGTTGCCACCACGCCCAACTAATTTTGTTTATGTTTTGTAGAGATGAGGTCTCAAGGCCGGGCGCGGTGGCTCACGCCTGTAATCCCAGCACTTTGGGAGGCCGAGGCGGGCGGATCACTTGAGGTCGGGAGTTTGAGACCAGCCTGACCAATATGGAGAAACCCCGTCGCTACTAAAAAATACAAAATTGGCCGGGCGTGGTGGCGCATGCCTGTAATCCCAGGTACTTGGGAGGCTGAGGCAGGAGAATTGCTTGAACCCAGGAGGCAGAGGTTGCAGTGAGCTGAGATCGCGCCATTGCACTCCAGCCTGGGCAACAAGAACGAAACTCCGTCTCAAAAAAAAAAAAAAAAAAAAAAAAAAGAGATGAGGTCTCGCTCTATTGCCCAGGCTGGTCTCAAACCCCTGGGCTCAAGGGATCCTCCTGCTTCAGCCTCTCAAAAGTGCTGGGATTACAGGCATGAGCCACCACGCCTGGCCAAATAGGGGTTCCTAAATTGGGGTGGCCATCAGTCCCAGTGGGAAACAGATGGCAAGCTCAAATTGGGTGACTTAAGGAAGGCTGACTAAAGGGATCATTTAGATGTGGACAGGGTGTACAGAAATCGCAGGAGACAGTGCAGTGCCGAGACTGGTTACAATGGGAGGGCTGTTACCTCCTTAGGCATGGCAGGAGCAGTTCCCACTAGCCAGAAAGTTATGTGGAGAGGGTCACTTTAAGAGAAGCTGTTGGCCAGATGAGGTGGCTCATGCCTGTAATCCTAGCACTCTGGGAGGCTGAGGTAGGTGGATCACTCGACATCAGGAGTTCGAGACCAGCCTGGCCAACATGGTGAAACCCTGTCTCTACTGAAAATACAAAATTAGCCAGGCGTGGTGGCACGTGCCTGTAGTCCCAGCTATTCAGGAGGCTGAGGCAGGAGAATCGCTTGAACCTAGGAGGTGGAGGTTGCAATGAGCCAAGGTTGCGCCACTGCACTCCAGCCTGGGTGACAGAGCAAGACTCTGTCTAAAAAAAAAAAAAAGAAAGAAAAAAAAAGAGAAGCTGTGACCTTCTGTTAACCAGCCTGAGGTGCCCTTCAGGAGGAAGCAGATGCATAAATACCCTGAGTCACTCCACCTTCTCCCTTCAGTCTCCTCCCGGGGGCTCCTCCTTGCCCAAACCAGATTAGAAGCCAGGGGATATGGAAGGCTGTTGAGTCTGAACAGCTGAGTCTCCTTGGGCACACGGCAGGCTGGGGAAGTGCCCCAGATGGGCAAATGGAGGATATCGGACCTCTTCCCTGCTAGTAGTAATGGGGGTAGGAATAGTAAGTGATAGAATAGATACTTAATAAATATTAGCTATTATACTGGTAGTGTTCATATTAGTTTATTGACTCCTGTGTAACAAATTACCCCAAAACTTAATGGCTTTAAACAATAATATTTATTACCCTACATGGTTTCTGTGGGCCAGGAATTGGGAACAGCTTAACTGAGCGGTTCTGGCTCATGAAGTTGTGGTCGTGGGTACAAAAAAAAAAAAAAAAAGCTAGAAAGAAAGAATAACAGCCTGGGTAACATGGCAAAATCCCGTCTCTACCCCCCCAACCACACACAAAAATTAGCCAGGTATGGTGGCACATGTCTGTAGTCCCAGTTACTTGGGAGGTTGAGGTGGGAGGATGGCTTGAGCCTGGAGATCAAGGCTGCAGTGAGCTGAGATCGTGCCACTGCATTCCAGCCCGGGTGACAGAGTGAGACCCTGTCTCAAAAAGAAAAAAAAAAGTGAATGAATAAATGAATAAGACCTAGTATTTGATGGCACAACAGGGTGTGACTATGGTCAATTATATGTATATATATATATAAAATTGTTGTTGCATTTTAGCTTTTTAATTTATTTTTTAAATTAAATTAAATTAAAAATTTTTTTTTTGAGTTGGAGTCTTGCTATGTCACCCAGGCTGGAGTGCAGTGGTGCGATCTCACCTGCAACCTCCACCTCCTGGGTTCAAGTGATTCTCCTGCCTCGGCCTCCCAAGTAGCTGGCACTACAGGTGCCTACCACCAAGCCTGGCTAATTTTTTGTATTTTTAGTAGAGATGGGGTTTTACCATGTTGTCTAGGCTGGTCTCAAACTCCTGACCTCAGATGATCGGCCCGCCTCAGGCTCCCAAAGTGCTGAGATTACAGGCGTGAGCCACCGCGCCCGGCCTAATAATTTAATTGTACATTTTAAAATAACTCGAGAGTGTAATTGGATTGTTTGCAACACCAAGGATAAATGCTTGAAGGGATGGGTACCCCATTTTCCATGATGTGATTATTTCACATTGCAAGCCTGCATCCAGACATCTCACGTACCCCATAAGTATATGTACCTACGATGTATCCATAAAAATTAAAAAATTAAATAAAATACTTAGGTTAAAAAAATGTCAGCCAGTCACCCAAAGGCTTGCCTGGGATTGAAGGACCTACTCGGCTCACCCACATGGCTGGCAGGCTGGTGCTGCCTTCTGGCAGGAGGATTTAGTTACTTGCCATCCAGACCCTTCCACAGGGCTGCTTGAATGTCCTCATGACATGGTGGTTGGCTTCCCCATGAAAGAGTGATCAGGCCAGGCGCGGTGGCTCATGCCTGTCATCCCAACACTTTGGGAGGCTGAGGCGGGCGGATCACTCGAGGTCAGGAGTTTGAGAACAGCCTGGCCAACATGGTGACACCCCGTCTCTACTAAAAATACAAAAATTAGCCAGGTGCGGTGGCGGGTGCCTGTAATCCCAGCTACTTGGGAGGTTGAGGCTGGAGAGCATCTCTTGAACCTGGGAGGAAGAGGTTGCAGAGAGTCAAGATCATGCCACTGCACTCCAGGCTGGGTGACAGAGCAAGGCTCTGTCTTAAAAAAAAAAAAAAAAAAAAAGGCCAGGCAGGCACGGTGGCTCACACTTGTAATCCCAGCACTTTGGGAGGTCGAGGCGGGCAGATCACGAGGTCAACAGATTGAGACCATCCTGGCCAACATGATGAAACCCCGTCTCTACTAAAAATACAAAAATTAGCTGGGCGTGGTGGCACGTGCCTGTAATCCCAGCTACTCGGGAGGCTGAGGAAGGAGAATTACTTGAACCCAGAAGGTGGAGTGGCCCAATCTTGGCTCACTGCACTCCAGACTGGTGACAGAGTGAGACTCTGTCTCAAAAAGAAAAAAAAGCAAAAACAAAAAGAAAAAAAAAAAGAGTGGTCAATGTGTTTTATGGCCTCCCTCATCTCAAAAACCACAAGCTGTCATTTCCACTATCTCCTATTGGTGACAGTGGTCAGCCCTATTTAATGTGGAGGTGCTGGAATCCCGAGAAGCAGAACCACTGGAGGCCTTCGTGGAGGTTGGCTGCCATGGTTCTCAATAAATTAGCTAATTTAAATTCCATTTAAGCTGGGTGCGGTGGCTCATGCCTGTAATACCAGCACTTTGGGAGGCTGAGGTGGGAGGATCACTTGAGGTCAGGAGTTCAAGACCAGTCTGGCCAACGTGATGAAACCCCATCTCTACTAAAAATACAAAAATCAGCTGGGTGTGGTGGCAGGCACCTGTAATCCCAGCTACTCAGGAGGCTGAGGCAGGAGAATCACTTGAACCAGGGAGGCAGAGGTTGCAGCGAACCGAGATTGCACCACTGCACTCCAGCCTGGGCGACAGAGTGAGACTCCATCTCAAAACAAAACGAAACAAAACAAAAAAAATTCCATTTAAGTCTCAAAACCCTGTGGGGCTATCTAAAAAAACAGAAACAAAGATCCTATCAGAGAATGATTATTATTATTACTTTACCATGAAAGAAAGTATTATTCTCTTTTCAGATGAGAAAATAGAGTCACAGAGAAGTGAAATAGCTTGCCCAAGATTGTAAACTAGGAAGTGGCAGAGCCAAGAATTGAACCCAGGTGAAGATCTTCCTTTCTTTCTTTCTTTCTTTCTTTTTTGAGACAGAGTCTCACTCTGTCGCCAGGCTGGAGTGCAGTGGTGAGATCTCGGCTCACTGCAACCTCCACCTCCCTGGTTCAAGTGATTCTCCTGCCTCAGCCTCCCGAGTAGCTGGGATTACAGGCATGCGCCACCACACCCAGCAATTTTTGTATTTTTAGTAGAGACGGGGTTTCGCCATGTTGGTCAGGATGGTCTTGATCTCAATCTCGTGATCTGCCTGCCTTGGCCTCCCAAACTGCTGAGATTACAGGCGTGAGCCACCGTGCCTGGCTGTGAAGTTTTTTTTTTTTTGAGATGGAGTCTCATTCCATTGCCCAGGCTGGAGCACAGTGGCGCGATCTCAGCTCTCTGCAACCTCCAACTCCCAGGTTCAGGCGATTCTTTGGCCTCATCCTCCCAAATAGCTGGGATTACAGGCACGCGCCACCACCCCCAGCTAATTTTTGTATTTTTAGTAGAGACGGGGTTTTCACCATGTTGGCCAGGCTGGTCTCGAACTCCTAACCTCAGGTGATCCACCTACCTCAGCCTCCCAAAGTGCTGGGATTACAGGCGTCTTTGCAGTCCATCCTCCTGGCCCTGTTCTAGGTAATCACCCATCTGCTATCTGTCATTACATTCAACTGATAAGAACAGTTACTGCCAGCACAGTGGCTCACACCTGTAATCTCAGCACTTTGGGAGGCTGAGACGGGCAGATAACCTGAGGTCAGAAGTTTGAGACCAGCCTGGTTCAAACGATCCTCTTGCCTTAGCCTCCTGAGTAGCTGGGACTACAGGTGCGTGCCACCATGCCCAGCTAATTTCCTTTTCCTTTTTTTTTTTGTAGAGATGGGGGTCTCACTATGTTGCCCAGGCTGGCCTCAAACTCCTGGCCTCAAGCAATTCTCCTGTCTCGGCCTCCCAAAGTGCTGGGATTACAGGTGTGAGCCACCGTGCCTGGCCTGATAATTACTTATTTTTTATTGCTCAATACTATTCCACCATATCAATATAACACAAGTCATTTATTCAGTTCTCTTGTTGAGCAACATTTGGGTTGTCTCCGGTTTGGGGCTCTTCTGACTAAAGCTGCTATGAAGTTCATGTATGCCTTTTGTGTGGACAGATAGTTTCATTTGTCTCAGGCAAATAGCTAGGAGAATTACTAGATCATATGGGAAGTGTATATTTAACTTTATAAGAAACTGCCAAACTTTTCCAATGTAATTGTGCCATTTTACACTCCCACCAGCAGCTTATGAGAGCTCCAGTTGCTCCATGTCCTCACCAACACTTTGTATCATCAGTCTTGTTAATTTTAGCCATTCTAGTCTGTGTGTAGTGGTGACTTATTATGGTTTTAATTTGTACTCCCCTGCCAACTGAAGATATTGAGCATCTTTTCATCATGCTTATTTGCCATTTGTATGTCTTCTTCTGTAAAGTATTTGTTCAATTATTTAGCCTATTTTTTTTTTTACTGGGTGTGATGGTTAATACTGAATGTCGACTTCATTGGATTGAAGGATGCAAATTATTGTTCCCGGGTGTTTCTGTGAGGGTGTTGCTGAAGGAGATTAACATTTGAGTCAGTGGACTGAGAGAGACAGACTCACCCTCAATCTGGGTGGGCATTATCTAATCAGATGCCAGAGCGGCTAGGATAAAGCAGGCAGAAGAAAGTAGAATGAGCAGACTCCCTGAGTCTTCCGGCTTTCATCTTTCTCCCATGCTGGATGCTTCCTGCCCTCGAACATCAGACTCCAAGTTCTTCAGCTTTTGGACTCTTGGACTTACACCAGTGATTTGCCAGGGGCTCTTGGGCCTTTGGCCACAGACTGAAGGCTGCCACCGGGAGCTTCCCTACTTTTGAGGTTTTGGGACTCAGACTGGCTTCCTTGGTCCTCAACTTGCAGACGGCCTATTGTGGGACTTCACTTTGTGATCGTGTGAGTCAAAACTCCTTAATAAACTCCCCTTCATATATACATCTATCCTGTTAGTTCTGTCCCTCTAGAGAACCCTGACTAATACAGATTTTGGTACTGAAAATGGGGTGGTTCTAGAGGAACAGAATTTCTTTTTTTTTTTTTTTTTTTTTTGAGTCAGAGTTTTGCTCTTGTTGCCCAGGCTGGAGTGCAATGGCACAATCTTGGCTCACTGCAGCCTCCGCCTCCCAGGTTCAAGTGATTCTCCTGCCTCAGCCTCCTGAGTAGCTGGAATTACAGGCTCCTGTCACCATGCCCAGCTATTTTTTTTTTTGTTGTTGTTATTTTTAGTAGAGATGGGGTTTCACCATGTTGGCCAGGCTGATCTCGAACTCCTGACCCCAGGTGATCCACGCACCTCAGCCTCCCAAAGTGCTGGGATTACACACGTGAGCCACTGCGCCCAGCCGAGGAATGGAATTTTAAGGATGGATTTTTTTAGTTGGTTTTGGGGTCTCTGGAGTTGGCTGCTTAATTTGATTAGACCCAAAAATGCTAAGGACTCTACTTCTAATAGTATGGAGAAGACTGATAGTCCTTGGCGTGAACTGTTTAGAAAGTTATGCAAAACAGGGCCAGGTGCGGTGGCTCATGCCTGTAATCCCAGTACTGTGGGAGGCCGAGGCGGGTGGATCACGAGGTCAAGAGATCGAGACCATCCTGGCCAACATGGTGAAACCCCGTCTCTACTAAAAATACAGAAGTTAGCTGGGTGTGGTGGCACTTGCCTGTAGTCCCAGCTGCATGGGAGGCTGAGGCAGGAGAATCACTTGAACCCGGGAGACAGAGGTGCAGTGAGCAGAGATCCCGTCATTGCACTCCAGCCTGGTGATAGAGCGAGACTCTGTCTCAAAAAAAAAAGTTATGCAAGATAAATGCTTTTGATACGCCTGATCCACCACTCATGAGAGGCGAGAGGCAAGGAGTTTAGTGACTCTATACATAATACCTTTGGCCATTTGTGGAGAACCAAGGAATATAATGAAGTTGGTTGATTGCTCCTAAGTTTGCTGGACAAAGTGACGAAAGAAAAGGATGAGCTCAGGGGTTCTAGCTCCCAGCTCCAGAAGCACATACTGAGCCTCAAGTCTTCTAAGATTGCCCTGAGTGAGAGTCTTATCTCCTGTAGACAAAGGGCTGAAATTGTGGAAAATCAGACACACACCCTTATCATGAGAGTGGCTGACCTGCAAGGAAAGGTGCACGCTCCGTCTCGCCAGGTATCTACTGTTAAAGTTAGGGCATTGATTGGAAAGGAATGGGGTCTGCAACTTGGAATGGGGACATTTGGGAGGAACCTGATGAAGCCAGGGACACTGAGCATGTAAACGCTGATGAGCCTTTTTTGCCAGAGGAAACAGTCTCCCCACCCCTAGTGGTGACAACATCCCCTCCCCACCTATGCTATCATCAGCCTTTCCACCTTCGTCTAAGGAGATTAACCATGCACTGTCTGAGGCAACAGTGATGGCCTCCCCTGAGGCAGTTGCCAGGCAAGACAACGCTGATTCTCCTCAGGACCCACCACCAACACCCCTGTTTGCTTCTAGACCTGTAACTAGACTCAACTCCCGGCAGGCCCGTAGAAGTGAGGTTCAGAGTGTGACCCTCAAGGAGGTGTGCTGCACTGCAAAAGAACTGGTTGAGTTTTCTAACTTATATAAGCAAAAATCTGGAGAACAGGCATGGGAATGGATTTTAAGGGTGTGGGATAATGGTGGAAGGAACATTAAGTTGGATCAGGCTGAATTTATTGATATGGGCCCACTAAGCAGGGATCCTGCATTTAATGTTGCAGCTTGGGGAGTTAAAAAAGTGTTCTGTTTATTTGCTTGGTTAGCTGAAATAGGAATCAAAAGATGGCCCACTGTGTGCGAGCTGGAAATGCCTGATCTCCCTTGGTTTAATATAGAGGAAGGGATCCAAAGGCTTAGGGAGATTGGGATGCTGGAGTGGATTAGTCACTTTAGACCTACTCATTCCAGCTGGGAGTGTCCAGAAGACATACCCTCTACCAATACTTTGTGAAATAGATTTGAGAGGGGAGCACCTGCATCCCTGAGGAGCCCTGTGATTGCTCTTCTCTGTTTGCCAGATCTTACAGTGGGAACTGCAGTCACTCAATTAGAAAATTTAAATGCAACAGGAATAATTGGATCCTGAGGTGTCAGGGGCCAAGTGGCGGCACTCAACTGTCAGAGGCAAGGTGGGTATAGTTACCATAATGGACAGCAGAGGCAAAGCAGCAATCAGAATAGTATGACTTATGTAGAGCTCTGGCATTGGCTAATTAATCACGGTATTCCTAGAAATGAAATTGAGAGGAAGCCTACTGCATTCTTACTTAATTTGTATAAGCAGAAAACTTCCAGGTCAAGTGGACAAAAGACTAATTTGAATTATAAAAACAGAGAATCACGGCCCCTCAATCAATTTCCAGACTTGAACCAGTTTACAGACCCAGAACCCCTTGAATAAAGGGGAGGCCAAGACCCTTTGAGGAAGAACCCCACTACCTTTCTGACAATCTATACCATTAATCTTTCTTCCATCCTTCCCCAGGCAGACCTCCCCACGGTAACTGTGCACTGGGGAAAGGGGAATGATCAGATTTTTGGAGGACTATGGGACACTGGCTCTGAGCTGACATTGATTCCAGGGAACTCAAAACACTGTGGTCTTCCAGTTAAAGTAGGGGCTTATGGAGGTCAGGTAATTCACGGAGTTTTAGCTCAGGTCCAACTTACAGTGGGTCCAGTGGGTCCCTGGACTCATCCTGTGGTCATTTCCCCAATCAGAATGCATGATTGGCATAGACATACTTAGCAGCAGGCAGAACCCCCACATTGGCTTCCTGACTGGTAGGATGAGGACTATTATAGTGGGAAAGGCCAAATGGAAGTCGTTAGAGCTGCCTCTACCTAGAAAAATGGTAAATCAAATACAACATTGCATCCCTGGAGGGACTGCAGAGATTAGTGCCACCAACAAGGACTTGAAAGATGCGGGGGTGGTGATTCCCACCACATCCCCATTTAACTCTCCTATTTGGCCTATGCAGAAGACAGATGGATCTTGGAGAATGACAGTGGATTACTGTAAGCTTAACTAAGTGATGACTCCAGTTGCAGCTGCCGTACCTGTACCAGATGTGGTTCCATTGCTTGAACAAATTAACACGTCTCCTGGTACCTGGTATGCAGCCATTGATTTGGCAAGTGCCTTTGTCTCCATTCCTGTCCATAAGGCCCACGAGAAGCAATTTGCCTTCAGCTGGCAAGGCCAGCAATATACCTTCACTGTCCTACCTCGGGGGTATATCAACTCTCTGGCTTTGTGTCATTATTTGGTTGGCAGAGATCTTGATCGTTTTTCCCTTCCACAAGGTATCATACTGGTCCATTACATTGATGACATTATGCTGATTGGATCCAGTGAGCGAGAAATAGCAAACACATACAACTTGATGAGACATTTGCATGCCAAGGGATGGGAAATAAATCCGACTAAAATTCAGGGACCTTCTACCTCAGTAAAATTTCTAGGGGTCCAGTGGTGTGGGGCCTGTTGAGATATCTCTTCTAAGGTGAAGGATAAGTTGCTGCATTTGGACCCTCTTACAACCAAGAAAGAGGCACAACGCCTCGTGGCTATTTGGATTTTGGAGACAATACATTCCTCATTCGGGTTTGTTATTCTGGCCCATTTATTGAGTGAGCCGAAAGGCTGCCAGTTTTGAGTGGGGTTCAGAACAGGAGAAGGCTCTGCAACAGGTCCAGGCTTCTGTGCAAGCTGCTCTGCCACTTGGGCCATATGACCCAGCAGATCCCGTGGCACTTGAGGTGTCAGTGGCAGACAGGGATGCTGTTTGGAGCCTTTGGCAGGCTCCCATAGATGAATCACAGTGGAGGCCTCTAGGATTTTGGAGCAAGGTCCTGACATGTTCTGCAGGTAACTACTCTCCTTTTGAGAGACAGCTCTTGACCTGTTACTGGGCTTTGGCAGAAACTGAACATTTGACGATGGGTTATCAAGTCACCAAGTGACCTGAACTGCCTGTCAAGAACTGGGTGCTGTCTGACCCATCTAGCCATAAAGTTGGGCATGCACAGCAGCATTCCATCATCAAATGGAAGTAGTATGTACATGATGGGGCTTGAGCAGGTCCTGAAGGCACAAGTAAGTTACATGAGGAAGTGGCTCAAATGCCCATGATCTCCACTCCTGCCACCCTGCCTTCTCTTCCCCACCCAGCACCGATGGCCTCATGGGGAGTTCCCTATGATCTGTTGACAGAGGAAGAGAACACTAGGGCCTGGTTTACAGATGGTTCTGCATGATATGCGGGCACCACCCCAAAGTGGACAGCTGCAGCACTATAGCCCCTTTCTAGGACATCCCTGAAGGACAGTGGTGAAGGGAAATCTTCCCAGTGGGCAGAACTTCAAGTGGTGTACCTGGTAGTGCACTTTGCCTGGAAGGAGAAATGGCCAGATGTGTGATTATATACTGATTCATGGGCTGTGGCCAATGGTTTGGCTGGATGGTCAGGGACTTGGAAAAAGCATGATTCAAAAATTGGTGACAAAGAAATTTGGGGAAGAGGTATGTAGATGGACCTCTCTGAGTGGTCAAAAACTGTGAAGATATTTGTATCCCAGGTGAATGCTCACCAAAGGGTGACCTCAGCAGAGTAGGACTTTAATAATCAAGTAGATAGGATGACTCATTTTGTGGACACCGCTCAGCTTCTTTCCCCAGCCACCCCTGTCATCACCTAATGGGCCCATGAAAAAATTGGCCATGGTGGCAGGAATGGAGGTTATGCATGGGCTCAGCAACATGGACTTCCACTTACCAAGCTGACCTGGCTACAGCTACTGCTGAGTGCCCAATTTGCCAGCAGCAGAGACCAACACTGAGCCCTCGATATGGCAGCATTCCTCAGGGTGATCAGCCAGCTACCTGGAGGCAGGTTGACTATATTGAACCTCTTCTATCATGGAAAGGGCAGTGGTTTGTCCTCACCGGAATAGACACTCCGGATATGGTTTTGCCTATCCTGCATGCAATGCTTCCGCCAAGACTACCATCCATGGACTCACAGAGTGCCTTATCCACCGTCATGGTATTCCACACAGCATTACCTCTGACCATGGCACTCACTTTGCAGCTAAAGAAGTGTGGTACTGGGCTCATGCTCATGGAATTCACTGGTCTTACCATGTTCCTCATTATCCCGAAGCAGCTGGATTGATAGAACAGTGGAATGGCCTTTTGAAGTCACAATTACAGTGCCAACTAGGTGACAATAGTTTGCAGGCCTGGGGCAAAGTTCTCCAGAAGACCACGTATGCTCTGAATCAGTGTCCAATATATGGTACTGTTTCCCCCATAGCCAGGATTAATGGGTCCAGGGGTGGAAGTGGAAGTGGCACCAATCACCGACACCCCTAGTGACCCACTAGCAAAATTTTTGCTTCTTGTTCCCGCAACATTATGTTCTGCTAGCCTAGAGGTCTTAGTTCCAGAGGGAGGAACACTGCCACCAGGAGACACAACAATGATTCCATTAAAGTGGAAGTTAAGATTGTCACCTGGATACTTTGGGCTCCTCCTGCCTCTAAGTCAACGGGCTAAGAAGAAAGTTACAGTATTGGCTGGGGCGACTGACTCAGACTATCAAGATGAAATCAGTCTACTGCTCCACAATGGAGGTAAGGAAGAGTATGCGTGAAATACAGGAGATCCCAGAGGGCATCTCTTAGCATTCCCGTGCCCTGTGATTAAGGTCAATGGGAAACTACAACAACCCAATCCAGGCAGGACTGCAAATGGCCC
The DNA here is from genome assembly GCF_028858775.2 of Pan troglodytes. NCBI lineage: Eukaryota > Metazoa > Chordata > Mammalia > Primates > Hominidae > Pan > Pan troglodytes. The sequence continues at coordinate 127,428,127 of NC_072408.2, forward strand.
AGACCCTACAGGAATGAAGGTTTGGGTCACTCCACCAGGTAAAAAAAACCACAACCCACTGAGGTGCTTGCTGAAGGCAAAGGGAATACAGTTTGGGTAGTAGAAGAAGGTAGTCATAATACAACTACCACCACGTGACTGGTGGCAGAAACAAGGACTGTAATTGCATTGAATATTGAATATCCTCCTTATTTTGTTAAGAATATGTTTGTGCCTGTATACACTTGTACTAAGAAAATGTCTTCATTTTATTTCCTTTCTTTTTCCTTTATCATGTGACGTAAGATTTACTGACTTCATATCAGCATTTAAGTGTTGTTAACTTTATGTGATAGCATTTAGGTTAAGGATTAGCGTGCTTCCGGTTGTACAAAGGATAGCCATATTATGTTGGGTGTAATTATGACCTTATTATTGTCTGTATTTGAAGGTTATGTATGATTTCAGGAGATGTGTATGGGTTCAAGTTGACAAGGAGTGGACTTGTGTTGGTTAATATTGAGTGTCAACTTGATTGGATTGAAGTATGCAAAGTTTTGTTCCTGGGTGTGTCTGAGAGTTTGTTGCCAAAGGAGATTAACATTTGAGTCAGTGGACTGCGAGAGGCAGACCCACCCTCAATCCGGGTGGGTGCCATCTAATCAGCTGCCAGTCTGGCTAGAATAAAGCAGGCAGAAGAAGGTGGAAGGAGCCCACTTGCTGAGTCTTCCAGCCTTCATCTTTCTCCCATGCTGGATGCTTCCTGCCCTCGAACATCAGACTCCAAGTTCTTCAGCTTTTGGACTCTTGGACTTACACCAGTGATTTGCCGGGGGCTCTTGGGCCTTTGGCCACAGACAGAAGGCTGCACTGTGGGCTTCCCTACTTTTGAAGATTTGGGACTCGGACTGGCTTCCTTGCTCCTTGGCTTGCAGACGGCCTATTGTGGGACTTCACTTTGTGATCGTGTGAATCAATACTCCTTAATAAACTCCCCTTCATATATACATCTATCCTGTTAGTCCTCTCCCTCTAGAGAACCCTGACTAATACACTGGATTATCTGCCTTCTCCTTATTTAGTTGTAAGAATTATTTATATATTCTGGATACTGAGTATTTATATATTCAGTCTTTTGTCATATTTATATAACGCATATTTTCTTTTGATCTGTGGCTTACAGTTTCATTTTTAAAACAATGTCTTTGGGAGAAGAAATTAAGATTTTAATGAAGCGCTATCTGGCAATTGTTTTTATTACTTGTGCTTTTTTTGTGTCCTAAGAAATCTCTGCCTACTCCTAGACTACCAAGGTTTTTTCTCGCTTTCTTCTAGAAGTTTGTTTGTTTTAGAGATAGAGTCTCACTTTGTCACCTAGGCTGGAGTACAGTGGTGCAACCATAACTCACTGCAGTCTTGAACTCCTGGGCTCAAGCAATCTTCCTGCTTTGGTCTCCTAAGTAACTGGGACTATAGGTGCACACCACCACATCTGGCTAATTAAATTCTTTTTTTTTTTTTTTTTTTTGGTAGAGACAAGGTTTCACTATGTTGCTCAGGCTGGTCTTGAACTCCTGGGCTCAAGTGATCCTCCTGCCTCAGCCTCCCAAAGCAGTGGAATTACAGGCATGAGCCACTGAGCCTGGTCTTCTAGAAGTTTTGTAGGTTTAGTTTTTCCATTTAGGTCTCTGATTCATTTTAAGTTAAATTTTTGCTTATGATGTGAGGTAGGGGTCATGATTCATTTGTTCCTTCCATACAGATATGTTTCAGTCCCAGCTTCCTTTCCTCATTGAATCACCCTGGCACCTTTGTCAAAAATTAATTGATGGTATGTATGTGGATCTATTTTTGAGCTCTCTATTCTGTTTAATGATATACAGCATCATTATGCTACTTCCCACACTGTCTTGATGAATGCAGATTTACAATTCTTCTTGAAATCAAGTTGCTCCAACTTTGTTCTGTTTTTCAAAATTGTTTTGGCTACTCTATAATACCTACAGCTAATATATTTAATGCTGAAAGTCTAAACACTTAAACACTTTTCTCCCTAAGGTTGGGAACAAGGCAAGAATATATGCTCTCACTACTTCTACATATTAATAATGTTGTACTGGAGGTCCTAGCCAGGACAATAAGGCAAGAAAAAGAGTGGGAAAAGGCAAAGTTAAATTGTCTTTATTTGCAAATGACATGATTATGCATGTAGAAAATCCTAAGGCATTTACAATACAGCAAAATTATTAGAACCAATAATTTTATTTAGCAAGGTCAAAGGATACAAGGTCAATATATAAAAATGTACTTCTCTACACTAGCAATGAACAATTGGGAAATTAAATGTATAGAAACGTTTATGATAGCATCAAAAAATGTGAAATACTTAGGGATACGACCAGGTACAGTGGCTCACGCCTGTAATCCCAACATTTTGGGAGGTTGAGGTGGGAGGATCGCTTGAGCCCAGGGGTTCAAGACCAGCTTGGGCAGCATAGTGAGACCCCATCTCTAAAATAAAAAAAAATACCAACAGGCTTTTTTTTTGTAGAAATTATCAAATAGATTCTAAATTGTATATGAAAATGCAAACAAACTATTAATATTTTGAAGCAGCCTTTAACAAGTTGAGGAAGTTTCCTTCTATTCTAAACTCTTGTTAGAGTTTGTTTTTGTTTTTAACCCACGAATAGGTGTTAATTTTAATTTTTTGTTTTGAGATGGACTCTTGCTCTGTCGCCCAGGCTGGAGTGCAATGGCGCGATCTCAGCTTACTGCAACCTCCGCCTCTCGGGTTCAAGCGATTCTCCTGCCTCAGCCTCCTGAGTAGCTGAGATTACAGATGCACACCACCACACCCAGCTAATTTTGTATTCTTAGTAGGATGGGGTTTCACCGTATCGGCCAGGCTGGTCTCGAACTCCTGACCTCGTGATTCACCCGCCTTGGCCTCCCAAAGTGCTGGGATTACAGGTGTGAGCCACTGTGCCTCGAGAGAAGGTGTTAATTTTATCAAGTGTTTTTTCTCATTGATTGACGTGACCATGGAGTGAACCCAGATATATATTCTTTTTTCTTTTCTGTGCCTATGTTTACTCAGTTAACCCAGATGTATTCTTTTTAAAAAAAAGAAACCTGAGACAAGATTCACATAACATACAATTATTTAAAAATGAACAGCCAGGCGTGGTGGCTCACGCCTGTAATCTAATCCCAGCACTTTGGGAGGCTGAGGCAGGGGATCACTTGAGGTCAGGAGTTCGAGACCAGCCTGACTAACATGGCGAAACCCCATCTCCACTAAAAATACAAAAATTAGCCAAGAGTGGTGGTGTGCACCTGTAGTCTCAGCTACTCGGGAGGCTGAGGCAGGAAGATCGTTTGAACCTGGGAGGTGGGGGTTGCAGTGAGCTGAGATTGTACCACTGCACTCCGGTCTGGGCAATAGAGCAAGACTCCGTCTCTAAATAAATAAATATATAAATAAAATAAAAGTGAATGATTCAGCAAACACCACCTCTACCTAGTTCAAAAACATCTTTATCACCCCAAAGGAAACCTCACACACATTAAACAGTCACTCCCCATTTCTCTCTCCTCCCAGCCTCTGGCAACCTCTAATCTGCATTCTGTCTCTATGGATTTGCCTATTCTGGACTCCTCATATAAATGGGATAATTTCATATGTGGCCTTTCGTGTCTGGCTTCTTTCATTTAGCATCATGTTTTTGAGGTTCATCTGTGTTGTAGCATGTGTCAACACTTAGTTCATTTTCTTTCTTTCTTTCTTTTTTTTTTTTTTTTGAGATGGAGTCTTACTCTGGCACCCATGCTGGAGTGCAGTGGTGCGATCTCAGCTCACTGCAACCTCTGCCTCCTGGGTTCAAGAGATTCTCCTGCCTCAGCCTCCTGAGTAGCTGGGATTACAGGTGTGTGTCACCATGTCTGGCTAATTTTTGTATTTTTAGTAGAGACAGGGTTTCACCATGTTGGCTAGGCTGGTCTTGAACTCCTGACCTCAAGTGATCTACCCACCTTGGCCTCCCAAAGTGCTGGGATTATGGGTGTGAGCCACTGTGCCTGGGCTACTTAGTTCATTTTCATGGCTGAATACTATTCCATCACTGTAGGGGTATACCAGGTGATATGGTTTGGCTGTGTCCCCACCCAAATCTCATCTCGAAGTGTAATCCCCACATGTAGAGGGAGGGTCCTGGTGGGAGGTGATTGGATCACAGGGATGGTTCCCCCCATGCTGTTCTTGTGAGAGTGGGTGAATTCTCATGCAATCTGTTTTATTTTATTTTATTTTTTTTAATTTTTGAGGCAAGGTCTCGCTTTGTCATCCAGGTTGGAGGACAGTGGTGTGATCTCAGCTCACTGCAGCCTCAACCTGCTGGGCTCAAGCAATCCTCCTGCCTCAGCCTCACAAGTAGCTGGGACTACAGGCACACACCACCATGCCCGGTAATTTTTTTGTATTTTTTGAAGAGACAGGGTCTTGCCATGTTGCCCAGGCTGGTCTCAAACTCATGGGCTCAAGCAATCCTCTCACCCTTCCCTCAGCCTCCCAAAGTGCTGGGATTACAGGCACGAGCCACCATGCCTGGCGGAGATCTGGTTGTTTGATAAGTGTCTGGTGCTTCCCTCTTCTTGCCCTCTCTAGCCTGCCGCCATGTAAGACATGCCTTGCTTCCACTTCACCTCCCGCCATGATTGCAAGTTTCCTGAGGCCTCCCCAGCCATAGTGGAACTGTGAGTCAATGAAACCTCTTTTCTTTATAAATTACCCAGTCCCAGGTAGTATCTTTATAGCAGTGCAAGAACAGATTAATACACCAGGCTAGAGTGCAGTGGCATAGACACAGTTCACTGCAGCCTTGACCTCCTGGGCTCAAGCGATCCTCCTGCCTCAGCCTCCTGAGTAGCTGGGACTACAAGCAAATGCCACCATGCCCAGCTAATTTGTTTTAATTTTTTTGTACAGATGGTGTTTCATTATGTTGCCTAGGTTGGTCTTGAACTTCTGGGCTCAAATGATCCTCTTGCCTCAGCCTCTCAAAGTATTGGGATTACAGGTGTGAGCCCCCTCGCTCAGCCCTAGGTATATTCTTAACCACTATTCTGTGCTGTCTCCCTATATGCCAGGTGCTGTGTTTAGTTCTGCACATACAGTGGAGAAGAACAGAGAACTGGTTTTGCTCAAACTGAACCCAAGTCTCTTCTGGAACTTAGTACTCTCTGTGGTGATTGCGTATGTCCATCTCAGATCACACGGGGTCTTGTGAGGTCCTGCTCATTCATCTCCATAGCTCCAGTGTCTAGCCCAGTGCTGTTAGCTGAATAGATGAGTTTAATCTGAGAAGGCTTCATGGAGGAAGCAGCTTTGAGTAGCACCTCAGAGCTAGAGGAGTTGAGCAGTTTCCTTCAGCCCACAATGATTACTAACAACAGCCACCGTATATCAAGCACCTTCCTGTGCCACACGGTACGATGAGCATGTTAACCTCCCAGGGGCGTCCAGCCAGTGAGGGGCAGAGGACAACCTGAATTTGAACCCAGATCCACAGCCCTAATGACTACCTTATACTACTCCTCCAAGCCTGGTTCCAAATTAGGGGTTGGGTCTTGCTACTCTGTATTCTTAATCCCCTGTTTCTCTTTTGCTAGGGACATTTGGATGGGACTAGAGAGTGACCAAATGATGGTCAATGTAGCAAAGCCCGGACTTGGGACACCTTGATGTCTTGGGAAAGACTTTTCACTGCCTCCCCTGCCAGGTGCTTCAGACTCTGGGGGACAGTGCCTTCCTCCCTGTCCTTCGAATCCTCCTTTCCTCCTTCAGCCCCCTCTTCCCCCTCCTCCTTCCTTAGCCCCTCTAGTTCATCGGGCTGTGCCGGAATCTGTGGGGAAAGGAGCAGGATTTCAGCTAAATATAAACCAGGCTGTTCCAGTTTCCAAATAGAACAAAGGAGCAGGGTGTTAAGTTGATTTTTATAAATAAAGAGAGAGGGAGTGAGAGAATATTTTTTCGAGATGTTTAATAAAATCGCCTTGGGAGAGGCAGGAAAATCACTGGGCTGCGGTGGGAGGGTTTGCAGGAGGAAGGGGAGGGGGAGGAGGGAGAGTGGGGGATGCTTCCTTCTTTCTGCAGGGATTCTTTTCCTTGGACCAGGGAGAGAAGGTGGTGCAGAGAGGGGTGGAGGAGAACGGGGAGGGGCATGAGTGTCCCTGGGAGGAAGAGGAGGAGGACAGGGAAGGCTTGTCATCATAATAGTTACTGCGCATTATAGAATAGTTCCTGCATATTGAGCACTTACTGTATGCCAAGTTTTATGCCAGATTACTGCATCATCTCACCAAATGCGGTCAGGATTCTCGTCACTTGGAGCTCTGTGATCTAGCACCTGCCTACCTCTCTGACCTCATCTCCTCCCTCTCTCTCCCTAGCTCACTCTACTCCCACTACTGAGGCTCCACACACCAAACTCATCCCTTCCTCAAGGTCTGTGTACCCCCTAGGTCTCACAGTCAGCTCTTTGTCATCATTCAGGTCTCAGAATAAATGTCACTTCCTTCCTGACCACCTTATGGAAAAGAGAGCCCACACCCAGGCCAGTCAGGATTACATTCCCTTGTTTCATTTTCTTCATTAAGATATCATTTCCAAAACTATTCGCTTGCTTTGTTATGTCTCCCCGCTTCCCCTGCCAAAATGAAAGCCCTATGAAAGCAGAGACTTTGGCTGGATGTGGCGGCTCATGCCTGTGGTCCCAGCTCCTTAGGATCGCTTGAGCCCAGGAGGTTGAGGCTGCAGTGAGCTGTGATCACACCACTGTACTCCAGCCTGGGTGACAGAGCAAGACATTGTCTCAAAAAACAAACAAACAAACCCAGAGACTTTGTCTCTCTCCTTCACTGCGGTAAGGCCAGGACCTAGACCAGTACCTGGCACATGGTAGATACTGCTTAGTATGTATTTGCTAGACGAATGGATAAGTGAATGAAGCTCAGAGAGGTGAAGGGACTTGCCTAAGGTCACATAACTAGGAAATGACAGAATTCAGGGGGAAGCCCAAATTTGTCTGATTGTCTGATCTCCAAATGCATGCTTTTTTTTTTTTTTCTATTTTGTAAGGCTTCCGGCATGATGGAGAAGAGGATTGAAGGGGATCACTATTGAACCTTGGAATTTTGGGGGATGATCAGGCACAACCCCGGTAGTGGGTCAGTGAAGCCAAATGTTACCATCACCCTCATCCTTAAGCAATGTGTGTATCATATAAAAATGGTTCCACAGACAGATCTCCTTTGTGGGGGCTATTCCATAGTGAGAGTTTTACACAGTGCTACCCAAGGGAGAGCTAGTCTAGGTTTTGGGGAGGTGGCAGAGGGCTTCTCACCTTAGGAACTGGAAGGGATGGCTGGAGGAAGCACATATTGTACACCTCTACCTGCCCCGCCTTGCCACTCCTTGAATCTTTACTCTTTTACCTCTGCACATAGTGGTGAGTCAGGAGTGTGTTGGGCTAAGTGGCTGCACAGGTCTCTGGGGCACCCAGTGATGTGAGTATGTCTTCCTGCTGACACCAGGTGCTGCCTCACCAGGGATATCCAAGGCATAACCTTGGACAAGTCATGTGGCTCCCTCGGTGTCTCATTGTCTTCCTGTGTAAGACAGGGCTGTTGAAGCTTGCTTGGCTATGAAGATTAGAAATGCTGTATTAGGCCAGGCACGGTGGCTCACACCTGTAATCCCAGCACTTTGGGAGGACTGCTCAAGGCCAGGGGTTTGAGACCCAGTCTGGGTATCACAGTGAGACCCTGTCTCTACAAAAATTTTTTAAATATTAGCCATGCATGGTAGTGCGTGCCTGTAGTTCCATTTACTTGGGAGGCTGAGGCAGGAGGATCGCTTGAGCCCAGGGGTTTGAGGCGGCAGTGAGTTATGATTACACTATTGCGTTCCAGCCTGGGTGATGGAGTGAGACTTAGTCTCAAAAAAAAAAAAAAAAAAAAAATTGGGAACTCAAAAAAACTTCCAAGCACATGACACAGTAGATGCTCAGCAGAACAGATGGAAACTGTTCTTCTCTTACTTATTATCACCTCTCTTTGGATTATAATCTAATTGAGCACAGGGACCATCACTCCATTAATTGAGCAGCTACTGTACGCCAAGCTCTAGGCTATGCATTTTATGTGAGTTATCTCATTGAATCCTCATACTAATTCCATGAAGTAGGTACTATTATTATTGTTATCCCCATTTTATGAATGAGGAAAATTGAGCTCTCAGGGGTGAAGTGTCTGGCCCAAGGTCACACAGCCAAGATGCAACAGAACTGGGCCTGAAATCCAGGCAAACCCAACGCAGATCCTGGGCTTTCAAATATTATCCAATCCTGCCTGGGTGCAGTGGCGCATGCCTGTAATCCCAGCACTTTGGGAGGCCTAGGTGGACGGATCACTTGAGGTCAGGAGTTCCAGACCAGCCTGGCCAACATGGCGAAACCCCGTCTCTACCAAAGATACAAAAAAGCCAGGCATGGTGGCACACGCCTGTAGTCCCAGCTACTTGGGAGACTGAGGCAGGAGAATCGCTTGAACTCAGGAGACAGAGGCTGCAGTGAGCTGAGATCATGCCACTGCACTCCATCCTAGGTGAGAGAGCGAGACTCCATCTCAAAATATATATATATAATCCAATCCTGTGTCTCAGAACTAAGGAAGTAGTGGGGCTGTCTGGTGTTTCAGGAGTTAGAGCCTGGCATAAGCGGGGAGTAAAGAGGTCAGAAAGGGTCATGGTGAGAAGAGAAGTGGAGGCCTGGCCTTGGTGAAGAGGACAAAGAGGAAGCCCAAGGTGGGGTGGGGGATGGATGCTGCAATTCGGGGGGCTGTGGCTCTGCGCCTCTGACTCATTCGGACAGAGCAGCTTGATTCCCTGCGGCAGGAGAGGCTATTTATAACCTGCAGGTTCTAGCATCCTGTTGAGCACAGAGCCCTGCAGCTACCTGGGGCCCTTCTTCCTGGACTGTAGGGTGAGGGGAGTAAGGAGCAGGATGTCGGGGTGGAGGGTGTCTGGCGGCCAAGGAGAAGGCCGTGGCTGACCCTCCTTTCTCTTTGCTGTGGACTCTCCAGTGAGCACAAAATGCACATCAAGGGCCCTGTGGGTCATTCTGGGGCTGTCTAGCTTGTCATCAGCAGAGTGTCTGGCACCTAAGAGGAATGAATGAATGAGTGAATGAATGAATTAATGAAATAGAAGTAGCTTTATCTGGTCAGATCATGTCATGTCTCTGCCCCAAGCTCTTCAATGCTTCCCCATCTCCCCATCTCATTTGGAGTAAAAGTCAAAGCTCTTACAGTGACCTACGAGGCTCCTATATGACCTGGTTCCTGTTGCTCCTTTTTTGTGTGTGTGAGACAGAGTCTCACTCTATCACCCAGGCTGGAGTGCAGTGGCACGATCTCGGCTCACTGCAATCCTCACTTCCCAGGTTCAAGCGATTCTCCCGCCTCAGAATCCCGAGAAGTTGGCATTATATGTGTGCACCACCACACCGGCTACTTTTTGTATTTTTAGTAGAGACAGGGTTTCACCATGTTGGCCAGGCTGGTCTTGAACTCCTGACCTCAGGTGATCCGCCCATCTCGGCCTCCTAAAGTGCTTGGGATAACAGGCGTGAGCCACTGTGCCTGGTCCCCGCCCCTTTCTTCGTCCTATCTTCCTGCTCACCCACTTCACTCCCGCAGTCTCCTTGCTGCCCCTGGGAACGCACTGGGTCCATTCCTGCCTTGTGGCTCTGCTCTGCTTTCTTCTCCTGGGACACTCTTCCCCCAGATACTGGCATGTTTTCGTCCCTCACCTCCTTCAGGTCTTTGCTCAAATGCTAACTTCTCAGGGAGGCCTTCCCTGACCACCCTACTTAAAATCACACCCATGCAATATACACTCCTTATTCCCTTTTCCAGCTTCATTTTTCTCCGTCGCATTTATTGTCATCCAGCATACTATGTATCTTACTAACTCATCTTTTTATTGTCTGGTTCCTTCTACCAGAACGTGAGCTCCAAGAGGATAGGAGTTTTTGTCTGTTTTGACTCTGCTCTCTCCATAAGGTCTAGAATAGTGCCTGGTGCATAGCTGGCACTCAGAAAAATAGGTGTTGGCTCCATGAATTCGCTGGGATTTTCACGGCCTTGCTGTGTGGCCCTGGGTAGTGAATCTCACCTCTCTGGGCCTCAGTCTGTTGAACTCACTGGTCTTCCAGTTTAGACATCCTGGGGCTCTGTCTCTTCATCCTGGCACTCAAGGGTTTTTGTTTATTTGTTTTGTTTTGTTTTGTTTCTCCCCACAATATCTGCTAAAAGGAGAACTGGCCAAGGCCTGGCTTGATATTTTTCTCCTAGGCTAGACTTTGAGCCAGGCACATGCCAGCACTCTTGTATCTGAGTAAGGGGCTTTGACAAGATGCATTTGTGTGACTGAACTTCTAAATGTGTTTGAGAACCTGGGTGAGACGGGACATTCCAGCAAAATGTCAGCATAGGCCCAAATTCTGTCTTTCTATTTCTTTTTGTTTGCAGTGGAGCAAAAAGTAGAAATCTCCAAGGGCACCGCGGACCCTTCTCTAATGAATCAATGGAAACGCCCACTGATCTGGAGATGTAAGGGACGAGCCTGCTGGCTGTGATTCCCCACACCTGTAACAGGCTGTTTCCACTTCCTCAGGAGCCAGCTGTGAGAAACCCACAGCAGAACTGCCCACCTTCCAACAAGGGAAGCCTGCAGGAGAACTGCAGGCTTCAATGGGGATGCCAAGCCCATTTTTAGATCTCATCTGTTCTTAATGAGAAATGGGTCCAATCTTGCCCAGGTTTCTAGAACAATCCCTGACAGGGCTTTGGAGTTTATTAGCATGTTCACACGCTATCTGGCTTAATTGCCAGATGATCTCTTGTTTTCTCTTCTTTTTATGGTGCACTCCCTGGGACTAGCATACTACCTAGCATCTGGTAGGGATCACTAGATTTTTGTTGGAAGAGTTAGTTTTCATAAGTCATGAGAGACAGGCAATATTGTCATCATTTTTTTTTTCTTTTGAGACAGAGTCTCGCTCTGTCGCCAGGCTGCAGTGCAGTAGCGCGATCTCGGCTCACTGCAAGCTCCGCCTCCTGGGTTCAAGCAATTCTCCTGCCTCAGCCTCCCGAGTAGCTGGGGCCACAGGTGCACGCAACCACGCCCAGCTAATTTTTGTATTTTTAGTAGAGACGGGGTTTCACCATGTTAGCCAGGATGGTTTTGATCTCCTGACCTTGTGATCCACCCGCCTTGGCCTCCCAAAGTGCTGGGATTACAGGCATGAGCCACCGTGCCCAGCCCATTTTTTTTTTAAGAGGTGGGGCCTCACTCTGTCGCCCAGGCTGGAGTGCTGTGGTGTGATCATAGCTCACTGCAGCCTTGAATTCCTGGGGTCAAGAGATCTCCCACCTCAGCCTTCCAAGTAGCTGGGACTACAGGCGTGTGCCACAGTGTTTGACTATGTCATCAATTTTTTTTTTTTGGGACAGAGTCTCGCTCTGTTGCCCAGGCTGGAGTGCAGTGGCGTGATCTTGGCTCACTGCAACCTCCGCCTCCCTGGTTCAAGCGATTCTCCTGCCTCAGCCTCCTGAGTAGCTGGGACTACAGGCCCAGGCCACCACGCCTGGCTAAATTTTTGTATTTTTTAGTAGAGACGGGGTTTCACCGTGTTAGCCAGGATGGTCTCGATCTCCTAACCTCGTGATCCGCCCGCCTCAGCCTCCCAGAGTGCTGGGTTTACAGGTGTGAGCCACCGCGTCGGGCTTACATCATCATTTTACAGATGATGAAACTCAGGCTCAGTGATGATATGACTTGGCCCAAGGTCACACAGCCAGGACATAAATCTATGCAGGCAGCTGGCTTGGGGTTACCAGAAAAGAAGAGAAGGAACTCCGTCCCAGTGGTGGCTACAATTTGGGAAAACAAACTTTACTTGTGAATATGGGAGGACTTAAGAGAGCTTGCGCCTTTGGAATCCCAGTACTGCACTTGTGCACTTGGACAAGTTCTAAAGACAACAGGGGCCAGGCGCGGTGGCTCATGCCTGCAATCCCAACACTTTGGGAGGCCAAGGCGGGTGGATCACCTGAGGTCAGGAGTTCGAGACCAGCCTGGCCAAAATGGTGAAACATCATCTGTACTAAAAATACACAAAAATTAGCTGGGCGTGGTGGCACGTGCCTGTAATTCCATCTACTTGGGAGGCTGAGGCAGGAGAATAGCTTGAAACTGGGAGGCAGAGGTTGCAGTGACCCGACATCGCGCCATTGCACTCCATTCTGGGCGATAAGAGCACAACTCTGTCTCAAACAAACAAAAAAGACAATGGGGCCTCAGTTTTTCTGTCTGTAAAATGGACACACCAATGTGTGCGTCCCTCTTACACAGAGCCTGTGGGAGTTACAGTGAGAAAATGCAGTTCAATGCCTGCCACCGGGTGGTGCTCAATACACTCCCACCCCACATTGACCTTTCAGGTGATATCTGGAACCCCCCACCCCCCCTCACCGCCGACCAGCCCCACTGCTGCACCGTTGCCTGCCCTCGCAACTTCGGGGCGGGACTGGAGAGAGCCTGCTGAATAATCGCCCTGCGCATGCGCAGCCGCAGTGAGTCACGTGGCCTGACGCCACCCAAGTCCTCAAGGGCGAGGCCTCAGGAACTTTCTGTTGTCAATGGGGACCCTTGGGACAGCTTTCTTCTCACCTCGGCTGGAGCTTGGGGTCCTTGGAACACCCGAGTGTGCACTTGAAGGGCTGAGAGAGAAGGCAAAGACCTTCCAGAACCTCAAATGAGGGTTCTTTTGACCTTCGTATGTTTTCTGTTTTGAGACAGGGTCTAGCTCTGTTGCCCAGGCTGGAGTGCAGTGGTGCGATCACAGCTCACTGCAACCTCTGCCTCCCAGGTCAAGGGATCCTCTTGCTTCAGCCTCTTGAGTAGCTGGGACCACAGGTTCGCACAATCACCCAAGCTATTTTTTTTTTTTTTTTTTTGAGACCTAGTCTCATTTTGTCTCCCAGACTGGAGTGCAGTGACGCGATCCTGTCTCACTGCAACCTCCACCCTCCGGGTTCAAGCGATTCTCTTGCCTCAGCCTCCCTAGTAGCTGGGATTACAGGCGGCTGCCACCACGCCTGGCTAATTTTTGTATTTTGGTAGAGACGGGGTTTCACCGTGTTGCCCAGGCTGGTCTCAGGAACTCCTGAGCTCGGGCAATGCGCCTGCCTCGGCCTCCCAAAGTGCTGGGATTACAGGCATGAGCCAACGCGCCCGGCCCACCCAAGTTATTTTTAAAATTTTTTTGTAGAGAGGAGGTCTCACTTTGTTGTCCAAGCTGGTCTGGAATCCTGGCTTCAAGCGACCTGCCCGCTTTGGTCACCCAAAGTGTTGGGATTACAGGAGGTGCTCCCAGTCACCCTTTCCATGTTTGAGGGAGGCTTTCCCAGGCCCCTGGGACCAAAGGAAACCAACCAGGGAAATGGCTGGCCTGAGGCAGGGCAGCCCTTCTGGGCAGCCCTTCCTCATCCGTTCACCCAGGTAACAAATGAGCCCTTCCCTGGTGTTCAGCACTAAAGATACCGTGACAAGGACCCAGCTGGGGAGACAGACTTTCCCTGGGAAGTAGAAACTGAGTGGAAACTGAAGGGATGCATCCGAGTTAATCTGGGGGAGCTGGGAGAGAAAGAGGTTGCAGACGGACCAGGGACATTGAGGAGGGTAAAAGCTTTCAAGGGGGAATGAGCCTGGATGGTCTCGAGAACTGATGGGCGTGGGAACAGTGGCCTTGGGAAGAATTTTGGACTTGATCCTAAGAGCATCAGGAAGCCACTGAAGTTGGGGAATAATGTAATCTTTAGAGTCCTGCACTGAATCATTTTGCTTTTCTTTCTCATTCAGAAAAATGGATTTTGAATTCCACACCTGCCATACTAATTTTTAAGACTTTATTTTCAGAAATAGAAAAGAAGAGAACGATGGACTATGTGTTTCTTCTCAGGGTTAAATATGCTAAAAGACGCAAATTGCCTAGCATTCTATATGTGGTCTATAAATGGTAATTCCCTATCTCTCCTCTAAATTCCATTCCACAATTTGCACCATTCCAGGAGCATTGAAAGAGATCAATCCTCCCTACAGACTAAAGATAAATTTCATTTGAAGTACCTGGGTGGATGAAAAATTTGATTGGTTCAAAAGATTAAAGGGTAATTATTTTACAAATTATTATTCAAATAGTATGCTCCCCATGAGCATACAACATATTATTTGATTTATGGAATTGCAATTTACATTCAACTTTTTAGGAGCACATTTATTTACTTAAAAAAATCGTTTTGCGACAGAGTCTTGCTCTTTCATTCAGGCTGGAGTGTAGTGACATGATCATAGCTCACGCAGCTTTGATCTCCCAGGCTCAAGCAATCCTCCCACCTCAGCCTCCCTAGTAGCTGGGACCATAGGCATGCGCTACCATGCCTGGATGATTTTTTATTTTTAGTAGAGATGAGGTCTTATTATGTTGCCTGAGCTGATCTCAAACTCCGGGCCTGAGCAATCCTCCCACCTCAGCACCCCTAAAGTGCTAGGATTATAGGTGTGAGCCACTGAGCCCACCCTAGAAGCATATTTATTTTAGAAAACAAGACTGAGTTTCAAAAAGGCAGGGGCCACGTCCATGTTTTTCCCCCACTGTAAGATCACCACCTTGCTGGACATATAGTAGACTTTCAAATATCTGTTAGATAGATTTAAATACTGAAATATATTTTCTGCTACATTGAAAGTCAGGGGCCTCAATTCTAGGGTTTTCTCTTTATAGTTGTTAACATGAATTTTGATGGCATGAGAATGCTTGTTCTCTGAATTATATTTAGCTCATACAAACTCTACTGCACTATTATGTTGTAAAGGGGAATTAAGTTTTTTCTTTAAGTTGTTATTATAGCCTTGGGAAAAGGTGAACATTGAGAATAACTACATGAAGTGGTAGCATATTGTATTGTTAATTTTGCTACTTTTCTTTTTCTTTCTTTCTTTTTTTTTTTTTTGAGACAGAGACTCGCCCTGTTGCCCAAGCTGGAGTACAATGGCGCAATCTTGGCTCACTGCAACCTCCGCCTCCTGGGTTCAAACAGTTCTCTTGCCTCAGCCTCCCGAGTAGCTGGGATTACAGACACCCGCCACCATGCCCAGCTAATGTTTGTATTTTTAGTAGAGACGGGGTTTCACCATGTTGGCCAGGCTGGTCTCGAGTTCCTGACCTCGTGATCCGCCTGCCTCGGCTTCCCAAAGTGCTGGGATTACAGACATGAGCCACTGCACCCAGCCCTACTTTTTCTTTTTAACGTGGTGTAGGGCCTAGAATAGACTGTCACATGTGAAAGGTATGTCAGGCAGGGTCTGTATAAGAAACAGATGGTGCATTCAAATTAGATCATTAGAAGAATATTTAATAAATGGACTATTTACAAGGTTGAAGCAGAAAGTGGGGAAGCTATAAGGGATAGTGCAGTAGCCATGGGGCCTTTACCACTCTTAGATCTGAAGGTTGAGGGGAGGGAGAAATGACAGAACCCAGAGAGAGTTGTGTAGAGCAGGCTGCCTTGAGAAAGAGGGGTGACCTTTTATCAAAAGGCACAACCAACCTAAGGCCATCTGGCAGGAGGGAAGTGGGGAAAGAAACACTTCACCCATGCTGTCCTCCTGCCCTCCCATCTCCTGCTGCCGCTCCCATTGGCCGTACCCGCCTGGAAGCTAGAGGGCAGGAGAGTGAGCTGCTGCAGTCCATGTAGGTCAGACCGCCAGGGCCAAGGGCAGCACGGAGAAGGGTGGAAGAGTGGATCTGGAGGGCAAATGGAAACTATCTGGTACAGGAGACTTCATTTGCATGCTGGATAAAGACTTGATATTTAAATCCTGGTATCTTAGGGAGGCTGTGAAACCTTAAGGGATGGAACTATGGCAGCAGGTTCAGGGTTCTCATTTGTTCATTCCTCAGATCTCCTGAGGATACTAGAAAAAGTATTGTGCTGGGCATTTGAGAGAAGCCCAGCAATGGCAAAGCACTCTGAGAAATCAATGCATTTTCCTTCCTGATGCATATATATATATATATATATATTTTTTTTTTTTCTTCTGATGTATATATTTTTAAGAACACACCCCTCCTCTATCAAGAGCACTTGTTTAGAGCTCTGAATAGTGAATACAATCCCACTGGTCTCAGAACGAGACACTGCTTCCCCAGAAGCAAGAAAGTTCAGGCAAAACTCACAGGTTCTGATTTTTTATTTTTATTTTTTTGAGACAGCGTCTCACTCTGTCCCCCAGGCTGGAGTGCGGTGGTGTGATCTTGGCTCACTGCAACCTCTGCCTCTTGGGCTCAAGTGATTCTCAGGCGTTGGCCTCCCCAGTAGCTGGGGTTACAGGTGTGTGCCACCATGCCCAGGTAATTTTTGTATTTTTAGTAGAGACGAGGTTTCACCGTGTTGGCCAGGCTGTCTTGAACTTCTGACCTCACATGATCCACCCACCTCGGCCTCCCAAAGTGCTGGGATTACCAGCATAAGCCATGACGCCTGGCCTCCGGCTCTGAATCTTATGGCTAGCAGCTGACAATTATGTTCCTCACCAGGTCAGTACCCTTTAGGTTGTAGCTGGATAGACATTTTTTCAGGCCCGGGGACCAGAATAGAATGTGTGAGTGTGACTCTGGAAAGTGGACTTGCTCTTATGAATGGAGTGGATTGTGGTCTCACATTTTCTGAATCTGTGAAATCATTCCACTCTTTAATGAGGTCCTCTTAGAAGGGGAGGGAATAGATCTCCTTTAGTGACATGACTTTGACAAGCAAATCAATTCATTCCATTTGTTTCCTCTTTGAAAACAGCAATCCTCGAGCGTTACATAATCTAATCTTCATGCCTCACTGGTTTGTTCTGTCCTCCTGAGGAATTGGCAGATGGTGCCAATGCGGAGACCCGCGCACACGCCTCGCAAGCCTCATGGTAACAGGAGAGTTGCTCACAGTGTCTGTCTCTTTGCTGTGGGGTCCCTCGCTGGCATTTGTTTCCCTGGATCGGTTGGCTCTTTAGCATCCCTCAGGCACCGCTGGCTTCTTGCCCTCGGCTCTCATTCCAAGATTAATTGGAAATGCTGAAAGCAGATAAAAAGAGAACAGAAAGTGAAGTTGAAAGGGCAGAGAATTTGCTGGATTTTTTTCTAAAAGCCCTCCTCCGTTAAAGGCCGAGCATCTTTGGAGATTTTTAGCTTCAGAATGGTGACTCCCTCCTTCAGCCTGGTCCCTGTGTACATCTTTGTTGCTGGGTTACACACAGCACAGGGACAGGGCTGGCTGTGTCAGAGCTGGGAGAGTAGAGATCTGCTTGATAAGGTCTCTGAATTTCTCCAACAGCGAGTCACATATCTTCAGAAATGATTGTTCCCCAGATAGGGCAGTTATCTGGAGTCCACCTTCAGGTCGGTGATGTCACTTACGAAGGGAAAATTATCTCAGAACTCTGTAAGGTGAGGAGCCTCCTGGCAAGGCCCTGTCAGCCAGAACCACAATGCTGAGATGTCCTAGTAAAGGTACTGCCTATACATCTTGTTTAAAAATCTGGAAGTGGCAGCATCCAAAGGAAAGGAGTGGTGGGCAGAGTTCTAATATTTAGGACTGGAAAGTGGCTGATATGCTCTGGTATTGCTTTTCAATTGTTAAAATATTGAAATACTTCCATACTACTGGGTAAAGAGTTGGATCTTTGAATTCCCCATGCTCCCGTCCCTCTGCTAATACTTAAAGTCTGTTGAGAGGGTCTTATTTTATTCAATTTCATGAGGAGCTCTACCTGTCCATGCAGCAATGGGAGCTTCCTTTGCTGAACCCAGTTTGCTTTCACCGTGCAGTACCAGTAGGTCTTCTTGGTGCAGGGCCAGGCACCACTCCCAGTGCCACAGATGTAACCGCGCTGCTCACAGACTGCACTGTTGCCTGACTGCTTTTGGATGGAACCTCCAGGCAATTAAAACATAGAACCCTCCTGCATGTGGCGAAAACATGCCTGGTCCTTAAAGGTCACATACACCTTTATGCTTGCTGTCACTCAGGATCCAGGTTGTATTTGCACACAGCAGAAATGAGCTGTCTGAAGGAGAACCAGAGCCCCTGCAGCATCTTCTTTTATGGCCACCCTCCCCCATGCACTGGGTCCAGGCATAGAGGACTCATTTCTATAAAAGCAATAATGGGCAGGTGTGGTGGCTCACACCTGTAATCCCAGCACTTTGGGAGGCCTAGGTGGGTGGATCACCTGAGGTCAGGAGTTCGAGACCAGCCTGGTCAACATGGCAAAACCCCGTCTCTAATATAAATATAAAAATTAGCCAGCTGTGGTGGTGCACGCCTGTGATCCCAGCTACTTGGGAGGCTGAGGCAGGAGAATTGCTTGAACCTGGGAGGCAGAGGTTGCAGTCAGCCGAGATTGTACCACTGCACTCTAGCCTGGGTGACAGAGCAAGACTCCATCACAAAACAAACAAACAAACAAAAAGCAATAATGGTTTTCTTTTTAAAAATTTGTTATTCATTCACTAAATAATATCATGTGAGCACCTATCATGCTATTATGTTTTGGTCACTGTGCTAAGTGCAGGATGTATATAAATCAGAGCTTGTCTCTGCTTTCATGGAACATATAGTTTAATGGGATGTGGGAAGACAGACCATAAAGGAGGCCACGGTGGCTGGAATGTGGTGGGGTCATCTGAACATGGGTTGCATTTCGCCTCATGGAAACTGCATAGATGTCATGGGTGGCTTCTGGTGTGTGGTCAACTTATCGAATGTATCTACCCTGTTAGAGCACTGGGGTGCATGGCACCAGTATTAAAGGTGCAAAGCATAGGGGGTGACCACTTCCTGCATCCATTGAGGATCTCCGAGAGGTTGTGAACTGCTCTGGATTAGGCAAAGATAGGGGGGAATATTCTGAATGAGGAATGATGGAGATGATAGGTTCTAACATTTGGAGGTCAGGCGTGCTATTTATTTATGTATTTATGTATTTATGTATTTATTTATGACAGAGTCTCGCTCTATCGCCGAGGCTGGAATGCCGTGACAGGATATCAGCTCACTGCAACCTCTGCCTCCCGGGTTCAAGCGGTTCTTGTGCCTCAGCCTCCCGAGTAGCTGGGATTAGAGGCTCCTGCCACCACGTGTGGCAAATTTTTGTTTTTTTAGTAGACATGGGTTTCACCATGTTGGTCAGGCTGGTCTCAAACTCCTGACCTCAAGTGATCCACCCACCTTGGCCTCCCAAAGTGCTGGGATTACAGGCATGAGCCACTGTGCCTGGCCAAGTGTGCTGCTGGAGTGCAATGGCGCGATCTTGGCTCTTAGCAACTTCCGCCTCCTGGGTTCAAACAATTCTCCTCCCTCAGCTTCCTGAGTAGCTGGGATTACAGGCATGCGCCACCATGCCCGGCTAATTTTGTATTTTTAGCAGAGATGGGGTTTCTCCATGTTGGTCAGGCTGGTCCCGAACTCCCGATCTCAGGTGATCCGCCCGCCTCAGCATCCCAAAGTGCTGGGATTACAGGCGTGAGCCTCCATGCCCGGCCCCAAGTGTACTGTTTTTAAAAGACGGTAACTTCTGACCCATCAGTCATCTGTAAGGGACAGGATTTCCTTCATCAATGCTTATTCCCTCCTTTGCCTCAGTAACCAAGTGAGTTCAGTCACCAAAATCATAATTCATGCCCCTAAGAAGGTCCAGTCGACCGTTGTACTTGTCAGTATTAATTATTTTTGCTCTATCTGTCCTGATGGTTTGATTTTTCTTTTTATTGAGTTATTATTTATATGCAGTGAGATGTACAGTCTTGAGTGTATAGTTCAGTTTTGACCCATACATGTATTCTTGCAACCCATACACCTTTTCATTTTTATGTTAAAAATGGAGGCCGGGTACAGTAGCTCATGACTGTAATCCCTGCACTTTGGGAGGCCGAGGTAGGAGGATCTTTTAAGCTAAGGAGTTTGAGACCAGCCTGGGCAACTGAGCGAGACCTCATCTCTACCACAAATAAAAAAAAAATTAGGCCAGGCGCGGTGGCTCATGCCTGTAATCCCAGCACTTTGGGAGGCCAAAACAGGCAGATAATGAGGTCAAGAGATCCAGACCATCCTGGCCAACATGGTGAAACCCTGTCTCTACTAAAAATACAAAAATTAGTTGGGCATGGTGGCATGTGCCTGTAGTCCCAGCTACTTGGGAGGCTGAGGCAGGAGAATCGCTTGAACCCAGGAGGCAGAGGTTGCAGTGAGCCGAGATCGAGCCACCACACTCCAGCCTGGCAACAGAGTGAGACTCTGTCTCAAAAAAAAAAAAAAAAAAAAAAAAAATTAGGTCCAGTCAACCGTTGTACTTGTCAGTATTAATTATTTTTGCTCTATCTGTCCTGATGGTTTGATTTTTCTTTTTATTGAATTATTATTTATACACAGTAAGATGTACAGTCTTAAGTGTACAGTTCAGTTTTGATCCAGGCTTTTTTTTTTTTTTTTGAGACTGAGTCTTGCTGTGTCACCCAGGCTGGAGTGCAATGACACAATCTCCACTCACTGCAACCTCTGCCTCCTGGGTTCAAGTGATTCTCCTGACTCAGCCTCCCAAGTAGCTGGGACTATAGGCATGTGCCACCACACCCAGCTAATTTTTGTATTTTTAGTAGAGCCAGGATTTCACCATGTTGGCCAGGCTGTTCTCGAACTCCTGACTCAAGTGATCCACCCGCCTTGGCCTCCCAAAGTGCTGGGATTACAGGCATGGGCTGCTGCGCCTAGTCCCAGGCATAAATTCTTGTAACCCATAAAAACCCTTTTCATTTTTATTTTAAAAATCTTGGAGGTTGGACGTGGTGGCTCACACCTGTTATCCCAGCACTTTGGGAGGCTGAGGTGGGAGGACTGCTTGAGCTGAGGAGTTTGAGACCAACCTGGGCAACTGAGTGAGACTTCATCTCTACTACAAATAAAAAAATTAGGTGGGCATGCTGGCATGTACCTATAGTCCCAGCTGCTTGGGAGGCTGAGGTGGGAGGAATGCTTGAGCCTGGGAGGTCAAGTCTCCAGTGAGCTATGATGGCACCACTGCACTCCAGCCTGAGCAACTGAGTGAGGCTTTGTCTTGAAAAATAAAAATCTTGACATCCTCTCAAGTGATGAACATTTGGGTCCAAGGGCAGATTACTGGAAAAGAATCCTCTATGTAGTCCACTGACCCATTACCCCCACCCTCTAAAATCTCATCCAATCCTTTCCTGAGTTTCCCAATCACACAGAGGACTTAAAACTCTAAGAACATTTTGTAATCCCAGCTTTCTGAAACATAACAGAGATATTGTCATCTGAAAACAAGGGGAGATTAAGTGCAAAATTTGATTGTGACAATAGCAGAAAGGAACAAGTTAGACAAAGAACGTCACAGAGAATGAATTCAAGCACCACCGTGTAAATGCTCCACAACCTTTTTCAAGACTCTAAACATGACATACAGTCTTGGTGAGGAAACAACAATGTTTAGAGGAGTTTGCTACAGGGACATGGCATCATCAAACTGCGATCTGTTAAATGAGAGATCCAGGTACATTTTAGGAGTTTTGCTCTTACTCTTCCTGGATGGATTCTCTTAGAAATGAGGCATAAAGACAGCTAAACACTCTGCACTGATGCAGTCCTCCCAAACCCACCTTTTCTGTTTCACTGCCCTTGTATGCTGAGATGCCTTTCCAGTGCTGCAAAACAGCTCTTTTTCTGCCTAGTTTTAACCAATGATTATACAGTCAAATAATATAACAACAGGTAATTATTTAATAATTACAATTTGTGTAACACCTAAAGGCAAATGAGAGGCTTTATGTGAAAGAGCTTTTTTTTTTTTTTTTTTTTGAGCTGGAGTTTCACACTGTCGCCCTGGCTGGAGTGCAATGGCACGATTTTGGCTCACTGCAACCTCCGCCTCCCAGGTTCAAGCGATTTTCCTGCCTCAGCCTCCGGAGTAGCTGGGTTTACAGGCACCCGCCACCACACCCGGCTAATTTTTGTAGTTTTAGTAGAGACAGGATTTCACCATGTTTGCCAGGCTGGTCCCGAACTCCTGACCTCAGGTGATCCTCCCGCCTTGGCATCCTAAAGTGCTGGGATTACAGGCTCGAGCCACCGTGCCTGGCCGTGAAAGTGCTTTTAAAGCTGTAAAGGTATATACAACCCAAAAAGATTCTTTTAAAATCGTTTTTACATGGCAGGATACTTTGAAGCAACTGGATTTCCGCTGTATCTCACAATCAGTGAGGCAAGCCATTCTCATTTTCCACATTCAGGATTTTCCATGTCTTAGTGATGGCATTGCTGGAATATTCCTGGATCTGACCCAGCCTCTGAAATTAGTCCTCATGTTCTCCCCACCAGACTTAAAGTCCATGAAGAAAGGTATAATATTCACTTGTTAACTATTCTATTCCTGAGGCCTAGTCCTTGGTGGGCATTCAGTAATTTCTGTTAAGCGAATGAACCTCATTGGTCTTGCCTTCAGTCTCCTTCCAGCCCACCTGACAATGTATTTTTTGCATTGCATTTTTGAAGCATCATTTCAAAAACACAGTTCTGGGCCAGGCGCGGTGGCTCACGCCTGTCATCCCAGCACTTTGGGAGGCCAAGGTGGGCGGATCACTTGAGGTCAGGAGTTTTGAGACCAGCCTGGCCAACCTGGTGAAAAACTGTCTCTACTAAAAATACAAAAAAAAAATTAGCTGGGCATGGTGCCGGGCACCTATAATCCCAGCTACTCGGGAGGCTGAGGCAGGAGAATTGCTTGAACCTGGGAGGCGGAGGTTGGACCACTTCACTCCAGCCTAGGTGACAGAGTGAGACTCCATCTCAAAAACAAAAAGCAAAAACCAAAAAAAACCACAGTTCTGCTTGCATTTTGCATTGCATTTTGAAGCATCATTTCAAAAACACAGTTCTGCTTGCATCCTACACAAGCTCACAAAACCTTCAAGCATTCTCCATTGCCAATAAAATAAAGTACAAACTGCTGAATGTCACACTCAAGATCTTTCATGGTCTAGTTCCAAACCACCTTTCTAGGCCCATTTCCCAGCCCTCATTTTCCCTCCCCCTTCAATCGCCAAATGATTCCCAAGCACGCCGTGCAGGTTCACACTCCCAACCCTGACTTAATCTATGTCCCCTGCCTGGCATGACCTTCCTTTGGCCCTCCTTATTCATCTGATGGAATTTCACTTATTCTTCAAAAAGCAGCTCAAATGTGACATCCTCTAATGCTTTCTCTAGCTCCCCTTAGGGTTCTCCCATATAACTTAGCTCATAATCCCCTTATTACACGTTTCCCATTATAGTTTAGTTGGTTTTCTCCCCTGACCCTCTGCCTTTTTTTTTTTTTTTTTTTTTTTTTGAGACAGGGTTTGGCTCTTTTGCCCAGGCTGGAGTGCAGTGGTGGGATCTTGGCTCACTGCAGTCTCTGGCTCCAGGGCCCAAGCCATCTTCCCACCTGAGACTCCCAAGTAGCTGGGACTACAGGTTCATGCCAACAAGCCCGGCTAATTTTTGTATATATTTCTTTGGTAGAGATGAGGTTGCACCATGTTGCCTAGGCTAGTCTTGAACTCTTAACATCAGGCGATTCCTCCTGCCTTGGCCTCCCAAAGTGCTGGGGTTACAGGCATGAGCCATTGTACCTGGCCCCAGTGGTGCTTTAATAATGTCAACTATCATATGCCACCCACTGCTGCAAACCCACCAGTGGCTTCCCTTCATACTTAGAGGAAACCCAAAGCCTTGACATTTTTGGCCCCTGCTTTCCTCTCCAGTTTCTGTTTTTTTTTTTTTGTTTTGTTTTTTTTTTTTTTGAGACGGAGTTTCGCTCTGTCGCCCAGGCTGCTGGAGTGCAGTGGCGCGATCTCGGCTCACTGCAAGCTCCGCCCCCTGGGTTCACGCCATTCTCCTGCCTCAGCCTCCCGAGTATCTGGGACTACAGGCGCCCGCCACAACGCCCGGCTAATTTTTTTTTTGTGTGTGTATATTTAGTGGAGACGGGGTTTCACCGTGTTAGCCAGGATGGTCTCGATCTCCTGACCTCGTGATCCACCCGCCTCGGCCTCCCAAAGTGCTGGGATTACAGGCTTGAGCCACCGTGCCCGGCCTCCTC
The DNA here is from genome assembly GCF_028858775.2 of Pan troglodytes. Lineage (NCBI taxonomy): Eukaryota > Metazoa > Chordata > Mammalia > Primates > Hominidae > Pan > Pan troglodytes. The sequence continues at coordinate 127,452,428 of NC_072408.2, forward strand.
TCCAGTTTCATCTCTCCTACTTTCCCCCTCGCTCACTCCAGCCTCCTTTATCTCCGCTTCTCCTGGAACATGCCAAGCTATTCCCTCCTCAGGGCTTTTGAACAGCCTCCCTCTGCCAGGGAAGCTCTTCTCCCAGATATATACATGACTTCCTCCTTTACTTCATTTGAGTTTCTACTCAGATATTCCCTCTGCAGAGAGGCCTTCCCTAATCGCTCTCTAAAAGAGCACCCTCAGTCGGGCACAGTGGTTCATGCCTGTAATCCCAGCATTTTAGGAGGCCGAGGTGGGAAGATTGCTTGATGTCAGGAGTTTAAGACCAACCTGGCCAACATAGCAAGACCCTGTCTCTATGTAAAAATATTAAATAAATAAATAAAATAGCACCGCCCGTTAAACCCTAGTCTCTTACCTGCTTTATTTCTCCCCATGGCAGAAACACCACCAGTTTGTCACCATTACTTTTCCATGCATTTATGTATTTGTTTATTTGTTGCTGAGGATAGAGACCATTTTGTTTGCTATCATATCCCTGGTACCTAGAACACTGCCTGGCAGATAACAGGCACTCAATTATTTGTTGAATGAATGGATCAATCTTTGTATCCAAGATGACTACTGCAGTGCCTGGTTGGATACATATTTGTCAAATAAGTGACCAAATTAATACATTTTACAAATGAAATGGAATTCTGGCATACATCCAGGATTATCTGGGATATGAGTGAAGGTGTTTCATCCATTTGCTTCATGGACATAATTTTTATTTATTTACTCTAGTAATCATAGGTAACATAATCAGATTCTTCAGTTTTTCAAAAACTAGTTGGTGACCGAGGTCTTGCCCAAAAATATTTAGGGCATTTCAGAAAGGTTACCAACAGTGGCACAGCAGGGATTTAGAATACCCAGCAGTCCTCTGCCTCTCATTGGCTCCTGAGGGTTTCTGATAAGGTTCTTTATCTCTTGTGATTTATATTGAATGTGCCTTTGTTTTTAATCCTGCCAAACACTGATTATTCTGAGGGCTGGAGCAGGTAAGACATTGACTGACCTCGAACTCAAAGGGTGGACTCATTACACCCTGCATATCCCAGAGGACCCTGCAATGAGCCTTCAGGGCTGCAACGCCCCAGGCTGCTTCAGGATTTGGGCTTTAGGAACCTGAGTGGCTTTGATATGGCAATTCAGTCCCTTAAGGGTAGCTGATCTGGGGAACAATTTGCCACACTTTCCTAGTTTACTTTAGCCTCTGGGCAGTTGCTTTCCCAGCCCATCCATTTTCCTTAATTCCTTGCCTATGGATAAGTAAAAGAGGCACACAGGGCCCAGCGCGGTGGCTCACGCCTGTAATCCCAGCATTTTGGGAGGCCAAGGCGGGCAGATCATGAGGTCAGGAGATCGAGACCATCCTGGCTAACATGGTGAGACCCCATCTCTACTAAAAATACAAAAAATTAGCTGGGTGTGGTGGCGGGTGCCTGTAATCCCAGCTACTCGGGAGGCTGAGGCAGGAGAATCGCTTGAACCCGGGGGGCAGAGGTTGCAGTGAGCCGAGATCGTGCCACTGCACTCCAGCCTGGTGACAGAGCAAGACTCTGTAAAGAAGCAGACAGTGCAGAGAAGGATGAACTCTTGGCATGAGTGAAGTGTAATATCGGCAATCTGTTTGTGTACCTTTTTTTTTTTTTTTTTGAGACAGGGTCTCACTCTGTTGCCCAGGCTGGAGTGTAGTGACCCAATCTCGGCTCACTGCAACTTTCACTTCCCGGGTTCAAGTTATTCTCATGCCTACAAGTGGCTGGGATTACAGGCGCCCACCACCACGCCTGGCTAATTTTTGTATTTTTAGTAGAGACAGGGTTTCACCATGTTGGCCAGGCTGGTCTCGAACTCCTGACCTCAAGTGATCCGCCGGTCTTGGCCTCCCAAAGTGCTGGGATTACAGGTGCGAGCCACTGTGCCCGGCCTCGTGTATCCTTTTAATGAGGCCGAGCGGTGACCAGACTGTGGATGGCATTGGGGCCAGGGACCAGAACAGGGAGAGCCTGGGAGGAACCCCTCCAGCCCCCCCGCAAAGCTCAAGCACCGGATACTAAAGAAGAATGGTAGATGGGGACTCAGGATGTGCAGGGGGAAGGGAACTGGCTTAACTGGATGGTCCCCTGTCCGAGCACTGGGCTAGGCCTTTTGTGTGCATAGTATCGTCTGCTGTTACCAACAAATTAGTTATGCTTATCATCTGCATTTTACAGAAGAGGAGAACAAGGCTCAGAGAGGTTGATGACACCTGCCCAAGTTACCCAGATGGTAGGTGGCAGAGCTGGGATTTGAGATTCAGATCAGGCCTGGGAGGCTCCCTGGCTGCCCACCGAGAGCAGGAATTTCTGTAGCATCTAGAAAGGCAGGAAGGTGAAAGAGGGGACAAGAGCTGGAGGGGCAGCAAATGGGTCCTACCTGAGACTTACCATCATCAGGTGCTGCCAGACCTGGCTTCTCTTCTATTCTGAGAACTGATATCCTGTGGCTGACTTACCAGGGTCGTCCTAGTCCCCCCGCACGGTATTGGGAGTGGAGGCAGCCCCACACGGAGGCGCTGGGAGCCTTTCCTCCCAGCAGTGTCCTGTCACTGCATTCCGGCCCCTGCGTTTGTAGGCAGTGGTGTCACAGAGTGCCTTCATGCTCCTCGGGTCTCCGGTTCTCCCCGGACCTCTGTAGTCCTCATTGCCAAAGTTGTACCCCCTGGGGAGTGCACCCTGCCTGCATTTCTGGAGGTTCGGGCGGTTCCGGGGCTCTGCAGGAGCCTCCAGGCGTGATAAAGAGCGCTGCCGGCACTCCCGGGGTCTCGGCCTCTTTGGGGCCCATTGCCAAGCCCCTTCCCTCCTCGTGCTCCCGCTCCGCGTTGCAGCGTCCCCTTCGCCGCCAGGGGCCGCCCGGAAGCGGGGCTCCCCCAGGGCGGGGCGGGGCAAGGGGCGGGGCGCGGCGGTACCTGGGCCGCCAGGGAGCCGGGGGTGGGCTCTCCGGGGACAGCCGGCAGCGCCCCCAGATCTGCACCGCCAGCCGCCGGGAGCTCCGGGCTCCGGGCGTAGAGGCTGCGCTGTCACATGGGCGGCGGCGACGGGGCCGCATTTAAGCGGCCGGGGGACGGCGCCCGCCTCCAGCGCGTCCTCGGGCTTGGCTCCCGCCGGGAGCCCCGTTCTCTGCCCGCCGGGGGCCCCGCGCCGCGCCGCACCGCGCCGCCCCCGCCGGGCCATGCGAGCGCGGGCCCCGCCGCGATGAGCTCGCACATCGCCAAAAGCGAGTCCAAGACGTCGCTGCTGAAGGCGGCGGCGGCGGCGGCGAGCGGGGGCAGCCGGGCTCCCCGCCACGGCCCTGCCCGGGACCCGGGGCTGCCTAGCCGCCGGCTACCCGGCTCCTGCCCGGCGACGCCGCAGTCGTCCGGGGACCCCAGTTCGCGAAGGCCCCTGTGCCGGCCGGCGCCGCGAGAGGAGGGCGCGCGGGGGAGCCAGCGTGTGCTCTCCCAGGCGCACTGCAGGCCCCGGGAGGCGCTGCCGGCCGCGGCGTCCCGACCTTCGCCGTCGTCGCCGCTGCCGCCGGCCCGCGGGCGGGATGGGGAGGAACGGGGACTGTCCCCGGCGCTCGGCCTCCGGGGCTCTCTGCGAGCCCGGGGCCGCGGGGACTCCGTTCCAGCCGCCGCGTCCGAGGCGGACCCGTTCCTCCACCGGCTGCGCCCCATGCTCAGCTCCGCCTTTGGCCAGGTAAGGGCCGCGCCTCCCGTCAGCGCTCCCGGGAAAGGCGCTCGGGACCCTGCCGGCCGCGGCTGCGCGTCCACAGCCTCCTCCCGCGGCCCGTGGTCCCCCACGGGTCACACCTCGGCTCACCTCGTCCTCCCCGGGCCGGCGCCCTTGCCGGCACTCCTCCTCCCCGTGCCTGATTCAGCACCCCGTGCGCTGTCCACGCTCCGGGCCTCTTGGGGCAAGGCCCTCCCCGCTAGCCTCCCTCATACCCGCCGGAACCCGCCAGTCCTGGAAGACAGCGACCTCTACGACCGTCCTGGAGATTTGCGGGGGTCAAGGAGGGGCGCTCCGAGCAGGTGGCGCCAAACCCACTCCTCTGGCCTCTGGCCAGTACCGCCAGGGAGGGACTCAGGAGAGCAAGCGGTTTGGAGTCTGGGGGTCAAGAGAGGGGACCTCAGAGAACACAGAATTACTTGAGGGCGAGGGACACTGGCCACTGCCTATCATGTCCCTGAAGGCCTGAGAAAAGTTAGGAGATCCAAAAATATGAGGAAAGAGAAGAGGTGTCTGGGTAGGCATGGAGGGGCATGCAGAGCTGTGGCTCAAACTGGAACTTTGGGGTGGTTTAAGGAGGCTGTCACTCTAGGGATGCCATTGGAAGGGTGAGAAAGGCCACGAAGAGGTCATCAGTGGTTCCCTCAGGGCTTTCCCTCAAGAGTCCCAGGCACCTGGGAGCCTGCCCTTTAAAAGCAGCTCCGTAGTCACAATATAGGTCTACAGTTTGAGGCTGTGCTGCTGGGGAAACAGGCTCAGTAGAAGGAAACCTCTGAACTCCTGAGCAAAAAAGCCAGGGTTTCCCCTAGTTCGGAGTCTGTAATCAAGTCAAACTCATTGGCACAGCTTTGAGACAGTTCTGTGGCAGCCTCCGAGAGGTGTCATGCAGAGGTCTGATTAGAGCGTTTGCGTGGTTTGTAGGGAAACAGGGGGGGCTGTGCCTTTCTGTGCTGAGATCTAGCATAAAGAAGCTGTTTCAAGCTCCTGGCTTGCCACGCCGGATCAGAATTCCAAGGAGGCCCTGTGTGTTTTGCTTCAGATCTGCACATTTCTTTTCAAAATACTACTCGGCAGTGGCTGATGCTGGTGGAGGTCTGACATGAAGGCAGCCGCACATGGATTTGGGTTGCGTGGGGCTGCTGTGGTGGGGCCATAGGGCAGTGGTGTGTGGCTTTGTTCCTGCAGGGAGCCCTCGTTAGCCGAGTTAGCTGGAAACAGTTCTCTGGAGTAGAGATGTGGATGCAGAGCCGTGAGAGTTAGTGAGGCGATGTGTCAGGGGAGTTCACTGCAGTGGTTTGTGTTAATGAGGAGGTGTAGGCTGCCAGGGCACGAGTGGTCTTTGGATTGGGGCTGGGTTGCAGCAGGAGTGCTGGGTTGTTGAATGGGTGATACCAATTCGTTCATTTATCAATTATTTCTTGAGCATTTATTAAGGAAACCTTCAGGGGTTTCCTTAGTTCCTGTGGTTTGTTTGTTCAGACATTTGCTAGACACCAGGAAGACAACAGTGAACCAGATAGCCAGGGCCCTGGCTGTACCTAGCAGTTTGGAAGGGTAGGTCATTGGCCTAGAATCATACACTTTCTGGTTACTCAGTTTGCAGCTGATCTGACTCAGCTCCTGAAAAAAAAAAAAAAAAAAGAGTCCTTTCTTTCCTGTCTTGCAGAATTTGCCTGCATGAGTCCTTTCTGAGCTCTGAGCATTGTAGCGACGTGCTTTTGTTTCTCCTTCTAATTTCTCAGTCATTAAGTGAATTCTCCGGCCCAATGTTCTGAAATGTCACCAGGGTCACCTGAGTCAGGAGGAGCTGGAAGTTCCCATCAAATATTTACTACCTCCCTGTGGAAGCTCTTGCCTCTCAGAGCTGCGGGCTTTTACTTTAAAGCCCAGCACATTCAGTTTGGGCTTCCATCTGACACCTCCAAGTCATCTACGTGAGCAACAACAGCAAACCCAGGCTGGGACTTTCGTGTCAGAGCCTCCAGTCTCCTGTGACAGAGAGGAATTAATCTTTTCTTCCCTTTTCTCCGTATTGAGATTTCTGTCCTTAGAGGCAGGGTCAGAACCAAGAGAAGGCAGATGGGGTTCTGAATACAGAAACTTTTAGTTAAGATCTGCTTAGGGAAAAATACAGCCCTGGGGAAGTATATTTTTCATGTCTCCCCAAGTTTCATTTGTTTTTAACTTAAGTGAATTGCTTAACCTCATTAAGTCTATTTCTTTTTAAAAATATATATTTTATAATAGAGACAGGGTCTCACTATGTTGCCCGGGCAGTCTGGAAATCCTGGGCTCAAGTGATCCACCTGTTTCAGCCTCCCAAAGTGCTGGGATGACAGGCATGAGCCACCGTGCTTGGCCAAGTCTATTTCTTTACCTGCAATGTAGGGATCATCAGGGTGCTTGGGAGATTAAATGAGATACGGAGAGATAGAGAGAGCTTGGCCCAGGCCTGGCACGGAGCCCTTGCTAACTCTATCAGTGTTAGTTATTCTTCTTCTTTGTTGTTATTGTTGATTAACTACCAAGGCCTTCTTCCTTTTCATTTGTAATAGTCTCAGAGAGCCAGTGTTCAGAATCACACTGAAGGCACAAAGATGAATTCCTACCTTAAAGGAAACAGGGATGAAAACTCTCCCAGTGACCTCATAGAGCATCCTTATTGCATATGCATGGAGACAGCGTGGTTTTGAGGCTAAGGTGTGGAATGGTGGCTTGGGAGATAGCAGAGATGCAAGTTATAATCCTGGCTCTGTCACTTTCAATCTCTGTGTCCTTGGGCATGTTATTTTCTCTCTCTGGTCTTGGTTTCTTCATCCAGGAATGAGATTGACAAAAACTGCTTTGCAGTTATTAGGAGGCTTACACAAGATTAAGGATATCAAATGCCTGGCTCATAGTGAGTGCTGGATAAAGGGCAGCCTTCATTAATGTTATTGCTATTATTAATAGGGTAATTGAATGAGGGCCTGGGTAAGGTACTTTGAAAGCTGATTCTGAGCCAGGTGAGGATGGCTATTAAGGGAAGGAGCTGAATGTCAAAGGATCTTCCGTACTCCCTCTTTGTGGCCAGCTAAGGACATGCCACCCAGCTGTCTAGAGAAGATGTGATGTCAGAAATTAACTCGGCAGAGGCATGATGACATGGGGCTTTAGGTCTTGGAAGACTATTTTAAGAAACAGGCTTTCTGCTCCTTACCCTGAGCTTGAGAAGAAACATGCCTTGTGGAGGAGGCAAATGTGGATAAAACCCACAGCTCTGTCCCATCCTTCCCATTTTTCCAGCTGTAGAAACATGTCTCCTAATACAGATAGGCTATCCCTGTTCCCATACTGCTTTGCACATAGCAGGATCACAGTATTTAATGAATGAATGAATGAGTGAATGAATGGTATCACCAGCCTCCGGACTTCAGAGGCTTCCTTAGCTCCTGTGGTTTGTTTGTTTATTTTGAGACACAGTGTCACTCTGTCACCCAGGCTAGAGTGCAGTGGTATGATCTTGGCTCACTGCAACCTCTGCCTCCAAGATTCAAGCCATTCACGTGCTTCAGCCTCTTGAATAGCTGGAATTACAGGTGCCTGCCATCGCACCTGGCTAATTTTTGTATTGTTAGTAGAGATGGAGTTTCACCACGTTGGCCAGGCTGGTCTCGAACTCCTGACCTCAAGTGATCCACCCGCCTCAACCTCCCAAAGTGCTGGGATTACAGGAGTGAGCTACCACGCCCGGCCAGTTCCTGTGGTTGAGATGGGGAGAGAGGCCATGGTGGTTTGGGTCATGGATTTAATTGCACTAAGCCTAGGTTCCTAAGATAGGGCTGTGTCTATTCCTCACTCCTACTCCAGTCATGTGTCTCCCTCCTTCTCTCTGAGAGGGCTTGGAGCCCCTATAGACTTTCTCTGGGGCCTGGGGAGAGGGAAAGTGAGGGTCAGCTTGTGGTTAACATCAGCCACAGGTGATAGGAGTGGCTTGGAGTCAGTTCAGTGAGAGCCTCCAGGAGGTCAGCCTTTACCTCCAGCTGTTTTTGAGAGGCAACAGTAGCACTTGAGGCCTCAGTCTAGAGCCCACTGCACAGTGGACAAAGTGTCTTCTTATCTTCACAGCTACCTGTGAAGGTTAGCATCATCAACTCCCCCCAACCCCACCACAACAATTTTAGAAATGAGGAAGGCTTGGCCAGGCACAGTGGCTCACACATGTAATCCCAGCACTTTGGGAAGCCAAGGTGGGTGGATCACTTGAGGTCAGGAGTTTGAGACCAGCCAGGCCAACACAGTGAGACCCGTCTCTACTAAAAATACAAAAATTAGCTGGGTGTGGTGGTGGGCACCTGTAACCCCAGCTACTCGGGAGGCTGAGGCATGAGAATTGCTTGAACCCAGGAGGTGGAGGTTGCAGTGAGCTGAGATTGTGCCTCTGCACTCCAGCCTGGGTGACGGAGGAAGACTCTGTCTGGAAAAAAAAGAAATGAGGAAGGCTCAAGAGAGAGGAAATGACTTGTCCAAAGGTCATATAGTAAGTACATGGCAGGGCCAGGTGTAGTGGTTCACATCTGTAATTGCAGCACTTTGGGAGGCCAAGTCAGGAGGATTGCTTGAGCCCAAGACTTTGAGGCTGCAGTGAACTATGATTGCACCACTGTACTCTAGCCACAGTGACAGAGTGAGACCCTGTCTCTAAAAATAAGTAAATAAGTAGGTGGCAGGACTGTGCTGAGAATTGTGGTCTGCCTGCCTCCGAAAATACCTGCCTGTTCTGTGTGTGCCATGCTGCTTTGGTGGGAGGTCACATAAGTGTGTTCCCTGTTCGTCAGAAGCATCTGCAAAGCACCTCTCACGTTACAGTCCAGCTTTCCCTGAGTGTCTTAGTACCGGGCTGTCATCCAAGTTCAAAGGCTGGTGATAGTTCAAATGCTGGTGATAGAACTGACCAGCGCCAAAGGCCAACCTCCCTTCTAATCAGGAATAATCAGCAATGAGTTTATCCTTCTCATCCCTCTGATCCTATCATTCCATTCCAGCACTCAAAGTAGGGCTTCCGGAGGCCCAAGGGCTGCTGCCACAGTGGATAGAGATGGGAGGTGAGGGCATACAACATGCTTCACTCCTTACAGGAAGCCCCCACCGTTCAGCCTTTTTTGTTTTTTGTTTTGTTTTGAAGAGACAAGGTCTTGCTCTGTCACCCAGGCTGGAGTGCAGGGTACAATCATAGCTCACTGCAGCCTCAAACTCCTGGGCTGAAGTGATCCTCCTGCCCTAGCCTCCTGAGTATCTATGACCAGGGGCACAGCTGCCATGCCTGGCTAATTTTAAAAATTTTAATAGAGATGGGGTCTTGCTATGTTGCCCAGGCTGGTCTTGAACTCCTGGCCTCAACTGATCCTCCCACCTCAGCCTCTTGAAGTGCTGGGATTACAGGCATAAGCCGCCATACCCAGCTGTTGAGCCCTTTTAAAATTTCCTACTGAAGGCTGAGCCATCTGTCCCTCCTGCCTATCTGCCCGGCTCAAGTTAGCTTAAGTAAGCTTTAAAGCACGTCGAAATCCCTGGATCCCTTGCTATCCTCAAACCTCAAGGTAGTATCAGCTCCTGCACCTGACCCCAAAGCAGGATGGGATTTCTTCAAAGTGTGTGATTTTTCCATAGGGACCTGGTTTTGCCGGCTCCTGTCTCCTGTTTCCAAGGACAGAGGCATATCCCAAGGTCGACAAGAGGGTGCTATGCCCGGACTTGCCTGCAGGGGGCAGGAACCACCAGATTTGACTGAGTTGATGCCCTGCTGAATAAATGGATGCCACGCTTGGCCCTTTAATACCAATGCTGGGCAGGGGAAGACGGCGCTTTCTAGATGTTTGGCACAGTGCCAAGCCCTTTGCATGTATTATCTCATTAGCTCCTCACAAGAGCCCTGTGGGAGGTGCTATTAGAATCCCTATTTTATAAATGAAGAAACTGAAGCCGAGAAAGATCAACATGTCCTCTAGGCCACATGGTTACTGAGCAGCAGACAAGATTTTTTTTTTTTTTAAATAGAGATGAGGTCTCACTATGTTGTCCAGGCTGGTCTCGAACTCCTGGGCTCAATGATCCTCCTGCCTTGGCCTCCAAGGATTACAGGTGTGAGCCACCATGCCCGGCCCAGGACATGATTTGAATCCAAGTCAGCGTGACTCCTCAGTCCAAGCCTTTTTTTTTTTTTTTTTTTTTTTTTTTGAGATGAAGTCTCACTCTGTCGCTCAGGCTGGAGTGCAATGACGCGATCTCGACTCACTGCAATCTCCACCTCCCGGGTTCAAGGGATTCTCTTGCCTCAGCCTCTCGAGTAGCGGCGACTGCAGGCACTTGCCACCACGCCCAGCTAACTTTTGTATTTTTTTTTTTTTTTTAGTAGAGACAGGGTTTCACCACGTTGGCCAGGCTGGCCTCGAACTCCTGACCTCAGGTGATCCACCTGCCTATGCCTCCCAAAGTGCTGGGATTACAGGCGTGAGCCACCATGCCCCACCCCAAGCTCTTAGCCTCTACATCAGTGCTTCCCGACACCGGCTGCAGGTTAGAATTACCTGGGAGTACTAAGCAACACCAATGCCCAGTGCCCATTGGAGACAGAATTAAGTTAGAATTTCTGGGGAAGCTCCCCAGTTATGCCAGTCTACAGCCAGCATTGAGAATCTCTGCTTTATGCTGTGCTGTTTTGGCCTTTACATATATCCACCCATTCATACCTGGACCTTAACCTGAGCTTCCCTCTGGGGTCCCTAGTGAGCACTATTGTTTCAAAGGAACCTACATATGGTCTATTTTCTAGATTTTGCCTGCAAGTCTTTCCTGATCCCCTAGACTCAGACAGATTCCCCTCACTCACATTCCCAGAGTTTTTGTGTTTTCCCTTCATAGCATTTATCTGAAATGTAATCAGATAACTATGTCCCAGCTCTAATCTCCTGCCCACCTGCTAGAATGTAAGCGCCCTGAAATCAGGAACTGTGTTTCTCTTATCCCCCAACAACGTTCCCAGAGCCAAGCACGGTGCCTGACATTTCTCCACTGGACAAGTGATACTTCTTTCTTCCATTTAAATAATTACTGATCCAGTAGCTATTCGGTGTCTTACACTTTCTCATGTATGCTATATAAGCAAGCTAGGAAAAGCCCCATTTTCCAGTGGTGGAAACTGAAGTTCAGGAATGGGAGGCAGCCACCCAGTCAGAAGCTGGCAGCGCTGGGCATGGTGTCTCATGTCTGTAATCCCAGCACTTCGGGAGGCCAAGGCAGGTGGATCACCTGAGGTGAGGAGTTCAAGAGTAGCCTGTTCAACATGGTGAAACCCCATCTCTACTAAAAATACAAAAATTAGCCAGGCATGAAGGTGTGCGTCTGTAATCCTAGCTACTCGGGAGGCTGAGCCAGGAGAATCGCTTCAACCCAGGAGGCAGAGGTTGCAGTGAGCTGAGATTGCGGCACTACACTCCAGCCTGGGCAACAGAGCAAGACACTGTCTAAAAAAAAAAAAAAAAAGAAGCTGGCAGAGCTAGACTCAACCCCAGACCTCCCCGTCCTTCCCATTCATTGGAGTCCACTGACCCCTGCCTGGGCCTGCTTCATTCATGCTGTTTCCAGGAGACACGCATCATCACCCTCTTTTCTGTTCTTTAGTCATCAATACCCGCCCCCCAGGCTCCTCCTCCTCCATCTCCCCCTCCAGAGGTTTGGCCCAAACAAGGCTGCTGAGTAACTCCCCTGATTAAACCATTGCGTGGTTGTCAGCAGCAGCACCGGGGAGGTCAAGGAGTTATCCAGGGACCTCCTTCCCAGCTCCCTAGGAGTGAGCACCCTCTGGGCAGCGCCCCCACCCATCTTCCTAACAGGAGTTCTGAGCAGCCACCCCACACGGGAGAAAAGTTCCTGGGAAAGGAGCCTCTCCGGGCTGAACACTGAGCTAGCGTGCAAGAATGGGCTTGGGAGGAGTTCTGCTTCCAGTCTATCTCTGGTGCCCCCTGCTGGAAAAAGCTGGGTGCAGGAAACAGGGACACTTGCACGCGGGGAATCTGGCTGGGGCTGTAGGTCTCAAACCGGACATCTGAGGCGTGAGATGAATTCATATCAAAGCCGACCCTGGAGGGACGAGGAAGAGCCAGTCATCTAAAAAGCTCCAGCTGTGGGACCTCGAAGAGCGCTTCGTAAAGGGCTTCTTCTCTGCCCGGCACCCCAAGGAAGCTGGGGAGAGGTCTTTGCTGTGGATGAGGCAGGGGGTGAGGAGGAGGAGGTTCAGAGACCTTTTGCTCATGCCCTCTCTGCCTGCGCTGCCTCCGTCATGCTCCCCTCGGGGCCATCTCCTGGTTTCCTTTGGGTCAGAGAAATTGCACACAGAGCAGAAGGATCTGATCTGACTGTTGGCTCATCTGCACTGCCGGCCCCCGAGCCTCGTCCCATTTCAGTGACAAGGCAAGTGTGAAAAATGGAGCACGATGGAGGCGTCACCAGACCTCCCAGGCTCTCGACTGGAGCCGCAGCTCTCAATGCAGCTGGAATTGCCAGGGGCAGTGAGTGCTTGTCCAGCTCACTGCTCTTTGGAAGGGGCATTCATCTCCCTGAGCGCTTGTGTGTGCATGCATGTGTGTGTGTGTTTGTGCGCGCGCGTGTGTGTGCATGCACGTGTGTGTGTGTGTGCGCGCGCGCACACACACACACAAGGCTGGGAGCTGTGCGGCAGGCACCCTGGCTTCGGGAACCCAAACTAGCCAGCTTCCCTTTCTGGGCCTGCTGGCCTAATTCCCAGCCGCAGCTGCCATTCTGGGCCCCCCTCCCTGAGGCCATCTCCCTGCAGATTTGGCAGCGGGGAAAGGAGGGGCCGAGAGAAGGGGAGAGAACCAGAGACAGGACTGAGCGCTAATCTGATGTAGATGATCCGGCAGCCTTCTCCAGCTTGGTTCCCCTCTGCCATCAGCTCTCCAGGTGACTTTCCCTGTGCCCTGCACTCTCCCCTTCTGCTTTCATCTCCTTAAGAAAGTGCCCAGAAAGTTAAACCCACACACAAACACACACACAATCCACCCAAAAAAAAAAAAAAAAAAAATCGGAGAGCAGGAGCAGGCAAACGAGTAAGAGAGCACGCGCGCAAGAGAGGGCTCACATCCGTCCTGGAGGAAGAACGGCACAGACGGAGGGAGGCTGGGGTTGGCAGAGACTGGGACGGAAGTCCCTCAGTCCCCCAGGAGCCTCCTTCATGGACCCGGGGATCCCAAGAGGGGCTGCCTCAACTTAGGATGGGCAACTGTGTCAAGTCTCCACTGAGAAATCTCTCAAGGAAGGTATGTTTTTGGAGTTTCCAAGATCTGGGGCTGGGGATTGGGGGTATCTCACCATCTGTCTCAGAGGTTGGGCACAGAAAGGGTGGCTGGAGCTTGCTATCCTTCCCAGGGGTTCTGTCCAGGGCTGCCTCCCTGCTTCTACCCCAAACACCCTCCTATTGCCGTTTTCTGTGTCCCAGGCTTTGGGCATGGCGGTCGGGGTGAAACTGTGTTTGGGAATTTGCACAAGGCTTAGGAAAGAAACTGTGTAGCTTTGGGGTTTCTGGGATGTAAAATGAAAAGGGTGGATGCTTAAGATGTCAGTGAACTTGACTGGCACCTCAGTCATTCAAGGGACTGGCCAAGTCCCTTAAAACCGGCAGAATCTGAAGACCCTTCCCAGCAGCAAGGGCAGGGACTCGTTCATATCCTTTGAGGGTCTGTGAGCCTCTCTGGTGGCCTCTAAGCCTTCAGAATTGTGGATTTTGAAGTAGATTCCATTGCTACTGAAAGGAACCAAACAATAATTCTTCCCCAATAATTCTTGAGTTAAGTCAGAGTATCTCAAATAGGACCCGAGTGGTTTTAGGGCCCAGGAGTTTTTCCATTAAGAAGTAGGCTGCCCGGGTGATGTGTTGAGCAGGGGTTGCATGTAAGTCACTCTCTGTGGTGGCTTTATCGCCATACACTTGGATTTGTTTTTGTTTTTGCAAAAATTCCTTTTAGAAAGAAAATGATCATCTCTAAAGCATCTTTCATGCAAGGCTGGGTTTGCACCTATAGGGTTTTGGGTTAGGTGGGCTCTGCGTATTTTTCTAGCCCTCTGTTGCCAGGCCATAGAAGAGACTCAGATATTATTTAAAGGTAGAGGGAATGATGGGGTTGTTTTCCTCCAATTCTTCCATTTTCCAGACAAGGAACTTGATTGACATTCAGAGGGAGGGGTTAAGTGACTTACCTATGGCCTCGGGTGAGCTATTGGCGTCTGTATCCCCAACCCCATCCTATCTTGGTCAGTTTAACAGCCTCTCAATTTAGGACACTTTGGGCTTTTCTGCCTGTCGTCTTCCTCATTTGGCTAAGCTGCTCACATCAAATTCCTTCTAATCTTCGCTGTTCCTTGGATCCTTCCAAGGGCTTGTTGTTTCTTCCATGCACGCCTCCCCCATAATCTGGTATCTTCTTAGGGGAGTCTTCTGCATCGGAAGTGCCCTCCGCGCTGTCCCAGAGAAGCAGAAAGTGATCTGAATTAGCCCTTGTAATAGGTTCCATCCAGAGCTTGAGGAAGTGAACTTAAGAACAAGGATTATCCTTCTGTCCCACCCATCTTCCCTTACACAACAGCATGCTTAAGAGTCAGATTACACAGGCCTCCTCTTTCTGGCCATGTGACCTTAGACAGATTACTTAACCTCTCTGTTCCTCGATTCCCTTGTCCATCCATCAATTGGGCATACTAATATCCACCTCTTAAGGTGATTCTGGGAATGAAATAAAGTGCTGTGCACAGTGCCTGGCCTATAGTAGTCAATAAATGTTAGTATTCTTGTCATCATAACCATAATTGTTCCACTCTGGGTTTTAGAGAAGTGGGATGGAGGAGAAACAGGAAATAGGAGAGATTTTCAGTCCGCAGAGTAAAAGATAAAAAAACTTACTGCAGTCAATTTCGTGTTTCTATCATAGTATTAATAATTGCTTTTTTTTTCTAAATATCTGCAACATACCTAATGTCTGTTATCTCATTTTCTCTTTTCCGCTACATAGTTCTTTTGGCTGTTTTATAGAGAAAGAAGCTGGACTCAGAGATAGAGCCTTCCTAAGGTTACACAGTCGATAGGAAGCAGAGCTGGGATTTAAACCCTGGTCTGTGTAAAATCAGAGCTGGCATTTTATTTTTATTTTTTCCTCTACGAGAGGCTGCCTCTCTCTTTCCCCTGCTGTCAGAAATGTTATTCATAGATTTCTGGATCTGACCTTAGAAGTCGTCTAGTCCAAATTCCCGCTCAGCGCATCAGTCCCCTCCCCGCTCACCAGGCACTCCCTCATTCGGCTTCTCCTTGAAGACATTCATTCGGCAAGAGGGAGCTTTGATGTGCATACTCTTGGCCAGCTGGTATTATTAGAAAGCTGTTAGGTCATGAGGCACACTTGCCCCTCCTGTTGCCGTGCCACACTTAGGAGACGTTGCCTTGGTGCCAGGAGAAATTGTCGGTCCATGGGTTGCTGCCCACTTGCCTGAGCGGTATCTGGGGAACTGGAAATGGTGAGAGGCAGCCTGCACCAGGCTCAGAGCTGGGCAGGACCAGGCTGTCAGGTGCCATCATTGGCCAGAAAAGAATTGCAGCCTCTGGGGCAACTTGGTGCTAGGCAGTATTATGATCAAGAGATGCAGTGGAAATTCCCCAGCTACCACTCTCCATTCTTCATGGGAGCAAATTCCTCTCCATCCTTCTCATTTCTTTCCTGATTGGCAGATGCTCCCCCACTTCCGCTGCAGCCAGAAGTAAATGCCTTCTGGCACCCAGCATCTCTTAAATTACATCACTGCCACCACCATCATCATCGCCATCATTGCCATCACTATGGCAACTCTATTTATTCACCTCCTCTTGCCATGCCCTAGGCACCATGCAGAGCACTTTATGTGTATAACTCATTACTTGTCGCAGGAATCCTGTGACTAGTCATGATCATCTCCCACAGTATGGAGAAGGAAACTGGAGCACAGAGAGGTGAAATGACCTGCCCAAGGTCACACAGCAAGCAAGTGGCAGAGCCAGAATTTGTCCCTAAGACTGTTTGAGCCCAAAGCCAGCAGGCTAAACTGCCTTTTAAAGTTTTTTTTTGTTTTGTTTTGTTTTTTGTTTTTTTGTGTTTTTGAGATGGAGTCTCGCTCTGTTACCCAAGCTGGAGTGCAGTGGCGCATCTCGGCTCACTGAAGCCTCTGCCTCCTGGGTTCAGTGATTTTCCTGCCTCAGCTTCCCAAGTAGCTGGGATTATGGGTGCCCGCCACCACACGCGGCTAATTTTTGTATTTTTAGTACAGACGGGGTTTCGCCATGTTGGCAGGCTGGTCTTGAACTCCCAACTTCAGGTCATCCACCCGCCTCGGCCTCCCAAAGTGCTGGGATGACAGGCATGAGCCACCACGCCCGGCCCGCCTCTTGGAGTTCTGTGCCACCTGCTACCTCCCCGCCTTCCTGGGTTATGCTATCTCTGAGCCAAGTGCAGAAGATTCAGCCAGAAACAAAAATGCTGACTCTCTGCAGACATCTCCTGAGACTGGTTCCTGGGGTTCGGCCAGTCACTGTCATCTCAGGCATGCTTTGATCCACTCTCCCAGATGGGAAGGTCTCTCTTGTTCTGCCTCGCTCTAGTCTTGCCTCGCTCTAGTCTAGGTCCCAGAAGTCTGAGTGAGTGAAGCCGAGGCTCTGAATCACAACTCTTTGGGATATCAAACCAGGAGGGGCTCTTGGCCTGTCTGACATCCCTCAAGTTTTGGGATCACCTAAAACAGACATTTATTGCACTCATCAAACTTGACCCTGGGACTGAGTTCCTTCACCTCCAGCCTGAGTAGCTGCTTCCCCTTTGAGGAACCAGAATACTGCACCACCCTCTCTAGGCCTGGAAGGGGCTTAGGAAGTTGGAAGGGAGTCTTGGTCTGTAGTCCCACAGGGCTTTGGGGAGAGGAAGCAGGAGAGGACACGGTGGGCAGGGGGTTGTTCTGAGTCTCAACCTGGAAGGACAGGCTGCCCCTGGGTCTTGGGATGTTCTCCTAAGCAGGGCCTTCTTTGCCCTGGAGGAATCTGACTGCAAGTAGAATGCAGTAGGATGGAAGGATAGGGTGCGCAGACCTGCACTTCTCAGACAAAGAGCCCTCAGGGTTTCAGCTCCTGTCGCTCCTTGGGAAGGTCCTACTCTAGCTAAATCCCCCCACATTGAAGGAAGGTATGTAAGCTCCAGGCCGAAGGCAGAGTGCAGGAGCTGGATTCTGTAGAGGCACTGGGCATCCCGGGAGGCCGGGGAGAACTGAATGTTGTGTCTGGAGGCTGCTGTTGTCCTAAGGGGAAGGTCTGTGGGCAGTGCGGACTTTTTATAGCCGCATGGGAACCTTCAGGGCGGAGGATCGGCTGGTCAGGGCCTGGGAGCACAGCTATATTAGGTAAGCAGAGAAGGCCCCTGCCTTAGCCTCTAGAGGTCCGGCACTCTGGGCCAGGCAGGGAGCCAGGGAAGGCGGGATTGAGGAAAAGGAGAACTGGTGGATGGCAGAGAGTGTCTAGTCTTGAAATCACAAACTGGGTGGAATCCTACCTACAGATGTGCCTTGTGTGGCCCACCGGGTGCTTTAAATCAGATCTGGTTACACTGGGCTGGAGTTAAGTAGTGCTACCTCTTCAGAGGGGTCACCATCTCAGGCTAGGTGCGGTGGCTCACGCCTGTAATCCCAGCACTTTGGGAGGCTGAGGCAGGAGGATCACCTGAGATCAGGAGTTCGAGACCACCCTGGCCAACATGGTGAAACCCCATCTCTGCTGAAAATATGGAAAAAAAAATTAGCCGGTGTGGTGGTGGGTGCCTGTAAACCAAGCTACTCGGGAGGCTGAGGCAGGAGAATCACTTGAATCCGGGAGTCAGAGGTTGCAGTGAGCCGAGATCACGCCACTGCACTCCAGCCTGGGCGACAGAGTGCACTAGCCACACACAAAAAAGGAGGGGGCATGTTTCCACTTTGCCCCAGTCCCCACCTCTCACACCCTGCCTGCTTCGTTTATGTCAGCAATGGCACCTGCATGTGCAACCTCTGGTCTGGCAGACCAGCCAAGCCTGGTCTCCATGCTGCCAGCTCCGATTGCCCTCACTGCCTTCCAGCGGGGATCTGGCTGGGGTAGGACAAGTCTGTTTGGGAGCTGGGAGGAATGACTTAGCCCTGGAGATTGACTGAACTGGGAGGTTGGGAGCATTTTGGGAAAGGATGTTGTCTCATTAGGCTCTGAGTGAACACTTCCCATTGGTGAGAATAGAAGCCCCCCGCTGCCCCTGTCTCTTCATGCACTTGGGTGTGTGATTCTGTGCATATGTATGTGCCAGTGCGTGCGTGTGTGTGTATGTGTGTGTGCATGTGCCACACAGAGGGCATCACATTCAGCTCTCCCCGGAACCACCATTTCTGTCAAGGATTGGAGACTCTGTCTGTTGGACCAATTTGATGCCTGTGCACGCTCAGGGCTCTCTGAACCCCGCTCCTTGACTCTCAGGGTCCCCTCTTGCGGAAAGCCCCTCCCGGGACCAGGAGCCAGACTGGGCAGGGAGGTGACACCCTGCCTCTCTTTTGCATTTGCTTGGTGCTGGCTGAAGATGTGCCAGGAGGAACAGACCAGCTACATGGTGGTGCAGACGAGCGAGGAGGGGCTGGCGGCCGACGCCGAGCTCCCGGGACCGCTCCTGATGCTGGCCCAGAACTGCGCAGTCATGCACAACCTGCTGGGCCCTGCCTGCATTTTCCTGCGCAAGGGCTTCGCTGAGAACAGGCAGCCTGTACGTAAGTTGGCCCAGTGGAGCCCGCTGAACTCGGCTTCACAGGGCGTGAGGAGGTGCTGGGATGAAGAAGGGGTCTATACAGAGCTCACACCCCCAACTTATGAATCTGATCCCCAAAGTTTTCCACTCATGGCTACAAAGTGCTGGTGAGTCCATATCCACCAGCAAAATAATGATGATGATAATAATAATAATAATATCAGATACATTGTTTTGAGCACTTACTAGGTGAGCACTGTGCCTAGTGTGTTGGCGGATTGCCTCATTTAAGCCTCAGAGCAGCTCTAAGAGGTAGGTGCTTTTATCATCCCCATTTTACAGATGAGAAAACTGACTTGGGCTGGGCGCAGCGGCTCACGCCTGTAATCCCAGCACTTTGGGAGGCCGAGGTAGGTGGATCACTTGAGGTCAGGAGTTTGAGACCACTCTGGCCAACATGGTGAAACCCCATCTCTACTAAAATACAAAAATTAGCTGGGCATGGTGGCGGGTGCCTGTAATCCCAGCTACTCGAGAGGCTGAGGCAGGAGAATCGCTTGAACCCAGGAGGCAGAGGTTGCAGTGAGCCAAGGTCACGCCATGGCACTCCAGCCTGGGTGACAGAGTAAGACTCCAACTCAAAAAAGAAAGAAAGAAAGAAAACTGGCGTGCAGAGGTCACATGCTCGAGGTAACAGCTTGTTGGTGGTAGAGGTAGGATTCACACTTGGATAGTCTGACTCAAGAGCCTCTTGTGCTCCTAATGACAACTCTGTATACATGGCACTATCCGGTAGAACTTTCTACAATGATGGAAATATTCTAAATTCCGTGCTGTCCGATACAGTAGCCACTAGCCACGTGTGGCTATTGACCACTTGAAATGTGGCTAGTGCAACTAAGGAACTGAATTATGGATTTTATGTTATTCTTACTCAAATTTACATAGCCACATGTGGCTAGCGGCTAGTGAATTGGCCAGCTTTCCACAAGTAGCTAAATAGTTCAAAGAGAGGAGAGGACTAATGAGGATGTTATAGAGGTAAACATTTGTAGGTTGCATTTATTGAATGCCACATGCTAAACACTTTAATATCTTGTCTCACTGAATGCACACTAAGGCCCTGTGAGGTGGGTACTGGTATTAACCCATTTTACAGATGAGGAGACTGTGGCTCAAACAGCAGAGTGACCTGCCTGAGGAAGTAGATCTGAGCTTCATACTCAGGTCTGTCTGCCTCTAGAGCCCAAGTGCGTCTCCCCAGCCACATGTATTGGGGAGAAAGGCGTGTTCCTGCACCCCATTCCACCTGACCCTGAGTTGCTGCACGTGATCTTCCTGGCACATTAGTGGGCATCCCTGGCTCTACTCCAGGGCAGAGAACACACATAGCTACTGCTGTGCACGGGGAGTGTGATCCAAGGACCAGCCATCAGTGCTCAGCAGACCAGCTCTGGTGGCGGGCACACTCCGTGAAGGGGCATCTGGCTTTGCTGCCCCTGGGGCTTTGGGTGTACAGGAGGAACGGAAGGGGCTGCCATGGGGTCAGCAATGCCTGTTCCTCCCGAGTCCTGCAGAACTGGGCCTTGGAGAAGTGGGAGGCTGCTTAAGGCCTGATGCGTGGGAAAGGATTTATTGGGTCTCAGTAGCTGGTCCTAGGGCGTGTGCTCTGCATGTATGTGTACACACGTGTGCTTACTCGCTTTCACAGACTGCTGGTATGACCCATTGCACAAAACATCCTTTTTGGTCACCCAAAAACGTCTACGAACATATGGGTTTGTGTTGGAATGGCTGTGACCTACCCTTAAGCCAGGCACCATCACCAGCATTTTTTTTTTTTTTTTTTGAGACAGAGTCTCACTCTCTTGTCCAGGTGGAAGTGCAGTGGTGCAGTCTTGGCTCACTGCAATCTCTGCCTCCCAGGCTCTAGTGATTCTCCTGCCTCAGCCTCCCGAGTAGCTGGGACTACAGGCGTGCACCACCATGCTTGGCTAACTAAAACAAGGTTTTTTGGTAGAGACGAGGTCTCACTATATCGCCCAGGCTGGTCTCGAACTCCTGGCTTCAAGTGATCCCCTCGCCTTGGCCTCGTAAAGTGCTAGGATTATAGGCGTGGACCACCGTGCCTGGCCAATGGCGAGCTTTTTAGGTGAACGTCCATGCAGTCATCTCAGAGACACGCCTCCCTATGGGTGACTCCTACCCCCAGCCTGGCGGAGCTGGGAGCTTGCAGCCTGCTCCCTCCAAGCTCACACACACTCTCAACGCTGTCCTGCCACACAGAGCTACCTCTGAGCTCTTGGTCCTATGCACCTGGTTGTCCCGTGAGATGTGACTCAGCAGCCCTTCCCTTTCTAGATGATCTGCAGATTTTCTGGTGTTGTCGTCTTTTGTCCTGGGGCCAGTTTGGAGTGGCTGTCTCTACTCATCCTGGCCCCGTTGGCTGGAACGGCCTGCATGCACAGTGGAGGTGCCACACGCTCACTGTGGCATGCCTGCGTGTCTGTGTTCATGGGAGGTATGGCCATACCTGTGTGAGCCTCTTCAGGATGGGCACTGCCTGGTGTCCTCCCTGCCCAAAGGCAAAGAGCTGCAACATGCGGGAGGCTGGACGCTGAAGACCACTTTTGGAGTCTACTAACCAGGTCCAGCTGGGCACCTGTATCCATTTCATGCCAGTCTGTCTCCCTCCTGGGCAGGCCCAGGGCAACTGGCAGCTCACCAACCTGAGCTTCCTCCAGGCCTGCTCCTTGGAGATGTCTCTGCCATCTGTTCTGACGCCTAGATTCAGGGTTGCCTTGATTGCCCAGGACACCTGGGCACTGCTTGAGGCTGGAGACGTGCTTTTTGGACCCTGGCTGCAGCCAGAAGCACTGGTGGCCCCCGGGGTCCTATGTGGTATCCTGTGATCCTGTGACAGGGGAACGTACAGGGATGGGGGTCAAATTGGAGAAGGTGGGGCAGTGCCTGCGAAGCAGTCACAGCCCCATTCTGTTGCCACGTCTCCTCCTGACTCCTCCCTGTCCTCCTACCCCCGCTTCAGGATGGCCCTGCCTTCCCTCCCCTCCTGCGCCTCTTCTGTTGTCTTGCAGCCTCTGTCGCCCTGCTCTTCCTGTTTCATTGGGTGGTGCTGTCTTTTCCCTGTTGTGACCTCCGTGGACTCTGTTTTATTTGCAGGTTTTTGCCACCAGGCAAGCTCTGTTCTCTGACTCATTCTTTTTTTGTTTTTTTTTTTTGAGACAGGGTCTCACTCTGTTGCCCAGGGTGACAGAGTGCAATGGCACCATCATAGCTCACTACAGCCTCAAACTCCTGCTGACCCATTCTTGTATCTGGAACAAGGGGCTGGAGGCACAGAGGTTCTGTGCCCAGGCTGGTGGGGCTGGTGGCTTCTTGGGCACCTCCTGTTAGGGGCCCAGGAGCTTCTATGTCTAAGGGAGATGTGGGGCTTTCTTCTCCCCTCAAGGACCTGATCCAGGCACACCTGTGCTGCATCCTCGTCACCTCCTACCCAGTGCCTGCTGCCACGTGGATGGCCCCCAGGTTAGATATTTTGTGACTTCCAGGTCCCTTGTTGCGGCTAATAGGACATGTTCTTTTGTTTCAGGATAGATCACTGCGACCAGAGGAAATTGAAGGTAAAACTTGGCCCCTTGGGGGAAAGGACTGCCTAGCCCTCTAGGAAGGTGTGGGAAGGGAGGTTGATGGGAAGAGAGGCCCCTGGGAATGGGGCCTGGTGCAACGCGGGGTATCTTCTGTGAAACCAGCTGCTGAAGGTGTGCACAGGAGGCAAGAGAAATGCCCCAGCATCCTGGGAAGCTCCTGGGCCTCTCTTTCCATGCCGGTGGGCCTTTGGGCTGCCTTTGCCCACAGAGGCTCTGCGGGTCCTACCCCTGACCACATCCACCTTTGCTCACTTCCCCAGAGCTCCGAGAGGCCTTCAGAGAATTCGACAAGGACAAGGATGGCTACATCAACTGCCGGGATCTGGGCAACTGCATGCGCACCATGGGCTACATGCCCACCGAGATGGAGCTCATCGAACTGTCCCAGCAGATCAACATGAACCGTGAGTCCCTCTACCAGGCATCTGCGTCCCTTCGGTCCTCACCCTTGCCATCCTCTGCAGTCAGACAGGACTGGCTTCAAATTCTGCATCCACCTCTTACCAGCTCTGTGATCTGGGGCCAACCACTTACCCTCTCTGAGCCTCAGTTTCCTCACCTGTAAAATGAGGGCCGAATTGGAGGAGTGGAGCCCAGAAAGTAGATTAGGGAATATCTGTAAAACAGCCCAATAACTGGCTCACAGGAAGAACTGAACAGAGGGCTCTTGTTATTATTAAGTTTGTCTCTATCTGATGAGCAGGTCAAGGAGGGGTTGTCCATTCTGTCAGTTGTCTAGTTGGAGACAGGGAATGGGTATATCGGGGATGACCTAGCCCTTTCCTCTTTTTCCAGTGGGTGGCCATGTAGATTTTGATGACTTCGTGGAGCTAATGGGGCCTAAACTCCTGGCAGAGACAGCAGATATGATTGGTGTAAAGGAACTGCGAGATGCTTTCCGAGAGGTAACAGACAGAGGCAGGCAGGCATGGGGCGGCTATTGGAATCCTATCTGCAGTATAAATACTTCAAAAGAAGCCTGAGCCTCAAGTCCCAGATCAGGGGAGGGAGCTTGGACAGAGAAAGGTCTCTGGTAAAGGGGGGCAATGACACTGGAGAAGGAGCTCAACTTTGGGATCTGCTGCTGCCAATCGCCATGCTGGGGCGACCTCTCCTTCCTTCCTGCCTTCTCTAGTTTGACACCAATGGTGATGGGGAAATAAGCACCAGTGAGCTGCGAGAGGCTATGAGGAAGCTCCTGGGTCATCAGGTGGGACACCGAGACATAGAGGAAATTATCCGAGATGTGGACCTCAATGGGGATGGACGAGTGGACTTTGAAGGTAAGTGGGGCTTGAAAGTGGGAGAGAAGCAAGCCAGCAGTGGCCATCCATGGAGCCCTCCAATTGTGTATCCATCATGCAACCATCAATCCGCCCTAATTTTCCAACCCCCAGCCCTTTCATCCTCCTATCCCTCCGTCCATGCCCCTGTCTAATCCATCTCCCATCCCTTCCCCATGCATCTATTCATGCATCTGTCCATCCATCTATCCATCCTCTACCTTTCCATTCATCTGTCCATTTATCCATCCATTCATCTACCTATCTATCCATCTGTCCATCATCCATCCATCCATCCATTTATCTACCCATCTATCCATCCATCCATCCTCTACCTATCCATCCATCTGTCCATGTATCCATTCATCCATTCATCTACCTATCTATCTGTCCATCATCCATCCATCCATTTATCCATTCATCCATCCATCCTTCCATTCGTCTACATATCTATCCATCCATCCATCCATCCATCCATCCACCTATCCATCCATCTGTCCATCCATTCATCTACCTATTCATCTATCTGTCCATCTTTCCATATCTATCTCTCCATTTTTTCATCTGTTTATCTCCTTATCTGTCCAGATGCCTATTTATCCATTCCTCCACCTCTAAGCAATCATTCCTATAGCAATTTATCCATGCATTTATCTGTCCATTCGTGCATCTATTTATTCTTCTCTACATTCACCCATGAATCTATCTATGTATTCATCTACTCATATAGATCTCTCTATGTGTTCACACTTCTATACTTCCATTCACACATTCATGTCTCTTTGTCTGCATATACTTCTACCCATACTTGCATTGATCTATCCATCTATCTGTTCAGTCATTTCCTCATCTATATCCATCTACTCATCCATTCACCCATCCCTGTGTCCATCTGCACCCATCCTTCTCTAACCATTTATCTGTCTACCCACGCATGCATCCATCCACGGTAGGTGTTTTCTGAAAGTTACATTCCTCAAATGGACACTCAGGCTCCCTAAGATCTGACCACAGCTCACCTCCCCAGCCACAACTCAACAGTCCTTCATTCACACTCCACCAAAATATTTGTGATCAGTGAAGCTGCTAGGCTCCCTCTTGAATACACTGATCTTTTTGCCAGGAGGGCTTTTTTGTTGTTGTTTGTTTGTTTGTTTGAGACAGAGTCTCACTCTGTTGCGCAGGCTGGAGTGTGGTGGCAGGATCTTGGCTCACTGCAAACTGCGCCTCCCAGATTCAAGCGATTCTCCTGCCTCAGCTTCCCAAGTAGCTGGGATTACAGGCGCCCACCACCATGCCCGGCTAATTTTTGTATTTTCAGTTGAGACGGGGTTTCACCATGTTGACCAGGCTAGTCTTGAACTCCTGACCTCAAGTGATCCACTCGCCTCGGCCTCCCAAAGTGCTGGGATTACAGGCGTGAGCCACTGTGCCTGGCCACCAGGAGGGCTTTTATCCTGTTCTTTTTTTTTTTTTTTTTTTTTTTGAGACAAAGTCTCGCTCTTGTACTCCAGGCTGGAGTGCAATGGCATGATCTCAGCTCACTGCAACCTCTGCCTCCTGGATTCAAGCGATTCTCCTGCCTCAGCCTCCCGAATAGCTGGGATTACAGGCGCCTACCACCACGTCCAGCTAATTTTTGTATTTTCAGTAGAGATGGGTTTCACTATGTTGGCCAGGCTGGTCTGGAACTCCTGAACTCAGGTGATCCGCCCGCCTTGGCCTCCCAAAGTGCTGGGATTATAGGTGTGAGCCACTGCACCTGGCCTATCCTGTTTTTTACTTGGGCTAAGTTCTGTTAGCCCAAGGGACATTCTTCATGACTCGACAGTGGGACTCCTTCTAGCACCCTTCCCTGGTTCCTCAAACTGAACTTCCTCTTTTCTGGGTTTTCACAGCACGTCAGGCTCACCTGTTCTTCACACTGTCCCCTAACTGCTGGTTAGAGTTGTCTTCCCAGTTGACTCTGAACTTTGAAAGAAGAACCCTATTTTCTTAATCACTGCATTTCTTGCATAACACAGCTAGTGCTCAGTGAAAGGTTATTTATTTATTTATTTATTTTAAGACAGGGTCTTGCTCTGTCGCCCAGGCTGGAGTGCAGTGGCGTAATCTCGGCTCGCTGCAACCTCCGCCTCCCGGGTTCAAGTGATTCTTGTGGCTCAGCCTCCCGAGTAGCTGGGACTATAGGGGTGCGCCACCATGCCTGGCTAATTTTTTGTATTTTTAATAGAGACAGGGTTTCACCATGTTGGCCAGGCTGCTCTTGAACTCCTGGCCTCAAGTGATCCACCCGCCTTGGCCTCCCAAAGTGCTGGGATTACAGTCGTGAGCCACCGCGCCCAGCCTCAAAGACTTTCTTTTTAAAGAATCAATAGTAATCATAATAGTTATAATTTACTGTACACTTATGTGCAGTCATTGTACTAAGTAGCTTTACACATATTCTTACATTTAATTCTCAGAATGACTCTATGGATTGCATTATTATAACCTTATGTTACAGATGAGGAAACTGAGGCTCAGAGAAGTAATATAACTAGCTCAAGATTGCCTGCCTACTAAGAGGCAGAGCTGGGGCACAGCCCCAGGCCTGAAATCACAGCAGAATGCAGTCTTGTGCATGACGCCATGTGAGGCACTACGTGATACAGGGAAAGGGTAAAATGTTGACTCTGCACACCAGGAACTTGCATTCTGAGCAGAAAGACAAGATAAGCATGTGCCAGAGACCGTGAGTGTCCAGAACACAAAGGCTGGGAGGTTTTCTCTCAGAAGCAGTCGGCCTTCAAGGCCAGGGAGCGTGGATAGTTGGAGAGAAGGCTTTGTTATCACCAGATCTGGAAATCTCAGGTCTCCCTGTATCCAGGTAGCGCCCACCACAGATGACAGCCTTGCTCTTGAAAGCCTGGCATCCCCCATTCATCCTACGAGGATGCATTGTACATCTGCTGTGTGCTAAGATCTGGTCTCTGCCTCGAAGAGCTCAAGACCAGCAAGAAAACCAGAGAAAACAATAGCATAATCCATGTGTGCTGGCGGAAGCACAGGGGGCTGCTATAGAGGGGGCGCCTGTGCCAAGTTGCAGGGAGGGATTAGGGAAGACTTCCTGGAGGAGGTTATAAATAATTAGAGCCCCCCAAAATGGGAAGAGCCACCAGGTGAGAGGGAAGGGCAGGTATTTACCCAAATGAGTTGAAAACCTATGTCCACACAAATCTGTACATAGATGCTTATAGCAGCTTTATTCATAATTGTCCAAACTTGGAAACAACCAAGGTGTCCTTTCAGTAAGTGATGGATAAATAAACGGGGGCACATCCAGACAATGGGATATTGCTCAGTGCTAAAAAGAGATGAGCTAGGCTGGGCGCTGTGGCTCATGCCTGTAATCCCAGCACTATGGGAGGCCAAGGTGGGCAGATCACTTGATGCCAGGAGTTTGAGACCAGCCTGATCAACATGGTGAAACCCTGTCTCTATTAAAAATACAAAAAAAATTAGCGGGGTGTGGTGGCGCACACCTGTAATCCCAGCACTTGGGAGGCTGAGACACAGAATCGCTTGAACCCAGGAGGCGGAGGTTGTAGTGAGCTGAGATGGTACTGCTGCACTCCAGCCTGGGCAACAGAGCAAGACTCTGTCTCAAAAAGAAAAAAAAAAAAAGAGAGAGAGAGAGATGAGCTATCTAGTCATGAAAAGACATGGTGAAGAGGGGACACACATGCATATTACTAAGTGAAAAGCCAATCTGAAAACACTGCATACCATATGATTTGATCTATATGACATTCTGGAAAAGGCAAAACTATGGAGACAGTAAAAAGATCAGTGGGTGCAAGGGGTTGGGGGGAGGGAGGGATGAATAGGCAGAGAAGAGAAGATTTTTAGGGCAGTGACACTATTCTGTATGAGGCCAGGTACAGTGGCACATGCCCGTAATCCTAGTATTTTGGGAGGCTGAGGCAGGAGGAGCACTTGAGGTCAGGAGCTCGAGACCAGCCTGGGCAACATGGCGAAACCCCGTCTCTACTAAAAATACAAAAAAAATTAGCCAGGCTTGGTGGCGCATGCCTGTAGTCCCAGCTACCTGGAGAGCTGAGGTGGGAGGATCGCTTGAGCCCGGGAGGTCAAGGCTGCAGTGAGCCGAGATTGTGCCACTGTACTCCAGCCTGGGTGACAAAGTGAGACCCTGTCTCAAAAATAAATAAATAAATAAAAATAAACGATTCTGTATGATACAACAGCAGAGGATGCATGTCATTATACATTTGTCCGAACCCATAGAATGTACATCGCCAACAATGAACCCTGATGTAAACTGTGGTCTCCAGGTGATAACGACGTGTCGGTGTCGGTTTCTCACTTACAACAAATGCACCACTCTGTGTGGAATGTGGTTGGTGTGGGAGGCTATGCGTATGCGGGGACAGGGGTTGCAGAAAAAAATCTCCATACTTTCTAATCCGCTTTGCCATAAACCTAAAATTGCCCTTAAAAAAAGAGAGAGAGAGGCCCGGCGCGGTGGCTCACGCCTGTAATCCCAGCACTTTGGGAAGCCGAGGTGGGCGGATCACGAGGTCAGGAGATCGAGACCATCCTGGCTAACATGGTGAAACCCCATCTCTATAAAAATACAAAAAATTAGCTGGACATGGTGGCGGGCTCCTGGTCCCAGCTACTCGGGAGGCTGAGGCAGGAGAATGGCGTGAACCCGGGAGGCAGAGCTTGCAGTGAGCCAAGATCATGCCACTGCACTCCAGCTTAGGTGACAGAGCGAGACTCCGTCTCAAAAAAAAAAAAAAAGAAAAGAAAAGAGAGAGAGAGAAGGGGATGGGCACGGTGGCCACACTTGTAATCCCAGCACTTAGGGAGGCCAAGGCAGGAGGATTGCTAGAGCCCAGGAGTTTGACCTTACAGTGAGCTATAATCATGCCACTGCACTTCAGCCTGGGCGACAGAGGGAGACTCTGTCTCTACATTTAAAAAAAAAAAAAAAAAAAAAGGAAGAAGAAAGGAGGGGGTACAGGTTGCTTTCAGAAAAGCTGAGAGGAGACCAGCCTGGCCAACATGGTGAAACCCCGTCTCTACTAAAAGTACAAAAATTAGCCAAGCGTGGTAGTGCACACCTGTAATCCCAGCTACTAGGGAGGCTGAGGCAGGAGAATCGCTTGAACCCAGGAGGTGGAGGCTTCAGTGAGCTGAGATCGCATCACTGCACTCCAGCCTGGGTGACAGAGCAAGACTCCATCTCAAAAAAAAAAAAAAAAAAAAAGCTGAGAGGTGAGAGAGGGAGTGCGCCAGCTGCACTTGAGGGGCTGAAAAGAAGATCTGTGTAGTTGGAACACAGAGGTTGGGAGTTAGCCCGAGAGATATGGCTGGAGATGTCAGCTGGGGCCAGATCAGGGAGGGCCATGAGGCTGTGTCAGGATATTGGAGATTTTCCAGTGGAGAGCTGTGGGAGGTTTCCGCAGCGGTCAGATCCGCAGATTAGAACACTCTCGCTGGCTGCTGTGTCCATGGATTGGAGAGGGCAGAATGGATGGGGGACCAGCACAGAGTTGGGGCAGTGGCAATGGGGTGGGGTCTGAAGGCAGCCACCTGGGGAGGCCTCTGGCTGCTGCTTGCTCCCCAGCTGCTCCTCTACCCTTCTAGAGTTTGTCCGGATGATGTCCCGCTGAGGCCGCGAGGGCCCCTCCAGGACTGCCAAGCTCCCAAAGGCGGGGCTAAGAGGAGCTAGAGCTTGCCTCACCCGCTGTAGCCGCCGAGAGCCCAGGATGTACTGGCGGATGGGGCCTGCCTGCACCCCGGGGAGGCGCCCACCCCGGACCCCCACCCCTCCGCACTGTGAAAGACTAACTCCTGCAACTGGAAAGCGGGGGCGCCCGCCGACGAGGAGGCCACCGCGCCAAGCCGGCAGAGGTCATGCCAGGCGCCAAGGGCCATGTGCCCAGCTGCTGCTGGCTGGGTGGGCCAGGGAGCCCGCCAGCAGACCCCACACAGCATGTCCGCCCCAGGGCAAAGCCTCCCACCTTCGCTCTGCGCCCGTCCCAGCTCGCCTCAGCCCTGTTATCTCAGAACCAATAAAAATATTTCCAAGAGCAAGACAGCCGTGATGGTCTTTCCTCCTTGGGCCTGGTTAGATGACCCTCACATTTCCTGAGTACCAACTGCATGCCCAGAACCTGCTGATCATTTTTGCATTCAGCATTTTTTATTTGTTTATTTATTTATTTCGAGACGAAGTCAAATGAGGGTTCTTTTGACCTTCCTATGTTTTCTGTTTTGAGACAGGGTCTAGCTCCGTCACCCAGGCTGGAGTGCAGTGGCGTGATCTCAGCTCACTGTAACATCTGCTTCCCAGGTTCAAGCGATTCTCCTGCCTCAGCCTCCCGAGTAGCTGGGATTACAGGCGCCCACCACCACGCCTGGCTAATTTTTGTATTTTTAGTAGAGATGGGGTTTCACATGTTGGGCAGGCTGGTCTCAAACTCCTGACCTCAAGTGATCTGCCTGCCTTGGCCTCCCAAAGTGCTGGGATTCCAGGCATGAGTCTCCATGCCTGGCCAACATGCATTTATTGAGTACCTATTATGTACTCAGTGACTTCCATTCTCATCCTTGGGCCAGAACCTGGGACTGCTAAGGGAGACTGAAGAATGTAGTTAGTTATTTAGCTGGGTACTCAGCTTCCCCAAACAAAATCAGGTTCTATAAGAAGAGAAGCATCCAGCAGAGTCTGTATCACTTCTGACTTTGTGGAACTTTCATACTGGTTGGAGAGACAGGCATGAGAGAAACACATCATATAGGATTACAAATTGTGATACTGCTATTGAGGAAAAATATAGGGACCTTTGGCAGGATATACTAAGGAGGCCTGGCCTCCTGTAGGGAGGTCAGAAAAGGCTTGCCCAGTGAAGTGATGTCAAGGGTTTTGCTCTGGAGGAAGTCCCAGTGTGTGCGGACAGACAGATATAGACACAGCTGCCACTGGCTGCGCGCCGTGGCTCATGCCTGTAATCCCAGCACTTTGGGGAGGCCGAGGCGGGAGGATCACTTGAGTTCAGGAGTTCAAGACTAACCTGACCAACGTGGCCTGTCTCTACAAAAATAGAAAAATTAGCCGGGCGTGGCGGCATGCACCTAGAGTCCCAGCTTCAGGAGAATCGCTTGAACCCAGGAGGTAGAGGCTGCAGTGGGCCGAGATCACGCCACTGGGTGACGGAGTGAGACTCCGTCTAAAAAAAGAAAGAAATAGCTGCCATCCTCTCTGCTGAGTGGGAGGAAGATGTGTAGCCAATAGGCCCAGGGTTTGCTTGCTGTGTGACTTAGGGCCAGTCGCGTCCCCTTTCTGAAGCTCAGTTTCCTCCTGTGTAATGTGGGGATGATAAAGGATGGGGGTCAGTGCATAGCAAGTGCCCTCAGGGCATTGCATCACACGGCACACCCCAGGGACTGCTATTCAGACTGCAGTGGAATCATGCAATTGAAAAGACCCATTGTAATTCGTTTCTATAAGTGAAGTCTTAAAGCAGCCCAAAGGAGAAATTTGTGGGTAGAAGTCGTCGAGTCTTAGACAGGCTTGGAGCGTACTTGGGCAGGTGTCTGGGGTGGCTGGTGTACCTCAAGCCATTGGTTCCCAAATCTTAGCATACAGCAGAATTGCCTGGAGCATTTGTGAAGCCCAGATCTGGGCCACCCCCGCAGTGATTCTGATCCCATGTCTGGGGTGCAGTCCATGAATTTGCATCTCTTACAAGTTCCCAGAGGATGCTGATGCTGCCAGTCCATGGACAACAACCTGAATAGCACTGCTGTAAACCCCAGACACAAGGGAGGCTGGTGTGCCTCCAGGCAGCCAGGGGAGGCTGCGGGGTTGATGGCTGGGGGTGGGAGGTGGGCAGAGCATCCGCTGCCCGCTGTGCTGCCGCAGAGGGAGGATCCTTATTCTCAGACCTGGCAGGGAATGTGCAGGATCGTGGGCCCCAGCCAGAGGCCCGGGTAATCCTCACGTTCCCGAGGTCAGTGGGGCTGGGAGCTCCAAATTCACTCTAATAATCCAATTCTGAGACTAAGCCCTTGGCTCTGTGCCCTGCTAGGCAAGCCTGCAGCCCTGCCTGCCTCTGTACTAGCTTGGCTCCGCCCAGAGACTCCAGAGTTTCACTGTTTCAGAAACACAGTGGCCTTGGAGGGCAACCTGCGGGAAGAGGGCTTCTGTAGACATCTCTATCGGCTGGCAGCGTGAGCCCCGAGGAACACCACTCAGGATAGACTTAGGGATAAACTAGGACTTCTTTGTCCCCAGTGTGTGGCTGCCTAAAATCAAAGAAGTGGCAAGCCTGGCCAACATGGTGAAACCCCGTCTGTACTAAAAATACAAAAATTAGCCAGGCGTAGTGGGGCATGACTGCAATCTCAGCTATTAGGGAGTCTGAGGCAAGAGAATTGCTTGAACACGGGAGGCGGAGGTTGCAGTGAGCCGAGATCACGCCACTTCACCCCAGCCTGGGTGACACAGTGAGACTCTGTCTAAAAAAAAAAAAAGAATCATAGATATGCCAGTTGTGATAAAGGAAATGGAGAATGTAGCCAGGCTACTGTTCAGATGCCCCTTAACGCTCAGGGTAAGGGGAGGCCCAGGGCAGGCCTCCTGCCTCCTCCCCTGCTGAAGCTAGGACTCCTCCCCAGTAATTTGTCTTTTTGTTGGTTTGTTCATTTTAAAATTATTTTTATTTGCTTTTGGTTTTGGCTCCCGCCAGGAAACGATTTTTTTCTTTCTTTCTTTCTTTGTTTTAGAGACAGGGTCTCACTCTGGCACCCAGGCTGGAGTGCAGTGGTGGGATCATAGCTCACTGCAGTCTTGAACTCCTGGGCTCAAGCGATCCTCCTGCCTCAGCCTCCTGCATAACTAGGACTACAGATGCACACTAGCTGATTTTTAAATTTTTTTGTAGAGACAGGGTCTCAATCTGTTGTCCAGGCTGTCTTGAACTCCTGGCCTCAAGGGATCCTTCCATCTCAGCTTCCCAAAGTGCTGGGATTACAGGCGTGAGCCACAGTGCCCAGCAACTTGTCTTATATTTTGGGGTTCCTAGTATGACTGTTTGAAGAAAGGGCTCTGAGACTTTTCAAGGACTGAGATGCACTTTCCTAGCCAAGAGTTCTTTCTGCAACCCGCACCACTACCTTCCCTGCTGGGGAGCTCTGGGTGTGTCACCTTAGAAAAGCTCTTTGTCTAAGGCCGAGCGAGGTGGCTCATACCTGTAATCCCAGCACTTTGGGAGGCCGAGATGGGTGGATCACTTGAGGTCAGGAGTCTGAGACCAGCCTGGCCAACATGGTGAAACTCCGTCTCTACTAAAAATACAAAAATTAGCCAGATGTGGCGGTTCATGCCTGTAATCCCAGCTATATGGGAGGCTGAAGGACGAGAATCACTTGAACTCGGGAGGCACAGGTTGCAGTGAGCGGAGATTGCAGTGAGCGGAGATTGCACCGCTGCACTCAGCCTGGGTGACAGAGTGAGACTTTTGTCTCAAAAACCAAAAAGAAAAGCTCTTTGTCTGAAAGCTCTTCTATTGCACCTGGATTTGCCTCCTGCTGACTCATAAAGGCCAATTTGTCTGCTCATTCATGCACACATGCACTTGATGTTTATTGAGCTCCTACTATGTGCCAGGCCCCATGCAAGACTTCCTGTCCTCAAGGAGTTCAGACTCTAGCAGGGCAAACAGATCAGAAACCACACAAATGTAATCTAGTGGCCTAAGTGCTACATATTAGTAGTACCCACTAGGTTAGCCTAGAGCCCTGGAGGTACGTAAAAGGCACCCGATTCAATCTGGTGGGTGGGTGTGGGGAGGAATGGACAGATCTACTAGGACCTCAAGGATCAGCAGTGCTTAGTTAGGAGAGGTGGGCAGGTGGGGTGGGCATGGTGGTTCATGCCTGCAATCCCAGCACTTCGGGAGGCCAAGGCGGGCGGATCACTTGAGGTCAGGAGTTCGAGACCAGCCTGGCCAAATGGTGAAACACCGTCTCTACTAAAAATACAAAAATTAGCCAGGCATGGTGGTGTGTGCCTGCAATCCCAGCTACTCGGGAGGCTGAGGCAGGAGAATCACTTGGGAGGCAGAGGCTGCAGTGAGCCGAGATTGTGCCACTGCACTCCAGCCTGGGCAACAGAGCAAGAAATAGCAACCACTATTTCTGGTCTGGGAACAGCATATGCAAAGGCCCCGAGGTAAGGGAGAGTGTGGCCCTTTTGGGAAACTAAGTGGAATTTTGTCTAACTGATGTACTGGGCTGGAGAGAGGAGCAGAGAGGTGACGCTCAACAGGGAGGCAGGACCCCATCCCTCCGCAGACCTTGGAGTGTGGAGAGGCTCAGATGGGAACTCTGAGGGGCTGCCTTCTGGCATTAGCCAGGCCCACGGCCACAGAAACGCTGGTGCTATGAAGGGCTCGCCTTTGGGGACAAATCTGTCCAGAAGATAGAAGAAAACCCAGGCAGCTGAGGGTAGCCAGGAGGCGTCCCCATAGCAGTGTGGTTAAAAGCATGAGCTCTGATCAAAAAGCAGAGAGCTAGGCTGGGTGCAGTGGATTGCACCTGTAATCCCAGTGCTTTGGGAGGCTGAGGTGGGAGGATCACTTGAAGCCAGGGGTTCAAGACCAGGTTGGGCAACATAGTGAGACCTCATCTCCACAAAAAATTTTAAAAATTAGCCAGATGTGGTCGCATGTACCTATAGTCCCAGCTACTTGGGAGGCTGAGGTGGGAGAACTGCTTGAGCCCAGGAGTTTGAGTCTGCAGTGAGCTATGATCACGCCACTGTATTCCAGCCTGGACAACCGAGTGAGACCCCATCTCAAAGACAGACAAACAAAAATACCAGAAAGCCAGACATTAGATACCACTGATGAGAGAACACAACACCAGCCCCTGGGGTTGCTGAAGGGATCAAATCTGAATCTGATCATGCCTTGAGATCCAGCCAGCAATTTGCAAAAAATCCAGGGGCAGAGAAACATGTTGAGCTGTACCATGAGGAGGACATCAGTTTTTGACATCCACAAACTCCAAACTGGGAAAAACAATACAGGTCAAATGGCTCATATTCTTCAAAGCAAATTATAAGAAAAAGAAAGAGATGGGCCGGGCGTGGTGGCTCACGCCTGTAATTCTAGCACTTTGGGAGGCCGAAGTGGGTGGATCACCTGAGGTCGGGAGTTCGAGACCAGCCTGACCAACATGGAGAAACCCTGTCTCTACTAAAAATACAAAATTAGCCAGGCGTGGTAGCACAGGCCTGTA
Source organism: Pan troglodytes (assembly GCF_028858775.2). NCBI lineage: Eukaryota > Metazoa > Chordata > Mammalia > Primates > Hominidae > Pan > Pan troglodytes. The sequence continues at coordinate 127,487,302 of NC_072408.2, forward strand.
ATCTCAGCTACTTGGAAGGCTGAGGCAGGAGAATTGCTTGAACCCAGGAGGCGGAGGCTGCAGTGAGTCAAGATAGCGCCATTGCACTCCAAAAAAAAAAAAAAAAGTGAACTTATAGATCAAAAGAGACTAAAAAGTATCGTGTTTTAAAAAGTGGGCCTGACTAAATGATAGTATCTAGGGATGTGCACTTGGGTGAAAAAAAAAAAAAAACCCACAAAGAAACCCAAGGGAGGCCAGGCGCAGTGGCTCACGTCTGTAATCCCAGTACTTTGGGAGGCTGAGGTGGGTGGATCACTTGAGGTCATGAGTTCAAGACCAGCCGGGCCAATGTGGCGAAAACCCGTCTCTACTAAAAACACAAAAACTAGCCAGGCATGGTGGTGTGCGCCTGCAATCTCAGCTACTCAGGAGGCTGAGGAACGAGAATAGCTTGAACCTCGGAGGCAGAAGTTACAGTGATCCGAGATCGTGCCATTGCACTCCAGCCTGGGCGATAGAGCGAGATTCCATTGCAAAAGAGAAAAAAAGAAAAAGATTTTTAAAAAGAAACCCAAGGGAATTATTACTATAAAAGTCAGGAAAGTGGTTGCTTTTAGAGAGAAGGAGGGAAAAAGCTATGATTGCAAAGGGGCACAGAGAGGAGCTTCTGGGGTGTCTGACAAAGTTCTATTTCTTAACAAGTAAGGTGATTACAAGAGTGCTTGCTTCATGATAATTCATCAAGTTGTACAATTGTTCTGTGTGGTTTTCTGTGTCTTATTTTACAATAAAAAAATATCTAAAAAGGCCTGGCGTGGTGGCTCACACCTGTAATCCCAGCACTTTGGGAGGCCGAGGTGGGAGGATCACGAGGTCAGGAGATCGAGACCATCCTGGCTAACATGGTGAAACCCCGTCTCTACTAAGAATACAAAAAATTAGCCGGGCATGGTGGCAGGCACCTGCAGTCCTAGCTACGCGGGAGGCTGAGGCAGGAGAATCGCTTGAACCCGGGAGGCGGAGTTTACAGTGAGCCGAGATCGTGCCACTCACTGCACTCCAGCCTGGGTGACAGGGCGAGACTCCATCTCAAAAAAAAGAAAAAAAAGTCTAAAAAAAACCAAGTGTAGGTTCAGGAGCCAGCTATCTGGTTTCCAATCTGAGCTCTACTACTTATCAGCCGCGTCATCTTGGGTAGGTTATAAGACTCTTGAGGTCTCAGCTTCCTCATCTGTAAAATGGAGATGATGTTATAGGGAGGCAGAAATTCTACTACTAAACCACCAGTGCTTCCTGACCAGGGGGATGATGTGATAGGGTTGTTCTGAAGATGAAACAAATTATTCTATGTGAAGCCTTTGGAATAGTGCCTGGCACGCAGTAAGCATCGTAAATGTTTTTGCTGCCTGGTGTGGTGGCTCATGCCTGTAATTCCAGCACTTTGGAAGGCCAAAGTGAGAGGACTGTTTGAGCCCAGGAGTTTGAGACCAGCCTGGGCAACACAGCAAGACCCCATCTCTATTTTAAAAAATTAAAAATTAGCCAGGGATGGTGGTGGGAATCTGTGGTCCCAGCTACTCAGGAGGCTGAGGCACAGGGATCACTTGAGCCCAGGAAGTTGAGGCTGCAGTGAACCATGTTCATGCCACTGCACTCCAACCTGGATGATGGAACGAGGCCATATCTCAAAACAAAAAATTCAATAGAAGTATTCACTATCATTCTTGTCGGTTGTTATTCTCCAGTTGCCTACCACTCTCTCCCATGTGTCATCACGCCTCAGCGATTCCTTCTCAAGAAAAGGAGAAGAGAAAGTTGGGCATGGCATTCTTGAATGGCTATGGCAGAACCTCTTATTGACAGTGACAAGATAATCACAGCTTAAATCTGGGATCTGGCTCTAGACCAGGGAGGGGCTATCTGCAAGGCAGCCCTGATCCTGCTGTGCCTGTAGCAGGAACTGCAGGGCTGGAGTATCCTTTCATCTCCCTGGAGGTGCCTGCTGCCTGCTTCTGCACTCCAGCTAATGGTTGTCTTTCCTACAGAGGGGACAGGGGTCTGAGTATCATGATTGAGGGATGAGCTCTGGTGTTAACAAGCACATGTTTTTTGGCAGGGCGGGGTAGCCACGCCTGTAATCTCAGCACTTTGGGAGGCCAAGGCGGGTGGATCACCTGAGGTCAGGAGTTCAGACCAGCCTGGCCAACATGGTGAAACCCCGTCTCTACTAAAAATACAACAAAAATTAGCTGGGCATGGTGGTGCGCACCTGCAGTCCCAGCTACTCGGGAGGCTGAGGCAGGAGAATCGCTTGAACCCAGGAGGCAGAGGTTGCAGTGAGCCAAGATCCCGCCACTGTGCTCCAGCCTGGACAACAGAGAGAGACTCTCTCTGCCAACACCCCCCTCCGCCAAAAAAAAAACACCAAAAATACCAAGCATCTGGTTTCTGACCCCAGCTCTGCCACTTAAGGGAGTTAAGGGATGTACATGTATAGGATGTATGTGTGAAGGGAGTCCCTCACTGTTTATTTTTAGTTTTAGTTTTTTTAAACATTAGATTTTTGTTTTTTGAGGCAAAATCTCACTCTGTCACTCCTGCTGGAGTGCAGTGGTGTGATCTCGGCTCACTGCAGCCTCTGCTTCCTGGGTTCAAGTGATTCTCCCACCTCAGCCTCCCAAGTAGCTGGGATTACAGGTGTGCACCGCCACGCCCAGCTAAATTCTGTATTTTTAGTAGAGATGAGGTTTTACCCTATTAGCCAGGCTGGACTCAAACTCCTGACCTCAATTGATCCACCCGCCTTGACCTCCCAAAGTGTTGGGATTACAGGCGTAAGCCACTGCCCCCGGCCATTATCTGTTATTAATGATAATAAATTATCTACCCTGTGGGGTGGATGTGAAGAAATTAACCCTTGCATAATGCTTAGTGGAGGGCCTGGCTCAGAGCCCTCACACATGCTGTTCCCTCTGCCTGGAGTGCTTTTCCTTGCACTCTTTGAATAGCTAGATCCTTCTCATTTCTGGGGTTGAACTTAAATGTCTTTTTCTTGACTTATCTTTTGAAGGAAGGACAGAAGTCACCACCACAGCTCATTTGTATTCTTCAGAGCACACATGAAATCTCTGGCCTGACATATTTATTATACGACAATATGTTTGTATCTGCTTATTGTTTGAGGCTCCCTCCCCCTCACTAGAATGTAAGCTCCATGTTGGTAGAGACCATTTCTACCTTGTCCAGCATAGCGTCTTCAGTGTCTAGTAGGCACTTAGCAATGATTTATTGTATCAGGCAGGCACAGTGGCTCACACCTGTAATCCCGGCACTTTGGGAGACCAAGGCAGGCTGATCACCTGAGGTCAGGAGTTCGAGACCAGCCTGGCCAAAATGACGAAACCCCATCTCTACTAAAAATACAAAAATTAGCTGGGCGTGGTGGTGGGCACCTGTAATCCCAGCTACTTGGGAGGCTGAGGCAGGGGAATCGCTTGAACCTGGGAGGTGGAGGTTGCAGTGAACTGAGATCACACCACTGCACTCCAGTCTGCATGATGGGAGGGAGACTCCATCTCAAAAAATAAAAAACAGCCTTGATTCCTAGTCTCATGGAGATAATAGTCTAGACTCTGCTGTCCAATATGGTAGCCACTAGCCATATGTGACTATTTAAATGAATTAAAATTAAACAAAGAATTAGTTCCCCAGACATACCAGTCACATATCACCTGTTCAATAGGCACATGCGGTGTGGATAGACTACCTTCCCATCATGGCAGAATGCTCTTGTCTGGAGGGGCAGCTGACAAGTAACCTGGCCATTTATAATCCAACGTGCAGGTGTGGCTATAGGACTCGTTACCTCCCTAATGTGTCTGGATCTAGGAAAGAAACTGAAAAGAATAAAACAGCTGCTTTCTTTCTTTCTTCTTCTTCTTTTTTTTTTTTTTTTTTTTGAGACAGAGTTTTGCTCTTGTTGCCCAGGCTGGAGCATGATGATGTGATCTCGGCTCATCACAACCTCCGCCTCCCGGGTTGAAGCGATTCTCTTGCCTCAGCCTCCTGAGTAGCTGGGATTACAGGCATGCGCCACCACACCCGGCTAATTTTGTATTTTTAGTAAAGATGGGGGTCTCTCCATGTTGGTCAGGCTGGCCTTGAACTCCTGACTTCAGGTGATCCGCCTGCCTCAGCCTCCCAAAGTGTTGGGATTATAGGCATCAGCCACCGCACCCGGTCAGCTTTATTTATTTCTGAGTATGTGTACTTTAGTCCTTTTTATTCACCATCTCACTCTGTCTTTACACCTCATTTCCAGGTGAGGAAACTTAGGTTCAGAGAAGGAATGTGACTTGCCAAGCTTACACTGACAGTGGATAGTAAAGACCCTCCTGGCATTCCTGACTCAACAATTGTGTCCTTAACACAATGTAAAAAGTCTGGGAGATGATGATATAGGCAGCTAACAAGCCGAGTGCAGTGGTACACGTCTGTAATCCTAGCTACTTGGGATCAGTTAAGGCCAGGAGTTTGAGTGCAGCCTGGGCAACATAGTGAGACTCTGTAAGTCTGTAAGGCATTCTCTTGAAGTTTGTGGGTTTTTTTTTTTTTTCCTGAGATAGAGTCTCACTCTGTTGCCCAGGCTGGAGTGCAGTGGCATGATCTCAGCTTACGGCAACCTCCGCCTCCCAGGCTCAAGCGATTCTCCTGCCTCAGCCTCCCAAGTAGCTGGGACCACAGGCGCCTGCCACCATGCCTGGCTAATTTTCGTATTTTTGGTAGAGACAAAGTTTCACCATGTTGACCAGGCTGGTCTTGAACTCCTGATCTCAAGTGATCTGCCTGCCTTGGCCTCCTAAAGTGCTGGGATTACAGGCATGAGCCACTATGCCCAGCCTTCTTTTTTTTTTTTTTTTTTTTTTTTGAGACAGAGTCTCACTCTGTTGCCCAGGCTGGAGTACAGTGGCACGATCTTGGCTCACTGAAGCCTCTGCCTCCTGGGCTCAAGTGATCCTCCCACCTCAGCCTCCCAAGTAGTTGGGACTACTGGCATGCACCACAATGCTCAGCTATTGTTTTTATTTTTTGTAGAGATGGGAGTGGGGGGTGTCTCACGATGTTGCCCAGGCTAGTATTGAACTCCTGGGCTCAAGCGATCCACCTGCCTCAGCCTCCTGAAGTGTTGGAATTATAGGCGTGAGCCACAGCGCCCAGCTGAAGTTGCTTTCTATCGTACTCATTGCAACCCTAGGAGGCTGAAAGTTATCACCATCTCATTCACAGATGAGGAAACCAAGGTGCAGAAGGGAAATGACTTGTCCAAGGCCACCCAGAAGGGAAGGCACTTGTTTTTTCTGTTCTCTGCCTAGACAATGAGCACACTGGGCCTGGCTGGCTTCTTCGCTGTGACTCATATCCTCTTGGGGGACATGAAGACACACCAAGTCCATTCTCCCTCCTGTGAAGTTGGGGACCCGGCCAGGTTTCTCAGTTCGAGTTGCACCCTGGGGGCCAGGACCAGCAGACATGGTGGGCTGGCTCCCCACCTCTCTGGATGGCTCTGGTCCCTCTGTGGTCTAACTCCCAGAGGCCCAAGGTGAGCAAACTTGGTCTTGGGACCAAACCACCCACCTCAGAGTTTCAGGGCTGGCAGGACTGGCTCCCACCCCTGCCTTGTGTTTGCCTTTTGAACTTTTGTTGTGAGTTTATCTTTAAGGGGGAAAAATATCCCATAAACTTAAAAATAGGCAGGACTTAATTAATAGTACGCTTTGTTCTTCTGATCCTTATCTGGACAGGAAGACACAACCCTTTTCAGTTTTATGGGTCAAGGTGAAATTGCCTCTCGGGGCTCAAACACAGCTGCTGCACCTTCCCCTTTTGAACTCTGGTTCCCTTTGGTTTTTTCTCCCTTGGGGAGAAGGGTATTTCCCTCTCCTTAGCCTCAGCACTTCATCAAGGTCTTTTCTATTTATCAGATTGCCAGCGGTACCTGTTATAATTATTTCTTCATACGTAATTAATAGCTTCTGTGCACTGAGGACTTCTATGGGCCAGGCACGCTGTGAATGGCTCCTAACAGCCCCACATGGTAGGTCTTCTAATTATATCCATTGTACAAGTGAGACAACTGAGGCCCAGAGAGGAGAAACGACTTTCCAAGGGCCACACAGCTCTAAGAAGTGGAGCTAGGCTTTAAATCCAGGTCTCTATGCCCCAAACACCCACGACTATGATTTACTGATCACTTAGCTACGTGCTCAATGGTCCCACAATGCTAATTTTAAAAACCACATCCTGGACGGGCGTGGTGACACATGCCTGTAATCCCAGTACTTTGGGATGCTGAGGGGGGGGGGGGCAGATCACTTGAGGTCAGGGGTTCGAGACCAGCCTGGCCAACATGGTGAAACCTTGTCTCTACTAAAATACAAAAAGTAGCCAGGCGTGGTGGTGTACGCCTGTAGTCACAGCTACTTGGGAGGCTGAGACAGGAGAATCACTTGAACTGAGGAGGCCAAGGTTGCAGTGAGATGAGATCACGCCACTGCACTCCAGCCTGGGTGACAGAGTGAGACACCATCTCCAAAAAGAAAAAAAAAAAAAAAAAAAACTTTAATTTTTTGTTTATTTAAAATATGTTTTCTTATTTTTAACAGTCCTACAAGGTGGGCACAATTATTCTCTCCATCCCACAAATGAAGAAACTAAGGATCAAAGAGGTGAATTCATTTACCCAAAGTCACACAGTGACTAATGGCAGAGCTGTGATTTGCACCAAACTATGTTTGCTACATAGCCAGGCTCAAAGGAAAAGAAGTATATTAGATGCCAAAACATTGGATTCTGGCTGTTCATTGTGTGACTTTGGACAAATCCCTCAACTCTCTGAGCTTTAGCTTCTCATCTGCAAAAAAGGGAACATGACCTAGTTTTCCAACATTTTGAGGTCATTAAGAGCATCGGATAAGTAGGAACCAATGATTATTGAGAAGCTGCTCTGTCAGAACCTGGGTTTATATGCCTTATATCAGTTTTGGATGAAATTTTGGTGAATTTTGGGCTGGGCGCAGTGGCTCATGCCTGTAATCTCAGCACTTTGAGAAGCCGAGGTGGGCGGATCACCTGAGGTCGGGAGTTCAAGACCAGTAAGACCAACATGGAGAAACCCCGTCTCTACTAAAAATACAAAATTACCTGGGCATGGTGGTGCATGCCTGTAATCCCAGCTACTAGGGACGCTGAGGCAGGAGAATCACTTGAACCCGGGAGGTGGAGGTTGCGGTGAGTTGAGATCGCGCCATTGCACTCCAGCCTGGGCAACAAGAGCGAAACTCTGTCTCAAAGCAAGAAAAAAAAAAGAAAAAAGAAATTATGGCAAATTTTATCTTTAAAAAAGTCTCTTCTGGCCAGCATGGTAGCTCATGCCTGAAATCCCAATACTTGGGGAGACTGAGGTGGGCGGATCACTTGAGGTCTGGAGTTTGAGACCAGCCTGGCCAACATGGTGAAACCCCATCTCTACTAGAAGTACAAAAATTAGCCAGATGTGGTGGCACATACCTGTAATCCCAGCTACTCAAGGAGGCTGGGGCAGGAGAATTGCTTGAATCCGGGAGGCAGAGGCTGCAGTGAGCAGAAATCACACCACTGCACTCCAACCTGGGCAACAGAGTAAGACTCTGTATGGGAAAAAGAAAAATTCTCTTCCATGTCGTCTGCATTTTCTACAAAAAGTGTATCTTTCTTCCACAGAGAGAAATAACTGCTGCCCATTTAAGAACTACCTATTTAGTCCTTACATCAATGTGGTGTGCGTTTCAGGAGAAAGGAGACTCAGCAAGAAAGGAAGTGATGTGACCGGGAAGCCGCTGAGGAAGGAACTGAACCCAGCTCTGTCTGTCCCCCAAATCTTGGTTCCTGTTACTCTAACGAGGGCAAGTCCTCCATCCTGAGAGAGTGCTGGAGGATTTGCAGAAATGTTTGCAGCAAACCAGCCCCAGCTGAAAGAGGTGGGAATGCAGCCGCCCCAAGTGTTTCTGGGCTCTCAGATGGGGATGACCTTCCACAGCAGGGAGGGGAAATGGGAGACTGGAGCCCAAATTCCTCATTGTCTACAGAGAAATGGCCTGGGTCCAGGGCCACCTGGGGACTGACACTCTTCTCAGCTTTCCCAGGGCTCAGACTCCATGCCTTCTGCATGGTCCATCCTGAGAGCAAACCTGGGGTTATCTGGGGACCCCTCTGGGTCAGTGCTTTTGGATATAATCCTGCCCTGGGTTCAGGCCCTCTAGCCTGACTCTGACCTTTTTGTCTTCTGCCCCCAACCCTATCAAGGCTCATGCCTGTAATCCCAGCACTTTGGGAGGCCGAGGCAGGAGGAGAGCCCAGGAGTTTGAGACCAGCCTGGGCAATATAGCAAAAGACCTCATCTCTACAAAAAAAAGAAAAAAAAATTCAGTGGGGCATGGTGGCACATGCATCTAGTCCCAGTTACTAGGGAGACTAAGGTGGGAGGATCCCTTGAGCCCGGGAGGTAGAGGCTGCAGTGACCCAGGATTATGTCACTGTACTCCAGCCTGGGCAACAGAGGGAAACCCTGTCTCAAAAAAAAAAAAAAAAAAAAAAAAAAAAGGACCGGGCGCAGTGGCTCACTCCTGTAATCCCAGCACTTTGGGAGGCCAAAGTGGGTGGATCACCTGAGGGCAAGAGTTTGAGACCAGCCTGGCCAACATGGTGAAACCCTGTCTCTACTAAAAATTCCAAAATTAGCTGGATGTGGTAGCATGCCTGTAGTCCCAGCTACTCGGGATGCTGAGGCTGGAGAATTGCTTGAACCCAGGAGGGAGAGGTTGCAGTGAGCCGAGTTTGCGCCACTGCACTCCAGCCTGGGCAACAGAGACAGACTTTGCCTCAAAAAAAAAAAAAAAAAGGCATAGATCTAGTAGCCTTCTACAGTACAAGATGGGGGTCCTACTCCTGATACCACCTCAGGTGCGCAATTTTTTTTTTTTTTGAGACGGGTTCTTGCTCTGTCACCCAGGCTGGAGTACAGTGGTGCAATCTCAGCTCACTGCAACCTCTGCCTCCCGAGTTCAAGCGATTCTCCTGCCTCAGCCTCCCTAGTAGCTGAGACTACAGGCGCACGCCACCACGCCTGGCTAATTTTTGTATTTTTAGTAGAGACGGGGTTTCTCCATGTTGGCCAGGCTGGTCTCAAAACTCCTGACCTCAGGGTGATCTGCCTGCTTTGGCCTCCCAAAGTGCTGGGATTACAGGCATGAGCCACTGTGCCTGGCCTTTTACTTCCTTTTATTCCTGCTCTAAAACTTGTCTCTGTCTCTCTCTTTCTCTGCCTTTTGCCCCTTAGTTGAATTCTTCTGAGGAGTCTATATATATATATATATATATGTTTGAGACAGAATCTCACTCTGTCGCCCAGGCTGGAGTGCAGTGGCATGATCTTGGCTCACTGCAACCTCCACCTCCTGGGTTCAAGCGATTCTCCTGCCTCAGCCTCCCAAGTAGCTGGGACTACAAACGCATGCTACCACGCCTGGCTAATTTTTATATTTTTGTAGAGGTGGGGTCTCGACATGTTGGCCAGGCTAGTCTTGAACTCCTGACCTCAGGTGATTCACCTGCCTTGGCCCCCCGAAGTGCTGGGATTACAGGCGTGAGCCACCACGCCCAGCCAAGAATTGAGGTGCTGTAGACTTGTACAGATTTGTGGCTACAAACAATTTTATCAAGAGTTCCTAAAAGCGTATATCTGGGACCAGGTGCAGTGGCTTATGCCTGTAATACCAGCACTCTGGGAGGCCGAGGTGTGAGGACTGCTTGAGCCCAGGAGTTCGAACCAGCTTGGGCAACATCGCAAAAGACCCCATCTCTACAAAAAAATAAAAAAATTAGTGGGGCATGGTGGCACATGCCTCTAGTTCCAGTTACTTGGGTGGCTGAGGTAGGAGTATCCCTTGAGCCTGGGAGATCGAGGCTGCAGTGACCCATGATTGTGCCACTGTACTCCAGCCTGGGCAATGGAACGAGACCCTGTCTCATAAAAAACAAACAAACAAACAAACAAAAAAAACCATAGATCTAGCAGCTTCTTACAGTACAAGGTGGGGGTACAAGTTCAGAAGGCAAGAACTCAAGAGACTTTCTTTCTTTCTTTTTTTGAGACGGAGTTTCGCTTTTGTTGCCCAGGCTGGAGTGCAATGGAACAATATCGGCTCACCACAACTTACGCCTCCCTTCAAGCGATTCTCCTGCCTCACCTTCCTGAATAGCTGGGATTACAGCCATGCACCACCATGCCCGGCTAATTTTGTATTTTTAGTAGAGATGCGGTTTCTCCATGTTGGTCAGGCTGGTCTTGAACTCCCAACCTCAGGTGATCCACTCACCTCGGCCTTCCAAAGTGCTAGGATTACAGGCGTGAGCCACCGTGCCCGGCCGAGACTTTCATTTCAGAGTAGCAATCGGTTGAGTGCCTTGGCTTGTGCCAGGCATGAATCTGTCAAAAATAAAATCAGATCAAGTTAAAATTTCAGGAGTTGATTGTGCATACAAAGGAAGAGTCTGTGAATCGGGAGATTACAAGATTGGCAAGAAGTCTGAATTGACAGCAGTTGTAGCACAAGAGGAAGTATTTTGACCCTTTACATGATTGGCCGACATATATTTTTTCAAAGGCAAATAGAGCTGCTTAAGCTGGTTTGTCTATGGCTGATTGGTTTAATTCTGTGGAATCATGCTAATAAGGGAAGAAAACTTATTCTTGTGTTTGTTTATGTTTAGAGTTAGCATTTTAGAAAATCAGGTGCTAAAATTTTGGTTATGTGGCTATGGTGGTTGGTCTCGGAGTATCTAAACAATTGTTTCAGCTCTTTATCAGTTCTAATGACTTTATTATATGCATTACCACCTTCTCCTCCTCTTCTTCATGCGGTTTTATTACCTTCTTTAATCCTCACGTCTGCCCTCTGAAATAGAAACTATTCCAGGCCAGGTGCGGTTGCTCACACCTGTAATCCCGGCACTTTGGGAGGCCAAGGCAGGTGGATCACTTGAGGCCAGAAGTTCAAGACCAGGCTGGCCAACATGGAGAAACCCTGTGTCTACTAAAAATACAAAAATTAGCCAGGCATGGTGGCGCATGCCTATAATCCCAGCTATCTGGGAGGCTGAGACACGAGAATTGCTTGAACCCAGGAGGCAGAGGCTGAAGTGAGCCGAGATCATGCCACTGCACTCCAGCCTGGGCAAGAGTGAGACTCTGTCTCAAAAAATAAATAAGTAAAATAAAGTATTCCAGTCATGTGCCACATAACATTTCAGCCAATGACGAACCACATACACGTGATAGTCCCGTGAGATTATAATATTGGCTGGGTGCAGGGGCTTAGGCCTGTAATCCCAGGACTTTGGAAGGTCAAGGCGGGAGGACCGCTTGAGGCCACAAGTTAGAGGCCAGCCTGGACAACATAGTGAGAATCTGTCTCCACAATAAATAAATAAATAAATAAATAAATAAAGATTATTGTGTGTGTGTGTGTGTGTGTATATATATATATATATATATATATTTTTTTTTTTTTTTTTTGAGACAGGGTCTCACTCTGTCACCCAGGCTAGAGTGCAGTGGTGCGATCTCGGCTCACTGTAACCTCTGCCTCCCGGGTTCAAGCGAGTCTCCTGCCTCGGCCTTCTGAATAGCTGGGATTACAGGTGCGCCCCACCATGCCCAGCTAATTTTTGTATTTTTAGTAGAGACAGGGTTTTTCCATGTTGGTCAGGCTGGTCTCGAACTCCTGGCCTCAAGTGATCCACCCACCTCAGCCTCCCAAAGTGCTGGAATTACAGGCATGGGCCACTAGGCTGGCCAATACTGTGTTTATACTGTATCTGTGTTTAGATACGCAAATACTTACCATTGTGTTCAACTGTCTACAGTATTCAGTAAGGTAACATGCTGTAGAGGTTTGTAGTGTAGGAGCTATCAGCTATACCATATAGCCTAGGTATATAGGAGGCTATCCCCATCTAGGTTTGTGTAAGTACACTCTGTGATCTCTGCACAATGACAAAATCGCTTAATGATGCATTTTTCAGAACGCATCCCTGTCATTAAGTGACTCATGACTGTATCTCTATTTCACAACTGAGGAAACTGAAACTCAGCGAAGTACATCACTTGCCCAAGGCCACACAGTGGGTAAATGGGATTAGGCATGGGATGCAGGCAGCCTGTCTTAGATCCCATGCTCGGATCCCGTACCCTGCCTCCAGGGTCTCAGACTTTACGTTTTACTGAAAAGACAGCCTAATTCATGAGCAGCTGGATCTCAGAAAGGGAGCCAAGCTCCTTGGTACAAAGATGGCCCAACCACGAATGGTATCTGAAGGGCTCAATAACAGGAGCCAGCCGGGTATCTTCTTCACCCTCTGGGGTGACCAAAGACACGAAGGACTGAGAGAAGGCCTTTAGAGGCCTCCCCCAAAATTTAATCCATTTTTGTGATTGTTTCTCCTGGACTAGACTGCCTTGAGGATAAAATAAACATGAGCGCCTGGTGGCAGTGCAATACCTGAGTGGTACGTGGGCTCTGCAGGCCAACTGCCTGGAGGGAGGAAGCCCCATCACCACTACTTGTGTTTCTGTTCCCCATTTGCACCACACCCCTCCTCTGAGGGTAACTGAAGCCTCTGAGTTGTCAAGATCCTTAAAAGATGACAGTTTGAGAGAGAGAATAGTAGAATTAGAAACCCCAAGAGGCGAGGTGTGGTGGCTCACACCTGTAATCCCAGCACTTTGGGAGGCCGAGGCCGGCGGACCCTGAGGTCAGGAGATCGAGATCATCCTGGCCAACATGGTGAAACTCGGTCTCTAATAAAAATAAAAAAAAACTAGTTGGGCGTGGTGGCACGCGCCTGTAGTCCCAGCTACTCAGGAGGCTGAGGCAGCAGAATCGCCTGAACCCGGGAGGTGGAGGTTGCCGTGAGCCGAGATTGCACCACTGCACTCCAGCCTGGCGACAGAGCAAGACTCTGTCTCCAAAAAAGAGAGAGAGAAAAAAAAAGAAACACCTTCGACAGGAAACATGTCTATGGGAGGAAGTAAGGCCAGATGCTTGCAAAATAGGGGGGAAAGTGAGACCGGGAGGGAACACTTCCAAAAGTTACCCCCATGGGGTCTGAATTTGGGGCCTGGGAAGGAATTTGGGTGCATTTAGATCCACCACTGATAGTCTCTATTTTGGCACCCTGTTTTGTTCCTGTATAGCACTTATCACTGTTCTAACTAAACAATTAATTTCATTATGGGTTGTGCAAAGTCTATGATTCTCATGCGGGACCCCAGGTGTGTTTTTTGTTCATGTAGCACAAAGCTCATTGCCTAAGTAGTAGGTAGGATTGGTAGATAAAATACAAGAAGTCCAGTTAAGTTTAAATTTTAATAAACAATGCATTTTTTTTTTTTAGTATAAGTGGGTCCCATTTGCTTATCTGAAATTCAAATATAACTGGGCTTCTGCTATTTTATCTGCCAAATCTGACAACCCTGGTAGCAGGGACTTGATACATTTTTTTCCTTTTAGGGAGAATTTCTAAATCGACCAGTATTTATGGAAAATGCATAAGCGTTTTTTTTTTTTTTTTGCCTTGACTCTGCCCTACACTTGCGGTGCGACCCTTTGGCAAAATTCAGTCCCTTTCTATGCCTCAGTTTCCCCATCGGAAAAATGGGAGTTTGAACAGCGACCGAAGCGCAGGGGTCGCCAGTGTGGGAGAGCGCCAGGTGAACTGTGAAGGAGCAGGGAGGGAGTTCGGGCCGTGCCCGTGCGGGACAACCCCGGTCTCCACTCTGGGCACCGCCGGCGGCGACTCCCGCCAGCGCCTAGGGTGCCTCGGTCCCGCCCCTACGCAGCGGAGGCCGGCCAGAGGCCGTCGCCATGGAGACGCGAGCAGCCTGGCACCCCCTCGCTCTGAAAGCCACGCGTTTCCGCTGCGTTGGAGCCTTCTCATTGGACGGCCGTCTGGACGCTACCACCCGCCCCGAGCCCGCTAAGGGGAGGGGGCGGGGCCTTATCCTCATGGGATTCGTTCCCTGGAGACCTGTGTCCGCGGCCTCTCTGGGAAAGCATGGGTCCTTTCCCTCACGCGGGGAAAAGGACTGCGTCTCTTAGGTCTGGAGAGTGTCCATTGCTTCTCCTACTAGAATTTATGCTCATGCTGCTCCCTGAGAAAAGAAGAGGGGGCGGGAAAGTCGGCCACGCCCCCTCCAGAGCCTATTTGGTCTCAGGAGCTAGAGCACCGGAAGTGCTGGCGACGTGTCAGTGCGCCCTACCCTAAACCTTCCCCCCCAGGCCACCTTTCCCATTCAGCTGTGGGATTCCGGGGCCGCCTGGGCGCTGCACCCGCCACTTCCGCATCGAACCGCCGCTTCAACCGAACCCACTCCCTCTGCGCGCGCTCCATCTGGTGCCCGACTGCTGGGCCGGCGCCTGGGAGAAGCCACGCCCTTTCCCGCGCCTGACAGCCAATGAGCGGGCGTCTCCCGGCGGGGTGGTGGGTAATTAATGAGGGCCGGGCGCTGATTGGCTGCAGCGTCGTGGCCGGGGGCAGGGCGGCGGGGTAGGTTGTTCCTGAGGTGGGAGGCGGTACCCGTGGCTGAGAAGAAGAAGGCCTGAGAGCGACATGTCCCCGGCGGCTCAGGCGGAGCGGCCCGTGGCGCTGTTTTTCTGAGTCCGGGGTGGCCTGGCAGCCGGCCGAGGACGAGGGTCGGCGGGGGCTGCCCCCGTGGTGGTGGCCGCCATGCTGGGAGCCTGGGCGGTTGAGGGAACCGCTGTGGCGCTCCTGCGACTGCTGCTGCTGCTGCTGCTGCCGCCGGCGATCCGGGGACCCGGGCTCGGCGTGGCCGGCGTGGCCGGCGCGGCGGGGGCCGGGCTGCCCGAGAGCGTCATTTGGGCGGTCAACGCGGGCGGAGAGGCGCATGTGGACGTGCACGGGATCCACTTCCGCAAGGACCCTTTGGAAGGCCGGGTGGGCCGAGGTGAGAGTCCCCCTGCCGAGCCGCGGGATCCAGGGCTTGCTGTGCTGGGCGCAGCCGGCCGGGGGCTGCGGGCCCCAAGCCCCTTTCGACCCTGGGGCCGCGTCTCTGGAGCGAAGTTTCTCTCTGCAGCTTCTTCGGGGGCCCGCTCTGAGCTCAGGGCCTGGCACTGGCTCCAAGGTACCTAGAGTCATACAGGCAGAGAGTTGGCCAGAAGTTAGTTATATTTGGATTTCTCATCCTGCATTTTCTCAACCCCTCACTCCCATCCAAGCTGGGAGAGAAATGACGAAGGCGGCCTTTTGCTACCTCCAGGCCTCGCGGGTTGTAGGTCATGGGTGCCCCTGCTTCTCCTGTCGAGACAGTTCTTGGGAGATCTCGTCGACCCAGGAATCGGCCGCTTTCCTTGCCCCTTCTGCAGGAGCGGGGCTTGATTCTTAGCCAGAATAGGAAGGAATCTTCGAAGAGAATGGGCCAGGAAAGTTTGATTGTAGCCTCCTCCCCCGCCCTCTTTTCGAGCGAAGAATATGTGTGCTTAAAAGTAGAATCGGCAGGCCGCCCCCAGAGGGTGGTTCTATCGAAGCCATCCTGCACGTGAGGCTGGTGGCTGTGTGTGAACTGCGTCAACCAGTGTAAGAATCCGAATGGTCTATCAGAGAATGCTTACAACCTCCCCTAGGTGATCCTGAGAGTTCTAATTCCAGCTTAGGGGGAAAATGATTGTGACTTAACTTGCTGGGCAACAGTGGTTTTTAACGGAGCTGCTCCCTTCCCAAAGTTAGTGTGTGTCAGAATTGCCAGGGCAGCTGGTTAAAAATGCAGATTCCTAGTCCCCACTCGAAATCGATTATAGTAGATTGAGCTTTTTTGCTGGGATCCAGGTTTCTGCACCAGGGGCTTGTGATGTAGGTTGCCCCGAGACCACCGTTTTGGAAGATCAGCTTTATAATCTTTGTTTCTTCTGTTGGAGGGATTGGAAAACAGGTTTCAGAAGGAAGTTCTTTGCTAGGAGATTGATACTGTATGCTGGGTTCAGAGGCTGCCAAATTGGCAGTATGCCACCTCCAGACAACCAGGAGACAGACTCACTCTTCACTTTCTCTCACTCTTTTTCTGCGATGCCCAGATTTGGCTCTTGCTTTTACTAAAATAGTTCTTCCCAAGTCGATTGCAGTGTCCTGGAGTTTGTTATATTAAGGAGTTTATTGCCTTTCACACATATGAGGGTCTTGGGACACAGGGCTGTTTTGTGAAGTTCTATGTTTGTCTTGGAGTTTGTTGAGCCCTGGCATGTAGATCACAGTAGCCTGGGTTCAGCTGACTCAGGGCTCCAGTCTTTAGCAGCGGTAACAGCAGCCAAAGCCAGACTTTATAGCAGGAGGTCATTACTATCTCTATCCTGGACCCTTCCTCTTTCTTCACGAGTGTGGGCAGGGAGGAAAGAGCCCTTGAGGAAACTAGACAGTTTGTGGACTTTGCCTCTTGAGATAGCGGTGGTGAGGGCGCTGAGCGGATGGTTTCTTTCACTTAGCAGATACCAGGCCTTACATTGGTTACATCGTCCTATTCAGTCTGTTGTGCAGAGAATAAAGCCGAGTAAGACCACACAGGTTTAGTTCCCAGATACTGCCCTTATTCAGAAATTCTGGTTTTAATTTGCTGATGCAGGTGGTGTGTGTGCGTGTGTGTGTGTGTGTGTGTGTGTGTGT
Source organism: Pan troglodytes (assembly GCF_028858775.2). NCBI lineage: Eukaryota > Metazoa > Chordata > Mammalia > Primates > Hominidae > Pan > Pan troglodytes. Next base: position 127,504,051 of record NC_072408.2, read on the forward strand.
GTTTCTTTGGCTTGGTCAGCAGTCAGCCAAGATCTGTGTCCTTGGGTTATTGGCTCATGGTTGCAGTTCCTTGGAAGGAGTTTATTGTAGCAGGTAAAATTACATGAGACCTACCAAAGCTTGTGTGTACTGGAGTCCTATTTCGGACACTGGCCCTTGGGGCACTGTATAAATGAAGGTTCCCTGCTAAGGTTCCCCTCTCCATTCTACCAATCTGGGTAAGAATTGGAGCAGTATTAAGGCATGGATGGGGAGTGGGAGGTGGCGCTTGTCAGCTGCAGTTTGGACCAGCTTGTTGCAACATTGCACTTACCAGGTTCCTGAGAAAGGCATTTTGCTGGCTTTAGGTCGGGCTGAGATGCGCATAAGCTTGCACTCTCAGGAGGCAGCTCTCTACTAAGGAGTCAGTCCTACCAAGGGAAGTCCAGCTGTTCACACTGCCTTTCTTCTGGGACTGTTTGGATAAGGGTGTGCCAGGTATTTGAAGACCCTTGCCTCGTGCAGCTATTTACACTGATTGCAGTAGGAACTGTATGCCTTATTTCTTTTCCCACCTGCCTGTGATATTGTTTCCAGCATGCTGAGAAAAGTTGATTTTATGTTGAATGAATTCAGGTATTTGTTACCAAGTTAGTCCAGATAAGGGTTTGGCCTTCTTTTGAACTTGCTGTTTCTGTGTAGTTTCTTTGTAGTTCAACATTCTTGTAATTGTGAGTGGCCCAGGGCACCTAGTGGTTTATGCTTTCAAAAGCAGTTCAGATATTTATTGAATTTCATTTCTGCCTTGAGGATAGCTAGTGCTTACAGCCTGGGAAAGGCTTTTTCAGCCTGTGTGCTTCCACAGATGGGAGCACCACTACAGAAAGTGGTTTAGAAGCGTTCGCCTTGGGGTTTTGGTATGAGGCACATTCCAGGGTTTTTATTTATTTATTGAAAATTTTTAATTTTGTTTTTTATTGTAGACACAGGGGTCTCACTATGTTGCCCAGGCTGGTCTTGAACTTCTGTCCTCAAGTGATCTTCCCACCTTGGCCTCCCAAAGTGCTGGGATTACAGGCATGAACCATCACGCCTGACCATGTTCCAGATTTGTAACTTGGTCATTTTGAGTTCTTCTTCACTCTGACTAGGAAAAGACCTGGTTATTTGACCTGAGGGCACAGAATTTTGCTTGAGTTTCGGGAAGGCTATTTCCTCTTCAGAGAAAGATACCTGCTAAAGTCGCAGGTCCTCGAGAAACTTGCTTTACGTCTCTGAGCCTTGTTTTCCTTCTCAAAAAATCTCTCATGCTTTAGAAATTTCTGATAAGACTGTAAACTCTCTTGTCCAGAGTAGCTTGAAGTGTCTCTGTCACTTTTTTTTTTCCTTGATGACCTTTTACATGGAATTAAAAATAGGGCAGAACATAGCTCCAGAGGGGAAAAAAGTTGGTTGGGGACCAGAACCTATCAGGTTGCTAATGCTGTAACCTTAAGGAATACCCTTTCCTGGGCTGCCTTCCTTTCACCTGGGGAAGGATTTGGCTTTGGGGAGGTAAGAGCTTGAAACATGGGATGAGAGAGGAGTCACTGCTACCTCTGATTTGCTCAAAGCCATGGGAGTTGTTTAGAATTCTCTACCTCTACTGTCACCTAACAGGCAGGCTTCATCTGCAGGCCTTCCAAGTAGTGGAAGTTCACAGGTAGAAAATTTAGGTCCCTGAATCCGTGGGTTCCCTGTCTCAGCCCATTCAGAACAATTCTTTAGGTACTGGCCTCACTGGAGAAAGAAGTGATCCAGAAGAACAGTCTAGTGACCAGGAGATCTGAGGGTGGGGTGGGAGTGACGCTAGAGCACCAAGGGGGGCTCTACAGCTGTGTTCTCATGGAGGACAGGCTTCTGCTCATTCTGGCTTTCCCACTCTTGTGGTTCCCAGTTGCAGTTTTCCAGTTAGTTTTATTACTTCCTTTTCTTTTGATCCATTCCCTAAACTGCCTTGAGTGGAGGCATTTATTTAGTGCTTATCGTGTGCATATCCTTGCCTGGCTAGCATACCCACGTTTCTGTGTCTCTCTCCGTGTGAGGCATTGTATTGAGCTATTTATACAGATTGTTTTATCCTTACCACAATGCTGTGGGATAGGTGGTGTCCCCATTTTATAGGTGAGAAAACAGACCTAGAGAAAACAACTTGTTCAGTGACACTTCGTGTATGTCTTTTCCTGAACCCTGTGCTGAATTTTCCAAGGAGCCTAGTTACTACATTGTCTAAAACTAAGAAAGAGCAGACATAATGTAGGCCCTTCGGCCCCCTTCCTTTTTGGTTAACTGAGTTATGCCAATTTCAGCAGTATGCTGACTGTACACTTCATTGTATTTTAGAGAAATCTGTTTCGCTGTGAATGCATAAAGGCTAAGGAGGGAGGAACAACCCTTGTTTGCTGCTGCATCTCTTGGGACTTGGGCAAATTCAACTTTGCACGTGGCAGATCTCTTGGGAAAGCCACTTGGGTTTTAAAGGGAAATATTTTAAAGGTAATTCCAAGGTTGTTAAGTAATTTTTGTTCACATGGTTGAGTTTTCTTCACTGTGGGACTGAGACTGCCACAGATTACATTACTGTCAGTTCCTCACTTTTTCCACTTGGCAAGAAAAAAAAAAAAGATTCGGCCTGGTGTGGTGGCTCACGCCTATAATCCTAGCACTTTGGGAGGCCGATGCGGGCAGATCACCTGAGGTCGGAGTTGGAGACCAGCTTGGCTAACATAGTGAAAGCCCGTTTCTACTAAAAATACAAAAAATTAGCCGGGCGTGGTGATGCGTGCCTGTAATCCCAGCTACTTGGGAGGCTGAGGCAGGAGAATCGCTTGAACCTGGGAGGTGGAGGTTGCAGTGAGCTGAGATTGCGCCATTGCACTCCAGCTTGGGCAACAAGAGCGAAACTCCGTCTCCAAAAAACAAAAACAAAAACAAAAAAACAATTCCCCACCCATGCACAAAATTTTCTGTGTATCCGTAAATCAAATGTAGTTGATGTTCCAGATTTGTAAGGATCACAGTCCTCATGGAAGAAGGAAATTCTTAGAGCTCAGTTGGAAGAGAAACAGCAGTCTTTCAGTCTTCATAGGTTTGTATCCCGGGGCAGTGGTTTTTTGAGGCTGGAAAGGAGGGGGAGCATGTTAGCAGTACATCCTTTGTATGCATTGCTCAGCTACTCTTTGATTTCTTGAGGAGAAATAGAAAGAAAAAAGTCTGAAGACAAAAGTGCAATGAGTTTCCTCTTCCATTGTCTCATCAGTCCCTCTGATCTCGTGGCTAATGTCACTTACAGGAACTGTTAACAGTTATGTTTATTTTTTTGAGGTCTTGACCTCAGCCACTGGGTCTTTTTGTTAATCTTTTACCTTTTGCCATGTCTTCTCCCTTGTTGATGATTCAGAAGATAAAGCTCTGGGGATGACAGCCCCTGGCCTTCTCCCAAAGGATCTAGTTGCCAGATGTCTTCAGGGTCACCACGTGAGATTGGAAGGCAGTCTTGAAATCTTAATTTCATGCGGGAGGAGAGACTACATGACGGCTACATCTGTAGTTGGAACAGTATATTTATGGAGCACTGGAAAGCCTTACTGTGTTTATAGGATAAAGGAGTCAGGCTACTCTCTGGAGGAAGCAGAACTATTTACCTCTGAGACTGAAATGTGATATCTTATATTTGCACAAAAAAGATTCGGCCTGGCGCGGTGGCTCACGCCTGTAATCCTAGCACTTTGGGAGGCCGATGCGGGTGGATCACCTGTGGTCAGGAGTTTAGTTTGTTGTGCGAGAGGAAGAAAAAAACATATATACAACTGTCTTACACCAAGGTTGGGAGAGGGCCAGGGCCAAGAGAGGTTTTCTGCTCTTCTGATACTGACCCGAGGTAAGTAACTTTTTACTTTTATCCTCTCTCATTCCTTGTCAGTTTGTGAAATGTGAAAGGTGATTCCCCTAGGACTTGGACATCTTAGGCAGATTGCCTTGCCCTGCAGGATGCTCTAGCCTTGTGGATAGAATGGCATGGCTTCACTGCTTTGCAGGCACCTCCTTCATTGTCATTTATTCATTCAGCAAACTGTATGAGTGGCGACTATGTGCCAGGTCCCGTGCTAGGCACTGGAGGTGCAGTAGTGACTTTTTTTTTCTGCTGTTGGTTTATCTGAGTGAATGTTCAAGTAAGTAGGTGAGGTAGAGTTTTGTGAGTCTGTGGGAAGTAAGGAAATTAGCATCACACCTTTCTTTTATGAGCCTGTTTTTGTTTACAGCTTTGGAACTTTTCGAATGAAAATTATGAAAAAAAAAAACACAACAACTAAAGCTGGAATTTTATTCGTAAGGACAATGAAGAATGACTTTCCAAAGCAGATATCCTGTTTGTTTTAGACTCTGGGCTTTTCTGAATGAGAGAAAACATTCTTTGAACTTCATCTTGTATGGAGTTCCTGGCCATCCCCCCTGTTTTAGGAGGTTTCTCTGAAGCCCTCCCTCTTGGGGAACCAGGCAGCTGCAACACAGCACTTTCTTCTGGTAATGAGTTAGACTTGTTCTCCGTACAGTCAGGGGGAAAAAGTCATTTTAATGTGCTTTTAGAAAGTTCCGGTCTGAGGTTTACAGGGGCTGTTGGCCTGATTAGTGTTTAGTTTCTTTCATTTTACTCTTCCATAGTAATGGCTGTATGATTCCTGCCTTTGTTGGAGCTCTGTTTGGAGCCAGGTGCAGAGTGGGTGGCCCCTTTTATGGAGAGGGTTATTAGCATTGCCCTGGAAATGCCTCTGGCTGTTCTGGGGTCTTTGCTCTTCTTTTGTGTCTTGCCTCTGATGTGCTTTCTCTTTGTCTTTTGTCCTCAGCCTCAGACTATGGCATGAAACTGCCAATCCTGCGTTCCAACCCTGAGGACCAGATCCTGTATCAAACTGAGCGGTACAATGAGGAGACCTTTGGCTACGAAGTGCCCATCAAAGAGGAGGGGGACTACGTGCTGGTCTTGAAATTTGCAGAGGTCTACTTTGCACAGTCCCAGCAAAAGGTGAGGCCTAGTCAGGCTGCTGCTTGACCAGTAGGACATTGCTGCTCTTGGACAATCCATGATTATGGGGCTAGAGAGTGTGAGAGTCTCTCCAGAAAGGCAGAACAGATGAGCTCTAGAGAAGCATGTTCCATAGTGCACAAGGCTGCACTTGCCTTGGGGGTGAGTGACAGAAAGCAATGCCAGAATCCTTGTTTTGCCAACTAACTGATCCTGTTAAGGCCCTCCTGGCTACTTCCCTCCATGGTTTGCCGCACCTTCTTGTTTTTAGCCTTATTTTTCCTCTGTCCCTTCCTGTGAATTTCCTTCTTCCTATGCTAAGCTTTTTGTTTGTATTCTTTGTTCCTTAAAGCCAATATAAGAACTCCTGGGCAGTGAAGGAACATGGCTTTGATTTGACCCGGGTTAAGGATGCTAACCACCCTGGATATCCAGACCCATCATTTCTTAAATTATTTTTGAACTTCAAGCCCAAACAGGTGCATGATGTCCAACTGCTTGAAAGGATGTAAAGCTGATGGTTTTGACATTGTTTTCTTTTCTTATCCTGGAAGGTATTTGATGTACGATTGAATGGCCACGTCGTGGTGAAGGACTTGGATATCTTTGATCGTGTTGGGCATAGCACAGCTCACGATGAAATTATACCTATGAGCATCAGAAAGGGGAAGCTGAGTGTCCAGGGGGAGGTGTCCACCTTCACAGGGAAACTCTACATTGAGTTTGTCAAGGTAATTCCCCTATTCTGCCCATTGCTGAAGAGAATGGGTACAGGGGAAGTTGTTTGCTGCTGTGTGGGGTTGACCACTGTTTCCCTTTTCCTAGGGGTACTATGACAATCCCAAGGTCTGTGCACTCTACATCATGGCTGGGACAGTGGATGGTAGGTTGTGTCCTGACCTGCTTTTTTGACTTGAGTGGAGGGATATGGTTGAGGAAGCCCTTGGGAGGTAATTGAGCTGATCACTATTTTGGAAACACTTAAAGCTAAATTGTAGGGGATTCACAATCAGTTGGATAAGGATGAAGCATAACATGGTACTAGCCACAAGCTTTGGAGTCAGGTCTATGTATATCTTGTTGCTGCCATTTAATCAGATGTTTGTCTTGGATGGATGCTTTTAATTTCCCTATAAATTGGGATTAATAATGGTACCTATTGGTGTACCCTGACCTTTGTAGTCGTTTGGGATCACCTAAAACTTGTCCTTATTCTGTTTGTTTGACATCTCTTTCCTAGGGGAAAAAAAGGTAAAAGGAGGAGTCCTGTAGGCTTTTGGTATGCTCTGAAAGATTCCAGCATCGCTGGACTGCACTGGGACAAAACTTCACTTATTTATGTCTCCTTATCCTTGGGATCAAGTCTTAGAGTATATTTCTTTCTCAGGGTTTAGATTCTCCTGGCTGCCAGCATCTCAGGCTGATTTTTGCAGAGAAAGCTGCGTCTTTGTGACATTTCTCCCCCATTCCACCTCTGTACCTTTCCCCAACTCAATCTTGAATGCACTGAGGATTTCATCCTGTTGTCTTGATGTCCCCCAAATGCTGATATTATGACATCTAGGAGGATGAATGTCTTACCACCAAACCGACCTGTGTTCAAGTCCCTGAGGAGGAGGCAGGACAGAGGGATAGTGTGTGCTGGGAACCCAGAACTCTCTGGGTCAACGTTTCTTCAGTTGTTGTGTGAATCAAAAGGGAATGTGGGCTTGTGGGAGGAGGAGGGATTTGAAAAGGCTAAAGTTGAGGCATTGGGTCATTGTCCCTGTCCAGTCTGGTTATCTTGGGGCTCTGTAAAAGTAGAACAGGAAGGTAAGATAGTGAACCTCCCTATGAGCACGGCTTTTTCTACTTTCTAGTTAAATCTAAAGCTTTTGCAGCACTCTGCTGTTCTGTAGACCAGAGGCTATTTCTGCTACTTCTGGTCTTTTCTCTGGACCCGGGTTCAATCACAGCAATCTCTTTATTGTGGCTTATTTGCTGCTTTTAAGGGTCTCTCTTACTTAAATGCTGTGGGTCTTAACAGTGTTTTCTTCCTTGTGTTAGATGTACCAAAGCTTCAGCCTCATCCGGGATTGGAGAAGAAAGAAGAGGAAGAAGAAGAAGAAGAATATGATGAAGGGTCTAATCTCAAAAAACAGACCAATAAGAACCGGGTGCAGTCAGGCCCCCGCACACCCAACCCCTATGCCTCGGACAACAGCAGCCTCATGTTTCCCATCCTGGTGGCCTTCGGAGTCTTCATTCCAACCCTCTTCTGCCTCTGCCGGTTGTGAGAACAAATGACTATCCTGAACAGGGTGGAGGGGTGTGGGAAAGAAACCAGCCATATTGGTTTTGGTTTCTATATTTTTCACAATGATTAATGGACAAAAACAAAGAGAAAAAAACACACATCAATTAAAGAAGACAAAAAGAGGCAGAGCGAGTAGAGAGCAGCCCTCATTCACCACCTGGTCCCAGACCTGCTTTGGTCCTCGTCCTCTCTTTGTGGCTGGCCCCCAGCCTTCTCTTTCCTCTTGAGGATACTTAGGGTAAACTGGATCCTTCCTGCTCAAGGATCCTCATTTGTATACCTAGTGGAAAGGACTCTGAACTCAGAGGAGTCACTGTTCCTTTTTTTAGGTTAGAAATTAACAGCAGGGAAATGCCATCTTATTACCTGAGACGACCAGCACTGGGAGTTAGGTATGGTCTGAAGTTATGTCTAGATAAGACTTCAGACGTCCTGGGATTGAAAGAATGTGTGTGAAGGGGTAGAATTTGTGCGGTAAAGACTTAAAAAAAAAAGTAGGGAGATTAAAAAAAAAGAAAGAAAATGCTTCCTTATCTGGAAGCCTTTCTGGATTAATCCAGTGATGGTCCCACCTTTAGTGTTTGAGCTTTGTCATTGCTTGTCTCCCTGGCATGTGCCAGTTATAGACTGTCCGGCATCCAAGACGTTTCGGTTATGTCGGGTCCTCAGATCGCCTCTGACTTGTTACCACAACAAATAATTTTGATTTCAGTGCCTGTTGGGGACTTGATTTCTTCTCAGTTTTGTTTGTTTGTTTGTTTCCTTAATCTGGCTCATTTGAAATTTCTTCTCCCTCTCAACCATCCCACTAAGTTATAGCCAAGAAGGGAAGGAGACACGGGGATTTGGGGTTCTCTGCTTGAATGTCTTCTCCTTTACCACCTCACCTTGTTGGTACCTCCCTCCCTGGATCTCTGAGCCAGCAGCCAGGAGGACCTGACCCAGCAGTTCTTTACTGGCCCCTTTGTAGGGCCTTGCTGCCAGGGGGCAGGGATGCTTTCCAGCCTGCAGCAACAGAACACTTGACCTTAAAAGTCTCTTCTGGTCTTTGGATTAGAAAAGGCTTATGTTAGCATAGCTTAAGAGCAACCTCAGAGACTTGAGCCCTACTAAGTGACTGACCACTGTTTAGAGTGTCTGGTATCTGATGTTCATTTATTCCCATGTTCTTGTGTGTCACAGTTCAGCCAGTTTTGGTTTATGCCTAGAGCTACTTCAAGGAACTAGACTAATTAGCTATATAGGCCCAGCGATGCTTCTTATTGATCTTAATAGTATGCCCCTCCTTCCCCTGTCCTTTCATTTCTCTATCCAAGTAGCAGTCAGGTTCTTGGTGTGATGGGACTGAAAGAATTCCAGTCAGCCAGAGCCTTGGCAGCTCTGAAGCTAACCTTAGCATCTAAGTGTCGGTCTTGAATTCCCTGAAAAAATTTCTATAGGAAATGAAGCTTGCCTGGTCCCCTCCTTTCTGGCCATTGTCATCCATTTCCCAGTTAGGGGAACAGTGAAGGGGAGGACCCAGCCAAGCTAGAAGGAATTTTGTGGATGGGAGACAGCAGGATTAGCTTCAGCTTGGGCTGGAGCAGTCAATATAGGATCTCAGGCCAGGCCCGCTTTTCTAGAATGTGTTTAATTTTGAGTTTGCTTTATTAGATATGTTTTTTAAGAGCTCTATATATTTGAACTGCTCCTTATGTGACAAAATAGGTAGCTCTTGGGCTCATGTCCTGGGTTTTGGCTCTTTAATGATTACTCCAGGCCAGCATTTAGTCATTTGAGAATTGTAGCCTGTTGTTTTCGCTGTGACTTGGGTCTCAGTGCTAGGGTATTGAGTCAGGCAGCTGGAGGGTTGTGGCCTGAGGCTGCAGTCAGAAGTATACTTCCCATAGTGCTTCACACAGCTCCCCTGCTTCTAAAGGATAAGGTACTGTAGCCTTGGTCCTGGGGACCACCTGCCTGGGGCAGTGGACATCCTAACTAAACAGGCTTCTGGCAGTAGCTTTGGTTCCTATCCCATCGAAATTCCCCAAAGCCCTGGGCCACTGCCATTGGGTTAGTCAAGATGAAGGAGGACTGGCTGCCTCCATTTTGCCTTGTTTGTTAGTTTGCCTGGGTCTGTCTGAGGAAGGAGGGGGTCCCGCCTTCCACCTCAACACATCCCTTCAGTGACTCAGAGTCTCAGAAGGAAACCCTGACTCCTGGGGCCATTTCCTAATGGTACTGTAAGCCAAGCAGCTTTGCTTCTGCCTCTGTTTCCAAGCCCACCCTTTTCCCCTGAGCTCAGGGTTAGGGATGGGCGCTTTCCTCTCTGGTTGTGAACGAAAGGAAGGAACATCTTTCTATGGCTAACAAAAACTAAAGGGGAAGTGAGGAAACAGGAAGAAGTATGGTGGGGGCTGGGGTAGACTCCCCTGGAGCCAAGCCTATCCAGCTAACAAGAGCTCCCTGGGGCTGGTCACAGCTGGCTCATGATGCTGAACTTGAAAGTTTTTTTGTTTTTGTTTTTGTTTTGTGGCTCCTCCAAGATATAGGTACATGAAGTTTAGGTTAAAGGGGTGGGATTCTTTATTTTTATTTTTGTATTGTATGTGTCAAGAATTACTCTGTTGTTCACCTTTTGCTTTTTGCACTGTTTGTTCCCCTATCTGTACTTTGAGCTTAGTGCTAGGACTGAGAGGCTGCACCATAGGGAATGCATGGGAGATGGTGAGGGGTGCCAGTGAGGGGTGCGTGGAGGAGAGGCCTGGGCTCCTCTACTGGATCTACACTCTGTCCCAGGTTTTTAGATCCCACTGAGCCCAGCTGACTGAAAACAAGGACAGTCAGGGTGAAACTTCTTTTGCCAGAAGTGTGGCCTGAGTTGAATTTCTGGGAGGATGGCGCAGATGTCTGCTGCAGAGATGGGCTGAGAGTTCCGCAGTCTAGCTCTGACTTAGGTCAGGGGCCTGTTGGTCTCTCATTGGACGTTTTTGGGTCTCACTCATGCTTACTGAAACATTGTGCCAAGAAACTCTGTGGGATTTGTGTCCCTTAAACCAGATTCACTTTTCTGAAAAATCTCCATTGTTGAGGAGAGGCTGCTCAGTCGACACCCCGAGTTCTCATGACTGGGAAGATAGTTTTCTTCAGGTGTCAATGGCGTTAGACTCCCAGGAAGACTAGCCCTGCCCACAGGGCCAGCTGTTGGTTTGAGAGCGTGTTCGTGTTCTCTTGCCCTCCCTGCCTAAGAGCTACTGGGATCACGTTAGCGGGCATTTAGGCTTTGATGAGAGGGCACAGTTTGAGTTAGGTTTACCTCCCCCTTTCTGTGCCTGGGAACTGTTTGGTCCAGCTTTAGAACTGTGGTTTTGACTTCCTTATCTCTTGGGAGAAGCTTCTGTTTTAAGGAATTTCTCTTCCTTCTTCTCCTGCCTCTAGCCTCTCCTGGAAAGGCCTGGATATGGTTTCTAAAATCTCAGCTGAGAACTTCAGAAAACAGCAGCAGTATTTTCCTTTTCCTAGTGCTAAAATCCCTTTCCCTAGAAATTGGCTCACCTTGGGAAACCCAGGGAAAGAATCAGCAGGTTCTCTGCCCTCCCTAGGGGTTGGGGAAGGACCCACCCCGGTCAGCACAGTGCCTTTTCCTCTCCTGCTCTGAGCCAGGGTGGGGCATTCCCTCTAGATTCAGGTTTGGGCAGGGGTCCTATAGTCCCTGCCATGGGGCTGCTTCCCTGTCCCTTCCCTCCCCTTTGCTGGCCTACTCTGGCATAATTCAAGTGTCTTCTTGCCTTGGGGATCCTTAGTGGCATCAAATGGCAACATGGAATATTGTCCTCCATGCCCCTCCAGAAGGACCTAGGAGAGTAGGTGAGCTTTCCAAAGTGAGAGACGAATCTTTCTTTCTTTTTTTTTTAAAAGGGCAGGATGGGTATGCTTTGGGCTTTCTCCTTCTGTGGCCCCGGAGGAAGGAGAGACTGAGGCAAGGCAAAGTGATAGTACACTGAAGCAGAACCGGAAACACCCAGGAACTGTTCAGAAATCTCAGAAGAAATCTGCTTCTCTTCGATGGAAAGATATAATTAACGATCAAAGAGCTCTAAGAAAATTGCAAAGAAGCCTTAATGTTCAAGCTTTAGAAAGATCAGAGCAATTTTTCTCTTTCAGTCCAAACTAAGACTCTCTGTATTTAAATCTCTCTGGGGCAAGAGGGCTAGATTTCCTCATTTTGTTATGAGACTAGATTGGTACCAGTAGATCAGCTGCCTAGTGAGGGCAGGTTTCTTCTTTGCATCTGTGTGGCTTGCTTCCAGTCTGGCCTGTCCTTTCCAGCTGCCTTTTGTCTAGCCTGCTATGGGGGGCCAGATTATCTTGATAAGAGCAGGTGACTTGGGGACTAGCTGGGTTGGCAGGAAAAGAGCAGGATGGATCTCTTGGGACGGGTTCCCCCAGGAGTATAAACACAAGGAGCCAGGATTGTGCTGGCAGCCAGGGAAACAGTAGTGCCTGTTTGAGTTGGCAGAGAGGGCCTTGGCACCTCTTGCATCCAGGCAGTCTTGTGAGATGGGGGCACATAGCACTGGGGAAAGCAGAACTCCATTCTCACCTCTATTTTGAGCTTCAGTGCTTTATTTCAGTATGAGGAAAAACAACAACAAACTGAAGTGCGCTTTCCGTCCTTTCAAAGGACAACTGTCGGGAAGGGAGAGCCGAAGTTGTGAGGTAGGAGGGGAGCACTGGCAGGGAGAGACATTCTTGACTCCTCTCTTCCCTGGTGTGTTGTGATCCAGGGAATGAAAAGAAATTTGACCCTGGATTGGTTCTGTCCTTGGACTTAAGGAATGTTACCTTTTCCTTCCACAAAGTTCTCCCAGGCAAGGACCAGCTGCCCATTCTGAGCCCAGGGCAGCCTCTTCAACCATTATTGGTCTAACCTGGCTTGTCAGGAAACCAAGTCCACCCTTCCACATTGGGCCTGGCTGCTCTATTCTGTACCAAGTACTGGAGAAAAAGCATCAAGTTCTTAGCCCTTGTAGCTTCTACTCTAGTTTCCCATCCTCTCTCTGTGGAGGCCAAACCAACTCTTTGCCAGCAGCCACAACATGCATTGACAGCGGCACAGTGAGATATAACTGATGGGCTTTGAACCTGGTTGGCCGGGGAAGCTGTAGGGGTGGATAGAGCTGGCTTTCCTTCTGGGCTGTCTCCATCTGACCCTACCCCTTCCATGTCCCACCCCACTCCCACCAAAAAGTACAAAATCAGGATGTTTTTCACTGTCCATTGCTTTGTGTTTTAATAAACAATTTGCAGTGACACTCTGTGTTGGGACTGAGTTTGAACTTGATCTCAAAGCGCTGAAGTGATGGGGTGGGAAAAAGGAGACCCAGGGGTTCACTTGGCTCCAAAGAGTTCTCCTGTGACGAGGCTGGGAACTGTTGTCCATTTAGCTGTGTGTCTTTTGCTTTTCTTCTCTCTGGGATGTTTGCTTAGGGGAATCATTCTGTAAAACCCTTCCCGGTCATTTCAACTAGCAGCGCATTTAAGGACAAAAAATTTGTTTTCACTTTCACTGGAACAACTAGGCACAGACTGTCCCACTCTTAAGGCACACTGGGCCTATTGCTGCCTCTCCTCACCATTCCCTTAGCCTCTGTGATAGCCCATGGACAAGCTAAGCTAACCTAAGCCATAGGAGATTTTTCTCTGCTTGCTCCTTTTCTGGTGTTTTGTCATTGTTGATTACACATTAGGAAGAGCAGAATGCAGGAGGGATTTTTTTTCCTATAATTTATAAGCCACGTTTTACAGGTGAGGATCGTTGAGCCAGGCATGGTGGCTTAACGCCTGTTATCCTAGCACTTTGGGAGGCTGAGGCCAGCAGATTGCTTGAGCCTAGGAGTTCAAGACCAGCCTGGGCAACATGGCGAAACCCTGTCTCTACTAAAAATACAAAAATTAGCCAGGCATGGTGGTGCATGCCTGTAGTCGCAGCTACTTAGGAGGCTGAGGTGGGAGGATTACTTGAGCCCAGGAGTTCAGTGCTGCAGTGAGCTGAGATTTTGCCATTGCACTCCGGCCTGGGTGACCCAGACACAGACACACACACACAGACACACACACAGACACACACATACACACACACACACACAAACACTGAAGCTCAGAAAAGTTCAGTAACATACCCCAGACTAATGTAGTAAATGGTCTGGTCAAGCCAGGGTTCAAATCCAGTCTGTTTGCCATCAAAGCCCCAAGCTCTTTAAAGCTGTAAAGATAATTACAGCTGTCCATTACTGAGTCCTTGAAATGGGCTGGGCACAATGCCCAGCATTTTACACATGTTATCTCTCTTTTATCTTCAACAAACCAGTTGCTATTCCCCTTTAAGAGACGAAGTGACTTGCACAAGGTAGCACAACCAACAAAAGGCAGAGCTGGGGTTTTAAACCAGGACTCCCGCTCTCCATCATTACCCTCTGCTGCCATCCATTTCTTCATGGTGCTGGGTGGCATGGCTCCAGAGCCTACCTGCGGGATTTCTCCGAGTGGGAATGGAGACTGCTGGCTTGCAGGGGTAGGGAGGGGTGGAGGTGGAGGAACAGGAGTTTGGCCTACCTCCCTCAGTTATCCCTTGAAGGGCAGAATTCAGTGTGCAGCCCCAAGAGTGAGGCCATTGTTGATGGAGTCTGTTCTCAGGGCCCAAACAAGCCAGGAGGCCCACAGAGCCTCTTTCTTAGGCTGAGCCCACCCATAACTGGAGTTCTTTCCTAATTCAGATTTCGTTGTTACTATTTCAAGTAGCTTTGCATGAGCTGCCAAATGGGGAAGAGACCTGAAGAACTCCCGCTCTAGGGAGTTACAGGGAGGGAAATTGTCTGACAGAAGATCTTGGGCCAAGTACCGGGGTTGGGTTGGACCACTCTGTGGGTCCAGATCTTAATCTTACTAAGGAAATCAGGCTCCCGGTTGGCTGGAGCCGGTGAGACCTTTCTCCATACTTAGTACCCCCCATCCCCCATAAAGGAAGAGAGATGAGTTTTTCTAGTACTTACTGGAAAGCTCATTGCTATCGCAGTGGTGAGGGGTCAAGGCAGAAAGGAGGTGGAGCATGGAGGTCCTGGAGCGGGCTTGCCTCTGCTCTCCAACAACCTAAGGCCACAAGCACCTCGCTGCAGCACCCTGGCCCAAGAGTCTCAGTTTTGTTTGTTCCTAACCACTTAACATTAGTACGAAATAACTCCACTTGCTTTGTCACTGCACTCTCTCACCTGGATCCATGGCTTCTCCCTGCCCCGTGCGCCTGCCCTGTGTGCCTGCCCTCAACAGAGGGGGCGTGGAGAAAGAGGCCACTTGTGTATATTGTCATAGTGACCATTCATGGGACACTCTTCCTGGCACCAGTACAGTGCTTTTTCTTGCCGTTTTGTGTCTCTTCATAACAATCCTAGGAAAGACTTGTGACTAGCCTGACTTATAAATGAAGGCACAAAGGCCTCAGGAGAGAAACGACCTGGCCAGAGTCACATAGCTGGTAATTGGCCGAGCAAAGACTGGAACCCAATGCTGTTTGACCCCAAAATCTGTGCTTTTAGTGCCATGATATACTAGTTTTAAAGAGGAACCTTTGAGTATTGATAACTGATGAATCTATGATTACATGGAGGTTTTATTATTTCTCTGAAAAAGTAACTTTTAAGACTTGGTGATACAAAGATCTATAAATATATACAGAAATAAATTCTTAAAAAAGTGTTAGGAGTGCAAAATGTGAAAAATCATTTTCTTTTTTTTTTTTCTCTTTTTGAGGCCGGGTTTTGCTCTGTCACCCAGGCTGGTGTGCAGTGGCAAGATCTTGGCTCACTGCAGCCTTGACCTCCCAGGCTCAAGCGATCCTCCCACCTCAGCCTCCTGAGTAGCTGGGACTACTACAGTGTGCAGCCACCACACCCAGCTAATTTTTATACTTTTTGTAAAGACAGGATTTTGCCATGTTGCCCAGGCTGGTCTCAAACTCTTGGACTCAAGTGATCCGCCCACCTCGGCCTCCCAAAGTGCTGGGATCAGAGGTGTGAGCCACCATACCTGGCCTGAAAAATCATTTTCTTCCCTATCCCTCTAATCCCCAAAGGATAATACAGAGGACATTCTGGTGTGTATCTTTCATTTTAAATGTATTTACATATATATATGTGTATATATGTATTTATATATATGTAATATATATGTGAATGTATTTACATATATGTGTGTGTGTGTATATATATATATATACACACACACACACACAGTCTTTTTAAACAAGTGGGAATATACCATACATATCATTCTGTGCCATTTTTACTTAATATGTCTTAGAGAGGTAGTTCATATAGATGGGTCAGTACATAGAGATTTTCCTCACTCAAGGGCTGTACAGTATCTTATGGTTAGATTGTAATTGATTTTACCAATCCCCTGTAGATGAACATTAAGATACTGCTCATTTTTTGCCAGTACAAACTGCTGCAGTGAACATGCTTATGCATATATCTTTGTGCGTATGTGCAGGTGTTTCTTTAGGGAATTCCTTTAAGGAATTACTGGATCAAACAATATATGCATTTAAAAATTTGAAAGTACTGTCCTCCATGAGGCTATATGAATTTTTACTCACCAATCTTGTGCTGTGACTTTGGAATATGCCAGAAATCTCTTTTGGAAACAGGTAGGATATAAATAATAAATAATGCTTTTTAAAAACAGCCCTCTGGCTAAGCGCAGTAGCTCACACCCGTAATCCCAGCACTTTGGAAGGCTGAGGCAAGTGGATCACCTGAGGTCAGGAGTTCGAGATCAGCCTGGCCAACAAAGTGAAACCTCATCTCTACTAAAAATATAAAATTAGCCAGGCGTGGTGGTGGGCACCTGTAATCCCAGCTACTTGGGAGGCTGAGGCTGGAGAATCACTTGAACATGGGAGGCAGAGGTTGCAGTGAGCCAAGATCATGCCATTGCACTCCACCCTGGCAACAGAGCAAGACTCCTTCTTAAAAACAAACAAACAAACAAACAAACAGCCCTCAGCCAGATAGTAGAGTGACTTGGTACTAAGGAAATTACTAGCTCTTAGTCCCAGACCACAAGCCATGCCTGCAATCCCAGCCATGACTTGCTAATTCAGTGCATGCCATCTGGGGAGGCAGCAGAAAGCAGGACTGAACTTTCAGTCTTGGCAGAAAAATGCCAGCTGATGATGTCTTGCTTACCTTGGTTACACCAGCTCTGGGCCCCACCTGCCTGGCCTGATTTGAAGGCAGACTGCCTGGCTACTCTGGGACTGCCCTGGAAAACAGCCACTCTCACACCTCTTACAGGGAGGAAAACAGCCAGCGGGAGAGAGTCAGCCCTGAGCTGGGGGGAAAGGAAGGCTGGCCCTCTGCTTTTGGTGTCAGGATTACTATTTAATGCAGTAGTCCTCTATTTTCCTTCTTCCCCCAAATAAAGTGTTAGTATATGTAATTTTCAAAAGACATTTTAAAAGAGCCTTTCCCCACACCTCAAAAAATTTGATGTGGAAAGGCAGATTGGAGGTTACACCCCTAATTTTTCCTACCCCTTTAAAAAATGAAATTATATATATTTCCTTCCCTTTCCCTTTCCTTCATTTCCTTCTTTCTTTTCTCGTTTCCTTCCTTTCCCCCCCTCCTTTCTTACAGTCTCACTCTGTCACCCCTCGAACTTCTGGCCTCAAGCAATCCTCTGGCTTTGGCCTCCCAAAGTGTTGGTATTACAGGCATGAGCCACTGTGCCCAGCCAGTCTATTCCTTTTAACCAAAATTCATAGGTAGTGCCCAGAGAGAGTACAAGCTCTGACTCATACGGCAGTATTTACTTAAAAAAAAAAAAGCCAGGCATGGTGGCTCACGCCTGTAATCCCAGCACTTTGGGAGGCTGAGGCAGGCGGATCACCTGAGGTCAGTTCAAGGCCAGCCTGACCAACATGGTGAAACCCCATCTCTACTAAAAATACAAAAATTAGCTAGGTGTGGTGGTGGGCACCTGTAATCCCAGCACTTTGGGAGGCTGAGGCAGGCGGATCACCTGAGGTCAGTTCAAGGCCAGCCTGACCAACATGGTGAAACCCCATCTCTACTAAAAATACAAAAATTAGCTAGGTGTGGTGGTGGGCACCTGTAATCCCAGCTACTTGGGAGGCTGAGGCAGGAGAATCGCTTGAACCTGGGAGGCGGAAGTTGCAGTGAGCCAAGATTGTGCCACTGTACTCCAGCCTGGGCGACAGAATGAGACTCTGTCTCAAAAAAAAGAATAATAAAAATAAAAAATAAAGTAAAATAAAAAAACAGGCCAGGCACAGTGGCTCACGCATGTAATCCCAACACTTTGGGAGGCTGAGGCAGGTGGATCACAAGTTCAGAAGATCGAGACCAGCCTGTCCAACATGGTGAAACCCTGTCTCTACTAAAAATACAAAAATTAGCTGGGCATGGTGGCGCGTGCCTGTGTTCTCAGCTACTTGGGAGGCGGAGGCAGGAGAATCGCTTGAACCCAGGAGGCAGAGGTTGCAGTGAGCCGAGATTGTGCCACTGCACTCCAGCCTGGGTGACAGAGCGAGACCCGTCAGAAAAAAAAAAAAAAAATTAAGTTTGAGGTTGCTTTTAAATTTTAAAAGAAAGTAAGGCAACTTTGGCATAGAGTTTGCCTTCCAGACACAGATCCAAAAGTATTTTCTTTTCTTTTTTTTTTTTTGAGACAGAGTCTTGCTCTGTTGCCAGGCTGGAGTGCAGTGGCGCGATCTCAGCTCACTGCAACCTCCACCTCCCAGGTTCAAGCGATTCTCCTGCCTCAGCCTCCCAAGTAGCTGGGACTAAAGGAGTGTGCCACCATGCCCGGCTAATTTTTGTAGTTTTAGTAGAGACGGGGTTTCACCATATTGGTCAGGCTGGTCTCGAACTCCTGACGTTGTGATCTGCCTGCCTCGGCTTCCCAAAGTGCTGGGATTATAGCCGTGAGCCACTGCACCTGGCCGGTATTTTCTTTTTAAAAAAGTATACAAGCAGCCCATGATTATATGCTTGAGATAAAATAGTACAGAAGTAGTTCTAAATAATGTCAAAAGTGAATATATTTCCTTTAGTCTCTTCTGATACTCTCCTCCCCAGACGTAATCAAAGTTAATGTTTTAATGTATATCCAGACCTCTTCCTTTACAGTTACAAATGCATATTTATATTTATGTCTATGTCTATCTGTGTTTTTTTTTTTTTTTTTGAGACAGGGTCTCACGCCCATGGCCCAGGCTAAAGTGCAGTGGTGCGATCTCAGCTCACACAGCCTCGGCTTCCTGGGCTCCGGTGATTCTCCCACCTCAGCCTCCTGAGTAGCTGGGACTACTGGCATGCACCAGCACGCCCAGCTAATTTTCGTATTTTTAGTAGAGATGGGGTTTTGCCATGTTTCCCAGGCTGGTCTCGAACTCCTGGGCTCAAGCAATTTGCTCACCTTGGCCTCCCAAAGTGCTGGGATTACAGGCATGAGCCACCACACTTGGCCCACATCTAAATATTTATATACTTTTTATTTTAAATAAATGGGATTCGCGGCTGGATGCAGCTGAGCTGTGATTGTGCCACTGCACTGCAGCCTGGGTGACAAGAGTGAGACCCTGTCTTAAATAAATAAATACATAAATATGACTCTGTGCCTTGCTTTTTGCCCTACTTAATATATGTTTGAGATCTTTCCATACTAATATATATGTCTCATTTTTTAAAACAGCTCTATGTAACGTGAATGGATACAAATGTAATTTATTGTAATTTGTCAATATTACAAATCTCTGTGCATGCATGTAGGGTAAATTCCTAGATGTGGAATTGCAGGTGAAGAGGTTACATTTGCCATCATCCCTAGAAAGAGAAAAGCCATGGTCCAGGTAACTAGTCTTGGTGCTATGACAACAAACCTTCCGTAAATAAGTATATGGGAAATGGCCACATGCTAAACCACCCTCTTGGCCATTCACAATCAAGTAGCATATTAAAAGTTCTGGAAATTCTTCAGTAACCACTCTTTTGAGTGGTTTAAAAAGAGTTGTTTGCAAAAGGAAAGACTTTAATTCTTTGTACACATTTATTAAAATCTCCCTGAACAGTTAGTTAAATGCCACCATATACTAATCTCTCAAAGACAGTACAGCATTTGGGTAGGAATTTGGCCACACACTATGCCACCCAATTGGGCAGCTGGGGTGGGGTCAGGTTTGGACTTTGTCCAGGAACCAAGAGATGCCTGTCTTGGTGGCTTTGGTGAGAGGGACTCAGCAAGCAAGGCCTGGCAAGAACGTCAAGAGGCTCTGGGGGACGGTTGCAATTTTACTCTAGCCTGGCTGAGAGGTGATGTCAGACCTAGCAGACACACTGCATCAATCAGGCCCAGGCCTCCAACACAGAACAGTGCAGATCTAGAATCCCTAGAGAAGGAGCCCCTCAGGGTGGAAGACGGTAGACCACATCCCCCTGTTGACCCACTTCTGGCTAATTGGTGAGGTCATGGCTAACTTCCAAAGCTCAGTGCAGATATTGCCTCTGAAAACTTCCGAAGCCCTCAAGCTTTTACAGCCAGGTCAGAATAAACCACTCCTGTGTGTTCTCCTAGCACCTTTGCTGCATCTCTTAGTGCAGTCAGTGAGTCTAGTTTGTCTTCCAGTTCATACTAACCTACCTTGTGAAAAGGAAGGGTCACATAATGAATTGTGTACTTTACAGTCTTCTCTAACAAAAGTGGGAGCTCTTCCATAGTGGGATACTGTTCAGGCTCTCATTCAATCATTACTGAGCACCTACCACGTGTCAGGCATTAGCTGAACTGCTGGGAATTCAGGGGTGAGGCAGACCCAATCCCTGCCCTCACCCTTAACATCTCCTGTAGCCTAGCCCAATGTCTAGCCCAGGGCCTGGCACAGTAGGGCTTACGGATGGCAATCTCATTGGAAAGTTTGTCTTGAAACTGCCTTTGCAAAACAAACACTGCTTTAACTTACCTTCTATGCTAAATATATTAATAAACATTTTCTCAAGATGCATTGTCCACTAATAGCTTAGTGTTGAAGAACAGGCCTTGGGTCAGATGGACCTGGATTAAAATCCCTGTTCCCTCCTCTTACTGCTTGAGGGACTTTGGACATGTTACCTGACTTCTCTGAACTTGAGCTTCCTGATCTGTAAAATGGAGACAGTAATACCTCACAGGGTTGTTGTGAGGTGAGGAGCCTGCCCTATAGCAAGTGTCCTGCCATATAGCAAGTGCGCAGTAAACACTGGCCATTCTTCTTCTTGGTGTGATTACTGGGAATTAGTTGCCATTGTGCTGTTGGGACTGGTGACAGAACTCTTGGATTGAGAATGCCGAGATGGTGCACGGAAGATTCTGTGTGCTCTTTCAGACCAGGAGGAGGATGAGGAGGAGGAAAGTTTATATGACGTAAATTCATTTGACCGTAAGATATGTATTTAAACATCGTGGACGATCTTGGGGGTCTGATGGGGAGTGGGGTTGCTGAAGCTCCAGCCACCCCTAGGCCCTCCACCTGGCAGGACCAAAGTTGGGGCAGTAGCCGAAGCACCGCCCCCCGGGCCCCGCAGGAGTGTGCAGTCACCTAGTTAGGCCTATCTTGGCCTGCCCATCACTCCTGGCCTGCGGTCTCCTAACCCTGTGGCAGCAGCAGCATTCCCTGAATGGATCGAAGGCTGCCATGGTGTCGTCCGCTGAATTGCTATAGGAGTCAGCCCAGGGCTGCTCATGTGCACCTCAGGTTGCTGATGGCAGCTCTAGTTATTTGGGGATGGAAGTTTGGGGAGAGTGGGCCTTGGTCCACCCTGTGCGAAAGGGAATTCCACCGCCCCCCGGGCGCCCGCCCCCGCCCCGCCCCCTCCCCGCCCCTTCCCCGCCGGGCCCCGGGCCCCGCCCCCGCTCTCCATAGTTACCGCGCTGTGGAGGCGGCGGCCATCTTGGCGGCGGAGCGATGAGCGGGTCTAACCCGAAGGCTGCGGCCGCGGCGTCGGCGGCTGGGCCCGGGGGGCTGGTGGCTGGCAAGGAGGAGAAGAAGAAGGCGGGCGGCGGCGTCCTGAACCGCCTGAAGGCGCGGCGGCAGGCGCCCCACCACGCGGCCGACGACGGCGTCGGGGCAGCGGTCACGGAGCAGGAGCTGCTGGCGCTGGACACCATCCGGCCCGAGCACGTCCTGCGCCTCAGCCGGGTCACCGAGAGTGAGTGCCGCGCGGGCCGCGCCCTCCCCTCGCGCCGTGCCCCGGCTCCCGGAGCCTTCAGCGGACCCGGCCACTTGACCAGAGCGGGGGTCCCCCCCAGACCCCTTCGGCCGGCCGGGCCGCGCTTCCCGCTGCCCCGCCGGCCGGGCTTTGCCCCCGCCACGCTCACGTAGCTCTGGTGGGGAAGGACTCCTGGGCTGGACCGCATTCCTGTGAGTCCGGCCACGCTAGGATGCCCTTCGGCCGGTCGGCTCCCCAGCTCTGCCGGACCTGTTTGGGTAGAGGGCCCCGTTCAGCTGAACTGGATCCTCCTGAGCCGGCCGGGGGCCGAGGTCCCCTAATAAATGGGCCCCTGGGCCCTCAACCTGGAACCCCCGGCCATCAGTGAAGTTCCCGCTCAGCCAGGCCCCCCCAGCCCTCTGGCAGGCCAGAAGCCTTACCTGCTTCCTCCGCCCCGGCCCCATGGCAGCCCTCCCCCGTTGCAGCCTGCCCGGCCTCCCTCCCTCTTTGGGTCGGGAGCGTTGCCCCTTAGTGTGCAGATGGGTTCTTCCTCAAAACACATAGCCGTGGCATTTCCTGCTCATTTAAAACTGTGCCACATTAAAACAAAAATAAAGTTTCAGTTTGTGTACAGACTCCGACATGTGACTCCTGCTTTTGACATTCTCGTGAATTAAGAATGATTTCAGGGTTTCAGAAATGCGTTTCCTGCACAAAAGGCAACCATCCTAAGCTTTTTCGTTGATAGGAGGATGGGTGGGAAGAAAAATGTTGCCCAGTCCCTGCCCTGGGTGATCTCCCTTTTTCTGTTCTCTGCCAAGCCAGTCCCTGACTTGACGTCTTTTCTCTTGCTGCTGCTTCAGGAGTGTGCACTCACCTAGTTAGGCCTATCTTGGCCTGCCCATCACTCCTGGCCTGCAGTCTCCTAACCCTGTGGCAGCAGCAGCATTCCCTGGATGGATCGAAGGCTGCCATGGTGTCTGCTGAGCTGCTATAGCAGGCAGCCCAGGACTGTTCAGGTGCACCTCAGGTTGCCGATGGCAGCTCTAGTAATTTGGGGATGGAGGTTTGGGGGGAGTAGGCCTTGGTCCACCCTGTGCGAAAGGGAATTCCCATTTCCTAAAAGAGTTTTAATTTGATTCTAGATATTTGGATGCCCCCGTTTCCCAATACTGTTTGGGTTGAGACTGTCCTTACCAGACCTGAGCGTATCTTTAGACATTCTTGCTAGTTTTATTGAAACAGTGTGAAAAAGCTTCTTTTCTTCTGAACCAGTTTTCATTTGGGGCTCTGAAAGTACAGATGCTCAGCACCTGGTCTTGGTAACCTCATGCCCTCTCCTGCCATCCAAGTGAGTTAGGGTATTCTGTGCCTGGCCCTAAGCAGGATTCTCAGTGGGCACTCAGATCCTATCTGGGGGCTTGGGATTGTTGCTCATTGTCCAAACCCACCTCTGCAGCTTCTTAGAGAGAGTCTGGCAACCTCTTTGTTACTCTTCTTAACGTCTCGTTCATTCTATCCAGCAGATTATTTGAGTACCCTCTAAGAGTCCAAAGCCAATGTTAGCCTTTTTAGCAGTTACAGAATAATCAGTAGTTGTCAAGTTTGCCGTCTTAATAAAGAGACAACTTGTAAAACACGAAAACAACTAACTCAGGCAATAAAAGATCAAGTATCAAAATGAGCTGTGGAGAAGATGCTATCCGGAATCATCCTAGAAAGAAATCAGTGAAATTGGCTGTAATTAGAATTATTTCAATTTGCTGCTCACGTTCTAGTCACTTGGGCCTAATGTCTTCACCGGCAGATTTATCCTCTTGCCTGGATATGTATGATATGTATTGTCTACTGTATGATTTTGTGTAGCCCACAAACTAAGATTAGGTTTGTACATTTTTAAATGGTTGAAAAAAACTTTAAAATCTTGAGACACGTGGTTATGTAAAATTCATATTTCAGTGTCCATAAATACAGTTTTACTGGAATATAGCCACATTCATTCATTTGCGTATTGTCTGTGGATGCTTTTGTGGCTACAATGATAGAGTTGAGTAGTTGTGACAGAGACCATGTGGCGGCAAAGCCTAAATTATTTAGAATCTGGCTCTACAGAAAAGTTTGCTGATCTCGGCTTTCTTACACTGACAGTTGGCAAACTAACGTTGGCAAACTAGCACTGTATTATCTGCTAAGTCAGTTTAAATGTCTTAGATTGGAATTCTATAAAAAGTTCGCCCTGTTCTGACATCCAACTTGATAGATGATGAAAGATTTTTATGTGTTTCCAAAGAAATCCACCTTTTCTATCCTAGTTTCTAAAAGTTTTGCAATTTTTCATCCAAAGCAAGTCCTTGTTATTTTTTTTCTTTGTTGGATCCCCTAATTCTGTCCATACAACTTCTGCTGGTGATAACACATGAGAAAGTTTTTGGGAGTATTTTAAGTGTGTTGTGTAAGAAAAAATCTGAGTTTGCTTCAAAACTTGAGAATTAAATAAATGGTAGTTTTGGAGGATTATTTAACAGTGTTGGTTTCTCTCTCTTGTTTTCAGATTATTTATGTAAACCCGAAGACAACATCTACAGTATTGATTTCACCCGCTTCAAAATTCGAGATTTGGAGACAGGGACAGTACTGTTTGAGATTGCCAAACCTTGCGTTTCAGGTAGGCCTCTACGTTGTGGTGACCACTAGACAGTTTTGAGCCAAAGGTCTTTGAAACTCAAATCTTTGTGTGCCACTGCATCCTGTTTCTTGGACTCCAGTGTGTCCCACTTCTGTGACCTCTTCCCGTGGCCTGGCCTGCCAGGCATGGTGGTTTGAAGCTGCGTTCAGAGGCTGATGTTTGTTGGATGTCTATTCTGTGCTGGTCACTGTGTTCCACGTCTTTGTGCACATCAGTGTATGTAATCCTCACACCTCTTTGAGGAATTACTGTTATCTCTGTTTTACAGCGAAGGATCTGAGGCCTACAATTCCCAGGCGGCTCTTTCCTAAGGCCCTGTGCTGGTTCATCTTACCATGTTGCCTCCAGTTGGGAAAGGAATCCTTGAAATTAAACTATAATGAGGAAAACTCACCTGAGCCTGGTGCCCTCTTGGAGGGTGATAGGGAGGATCCTGGTCCAGACATGAGGCAGTTTGAGCCATCTTCTTGCTCTCTTTTACATATTGCCTTGGAGTTCCCAGACCTAGTTTGGATTTTAATCTCAACCATTTTCTGGAAGAACAGACCCAGGAACTCAACTACTTGGGGTTCCTTAAATTAGCCTCCCATAGCCGCTTCCTGTGCTTGTGATAAAGTGCCAGGCTGATCTGGACCACAGAAGCCTTTGGAGCACCTCACTGGAGGTTTAGCGCCCCCTGGAGTTAGTCATTTGTAGAACACTGGTACAGATACCCATAGTATCAGTGTGGTTTGTAAACTTACTTTGCAGTGTTTCTCATCTGATTTGCTACTTAGAGCCTGCAAATTTGATAAGGCCCCGATTTCACCCCTACCTGGTGGTATTTGTGCTATCACAATCTAATACTGACCAAGGCACCCAGAGGCTCAAGTTCATGGGTAATTTTGTTGTTGTTTTGTGGGTTTTTTTTTTTTTGTGTTGTTTGTTTTGAGACACAGTCTTGGTCTGTCACCCAGGCTGGTGTGCAGTGGCACAATCTCGGCTCACTGCAACCTCTGCCTCCTGGGTTCAAGAGCTTCTCCTGCCTCAGCCTCCCAAGTAGCTGAGATTACAGGTGCCCACCACCATGCCTAGCTAATTTTTGTATTTTTAATAAAGACGGGATTTCACCATGTTGGTCAGGCTGGTGTCAGACGCCTGACCTTTGATTCGCCTGCCTTGGTCTCCCAAAGTGCTGGGATTACAAGTGTGAGCCACCGCGCCTGGTTGCTCATGGGTAGTTTTTTATTGGGATGGTCAGATCAAGACCAGCTAGCTTCCTGGGTCTGTGGTGTTCTCATCTCTAAGCCACATATCACAGTACCTGGGACATTGCAAGGACTCCAGGCCTACTACAGGTATGTGGATTTGGATTAGACTCAGAGTTGTCATTTCAATATATGACGGAACTGTTTCAAGAAGGTCAGCTGAAGATACTGTAAAGTATCTTGGTTTTCAGTCTCTCTAGTTTTTACATTTAAGGATCTTGATTCACTTGTAATATTCCCCACATTGAGGCTGGGTGCGGTGGATCACACCTGTAATTCCAGCACTTTGGGAGGCTGAGGCAGGCAGACCACTTGAGCCCCAGGAGTTTGAGACCAGCCTGGGCAACATGGCGAAACCCCATCTGTACAAAAAATACAAAAAAATTAGCCACGCGTGGTGGCACATGCCTGTGGTCCCAGCTACTCAGGAGGCTGAGGTGGAAGGATGGCTTGAGCCTGGGAGATCAAGGCTGCAGTGAGCCGTGATCACTGCATTGCACTCCAGTGAAGGTGACAGAGTGAGACCCTATCTCAAAATAAATCAATAAATATAAACAATAGAATATCCTCACACTGAATCACTACCTTTCTGCAGCACTTGTTCTGATGAATTTGAATCCCCAAGATTTGCTGTCTCTCTGAGTCACATTGTTGGAGCCAGGGTTTTAGAGTCTCTGGGGGTGAACCCCTACTCAGCCTGGTTGCCCAGTCGCTCTTGGGCTTGTCAAAAGCAGAGATGTTTGATGCTGAAAAAGTCTTCTCTTATGTTGTACCCATGTACAGCTTAGACCTGGAGAAAATATCCTCACTGGACACTGGAGGGTACTAACTCCTATTCACATTAGAATGCTTGTTCTCTGATTCTTTTTTTTTTTTTTTTTTGAGACGGAGTTTCACTCTTGTTGCCCAGGCTGGAGTGCAATGGCACAATCTCGGCTCACTGCAGCCTCCGCCTCCCGGGTTCAAGCAATTCTCCTGCCTCAGCCTTCCGAGTAGCTGGGATTACAGGCATGCGCCACCACGCTGGGCTAATTTTGTATTTTTAGTAGAGACAGGGTTTCTCCATGTTGGTCAGGCTGGTCTTGAACTCCTGACCTCAGGGGATCCGCCTACCTCGGCCTCCAAAAGTGCTGGGATTACAGGCATGAGCCACCGTGCCCAGCCCTCTGATTCATTTTACAAATCTTTCATCTCCTGGGTTCAGGAATGGACTAGACCGGAGACCAGCATTAACCTTGTAGAGGCCACCACATCTGCTTCACCCTTTCCCAGGTGGTCAAAGGGTTAGGCCCGGTATGGCCTAGAAGTAAACATCAGTCAAGGAACTATAGTATCCCAAGGCTGTAGGTCAATGTCTTCTATTTAAATAACAAAATTATTTTTAGTGGTTTATCTTTGCGGCCCGTCAGAAATTTTTATATTCATTGAAATAACTTTCTGATAAGTGTCAACTTTTGTAGCCTCATTCTTTTAGGTTGGTGCTAGCGCTTCAACTTGGTTAACTGCAGACCTAGTCTGAATAGAATAGACCATGTCAGAGGCCCAGTTCCCAGCTTGTGTTTCAGGTTTCACCCTTAGGATATGGCATAAGCTCTCAAACTATTAAAAAAGGCTAATAGCTTAGTGTTGAAGAACAGGCCTTGAGTCAGATGGACCTGGATTCAAATCCCTGTTCCCTCCTTTTACTGTTTGAGGGACTTTGGACATGTTACCTGACTTCTCTGAACTTGAGCTTCCTGATCTGTAAAATAGAGACAGTAACACCTCGAAGGGTTGTTGTAAGGAGTCTGGACTATGGCAAGTGTCCTGCTATATAGCAAGTGCGCAGTAAACACTGGCCATTCTTCTTGTTGGTGTGGTTACTGGGATTGGTTGCCATTGTGCTGTTGGGACTGGTGATAGAACTCTTGGATTGAGAATGTCGAGATGGTGCACTGAAGATTCTGTGTGCTCTTTCAGACCAGGAGGAGGATGAGGAGGAGGGAGGTGGAGACGTGGACATCAGCGCAGGACGTTTTGTCCGCTATCAGTTCACACCGGCATTTCTCCGCCTCCGGACAGTCGGGGCTACGTGAGTACCATTACTACCTGAGGGGAGAACATTCTGTTTGTTCACAGAGAAGAGTGTTTTCGGTTGGGTTTTGGGTTGGCTTTAGAGGAGGGAGGAGGCAAAGTCGGGCTTACAGAGATTTATTTTCCAGGGTGGAGTTCACAGTGGGAGACAAACCTGTTTCAAACTTCCGGATGATCGAACGGCACTATTTCCGGGAACACTTGCTGAAAAACTTTGACTTTGATTTTGGCTTCTGCATCCCCAGCAGTAGGAACACTTGTGAACATATCTATGAGTTTCCCCAGCTTTCGGAGGATGTCAGTATGTATCCCCTGACCCTTACAGCACTCTAGATTCTGAGGGCTACAAGGAACAAACCTTGAAACCCATCTGGTCCAGCGCCTGGCATTGTCTCGTGGCAGTGCTGACATGATGCGTATCTAGTCATTTGACCTCAGGCTTCTCATTTCCTATTGCTCCTGGCTCCTGTTCTAAACTCTGACTCGGCCCGTATGGGAGCAATGAAGGGTTTGTTTGTTTTTGTTTTTTTCCCCTGAGACAGAGTCTTGCTCTGTCTGTTGCCCAGGCTGGAGTGCAGCAGCGCGATCTCGGCTCACTGTAACCTCTGCCTCCCAGGTTCAAGCGATTCTCCTGCCTCAGCCTCCTGAGTAGCTGGGATTACACCATGCCTGGCTAGTTTTTGTATTTTCAGTAGAGACGGGATTTCACCATGTTGGTCAGGCTGGTCTCGAACACTTGACCTCATGATCCACTCTCCTCGGCCTCCCAAAATGCTGGGATTACAGGTGTGAGCCACTGCCCCTGGCCCTTTTGTTTTTTTCTTTTGTTTTTGAGACGGAGTCTTGCCCTATTGCCCAGGCTGGAGTGCAGTGGCACAGTCTTGGCTCAGTGCATCCTCCGTCTCCTGGGTTCAAGTGATTCTCCTGCCTCAGCCTCTCGAGTAGCTGGGATTATAGGCACCTGCCACCAAGCCCGGCTAATTTTTTGTATTTTTTGTAGAGACAGAGTTTCATCCTGTTGGTCAGGCTGGTCTCGAACTCCTGACCCTGTGATCCACCTGCCTCATCCTCCCAAAGTGCTGGGGATTACAGGCGTGAGCCACTGTGCTCAGTCTGAAGGTTTTTTTTTTTTTTTTCTTTTTGAGACGGAGTCTTGATCTTGTCACCCAGGCTGGAGTGCAGTGGCGCAATCTCGGCTCACTGCAAGCTCTGCCTCCTGGGTTCATGCCATTCTGCCTCAGCCTCCTGAGTAGCTGAGACTACAGGTGCCCACCACCATGCCCGGCTAATTTTTTGTATTTTTAGTAGAGACGGGGTTTCACCGTGTTAGCCAGGATAGTCCCAATCTCCTGACCTCGTGATCTGCCTGCTTCGGCCTCCCAAAGTGCTGGAATTACAGGTTTGAGCCACTGCGCCCGGCCGGTCTGAAGGTTTTAATAATACAGGCCATCCTTTTAGATGCCTCCTGTGGGAAGACAGTGCCTAAGGGAGATAAAAGGAGGCCTGTGACCATCCCTGGGACACTGATCAGTTAAAGCACCTCTCCTGTGCACTGTTAGTCATGGTTTTCCATTGTGTTTTAGTCATTGGCCCTTCAGAGCTAGATGTGAAACTGCAGGCTGAATAGAATCAAGGCCAGAGGACTTCTTTTCCATTCCCTGCAGGATAGAGAGTTGATTGGATAAAGTGTTGAGATAGATCCAGCAGGAAGGAATGGGGCTGTTGTAGATTTTGGGGCAGGAGTGAGAAGGTGGAAATACTGTTTGAGGAAGAGTGGCCTAGACCTGGGGAGGGCACCAGAGGGAGAAGGCTGCTGCCGTGTAGCCTCGGCAAGGGAAGATGGGGACCAAACGAGAGAGAAAGAACAGCCCTTGTCAGTTTCTGCAACTTTGGCCTAGCCACCTCAGGTTCGCATCCTTCGTGAATAGTTAGGGAAAATTCAAGTCATTTATGAGGGTGTGAATGGAATCCTGTGACTAGTGATGCCTGTAGTTGCCTTGCTGGCATCACTGATTGGTCCTCTCAGAATCCCAGGTCCTTAAGAATTGTCATATTCTGAAAACCAGATAACCTTTAATCGTGTGGCAGTACAGTTCCCAGGTAAAATGAGGATTGCTGAGATGTGGGGCAGGGTGTTGACGACAGCATCTGGTTCTGACTTGAACCCCTCTTCCCAAGCTGGCTAGAATATGTAGATACTTGCAAGAAAAGATGATGTATAGTGTTATAAGTTTTACCCATGAAGCCAAATCAGCCTGGAGGGCAATATTATGCATATAAACCGAGTAGTTTTGGCATTGGTGGGTTCAAAGAACTTTAAAAAATCAGTTTCACTTTTCGAGAACTGTGGTGAGCAACAGCATTTCCTCCAGGGGACTCCAAATGGCATGTAATCATTAACTCAAAACTGATCAGAGGTAGTATTATCTTTACTCTCCAGTATGGTTAAAGACTCAAAATGGCATGTAATCATTAACTCAAAACTGATCAGAGGTAGTGACTGTTAATTATCTTTACTCTCCAGTATGGTTAAAGAGGTCTGGGCAGTTGCCTGAACAAACAAGACTTTACTTTAGATCCCAAGACAAGCAGACCTATTGCTGAATCATTTGCGAGTTAATACCCAGAAGGTCTCCGGAGAAGGCTCCCTGCCCTGTGTTCCTTGCACTCATTCCAATCTAGGATTCCTTGGGTTGTCAGGGTTGTGTGTGGAGGTGGGCACAGTGAGGCTCAGATTTCTGAATTTGGAGTGGAATGTCTAGAGGTGGGCCACTGACCAGAGGCCAGGGCTGGCTTTGGTCAGCTGAGAGCACTGAGTAAATAGGTTGGTGGGGTCCATGTTGGGAAGAGGGGTGAGCACATTTCCCTGGTATCTTGGCTGAAGAATCCAGGCTGGAGATGACAGAGGAGGCCATGGTGGAGAGTTGATTGCATCCTTATGTTGAAATGGAGATCATGTTCAGTTGGGGGGCCTCTGTGGTCTCCCCAGCTGTCAAGGGCTGCCTCCCTCTGTTCTGACCTCATCGTTATTCTGGCAGAGTATACTCTGAAGCGCTGGCTTATTTTGGAGGGGATACAAAGTTTTCTCCCACTTACCCTGTGGGGCAGACTCAAACATAATTCTTTGCTTTTTTCTTCCCCCTTTGCCTGACTTGCAGTTCGTCTGATGATTGAAAATCCTTACGAGACCCGCTCTGACAGCTTCTACTTTGTTGACAACAAGCTGATAATGCACAACAAGGCTGATTATGCCTATAATGGAGGCCAGTAAGTGCTGCAGGAGTAGATAGGGGAGGTGCTTTGCCGCGGCCACAAGATCCTGGCACACGGAGATGATCGAAGCTGCAGTTTGTCAACACACATCTGGAACCTGGCCCCAGGAAGCCAAGGCTGGGGTGGCAGTTTCCTGCGCGCCAAAGGAGCTGCCAAACAGTGCTGTGTTTTCTTCCCCAGTATTTTTTCTTCCCTTTTTTTCCTGCCCCGTAGGTTGCAGAGGTACTATAGTAAAGTAAAAGGTTAGGATAAGGGTCCTGGAATCCAGATAAAAAAGTTTATTTTCCTGTAGTTCTGGCTGCCTGTTGGTTGTCTTGATGACCAGGCATAGCTGTGCCTGGTGAGAAGGCTCTGGCCAGGCCCACCAGCAGGTCAGCAGCTCTTAAGGTTCCTGGGTGCTGTGGGAAGCTGAAAGGTAGGCCTCTTCCAGGTAGCTCCTCCTCTCACCTCCGGCATTGCCATCAGCGCAGTCTGCCCTCGGTCTGTGTGAAGTCTTAAACCAACTGGAAGAAACTTGAAAGGGTGGGGAGGGAGGGAGGTGCCAAGAGTGGAGGCACCAAGGAATGGGTGATGCTGCCAAGCTGAAGGGTCTGCTTTGTGGAGAGGCTGCTGCTCTGTCTGACTTCCAGGGTCTCAGCCAGCCCTCCTGGGAATAGACCAAGGTTTCAGCCTGGCAGTGCCTTCTGTTCCCATTTTGGAGGACAGACAAGCTTGCTCCACATCTCCTGGCTCCTCCCTTCTGAGTCTCATGAAATAGAATGAGTCAGCTCTGCTCATGGAACAGTAGTATCTCTTGAGGCCAGAGCAGGTCTTGTATTTTGTTTTTTTATTTCCAGACTTCTTTGGGGGAGGTTTTATAAAATGACAGTGGTGTTCCCAGCATATGTGATATGTGGTTAGACTTCTGATAGTATTAATCAGCTTCCAGGGGCTAATCTGGCTTATGTTGGGAGGATATGCTTACGAATCAGCAGCAGCTTTCTAAAGGAGAGATTTGACTTTTCTCTGCACTGCACAGCCTGGAGGATTGGCTTTTGATGGGGATTTGCCTCCGAAGCTCTTTGTACATTTCTTGTTTAGGAGGGTTTTCCTATCTACCTTTCTACTGAAGTAGTTTCTGGAACTTTCCTGGTGGATCAGAGTTAAGTAATGCAGTCTGAGCCTTCAGACTGCTAGTTAGAATTGTTTTAGGTGTTCAGAAAGGGCAAAATAGGCTGATGTGGCCTGTCAGAGTGATGTGTTCTCAAAAAAGTTCACTTGCACATCTGTGGGCTGCTTTTGTCCTCAGACCCTTAGTGGACAGACTCCACAAACCCTCTGATGAGATGATTGATGTGGCCAGGGTCCAGTTAGCATCAGTAGAAGGATGTCACTAGGAAAGGCCCAGGTATCTGGTAAGTGACTGTGAGGTGTCACAGTACCTGTGACAGGAGAGTGTCCTGAAGTGCTTGGGAGAAAGGCCGTATGGGGGCCAGGGATGGAAGAGACAGTGTGTGGCCACAGAAATTCCTGTCCATCCACTACCAGTGCTGCTCCCTGTGTGGGCTCTAGGGCGAGTGGCCCCAAACCTTGGCCCAGTGCTTTGTCCCAGGCCAGAGTCTTGGCAATGCCACATGCTGGCAGCTTTCTCACTGAGAAGGTCCTAGCTTACCCCTGTGTGCTGGCCTTGGATTCAGCCCCGAGAGAGGGGAGAGACCATTCCTCCTGTGGAGTGGGTTCTTTATCACCAGACTGGCCACTCTCAGAACTGGCGTCCACTGTAAATCCAGGTGCCTTACGTGTGGCTCTGTCCCTTATGCTGCAGGGGAAAGCTGCATTGCCATTGTTCCCACCTCCTCACTGGCAGAAAGATGCCAGTGCTGTTAGCACTGTCTCCTCACCTTCTGTTTCTCATTGTGGCTCCTCAAATGGGATTTGCATGTTCCTGTCAAGCGTAACAACAATCCCTTCTCTCTTTGACAGAGGCCCAAGTGGGACAGTTTCTACTATTTGATATTTGAGTATTATCTGGGATGTGGTTCTGGAGCTGCCCAGAGCTGTGCTTAGTGGAGTGTGTCTTGGAAACATGCCCCTGGGCACACTGTATCTGCTACATTAGTGGGCTATCTCTTAATCTGCAGTGTTCGCTTTTGCTAGAAAGAGGATGTGGAGGAAGGAGGAGGTGGGCAATCTGGCTTGAGTTGTGCTGTATCCTCTTCCTTGTTAGCTTGCCTTAGTCTCACTGGAGACCATTTGCGGATAGTGCTTGGTCCATGCCCAGCAGGACAGGGCTTTGCTGCTTCTGAAAGTCTGGTGTTCTGTATCTGGGGCTGTGGGTTCCTGTGTCTAGCTGCTCAGGAAATCTTGAGAAGCATTCCACTCTGGGGTGTAGACCAGTATGAGTTTGAAATTCAAGCCTTTGTACCTGAGTTGGGGAGAGAATTGCAAGGCATACTTTCTCTGAAAGTAACAGAACCATTCAGGCTGCCATGTTATTAAGGAATCTGAACTGTTGATAGCAGTTACCTTGTGGGTGATACAATGGGAGGCGGCAAAAAAACTACCTGCATAGGAGACCCTGCCCTTTGTCAAGAGCTGGGAGCACATTTCATCAGAGTAGCAGGCCCACCTGGTGCCAGAGGGCCTGCCCCTCCTGCTTCTGTTCCTTTGCCTTGCAGTCTCCTGGAGAGAGCCTCTCTTTTCCTGTACAGCCTTTGGGACAAAATGCCCTTCTAGCTTCTCCAAAGAAGATCCGAGTTTATTTCATTCTGTGTTTTAAAAGGAAAAAGGACATAACAAGTGAAAGAAGTTTTGGGCTAAAGTAGGCTATGTCTCTTTATATATTAGCTCAATACTGTTTTGCAGAGAAAACGTTTTTCAAGCATATGCTTCCTGAAGACACCTCAGTCTTTGGGCCATTTGATTTCCAATACATAGGGTGGAAGAATGTGATTTGGGGCTGACCATAAACTGGAAATTTGTGAAATGGCAGTGATTGGGCAATCTTCAGTTTATTTTTTCAGTTGAAGTGGAACTCATTTCTGGAATGGATTTAATAGGCTGTGTCTAATGTACAAACTGGGTGAGTCCTGCCTTAGTGTGTCCTGCCCCACCCGTACGCTTCCAGGATACTCTTTTCCCCTCTGTAAAGTCACTTTCTTCTGATGGCCAGTGTCACTATGATGTCAGTGAGGTCTGGGGATGAGGACAGTGTGTCCTGAAATTCACAGGACTGACTCCTCACCCCAGTGCACGAGGATTCCCTGTGGCATCAGGTGCTGCTTTACCTGGTGTAGGAGCCTAATCATTGAACCATTGTGTTACTCACATTCCATGTCACAGAACATCTCAGCCTCAAGAAGGATTTGGTGGAGGTGGATTTACCACTGGTTTTACAAAGGACCGTGTAAAGTCATTGAAGTTGTGAAAGTCTATTTTTTTTCCTGTAAATCTATTTTTTACAGAATATAAGAAACATCAATGACCTGATCTGTCCTTCCTCCTCCTTCCCGCTTCCCCCAAAATCACATTCCAGTTTTTATTGTCTTTGTGTCCAAAGTAAACTAGGTGACTTATTTGTATAAAATGTTATTTTGCCACATGAGACAGTAATAAAAGAAAGATTTTCACAGTACGTCTCCCTCATCCTGTCTCCTGATTGTTGGGCCCGTTGTGTTGCTGAGGGGAGCAGGGGCGGATGGGGGCTCCAGGTTTCTCTTACTTTGGCTATTATGTGGCCCTTCTGTAAGTAGTTTAACTAGAGTATAGCTGGCTTCTAGGGTGATTGAGGAATTGTATTGGACTTTAGGCTTAATATTTTTGCTTTATATTTTCCCAGGGTGAGTGGCTTTGTAAATTGAAAGTTTACATGCACGTTTTAAAGGTAGGTTTTTTTTTTTTTTTGAGATGGAGTTTCGCTCTTTTTTCCCAGGCTGGGATGTGATGGCATGATGGTGGCTCACTGCACCCTTCGCCTCCCGGGTTCAAGTGATTTCTCCTGCCTCAGCCTCCCAAGTAGCTGGGATTACAAGTGCATGCCACCACGCCCGGCTAATTCTGTATTTTTGGTAGAGACAGGGTTTCCCCATGTTGGCCAGGCTGGTCTTGAACTCCTGACCTCAGGTGATCAACCTGCCTCGGCCTCCCAAAGTTCTGGGATCACAGGTGTGAGCCACTGTGGCTGGCCATAAAGGTAGGCTTATTAAGAAATACTTTAACTACAGTAAAATTTACCTCAATTAAGAGTATTGATGCATTTTGACAAATGAATACTTTTATTACCCATCACAATCATGATATAGGACATTTCCATCGTACCCACTCAGAAAGTTCCTGAGTTCCTTGTGTTTGCAGCCAGGTGACTTCCCCCACTTCGCCTCTTGCAACCACTATCTGATTCTGTCTCTATTGGAAAACTTGGATACTTTTAAAATGAAATTTGAACGTTCATATTTACAGTCACAAATTCTCAAGAGTCTGGTTTAGATGCTTTGTGGCACCTGAAGCAATTATTATTGGCCTTTGCTCACAAACACAACTCACTTATTTCTCCCTTTTCTCCTGCTTCTTCATCGTTTCTTCCACCCAGGGCTGGTTCCCAGGTGGGATGACTGAAAGGTGAGGAAGCCCTTAGAGCATTTGCCAGTGGGAGCCATTCATTTGACTTTAAAGTACTGAGAATTTAGAGGCGTTCTTTTAAATGCATTATTTGAAAAGAAAGGTAACACATTAAGGACTTTGCTGCATCTTTTGATTGGCTTTCCTCTAGGAAGTAGTGACCGAGGTTTCCACTTTCCTCCAAGAGGAAGAGACAGAAGTTTTGGCAAATAGGTCAATGCTGGGAACAGATGCCTGCCTGGCTGAGTGCTGGGAAAGAAAGGCAGTTGGAGGGATGTGTGGGTGCCTGGGAGGGCGTGGGTGGTGCCCAGGAGGCTATGGGAATCAGAATCACACTTGCACAAGAGAAGACCCTTATGGGACAAGTAAAATCAGCATAGTTTCTTGGGCGGGGCAAAGGTGTCCTGATGAGGATGCTAGGGGTCAAATATGTGGCTGGGTTCTGCCCCAATCGGGAATGAGACAGACAGTACTGAAGTGGAACGGGGGTAGCATCTCCACCCACCTTCACAGCCTCTGGGGAAAAGAAAGCTTTCCTTGCAGCCCAACTCCAGGGGCCTAAATATTGAGCACCAACACAAGACAGGTCCTTGAGCTTCTCGGAGCGAGTCGGGGAAGCAGATAATTTCAGATGCAAAGTGCCTTGAATAAACAGAACGAAAGATAGAGAGCCGGAGGGGAGAAACGGCTTGGTGTGGTCAGGGCAGGCATCCATGAGACCTGAACGAAGAGGGGGCATTCCAGACAAAAGGAACAGTGATCACAGAGGCCCCGAGTCAGGAACCAGCTAAGGGTCTTAGAGAAGAGCTGCCTCGTAAAGCTAAGCAACAATAACCAGGGAACGGTGGGCATGGGCCCTGATAGACAAGGCAGGTCTTGGCTTTTTAAGCCGTAGAATTGGATTTTAGGAGGGATGGGCCCGCCGACAAAGCCAACAAAGTTTTAACCCGAAGATCGCTATCTTATTTATGCTTTAAAAAGACCTCTCTGGCCTTTCTGCGAAGCTCTATCCTTAGCTTTCTCTTGTTAGCATTTTGATTAACGAATGTGGGCACGAACAGCCAGCTGACCGACCGCGCGCGCAGTCGAGCGTCGGTTCATCGCCTTGGGAGGGACCACTGGAGGCCCCGCCCCCTGGCCGCGAGCGCACCTCGGCCCCGCCCCCGAGGCCCTACGGGCGTGGCCTCTGCCCCGGGTCCCGCCCCCCAGCACTCCGGAACGGCGCGCTCGCAGCGGTAGGTCGCGAAGCCTGGGACTGTGTCTGTCGCCCATGGCCGCCGCGCTGCTCGCCCGGGCCTCGGGCCCTGTCCGCAGAGGTGAGTGCGCTGGGGATCCGTACGGCGGGGCTGCAGCCCGCGCCTGGCCCAGCGGGCGGAGGTCCTGGCGGCCGGCTCTGTCAGAGCCGCTGGCAGGCGGAGCCCCACTTCGGGAGCGCTCACGGCCTTTGCCCCAGTTCTGCTGCTCCTTGCGCCGACCCAGCCCGGCCCTTCAGGCGTCCCTGGTTCCTGCACAGACCCCTACCCCCCGATTGACCCCAGCCACCAGCCCAGTTCCCAGTTCCCATATCTCCCTCCCTTCATTTCACCCCCACTAGAGGTTCAGGGTGCGTCCTTCTTCCGGAGCCAGGCCTGGGATTGAACCAGACCCGCATCTGTGACCTTGGGCAAGACAGCCCCTCCTCAGCCTCGGTTGGCCCATGTGTAAAATGTCCACAGAGAAAATCAGAGTTGTTGGGAGGATTAAATCATAGGGTATGTAAAGCACTTCGTGCCTGGCGTGTAACAGGTGTTCCACAAATGCTCGTTCTTGCTGGTTAATACAGTACCTTTCCCATCTTACGTGTCTCCAGTTGTAGCAGCCGTGACACATATAGCCACGGCTTCCTTTGCCTGGCCTGAATTACAAGGGGAACGCTACTGAGAACTGTGTTAAGCGCTAGTTAGTCTTTCTTTCGCACTCCGAGGAGCGGAATACTATTCGCCTCCACTTGTTATAGAAACGGAGGCTCACTGACGTTTAAAACCCTTGCCTAAGGTCACAGAGCTGAGGTCTTATTACTGTTGGTATTATACTGAGGACTGAAGGATGTAGTGTATGGAAATGTCTAGTGAGTGTACTAAGCATTCAGTTAGTATGGGGTTTTCAGTGGCCGCCATGGACATTTTGGGCTGGCAGTTCTTTGTTGTGGGGGCTGTCCTCTGCCTTGTTGGATGTTCAGCAGGGATCCCGGACCCCTATCCACTGGGTACCAATAGCATTCCCCTGCTCTAGTTGTGACAACTAAAACTGGCTCCAGACATTGTGAGATGTCCCTTGGAGGGCAAAATCCTCCCTGGTGAGTTAGTGGGTCACTAGGATTCTTGGAGACCTCCTGCCTCCTCCTTCCACTCACTTCTGCCCTTGCCGGCAGCTCTCTGTCCTAGGGCCTGGCGGCAGTTACACACCATCTACCAGTCTGTGGAACTGCCCGAGACACACCAGATGTTGCTCCAGACATGCCGGGACTTTGCCGAGAAGGAGTTGTTTCCCATTGCAGCCCAGGTGGATAAGGAACATCTCTTCCCAGCGGCTCAGGTGAGAGTGCAACCTCAGCAGCCCACGATGGTGGTCTGCCCTCTGCTACTGGATGAATGGTGGCAGTGACAGTCAGCGGCACTCGGACTCTGGTAGAGGAACCCCAAAGCAGGGCCTGGAACCCAGAAAATGCTCTGGAAGTTTCCCTTGTCCAGCCTGTGGCCAGTAGCCAGGACTTAACTTCTGGGACAACAGTAATATGTGGTGGATGGTCAGTTGCTTACTGTGCCAGCCACTGTGCTCATTCTAAATAGTGCCTTTAGGGTGTTTGGCATGCACTAGGCACTGTTCTTGAGATGGGTTATCTCATCTGTTCCTCACAACGGTCCTGTGAGGTGAAGGTACTATTCTTATTTATTTATTTTTTTGAGACGGAGTTTCACTCTTGTGGCTCAGGCTGGAGTGCAATGGTGCGACCTCGCCTCACTGCAGCCTCTGCCTCCCGAGTTCAAGTGATTCTCCTGCCTCAGCCTCCCAAGTAGCTGGGATTATAGGCGTGCACTGCTCTGCCCCACTACTTTTGTATTTTTAGTAAAGACGGGGTTTCACCATGTTGGCCAGGCTGGTCTCAAACTCCTGAATTCAGGTGATCTGCCCACCTCGGCCTCCCAAAGTGCTGGGATTACAGGTGTGAGACACCACGCCCGGCCAAAGGTAGTATTATTATATACCCCATGGACTCAGACTTGTGAACAAGTTAAATAACATACCCAAGGTCATGGAGCTCATCAGCGGCAGCCTGCTCGACCTATTTTCTTTTTTATTTACTTATTTTTTTTTGAAATGGACTCTCGCTCTGTTGCCCAGGCTGGAGGGCAGTGGCGCAATCTCAACGCACTGCACCCCTCTGCCTCCTGGGTTCAAGCAATTCTCCTGCCTCGGCCCCCAGTAGCTGGGATTACAGGTGGGCACCACCACGCCCAGCTAGTTTTTGTACTTTCAGTAGAGATGGGGTTTCTCCATGTTGGGCAGGCTGGTCTCAAACTCCTGACCTTAGGCGATCTGCCCGCCTTGGCTTCCCAAAGTGCTGGGATTACAGGCGTGAGCCACCGTGCCCGGCCTGCTTGAACTGTTTTCTCCCCTGAGTTTCCCATCAGCGCGCTCCCTCCCGTGCCACTGTGTTCTTCCATTTGCATTCAGTCTGCCTGCAGCTACGCGTTGAAGATGTTACTGCCGTACACGCTGACCTAAAGATGTCCAGCACCTGGTGTAAACACTCAGTAGTAGATAGTTGTTTAATTAATGATTTGTGAAAAGTCAAACCTCTCCAGCCTCTTCTCCTTGCCTGTTTTTTTTTTTAATTTTAATTTTAATTTATTTTTTATTTTTAAAAATTTTTTGAGACAGTCTTGCTCTGTCACCAGGTTGGAGTGCAGTGGCGCGATCTCGGCTCACTGCAACCTCCGCCTTCTAAGTTCAAACAATTGTTTCCTGCCTCAGCCTCCCGAGTAGCTGGGATTACAGGCGCACACCACCATACCCGGCTAATTTTATGTATTTTAGTAGAGACGGGGTTTCACCGTGTTGCCCAGGCTGGTCTCAAACTCCTGAGCTCAGGCAATCCACCCGCCTCGGCCTCGCAAAGTGCTGGGATTACAGGCGTGAGCCACCACACCCGGCCTTAAAAATGAGTTTTAAAAGGGACTTAAAACATTGTTTTTATATGAGGGACCTGCTA
The DNA here is from genome assembly GCF_028858775.2 of Pan troglodytes. NCBI lineage: Eukaryota > Metazoa > Chordata > Mammalia > Primates > Hominidae > Pan > Pan troglodytes. Next base: position 127,543,758 of record NC_072408.2, read on the forward strand.
ACTGTTTCCCAGATATGAAGGCAGCAGGTGCTGCAGGCTTGCCTTGTCTGTCACTGCTGGGAAAGGGGTCTTACAGTTTCTTACGGTTTCTCTTGGGAGTCTGGAGACCACCAGGCTCAGCCTCATCAGTGCTGTTGCCTCTTCTCAGGGTGCAGGTCAGGGTTGCTGGGTCACAGACACTAGGAACCAAGAGTGACCATTGCAGGGGGCTCTAGGAGGCCACCCCTTGAGATAGCTCTGAAGGTCAGGCCTCTCTGTAGAAAATACTAAAATATTGGGACTGGGACGGGCGCCTGGCTGCTGTTAGTTAATTACCATCAATTTACATAGGTCAGAAACGATGGACAAACCCGAACCCATTTTTTTCCCTTGGCTGCTTCTCTTTTTCTTTTCTTTTCTTTTTTTTTTGAGATGGAGTCTCACTCTGTCACCCAGGCTGGAGTGCAGTGGTGCGATCTTGGCTCACTGCAGCCTCTGTCTCCCAGGTTCAAGTGATTATCCTGCCTCAGCCTCCCAGGTAGCTGGTACTACAGGTGCCTGCCACCATGCCTGGCTAATTTTTGTATTTTTAGTAGAGATGGGGTTTCACCATGTTGGCCAGGCTGGTCTTGAACTCCTGACCTCAGGTGACCTGGCTGCCTCAGCCTCCCAAACTGCTGGGATTACAGGTGTGAGCCACTGCTTAATTATATTTTGGGTTTCTCCTTTTTGACTGTCTTGTCTCTTCCCTCTCCTGCCACCCCTTTTTCCTTCCCTCGGTGCTGGTCTCCCTGTCTCTTTTTCAGGAGGCCCTTTAACGAGTGTACATTACCATGGTTATTGCTTTTGTCCCCACTTTTTTTCTAGAATGTTCCTGTAGCTGGCCACAGTATGTTGCCTGAAATCTAGAGATAAATTTCAGAGTGAGAAGGCCTGGGAAACAGCCCCTGTCACCACTGATGAAATGGGGTGAGGTGACTGTGTCCAGGCTCTGGGATGGGATGGAGAAGGCTGTGCTCTTAGGTGCTGCCCCAGAGCAGTGCTCCTCTCTTTTGAAATTTGCTGTCTCAACACCAGAGTGGGAGTGAGTGGAACTGCCATGTCTTTCACAGCCAGCGGTAGATGCTTTATTTTTTAAATTATTTTTGTGTGTGTGTGATGGAGTCTCGCTCTGTCCCCAGGCTGGAGTACAGTGGTGCGATCTCGGCTCACTGCAGCCTTTGCCTCCTGGGTTCAAGCAATTTTCCTGCCTCAGCCTCCCAAGTAGCTGGAACTACAGGTGCGCACCACCACACCCGGCTAATTTTTGTATTTTTAGTAGAGACGGGGTTTCACCATGTTGGCCAGGCTGGTCTCGAACTCTTGACTTTGTTATCCGCCCGCCTGGGCCTCCCAAAGTTCTGGGATTACAGGCATGAGCCACTGCGCCCAGCCGGTAGATGCTGTAAAAGAAAATGCTGATGGTGAGAAAGGAGGGAAGACAGGAGCTGGGGGAAAATTGAGGGCGATGGTATATGCTAGTGAGGTCCTTTGGGTGTGGGAATTGTGAATTCCTACAACTTTTGATTCTAGCTCATTGAGAAGTGTCGCATTAGCCAGAGGGAGGCGGCGCTGTGTAGAGAGGAGGAGGCTGGGGTTTTGTCTTGCCTCCTGGTGGCCTAGACCTGGCCACTGACACCACATACCCTTTCTGTGTGAATTCCCTCATCTGTAAGAGGAATATGGGGTCACCCTCATTCTGCTACCTGTCGGGACGTGTGGCCAAGCATTTTAGGTGAGTATGAGGAACTGAACGCACCTAGGAGAGTTTCATCCTTTTACTCTCTTTCTGGGAATTTGGGTTCCCACTGTGTTTCTGGGGATGAGATGGAGTTATGGAGCGATTGGCTCATGTGCCATTTATTCCAGGGTTTTATACCAACAAGTTCCGGGGTGAAAAGGAGGGTGTGTCTCTGTGTCCGGGGAGATCTGAAGGTGCTTGGAGGGTGAGGTGGCTTGAGCTAGTTTAGCCTTATTCTGTTTTGCTGGTAAGCTAGAGAAAAAGGCTTTTGGTGAGGTTCATGCCTAGGCCTGACCGTGAGTCTTGGACACCTGCATATTTATTTTTGTTTTTGTTTTTTTGATACAGGGCCTCACTGTCGCCCAGGCTGGAGTGCAGTGACACAAACACAGCTCACTGCAGCCTCAACCTCCCGGGCTCAGGGCTCAAGTGATCCTCATGCCTCACCTCCTGCAGTAGCTGGGACCACAGGTGTGCACCACCATGCCTGGCTCATTTATTTTTATTTTTATAACTTTTTGTGGAGATATGGGGGTCTCGCCATGTTGATGAAGCTGGTCTCAAACGCCTGGACTCAGATGATCCTCCTACCTCCGTCTCCCAAAGTGCTGGGATTACAGGCCTGAGCTACCACACCCTCTTTTTAAAATTTTTTTAATTAAAAAATTTTCTTTTAGAAACAGGGGTATCATCATGTTGGCCAGGCTGGATTTGAACGCCTGGGCTCAAGTGATTCTCCTGCCTCAACCTCCTCCTGAGTAGCTGGAGACCTGCGTATTTCTAGCACTTGGTAGAGTATTGTCCAGCAGCAGAGGCGTTCCTTAATAAAATAGTTTTTTTTTTTTTTGAGGCGGAGTCTCACTCTGTTGCCCAGGCTGGAGTACAGTGGCACGATCTTGGCTCACTGCAACCTCCACCTCCTGGGTACAAATGATTCTCCTGTCTCAGCCTCCCAAGTAGCTGGGATTATAGGCGCCCACCATCACGCCTGGCTAATTCTTGTATTTTTTTATTTTTTTATTTTTTTATTTTTATTGATCATTCTTGGGTGTTTCTCGCAGAGGGGGATTTGGCAGGGTCATAGGACAATAGTGGAGGGAAGGTCAGCAGATAAACAAGTGAACAAAGGTCTCTGGTTTTCCTAGGCAGAGGACCCTGAGGCCTTCCGCAGTGTTTGTGTCCCTGGGTACTTGAGATTAGGGAGTGGTGATGACTCTTAAGGAGCATGCTGCCTCCAAGCATCTGTTTAACAAAGCACATCTTGCACCGCCCTTAATCCATTTAACCCTGAGTGGACACAGCACATGTTTCAGAGAGCACAGGGTTGGGGGTAAGGTCATAGATCAACAGCATCCCAAGGCAGAAGAATTTTTCTTAGTACAGAACGAAATGAAGTCTCCCATGTCTACCTCTTTCTACACAGACACGGCAACCATCCGATTTCTCAATCTTTTCCCCACCTTTCCCCCTTTTCTATTCCACAAAACCGCCATTGTCATCATGGCCCGTTCTCAATGAGCTGTTGGGTACACCTCCCAGACGGGGTGGTGGCCGGGCAGAGGGGCTCCTCACTTCCCAGTAGGGGCGGCCGGGCGGAGGCGCCCCCCACCTCCCTCCCGGACGAGGCGGCTGGCCGGGCGGGGGCTGACCCCCCACCTCCCTCCCGGACGGGGCGGCTGGCCTGGCGGGGGCTGCCCCCCACCTCCCTCCCGGACGGGGTGGCTGCCGGACGGGGTGGCTGCCGGGCGGAGACGCTCCTCACTTCCCAGACGGGGTGTCTGCTGGGCGGAGGGGCTCCTCACTTCTCAGACGGGGCGGCTGCCGGGCAGAGGGGCTCCTCACTTCTCAGACGGGGCGGCTGCTGGGCAGAGGGGCTCCTCACTTCTCAGACGGGGTGGCTGCCGGGCGGAGGGGCTCCTCACTTCTCGGGCGGGCAGGTAGAGACGCTCCTCACCTCCCAGACGGGGTGGCGGTCGGGCAGAGACACTCCTCAGTTCCCAGACAGGGTCGTGGCCGGGCAGAGGCGCTCCTCACATCCCAGATGGGGCGGTGGGGCAGAGGCGCTCCCCACATCTCAGACGATGGGCGGCCGGGCAGAGACGCTCCTCACTTCCTAGATGGGATGGCGGCCGGGAAGAGGCGCTCCTCACTTCCCAGACTGGGCAGCCGGGCAGAGGGGCTCCTCACATCCCAGACGATGGGCGGCCAGGCAGAGACGCTCCTCACTTCCCAGACGGGGTGGCGGCCGGGCAGAGACTGCAATCTCGGCACTTTGGGAGGCCAAGGCAGGCGGCTGGGAGGTGGAGGTTGTAGCGAGCTGAGATCAAGCCACTGCACTCCAGCCTGGGCAACACTGAGCACTGAGTGAACGAGACTCCGTCTGCAATCCCGGCACCTCGGGAGGCCAAGGCTGGCAGATCACTCCTGGTTAGGAGCTGGAGACCAGCCCGGCCAACACAGCGAAACCCCGTCTCCACCAAAAAAATACAAAAACCAGTCAGGCGTGGCAGCGCGTGCCTGCAATCGCAGGCACTCGGCAGGTTGAGGCAGGAGAATCAGACAGGGAGGTTGCAGTGAGCAGAGATGGCGGCAGTACAGTCCAGCTTCGGCTTGGCATCAGAGAGAGACCGTGGAAAGAGAGGGAGAGGGAGACCGTGGGGAGAGGGAGAGGGAGAGGGAGAGGGAGAATCCTTGTATTTTTAGTAGAGATGGGGTTTTACCATGTTGGCCAGGCTGGTCTCGATCTCCTGACCTCAGGTGATCCACCTGCCTCAGCTACCAAAGTGCTGGGAATACAAGCGTGAGCCACTGCGCCTGGCAAAGTACTCTGAAGTGTGGGCTAGAAAAGTGTTCTGTTCAGAGGCCATGTGTGTGCTGCCGCAGGTCTGTGTCTCCAGGTCCTCTTCCTAGTGAAAAGCACTCTCTCACTTGGACTTCCCCTTCCCTAGTTGGTTCCTGCCTGCTGAAATGGTGCCTGCTGAAATGGTGCCTATTCTGAGCAGGACCCCCCTCCCCAGGTGTGTGGCGGCCACAGAACAATCTTCTTTTTAGTAATTCTCAAAATGACACCTCCCTGGTAGCTCTGAGTTCCCATTTGTCACTGTGGATGAGTTTCCTATTGCTGCTGTAACAAATGACCACAAACCCTGTGGCTTAAAGCAATACAGATATATTCTCTGACCATTCAAGACCAGTCTGGGCAACATAGCAAGACCCCATCTCTACCAAAAAAAAAAAAAAAAAATGGAAAAAACAAAACCAAACCATGGCAGCCACTTGATAAATGCTGTTCACCAGTTACTCAACCTGAGTCAGGAATCCAGTGTGGGTCCCACAGGGCTAAATCAAGGCATCGGCAGGACTGAGTTCCCTCTGGAGGCTCTGGGGAAATCCACTCCTGTCTTTCCCAGTTCTAGAGGCCGCCTGCATTCCTTCCCGCCAGAGTTCCTGCCTCTGCTTCCGTCGTCACCTCTCCTTCTCTGAGTCTGTGTCTGTCTTTGCCTTACAAAGACTCTGTGATGACACTGGGTGACTCTGATCATCCAGAATAACCCTCACATCTCCAGACGCTTAATTTACGTGTGCAAAGTCCCTATTGCCACGGAAGGGAACATACTCATGGGACCTGGGATTAGGATGGGGACATCTTGGGCGGTTGCTGTCATGCTGCCTTCCACACACTGGCCATCTCCTTCCCAGCTTCTCTGCCCTCTGACTGCAGCACAGCATCTGCCTGGGGGCCGCAGAGCTTGATGTGCACTTGTGGGGGTCATAGCTCAAGCCTCTCAGCACACACGTTTATACCCCACATGTGGTACGTGTGGGAGACTCGGAGATGACGCTCCGCCCCGCACTTAGAGTCTTACAAGTGAGTTTCCCATGGGAACAGTTCAAGGAAGAATCAAATAAGCAATTTCACAGAAGGACACACAGGTTGTCACAGAAGTGCTGCAGGCTCCTAGATGCCCCCTCTTTTCCATATGTTATTGTCAAAGTAAGAACTAGGCTTGGTGTGGTGGCTCGTGCCTCTAATCAGCATGAGGGAGGCTGAGGCAAGAGGATCACTCGAGCCAGGAGTTCGACACCAGCTTGGGCAACATAGTGACACCCTGTCTCTAAAAAAACAATAATTTTTTTTTTTTTTTGAGACAGATTCTCGCTCTGTCGCCCAGACTGGAGTGCAGTGGCGCACTCTCGGTTCACTGCAACCTCTTCCTTCCAGGTTCAAGCAATTCTCCTGCCTCAGCCTCCCGAGTAGCTGGGATTACAGGCGCCCGCCACCATGCCTGGCTAGTTTTTATATTGTTGGTAGAGACATGGTTTCACCATGTTGGCCAGGCTGGTCTCGAACTCCTGGCTTCAAATGATCCACCCATTTTGGCCTTCCAAAGTGCTGAGATTCTTTGGGAGGCTGAGGCAGGCGCATCACTTGAGGTCAGGAGTTCGAGAACAGCCTGGCTAATGTGGTGAAACCTGGTCTCTACCAAAAATATAAAAATTAGCCAGGTGTGGTGGCAGGCACCTGTAATCCCAGCTACTCGGGAGGCTGAGGCAGGAGAATCACTTGAACCCAGGAGGTGGAGGTTGCAGTGAGCCGAGACTGAGCCACTGCACTCCAGCCTGGGCGACAAAGTGAGACTCTGTTTCAAAAAAAAAAAAGAAAAAAGAAAAAAGAAACAAACAAAGTGCTGGGATTACAGGTGTGAGTCACTGTGTGCAGTCCTTAAAAAAAAAAAAAAAAAAAAAAAACAACTTGGCAGCCACTTGATGATAGATGCTGTTCAACAGTAACTCAGCCTGGGCCAGGTGCTGGGCTCTGCCTTTCATGTGTATTATCTCAGTCAGGTCTCAGAACAGTCCTTTGAGGTGAGTACTGTTTGGGGGACGGGGAAGGTAAAACTTTTATATTCACAGGAGTATAGAAAAACAAGAATATATTAGCAAACATTCTTATTAGTTTATGTAAGTCATGGTAGTATAAGAACATGGTTGAGGTGCGGTGGCTCACACCTGTAATCCCAGCACTTTGGGAGGCCGAGGTGGGTGGATCACGAGGTCAGGAGTTCAAGACCAGCCTGGCCAAGATGGTGAAAACCCGTCTCTACTAAAAATACAAAAATTAGCTGGGCGTGATTGTGGGCACCTGTAATCTCAGCTACTCGGTAGGCTGAGGCAGAGAATTGCTTGAACCTGGGAGGAAGAGGTTGCAGTGAGCCGAGATCCGCACTACTGCACTCCAGCCTGGGCAACAGAACAAGACTCTGTCACAAAATAAAATAAAATAAAATAACATGGTTGCAGGAATGAGATTGTATAAAAGGGCTCGTGAAAAGCAACGGTTCCCTCCCCTGTCCCCATCCCTGTCCCCGTCCCTGTCCCCGTCCCTGTCCCTGCTCTCCCAGAGATAAGTGGTTTTACTTGTTCCTTTTTGAAGTTAGGTAGATTCTGTGGTCCACATTTCCCATATTACTCACCTGAGAGTAATAATACTATTATTATTATTTTGTTTTTGGTAGAGATGGGGTCTTGCTATGTTGCCCAGACTGGTCTCGAACTCCTGGCCTCAAGCAATCCCCTCACCTTGGTCTCCCAAAGTGCTGGGATTACAGGTGTGATCGCTGCTCCTGGCCCACTCTTAATATGATTATTACCCAGAATTAAGAGTCCCAAGCTCTTATCCTTCATTCATTCTCTCACTGGCCTTGGGCATGTAGCAGTGAGCAAGAGCACACACAGTCTGTGCCCTCGTGGTGAAGGCAAAAGACCTTAATCCAGAGAAGCACGTTCATCCCTGAGAAATTCCAGCCGCAGAAGTGCTGCAGGAGAGGGACTGAAGGATTTGACTCAGCGAGGCTGGGGATGGCAGCCCAAAGCAGCGAGGCCTGAGCTGCGATCAGAAGGAGAGGAGGGGCAATAACCAGCTGAGGGATAGGAGGTGGCATGTGCAGAGGCCCTCTGGTGGGGAGGGTGCGTGTGTGTGGATGTGCAGAGGGGGCTGGACGAAGGTCAGTGTGGCTCACGCTGTCCTGCTCCTTACCTCTGAGTTCCCTGAAAGCATCCTGTGCCTTCTGCCTGCTCGCTGCCGTGGCTGTGGACGGAGCGGGGAGCAGGCGTGGAGGCGGGGGCAGGACAGCTTGAATGAGAAGTGCCATCGTATAGACCTCAGTGGGACTGGTTCTTCAGCTTCTGGACTTGGGGATCCCTTGTGCGTGGCTGGGGTCACATGGCCTGAGTTTCTGCAGGGCACTGCCTCGGGGGCAGGAGGGTTTGGGCTTGGGGAGGGTGGGCTCGCCCCCGGCAGCTGCCCATGGCGTGCCGTCCTTCCCTGTGCCCAGGTGAAGAAGATGGGCGGGCTTGGGCTTCTGGCCATGGACGTGCCCGAGGAGCTTGGCGGTGCTGGCCTCGATTACCTGGCCTACGCCATCGCCATGGAGGAGATCAGCCGCGGCTGTGCCTCCACCGGAGTCATCATGAGTGTCAACAACGTGAGCCCCCTCCCAGGCCCCTGGGACACACGGGTGGAGGGAGGCTCCCGTGAGCGGGCAGGCTCTGGCCTCAGCTCCCAGCCCTGATCTCTCTGGAGACGTCACAGGCCTTGGTCCTACTGGGTAGGCCCTGGACAGAACAGGCCCTGAGGTGCAGCCCGCAGGTGGGCAGGATGCGCCTGGGCCTGGGGCCTCCGACCGCTCCCCGCTGTCCTCCTAGTCTCTCTACCTGGGGCCCATCTTGAAGTTTGGCTCCAAGGAGCAGAAGCAGAAGTGGGTCACGCCTTTCACCAGTGGTGACAAAATTGGCTGCTTTGCCCTCAGCGAACCAGGTACCTGCCCTGTCCCCTCACCTGTCCTTAGGGTGACAGGCCCAGAGGGGGAGGAGAGGAAGGTGCTAGGCCAACTGCCCACTGCTTCGGAGGCCAGAGGGGAGGCTCCCCATGTGGTTGGTGGGGTGAGCGCTCTTGCCACCGCGGCGCTGGGAGGAAGATTGCCT